>NC_090439.1:589931683-591284811 GCF_031143425.1 Pleurodeles waltl | reverse complement strand
TCCAAGTCTCTTTTTATGTAACAATATGTATTTCTGTCTATCACTGTATGCTTAAGTGTGAAAGTCAACTTGACACTGTATGCATTAGGATTCACCTGATACTAGTGGTGTATATATCAGTATACAGCACACATATAAACATTTATGATTAGGTTTTGTGCAGTAACATAAGCCTTCCTGTACAAAACAATCCAGACCACAAGTACCCTTGTGCCATATTACAAGGTGCCTGCATTGGTGGTGGTAGTAATTTATGTATCAGCACAGGGAGAGATGACAGGAATTCATCATATCTTGTGGAAACCGCACACTTCTCCCCTTTCCCAGTGCCACAAGGCAGCACAGCAAAACACTTTCTGCACTGCTCTGTGCCATGTGCCTCATTAATAAATTGTGTATCTCTTATATCATAAACAGATATCTCTCTTTCTATAACAAATATACATTCTAATTTGGAAGTAATCTCTATGTACTAAAGAAGTAACTATGCTTATCTAAATGGATATAAATACCAATTCAACTTGCTTTATAAAGTATGCGTATACAATCTATAGTTCTAAACAAAAGGCATGAGGTTAAACCTACTGGTAATCTTTTCTAAAACATAAAGTCCATTACTGTATATATATATATGAATGTGTCAATATTTCTGTGTTATAAGTCAATTAATATAGTTTTATTCATATCATATACACTTTTATCACTCTAATTTACAAACACAGCTTGCTTTCAAACTAATACTTTTAGTGACATACCTGTTAATAGCTGCATTTGACAGATAAAATACTATGACAATATAGCTTTGGGTCTTTTTTTATATAATGTTGAAATCTCAGAATAAAAATTGTATACTACTTTTAGTCCAAGCAACCAGTAATGGCAACCTGTTCACCTTTGCTCTCAGTGATACTGTCCTAGTTATCAAATCAGAAACTGTTTCATGTTTTACTCATGTTATCCCAAATTTCAATGGGTAGTGACCGTTACCCCTTTCTTGTATCTTGGTAAGAAGCCCAGTTTTCTACTGGGTGCTGCTGAAGTCACGACTCCTTCACATTCCCCTGTGCGGACCCCCGTGTAACTTCACAACAGAGTTGCGACTCCAGTCGGGGTTTCAAAATATATTTCCCATTATTTTCTTGTACATTTTTGTCTACATTATAAAATTAGAGATGATATTAAATTGGGAAAATTATTTATTTGCAGTTCATACTCCACCATAAATTCTATTTTAATAAAAAAGTTTGTCTCTTTTAGGGGCTGCTTTTCCCTCCTCACTGTATGTCCAAGGGTGCCGTAGCAACCTCCAGTTGAACACTCTACTGTACCAGAAGTTCAAAACGCCCTTCTCAAGAAACCTAAGGTGGACCCATAGGACCTCAAGAACTTCCGGCCCATCTCCCTGCTCCCCTTCTTGGCAAAAGTCATAGAGAAAATTGTCAACAAACAACTGACCCATTTCCTCGAGGAGAACAGCACTCTGGACCCTTCCCAATCCGGATTCCGCAGCAACCACATCACCGAAACTGCCCTCAGAGCCGCCACCAACGACATCAGGACCATACTGGACAACGGCGAAACTGCAGCCCTCATCCTCCTGGACCTTTCAGCCGTGTTCGACTCTGTCTGCCACCACACCCTACGCACATGCCTCAGCAGTGCACTAATCCGTGACAGAGCCCTGGACTGGATCACCTCCTTTCTCACTGCCAGAACTCAGAGAGTCCACCTCCCTCCATTCCTCTCTGAAGCCACCAAAATCATCTGCGGCGTATCCTAGGGTCCGTCCCTCAGCCCACCCCTCTTCAACATCTACGTGGCTCCGCTCGCTAACATCGCCCAATCTCACAACCTCAACATCATCTCATATGCCGATGACACCCAGCTGATGATCTCCCTCACCAAGGACAACACCAAGACCATCCTCCACAAAGGAATGAAGGCCATTGCCAAATGGATGAAGAACAGCTGCCTTACACTGAATTCTGACAAGACTGAGGTCCTCATCTTTTGGCTCCACTTCCTCCGCATGGGATGACTCCTGGTGGCCTGCCACACTGGGCACCGCTCCGACACCCACCCACCACACACCCAACCTGGGACTCATCCTGGACTCCTCACTATCTATGACCCAACAAGTGAACACCATCTCCTCCTCCTGCTTCAACACCCTCCGCATGCTTCGAAAGATCTACAAATGGATCCCCACGGAAACCAGAACAGTCACCCAAGCCCTTGTAAGCAGCAAACTGGACTACGGCAATGCCCTCTATGCAGGAACCACGGCCAAACTCCAGAAAAGGCTGCAACGCATTCCAGAACGCCTCCGCACCTGTCATCCTGGACATCCCCTGCCACTGCCACATCACAGGCCACCTGAGACCTGCATTGGCTCCCCAGCAACAAGAGAATCACCTTGAAACTCCTCACCCACACTCACAAGGCACGGCATAACACTGGACCAGAATACCTCAACAGACGGCTCTCCTTCTACACCCCAACCTGACAGCTTCACTCCGCTGACCTTGCCACCATCCCAGGCATCTGCAGAACCACCACTGGCGGAAGATCATTCTTGCACCTCGCCGCCAAGACGTGGAACACTCTTCTCACCCACCTGCACCAGACCAAGGCCCTCCTTACCTTCAGGAGACTTCTCAAGACTTGGCTGTTCAAGCAGTAGCGGTACCCCCCCACCTCATGCCCCCCCCCCTTGCGCCTTGAGACCCTCATGGGTGAGTAGTGCGCTTTACAAATTCCCTCAAAAGTTCATAGAATTTTTGTGTTAGCAGCAGTCTATCTTTAGTGTTTGCTGTAGCAGGTGCGGTTGACTATTACCAAATGTGACCATATTCAAAATGAGATTACTTGTTTATAAAAAAATCTAATAAAATAAAATCACCGGTTTTACAACATCTAATCAAATATGTTTTTTTTTTTTAAATCTGGTGCTCCCTTCATTTTAACCATCTCACATTTTGAGAACTCCTTCATTCAGCTGCAGCCTTCTATGTGTGCAACTGTCCCTTCCCTTCAAAATGTTCAGTGTCTGAATTGTAGGTCACAGCTATGTTTTTAAACTACTGCATAGGCTAGAAAGAGTGGCATTAACAGAGACCTAGGTTTGCCTAATGTGGATATTACATGGGTTGGCCAAAGAGGGTTAAAGTGGCAGCAGTTGCTTCCATTAGTTGCAAGCATTAGAGATTGCCAACCACCTCACCTCATGATTGTGCACTGTGGTGGTAATGACCTAGGCACAGTAAATGGGGTAGGATTGGAAATCATAATGAAGGATACCTTTGTTCAATTAATGCACCTTTTCCCTCATACTGCCTTTGTGTTCTCTAATATATGCCAGAGGCAGAAATGGAAATGATCAAATCAGTTCTGTCCACAGATTGACAAAGCCTGTAAACATGTTAGTAAAACTGTTTGAGCATTACTCAGAGACCAATTCATGGGCTCTTTCTACAATAATAACCTCCAGTTTTACATGGAAAGGGATATATAGAAGAGATGGCGTACACTTCACAGATGAAGGCAACAGAGTGTTTCTTAGTAACTTGCAACTCTGCATCCGCCTTTATATGTACTAAACATGTTCACACAATAAACACAAAGTGTCTTTTTGAAGCACCCTACACCCCAAACACTCATTAAATTGGAAAGAAAATCAGACTTTTTTTTTACAAAAATGTTGGAGTCCCAACTCTGTCGCAGATGCGCAAATAAAAAAGCTTGCATGTGGATCCATAATTGAGTGGGTGTAAAATTAGTATGTAACATTCTGAATCAATCTGTTAGTTGATGAGTGAAACTCTGAATAGGTCTGTGACTGGGTGAGTAGGTGCATGACAGTCAAAGTGGGTGTGTAGTGCCTGCATCAGTGTCTGAATGGGTCTGTGAGTGCGTCAGTCTCTGACTGAGTCTGTGAGTGGGTGCATAAGTGTCTGAGTGGTACAGTGAGTGAGCTCTGGTATCAATGGGTCTGTAGGTGAGTCCTTGATGGTCAGAGTGGTCTGAGTGGCTGCATGAGTGTCTGAGTGAATCTGTATGTGGGTGTATGACCATCAATGTGGGTGTGTGAGTGGTTGCATGAGTATCTGAGTGGGTTTGTGAGTGAGTGTGTCAGTGTCTGAGTGGGTCTGGGAGTGGCTGCATACGTGTCTGTGTGTGACTGAGTGTGGGAGTGAGGCAGAAAGCTAGCTCCTGGTCCAATAGAGCCCTTTTTGTAATTAGGTGTAAATCTGTTCTGTGGTTTTGGAGATATTAAAGGAAGAAGTAAATTTGTATATCTAGGGATGGGGATCAGACAGATCTCATGCAGAGATCTGATTGGCAGCCAACACTACAACCAGAAAGTGTTGGCCATCTCAGCCAGGTCCTAAGAAAAAAGTACAAAAAATAAAATAATCAGAAAGGGGAAGGGGAAGGGTAGAAAGTACCCTGACCCCTTAGTCCTTGTGTTGGGGGTTCCAAAAAAGTTTTTTTCTGGTGGATCCTCGAATCCGTTGCAAAAAAAAAAAAAAGCCGAGCTACCCCCATGATGCTGCATTGCTCTTGCTCCTGTCTTCTCATTGATTTTTCTCTTATTTTTTGAGTGCCGTCTCATTGCTTTGCTCTAATTTTCACTGCTTTATCCTCGCCTTTTCTCCTGTTTTTTGTGTGCCCGCTTCTTGCTTTTCCCTCGTTTTCACTACTTTCTCCTTGCTTTCTCACTCATTTTTGTGTGCCTTCTTCGAGCTTTTCCCTCATTCGCACTGCTTTCTTGTTGCTTCCCCCCTTATTTTGTGATTTCTCCTTGGTTTTCCCTCATTTTCACTATTTCTCCTTGCTTTTTGATTTTTTGATTACCTTCTCTTTGCTTTTCCGTCTTTCACTGCTTTTTCCTTGCTTTCCCCTGTATTTTGTGTACCTTCTCCTTGCTTTTCCCTCGTTTTCAGTGCTTTCTCCTTGCTTTTCCCTCTTTCTCACTGCTTTGCTTTCTCCTTTCTTTTTCCCATTTCTTGTCCCCTCTCTTTGCTTTTCCCTCGTTCTCACTGCTTTCTCCTTGCTTTTTCAAGTGTTTTTTTTGTGTGCCATCTTCTTGCTTTCCTCTCGTTTTAACTGCATTCACCTTGCTTATTCATGTTTTTGTGCCCTCTTCATGCTTTTCCTTCGTTTTCACTGCTTTCTCCTTGCTTGTTCCCCATTTTTTAAGTGCCTTTTTGTGCTTTTCTCTCATTTTCATTGCTTTCTCCTTGTGTTTTCCCCCGTATTTTGTGTACCCCTCTTTGCTTTTCCCTTGTTTTCACTGCTTTCGCCTTCCCTTTTCCCTTGTTTTTTGTGTGCCTTCCCCTTGCTTTTTCCTATTTGTCACAGCTCTCTCCTTGCTTTTTCCCTCATTTTCTGAGTGCCTTCTCTTTACTTATAGAAATTCACTGAAGAAACTAAAGGTTGCAAGGACATTATAGTTTGGCATTAACATTTAAAACACCTTAGAATTTCACTAACAAAACCGAAGGTTACAGGAACGTTATAGTTAAGACCAGAACTTACACACACAGAAATTCAGCTGTGATAGTTAGGTATTTCAATTAACTATAACTCGTGGCCTGAGCTAACTGAAACTCACGCCCTCACCATGCATTGCTAATTACCCCACATATTACATCAGTAATGGAATCTTCTGCGACATCATTGCAACATTTGCTGTCATATTAGTGATCTAAAAACTGGGCATTGCAGGAGTGCCAGTTATAGTTACCTTAGGGGACAAGTTATAGTTACTTGAAATAACTCTATAACAGCTGAATTGTCCGTGTACATTTTTATCCGAACTATAATGTTTTATATTATACATATTTGTGTTTTCTTCAGAAGTTGGGTGGGGTAGGACTGCCATACTTAATACGTAAACTTAAATTTGATCCTTCAGATGGGACATGTGGGCCTTTAAATGAAACTGAGGTTTGCTGAAGGGATTGTGCTAGACCTAGAGAATGCTGGTAAAAGATAGATGTTGTGTACCATGTTTTAATGTCCTTCGCCGTCTATTTCTTTCCCTAGAAATGGACATGTCTTTTACAGTGCTACTATTGGTATCAATGGCACTACCCAATGACTTTGTATTCTGTGGATTTTATTGGAATATTAAAGCTGCAGTCTGAATACTATAAGTTAATACGTCTGTTGTTTGGGAATGAAATAGTTTATAACGCTGAACACCTGTAGCATTGGTGAAGTGGAATTTTGGTGAAACAGGGGCACTCAGGAAAAAGGTCATATGCAGAAACAAATCTTTCTGATGGGGCCGAACCTACTCTTCTGAAAAAATCATCCTAAAAGAAATTGAGACTCTGGGTTTTACATATTATAATGCCCTTAAGCTAGAACTGCCAGATGCAGATGAGTTACAAATAGGGTAATTTAACTGTTTAACTTCTGCTGTTTTTTTTTCTCATTTGGTTTCTATTATTTTAACAGTTTTTCTCTTCTTACTTTGTTACTCATGTTTTTTTTTCTATCTATTAATCTTCCATCCCAAGCCTTTCATACTTGTTAATCATTTGCATCAAACATCTCCATCACTGTTCTTGTACTTATGAGTTATATCTCCCTTCATTGATTGTTTTATCTGTTTCCCATTACTTAAGTCCTATTGTTTTTGATTGTTTTCTGATTTGACCTATTCTTTCCTCTTGATAAGTGCCTCAGTTAGCCTTTCTTTCACTCCTATCGTTTAAAAATAAACTACTAGTAAACAACAAGAAAATGACTTTGCATGTTTTTGATAAAGTGCATCTAAAATTCTTGAGGGTTGATAAGTTTTTGTTACACAATGTTTCTTTCACTTGTAGGTTGATTCATCTTTTTTTTTGAACAATCAACATGAGGCATTCACAGCTGTTTTTCAAACCTACACCAGCATTTTGACTGATCAGAAACTGGGTCTAAATTTGAAGGTAACTTATTTTACTGCATGTGTTCTTTTCATACTTATGTTGAAATAAATTTGTTCTTTTCATAACTAAAAAGGCTGTATCTTTTTTAGTGTTCCCTCCAATACAGTGCCTTGAAATGTGATTAACTCTAGTAACACTCTTTAAACTTCATGGCAGATCTGTCTGATAGTTATACACATGAATGAGTGAATTAATAAGTTCTTACATAAACGGCATTGGGAGTAGTAAAGCACAAAGGAAAGAATAGTGAGCAGAAGAAAGGAGTTTCTTCCTGGGCTAGAAATGTCTCTGTTCCAGTTTATTTTTCTTTCACTCACCTCTATTTGATATTTGTGTGCTTGCCTGCCTGGAGACCCTTACCAGTAGCCTGTAAAACCAAAGCACCTGTACTGCCAAACCAAAGGTGTGTTTATAAGGTCTGTTAAATTCAAGCCCCTCTGTGCCAGAGACTCTGCCCTTTTCAAAGTAATTTTTCACTATGCCTACTAAAGAGGACGACTCTTTATCAGCCACAGCCCCCTTGTAGGCAAACCTTACTGATTTATGACAACTTAACATCCTACTGCATAACCCAGGGGTCTCCCACCTTTTCTGTAATAAGAGCTACTTGTGTTCAATGAAAATTATCCAGAGCAACTACTGTTATCAGTGTTGGACATCAGATAGAATTACATTAGTGGCCACCGGATGCAGGATTACTGACAGTGATCACCACAGTTCAGAGAAATAGTTGCTAGCAGTGATGTAAAAAGGCTTTATCAATCGGAAAAGCATCTAAATGGCTAATTCATGACAGCTATAGCTTCATAACCCTGGCAACGTAATAATAATAAGGGTGTCCGACGCTGCATGAATTAGAACTCAGACATCGGCTTTAATGTTTGAAATTCAACTTTTTTAATTCAAACATCCTCTTATGAGTTTGGAGAATCTTCACATTTACATCTCGAATACAGGGTTTTCAATTTTTGGTTACAAATATAATTTCAACAAAGCAAACGCTTCTTATTCGGTACAGTGTGGTGCACACAACTCTGAGCCACTCATTGGAGAAGCTTGGTATAACAGTAGTGCTGCCAGTGTGCCTTGCTTGTTGAAACCCTAAATTAGATTGGGTTTACTTTAGGATTACCACAGGCACTCATTGCGTTGACCACACTGTTGACCTGACCTTCTCCACATCCCTTTCTCGCAGTCCAGTTCTCAGCTTTCTGTGGTCTGACCTCTTTGCTATTAAGTTAAATCTTGCTACAACAGTTTGAGGAAGTCTTGTCACCTCCATTCTCTCTGTCCTTATCATGAGTCTGGTCCAGAATCACCCATTACATTCGGGTTAGAATACTAGGCACCTTTACCATTCCACCATCTTCTACTCTGACATCAGTCAGTCCTCTGAGCCTTATTAGAGACTAAACTCAGCTGGCTATGGATTTCATTGTCCCTTGCTGGCTTTTCAAGTCTCAGTATACGCAACCCTCTGCCTTCTGATACTCCACAGATCTGGCATACTCCAAAAAATAAATCTCTTGCTGGCTTTTCAAGTCTTTGTGTGCTCATCTTTCTGCCTCCTGGTACTCCACAACTCTGGCAGACTCAAAAAAGAAATGCACAGCAGAAAGAATTTGGAGATTTAATTATTTCCCACAACTAAAACCAGCTACCTTCTAGACTTGAAAGTCTGTAAGAAGTTGGTGAAACAAACATATGCTTCCCTTATCTCCACTACCATTATGAATGCAAAGTATTCTATTGGAGAAGTCTTTATAAAAACAGTTAAAAACTTGATTGCTTCATCGGCCATTCAGAGAACATTTCCAGATTTTACAAAATTGTGTTACTCTTTGTCCAAATTGTTTCAAGCCTAAATCCTTAACATGTAACAAGCTTTTAAAAAAGGGTATTCATCCTTTCTACACTTTCTTCCACTGATCTCTGGTCTCCGCAATTGTCTCCAAACTTTTCTTTCTCCCCCTTCAGGAGACTGATGAACTTCTCTTCTGTCAGTTACTGAGGACATCAAATCCGCCAGACACACATTAATTTTTCACTAGATCTCAGTACTGCCTTCGACCATTCAGTACTGATTAATTACCCTTATCCTTGAGAATCAAACGCAAAGCAGTGTATTAGATCTTCTTTATTGAGCATCAGGATGAACACAGGGTGGAATAGCTGGTGGGTAACATCCCTGTATGGTAGAGGCTCATTCAACCTCCTCCAAAGGTTATCCAGAGTCAGCCCTCTGGCAGTGAGACCCCAAAACACAGCTTGAGGGATTGGCTTTTTAGGCCAGGCATAGCAATTGATCGCGGTCTCAGTAATTTTGTAACTTAGCAATATTCTGACATTGTGGCTTGACCAGGACCTGCCTAGGACCCAAAAATTGATGAGTTCTCTCAACAAAAAGCTTTTTGGAGCGTTGTTTGGCTCTAAAAAGCAAAGTAAGCAAGTTCCCGACATTATCTTCAGTGTGAACCATGGCGGTGGATTTGGAGATGCCTTATATGCGGGCATCGTTTCTCCTCGATCTAGCTTCCGAATCTTAATTTTTGAGGCATATACATCAGAATTCATCTTGCATCACATTAAACTGTTTGGACCGTTACACCACATCATCTTCAGTGTCGCAGATACGTTGTTCAGCTGTGGCAATCTGAGTAAGTTGTCCATGCTCTGCATCAACTAGTCTATTTTATGATTAATGGCACAGAGGCTAGACTTCATATCCAGCTACAGGGACTTGATGCCCCCTGGCAAGAGCAATGTTGTTCTCAGCGGCATCCTCCCAGTCAGGGCCATGGTAGTCTTCAGAGGTGGGGGCTTTTCCTTGTTGGGTTAAACACCTGACGTGACTGCCTGGCATCTGCCTAGCCCATAAAAAATTGGATGACACCTCTGCTCCACCACCGAGTCCACCAAGTGCAGAACAACCCCTGCACACAAGAGCAGTCCCGAAGTGCCAAATTGCCAAGTAATATATCCAAGGAGGGGAAACATTCAGCAAATCCACCCAACCGTCAATCAAATCCAGTGCTAATTGGTACTGCCAAGATGTCCCACTATCGGCTTTGCATAGAGCCAGCAGGGAGTACCTCCCAACAAACCTGACCGCAGTAGATGCAAACCCACAAGAACGGCACCACAAGGATCACCATGAAGCTGCAGGCATTAACAAGTCTAATCATGGAAGGAGGCAGATATGGAAATAAAAGGGACTTTAATATTTGGAGCTATCGGAAAACAGCAGTTGTTATCCATTATGAGGATGCTTCCAGTGCTGCCCCCATTTTACCAGCCGTCTGGAACCTTTCAAATGGGCTACAGCTGGCCCTGCATCAACAATTACCACCAACAGAGCCAGCAGCATCAACCGGCCGTCCCTGCTAGGCTGCTGCAGTCTGCCTGCCACCAGAACACTCTTGAGGGACGTCCTCTCCCCAGCTGCAGGCAGGTCAAAGCATCCACAGACAGGTCCACAAATGCAGTCAGCCTTGACTTAGCTTGCCCTCGCAGCTGGCTGCACAGGCCTCAGCTCAGGAAGTCTGCCTTTGCTGCAGTCTACCTGCCACCAGAACACTCTTGAGGTGCACTCGCTCCCCAGCGGCAGGCAGGTCAAAGCATCCACAGACGGGTCCACACATGCAGTCAGCCTTGCCTTAGCTTGCCCTTGCTGCCGGCTGCATAGGCCTCAGCCCAGTAAGTCTGCCTCTGGTCTGACAGCTGCTAGCACCAGGGCCTCAATCATAGCCTGAGGCGCCTAGGACGATCCGACAAAGCTGCTCTGCTCACAGAGCAGAAAAGCATTGCTGTAAGGATCACGGCATGCCACACAGCAATCTCCAGCTGTAGAGCTCCATTAATGTGCTGCCATCTTGCACCATTGCCAGGTGACACCCCCCTCCTTTAGATCTCATTTGAGTGTTAGAATTCAGACAATCTCCTACAATTTCGATCTACCTCAAAAAATGAATCTGTGGGGGGATCTTCAGGGATCTTCCTTGAGCCCCACTCTTTTCAGTGTCTGTATGATCATTATGGCTTCTCTGAGTAAAGTGTTTGGATTCTTATTTGAGTTATAGGTTGGTGGCACTCAAATTGTCATCTCCTTCAACATCCTCTTCTTGGTATTGTCTAAGAGGACTTTGTTAGGTCCTTCCTGTTTCTTTGGACTATCACGAACATGCATTCTAAGCTATTGATATTGTCTTGAGTAGATTACAGGAACTCTTTGTCTCTAGATCTTCCAAACAACATGCAGCAGTGACTGCAATCGATTCTACACTTCGCAGTTAGACTCCTACTTGGTTTACTAGCCCAAATTCCCATCTGTGTTAAACTTATTGTCTTGCACTGCCTATCCGTGGCAAACACTTCATCTTCAAAGCTCTTTGCATCTACCTTTGCGCTCCTCGTAGTCAGGAACCTCTAGTCTTCCTCCTCTCAGTTTGAACTCCCTGCTCCTTTTTTTCATTTTTCAATGAAGGTCACCCATTAAGAAAGCCAAGATTGATGGTCCCTCCATTACTTATCTGCCCCACAAATTCTTAAACATGCTTCCCTTTCTCTTCAAAATATTTCTACCCTTTCTACCTTTAGACAACATGTGATAATCTGGTTCTTCAAATATTGTTTTCACTCTGTTTTCCATACCAGTGTCCATTAGGATATGGTTCCTAACATTCTTAAATCGCAGCATTGTTTGACCCATGGCAGATAGATGTGTTCTGAAGCATTTTTTTCAGATACAATTGTGAAGGTAGAGTTTCTCATCTTTGAGGACTCTTGAACCTTACAGATTGGTGTATTCCAATGCTTGAATGTGGACACCACCGTGGAAGTAGTTTGTGCTCTCTTAGCATTCTAAAAAACACAACATGCCTGCTCTGCGGTGGGATGTCAAGTATGTGGGCTCAAACAACAGCAAACCTGTCGGATTCAGTACAGGTGTTGGAGAAGACTGCAAAAGATCTGCTGTGGAGGAAATTTGACCTGTGGCAGACTCTCAACCTATTCCACCCAGAGGAGAAAGTGGGGACAGATGCATAACTCCTGGGTTGGGGAGGTCATCTGGGAGAGGTAGACATCAGAGAATGCTGGTATTTGGCACCCAGCTCCTTATCAACATGTTGGGATTATGGGTTGTTCACTTGGAGTAGAAGACCTTCCGATATACCATCAACGGGAGCTGCTGGACAACACCACTGTCATTGCTGTGATTAGGGTGGCGGGTCCAAGATCCTTTGCCAAGAGGCTCTACTCATCTGAAACCGGATGAGCCATCGGGCATCTCTGTTGTTGCGAAACACCTGATGGGATCTTTCAAAGCGAGGGTGAACAAACTCAGACAGCCATGCTTTGCGAATCACGAATTGCAGTTACACAGGGCAGTGGCACTGGGGGTTGTGCAGTAATAGTGAGAACTCTGGCTCAATTTCCTTTTGTTTTGCCACTGCAGAAAGCGCAATGTACACACTTTTATGCACTGAAGTTACCAAAAAGGCTTTCTGAGACTCATGCTGCACAGTAGAGCTTTGCATTCTGTATCCCTTCCTCCCCCTGCTTCTGCTGCTTCAGGTTCTGCAGATCAGGAGCGACTGACTTAAGTCACACTATTAGTTTTGGATGGAGCCAGAAGAGTGTGATACCCGGAACTCATGGGCAAGCGCATCTGTTCTTTGATCAGGCTGCCACTTTAGGAGGATTTCCTGTTGCAGCAGTAAGGTGAGATTTGCACCCAAGCCTGTGCAGCTTATACCTTCTTGCTTGGAGATGTAACCATTGACTTCATTCGACCTTCTTTCCGAAGGCTTGGATGTCTTTCTGGCAGCCAGTTATCTGTCCACAAAATCTGCCTATGCCAGTCTCTGGGATAAGTTTGTTACCTGTTGCGTTTCTCACCATTCCATTGTATTACAAGCAAAGTTGTTTATGTTTTGCTTTTTGTGTTATCTTTAACCTAGAAAGGACATGCTGTGGGCACTGTTAAAGGTTGTTTGTCAGCATCTTTGACTTTTTTATGTTGACTGATCCAACTGTCCTTGTTTAAGACACATGTTGCAATGTGTTGTCTGAAAGGTTTGAGCCATGTGTTTCCTCCTAAGCGCGTTGTGATGCCACAGTGCAGGAACAGGCTGGCCTATAGGGCAATTAGACAGTGGCCGAAGGACTCGTCTGACAGGTCAGTAAGTGGTGTGGGTTTTTGGCTGATTGTGGGCCTTTTTCATGGTCTCCTGTGCCAGTTTTTACTGTTGATTTCCCTAATATTAAAACAAACATTGCATCCATACTGCTTTCTGTATCTTGCAAAACACTTATACAATGTGGCTTTGCAAACATGAGCCACTTTTTTAGCTATCTGATTCACTAATGGGAACCACTTTTATTTTGCTACCCGGGTCTGCCACAGTGAGATGTTAATTTGGTTCTCACATGTCTGATGTGCATCCCGTTTGAACCAATGCACATTTGCCCTTTTATCTCCATTTTCTTTTTGTTTCTGACTCTGATCCTGTGCTAGAACAGGGTGCACCTTAGTATACTGATGATGACGGTGAGGGAGATGTCTCTCCCCATCCCCCCTTACCATACTGATTATGCCTTATCCCTTGATTTAGAAGACTTCAGTGGGCTCCAGTGGGCTTGACACCTCCCCTGAAGAAGAGCTTGACTCACCACACAGACCATCAAAAGAAAAAGTACCTCATTTGCAGTGGTGAATCAGAGCGCCGCTGTGGTACTAGACTTGCAGCTGCCCTCCACTGAAACTAAGACATATGTTTTGACAGACATTTTCCAGCCGGGCTAGCAACAAAATCCTTGCTTCTGTTTAATTATACTATTGCAGGTACTTTGATAGCTATTGGGTTGAAACCATGTACTTGCCTCCCTATTAGTCAGCAGGTTCTGACTGACATATACCTGTGTCTAGTGCGCTGATTTTATCACTAAACACCCCATTCTGGAAAGTCTAATTGTAGAGGTTTTGTCCAGTAAGGGGAATATTAATTACATTCCAACCTATCCTCCTTATAAAGAAATGAAAAAGATTGATGACTTTGGCAAGCAAATATTTTCTTCTGCCACCCAGGCACTGAGATCCACAAACCCAGACTGTCTGTATCCATATGCTCTATGGGACATGGCTAGCGAGAGTTTTCTGGTGGTCCGGGAAGACCCAATGGCCTTGTTGACTCAGACCATCAGTGATGGTCAGGAAGTGGCAATATATGTCATCTGCGCAAGATTAGATCATGAACTGCATTGGCAGGGTAGTCAGTACCCGCATTGTGCTTCGCAGATGTCCCTGGATGAGATGATCCAGATTTTCTCATGATTTAGCGGCATCCATAACGGACATGCCCACTGTTAGGCCTTGCCTCTTCAAAGAGAAGGATGACTCAGCTGTGGAATACTTTAAAGATAGTACAGCTACAGCACATTGCTTGGAGCTGTTAACACCTGCAAAGCAATTCCCCTGCTAGTTCTGCAAGTTTAGGGGCTACTCGAAGAGGCTGGCATAAAGGCAGTGACAGCCTTCCCACCAAGTGATGCAAAAGACAGCCCAGTCCTTTTGGTGCAGTGGATATGGAACTAGCAGACAGTGCTTAGGCCAGCAATGACACCAGCCCTCCAGTTCTTCTTCCCTTGGCAAGACCCTCTGTGCCTGTCTGCACTCAGAGTATGCTTAGTGCCACGATCCCTGGATCTTTGTTTCAGGATGCAGGACCTAGGTAGATTTATTAAAAGGAGGAGCTCCAAAATCTAAATGAATAGGTTAATTGTCATTTTGCCTGACCCCATTTTATTAGATTCACAAGATGTATTGCCAGACCAAATATGAAGATGGTGCAAGTCTGCAGTATGCTTGGGAGGTGTAGACCATACAAAACATAATCTCAGCATGAAAGTAAAGGCATTACTATGAGGCCTTCCTGCTTCATTTAATTCTGCAAATGTGCTGATCACATGTTTTCTTATCAATATCACATTAGAATTTTGGAAATTCATTAAGGTATCTAAACCTGACATTATTTTCTTAACAGGGACATGGCTTTGTGATTCGTCAGGACCTGATTTGGTGGATACCATTCTTGTGGGCTATACTATATGTAGATAAAATCAGCTAAATCAGCTTTAAGGGGGCTTCACGGTAGTATTCAGAGACAAATTATCAAGGCACAAACTCTAAACTTACCTCATCTCACTGTCAATCCCTTACTTTGTGCCTTCCAGGTGTCCAACTTTGGTGGAGGTAATCCTTTGTCTTCCCATGCAGGACATTACCCCATGCACCACATCTCTTGCATCTACCAAGGCTTGTTGGCATCTCCTTGAAGGGTTCTTCAGGTGCCCTGTAGCCCCAGCACTCCTTCCTGCGATGCACAGCCCTCTGTGTGCCTCTCCTGCTGCCTGGGACCCTTCTCCAGTTGTGCTGCGTGGGATGCCCTGCAACTCCTGGTTCCTCTTCTAGTGGGTCCCCTGTGGGGGGCTGCCTTTTCTTCTGTGGATTCTGCCTTGTTAAGGGTTCCCCTAGGACTAACCTTCTCCCCTCCCAAGTTGGGGGGGGAGGGGGATGGCCGGTTTGAGTCCTCCTGGACCTTGCTGGTCCCCAGCAGCTCCACTTTTGCTTGACTGTGACTTCTGCCTTTGCCAAGGCGTGTTGGTGGGTCTTCCACACCACTGACCGACTGCAATCATCCATCCGGCACGGGACGTTGACTGCATCCTCCAGGAACTCCTCTCCGGCTCCAGCGTTACATTGCTGACCATCTTCACCCTACAGTCGACCAACTCCTGCAACCACAGACGGGTAGGTAGTGGCTCCTGCCCCCATCAGACACTTCCGTGACTTGGTCCACTTCTTCCACAGGTCTTACTCTTCAGGAATCTACTGCTGGTTTCTTGCAGTCTTGTCTGGGTGTCGCATTATCTTCTATTTCGTCCTTTTGGGTGGTTTGGGGAAACTCCAGTAAGTTACTCCTTGCTTCCTGATCACTTGGGGCACTGTGGTACTTACCTCTGGGGTTTCTTAGCACCCCCAGCTTCCCTCTACACATTCCATTTGCCTAGGTGGGAGTCCTGCATTCGCATTCCAGTTTTTGAGTATATGGTTTGGGCTCCTGATACGGTCACTATTGTCTATCGCTATTGCGCTGTTTTCTATTGCTTCTATTTCTGATTACTAGTGTACATTTCTAATGTGTTACTTATCTCCTATGGAGGGTTGCCTCTCTAGTATTATTTGGTAATTGTGTCACTAAAATAAAGTAACTTTATTTTTGTACAACTGAATGTTTTCTTTCATGTGTGTAAGTGCTATGTGACTACAGTGGTATTGCATGAGCTTTGCATGTCTCCTAGATAAGCCTTGGCTGCTCATCCACAGCTACCTCTAGAGAGTCTGGCTTCATGACACTGCCTACACTACACTAATACCTTAGGTACCCACTACAAACCAGGCCAGCTTCCTACATTGTTGGTGCAGTGGTGAGATAAGCACTTGCAATTACCTTACCACTCTGTCAGTTGGTACTTTCCACAGGAAAGACCACTTACTGACTAGGGGTACACATTGTACTTAGTGTCAGGGAACTAGTTTATTAAGTTTGGGTCAGCTAGGGGTTTACGCATAGCCCTTGCTCCAGACTTCTTTGGAGATACTAGCAGTTAGGGGTGTTAGGAACACCTACACCACTCTAACAAAACAACATGTCCTCAGAGCAGAACACATCTCAGGCCATAGACTCACAATATGTGGGCCTCACTTTCCAAGAGTTGAGAGAGCTGTGCTCGGAGAGGAACCCTAACAAGAGTCTGGTCCTGGGCCTGCGCCTCCAGGATGACCAGGATCATGCTGGTAGCCAGAAGGAGGAAGATGCAGACACTACCCCCTTGTGTTAGAAATTCAGGATCTGGACACTGAGAAGGGTCTACCGGGTCCCACAGAGGGTCACAGAGTCCCCAGTAAACCCCTTAGCCTAGCTGGGAACACCACAGGTAGTGGGAAGGGAAGCCACACCAGCAGGCCCCCCTTTGTACCCAGAGGGGTAGTTGAGAGGGTAACCAAGAATAGGGACAAATCCTCCTCTGCTCGCTCTAATTTCACCTCAGTCTCCTAGGAGACACACTGTTCAGCTCCAGGGGAAGACTCCCTAGACAGGGAACTCAGGCAGCTGAGACTGGAGGAGGCCAAGCTGAAGATGCATCAGCAGCTAGCCCAAGATAGGAAGGCCTTGGCAGTGGAGAGTGAGAGGCAGGGCTTGGGGTTAGCACCCCATGGTGGCAGCAGCTTTAGTTTCAGGGAGCCTAGGGTCACGGAGGACTCTTTTGACTTCAGAAACCTCAACAAGGTTGTATCCCCCCCCCCCCTACAAGGTGGGGGATGACATATACAAGTGGTTCACAGCTGTGGAGAGGGGCCTGTAAGGTACAAAGGGACCCTCATAGACAGTGGCCTTCTATCCTGTGGTTCTCCTTCTCTGACAAGGGGAGGGGTAGACTCCTCACTGTCAGGGAGGAAGATGGTAAGAACTAAGTTTTAAAATCTGCATTCTTAAATGGGTTTGGTCTCACCACTGAACAATATAGGATCATGTTCAGGGAGACCAGGAGAGAGTCCTCCCTGGATTGGGTGGATTTTGTGGACTCTTCTGTTAAAGCTTTGGGAGGCTGGTTACATGGCAGCAAAGTCAGTGACTTTCAGGGCTTATACAATCTTATCTTGAGAGAGCATATTTTGAACAACTGTGTGTCTGATTTGTTGCACCAATACTTGGTAGACTCTAGTCTGACCTCTCACCAAGAATTGGGAAGGAAGGCAGACAAGTTGGTAAGAACTATGGGTAGCAGAAAAGATCATACAGGGGGTGACAACAAGAAAAAGGAAGCAGGTAAGTCTCAGGACAAGGGTGGGGACAAAGACAAAAGTAAAGAGTCTTCATCAGTCCCACATAACTCTTCTGGGGGTGTGTCTAAAACCTCTTCATCTTCCTCAAATTTTAAAAAGCCTTAGTGCTATGTTTGCAAAAACAAAGGCCATAGACCTTGAGACAGCTCCTGTCCTAAGAAAGGCACCAAGCTAACCACCACTACAAACCCCACTTCTACTTCTACTTCCTAGCAACAGCAGTAGTGATGGGTCTCCTGACAGTAGTCAATCCAAGGATGTAGCTGGGCTCACTTTAGGGACTGTAGTGGGGGCTGATTTAGTTAGAGAGACGTCAGAGGGTGTATCAGTCTCTGATGAGGACACTGATCTTGCCACCCTTGCTGCCTAGCCCCTTAACATGGGTAAGTACAGGCAGCAGTCTTTGATAAATCGTGTTCAGGCAGAGGCCTACAGGGACACAGGTGCCAGTGTCACTATGGTGACTGAAGAACTGGTGTCCTTTGAGCAACCCCTACTTGGTCACCAGTACCAAGTGGTAACCACTTGGTCACCAGTACCAAGTGATTTATGCTCATAACACTGTATTCCACCCCATGGCAGGTATTGGTTTCAGCTGGGGGGGAAGGAGGAGTTGTAGGGGAGGGGGGAGAGGTTGGTACTGGTCTAAAGAAAGTTGTTGCCAAAAGGCAAAAAGATCAAGGAAACTTGGATCCTGGAAAACGGCCAGGAATTTCCAAAACCTAAGGGTTTTAAGGGCAAATAAGTGCCCCCTAGCTCGAGAATTTCCCCTCTGAGGAGGAGGAATCTACTCCCTTGGCAGAACCTACACCAGAGGAGCTCTGGTGCCCCCTACCCTCACATCCAGTGAGGATTCCCCCTCTGAGGAGGAGGAATCTACTCCCTTGGCAGAATCTACACCAAAGAAGCTCCAGGCTGACACAACTGAGCGCTTGGGTGCTGGGGTGCCTGCCCGGGAGGAATTCACTATGGCACAAAAGACTTGCCCCGCAATGGAGGATCTGAGGCAGCAAGCTGTCATTCAGGAGGCAGGGGATGTCAGTGGCACCCACAAGGTGTACTAGGAAGACAACCTCTTGTATTCAGAGCCAAGGGATCCCAGGCCTGGTGCCACCAGGAGATTGGTAGTCCCTCTGCAATACAGAGAATTTGTGTTGACCCTTGCACATGATATTCCCCTTGCAGGTCACTTGGGGCAAAGTAAGACTTGGCACAGACTTGTCCCTCACTTTCACTGGCCCCACATGTCAAAAGACACTAAGGAGTTTTGTCGCTCCTGTGTCATCTGTCAAGCCAGTGTCAAGACAGGTGGCACCCCAAAGGCCCCCTTAATCCTACTTCCAGTGGTTGGTTTTCAGTTTGAGAGGGTTGGGGTGGATATTGTTTGCCCCCTAAACCCACCCACAGGTTCTGGGAAAATATTTATTCTGGTGGTGACCGTGCCACCAGGTACCCAGAAGTTATTCCTCTAAGAATAACTAGAGCTCCTGCAGTGGCAAAGGCCCTGCTGGGAATTTTCTCAAGAGTGGGTTTTCCTAAAGAGGTGGCATCAGACAGAGGTACCAACTCCATGTCTGCATATCTCAAAGCCATGTCGAAGGAGCGTGAGGTGACATATAAGTTCACCATCCCTTACCCCCCCCTCAAACCAATGGTTTGGTAGAGAGATTTAACAAAACTCTCAAAGGGGTGATCATGGGACTGTTTAAAAACCACAGGAGGAGATAGGATGTCCTACTGCTATGCCTCCTTTTTGCCTACAGGAAGGTCCCTGAGAAGGGAGTGGGCTGCAGCCCCTTTGAACTTCTGTTTGGGCACCATGTTAGGGGTCCTCTTACTCTTGTGAGGGAAGGCTGGAAGCAACTTTTCAAACCTCCTAAATAGGACATAGTGTATTATGTACTTGGCCTCAGATCAGGGATGGCTGAGTACATGAAAAAGGCCGCCAAAAACCTTCAGGCCAGCCAAGAACTGCAGAAGCAGTGTCATGACCAGACGGTTGTACTGACTGTTTACCAGCCAGGGCAGAAGGTGTGGATCCTGGAGTCTGTGGCTCCCAGGGCACTCCAGGACAAGTGGAGTGGTTCCCACCCAGTAGTGGAAAAGATGGGTGAGGTCACCTACTTGGTAGACCTAGACACTCCTAGAAGCCTCACTCAAGGTGCTTCATGTGAACCACCTAAAGCTCTACTATGAAAGGGCTTATATGACCCTGCTTATGGCCACTGATGAGGGAAAGGAAGACCAAAGTAGCCGTCTCTCTGACCTCTTCTACCACACTGTAGCTGATGGTTCGGTTGATTGGATAGTCATTGCTGACTGCCTTTCGGAATCACAGAAGGAAGACTGCAGGAATCTCCGGGGACAGTTCTCAGAACTGTTCTCTCCAACACCTGGACAAACCATATGGTGTGAGCACACCATTGAAAGAGGGGACAGTTTGCCCATCAAAAAGTAAAATCTATAGGAAACCTGACCATTTTAGACATTGCATCAGAGCAGAAGTGCAAAAGATGCTGGGCCTATGAGTAATTGAGCACTCACAGTCCCTGGGCTAGCCCAGTGGTCATGGTCCCTAAACCTCAGTCCCAGAATGGGAAGATAGAACTGTGGTTTTATGTTGACTATAGGGGTCTCTACACTGTCTCAAAGACAGATACTTATCCTATCCCTAGGGCATATGAGCCAATAGATACTCTGGCATCTGTCAAGTATCTGAGCACATTTGATTTGACTGCTGGATATTAGCAGATCAAATTATCAAATGATGCTAAACCTAAGAGGGCATTTACAAACATTGGAGGGCATTATCACTTCACTGTGATGCCATTTGTTTTGACAAATGCACCTGCCACATTTCAGAGGCTGGTGCGTCACAGGATGGACTGCTGGGGGCTGGAGCTTCAAGATGCCTGAAGATCTTGTGGATAGGATGCCAATAAGTCTTGGCAGCTGCAAAAGACGCAGTGCACAGAGGTACTGTCCTGTGTGGGCAACCAAGGGCTTACCTCCACCCAAGTTGGACAGCTGGAATAGAAGACCTTCGGAACCAGTTCAGTCCACCATCTGTGATGTAGGATCCACACAGCTCAGCAGGAGAAGGGATCCACGCAGCCAGTCTTCGATGACTCCTTCACTCCAAGGGAGAGTCCTTCTTCCTTCTGATACATGCTGAAGATGGGCTGTCCTCAGAGGATGCACGATTGGGGAAATGTTGCAGTTGCTGCAAGGAGACTGAGTTAGAATGTTGCAGGAGGTGTCTTGCTTCTTTGTTGCCACTTGTAGGGTCCTGAAGAGTCCAGATGCAGTTTCTTCAGTCAGAACTCAAAGTGGAGGTTGCAGAGGAATCCTGCTGGAGACTTGCAATCTGAATTTGAGGAACCACCCAATCCTAAATAGCCCTGGAAGGGGCATTGGTTATCTAGTTGGGAGGGGGCTCTGACGTCACCAGCTGGTACTGGCCACTCAGAGGCTCCCAGAGTTCCCTGCCAACCTAGAATCCAAGATGGCAAAACCCAGGGGCCCTCTGATGGAGTTCTGAGCACCATCACTGGGGTGGTGATGGACAGGGGAGTGGTCACTCACCTTTTTCTTTGTCCAGTTTCGCACCAGAGCACGGACTGGGAGTCCCTGAACAGGTGTAGACTGATTTATGGAAGAAGGGCACCAAATGTGCAAACACCCCTCTCCCAAAGGAAATCCTTTAGTTCGATGGCATCTGTCGCTGTAGATACACATGGTATGCATGAGCTCGCCATCTGGTGTTGGGTCGGAGTGTTACAAGTTGTTTTTCTTCGAAGAAGTGTTTTCGAGTCACGGGACCGAGTGACTCCTCCTTCTGTGCTCATTGCGCATGGGCGTCGACTCCATCTTCGATTGTTTTCTTTCCGCCATCGGGTTCGGACGTGTTCCTGACGCTCCGGGTTTCGGAACGGAAAGATAGCTGGAAACGGAAGATTTTCGACGGTATCGTTGCGATCCGGTTCGAGATAGACACATACGACGACGCGTTGAACATCGAAGCGCTTCGGTGCCCTTCGGGGTAGATTTCGGCACCCCGTCGGGGCCTAGTCGGCCCGACCGCGTGGAGAACAACGCCGATGGAACGGACCCCGTTTCGATTCTGCCCCGAATGCCACAACAAATATCCTTATACAGACCTACACTCGGTCTGTAACCTGTGCCTGTCACCCGAGCACAGCGAAGAATCCTGTGAGGCCTGTCGGGCGTTCCGGTCCCGAAAAACTCTGCGTGACCGTCGAGCGAGAAGACTGCAGATGGCGTCCACGCCAAAGGAGCGTCGACAGTTCGAGACAGAAGAGGAACAGGAGGAATCCTTTTCCATCCAGGATTCAGACTCCGACGAGCTAGACTCTACAAAAACTGTGAGTAAGACGTCGAGATCAGAACTTAAAAAAGGAAAGAAGGCCCAGGGGACGCCACTGCCAACCGGCCATGGCTCCACCCAAATTCTCGGTGACCAACAATCGGCACCGAAAAAGGCCCATTCAGTGTCGAGATCGTCCGACTCCGGTCGAGACACCGGCACGCAGCCTCCTCGGGACCGAGAGAGTGCTAAACAGAAGCATCGACACCGAGAGTTCGGTGTCGACACGGATCGACGCCGAGACAGTGGCGCCGAAGACCATAGAGGCCAAGAATTTTCGGCACAGAAAAAGAGGAAGGTTACCTCGGAGCCGAAAAAACAATCAACAGGGTTTTCGGAGCCGAAAAAAGCGACATCAGACCCTGTTTCAGGCTCCTATACTGAAGAGCATTCTATGTCTTCACAAATGAAGAAACATAGATTTGAACAAGAACTGCAATCCACTGACGTGGATCACACGCAAAAGCGTATCTTTATTCAGCAGGGGACTGGGAAGATCAGTACCCTTCCACCTGTCAAACGAAAGAGAACGCTTCAGTTTACTCCTCAGCAACAAACAGCACAAAAGGTAACACCTCCTCCCTCGCCTCCACCTGTAACTCCGGCTTCACCAACTTACACCCCGTCACATTCGCCAGCTCACACCGCCATGAGCCACGATGACCAAGTTCAGGATGCGTGGGACTTGTACGACGCACCAGTGTCTGATAACAGCCCAGACACATACCCAACTAGGCCATCACCACCGGAAGACAGCACAGCCTACTCACAAGTGGTGGCTAGAGCAGCACTATTCCATAATGTGGAACTACACTCTGAACAAGTAGAGGATGATTTTTTATTTAACACCCTCTCTTCAACCCACAGCTCCTACCAAAGCCTGCCGATGCTCCCAGGCATGCTACGCCATGCAAAGGACATTTTCAAGGAGCCAGTTAAAAGTAGGGCAGTGACGCCTAGGGTGGACAAAAAGTATAAGGCGCCTCCTACGGACCCTGTATTCATCACCTCTCAGCTGCCACCAGATTCTGTGGTGGTAGGGGCTGCCAGAAAACGGGCAAATTCACACACTTCTGGGGATGCACCTCCCCCAGATAAAGAAAGCAGGAAGTTCGATGCAGCCGGGAAGAGGGTTGCGGTCCAAGCAGCAAACCAGTGGCGCATCGCAAATTCACAAGCGCTGCTAGCGCGATACGACAGAGCCCACTGGGATGAGATGCAGCATCTCATTGAACATCTCCCAAAAGATCTGCAAAAAAGAGCAAAACAGGTTGTTGAGGAGGGTCAAAACATTTCCAACAATCAAATACGCTCCTCCATGGATGCAGCAGACACGGCCGCAAGGACCATTAATACGTCGGTTACCATCCGTAGGCACGCATGGCTCAGAACGTCTGGATTCAAGCCAGAAATTCAGCAGGCAGTGCTTAACATGCCAGTAAATGAAAAACTTCTGTTCGGTCCGGAGGTCGACACAGCCATAGAAAAGCTCAAGAAGGACACTGACACTGCCAAAGCCATGGGCGCACTCTACTCCCCGCAGAGCAGAGGATCTTATAACACCTTCCGCAAAACACCTTTTAGAGGAGGGTTTCGGGGTCAGGCCACACAAGCTAGCACCTCACAGTCCGCACCGCCCACCTACCAGGGACAGTACAGGGGAGGTTTTCGGGGCCAGTATAGAGGGGGGCAATTCCCTAGGAATAGGGGAAGATTTCAAAGCCCCAAAACCACTACCAACAAGCAGTGACTCACACGTCACTCACCCCTCCCACACAACACCAGTGGGGGGGAGGATACGTCAATATTACGAAGCATGGGACAAAATAACTACAGACACATGGGTCCTAGCAATTATCCAACATGGTTATTGCATAGAATTCCTGCAATTCCCTCCAGACATACCACCAAAATCACAAAATTTATCAAAATACCATTCACAGCTTCTAGAGATAGAAGTTCAAGCACTACTGCAAAAAAATGCAATAGAATTAGTACCAAGCACACAAATAAACACAGGAGTTTATTCACTGTACTTCTTGATACCAAAAAAGGACGAAACACTGAGACCAATTCTAGACCTCAGAGTAGTAAACACATTCATCAAATCAGACCACTTTCACATGGTCACACTACAAGAAGTGTTACCATTGCTCAAAAAACATAACTACATGACAACCCTAGACCTCAAGGACGCATATTTCCATATACCAATACATCAATCACACAGGAAATATCTAAGGTTTGTATTCAAAGGAATACATTACCAATTCAAAGTATTGCCTTTTGGTTTAACAACCGCTCCAAGAGTGTTCACAAAATGCCTAGCAGTAGTCGCTGCACACATCAGAAGGCAGCAAATACATGTGTTCCCGTATCTAGACGACTGGCTAATCAAAACCAGTTCGCTCACACAATGCTCAAACCACACAAATCAAGTCATACAAACCCTCTACGAACTAGGGTTCACCGTCAACTTTGCAAAATCAAACATTCTGCCAAGCAAAGTACAGCAATATCTAGGAGCCATAATAGACACGACAAAAGGAGTAGCAACGCCAACTCCACAAAGGATCCACAATTTCAACAGGGTCATTCAACACATGTCTCCAAACCAAACAATACAAGCAAGAACAATACTACAGCTCCTAGGCATGATGTCCTCATGCATAGCCATTGTCCCAAACGCAAGACTGCACATGAGGCCCTTACAACAGTGCCTAGCCTCACAGTGGTCTCAAGCACAGGGTCACCTTCTAGATCTGGTGTTGCTAGACCGCCAAACTTACCTCTCGCTTCTATGGTGGAACAGTATAAATTTAAACATAGGGCGGCCTTTCCAAGACCCAGTGCCACAGTACGTAATAACAACAGATGCTTCCATGACAGGGTGGGGAGCACATCTCAATCAACACAACATAAGAGGACAATGGAACATACATCAAACAAAACTGCATATAAATCATCTAGAATTATTAGCAGTTTTTCAAGCACTAAAAGCTTTCCAACCAATCATAACCCACAAATACATCCTTGTCAAAACAGACAACATGACAACGATGTATTATCTAAACAAACAAGGAGGAACACATTCAACGCAGTTAAGCTTGTTAGCTCAAAAAATATGGAAGTGGGCAATCCACCATCAAATTGGTCTAATAGCACAGTTTATTCCGGGGATCCAGAATCAGCTGGCAGACAATCTCTCTCGAGATCACCAGCAAGTCCACGAATGGGAAATCCACCCACAGATTCTGAACACCTACTTCACACTCTGGGGAACACCACAAATAGACTTATTTGCAACAAAAGAGAACGCAAAATGCCAAAACTTCGCGTCCAGATACCCACACAAGCAATCCCAAGGCAATGCCCTATGGATGAACTGGTCAGGAATATTTGCTTACGCTTTTCCTCCTCTCCCTCTCCTTCCTTACCTAGTAAACAAATTGAGTCAAAACAAACTCAAACTCATTTTAATAGCACCAACTTGGGCAAGACAACCCTGGTACACAACACTGCTAGATCTGTCTGTAGTACCACACATCAAACTGCCCAACAAACCAGATCTGTTAACGCAACACAACCAACAGATCAGACACCCGGACCCAGCATCGCTGAATCTAGCAATCTGGCTCCTGAAATCCTAGAATTCGGACACTTACAACTTAGCCAAGAGTGTATGGAAGTCATAAAGCAGGCCAGAAGGCCATCCACTAGACACTGCTACGCAAGTAAGTGGAAAAGATTTGTTTGGTACTGCCATCATAATCAGATACAACCACTAGACGCAACTCCAAAACATATAGTAAATTACTTGCTCCATTTACAAAAAGCAAAGCTAGCCTTCTCTTCTATTAAAATACACCTTGCAGCAATATCTGCATACCTGCAAACTACCTATTCAACTTCCTTGTATAGGATACCAGTTATCAAAGCATTCATAGAAGGGCTTAAAAGAATTATACCACCAAGAACACCACCTGTTCCTTACATCTCTAAGAAGAGTAAGTGAAATTCAAGCGTTCACAACACAAGAACCTTTTATACAAATACATAAAAATAAGGTCGTCCTACGACCTAATCCAAAATTTTTACCAAAAGTTATTTCACCATTCCATCTAAATCAAACGGTAGAACTACCAGTTTTTTTCCCACAGCCAGATTCTGTGGCTGAAAGAGCACTACATACATTAGATGTCAAGAGAGCATTAATGTACTACATTGACAGAACAAAAAACATCAGAAAAACTAAACAGCTATTTATTGCATTCCAAAAACCTCATGCAGGTAACCCAATATCAAAACAAGGTATAGCCAGATGGATAGTTAAATGCATCCAAATCTGCTACCTTAAAGCAAAAAGACAACTGCCCATTACTCCCAGGGCACATTCAACAAGGAAAAAAGGTGCTTCAATGGCCTTTTTAGGAAACATCCCAATGCAGGAAATATGTAAGGCAGCCACTTGGTCTACGCCTCACACATTCACCAAACACTACTGTATAGATGTGCTATCCGCACAACAAGCTACAGTAGGTCAAGCTGTATTAAGAACTCTATTTCAGACAACTTCTACTCCTACAGGCTAAACCACCGCTTATGGGGAACTAACTGCTTACTAGTCTATGCATACCATGTGTATCTACAGCGACAGATGCCATCGAACTGAAAATGTCACTTACCCAGTGTACATCTGTTCGTGGCATCAGTCGCTGAGATTCACATGGACCCACCCACCTCCCCGGAAGCCTGTAGCAGTTCAGAAGTTACCTTCAATTTTGTACATTTGTATATATATTATTTAATCCTTTAATAGGTACATACTTACATTTTTCATTGCGCGGGCACTATTACTATAGTACAACTCCTACCTCACCCTCTGCGGGGAAAACAATCGAAGATGGAGTCGACGCCCATGCGCAATGAGCACAGAAGGAGGAGTCACTCGGTCCCGTGACTCGAAAACACTTCTTCGAAGAAAAACAACTTGTAACACTCCGACCCAACACCAGATGGCGAGCTCATGCATACCATGTGAATCTCAGCGACTGATGCCACGAACAGATGTACACTGGGTAAGTGACATTTTCATTCTGCCTTCCTGGGCTTGAGCTGCTCAAGCAACAGGAGGGCAGAAATGTGTCTGGGAGGTGGCAGCAGCTTGGGCTGGCCAGAAACCCTTAGAAGGCTGTCATGATAATACGGGGGGTCCTCTGAGGAGCTCCCAGAGTGCATAGAATCATACAATCAATGCTTGCAAAAGCCTTTTGGTATGATTCCAACATGTCTGATACCACACCTGTCTATGTTCGAAGTTATTATGCCGCTGGACATAGGTGGTGACCTATTTCCAGTACACACGTAAAATGGCATCCCTGTATTCACGAAGTCCGGGAAAACTGGCCTTAGGGTTGTGGAGTCAAATCTGCTAGTGCAGGGGTCCCCTCAAACACAGGTACTTTGCATCCTGTGCTCTGGGCTAGAAGGCCTGCCATAGGGGTGACTTATAAGTGACCCGGTTCAGTGGAAAATAGAAGTGTAAGGGCGTTTACACCTTTTCAAAGGCAGTCCTGTAGAACCCTTTGCTTGGGCTCCCTATGGGTGGCAAAATATATGCTGCAGCCCCTAGGGGCTCCCTGGAACCCCAGTGCCCTGGGTACCTAGGTACCATATGCTAGGGACTTATAATGGGCACCAGTATGCCAGTTGTGGATAAAATAGAGTTTTGGGAGAGAGAGCCTAATCACTGGGGTCCTGGTTAGCAGGATCCCTGTGAACACAGTCAAACACACTGATATCAGGCAGAAAAAGGGGGTAACCATGCCAAAAAAGTTGATTTCCTTGTTTTCCTAAGTTTACTCCGAACTTGTTGTAGGAAAGTACCATCTTGCCTGGCATGTTACCCCCATTTTTCACTGTATATATGTTGTTTTAGTTGTATGTGTCACTGGGACCCTGCCAGCCAGGGCCCCAGTGCTCATAAGTGTGCCTGAAAGTGTTACCTGTGTTATGACTAACTGTCTCACTGAAGCTCTGCTATCCAGAACCTCAGTGGTTATGCTCTCTCATTTCTTTCCAAATTGTCACTAACAGGCTAGTGACCAATTTCACCAATTCACATTGGCATACTGGAACACCCTTATAATTCCCTAGTATATGGTACTGAGGTACCCAGGGTATTGGGGTTCCAGGAGATCCCTATGGGCTGCAGCATTTCTTTTGCCAACCATAGGGAGCTCTGACAAATACTACACAGGCCTGCCACTGCAGCCTGAGTGAAATAATGCACACATTATTTCACAGCCATTTTCACTGCACTTAAGTAACTTATAAGTCACCTATATGTCTAACCTTTACCTGGTAAAGGTTAGGTGCAAAGTTACTTAGTGTGTCGGCACCCTGGCACTAGCCAAGGTGCTCCCACATAGTTCAGGGCAAATTCCCCGGACTTTGTGAGTGCGGGGACACCATTACACGCGTGCACTACACATAGGTCAATACCTATGTGTAGCTTCACAATGGTAACTCCGAATATGGCCATGTAACATGTCTAAGATCATGGAATTGCCCCCTCTATGCCATCCTGGCATTCTTGGCACAATCCCATGATCCCACGGGTCTGTAGCTCAGACCCGGGTACTGCCAAACTGCCTTTTCAGGGGTTTCACTGCAGCTGCTGCTGCTGCCAACCCCTCAGACAGGTTTCTGCCCTCCTGGGGTCCAGCCAGGCTTGGCCCAGGATGGCAGAACAAAGGACTTCCTCAGAGAGAGGGTGTTACACCCTCTCCCTTTGGAAAAAGGTGTTAAGGCAGGGGAGGAGTAGCCTCCCCCAGCCTCTGGAAATGCTTTCATGGGCACAGATGGTGCCCATTTTTGCATAAGCCAGTCTACACCGGTTCAGGGACCCCTCAGCCCTGCTCTGGCGCGAAACTGGACAAAGGAAAGGGGAGTGACCACTCCCCTGACCTGCACCTCCCCTGGGAGGTGCCCAGAGCTCCTCTAGTGTGCTCCAGACCTCTGCCATCTTGGAAACAGAGGTGCTGCTGGCACACTGGACTGCTCTGAGTGGCCAGGGCCAGCAGGTGACGTCAGAGACTCCTTCTGATAGGCTCCTTCAGGTGTTGCTAGCCTATCCTCTCTCCTAAGTAGCCAACCCCTCTTTTCTGGCTATTTAGGGTCTCTGCTTTGGGGAATTCCTGAGATAACGAATGCAAGAGCTCATCCGAGTTCCTCTGCATCTCTCTCTTCACCTTCTGCCAAGGAATCGACTGCTGACCGCGCTGGAAGCCTGCAAAACTGCAACAAAGTAGCAAAGACGACTACTGCAACTCTGTAACGCTGATCCTGTCGCCTTCTCGACTGTTTTCCTGGTGGTGCATGCTGTGGGGGTAGTCTGCCTCCTCTCTGCACTAGAAGCTCCGAAGAAATCTCCCGTGGGTCGACGGAATCGTCCCCCTGCTACCGCAGGCACCAAAGAACTGCCTCACCGGTACCCTGGGTCTCCTCTCAGCACGACGAGCGAGGTCCCTTGAATCCAGCAACTCTGTCCAAGTGACTCCCACAGTCCAGTGACTCTTCAGTCCAAGTTTGGTGGAGGTAAGTCCTTGCCTCCCCACACCAGACTGCATTGCTGGCAACCGCGACTTTTGCAGCTACTCCGGCCTCTGTGCACTTCTGGCGGAAATCCTTTGTGCACAGCCAAGCCTGGGTCCACGGCACTCTAACCTGCATTGCACGACTTTCTAAGTTGTCCTCTAGCGACGTGGGACTCCTTTGTGCGACTTCGGGTGAGCACCGTTTCACTCCTCTTCGTAGTGCCTGTTCCGGCACTTCTGCGGGTGCTGCCTGCTTCTGAGAGGGCTCCTTGTCTTGCTCGACGCCCCCTCTGCCCCAGACGCAATTGGCGACATCCTGGTCCCTCCTGGGCCACAGCAGCATCCAAAAACCCTAACCGCACGACTTGCTGGCGGTCTTTCGGCGGGAAAACACTTCTGCACGACTCTCCACGGCGTGGGGGATCCATCCTCCAAAGGGGAAGTCTCTAGCCCTTATCGTTCCTGCAGAATCCTCAGCTTCTACTGTCCAGTAGCAGCTTCTTTGCACCCACAGCTGGCATTTCCTGGGCATCTGCCCATCTCCGACTTGCTTGTGACTTTTGGACTTGGTCCCCTTGTTCCAGAGGTACCCTCGACTGGAAATCCATCGTTGTTGCATTGCTGGTTTGTGTCTTTCCTGCAGAATTCCCCTATCACGACTTCTGTGCTCTTTGGGGAACTTTAGTGCACTTTGCACTCACTTTTCAGGGTCTTGGGGTGGGCTATTTTTCTAACCCTTACTATTTTCTAATAGTCCCAGCGACCCTCTACAAGGTCACATAGGTTTGGGGTCCATTCGTGGTTCGCATTCCACTTTTGGAGTATATGGTTTGTGTTGCCCCTATCCCTATGTGTCCCCATTGCATCCTATTGTAACTATACATTGTTTGCACTGTTTTCTAAGACTATACTGCATATTTTTGGTATTGTGTACATATATCTTGTGTATATTTGCTATCTTCATACTGAGGGTACACTCTGAGATACTTTGGCATATTGTCATAAAAATAAAGTACCTTTATTTTTAGTATATCTGTGTATTGTGTTTTCTTATGATATTGTGCAAGTGATACTAGTGGTACTGTAGGAGCTTCACTCGTCTCCTAGTTCAGCCTAAGCTGCTCTGCTAAGCTACCATTATCTATCAGCCTAAGCTGCTAGACACCCTATATACTAATAAGGGATACCTGGGCCTGGTGCAAGGTGTAAGTACCTCTTGGTACTCACTACAAGCCAGTCCAGCCTCCTACACTTGTCACCAAAGTGGGGCTTTGTCCAGGGGGTGGGCATCTCCACTAGCTGGAGTGCCCTGGGACCCTGTAACATGAGGCCTGAGCCTTTGAGGCTCACTGCCAGGTGTTACAGTTCCTGCAGGGGGAGGTGTGAAGCACCGCCAACCAGAGCAGGCTTTGTTTCTGGCCTCAGAGAGCACAAAGGCCCTCATCCCATGGGGTCAGAAACTTGTCTGCTAGTGGAAGGCTGGCACAGACTAGTCAATCCTACATTAGAGGATTGGTTAAAATACAGGGGGCATCTCTAAGATGCCCTCTGTGTGCTTTTTAGAAAAAAATCCAACACTGGCATCAGTGTGTGTTTATTGTGCTGAGACGTTTGATACCAAACTTCCCAGTATTCAGTGACGCCATTATGGAACTGTCGAGTTCGTTTTGACAAATTCCCAGCCCGTATACTGCGGTATAGTGCACCCTGCATTAGGGCTGGAAGGCCTACTAGAGGTATGACTTACCTATGCCAGAGGCAGGGTTTTGTGGGCAAGGCACCCTGAGTGGGATAGCATGTCGACTTTGCCTTTTTCTTCCCACCAACACACACAGTCTGCAATGGCAGTGTGCATGTGTTAGGTGAGGGGTCCCTTAGGGTGGCACAACACATGCTGCTCCCCTTACGGACCCTCCCTAGTCACAGGGACCTTGATACCACTGGTATCTTTTACAAGGGACATTTCTGTGTGCCAGAGGTGTGCCAATTGTGGAAACAATGGTACATTTTTTTAGGGAAGGAACACTGGTGCTGGGGCCTGGTTAGCAGGATCCCAGCACACTCTGTCAAGTTAGCATCAATATCAGGCAAAAAGGGGAGGGTGGTGTAACTGCAACAAGTGCCAGTTGATTACAGTCAGTAGGTTTACTAATACCCTCCTGTATTTGCGGTATCTAAAAATGTCAGTGATGAAGCGTTATGTCTCTTGTATGGCCCCTCTCCGAGTGACCGTACACTGTCCATACAGGAGAATGATTGGAGATACCCCTTGCTAAATGTCAGGTCTCGTGGGGTGGAGGGGGGGGGGAGGGGGCTATTGTTAGGCAATGCGGGAAAGGCTATTGTGGGACCCTGAGTGAAAAGTATATTGTTATAGGGCATTATGAAAGCGCCGGACATCCATGAACCCCAGGGCAACAGAAAGTCTGCTAAGGGCTGTTTCAGGGATCCTGTTTGTCTAGGTGGGAATCCATCAGTAAGGTCATTGACTGCCATGTTAAAGTCTTCTCCCCTTAGTAAGCTACCTTCTGAAAGGCGCAAAAATAATTCACTCAGTTTAGGAAACGTGAGTGTATGTAGTCGTGGAGGGATATAAACAGATATTATGTTGACTGGATTGTCCTCCTACTTCCCAGGTATAGCAACGTAATGGCCTTGGGAATCAATTTAGGTTTGGTGAACGGTGAGGGGCAGTGTGTTTCGTAGCAGGATACCCACCCCTCCACAGCTGGTTGACTACCCTGCATGTGCCACCAGTTTTATCCCCAGCAGTTTATGGCTTGGCACGAATTACCCTTAAGATGAGCCTCTTGTAAAACGGCTAAATCAGGGTATGTCTCTTAATGTGTTGCAAAATCACTCTACTTTTGATTTTGTCCCCTAACCCATGGACGTTCCAAAAAATCATCTTCAGCTGTGAGTCAATCATTAGAATGATTGTGCGTAACTAGGAATATTATCGGAGACAAGCGAGTGCCTTGTAGCAAATTCTAGTGGGTGTCTGGGAAGACTAGCATCTCTTGGGGTTGGAGTCGCTGTTGTGTGCAATGAGTAACCAAAGCTATAGCTTAAGCAACAAAAAATATATACATTAATCAAAATTCCCCCTACAAATCCCCCTCCCTACCTCCCTGCTTGCAAACTTTGAACTGCCTGCCTCCCCAACCTTGCAGAGAGCCTGTCGACCCATAACATAATTACAACTGTGTGCAGGAGCTTAGGCCCAACCGCGAAGTACACTCTCCCTTCCTTCCCCAATAAAAGAAAATTGTTACTAAAGCAAAGTTTCTAACACGTGTTGCCGCTGCTCCCCCCCTTCTGATGTTCGTGGATGGAGCTAGGACAATGCATCTCATGATGTTGACCTTGGTCAACCCGGGTCACAAGTGGCAAAATGATGCGTTTCTGTGTTGGTCAGCTCTGGAGATTGCAAGCACAAAGGGGACTGTTCCATTGTGGGTCAGGATCATTGATCTGGGGAGCCGTTATTGTCTCATTACAGGTCTCCATTCTCTTTCTGTGTTCAGTTGTGTTTGTGTCTCCTTGTTTCTGATCTGACCTCGGCTGTGGCTTGGTGTTTCCCACTCGCCTCCAAACACTCCCATGCCTCAGTAGGCGTTTCGAAGTACCAGGTCTTGCTTCAGCCATTATCTGTAGTTCTGCCAGGAACATCATTGAATACTTGATTTCATGGTCTTGTAGGGCCCTTTTGACTTTCAGGAAGCTGAATCTTAGATATTGGATTTTAAGTGTGAAATTTGGAAAGAGTGTTATCCTGGCATTATTCGATCAGGGGAGGACTTTGAGCTGTTTTCAGGATGACATCCCGGTCTCGATAATTGAAAAGTGTGGGGTGGGCCTTTTCTACCGAGAAGTAGTTTGAGAGGCCAGTGGGCTGAAGCAAATTGAGTATGAGGTTTCCCACGAAGAGTTCCACTGCTGGACCTCGAGTGTTCCGATATTCCTATGATTCCGATATTATTTTGCCTTGATCAACTTTCAGAGTTCTCCAGTCGGTTATCTTGTGTAGCTGCAGTGACCTGTAGGTCTTCAACCTGGGTTTTCAGATCTACATTTTCCATTGTGAGAGTGGTTATTGTGCCTTCAGTTTCTGTCACTCTGGCTTTCAGGCTTCCGAAATATGTTTGTAGCAACGTGACCTCTGCAGTGACCAAGTTTATTTTGCTATCTACAGATGTGCAACCCCAATGAATGGCGGCCAAGCTGTCCTGAAGCATTGGTGGGCTTGGTTCATTTTGCAACAGCTCTCCCCGGGGGTGGTGGTGCGAGGGCTCCAGGTGTCTCCATGGAGCCTACAGACAAGATATATTTTTCTAACTTTGTTTGATGGGAGGCGAAGGTCCCCTTCACCCATCATGATCGTTGTGGGTTGAGGCAGAAGGGTGATAAAGGGCCAGAACGATCAGGAGTCCAGAGGAGTCGACTGAGTACTCTCTGTGGCCTCCCAGGGAACTTTATGCAGTCCCCTGCGGCCTGTCGGTTTCTCGGCATCTGCCTCTCCACTGCCCCATAGTCATCTGCCCTATAGTCGATTTAGCTGATTGCCACTCTGTGGGTACCAAAGGGTCAATGGAGCATATAATTTAGGAGTCCCCAAACGAGTGTTCTTAGGATGTATAAGCCCCTCTGTCTTCAAAGCCACTGTTACCTCAGGCCCTCCTCCACGAATGGCAAGGCCCCTCTGGGAATGTGTTGGGGCCCCAGTGGCTCTCTGCAGCTACACGCAGGCCAGGGTTATGAGGGTATACAAGTCAGGAGTGATGGCAGAACCAAGCCATCCTGCAGTGTGGGCGCCCACTGGGCCTCCACGAACTGGGCACAGCCCTCTGCGTAAGCAGCAGCAAAATGCACTCCCCCACTCACTTCTGGAATTTTGCGTCCTACAGTGCAGTTTCTGCCGTCACAGCCGATTTATATTAACCGGGGCTTGTCTGACCACCGCGCCTTGTCCAATGTTGCCTGTAAGGAAATGCCTCTTTGGCATGGTTACCCCCTAACTTTTTGCCTTTGCTGATGCTAAGTTATGATTTGAAAGTGTGCTGGGACCCTGCTAACCAGGCCCCAGCACCAGTGTTCTTTCCCTAAACTGTACTTTTGTCTCCACAATTGGCACAACCCTGGCACCTAGGTAAGTCCCTTGTAACTGGTACCACTGGTACCAAGGGCCCTGATGCCAGGGAAGGTCTCTAAGGGCTGCAGCATGCCTTATGCCACCCTAGGGACACCTCACTCGGCACATGCACCCTGCCTCACAGCTTGTGTGTGCTGGTGGGGAGAAAATGACTAAGTCGACATGGCACTCCCCTCAGAGTGCCATGCCAACCTCCCACTGCCTGTGGCATAGGTAAGTCGCCCCTCTAGCAGGCCTTACAGCCCTAAGACAGGGTGCACTATACCACAGGTGAGGGCATATGTGCATGAGCACTATGCCCCTACAGTGTCTAAGCAAAGCATTGTAAGTGCAGGGTAGCCATAAGAGTATATGGTCTGGGAGTTTGTCAAACACGAACTCCACAGTACCATAATGGCTACACTGAAAACTGGGAACTTTGGTATCAAACTTCTCAGCACAATAAATGCACACTGATGCCAGTGTGCAATTTATTGTAAAAATACACCAGAAGGGCATCTTAGAGATGACCCCTGAAAACATACCCGACTTCCAGTGTAGGCTGATCAGTTTCTGCCAGCCTGCCACACACCAGACATGTTGCTGGCCACATGGGGAGAGTGCCTTTGTCACTCTGTGGTCAGGAACAAAGCCTGTACTGGGTGGAGGTGCTTCTCACCTCCCCCTGCAGGAACTGTAACACCTGGCGGTGAGCCTCAAAGGCTCACCCCTTTTGTTACAGTACCACAGGGTATCCCAGCTAGTGGAGATGCCCGCCCCTCCGGCCACTGCCCCCACTTTTGGCGGCAAGGCTGGAGGAGATAATGAGAAAAATAATGAGGAGTCACCCACCAGTCAGGATATCCCTTAGGGTGTACTAAGCTGTGGTGACCCCTGCCCTGAGAAATCCTCCATCTTGAGTTTGGAGGATTCCCCTAATAGGATTAGGGATGTGCCTCCCTCCCCACAGGGAGGAGGCACAAAGAGGGTGTAGCCACCCTCAAGGACAGGAGCCATTGGCTACTGCCCTCCCAGACCTAAACACACCCCTAAATTCAGTATTTAGGGGCTCCCCAGATCCCAGGAAATCAGATTCCTGCAACCTACACAAAGAAGAAGGACTGCTGACCTGAAGCCCTGCAGAGAAGACTAAGACGACAACTGCCTTGGCCCCAGCCCTACCGGCCTGTCTCCCAACTTCGAAGAAAACTGTAACAGCGACGCATCCAATAGGGACCAGCGACCTCTGAAGCCTCAGAGGACTGCCCTGCACCCAAGGATCAAAAAACTCCAGTGAACAGCGGTCCTGTTAAAAAACCTGCAACTTCTTTGCAACAAAGAAGCAACTATAAAGACTTCATGTTTCCCGCCGGAAGCGTGAGACTTCCCACTCTGCACCAGACTCCCCCAGCTCAACCTGCAGAAAACCAACGCCTCAGGGAGGACTCCCCGGCGACTGCGAGCCCGTGAGTAACCAGAGACGACCCCCCCCTGAGCCCCCACAGCAACGCCTGCAGAGAGAATCCAGAGTCTCCCCCTGACCGCAACTGCCTGTAACAAGGGACCCAACGCCTGGAACAAACACTGAATCCCGCAGCCCCAAGGACCTGAAGGAACTGAACTCCAGTGCAGGAGCGACCCTCTGCCTTGCCCAGGTGGTGGCTGCCCCAAGGAGCCCCCCCTGTGCCTGCTTGCATCGTTGAAGTGACCCCCGGGTCCCTCCATTACTTCCTATACAAAACCTGACGCCTGTTTGCACTCTGCACCCTGCCGCCCCTGTGCCGCTGAGGGTGTACTTTCTGTGCCTTCTTGTGTCCCCGTCGCGCCCCCCCCCTCCCCGGGTGACCTACAAAACCCCCCTGGTCTGCCCCCGAGGACGCGGGTACTTACCTGCTGGCAGACTGGAACCGGGGCACCCCTGTTCTCCATAGAAGCCTATGTGTTTTGGGCACCTCTTTGACCTCTGCACCTGACCGGCCCTGAGCTGCTGGTGTGGTAACTTTGGGGTTGCCTTGAACCCTCAACGGTGGGCTACCTATGCCCCAACTTTGAGACTTGTAAGTGTTTTACTTACCTTTCAAACCAACCTTTACTTACCACGCCCAGGAACTGTTGATTTTTGCACTGTGTCCACTTTGAAAATAGCTTATTGCCATTTTTACAAAGACTGTATGTGATATTGCTTTTATTCAAAGTTCCTAAAGTATCTAAGTGAAGTACCTTACATTTAAAGTATTACTTGTAAATCTTGAACCTGTGGCTCTTAAAATAAACTAAGAAAATATATTTTTCAATATAAAAACCTATTGGCCTGGAATTGACTTTGAGTGTGTGTTCCTCATGTATTGCCCGTGTGTGTACAACAAATGCTTAACACTACCCTCTGATAAGCCTACTGCTCGACCACACTACCACAAAATGGAGCATTAGAATTATCTCTTTATGCCACTATCTTACCTCTAAGGGGAACCCTTGGACTCTGCTGCTGCAGCCCACACAAACCACTCCGTGCGCTTCGGGCATCACCGCATTCAGATAGAAGGCATTAATAGTCTCAGGGGAGCGTTTCTGGGCGTTGGGGGGGAGCCAGTCACCCTACACGGCCCTCCTGTGGTTCCCAAACTGCTCTCAATCTATCACTCAAGGTTAGGGCTTCCACAGCCTGCACAGACCTCACTGCACTCCCGTTGGCCTTATATGTATGACTGGGGTCTCCACTCACTGACCCAAGTAGATTGTGACTTTGGATAGCGGATAGATTGCTGGACTTATGAGGAGAGGTCAGCGGATGTCGGGAGCCCCACTTGAATGCAGCCATCTTTTTTTGAATTTCTTTCTGCATTGGACAGTTTTCAAGAAAAGTATGTTATCAGATGTAAATGGCCAAAAGCTATGCATCTCTGAAACAGAACCAGCCCCCAAAGGCTAGATTGGTAGCATCAGCTGCCACAAAAAAAGCTTTGGAAATCTCCGACTGTTGCAGTGTGGAGTTAAAGGTAACATGTTACTTTAACATGTTAAGACTCCACCGCTCCCGAAGTCTACTCAGATATAGTTACTTTCTATAGTAAACTAGTAGGGGATGTGATTTAAGATAATCTAGGAATAAATGTTGATAACAATTTGGAAACACAAGAAAACTCTGGATCTCCTTAACATATTGGGTGATGCTTTTGTAACACAGCTTGGGTCCAATATCTCTATTGTGAAAAGTCAATAAGTACTGCTTTATCAGATCATATGTGCTCTTGGAAATACTCACTTGTTTCGAAGAGAAGGAACTGAAGGCTAGGTGCAAAGTTACTGTGTTTGAAGGCACCTTTGCACTAACAAAGGTGCCCCCATGTTGTCCAGGGTCAATTCCCCTGACTTCGTGAGTGCGGGGACACCATTCTAAGCATGCATTACTTATAGTTCAATGCATATATGTAGCTTAACAATGGTAACTCCGAATATGGCCATGCGAGGTGTCTAAATTGTGAAATAGATCCCCCAATCCAAATCTGGCATTGGGGTACTAATTCCATGCACCCTGGGGGCTCCCCCAGTACTGCCAAACCAGCTCTGTGAGGTTTACACTGCAGCCCCAGCTGCTGCCACCTCAGACAAGTTTCTACCCTCCTGGGGATTGAGCAGATCAATCCCAGGAAGCCAGACAAACAATGCATTTCCTTTGGGAGAGGGGTGTTACACCCTCTCCCTTTGGAAGTAGGTGTTACAGGCATGGGAGGGGTATCCTCCCAAAGCCTCTGGAAATGCTTTGAAGGTCACAAGCATTGCCCTCCTGGCATAATCCAGTCCACATGGTTCAGGGACCCCCAGTCCCTGCTCTAGCACAAAACTGGACAAAAGAAAAGGGAGTCACCACTTCCCTGTCCATCACCACCCCATGGGTGGTGCCTAGAGCTCCTCCAGTGTGTCCCTCTCGTTAGCCATCTTGGATTCCAAGGTGTGGGGACCCCCTGGGAGCATCTGAGTGGCCAATGCCAGCAGGTGACGTCAGAGACCCCCACCCCCGATAGGTGCATACTTGGGTAGGTAGCCAATCTCCCTCTCCGGGTATTTAGGGTCTCTCCTCTGGGTGTTTCCTCAGATTCAGTTTGCAAGACTCCACCAGGACTCCTCTGCTTCAGCTTCTGACCATCGGATCAACCGCAGAGTGCTCCAGGAACCCCTGTAACTGCAACAAAATATCCAGGAAAGCTACTGTGACCTGCAACTTCAGTTCCAGCCAGCAACTGTAACAGTTTCCAAGGTGTGCCCGCTCTTGAGGGACTGCCTGTCTTCACCCTGCACTAGAAGAACCGAAGGAATCTCCCGTGGAGTGACTGAGTCACTTCCCTGCTTCAGCAGACACCTCTATGCGACGATGACCGGTACTCTGGGACTCTCCTGTCGACGAGCGTGATCCCTGGAACACAGGTGGTGGACCGAAGTGATCCTGACTGTCCAAAGGTCCAGATGTCCAAATTTGGTGGAGGTAAGGGCTTGCCTCCCCGTACCAGACAGTTCCCCTATGCATCACGTCTTCCGCAGCTCCTAGGGTTTCGGTGCACTTCTTCCGAAAGTTCTTTGTGCACAGCGTAGCCCAGCTCCCCAGGCCTCCATCCTGCGATGCACAGCTCTCTGAGTTGTTCCCCGGCGGCGTGGGATCCTCCTGTGTAGTGCTGCAACGACCGGACTTTGCAACTCCTTTGTCCCCTTGTCCTGGGACTCCTGTGGATGCTGCCTGGTCTTCTGAGGGCTCTCTGAAGTGCTGAGAGCCCCCTCTGTCTCCTCAGTCTGAGTTAAGACCCCGAGGTCCCTTCTGGGTCCAGGCAGCTCCTCTTTGACGCAAAACGCATACTTGCTTGTACCAAGGCTTGTTGGCGGAACCCAGTGATGTAAACAGCCTCCATCCAACAACTCGACATGGGACATCTACTGCACCAAGCAGGAACCCACATCTATCTTCTTTGGTGCATTTATATACTTTTCTTCCAACCGGAGAATCCACTTTAGCACCCTCTTCTAGGTGGACAGGGGCTCCTGTTCTTCCTATCCTCTTCATCAACTTCTGGACTTTTTCTCCTCTCTCCACAGGTCTTCAGGTCCAGGAATCCATTGTTGGTTGCTTGCAGTCTTGTTTGTTTCTTGCATAATTCTTCATCCCGACTTGTAGTGTGTTCTGAGGAAACTTGCTGTACTTTACTCCTGTTTCCCTGGGCTCTGGGGTGTGGTACTTTACTTACCTTTGGTGTTTTCCTACACTCCAAGTGCCCCTCTACACACTACACCTGCCTAGGGGACAATCCGACCTTCGCATTCCACTATTTTAGTATATAGTTTGTGCTGCCCCTAGGCCCACTGCAATCTATTGTGTTTTCACTGTTTTGCACTATTCTAGGACTGTTTACTTACCTGATTTTGTTTACTAGTGTATAATACTTAACTCGAGAAGGAGTATTGCCTCTGAGATATTTTTGATTTTGTGTCACTGTAGGAAAGTACCATCTTGCCTGGCCTGGTACCCCCATTTTTACTGTATGTATGTTTGTTTTTGCCTGTGTCACTGGGATCCTGCTAGCCAGGACCCCAGTGCTCATAAAGTATGCCCTGTATGTGTTCCCTGTGTGGTGCCTAACTGTATCACTGAGGCTCTGCTATCAGAACCTCAGTGTTTATGCTCTCTCTGCTTTTAAAATTGTCACAGCAGGCTAGTGACTAATTTTACCAATTCTGATTGGCACACTGGAACACCCTTATAATTCCCTACTATATAGTACCTAGGTACCCAGGGTATTGGGGTTCCAGGAGATCCCTATGGGCTGCAGCATTTCTTTTGCCACCCATAGGGAGCTCAGACAATTCTTACACAGGACTGCCACTGCAGCCTGAGTGAAATAACGTCCACGTTATTTCACAGCCATTTTACACTGCACTTAAGTAACTTATGAGTCACCTATATGTCTAACCCTCACTTAGTGAAGGTTAGGTACAAAGTTACTTAGTGTGAGGGCACCCTAGCACTAGCCAAGGTGCCCACACATTGTTCAAGGCAATTTCCCTGGACTTTGTGAGTGCGGGGACACCATTACACGTGTGCACTACATGTAGGTCAATACCTATATGTAGCATCACAATGGTAACTCCGAACATGGCCATGTAACATGTCTAGGATCATAGAATTGTCATCCCAATACCATTCTGGTATTGGGGGGGACAATTCCATGATCCCCCGGGTCTCTAGCACAGAACCCGGGTACTGCCAAACTGCCTTTCCGAGGTTTCCACTGCTGCTGCTGCCAACCCCTCAGACAGGTTTCTGCCCCCCTGGGGCCTGGGCAGCCTGTTCCCAGGAAGGCAGAACAAAGGATTTCCTCTGAGAGAGGGTGTTACACCCTATCCCTTTGAAACTAGGTGTGAAGGGCCTGGGAGGAGTAGCCTCTCCTGGTCTCTGGAAATGCTTTAAAGGGCACAGATGTGCCCTCCTTGCATAAGCCAGTCTACACCGGCTCAGGGATCCCCCCCAGCCCTGCTCTGGCACAAAACTGGACAAAGGAAAGGGGAATGACCACTCACCTGACCAGCACCTCCCAGGGGAGTTGCCCAGAGCTCCTCCAGTGTGTCCCAGATCTCTGCCATCTTGGATGCAGAGGTGTGAGGGCACAATGGACAGCTCTGAGTGGCCAGTGCCAGCAGGCGACATCAGAGACCCCTCCTAATAGGTGCTTACCTTTCTCTGTAGCCAATCCTTCTCTGAGGGCTATTTAGGGTCTGTCCTGTGGGTATCTCACCAGATAACGAATGCAAGAGCTCACCAGAGTTCCTCTGCACTTCCCTCTTCTACTTATACCAAGGATCGACCGCTGTGTGCTCCAGGATGCCTGCAAAACCGCAACAAAGTAGCAAGACATCTACCAGCAACATTGTAGCGCTTCATCCTGCCGGCTTTATCGACTGTTTCCTGGTGGTGCATGCTCTGGGGGTCACCTGCCTTCACCCTGCACTGGAAGCCAAGAAGAAATCTCCTGTGGGTCGGCGGAATCTTCCCCCTGCTAACGCAGGCACCAAAAGACTGCATCACCGGTCCTCTGGGTCCCCTCTCATCCTGGCGAGTGTGGTCCCTGGAACACAGGAACTCTATCCAAGTGACTCCCACAGTCCAGTGATCCTTCAGTCCAAGTTTGGTGGAGGTAAGTCCTTGCCTCCCCACGCTAGACTGCAAACCTGTGTACTGCATGATTTGCAGCTGCTCTGGCTCCTGTGCACTCTTCCAGGATTTCTTTCGTGCACAGCCTAGCCTGGGTCCCCAGCACTCCGTCCTGCAGTGCTCAACCCTCTGAGTTGGCCTCCGGCGTCGTGGGACCCTCCTTTGTGACTCTGAGCCATCTCCGGTTCACAAATCTTCTAAGGGCCTGTTCGGGTACTTCTGCGGGTGCTGCCTGCTTCTGTGGGGGCTCTCTGAGTTGCTGGGCACCCCCTCTGTCTCCTCCTCCAAGGGGCAACTTCCTGATCCTTCCTGGTCCCCAGCAGCACCCAAAAACCTGTACTGCGACCCTTGCAGCTAGCAAGGCTTGTTTGCGGTATTTCTGCATGGTAACACTTCTGCAACCTTCAGCACGCCGTGGGACATCTTCCATCCAAAGGAGATGCTCTCTTAGTTGTTGCAGAATTCCAAGCTTCTTCCATCCAGAGGCAGCTTCCTTGAACCTTCATCTGGGGTTTCCTGGGCTCCTGCCCGCCCCCACCCCCCCACCCCCCGGACACTATTGCGACTCTTGGACTTGGTCCCCTTGCCTTGCAGGTCCTCAGGTCCAGGAATCCGTCTTCAGTGCTTTGCTGGTGTTTGTGGTTCTTGCAGAATTCCCCTTTCACGACTATTGTGTCCTTTTGGGGTAGTAGGTGTAGTTTACTCCTACTTTTCAGGGTCTTGGGGTGGGGTATATTGGACGCCCTGACTGTTTTCTTACAGTCCCAGCGACCCTCTACAAGCTCCCATAGGTCTGGGGTCCATTTGTGATTTGCATTCCACTTTTGGAGTGTATGGTTTGTTTTGCCCCTAGACCTATTGCAACCTATTGTAATTCTACAGTGTTTGCATTACTTTTCTGACTCTTACTTACCTGTTTTGAGTTTGTGTACATATAACTTGTGTATATTACTTACCTTCTTACTGAGATACTTGTGGCATATTGTCATAAAAATAAAGTACCTTTATTTTTAGTAACTCTGAGTATTGTGTTTTCTTATGATATTGTGCATATGATATAAGTGGCATAGTAGGGGGCTTTGCATGTCTCCCAGGTCAGCCTAAGCTGCTTTGCCATAGCTACCATCTATCACCCTAAGCTGCTAGAAACACCTCTATTCTACTTATAAGGGATAACTGGACCTGGCACAGGGTGTAAGTACCACAGGGTACACACTATAAGCCAGGCCAGCCTCCTAAACCCTAGAACTCAAATCCTGACTACCTATAAAGAAGAAGGACAAAGAAGAGTTGACTCTGCATAAGAAGAGGAAGAAGCAGCTGTCCCGGTACCAGCCCTTCTGGCCTGCCTAGTAACCAATGGACTCTGCACAAAAATATTTGTCTTGCAGCTGTAGCTTCAATAAAACCAGGGAGCCTGCCTTTTAAAAAGACTCAGACTCCCGTGAGCAGTGGGACCTGCTTAGCTACCAAGTATCCAACAAGGACTCTGCAGCTGGGAAACCCAACACCTGAAGTGACCACTGCACCCGATGACCTCAACCTGGTGAGCAGCTCAGCAATGGTGCCAGCAGGGCTCCCTAGCTGTCCTGAGCATGAGTCCACCCGAGCGTCACCCCTCCTAAACTCAATCAAGTTGCCTTCAGCCCCTGCATGCAGGCCCTGTCTCCCCCAGCCTGGTAGTGAGAGAAAACAGAACACCTGTGACCCCTGACCCCAGCTGAGGTGGGTTATTAGTGCCTACAATGTCCCCTGGCTCCTGAGAGCTCAAGTCCACCTTGGCTTTGTAAGTCGTTGTTAACCCTGTGTTTGTTGAACATTATTTCCCACCTGATTATGATGTTCTTGGGTTTGAAGCATTTATAAAAAGAAATATTATTTTTTCTCAATTGGTCTCTGATTTATTCTTTGAATGTGTGTCTCATTTATCGCCTCTGTGAGTACAACAAATGCTTAGCACTACCCTTTGATAAGCCTAACTGCTCACCTACTCTTCCACAAATAGACTATTAGTTCTATCTACTTTTGCCTCTGCAATACCGATGGAGTATCCACTGGACTCTCTGCAGAGTGTAGTTCATTTTAGCATTATATAGAGAGCCAACTTCCTACAGACACAAGTTTCGCTTTAGTTTGGGTCCCACAGTTATGATTAAAACGTTTTTGGCCGGCTGATTTTTTAGGGGAGGGTTACTGCCCCTGTACCTTAATGCTCTGTTGACATATTTTAGCACTTCTAAACCCCCATATATAGTTACTAGGCTTTCACCAGGACTACTATTCAATGCCTTGTTTTATTTATGCTGCATTTTCACAGTCCTAACTATTGTGGCTGGTCAGTCAACATGCTTTAATCATAACGTAGACATACGTACACAAAAACATGCATAGGAGTGTGAGTCAGACCTACTTGCCTGTCCTCCTAGAAAAGCCTATATGAGTGCTTGTTTTCATCACGTTCATGAAGGTGCAGGAAAAACAGAAGAAGAATTAATTAATCTTGTCTATGAAACAGGTGGAAACTGGTTGCACACTGACAAAACGGTACACAGTGCTGTGCTGAAATTACGTTTTTTATATAAAACAAATAAAATGTGTTTTGTTTTTAAAAAAGGTAACCTGTCATCGTGTGTTCTGACCCTGTGCCTCTACCAGGGTGTACACAGTAGCAGAGGCTCTTATTATTCTTTATCTCAAACTCAGACACAGGATGTGGGTGATGATGGTGGGGATGGGGTTTGCTTTCTCTCCCCTCACTGCACAACATGCTTTATACATGGATTTCCAAGAAGGTAGTGGGCTTTACACATCTTCTGAAGTGGGGCTTAACTTGCCACATGGGCCACCAATGAAAAAAATGCCTCCTTTGGATAAGTGATTGAGAGGGTGCTGAGGTTCTTGATTTACAGCTGCCCTTAGTTTCTACCAGAACAAACATCCTAACAGAGATTTTAAAGTCTGAGCCACTTACATCTGAACCCTTGCTCCTTTTTATTGAGGCCCTCACACATACTTTGACTGCCACTTGGTTTGAAGGCCTATTCCTGTCTGCCTGTAAATAAGCCAGACATCATTAACTGGCACATGAGGAGCCTGGTTTTCTAACAAAACCTTTTAGTCCAGAGACCTTCATGCTCCAGCTAGTATAATGGATCCTAACTCATTCCTGATCACTGCTCCGGGATATGGAATTGAAGAGGATTTAGGCTTTTGGTAACTGTATGTAGTCCTCTGTTAGTCTCGCATTGCACTCCGTAAATTCTGTCTGTTTACTTGATTACTTTAGACATGCCATGTAGAACATGGCCAGCAATATCTTGCTAGTGGGCCCCGGAGGATCATCCTTAGGGCCTCTTTTCCAGAGTCAATTCATGATGGATAAGGCACAGCCAAATATGTTATCCATGCTGATCTAGATACTGCTGATTAAGGAGTACAGTCTCTACGTGTGGATCCACTCCACATGATTTGCTGGCGATGTACGGGCCTCACTCAAACATATGCCCTTGGATTCTTCACGACTTTTCAGTGAGAAGGCAGATTGGGTTCTGGGACACTTTAAACGAAGCCATGCCACAGTGTGTTGCTTGGGTCTGTTGACCTCTGCCAAACCATTTCCATGCCAGTTCAGAAAGTTCTGAGGCTATTACCCAGGACTGTTTTATAGGCAGATAGTTTTGCCAACCAGTACAGCAGTCACCTCAGTCCTTTAGAGGATTCAGAAAGAAGAAATTGTTGTTAGTTTTGTTATTTCCTTTTTCCAACCAAGGATTGGGGGTCTTGGGTCGATATTTGACCAACAAGCGCCTTTCTTTCCTGTAGTCCCATTGTTATCTGTGGTTCATGGTAGGCCAGGAGCATTTTCAGTTTGCTGTACTTCCCTTTGGCTTTTGACATGGTCCACTCCCTCACTTTTTGCCTGTTTTCTGCTGTAATTTCTACTAAAAGTGCACTAGGTCCCTGCTGAACAGGTGCCCAGAGCCATATCTCTATCCCTAAAACTGCACAGTTGTTTTTTCCAAATTGCCAAACCTTTAGTTTCCACTTGTAAGTCCATCGTAAATGGTACCCTTGGTACTTAGGGCACTCAGTACAAAATGAAGGCCCCTGAGGCCTGCAGCACAGATTGTGCCACCCTCGGGGACCATCTCACCTAAGTGCACCCAGTGCTGCCCTTGCAGGCTGAGTGTTGTGGTGCAGACCTAAAATGAAAACACAATATGGCACACAGCCTGTGTGCCCTGTTCCCTTACATTGCATGAAGTATATGTAAGCCACCCATCCGGCAGTCCTTTCAGCCCTAAAGGCAGGGTGCATTATATTACATGTGCAGCCATAGCAGCGTGAGCAGATATGCCCCTGCTGTCAGATATAGTAAGTGAAGCCATTTTAAATTCATGTGCTGGACACTGGTCTTTACAAGCTCTCCAGCTACATGATGGCTTCACTAAAGATAGGTGTTTGGTATCAAGCATCTCATATTAATAAACTCTCTCTGAAACCAGTATTGGATTTATTAATACATGCACTCAAGGGGCACCTTAGAAGTGCCCCCTGCAAAACCTACCAACTCCTAAAGTGGGCACTGACTGGTAAAAACAAGTACAAGCACCTTAGACAAAGTTCTGCCCCCCTGACATTAGAGCAGGTGATCTCGACGGTTCAGAACAAAGACCTACTCTGGGCAGAGCTGTGACCTCCTCTCCCAGGCAGGATGGACATTCCAGGGTGGGGAGCTTCAAAGGTCTTGCCACCTTTGAAATGTGACCCAGGTCTCTCCAAATAGTGGACGAGACCCCCCTTCTGGTGGGAAAATTAGGTAAGTTAAAGGAGTGCTGACTCCATGCCAGTCCCACCCCTAAGGGGGAGGAGCTGAAGTGGACACGACCTTTAAAATTCCTCCATCTTCTATGGAAGGAATTAGGTCAATAGGGTTAGGGCAATGCCAGTTCCCAAACGAAGTGGTCATCGAAGGGGTGTAGTCACCCTAAAGGTGAGTAGCCCATTGGCTACCACCTGGCACTCACTGTAACACCCCTAAATTTAGTATTTAGGTGGCACCCCTGAACCCTAGAATCAGATTCCTACAAAGTAAGAAGAACCAGACGTGTCGCCAGCAGAGAAGACTGAAGACACCTACTGACATGGCCCCAGCCTTACCTGCCTGTCTGCAGCCTTCAAAGAAACCTGCACCCAGTAGACGACCGTCCTGCAGCCCAGCAACCTACAGAGCTTTGGGAGGACTGTCTGCCTTAGAAAAAGACCAAGACCTCCAGTGGACAGTGTTTTTTCAAAGCAGGCTCGCCAAGGTCTGTCATTGACCATCTCCAGGTGATGTGGTAACTCCTGATATCATTGGGGATTTCAACCGACATGTTGAAGTCAGACTTACTCCTTCACAAAGACTTACTTTTCTAGGATCTTTTTTGGGCATGGTGTCGTTCAGGGTGTTTCATGCACCGCAAGAACTCCAAGACATTGTCTATGATGTTTTATACTTTGTTCTGGACTTTGGTGAGAGCACCTCTGAGGCTTTTCGGACTGTTGGCCTCATGCATCCTATTTGTCTTCTTCACCAGGTTGCATATGAAGGTGAAGATAGAGTGGCAGTAGTAAAATGCGTTCAAACTGTCAGCTGAGGTTTTTGGATATCATCCTTGCAGCCAGGTGTCCTTCTAAAAAGTCTGTTTACAAATAGTGCAGGAACAAATATGTGGCCTGGTATGGAGCCTGGAACACAAAGCTCTTACATGCCAAACTGCTGGATGTTTTATTGTTTGTTATGTCTGACCAGCAAGGTCTTGTTGTGGTCCCTTTTAAAGGCTGCTTGTCGGCCCTTGCAACATTGTTTGTGTTTGCTGGGTCGACAGTTCTTCTTTAATTCACCTGTTTGACACTCGTATTCCCTCCCAAACTATTTATAATGCCATAGTAGGTTCTTTATTTGGGTCTCACATTCCTCATTTCCACAGCCTTCAAGCCAGAGCACAACTGCTAGCTGCGTGTTCTGATTCTCAAATCTGTCTTCCTCGTTATGATCACTTTAGCTTCTCGCACAAGTGAGTTTCAATCTCTCGGTGCAGCTGCTGCCATATACCACTTTTTTCCTTAGATAAACTGGTGTTGAGGTCCAGGGAAGCCTTTTGGTGTAAAGTTATGACTCATTTTCACATTGGGCAATCCATCACTCTCTCAAAGCTATTTGTTCTGCCTCACCGTTCTAAAGGGGAGAAGAAAGTCCATTGTCCTAGCCCCAAAAGTAGCTTAAGCTTTTGCATCGACTGCACTAAAGGTCATCAGGTGGATAACAAACATTTTATGGGCTTCTCAAAGGCAGAAAAAGCATGGCGGTGCAGAAAATGACTTGTCAAGGTGGATCGTTCTCTGCATTAAGACCTGCCACGTACTGGCTAAGAAACAGCCACAAGATGGACTGAGAACTCACTTCACGAGGGCCAATTCTGCTACCACTTCGTTGGCATGCGGAGTGCATCTGTCAGTTTCTGACATGGGCATCAGTTCACACCTTCATAAAGCACCACTGCCTTGACTGCGTGGTTTGACGGAATAGGCATTGCACCTGTTCAGTCCTGTAGGATGTTTTTGTTTGAACCCACTCCAGACCCTTCACCATCGGAGGTACTCCTTTGGTATCTCATCTAAAGGTAAGCAATCCGTGATAAATGAATCCATCAGAAGAACAAGTTGGTTACCTTCTTCTGTAACTGTCTTTCTGGTGGATACTATATTTAACCGCAGATTTCTCACTGCCCTCCTGCCTTCCCATTCAGTGGAATGAACTCTTTTTACCTTCCAAAAAGATCCCAAATTAGAAATCTGCACACGGTTACTGACAATTGCTATGTGCTCTGCATCCGAGGCCTCAGAGAGCCAAACAAGTAACTGACCTCAACATGCAGTGGTTGTGCTTATATGTGGCTCTGCTCGATCACTTCTGGCATGAAATAAGGCCAGCGCGGAGCCCCACGCTGCCAGCTAGTGGAGTGTTGGAGAACTGCTATGGAAACGTCCGGATCCAGTCTGGTGCCTGAGGGATGAATCTGCAGTTAGAATCTGTATTTACTGGAAACATTGTTACCGAATGTAAGCAACTTGTTCATCTTGGTCACGGCAAGACCATAGAGCTCAGATATGAATGTATGAAATAATGAAATATTTTTGAAGGCCAACTTCTGTCACCATTGCAATCCAATCTTAATATTTTATTTGAAGTATCCCTTGTCTCAGGGATGCTCTCTTATGAAACAATACCAGTATCATGCTCAAACTATTCTTTTCCTTTTGCAGTTGTTGCTTGTAGGAAAGTACCATCTTTCTTGGCATGTTACCCCCAATTTCTGCCTGTCTGTCAGTGTGTTTTTTGCCTGTCTCACTGGGATCTTGCTAGCCGGGACCCCGGTGCTCATAGTTTGTGGCCTGTGTGTGTTGTCAGTATGCTTAACTGTCACTAAAGGTCTGCTAACCACAACTCCAGTGCTTATGCTCTCTCTACTTAATTTTGTCACTACACTTTAGTGACTCCATATTCCAATTCTAATTGGCACACTGGACGCCCCCCTTAAAAGTCCCTAGTATATGGTACCTAGGTACGCATGGCCTTGGGGTTCCAGGAGATCCTTATGGGCTGCAGCATTTCTTTTGCCCCCCATAAGGAGCTCATACAAACCTTTCATCAGGACTGCCACTGCAGCCTGAGTGAAATAGTGCACACACTATTTCACAGCCATTTTCACTGCACTAAGGTAACTTATAAATCACCTATATGTCTAACTTTCATTTACTAAAGACTAGGTGCAACGTTACTGTGTGTGAGGGTACCCTTGCACTAGCAAAAGAGCCCCCACGTTGTCCAGGGCCAATTCCCAGGACTTTGTGAGTGCGGGTACACTATTATAAGAGTGCACTACATATAAACCAATACATATATGTAGGTTCACAATGGTAACTCCGAATATGGCCATGTGAGGTGTCTAAGATCATGGAATTGTCCCCCCAATCCAAATCTGTTATTGGGGGACCGATCCCATGCACCCTCGGGGCTCCACCATGGACCCCCAGTACTGCCAAACCAGCTATCTGAGGTTTCTACTACAGCCCCAGCTGCTGTCACCTCACAGACAGGTTTCTGAGCAGCTCAATTCCAGGAAGGCAGAACAATGCATTTCCTTTGGGAGGAGGGTGTTACACTCCCTCCCTTTGGTAATAGGTGTTACAGGCTTGGGAGAGGTAGCCTCCCAGAGCCCCTGGAAACGCTTTGAAGGGCACAAAATTGCATAATCCAGTCTACACCGGTTCAGGGACTCCCAGTCCCTGCTCTGGCGCAAAACTTGTCAAAGAAAGGGGAGTGACTAGTCCACTGTCCATAACCACCCCAGGGTTGGTGCCCAGAGCTCCTCCAGAGTGCCCATGGCATTAGCCATCTTGGATTCCAAGGTGTGGGGACCCTCTGGAAACCTGGGAGTGGCCAGTGCCAGCAGGGGACGTCAGAGACCCCTCCTGATAGGTGCATACCTGGGTAGGTAGCCAACCCCACTCTCTGGGCTATTTAGGGTCTCTCCTCTGATTGTTTCCTCAAATTCGGTTTGCAAGATTCCTCCAGGACTCCTCTGCATCCTCTGCTTCAGCTTCTGACCGTTTGATCAACCGCAGACTGCTCCAGAAACCGCTGTAACTGCAACAAAATATCCAGGACGACTCCTGTGACCTGCAACTTCAGCTCCAGCCAGCATTTGCAACAGTTTCCAAGGTGTGCACGCTCTGAAGACAGCCTGTCTTCACCCTACACCAGAAGAACAAAGGAATCTCCCGTGGAGTGACGGAGTCACTTCCCTGCTTCTGCAGGCACCCTTCTGCGACCCTTCTGCGTAATCTGGGACTCCTCTCCTGACGACAAGCATGCTCCCTGGAACACCGGTGGTGGACTGAAGTAACCCAGACTGTCCAAAGGTCCAGCTGTCCAAACTTGGTAGAGGTAAGAGCTTGTCCCTATCCGTGCTGCAACAGTACCCCTGCGCACTGTCTCTTCTGCAGCTCCTTGGGCTTCTGTGCACTTCTTCCAAGAATCCTTCTGTCACAGCGTAGCCCAGGTCCCCAGCACTCCATCCTGCAATGCACAGCTCCCTGAGTTGTTCTCCGGCGGCGTGGGCCCTTCCTGTGTAGTGTTGTGACAACCGCACTTTGCATCTTGTTTGCCCCCATGTTCTGGGAATCCTGTGGGTGCTGCCTGGTCTTCTGAGAGCTCTCTGAAGTGCTGAGAGCCCCCTCTGTCTCTCCAGTCCGAGTTGAGACCCCCTGGTCCCTCCTGGGTCGAGACAGCTCCTTTTTGAGGCAAACCGCGTACTTGCTTAAATCAAGGCTTGTTGGCACAATAGATTGCAATGGGCCTATACTAAAATAGTGGAATGCGAATGTTGAATTCCCCCGTAGGCAAGCGTAGTTTGTAGAGGGGCACTGGGAGAGTAAGAAAACACCAAAGGTAAGTCCAGTACCCCAACTCAGGGCCCAGGAAAGCAGGAGTAAAGTACAGCAAGTTTCCTCAGGACACACTACAAGTCGTTATAAAGGATTTTGCAAGAACCAAGTAAGACTGCAAGCAACAAACAATGGATTCTAGGACCTGAAGACCTGTGGAGAGAGGAGACCAAGTCCAGAAGTCAAAGAAGAGTCCAGGAAGGACAGGAGCCCCTGCAACCTAGAAAAAGGTGCAAATGTAGGTCTTGCTCAGGAGCAACGAGTTTCTCCATTGCCATAGTGACACTGGCACCTGTGTCCCTGCAGGCCTCAACCTGAACACCATTTATTAGGGGTAGTTGCATGTACTTATCCATATTTAGACGACAAGGAATTAAGGTGGCAAGGTCAGTGCTACTATCAGAGACTAAAACAGCCTCAATCATCTCCCTAACTAGACCAAACCCCACTACATTACCAAAACTGAGCCCAGCAACAACCTTTGTTTGGCTATTTGTAGAGTTTTTCCCACCACCACTGCTATTATTAGGGGCACTAGTGGAAGCAGTGGGGGGTTGTGGTGGTGGGAGGCTTGGCGTTTTACTTGGGACAAGTAGGGTCCCTTGCCCAGTGGCCTTTGTTCTTATACAAACACCACCAAGGCTTTTTCTGATGATTAGAAGAGGATTTGGACCCACCACCCCCAGAGGATTTTTGTGGGCCCGATGAAGACTCTGATGACTTCGTATCTTTGTCCCTACCCTTTTCATGTGACTGACCATCCTTCTTGCTCTCCTTGTCAACCGCTGTAGGAGCCTTTCTGCTCACCGTTGTTCTCACCCATTTGTCTGCCTTCTTTCCCAATTCTTGGGGAGAGGTCAGATCTGAGTCCACAAGATATAGGTGCAACAAATCAGACACAAAATTGTTAAGAATATGCTGTGTCAAAATCAGATTGTGTAAGCTTTAATAGTCAGCCACCTTGCTGCCATGCAACCAACCTTCTAAGACCTTCACTGAACAGTCTACAAAATATATCCAATCCTGTGAAGACTCTTTTCTGGTTTCTCTGAGCTTGATTCTATATTTTTCAGTGGTTAAGCCAAATCCATCCAAGAGTGCACTTTTCAGAACACTGTAGTTGTCGGAGTCATCTTCTCAAACACAATATATACACTAGACACCAAAATAAGGCAAGTAATTAGACATAGGATAGTGAAAACAATAGGAAATGCTATAGAATGCAATAAGAGACAGCAGGACCTTATTACAGTCTGTGTTGAAGGGGTCCACCACCTGTGTTCCAAGGAGCACGCTTGTGGCCAGGAGAGGAGTTCAAGAGAACCGGTCGTCGTCTTAGAAGGTGCCTGCTGGAGCAGGGAAGTGCTCCGTCACTCCACAAGAGATTTCTTCGGTCCTTTTGGTGCAGGGTGTAGACAGGGAGTCTCCACATAGTGCACACCATGGAAACTTTTGCAGTTGCTGGGTGGAGCTAAAGTTGCAGAATTGAAGGAGCCCTTCTGGATACTTTGTTGCATTTACAGCAGTTATTGGAGCAGGTTGCGGTCGATCCGAGGTCAAAGGATGAAGTAATAGTTCCAGAGGATTCCTGATGGAAACTTGCAAGCAGAATCTGAAGAGAAACCCACATGAGAGACCCTGAATAGCCCTGAGAGGGGGATTGGCTACCTTATCAGGTACGGACCTATCAGGAGGGGTCTCTGACGTCACCTGCTGGCACTGAACACTCAGAAGCCTCCAGAGTGTCCCCACACCTTGGAAAACAAGCTAGCTGAAGTCTAGGACACACTGGATGAGCTCTGGGCACCACCCCTGGGGTGGTGATGGACAGGGGACTGGTCACTCCCCTTTCCTTTGTCCAGTTTCGTGCCAGAGCAGGGACTGGGGGTCCCTGAACCGGTGTAGACTGGCTTATGCATGGAGGGCACCATCTGTGCCCTTCAAGGCTTTTCCAGAGGCTGGGGGAGGCTACTCCCCCCCCCCAGCCCTTAACACCTATTTCCAAAGGGAGAGGGTGTAACATCCTCCTCACAAAGGAATTGCTTAGTTCTGCGTTCCTTGGACTGAGCTGCTCAGACCCCAGGAGGGCAGAACCCTTTCTGTGAGGTGGCAGCAGCTGTAGCTGCAGTGCAAGCCTCAGAGAGCTGGTTTGGCAGTACTGGGGGTCCATGGTGGAGCCTCCAGGATGCATGGAATTGGTTCTCCAATACCACATTTGGATTGGGGGGACAATTCCATGATCTTAAACACAGTACATGGCCATATTTAGGGTTACCATTGTGAAGCTACATATAGGTATTGAGCTATATATAGTGCACCTGTGTAATGGCGTCCCCTCACTCACAAAGTCTGGGGAATCGGCCCTGGACTGCGTGGGGGCACCTTTTGCTAGTGCAAGGGTGTCCTCACACTTAGTAACTTTGCACCTAGCTTTCAGTAAATGAAGGCTAGACATATAGGTGACTTATAAGTTACTTAAGTGCAGTGAAAATGGCTGTGAAATAGTGCACACACTATTTCATGCAGGCTGAAGTGGCAGTCCTGTGAAAGGGTTTGTCTGAACTCCTTATGGGTGGCAAAAGAAATGCTGCAGCCCATAAGGATCTCCTGGAACCCCAATGCCCTAGGTACCATATACTCTGGACTTATAAGGGGGGTCCAGTGTGCTAACTGGAATTGGTAAATGAAGTCACTAGCCTATAGGGGCAAATTTAGAAGCAGAGAGAGCATAAGCACTGAGGTTCTGGTTAACAGAGCTTCAGTGACACAGTTAAGCACTACTGACAGCACACATATTAGGCCATAAACTAGGAGCACTTGGGTCCTGGCTAGCAGGATCCAGTGAGACAGGCAAAACACCCTGACGTACACTCACAAACAGGCCAAAAGTGGGGGTAACAATGCTAGAAAGAGGCTACTTTTTCACACCCCTGTCCTGACCCCACTGTTTGCAGCAGGAGGGAAAATTAGTTCAGTTAGGAGGAGTTTCCACTTCATGCCAGTCCCACTCCTAAAGTGGACGAGCTGAAGTGGACACTACTTTTCAAATTCTTCCGTCTTGCTTGGAAGGAATTAGGCCACTTGGGTTGGGGTTATGACCACTTCTAAGTGGGTGCGGTCATAAGAAGGGTGTAGCCACCCTAAAGTTGGTCACCCCATTAGCTACCCCGTGCCACTCTCTATAACGCCCTTAATTTGAGTATTTAGGTTGCACCCCTGAACCCTAGAACTCAGATCCAGACAACCTACGAAGGAGAAGAGGAAGTAGCAGCAGCTGACCCGGTACCAGCCATTCCGGCCTGCCTGCTGACCTCAGCGGATGCTGAACAGAAAGACTCGTCTTGCAGCTTCAAGAAACCCAGAAAGCCTGCTTGCCTTCTAAAAAGACTCACGCCTGTGAGCAACGGACCTGCTCAGCAACAAAGTTTCCAACAAGGACTCTGGACCCTGGAAACCTGACATTTGAAGTGACCTCTGCACCTGACGACCTCGACCCGGTGAGAAGCCCACCAATGGTGCCTGCTGGGCTACCCAGCTGTCGTTAGTCTGAGTCTACATGTATGTACCCCCATCTGAACTCAGCCAAGTCACCTGCAGACCCTGCATGCAGGCCCCCTCTCCTCCAGCTTCGTGGGGGACACCTACAGCAAGCACTGCACCTGTGACCCCAGCTGAGGTGGGTCATTGGTGCCAACGTTGTCCCTTGGCTCCTGAGAGATCGAGTCCACCCCTGCCGGACTCCCCCACAATACCTGCAGGCTCAACTCACAGGACCCCCTGACCGAAAGGGGTCCTGAACTAGAAAACACGACACCAAAAGACACCACTGCATCTGTTGCCTCTGGGCACAGGAGAAGAGAACGAAAGGTGCAGCTCTGTTCCCGAGCACGGTCCCAGACTGGCTTTCCAGCCAGAGCCTGCAGCCTGTTTCACAGGGTCAGTCTCCTATAGGAAACCATTGGGCACCCGATGCCTTACTGCTCCTCTGCACCCGGCCACCCCAGTGCCGCCCAGTGTGACCTGCTGGTGTGGTTCTGATCCGTGCCCAGTACTTACCTTAATTCCCTGAGATTGGCTCTGTAACTCGTTAGCCCTGTGCTTGATGAACATTGGTTTTCCTTTATAGGATAACATTGAGAGAACTTTGAAAATTGCAGTGTCTGTTTTGGAAACTGCAAAGTATTTATACTTGAAAGTCTACATACCTGATTACGTAGTTTGCGGGTTTGAAACATATATAAAAAGAATAGTTATTTTTTCTACCCTGGTCTTCTATTTATTCATTGAGTGTGTGTCTCATGTATTGCCTCTGAGTACAACTAAGGCTTCGCACTACCCTCTGATAAGCCCAACTTCTAGCCCAAATACTACAAATAGAGCATTATCCCTGTCTATTTTTACTTTGGCAATACCAATTGGGGATCCGCTGGACTCTCTGCACAGTGTACTTCATTTTTAGTGTACTATATAGAGAGCCAGCTTCCTACATTGGGGGAACAGCAGTGGGGTCTGCGACTTTACATTTGCTGATACCACCTTGTTAATAAGTGACTACACGAGTAAATCAAAAAATTGCCTTTAGATAAATTGCATTTTTGATTTAAGTATTTATCCAAATTCTTCAAAGTACTGATAGGGCCCTGTGCAGGTTCCCTGTAGCTTAACATTAAAAATCTTTAAAACCTACTTTAGTTAGGACTGCAAAAACCTGTGTTAAGATTTTTTCTCTAACTCAAAAAGGTCCCCACTTTAGTAAAATAATGAGTACATGCGAGAAAGTAGCCTCTTTTTAGTATGGTTATCCCCATTTGTGGCCTGTTTGTCAGTGTGTTTGACTGTGTCCCCTTCCCCCCCCCTTAAATTTGGTTGATGAATACTGTTAACACAGTATTCCACTCATAATTGCCATACTGGTGCCCCCACCCCTTATAAGTCCCTAGTATATGGTACTTAGGTACCAAGGGCATTGGGGTTCCAGGGGATCCCTATGGGCTGCAGCATTACTTTTGCCACCCTTAGGGAGCCCATGCAAAGGCTTCTACAGGACTGACATCGTAGCCTGTGCGAAAGGGTGCATGCAGCATTTCACAGCCATTTACACTGCACCAGGTCACGTATAAGTCACCCATATACCAGGTCTTTCAACCCTGAAGGCTGGGTACAGAATGCCTGTGTGTGAGGACACCCCTGCACTAGCAGAGTGCCCCCACATCTTCCAGGACCATTTTCCCGGACTTTGAGAGTGCGGGATGCCATTTTACATGTGCACTGGACATAGGTCAATACCTATGTCCAGCTTCACAATGGTAACTCCGAATATGGCCATATAAGGTGTCTAACATCTTCTAGTTATACCCCAATGCCGATTCTAGCATTGGTTGTATAATTACATACATTCTGGGGGCTCCACAGTGGACCCCAGTACTGCCATACAAGCCTTCTGAGGTTTTCCAGGGAGCCCAGCTGCTGCCACCTCACAGACAGGTTTCTGCCCTCCTGTTGCTTGAGCAGCTCGAGCCCAGGAAGGCAGAACAAAGCATCTCCTTTAGGAGAGGGGTGTTACACCCTCCCCCTTTTGAAATAGGTGTTACAGGCATGGAAGGGGTAGCCTCCCAGAGCCTCAGGAAATGCTTTGAAGGGCACAGATGGTGCCCTCTTTGCATAATCCAGTCTACACCGGTTCAGGGACCCCCAGTCCCTGCTCTGGCCTGAAACTGGACAAAGGAAAGGGTAATGACCACCCCCTGTCCATCACCACCCTAGCGGTGGTGCACAGAGCTCCTCCAGAGTGTCCTTGGGGTTTGCCATCTTGGATTCCAAGGTGGTTGGGGCACTCTGGGAGCATCTGAGTGGCCAGTGCCAGCAGCTGATGTAAGAGCCCTCCCCTGATAGGTGGTTACCTGTGTAGCTGACCAATCCCCCTTTCAGAGCTATGTAGGGTCTCTCCTCTGGGTGTTTCCTCAGATTTGGATTGCAAGACTCCAGCAGGAATCCTCTGCATCCTTTACTTCACCTTCTACCGAAGAAACTGCACCTGGACCCTCCAGGAACTCTACAAACTGCAACAAAGAAGCAAAGATGACTTCTGCAACATTGTATCTTCAGCTCCTGCCAGCAACTGCAACTGTTTCCAGGTCGTGCATCCTCCGAGGACTGCCTGTCTTCAACCTGCACCAGAACAACAAAGGAATCTCCCTTGAAGTGAAGGAGTCATTTCCCTGCTTCAACAGGCACCTCTCTGCAGTGATGGCCGGTGGCTTGGGTCCCCTCTCCTGACAAAGTGCAAGGATCCAGCATCACGGGTGGTGGACTGAAGCAGTCCCGAACGTCCTGACATCTTACTGTCCAGCTTTGGTGGAAGTAAGAACTTGCCTTCCTACCCAAAACAATACTCCAGTTCACCATGTGTTTTGCAGTTGCCATGGCTTGTTGGCATCCTCCACGAAGTTCTTCGTGCACCGTGCAGCTCCGGATGCCAGCACTCCTTCCTGCGATGCACAGCCTCCAGCGTGGTTCTCCGGCGGTGTGGGAATCCTTTGTGTAGGGCTGCGTGGGTCTCCTTTTGCACCTTCTTTGTCCCCGTGCTATGGTACTCCTGTGCGCGCTGCCTGGCCTCCTGAGGGCTCTGAGTTGCTGAGAGCCCCCTCCTGGGTAGAGGCCTCTAGGTCCGTCTTGGACCTGGGCATCGCCATTTTCCGCTAACCGCGAGCTTTGCGTTTGCCAAGGCTTTTTGACGGAATCCAACGAAGCAAACCAGACTGCAATCATCCATCCGGCGTGGGACATCATCGGCACCAACCAGGAACCCGCATCCGTCTTCTTGGGTACTGACTGTTCTTCACCGGTAGTTCTTCTTTTGCACCTTCATCCAGGGTCTCCTGTTCTTCCTGGACTCTTCAGTTCTTATTGGACTTGGTCCCCTTCTTCCACAGGTCTTCAGGACGAGTAATCCATTTTTGGTATCTTGCAGTCTCTTCTGGTTCTTGCAAAATATTCTATCACATTTTCTTGTGTGTTCTAGGAAAGTTACTGTGATTTACTCCTGCTTTCCTGGGCTCTGGGGTGGGTTCTGTTACTTACCTTTGGTGGTTTCTTACACTACCAGCACCCCTCTACAGACTACACTTTCCTAGGTGGGAAACCAGCTTTCGCATTCCACTATTTTACTATATGGTTTGTGTTCCCTCAGACCCATTTCTAACTATTGTGATTTTCACTATTTCCTCTGTTTGTTTCACTGTTTTACAGCGATTACTGCATTCTTGTGTATATACTGTGTATATTACTTACCCCCTAAGGGAGTATAGTCTCTAAGGTATCTTTAGCATTTGTGTCACCAGAAATAAAGTACTTTTTATTTTTGTAACACTGAGTATTTTCTTTTATGTGTGTAAGTACTGTGTGACTAAAGTGGTATTGCATGAGCTTTACAAGACTCCTAGTTAGGCCTTGGCTGCTCACCCACACTACCCCTAGAGAGCCTGGCTTCTAGACACTGACTGCATTTCACTAATGGGGATAACTGGACCTGGTATAAGGTGTAAGTAGCTTTGGTACTCACTACAAACCAGGCCAGCCTCCTACAGTTCCTCAGTGGACAGTGTTGTGGAGCTCAGGGTCACCCCTTACCTTCAGCTTTCCCACAAGCAGTTAATGGCACTCTGTACAGGGCACAAAATAAAAAAAGAATTGAACCCTACCAGTGCAAAGCTCCAGGAGCTACTGCTAATGAGGCCACTGATTCTGTAAATCCAGATCAACACAACTCAAGTGAGGAGGAAGAAAGGGACCCTCAAGCACTTGAAAGACAGGAACCTTGTAGGAAAGTACCATCTTGCCTGGCATGTTACCCCCATTTTTACATGTATGTAAGTTTGTTTTTGCCTGTCTCACTGGGATCCTGCTAGCCAGGACCCCAGTGCTCATAGTTGTGGCCTGAATGTGTGTTCCCTGTGTAGTGCCTAGCTGTGTCACTGAGGCTCTGCTAATTAGAACCTCAGTGCTTATGCTCTCTCTGCCTTTAAAATTGTCACTGCAGGCTAGTGCCCATTGTTACCAATTCTAATTGGCACCCTGGAACACCCTTATAATTCCCTAGTATATGGTACCTAGGTACCCAGGGTATTGGGGTTCCAGGAGATCCCTATGGGCTGCAGCATTTCTTTTGCCACCCATAGGGAGCTCAGACAATTCTTACACAGGACTGCCACTGCAACCTGAGTGAAATAATGCACACGTTATTTCACAGCCATTCTCACTGCACTTAAGTAACTTATAAGTCACCTATATATGCCTGACCCTCACTTGGTGAAGGTTAGGTGCAAAGTTAGTACGTGTGAGGGCACCCTGGCACTAGCCAAGGTGCTCCCACATAGTTCAGGGCAATTTCCCTGGACTTTGTGCGTGCTGGGACACCATTACACATGTGCACTACATATAGATCAATACCTCTATGTAGCTTCACAATGGTAGCTCCGAATATGGCCATGTAACATGTCTAAGATCATGGAATTGTCCCCCCATGCCAAATCTGGTATTGGGGTGCCAATCCCATGCATCCCCGGGGCTCCAGCATGGACCCCGGGTGCTGCCAAACCAGCTCTCTGGGGTTTTCACTGCAGCTACCACTGCTGCCAACCCACAGACAGGCTTCTGCCCTCCTGGGGTCTGGGCAGCCCACTCCCAGGAAGGCAGAACAAAGGATTTCCTCTGAGAGAGGGTGTCACACCCTCTCCCTTTGGACATAGGTGTTAAGGGCCTGAGAGGAGTAGCCTTTCCTGGCCTCTGGGAATGCTTTGAAGGGCACAGATGGTGCCCTCCTTGCATAAACCAGTCCACACCGGTTCAGGGAACCCCCCAGCCCTGTTCTGGGGCAAAACTGGACAAAGGAAAGGGGAGTGACCATTCCCCTGTCCATCACCACCCCAGGCGTGGTGCCCAGAGCTCCTCCAGTGTGTCCCAGACTTCCGCCATCTTGAATCCAGAGGTGTGAGGGCACAATGAAGGCCTCAGAGTGGCCAGAGCAAGCAGGTGACGTCAGAGACCCCTCCTTATAGATGCTTACCTGACTAGGTGGCCAATCCTCCTCTGAGGGCTATTGAGGGTCTCTCCTGTGGGCTTTTCCTCAGATAACGAATGCAAGAGCTCACCAGAGTTCCTCTGCATCTCCCTCTTCGACTTCTGCCAAGGATCGACCACTGACTGCTCCAGGACGCCTGCAAAACTGCAACAAAGTAGCAAGAAGACTACCAGCGACATTGTAGCGCCTAATCCTGCCATCTTTCTCGACTGTTTCCTGGTGGTGCATGCTCTGGGGGCTCTCTGCCTTCACGCTGCACTGGAAGCCAAGAAGAAATCTCCTGTGGGTCGACGGAATCTTTCCCCTGCTAACGCAGTCACCAAACTTCTGCTTCGACGGTCCTCTGGGTCCCCTCTCATTGTAACATGCGTGGTCCCTGGAACACAGGAGCTGGATCCAAGTGACCCCGACAGTCCAGTGGTCCATCTGTCCAAATTTGGTGAAGGTAAGTCCTTGCCTCCCCACGCCAGACAGTAATCCTGTGTACTATGTGAACTGCAGCTGCTAGGGCTTCTGTGCACCTTTGCAAGGAACCCTAAATGCACAGCCCAGGTCCCCAGCACTCCGCCCTGCATTGCTCAACTCGCTGAGTTGACCACCAGCTTTGTGGGACCCTCCTTTGTAGTGTTGAGACGACCGCCGTGCTCAGTTTTCTTGAACCTGTGTTCAAGTACTTCTGCGGGTGCTGCCTTCTTCTGCGTGGGCTCTTTGTGTTGCTGATGGCCCCCTCTGTCTCCTCTTCCAAGTGGCGACCGCCTGGTCCTTCCTAGGCCCGGGCAGCACCCTTTTTCTTCACCCTCGACCTTTGCAGCTAGCAAGGCTTGTTTGCGTTCTTTTTGCATAGAAACAACTCTGCATCCTCCAGCAGTCTGTGGGACATTTTCTGTGCAAAGGAGAAGTTCCTGGCATCTTCTGTTGTTGCAGAATCTTTAGCTTCTTCCACCAGCCATTTTGCACCTTCATCCGGGGTTTAGTGGGCTCCTGCAACCCACTCTCCCCCCAGACACTTTTTGACTTGTTCCCCTTCCATTACAGGTCCTCAGGTCCAGGAATCCGTCTTCAGTGCTTTGCAGTCAGCCATGGTCTTTGCAGAATCTCCTATCACGACTTTAATGTGTTTCTGGGGAAATAGGGTCACTTTACTCCTACTTTGCAGGATCTTGGGATGGGGTATCTTGGACACCCTTAGTGTTTTCTTAGACTCCCAGCAACCCTCTACACTTTACACTAGGCCTGGGGTCCCTAAGTGGTTTGCATTCTACTTTCTTAGTATATGGTTTGTGTTGCCCCTAGGCCTATTGCATCCTATTGTATTCTACAGTGTTTGCACTACTTTTCTAACTGTTAACGTACCTGCTTTTGGTTTGTGTGTATATTTTGTGTCTTTTACTTACCTCCTAAGGGAGTATATCCTCTGAGATATTTTTGGCACATTGTCACTAAAATAAAGTACCTTTATTTTTGGTAACTGAGTATTGTGATTCTTGTGATATAGTGCTATATGATATAAGTGGTATGGTAGGAGCTTTCCATGTCACCTAGTTCAGCCTAAGCTGCTCTGCTATAGCTACCTCTATCAGCCTAAGCTGCTAGAACACTACTAATCTACTAATAAGGGATAACTGGACCTGGCACAAGGTGTAAGTACCATCAGGTACCCACTATAAGCCAGACCAGCCTCCTACAAACCTGTATCCCAAGTGTCTAGGACACATTCCTCTAGTGAGAAGGACTCTGGTTCCTCAAGGTCCAGAGAGAAACTCTCCGAAGAGGAGAGGCTTTTTAGAGAGAATGGCTGGGAGACGTGCACTGGAAGACAGAATCCTAGCAATAGAAAACTAATAATGAGAAATGGGTTTAACACCCATTGATGTTGGGAGCAATTACATAACTAGGGACAGAGTAGAGCACTGTGACCCTAAAATCCCCAAAGGGATTGTCCCCAAATATGAGGAAGGTGATGATATCACCAAATGGTTCACAGCCTATAAGAGGGCCTGTGTTGCCAGGAAACTTTATAGCCTGCATCTGGGCTCTTCACTGTGGGAACTGTTCTCAGGAAAGTGCAAGGATAGACTCCTGACATGGAATGAGGCAGATGCATGTTTCTATGACCTCACGAAGGATACCCGATTGAGGGTTTTGGGCTTACGCCTGAGGAGTATAGAATCAAATTCAGGAAGACTTGAAAAAACCATAGTTAGTCCTAGATTGAATATATGGCCTTTTCAATGAAGACACTAGGTGGCTGATTGAAAGGTAACAATGTGCATGATTAAGAAGGATTTTACAATTTAGTAATAAAAGTTACATCAGCACCTGGTAGACCTAGGTCTACTTTCTCCTCAAGAACTGGGGAAGAAGGCAGGCTACTGGATCAAAACAAGGATGACCAAAAGTTCCACTGGTGGGTGAGACCAAACGAAAGAGGATGAAAAATTGCCCCACCCTCTTTCCTCCACAGGAAAGATGGGAGCCAGACTAAAAACCGAGTCTTCTCAAGGGCCCCAAAACCTTGCACAGGAGGTTGGACCCTGAGACTTCTCATAGCCTAGGGTTGGGTACAAAAGTAGGAACTTTGATACTACAAGGGTTAGTGCCATAAATGTAAGAATGGAGGGTACCAAACTGGAGACCCTAGCAGTAGCTAATCTCCAGATGGGATCACAGTGATGGCCTGACCATGCTAGTGAGCCCACAGAGTAACATTAGTCACAGAGGGAGGGGTAGAGTTATCCTGTGATGCCTGGCCAAGTAATATGCAAAAATACAGGCAGCACCATTTGATTAATGGGGAGAAAGTTGAAGCCCTGAGAGAGACAGGGGCGAGTTTCGCTATGGTGACCCAGCACTTGGTCGACTCAAATCACTTCCTTGTAGGGAAGTCTCTTCCTGTCACCAATGCTGGCAGTGAGACAAAGTTCTATCCCATGGATATGGTAACCTTTGAAAAGGGGGGGGAGTAGTAGGGCAAAAAGAAGTGGTTGTGTCCTCATCCATCCCAGTAGATTGCCTGCTTGGGAATGACCTGGAGCATTCCCCCTGGGCTGAAGTAGAACTGAAGACCCATGCAGCTATGCTTGGGCATTTGTTAAGACTAGGGCACAGTGCAAACTTAAGAGAGCAAAAGGAGAGTTGGATGCTGAAACGGGGAATCAACCTCCCAAAAGAAAGGGCAAGAAGACTGGGGAACGAGCTTCAAATCAGATCACGACTTAGAATCCCTCTTCCCAGGAAGAGGACTTGCCATTCCAGAGGGAACTGAACCTGCACATCCTGGGCCTTACCACCCAGAGCTCTGAGGCCCAAGGGGACCCTCTAGGGAAGATCTGTGCCAGGCCAGAAAACCCATCCCACTCGTGAAGGACTGAGGCAGCAAGCTGCATAGGATATAAAGGTTAGTGTTAGTTGTACCCACAGGGTTTATTGGGTGGATGGACTCCTGTTCACTGAGGCCAGAGACCTCAAGCCTGGGGCACCGAGGAGGGTGGTAGTACCTCAGCAGTACAACAAGTTTCTCCTCACTCTAGCCCATGACATTCCCCTAGGTGGGCATTTGGGCCAAAAATAAACTTGGAGCAGACTAGTAAGCCATATTTACTGCCTTGGAATGTCGCAGAAAGTGAAGGACTTTTGTCAGTCCTGCACTACCTACCAAGCCATTACAATAGAGCATGCTCATAGTTACAGATGAGTAACAGGAAGGAGAGAGTGAGCCTCTCTCTGATCTCCTCTCCAGCAACCCACAAGTTTGTTCTGTGGATAGAGTGGTCTTATGAGATACCCTCACAGAACAACAACAGGCTGATTGCAGGCAAGTCCTCAACCAGTTTGCGGAGTGGTTCTTCCTGACCCCTGTAAAGACTGATTGGTGTAACCATGATGTGGACAAGGGTGACAGGTTGCCTGTTAAAAACACAATTTTACAGACAAGTCAGATCATGTCAGGGAGAGCGTATAAGCAGAAGTCAAAAATATGTTGGATATGGGTGCCATTGAACCCTCAGAGTCCGTGGGCTAGCCCAGTATTTAGCCCAGTAGCTTCTCTCGGCAGGATCACCTGAGCCACCTAGGGAACGTTCTGGAGGCTCTGCAAAAGGCAGCCCTCACTATCAAGTCCAATAAGTGCCAGATAGGGCAGGGTAAGGTTGTTTACTTGGGCCACCTAGTTGGTGGAGGCCAAAGTTTAATCTATCCAACAAAGGATTCAGACCCTTCTGGCTTGGGAAGCTCCCACAGCCCAGACTCAGGTCAGGGCATTCCTTGGCTTGAAAGGCTACTATAGGAGATGTGTGAAGGATTATGGCACCATTGTAGCCCTCCTCACAGAATTGATCTCCAAGAAAATGTCAAAAAAGGTGAACTGTGTTGTCAAAGGGCCTTTGACTCTCTGAAGAATGCTATGTGCTCTGCTTCAGTCCTACAAGTTCAAGTTTACTCCAGGCAGTGTATTGTTCAAACAAATGCCTCAGAACAGGGGGTAGGAGAGGTCCTGTCCCAGAAAAATGGTGGACATGAGCAGCCTGTTCCTTTGATAAGCAGAAGACTAATCCCTACTGAACAAAAGTGTAGTGCATAGAGAGTGAAGCCTTTGCTGTGGTGTGGGCTCTGAAGAGGCTGAGGCCATACCTGCTTGGCTCTCACTTCATAGTTTAGACTGACCAAAGGCCTCTCAGATGGTTTCAGTACATGAAAGGTGAAAATATCAAACTGTCAGGTGGTCTATTTCCCTACAGGGAATGAACCTTCAAGTTGAGGACAGACCTGGGATTGCCCATGCCAATGCAAATGGCTTTTCCTCATTCTTCCACTTAGATGATGAAGACTTACCAGGGAAAGGGAGGTCTCATCCCCTTTTGTTTGTATTTTGGGTGTGGGGGGGAGTGAAAAAAGGCATTTTTTGTCATGGCTAGCCTCCACTTTGTCTTGTATTTGATGTGGTCTCAAAGTTATTAGTGCCCATGGCCCCTGCTAACCACGTTCCTTGGGCCAGGTCTCTTTTCCAAAACTGTTGTGATGCATTGGCAACATTGACAACACTCTTAGCTGCCACTATATGTCCCTAGTAAATGTTACTTAGGTACCCAGGGTATGGGCTAATTAAGGGTAGGCCCCTGAGGGTTGCAGCACAGTGTGCCACCCTCAAGGGCCATGCATCCAGATGCACCCAGCACTGCCATTGCAGGCTGAGTATCCTGGTGCAATCCTAGAATACAAACGTGACATGGCACACAGCCTGTGTGCCCTTTCCACTATATACTGCATGCAGTGTAGGTAAGTCACCCCTCTGGCAGGGTGCACTATACTGTATGTGAGGGCATAGATGCATGAGCAATATGCCCCTACTGTGTCCATGCCAAACCTGGGATATAGTAAGTGAACAGTGCAGCTATTTTAAATGCATGTGCTGGACACTGGTCAGTACGGGTTTCACAGCTACATGATGTCTACTCTGAACCCTGGGTTGTTTGGTATCCATCAACTCAGAATGATCAATCTAAATCGGTGCCAGTTTTGATTTGTTGCAAAATGTACCCCGGGGAGCACCTTATAGGTGATCCCGGCGAAGCTAACTAATACTGGCATGGTTGCCGGCTGGTCGCAACCAGTCTGCCACCAGAAGACAAGATTCTAAAACCCTAGGGTGAGAGCTCCTGCTTTCTGGGCTTACTGCCTTTGAAACTTGACCCCCAGGCATGCTGCTAGCACCAGATTGCCACCTGCTGCAAACCCCCACTTTTGGCGGGAGCAACAATGGAAAAACACACAAAGGACAGGAGAAGTGGCCACCCCCAGCCTGCACCACCTCTAAGGTGTTGCATGCAAGGTGACCCATCCATTACATTTTCCTCCATCTTTCATGGTAGGAAGATAGCCAATCAGGGATAGGGATTTAGCCTCTGACAACAGGAAGTGGTCACTTAGTGAGTGTAGGCTCCCTAACATAGATGACCCATTGGTCACTACTAGGTACTCCCCTAAACACCCACTAAATACAGTATTTAGTGGGCACCCCTAGACAAGAGGTTCAGATTCCAAGGAGACAAGAAGACCAGCAACAAAGAAAACCCAAGGCTTGAGAACTTTAGTTCTACTGCATCAAGGAAAAGGCACTAACCCTGTCTGCTGCACCCCAGGTCTCGACAATCGCCGCTGAGGGGTTTGCTCGTACATTAGATGGACGCTACCAACCCCCAGAGGACCTCCACTCTTCTGAAAGTCACCGAAGATCTGCCTTCAGAGTGAAGACATCACTCTTTTGCAACAAAGACCCAAAAGCCAGTAAAGTCCAGTTCACTGACCGGCTGCTGACCAAGTAACCAGACGTCACAGCCGGACCAAATTTCACCTGACGGACCCAGAGGACAAACCCTGCAAGTGTACTACATTTGGTGGCACTGCAATCGCCAGTGACTGAACTGTGCAGTGGACTGGGGTGCTAGATCCCCAACTTCTGCCACCCAGAAGGGCAGTCCACTCTGGACCCCAAAATGACCAGGAGAAAGAGTAGCCCTGCTGACCTACATGCGACCCTCGATGACCTATCTCCTGCTTCCAAGGGCACCTTTGCGCACAGCTCTTGGCTCACCGATTTGCTCTGCAACCAGCCGCCTTGTGCCCTGCTATGTTCTAAAGGTTCCCCATCCCTTGCCACCTCGACACTCCAAGGGGACCCACCGGACTCACCTTGCAGTCCACCTGTGCAATGCTTTTCCAAGTGGTTCCCGGCAGTGATCCTGTGCCAGCTCCAAAGACTTTCTACAGCTACTCCACCGGAAACTACAAACCACCTGAACTTCTCCATCTGGTCCATAGGGCCCACAAATTACCTCTACCTACAACCGAGAGGACACTTTGATAAACACATTGCCTGATTTTATATGCACTTTTAAAGTATTTATCCATTGATTCCTATAGTGCGTAATTATGCACAAAACTGAGATTTTTTTAAACTTTGAAAAATCATAATTTAAAAAGTACTTACCCGATTTTGATGATCTTGGTCTTGAAAATTTTATAAATATCTAAAGTATTGTTCTAAATTGGTCTTGTTATTTTTTTGAGTGTGTCTTGCTTTATTGATTCTGTGAGGACAACAAATGATTGGTCTAACTGCTTGACCAAGCTACCATAAAAATTAGAGCATTACCTCTGTAAAACAACGTGTGGTTTCCCAAACCCTCTGCACAGTGTACAACATTTTGCACACTACATAGAGGGCCAGCCTTCTACACTTCTGCACCTGGAAAACTGTTGCAAATCACATTAGTCCTTTATTTTCTGTAGAACCCTACTGTTTGTGTTTGACAATCCGCTTTGTGCAACAGAACAACATTGCAGCGCTAAAACATACATAACCACCTTAACTATGGCAATATCTTCTATGTGGAAACTTGAGTCTCACTGAGGCCTATCAATGGTAGAAAATTAACAGAGGTTCCAAATCACTAATTGATTTGTTTGTTAAAACATTTTGCAAAGCACTGCTGGTCTTTTTTGGCTTCTAAGTTGAAAAGGCACCTATGAGAAATATTCTCCTGTTGATAGACGGGTGGCTAATTATCACTTAAAGTTTATTAACATTTCTTTGGAAAATCTAGCAGTGAGCTGTTGTTGCACTGATAAGTATTTTAAACCATACTCTGAGTGTGTTTGGCTCTCCATATCACGCAGGGTGAAGAGGAAAAGTACGTTATTACATTTTTTTGTTCTCTGTTAAGTTAAGGTGCACATTGATTTCCATTTATTTATTTCCCTATCTAGAGCCAAGCAGTGATCATTCTGCCATTTTTCACCAATCTTACTGGAAGCAAACAGAATGAACTGAAAGATTCTCTCGACCAACTTGTGGCTTTCAATTTCCCTATGAAGTCTGATGAGTTTGCAAAAGGAACTTTAAAATACAATAACTACGTGGACTGTGTTAAAAAGGTCAGTATTGAAACATTTGCATAGAGCAATAGTGTCCGATTAGATTATTTAATTAATAATATGTCTATACTATGCCAGTGTTTGCAGTGACTTCATTGTAGTTCTTTTGTTTATTCTTGAACTTGGGAAATCTTAAATCCCCACCATGGAAAAGCCTCACTCCACACACTAATCTGTGTGGACCTATTCATCCAAGTTTATCAATGGGACTTAAGTTTCTTTTTTCACAGTAAACGCTACAGCTGAGTTTAATATTTGAAAGCTGACTAGGTAACCCAGCTCATAGTATTTCTCTAGAAGGGCACCCACCCCAGCAATGCTGACATTGGAGATAAAACCAGATATTTCTTAAGCATTTCCTGATTCAACTGTTGTATTATGGGCAGAGGCAGTGAATAGGGAGAGAAATGTATTCAGAGGAAATGTTTGGGCAGTTCAGGGATGTACCAACTCAAACAACAATGAAGTTAAAGAATGTAATATTCAAACCAAATTTCTAACAACACACCTGGCTCACGTATAGAGCAAGAGTTTGCCCATGCTGAGCAGGTGAGGGTTGAGACATATATAGCCAATCAGACAATTTTACTCTTTGGCAAGAAGATCTGAAAGAGACTGACCTTCTCAGTATAGCACACCAGCAGTCCCTGCTCCCCCACTTGAAACCCAGAACAGTCACGAAATAGAAAAAAGTGATACACCACAGACATCAGCAACTGACTGCGGGTAGCACATTAGGAAGCCAGACCACGGCAGACTCGGAGGAGCATTGCACTAGGTAGTATTTTACCCCCATCATCTCACCTTCAGAGCAGGTTTCCCTGTTGCAGCCTCTGGCCTGTCATGGGTCTATTCTGGAAGCAGTGGTCCATCTTCTCAGGACTTCATCCCCACTATAATCTCCCTTTGCTGTCCCCCTTTCATGGATAGAGGGCTCTGACATATAGGTTGGAATTTTGAGAGTGAATGTAACAGGAGTTCCTGGGCCAAGATATACCCCTCTGCTCCAAATCCTCTCCATTCTGTTCTAGTTTTTGCCATTCTGATTGTGTCTTTTGCAGGTTATGATGCTGCTTCTGATAACCAGCCCAAGCACCAGTATCTCTTTTCCAACCAGCATCACCCGCTACCAATCCTTATAATGGTCTACCAGTGATCCAACAACTAGGACCCCTCTCAGAGACTTACTTGTGGGGAATCGTGCTCTGACCTGAAGATGGGCACAGGCGGGGCAAGAAATCTCTTTAAAACTTATTGCAGTTGATTTTCTTTTTTTTTTTTTTTTAGTCTGGAGAGAGTATGGAGAAAGAACTATAGACTGGAATATAAAGTTAATTATATGAACTCTTTAAAAATGTATCTTAAACTTATTTGACAGTCCCGTACCGCACACTTTACATCTAGAATTGAACAGGTTAAAAATTAAGCGAAGGAAATATTTTCAATTGTTAAGCCTATGCTTAGGCCAGTATCAAGTAACATGTCTGTTAAGGCCTCTTGTTTACTCCTCTTTAACAACATTTATTCTGTTTTCTGTGACAAAAACAGAAATATACACCCTAACTTTGATATACACCCCTTTCTGTACTCTCTTAACCCACAGCCTCTTCCATTAAAAGATTCTGGGCCATTACTTCATACCTTTGCTCCTATTATACCTCAGGCTATCTCTTCTTCATTTTCCACTGTCAAATATGGGTCCCTTCTGGATCCTGCCCTCCTCATATTCAATCATTAGGCACAAGATTCATTATACTGATATTGTGTGATTGGCTTAACCTCTCTTTCCTCTACAGAGGTTCCAGCTATTTGGAAAGTGGAGAGTTCTCTCTCTTCTTAAGAATTCAGGCTCTGGAACTTAAGTCTTGAGCAATTATTGCCTTGTTTTTGTTACGTATCCCTAGCAAGATTCTGGAAAAGGAGGTCAGTATCCGACTGTCCTCTCATGTAGAAAGTCATTCTCTCCTGGACACCTCCATCAAGCTTTAGACCCGTGGTTTCCAACCTGTGGACCCCTGGGGTCCGCAAAGCCTCCTCAGGGGGTCTGTGACTGCCAAGACATTTGAATAATATTAACAGATTAGGTCCCCAGCTTTAAGTAATGACTCAGTGGGGGAGGGGGTTCCCGGATTCCAGTAATGATTCAGTGGGGGCCCCTGGGTTCCACTAATGATAAAGTGGGGGTCCACAGATGTCAGAAGGTTGGGAACCTCTGCTTTAGACCATTACACAGCACTGAGTTAGTCATACTTGCCGTGGAGGATGATCTTTGTATCATCCTAGATCAAGGAGGCCCTGCCGCTCTGATCTTGGTATCTTGCTGCAGCATTTAATACAGTCTTGGTCTACATTCTTATTAGCCAGTGATTTGAAATTGGCACTTGTGTCCCAGCTTTGGATCGGTTAACATCTTTCATCACCAACTGGACTAAATATATTTTACTAAATAATAATAATAATAATTATTATTACAAAGTCAGTAGCCTGAAGTTCTTCAGAGTTTCTTGTTGAGCCCTTGTCTATTCAATCTTTGTTTCTCCTTTGGCTGTGATGATCCAGTTCCTTTGGGGTTGAGGAAGTACCTTAAGATCGTGCATGCCAGCAGTTACTGGGTGGATGCACACCAATTGTTTATAACTTAACAGGGACAAATTCTAAAGATCTACTTTTTGGTGGCCAACCTTCTGTCTGTGCTGTTCTAGTGCCTGCTGAAACTGCTCCATCCCCACTTCCTTCCAACCAGGTGAAGAACCTCAGGATTGTTTTTTGATCATGAGTTTTTTTCTCCACCGAGGTTAACCATACAGCTTTCACCTGTCATTTCATCCCCAGAATGATTACAGACTCCGCCAGAATTATGATCCACTCTTTAATCATTTCACATTTGGACTATGGAAACTGTTTACTTCGGGTTGCCTCATCTTCTCATTAAACACCTTCAGATTGTGCACAGGCTGAAGCATTCATTGTTCTTTAATGTCCTCCCTGCCAACCAGAAGCTTCCGTCTTGAAAGATTTGTATTGGCTTCCAGTGCTGGCTGACTATTGTACTCTCTGTGTTTGACCTTTTGTGCACTGAATAAGACTGGTCTCTTTTACCAGTCCAAACCATCTCCACAGGTGCAATTTTGGTGAATTTGGTGGCTCCACTGCAGTTTAGGGCACTTGTTCCCAACCTTTTGACCTCTGTGGACCCCCATTTTATCATTTCAGTAACCCCCACAGAGTCATTGATGGAATCGGGGACCCCTCACCGGGTCATTACTGAAAGCTAAGGACCTAATCTGTCAAAATTATTTAATTCACCAAGCAATGGCGGACCCCCTGAGGAGGCTTCATGGACCCCCTCAGGGGTCCCCGGCCCACAGGATGGGAACCACTGGTTTAAGAGATCCAGAATTGGAGGACATTCCTTGTGTTATCTGGCCACAGAATGGTGGAGCTCAGTTCTGTTCAATTGAAGATCTTCCGCATTCCTAATCTAATTCAGAAAAGGCTTAAAACCTGGCCTTTTCAACTTCCCCAGATTTTAGCCTTATTAGTATTTTGTCACTTATTCTGAAGTAGTGCAATTACATTTTATTTGCCCACTATTTTTGCACAGTACATTGATCAAAAATACTTGACGGGCACATAGGTTCCACTTCCAAAATCAAATTTTTACTTACTACACCAGGCATTTTTTGGTGTAGAAGACAATCAAAGGAGGTTGTAACCCCATCCCATGTTGAACTTGTCTAATGCTAACAAATTATTGCACAAGTACAGATTAACATTTGTGACTTTTCTTCAGTTGATTTAGTCCTTGGCACCCAGGATAGATTGGTGTCACTGAATCATAGGGAAGCCTATTTACACTTGCCATTTTTGAACTTTACAGATGGAGATTTTTCTACCCTTCCTTTTAGCCTTGAGAACGAGCCTGGTGTTTTTACCATGGTCAGGAGGTGTGGTAACCCATCTGTGCACCTGGGTGTCTTTATCCACCTCTGCCTTGTCTTACTAGTTGTTCAAGCTAAGCTCTGTATCTCTGAACTTTGACCGTTTTCACCATGTATGTCTTCCATGCCACAATCTTGGGATCTTAATTAATGTCTAAGCCATACTTGGTATCTTGTTAGTGGTTCATGTTTATCGGAGCAGTCCAGAAATATGTTGCAGGAAAAGCCATATTTTCCATTCAAGATGTTGCTGGTAATGTAATATGTATTCCACTAGTGGATATGCAGGCTCTGTGCTTTCTTCAACTGTTGGGCCTCATTGCCATGTGTATGAGGGATATTTATGACTACAGATTCCTCACCTTTTAAATTCCTGCAAGTACTAGATTAGACCCAGTACTGTTCCAGAAATTGCTCCCATGTACTAGGTGGTGGTGTTACCATACTGTTTGCCCCTCTCAGCCTCTAGGAATGATGGCACAGAGCTGTTTTTAGATGCCATCTCAGGCCACTGACATGAGCTCCTGTTTTGTCCATGTCCTTCAACGTTGATCTGGAACTGGAAGTATTGTTGTTGCTTTACCGACCACCTTAAACTGTTTTGTGACAATGTGCCAGAGATATCTCCCCCGAAGACTACAGCCTTCTAGCCGAGCTGCACCTTCAGAAAGCAATGTCAGTCACTGACCCAATGATGACTCTCTTTGATGTCTTGGGTCTAAACTTGACTCAGAGTTGTGCGGCAGGCGCTCCTTTTGAAGGCCATCAGGGAGCAAGGTTTGAAGTTTTGCATCGCCAAGCACAAGAAGGAAGGCCTGTCGCACTACAAACAGTGCCCATTATCACTCATCCCATCACATCCCAGCACATTATTTCCATTTTTCCCCACATCCTTGATGCTTTCGTTTGTTTGCTTTAACGACCTAAAATGGTTTTGTGACCGTGTATTAGAGGTCTCTGCCTTGAAGACTACAGACTGTACCTCCTGGAAGCAGTGTTGGTCATGAAACCCCATGATATCGCTCTTTAGTGTCTCAGATATAAAGTTGATTCAATCATGCAGTGGATGCTCCCTGATGCAGGAAGCGTGAGTCAAAGCTCTACATCACCAAGCACAAGAAACTTGCATTCCATGTTGTAGGCCCATTACCGCTCCAAGTCCTGGACTCACTCCAGGTCCACTGCCTCAGGTAAGTCTAAGATGTTTTCAAAGGCACGTATTGGTGCAAACACAAGAAGTCAACTTACCCTACTCTCCCACGTTGCTGCCACTTCACAAAGTGTCCTATAGTCAGCACTCAAAAGGCCTGACTTGGCACCTGTCGTCCAGTTCAGACCCCATTTCACAGTTGGAGCAGACAACACTCTCTCGTCCCCCAACCCCTGCAATTGCTAAGGTGCAGCCAGTTGTATAGGAGGATCCCTGGCTGTATCTGTCCTTTAGCATGAATATTTTCAGTGTATTGAGTCTTTATTAAATTCCCACTAAGATGTACAAGATTGTCAGGGTGTGCCACATGGTGGTGATGAAGAGGATGGGGCTGACAATTTGCTGTCCTTTACCTATGCGGATAACAGTCTTAATCTAGACTTCCAAAATGCAGGTAGTCTTCATACCTCACTTGTGACAGAATTGGACTCCCCATTGTAACCTCAAATGAAGGAAGTGTCTTGTTTGTTGTTGTATGCAAGGCAGAAGAGGTGTTGGAAGTGCAGTTGGCAGTGGTGGAGGCAAGAGCTAACCTTTTTACTGAAATGTTACAATCTTGCCCTTTATCTTTAGAGCATTTTTTACTTTCCAGCAATCTGACAGGCACTGGGGCTGCGATGTGGGCAGCGATTTGCAACATAATCCTCATTCCATTTGTGGCTTGTAGTGGATACCTTGCGAGTCCCCAGCAATCCTCCAATACAAAACTACTAATACTGCCCGCACTGGTAACAACAGATGCAGTTTCATCACATCACTATTAACCCATGGCATGAAAAGGAATCTCTGCGGGTTTTATTTTAGTGTTAAGATTCCTTAATAACTTCTTTTGTAGTATTAGTATTGATTTAATTCAGATAAGAACAGCTTGTGGCGTGCCAGTTTGCAACAAATGATTACACATTTGTAGGCAGCACAAGAGGATGGGCAGGCACAAGGTGTATGAAAGTGCACCATTTGGCATGGCCCGCACCTTTTGCCCAGTATCTGATGCTAACTTGACTATGTGTGTGCTAGGATCCTGCTAACCAGACCCTAGCACCTGTGTTCTTCCCTTAAAACTGTACCATTGTTTCCACAGCTGGCACACAGATAAGTCCCTTGTAAAAGGTAGCAGTGGTACCAAGGGCCCTGTGACCAGGGAGGGTCCCTAAGGGCTGCAGCATGTATTATGCATGTATTATGAGAGAACCCCTCACTAAGCACATGCACACTGCCACTGCCGCTTGTGTGTGCTGGTGGGGAGAAAAAGACAGTCGACATGGCACCACTCTCTGGGTGCCAGGCCCACAAATCACTGCCTGTGGCATAGGTAAGTTGCCCCTCTAGCATGCCTTACAGCCCTAAGACAGGGTGCACTATACCACAGGTGAGGGCATAGCTGAATGAACAATATGCCCCTACAGTGTCCAAATCCATTCTTAGATATTGTAAGTGCATTGTGGTCATATTGACTATATGGTCTGGGGGTTTGCCATTACGAACTCCCCAGATCCATAATGGCTTCACTAAGTATTGGGAAGTTTAGTATCAAACTTCTCAGCACAATAAACCCACACTGTTGCCAGTGTTGGATTTATTGAACAATGCAACCAGAAGGCATCTTAGAGATGCCCCCATGTATTTTACCCAATCCTTTAGTGCAGGACTGACTGGTCTGTGCCAGCCTGCCACTAAGAGGCGAGGTACTGGTCACAAGGAATTAGAGCCTTTGTGCTCTCAGTGGCCAGAAACAAAGCCTGCACTGGGTGGAGGTGCTTCACACCTTCCTCCTGCAGGAACTGTAACACCTCAAAGGCTCGGGCTTCTTGTTACAGTGCCCAAGGGCACTCCAGCTTGTGGAGATGCCCACCCCCTCTGACAAAGCCCCACTTTTCACAGTAAGTGCGGTGGGAAATTTAGGAAAAACAAGGAGGAGTTACCACCTCTGCTGGGACCACCCCTAAGGTGTCCAGAGCTGAGGTGACCCCCCTCCTTGCAAAATCCTCTGTCCTAGTTTGGAGGACAAGGACCAGTAGGGTTAGGTCTGTGTCCCCCTCCCCAAAGAGAGTGGACACCAGAATGGTGTAGCCACCCTCAGGGTCAGTAGCCATTGGCTACTGCCCTCTGACCCCTGTAATGCCCCTAAATCCAGGATGTAAGGGCTCCCATGAACCTAGCTCGTCAGATTCCTGGTGACCTCACAAGAAGAAAGAAGGACTGCTAAGCTGAAACCCCAGCAGAGAAGACAGAAGCTGCAAACTGACTTGGCCCCAACCCTGGCGGCCTGTCTCCAACTTCAACTGTCCTGCAAAAGATAGCAGTCTGCAGGTCCAGCGACCTCTAGAAAGCCTTCAGAGGTCTACCTGCATCACAGAGGACCAAAAACTCCTGTGGACAGCGGCCTGCCCAGGAAGAAACTCCATATAAGGACTCCAGAACCACCCTGGATCCGCAAGTCCTGCCACTCTTCACCTGACGCCCATGGCCGGAGTCCAGGTGGCCCAACCGACTAGAGCTGGTTCCAGGCGATTCTGAGCAAGTGCTCACTCTGGGTTGAACCCTCCAGTCTACCACGATAACGCTTGCAGCCTGAATCCGGAGGACCCCCCTTAACGCGACAGAACCGGAAGAAGATTCCCGATGCCAAAAGGTACCCCTGCACCCGCAGCCTCCTGGCCTCAGGGAATCCAACTTTCAGTGCAGCAACATCCAGCAGGTGGCCCCCCTCTTTGTCCAACCTTTGTTTCCCAGAACCGACCCCCGGACTTCACCTGCAGCACCTTTGTGGCCCCCCTGATGTCCCTCTATAGGAAAGCTTTGGGAGCCCAATGCTGTGTTTGCACCCTGCACACGGCCGACCTGAGGGTGTGTGTTTGGTGCTGACCTGTGGCCCCCCTGGTGCTCCTCTAAACTTCTCAGGTCTGCCCTCCGAAGACGCAGGTACTTACCTGCAAGCAGGCCTTATTTCTGAGTGCCCCCAGTATCCATTAGAGCCCATTTTAAATGTGCCTCATCTTTGACTTGTACCCAGCCGGCCCCATGTTGCTGGTGGTGGGTGTTTGGAGTTAACTTGAATGCCAACCTGTGGACATCCTAACCCCCGGAGACTGGAACTGTAATTCTTGTACTTACCTCAAAATCATACTAATTTTTCATCCCCCCTGGAACTGTTTCTGAAAATTGCACTGCCAACTTTTAAAACAGATTTTTGCCATTTATTCAAAAACTGTATAACTTGCCAATGCTTACCAAAGTGGTATTGACACATATGTTGAACACTTTTTTCATGTAATTACCTGCAATTTGAATCTTGTGGTCCAGAAAAGAATTAACAAAAGATATTTTTGCTATATAAAAACCATTGGTGTGGAATTAGTCATTGAGTGTGTGCTTCCTTTATTGTCTGTGTTTGTACAACAAATGCTTTTCACTACCCTCTGATAAGCCTAGCTGCTCGACCACACTGCCAAGAAAGAGCATTAGAATTATCTACTTTAGCCTCTGTTAAGACTTTGGGGAACCCCTGGCCTTTGTGCACACTGTATCTCATGTCGATATAGTATATACAGAGCCAGCTTCCGACAGTCGCTCCCACACACTGACATATTCTTCTTCAATGAGAACCTCACTATCAGTTGTCTAATACTTAACAAATACCTATTCACTAGCTAACAGAAGGCATATGGAAAAATACAGCATCTGCGGTGTAAAAACACAGTGCGCTAAAGAAACAAAATGGGTGATGCACAGGCCTTTCAGCCTTTCAATTGTAAAGTCACAGGCAATAGGAAAGTGGCAAATCATTAAGTATTTAATCACGTTCGCTTGGGTGCTGCCTATAAGGGGTAAATGCAACCACTTACTACAAGCAATGGAAATAAAATTTTGTTTAAAAATTCACTAATTGTGCAAAAGTAAAATTGTGCTCCTTCAAAATCCAATTGTTACATTGCGAAATCGTCAAAGGGTCAGGGAATCTTGATGCATTATCACAACCCACTCACTTTTTTTTGCTTTTCCTCATAATGTGAATGTTTACATCCGTGAGGGACTAATTTATCTAAAATAGGTGAACCTATCAGGAGATAACAAGGTTTCAGTAATGAAGAGCATCTGTAGGTCAAACTGTTTAAATGGAGCACAATTTTTAGGTTGAGCATAGCATCGCGCAAGCGCTGCTTTTCTGACATATTGGTATGTATCTGGGCTTTTAACCACACCCATCACTATCACTTGTTCATGGGCTTACATTTCAAAAATCCTTTGTTTTCGTTGGTACCTGCTTTAAGTTTGTCCTTCCTTAGGGCGGTTTTGTTACCACCTTGGACGTTGACCCTGTTACATGGATAATTGCACATTTGCTGATAACTTTGACTGCGAGCAAACATTTTTCCTTTTGTCTTTTTCTTCACGCTCACTGTAGGAGGCTGGCCTGGTGTGTGGTGGGTACCTATGGTACTTACACCTTATACCAGGTCCAGGTACCCCTTATTAGTGCAGTGTAGTCAGTGTCTAGAAGCCATGATCTCTAGAGGTAGCTGTGGATGAAGCAGCCAAGGCTTATCTAGGAGACATGCAAAGCTCATGCAATACCACTGTATTCACACTTAGTACTTACACACATGAAAGAAAACAGTCAGTGTTACAAAAATAAAGGTACTTTATTTTGGTAACACAAATAAAAAAAAAACATAGAGGCTATACTCCCTTAGGAGGTAAGTAATACACAAATTATATACACTAGTATGCAGAAATAGGCATAAAAACAGTTTTAAAAAAGAGTGAAATTAGTGAACATCACAATAGAGAGAAATAGGCCTGGGGGAGAACAAACCATACACTAAAAAAAATGGAATACGGAAGTTGGTCCCCCACCTAGGTAAGTGTAGTGTGTAGAGGGGAGCTGGGAGTACTAGGACAGCCCAAAGGTAAGTACCACAACCCACCCCAGCGACCAGGAAAGCAGGAGTAATTCACTGTAGGTTCCCCTGATCGCACACAGAGAAAAGAAGAAGAATTATGCAAAGCCCAGAAGAGGCTGTAAGACACCAACAGTTGATTCCTGGATAAGGGGGCCTGTGGAAGAAGGGGAGCAAGTCCAAGAAGCACAACAGAGTCCAGGGAGGGCAGGAGCCCCTACCCACCAGGATGAAGGTGCAAGAAGTGAACCACTGGTGAAGAAGAAGAGTCAGCACTGCACCTATGAAGACGAAGTTGAGTTCCTGGAGGATGCAGGTGATGTCCAAAGCTGGAAAGAGGATTGCAGTCTGGTTTGCTTATTCGGGTTCCGCCAACAAGCCTTGGCACACGCAAAACACGCGGTTAGCGGAAAGTGGAGCTGCCGGGGGCCAGGTGGATTCTACCCCGGAGGGAGAGTCAGAGGGGTCCCTCAGCAACACAGAGAGCCCACAGAAGCCCAGGCAGTGCCCACAGGAGTCCCACAGGACGTGGACAGGAGAGTCACAGAAGAGGCCCACGCAGCACTATGAGATAGGCTCCCACGCTGCCGGAGAACGTCTCAGGGAGCTGTGCATCGCAGGAAGGAGTGCTGGAGTATCAGGATGCCTGAAGATCTTGTGGGAACGATGCCAACAAGCCTTGGCAGCTTCAAAGGACGCAGTGCACGGGGGTACTGTCCTGCATGGACAGGCAAGGACTTACCTCCACCCAAGTAGGACAGCTGGAAGAGACGACCGTCAGGACCACTTCAGTCCACCACCCACGATGCAGGATCCATCCAACTCAGCAGGAGAGGGGATCCACGCAGCCAGTCATCATCGCAGTTGGTGCCTGCAAAAGCAGGGGAGTAACTCCTTCACCCCAGGGGAGATTCCTTCTTCCTTTTGATGCAGGCTGAAGACCGGCTGCACTCAGAGGATGCACGACCGGGGAAATGTTGCATCTGCTGGAAGGAGTTGGAGATACAATGTTGCAGAAAGCATCTTGCTTCTTTGTTGCAGTTTGTAGGGTCCTGAAGAGTCCAGGTGCAGTTTGTTCGGTCAGAAGTCAAAGTGGAGGTTTCAGAGGATTCCTGCTGGAGTCTGAGGAACCACCCAAGAGAGTGACCCTAAATAGCCCTAAAAGGGGGATTGGTGACCTAGCTGGGTGACCACCTATCAGGAGCGGTCTCTGACCTCACCTGCTGGCACTGGCCACTCAGATGCTCCCTGAGTACCCTGCCAACCTTGAGTCCAAAGATGGGAAAACCCAGGGACCCTCTAGAGGAGCTCTGTGCACCACCCCTGGGGTAGTGATGGACAGGGGAATGGTCACTCTCCTTTCCTTTGTCCAGTTTCGCCCCAGAGAAGGGGGTCCCTGAACCAGTGTAGGCTGGTTTATGCAAGGAGGGCACCACATGTTCCCTTCAAAGCATTGCCAGTGGCTTGGGGAGGCTACCCCTCCCAAGCCTTTAACATATTTCCAAAGGGAGGGGGTGTAACACCCCTCTCCCAAAGGAAATCCTTTGTTCACCTTCTTGGGCTCGAGCTTCTCAAGCAACAGGAGGGCAGAAACCTGTCTGTGAGGTGACAGTAGCTTGGGCTGCCTGAAAACCCTCAGAAGGCTACAATGGCAATACTAAGGGGTCCTCTAAGGAGCCCGCAGAGTGCATGGAATCATATAACCAATGCTTGCAAAAGCCTTGGGGTATGATTCTAACATGTTTGATACCAAACATGCCTATGTTCGGTGTTACAGTTAAGTAGGTTGACATAGGTATTGATCTATGTTCAATACACAAGTAAAATGGCGTCCCGCACTGACGAAGTCTGAGAAAATGGGCCTAGAGTTCGTGGAGGCACCTCTGCTATTGCAGGGGTGCCCTCACACACACGTACTTTGCACCCTGCCCTCTGGGCTGGAAGGCCTGCCATAGGGGTGACTTATAAGTGACCTGGTGCATTGAAAGGGTGCTTGCACCTTTTCACGCAGGCTGCAATGGCAGTCCTGCAGAGAACCCTTTGCTTTGACTCCTTTGGGTGGCAAAATATATGCTGCAGCCCATAGGGATCCCATGGAACCCCAATGCCCTGGGTACCTACGGACCATATACTAGGAACATATAATGGGGCACCAGTGTGCCAATTGTGGGTGAAATACTGAGTTTTGGTAGAGAGAGTATAATCACTGGGGTCCTGGTTAGCAGGATCCCAGTGACCACAGAAAAACATACTGACATCAGCAGAAAGAGGGGTTAACCATGCCAAGAAAGAGGGTACTTTCCTACACTCACGGTGGCCCTTTGAATCGGCTCGTTTATGTCAAATGTTTTATTTTATATTTTCAATTTGTGTGGCAAGAGAATTCCAGTTACGAATTTACAACGCTAATAGCTCTACCTCGAGCAAACGCGAGACCAATTGCCTTGCAAATACTTGTTTTCTCTGTTTGCCAATTCAGAGTCCTTTGCAAAGCCTAGCTGAAAACATGGGGAGGCAAGGACTTATCTCCACCAAACTTGGACTGAAGAGTCACTGGACTGTGGGAGTCACTTGGACAGAGTTGCTGAGTTCCAGGGACCACGCTCGTCAGGATGAGAGGGGACCCAGAGGACCAGTGTTGCAGTCTTTTGGTGCCTGCGTTAGCAGGGGGAAGATTCCGTCGACCCAGGGGAGATTTCTTCTGAGCTTCTGGTGCAGGGTGAAAGCAGGCTACCCCCAGAGCATGCACCACCTGGAAACAGTCGAGAAACCCGGCAGGATGAGGCGCTACAATGTTGCTAGTAGCCGTCTGGTTACTTTGTTGCGGTTTTGCAGGCGTCCTGAGCAGTCAGCGGTCGATCCTTTGGTAGAATGTGAAGAGGGAGATGCCGAGGATCTCTGGTGAGGTCTTGCATTCGTTATCTAAAGAATTCCCCAAAGCAGAGACTCTAAATAGCCAGATAAAGAGGTTTGGCTACCAACAAAGGAGGATTGGCTACCAAGACAGGTAAGAGCCTATCAGAAGGAGTCTCTGACGTCACCTGCTGGCACTGGCCACTCAGAGCAGTCCAGTGTGCCCCCAGCACCTCTAAATTCAAGATGGCAGAGGTCTGGGACACACTGGAGGAGCTCTGGGCACCCCCCTGGGAGGTGCAGGTCATGGGAGTGGTCACTCCCCTTTCCTTTGTCCAGTTTTGCGCCAGAGCAGGGCTGGGGGATCCCTGAACCGGTGTAGACTGGCTTATGCAGAGATGGGCACCATCTGTGCCCATCATATCATTTCCAGAGGCTGGAGGAGGCTACTCCTCCCTAGCCCTCACACCTATTTCCAAAGGGAGAGGGTGTAACACCCTTTCTCGGAGGAAATCCTTTGGTTCGATGGCATCTGTCGCTGTAGATACGCATGTTTTGCAATAGCTCGCCATCTGGTGTTGGGCCGGAGTGTTACAAGTTGTTTTTCTTCGAAGAAGTCTTTCGAGTCACAGGACCGAGTGACTCCTCCTTTTGTCTCCATTGCGCATGGGCGTCGACTCCATCTTCGATTGTTTTTTTTCCGCCATCGGGTTCGGACGTGTTCCTGTCGCTCCGAGTTTCGGAACGGAAAGATAGCTAATTTCGGAAGATTTTCGTCGGTATTGTTGCGTTCGGGATCGGCGTAGTTAGATTCAACACCGCATCGAAGATCGAAGAGCTCCAGTGCCCTTCGGGGTAGTTTTTCGATCCCCCGTCGGGGCCTAGTCGGCCCGACCGCGTGCTGAAGAATGCCGATGGAACAGACCCCGTTCCGTTTCTGCCCCAAATGCCACAATAAATACCCCTATACAGACCAACACTTGGTCTGTAACCTGTGCCTGTCACCTGAGCACAGTGAAGACACCTGCGAGGCCTGTCGTGCGTTCCGGTCCCGAAAAACACTCCGAGACCGTCGAGCCAGAAGACTTCAGATGGCGTCCGCGCCGACAGCCCACCGAGAGTTCGAGGAACAAGAAGAGGAAGGTACCTTCTCGATCCAAGAATCGGACTCCGAAGGATTCGACGATACACAAACCGTGAGTAAGACGTCGAAAACCACACAGAGGAAGATTTACAAGGCCCAGGGGACGCCACTGCCATCAGGCCATGGCTCCACCCATAAATTCGGTGACCGACCGTCGGCACCGAAAAAGGCCCAAACAGTGCCGAGATCGTCCGACTCCGGTTGAGACACCGGCACGCAGCCTTCTCGGGACCGAGAAAGTGCTGGAGACAAGCCTCGACACCGAGATGCCGGTGTGGACACGGCTCGACGCCGAGACAGCGGAACCGAAGAAGATCGACGCCGAGAGGTTTCGGCCCCGAAAAAGAAAAAAGTCCCCTCGGAGCCGAAAAAACACACAGACAGGGTTTCGGTGCCGAAACAAACTGCAAGCGACCCAGCTTCAGGCTCTTATACAGAAGAGCACTCGCTAACCTCCCAAATGCAAAAGCATAGGTTTGAGGAAGAGCTACAATCAACTGATGTGGACCATACGCAAAAGCGTATTTTCATACATCAGGGGACAGGAAAAATAAGCACCCTTCCCCCCATTAGAAGAAAGAGAAGGTTGGAGTTCCAAACTGAACAGACACCACAACCAAAAGTGGTGAAAAGAGTTACCCCACCACCCTCTCCTCCGCCCGTGATTAACGTCTCACCAGCACAAACTCCATCACACTCCCCAGCTCACACCACCATAAACGCATGGGACCTATACGACGCCCCAGTGTCAGATAACAGTCCAGAGGCATACCCTACGAAGCCATCTCCACCAGAGGACAACACCGCGTATTCTCAAGTGGTGGCTAGAGCAGCACAATTTCACAACGTAGGCCTCCACTCAGAACAGGTTGAGGATGATTTTTTATTCAACACACTCTCCTCCACCCGCAGCTCATACCAAAGCCTGCCTATGCTCCCTGGTATGCTCCGGCACGCAAAAGAAATCTTTAAGGAGCCGGTCAAAAGTAGGGCTATCACACCAAGGGTTGAAAAAAAGTATAAGGCGCCTCCTACAGACCCGGTTTTCATCACTACACAGCTGCCACCAGACTCTGTCGTTGTAGGAGCAGCTAGGAAAAGGGCCAACTCCCACACATCTGGAGATGCACCACCCCCAGATAAACAAAGCCGCAAGTTCGATGCAGCTGGTAAGAGAGTCCCAGCACAAGCTGCAAACCAGTGGCGCATCGCGAACTCCCAGGCACTACTTGCGCGCTATGACAGAGCCCACTGGGACGAGATGCAACATCTCATTGAACATCTGCCCAAGGACTTACAAAATAGGGCAAAACAAGTGGTTGAGGAGGGACAGACCATTTCCAACAACCAGATCCGCTCCTCCATGGACGCTGCAGATACAGCTGCACGGACAATTAATACATCTGTAACTATCAGAAGGCATGCATGGCTCCGAACGTCTGGATTTAAACCAGAGATTCAACAAGCAGTTCTCAATATGCCTTTTAACGAAAAAGAACTGTTCGGCACAGAAGTGGACACAGCGATTGAGAAACTCAAAAAAGATACGGACACTGCCAAAGCCATGGGCGCACTCTACTCCCCGCAGAGCAGAGGCAATTACAGCACATTCCGTAAAACACCCTTTCGAGGGGGGTTTCGGGGTCAGAGCACACAAGCCAGCACCTCACAAGCAACACCGTCCAGTTACCAGGGACAGTATAGAGGAGGTTTTCGGGGACAATATAGAGGAGGGCAATTCCCTAGGAATAGAGGAAGATCTCAGAGCCCCAAAACCCCTACTACTAAACAGTGACTCACATGTCACTCACCCCCTCCACACAACACCAGTGGGGGGAAGAATAAGTCATTATTACAAAGCATGGGAGGAAATCACTACAGACACTTGGGTTCTAGCAATTATCCAACATGGTTATTGCATAGAATTTCTACAATTCCCTCCAAACATACCACCAAAAGCACAAAATTTGACAACACACCATTCCAATCTCCTGGAGATAGAAGTGCAGGCACTATTGCAAAAGAATGCAATCGAATTAGTGCCAAACACACAAATAAACACAGGAGTTTACTCACTGTACTTTCTGATACCAAAGAAGGACAAAACGCTGAGACCAATCCTAGACCTCAGAGTAGTGAACACTTTCATCAAATCAGACCACTTTCACATGGTCACACTACAAGAAGTATTGCCATTGCTAAAACTACACGACTACATGGCAACTTTAGACCTCAAGGATGCTTATTTCCATATACCAATACACCCATCGCACAGGAAATACCTAAGGTTTGTATTCAAGGGAATACATTATCAATTCAAGGTACTGCCTTTCGGATTAACAACCGCACCAAGAGTCTTTACCAAATGTCTAGCGGTAGTCGCTGCACACATAAGAAGGCAGCAAATACATGTGTTCCCATATCTAGACGACTGGCTAATCAAGGCCCATTCGTTAATAGAGTGCTCAAATCACACAAATCATATCATACGAACCCTTTTCAAACTAGGGTTCACCGTCAATTTCACAAAATCCAAAATTCTGCCGCGCAAGGTACAACAATACCTGGGAGCCATAATAGACACATCAAAAGGAGTAGCCACTCCAAGTCCCCAAAGAATTCAAAATTTCAACACCATCATACAACGCATGTATCCAACACAAAGGATACAAGCAAAGATGGTACTACAGCTCCTAGGCATGATCTCTTCATGCATAGCCATTGTCCCAAACGCAAGACTGCACATGAGGCCCTTACAACAGTGCCTAGCATCACAATGGTCACAAGCACAGGGTCACCTTCTAGATCTGGTGTTAATAGACCGCCAAACTTACCTCTCGCTTCTGTGGTGGAACAACATAAATTTAAACAAAGGGCGGCCTTTCCAAGACCCAGTGCCACAATATGTAATAACAACAGATGCTTCCATGACAGGGTGGGGAGCACACCTCGATCAACACAGCATACAAGGACAATGGAACGTACATCAAACAAAACTGCATATAAATCACCTAGAACTTCTAGCAGTTTTTCAAGCACTAAAAGCTTTCCAACCAATAATAGTTCACAAATACATTCTCGTCAAAACAGACAACATGACAACAATGTATTATCTAAACAAGCAAGGGGGGACGCACTCCACACAGTTAAGCCTGCTAGCACAAAAGATTTGGCGTTGGGCAATTCACAACCAAATTCGCCTAATAGCACAATTTATACCAGGGATCCAAAATCAACTCGCAGACAATCTCTCTCGATCACCAACAGGTCCACGAATGGGAAATTCACCCCCAAATTCTGAACACTTATTTCAAACTCTGGGGAACACCTCAGATAGACTTGTTTGCGACAAAGGAGAACGCAAAATGCCAAAACTTCGCATCCAGATACCCACACAAACAGTCCCAAGGCAATGCCCTATGGATGAACTGGTCAGGGATATTTGCTTACGCTTTTCCTCCTCTCCCTCTCCTTCCTTACCTGGTAAACAAACTCAGTCAAAACAAACTCAAACTCATATTAATAGCACCAACTTGGGCAAGGCAACCCTGGTACACAACGCTGCTAGACCTATCAGTAGTACCCTGCATCAAATTGCCCAACAGGCCAGATCTGTTGACACAACACAACCAAAAGATCAGACACCCAGATCCAGCATCGCTGAATCTAGCAATCTGGCTCCTGAAATCCTAGAATTCGGGCACTTACAACTTACCCAAGAATGTATGGAAGTCATAAAACAAGCCAGAAGGCCATCCACCAGGCACTGCTATGCAAGTAAATGGAAGAGGTTTGTTTGCTACTGCCATATTAATCAAATACAACCATTACACACAACTCCAGAACATGTAGTGGGTTACTTGCTTCACTTACAAAAATCTAACCTGGCTTTCTCTTCCATTAAAATACACCTTGCAGCAATATCTGCATACCTGCAGACTACCTATTCAACTTCCCTATATAAGATACCAGTCATTAAAGCATTCATGGAGGGCCTTAGGAGAATTATACCACCAAGAACACCACCTGTTCCTTCATGGAACCTAAATGTTGTCCTAACTAGACTTATGGGTCCACCTTTTGAACCCATGCACTCCTGCGAAATACAGTTCCTAACCTGGAAGGTGGCATTTCTCATCGCCATTACTTCCCTAAGAAGAGTAAGCGAGATTCAGGCGTTTACAATACAGGAACCTTTTATACAACTACACAAGAATAAGGTCGTCCTAAGGACCAATCCTAAATTTTTGCCAAAGGTTATTTCACCGTTCCATCTAAATCAAACAGTGGAACTTCCAGTGTTCTTTCCACAGCCAGATACCGTAGCTGAAAGGGCACTACATACATTAGATGTCAAAAGAGCATTGATGTATTACATTGACAGAACAAAAAACATCAGAAAAACTAAACAACTATTTATTGCATTTCAAAAACCTCATGCAGGAAACCCAATATCAAAACAAGGTATAGCCAGATGGATAGTTAAATGCATCCAAATCTGCTACCTTAAAGCTAAACGACAGCTGCCCATTACACCAAGGGCACACTCAACCAAAAAGAAAGGTGCTACCATGGCCTTTCTAGGAAACATCCCAATGCAAGAAATATGTAAGGCAGCCACATGGTCTACGCCTCACACATTCACCAAGCACTACTGTGTAGACGTGTTATCCGCACAACAAGCCACAGTAGGTCAAGCCGTATTAAGAACATTATTTCAGACTACTTCCACTCCTACAGGCTGATCCACCGCTTTTGGGGAGATAACTGCTTACTAGTCTATGCAAAACATGCGTATCTACAGCGACAGATGCCATCGAACTGAAAATGTCACTTACCCAGTGTACATCTGTTCGTGGCATCAGTCGCAGTAGATTCGCATGTGCCCACCCGCCTCCCCGGGAGCCTGTAGCAGTTTGGAAGTTACCTTCAACTATTTATATATGTATCATCTCAACCTTAAATAGGTGCATACTTAGTCACTCCATTGCATGGGCACTATTACTACAATTCAACTCCTACCTCACCCTCTGCGGGGAAAAACAATCGAAGATGGAGTCGACGCCCATGCGCAATGGAGACAAAAGGAGGAGTCACTCGGTCCCGTGACTCGAAAGACTTCTTCGAAGAAAAACAACTTGTAACACTCCGGCCCAACACCAGATGGCGAGCTATTGCAAAACATGCGAATCTACTGCGACTGATGCCACGAACAGATGTACACTGGGTAAGTGACATTTTCATTCTGCCTTCCTGGGCCGGCTGCCTGGACCCCAGGAGGGCAGAAAGCTGTCTGAGGGGTTGGCAGCAGCTGCAGTGGAGACCCCGGAAAGGCAGTTTGGCAGTACCCGGGTATTATGCTAGAGACCCAGGGGATCATGGAATTGTCCCCCCAATGCCAGAATGGCATTGGGGGGACAATTCCATGATCTTAGACATGTTACATGGCCATTTTCGGAGTTACCATTGTGACGCTATACATAGGTAGTGACCTATGTATGGTGCACTCGTGTAATGGTGTCCCCGCACTCACAAAGTCCGGGGAATTTGCCCTGAACGATGTGGGGGCACCTTGGCTAGTGCCAGGGTGCCCACACACTAAGTAACTTTGCACCGAACCTTCACCAGGTGAAGGTTAGACATATAGGTGACTTATAAGTTCCTTAAGTGCAGTGGTAAATGGCTGTGAAATAACGTGGACGTTATTTCACTCAGACTGCACTGGCAGGCCTGAGTAAGAATTGTCAGAGCTCCCTATGGGTGGCAAAAGAAATGCTGCAGCCCATAGGGATCTCCTGGAACCCCAATACCCTGGGTACCTCAGTACCTTATCCTAGGGAATTATATGGGTGTACCAGTATGCCAATGTGAATTGGTAAATTTAGTCACTAGCCTGTTAGTGACAAATTTGTAAAGCAGAGAGAGTATAACCACTGAGGTTCTGGTTAGCAGAGCCTCAGTGAGACAGTTAGGCATCACATAGGGAACACATACGGGGCACATACTTCTGAGCACTGGGGCCCGGCCTGGCAGGGTCCCAGTGACACGTAGACTAAAACAACATATATATAGTGAATATGGGGGTAACATGCCAGGCAAGATGGTACTTTCCTACACGCTCTCCCTCTAAATTTGGTTGCCTAGTGTAGGAAAGTACCATCTTGCCTGGCATGTTACCCCCATTTTTACATATATGTAAGTTTGTTTTTGCCTGTCTCACTGGGATCCTGCTAGCCAGGACTCCAGTGCTCATAGTTTGTGGCATGAATGTGTGTAACGGTGTAGTGACTAACTGTGTCACTGAGGCTCTGCTAACCAGAACCTCAGTGCTTATGCTCTCTCTGCTTTTAAAATTGTCACTTTAGGCTAGTGACCATTTTTACCAATTCTGATTGGCACACCGGAACACCCTTATAATTTCCTAGTATATGGTACCTAGGTACCCAGGGTATTGGGGTTCCAGGAGATCCCTATGGGCTGCAGCGTTTTTTTTTGCCACCCATAGGGACCTCAGACAAATCTTACACAGGACTGCCACTGCTGCCTGAGTGAAATAACGCAGACGGTATTTCACAGCCATTCTCACTGCACTTAAGTAACTTATAAGTCACCTATATGTCTAGCCTTCACTTGCTGAAGGTTAGTTGCAAAGTTACTAAGTGTGAGGGCACCCTTGCACTAGCAAAGGTGCCCCCATATAGTTCAGGTCCATCTCCCCGGACTTTGTGAGTGCGGAGACGCCATTACACGCGTGCACTACATATAGGCCAATACCTATATGTAGCTTCACAATGGTAACTCCGGATATATGGCCATGTAACGTGTAAGATCATGGAATTGTCCCCCCATGCCAAATCTGGTATTGGGGTGCCAATCCCATGCACCCATGGACCCCGGGTACTGCCAAACCAGCTCTCTGGGGTTTTCTCAAACCAGCTACTACTGCTGCTGCCACCCCACAGGGCAGCCCAGTCCCAGGAAGGCAGAACAAAGAATTTCCTCTAAGAGAAGGTGTTACACCCTCTCTCTTTGGAAATAGGTGTTAAAGGCTGGAGAGGGGTAGCCTCTCCCGGCCTCTGGAAATGCTTTGAAGGGCACAGATGGTGCCATCCTTGCATAAGCCAGTCTACACTGGTTCAGGGAACCCCCAGTCCCTGCTCTGGTGCGAAACTGTACAAAGGAAAGGGAAGTGACCACTCCCCTGTCCATCACCACCCCAGGGGTGGTGCCCAGAGCTCCTCCAATGTGTCCCAGACCTCTGCCATCTTGGATCCAGAGGTGTGAGGGCACTCTGGAGGCCTCTGAGTGGCCAGTGCCAGCAGGTGACGTCAGAGACCCCTCCTGATAGGTGCTTACCTGACTAGGTGGCCAAAACTCCTCTGAGGGATATTTAGGGTCTCTCCTGTGGGCTTTTCCTCAGATAATGACTTGCAAGAATTCACCAGAGTTCGTCTGCACCTCTCTCTTCGATTTCTGCCAAGGATCGATCTCTGCTTCAGGATGCCTGCAAAACTGCAACAAAGTAGCAATAAGACTACCAGCGACATTGTAGCGCCTAATCCTGCCGGCTTTCTCAACTATTTCTTGGTGGTGCATGCTTTGGGGGCTGCCTGCCTTCATTCTGCACTGGAAGCCACGAAGAAACCTCCCGTGGGTCGACGGAATCTTCCTCCTACTTCAGCAGGCACCAAACTTCAGCGTCACTGGTACTCTGGGACCCCTCTCATCCTTAGGAGCGTGGCACCTGGAACACAGGTGGTGGACCCAAGTGACCCAGACTGTCCAGTGGCCCAACTGTCCAAATTTGGAGTCCTTCCCTCCCCTCTCTAGACAGTAATCCTGTGCACCACGTGAACTGCAGCTGCTAGGGCTTCTGTGCACATTTCCACGAAATCCTTTGTGCACAGCGAAGCCCAAGTCCCCAGCACTCTGTCTTGCATTGCTCAACTCCCTGAGTTGACCTCTGGCTTCGTGGGACCCTCTTTTGCTGTTTTGAGACGACCACAGTGTTCAGTCTTCTTGAACCCGTGTTCAAGGACTTCTGAGGGTGCTACCTTCTTGTGCGTGCACTCTCTACGTTGCTGAGGGCCCCCTCTATCTCCTCTCCCAAGTGGCGACATCGTGGTCCTCCCTGGGCCCGGGCAGCACCCTTTTTCCTCAACCGCGTCTCTTGCAGCTAGCAAGGCTTGTTTGCTGTCTTTTGCCAAAGAAACAACTCTGCATCCTCCAGCACTCTGTGGGACATCTTCTGCACGAAGGTGAAGTTCCTAGCGCCTTTAGTTGTTGCAGAATCTTCAGCTTCTTCCATCAGGAGGCAGCCATATTGCACCTTCATCCGGGGTTTAGTGGGCTCCTGCCCCCCTGGACACTTTCACGACTCTTGGACTTGGTCCCCTTCCTTTGCAGGCCCTCAGGTCCAGGAATCTGCCTTCAGTGCTTTGCAGTCTGTTGTGGTCTTTGCAAAATCCTCTATCACGAGTTTGTGTTTCTGGGGAAATAGTGGTACTTTACTCCTACTTTCTAGGGTTGTGGGGTATCTTGGACACCGTTAACGTTTTCTTACACTCCCAGCAACCCTCTACACACTACACTAGCCTAGAGGTCCATTTGTGGTTCGCATTCCACTTTCTTAGCATGTGGTTTGTGTTGCCCTAGGCCTATTGCATCCTGTTGTATTCAACAGTGTTTACACTACTTCCTGACTGTTTTACTTACCTGATTTTAGTTTGTGTGTATATTTAGTGTATTTTACTTACCTCCTAAGGGAGTATATCCTCTGAGATATTTTTGGCACATTGTCACAAAAATAAAGTACCTTTATTTTTTTAGTAACCCTGAGTATTGTGTTTCTTATGATATGGTACCTATATGATATAAGCGGTATATTAGGAGCTTTGCATGTCTCCTAGGTCAGCCTAAGCTGCTCTGCTATAGCTACCTCTATCTGCCTAATCTGCTAGAACACTACTAATCTATTAATAACGGACATCGGGACCTGGCACAAGGTGTAAGTACCATCAGGTACCCACTATAAGCCAAGCCAGGCCAGCCCCCTACACCTAGGACTTTTCACACCCCACAATTAACATACTGGTGCCTTCACATAAGTCCCTCGTATATGGTACTTAGGTAACCAGGGCATTGGGACACCAGGAGTTCCCCATGGGCTGCAGCATGTATTGTGCCACCCTTGGGAGCCCATACAAAATGTCTGCAGGCCTGTCATTGCAGCCTGCGTGAAAAAATGCATGCACCCTTTCACCACAGGTCACTGCACCAGGTCACTGTTAGTCACACATGTGGTAGGCCCTCCTAGCCCAGAGGGCAGGGCGCAGGTACCTGTGTGTGAGATCACCCCTGCATGAGCAGAGGTGCCCCTATGAACTCCAGTTCCATTCTCCTGGACTTCGTAAGTGTGGGGAAGCCATTTTACCCTTGTACTGGACACAGGTGTCCATTTATATAATAACTCCGAACCTGGGCACCCTTGGTATCAAACATGTGGGAATTGTACTCCAATACTGTTGCCAGTATTGGAAGTATGAGTTCATGTACACTGGGGGCTCTTTAGAACACCCGAGCATTGCTCCTAACAGTTGTCTGGGGTTTTCCGGGCAGTCCGTGCTCCTGACACCCCTCAGACAGGTTTCTGCACTCCTGCTGCTTGACCAGCTCAGGCAGAGGAAGGCAGAACAAAGGATTTTTTTATGGGAAAGGGAGGTAACACCCTCACCTTTGGAAATAGGTGTTACATGGTTTGAGAAGGATATCCTCCCCAAGCCACTGGTATGCTTTGAAGGGCACATTTGGTGCCCTCCTCACCTGAACTTGTTTGCACTAGTCCAGGAACCCCGGTCCCTGCTCTGGTGCAAAACTGGACAAAGGAAATGGGAGTTACCACTCCCCTGTCCATCATCACCCCTGGGGTAGTGCCCAGACCTCCTCCAGGGGGCCACTTGGTTCTGCCATCTTGAATCCAGGATGTGCAAAGGCCCCTGGGAGCATCTGAGTTTCCAGATCAGGTAAGTGTCGGCACAGCTCCCTCCTAATAGAAGGTCACCCTGCTAAGTGACCAATCTCCCTTCCTGGGCTATTTAGGGTCTCCCTCTTAGGTGGGTCCTCAGATTCGATGCAAGCGGTTCCAGCAGGACTCCTCTGCATCGTTTACTTCATCTTCTGGCCACCGGAACCGCAACTGGACTTTACAGGAACCAACAATCTGCAACTCCAGTGACAACTCCACTTTGCAACATTTTTTCTCTGGCTCCTTCTAGCAGCTGCAGCATTTCCCCGACTGTGCACCCTCTGAGGTCGGCGAGACTCCAGCCTGCAGAAAGAAGTAAGAAGGAATCTCCCTAAGAGTGAAGGAGTCACTCCCATGCATCTGCAGGCACCAACTGCAATGACGACTGGCTGCGTGGATCTACTCTCCTCTGGAGCTGCATGGTTCCTGCATCACAGGTGGTAGCCTGGAGAGGTCCCTGTTATCCTTTCTGCCAATTGTCGAACTTGGGCGGCGGTAAGCCCTTGCTTTTCCTTGAAGGACAGTACCTCTGTGCACCATGACTCTTGCAGCTACCAAGGCTTGTTTGCTTCTCCTCCAATGGCTCTTCAGGCTTTGTGTAGTCCCAGCCCACAGCACTTCTTCCTGCCAATGACAGTCTCCTCTCTGCTGCTCCAGCAACATGAGACTCCTCTTCAGGTGCGCTGAGTGGTCCTCACTGCGACTGCTTTGCCTGCGGTCAGTGGGTTGCCTGTGTGGGCTGCCTCCCCTTCCTGTGACTCTCACGACTGCTGAGGTTCACCCCGGACTTCCCTCCTTGCGTTGATTTCCCTGGGCCTTGCTGATCCTCTTCAGACTTGCCATTCGTCTTCTTCCTCTTTTGCATTTGCCAAGGCTTGTAGGTGGTCTTCCTGCACCACTGACCCACTGCAACCCAATAGCTGACACCGACTGCATCACTTCAGGGCCTCCTCTTCCACTCCTGTGCTGCACAGCTGGTCTTCTTGATCCCCCGTCGACCTGGTCCTGCAGCCACAGACGGGTAGGTAGTGGCTCCTGCCACAATTGGACACCATCACGAGCTGGATTTGGTCCTCTTCCTTTGCAGGTCCTGTTCTGCCAGAATCCATCCTTGGGTTCTACCACTCTTGTTTGGGTCTTGCACAATCCTTTTCCAAAGACCTCCTGGTGAGTTTAAGGAAAACCCAGGTACTTACCTCTGCTGTCCTGGTTGTTGGGGGTCACTCTGGTACTCAACTCTTGGGGTTCCTAGTTCCATTCCACATCCTTGGGTGGGGGACTGTATCTTGCATTCCACTTATTTAGTACATGACAGGCATACACTGTTCCCTATTACTTTTGCCAGGCTGTATTGCTTGTTATGCTCTTTACTGATTCCTAATGTATATATAATAGTTTGGTTACTTACCTCCAGTTGGTGGACTTCCTATTAGTATTCTAGTATTTGTGTTACCCTAATAAAGTACCTTTATTTTGTAACACTGTGTGGTTCTTTCATGTGTGATAGTGCAGTGTGACTATAGTGGTATTGCATAAGCTTTGCATGTCTCCTGGATAAGTCTTGGCTGCTCATCCACAGTTACTTTTAGAGATCCCTGGCTTCCTAGACACTGCCTACACTTCACTAATATGGGATACCTGGACCTCTTATAAGGTTATAACACCATAGGTACTCACCCCACACCAGGCCAGCTTCCTACATCTACTATTGACCTAGAAAAGTGCCAAGCACAACTTTTAAATGAAAAATTACACTTCAAAGGTCAAATCATTAAGGATCGTGCAGCTGACGTTCTTTTGTATGGTTGTACCGTTTGGATGGTATTTCTTACATGGTTGTTTCATCTAAAGAGGCCCTAGGACACCTATTAACGCTTCAGCTCTAATCTTAGTCCCATATGATCAAGCAGTCTAAAATCGCTCAATATTAACTACAATAACTTCTCAAAAAAAATATCATGTCTCCACACCAGATTTTAGAGCAATATTTTAGCCCATGATCGAAGGATGAAAACACTTTAATAGCCATGCCCGTGAAAGATTATATTCTTCTTTAGAAAACTTTATATCATGCTGCAAGCCCGATTTACCACTTGTACCAAAATAACACAAGTCTGTCTATATCGCATCATTGTACTGTCTCTCTCTAGGCATTATGCAGCACCTCAAGCCTGTCCAGAGTGAGCTTCCTGGCTTGTGTTTTTTTTGTTTTTTTTTTGTTAGTAAATGTATGATGCCGTTTTCTTTGAACAGGAGATGACTCATGCTCTCTTGGTGTCTCACGGCTATATCAACATGTGTTTTTGCACATTTGTACTTTCAACATGAGTATAAAACGTGATAACTTAGTCATATGATAAAAGAATAACATATGACAGCCAGATATTTGGATTCATGACGTTTATAGATTCTGACTCAGAAAGACAGTCTTATAAAGAGGAACAGTGTTCTACATCATGGTCCACAGGTGTAAAACATTCTGTTTATTCGTTAACTGAACTATGTAATGAATTCCTATTTCTATAAATATAAAATATCTGTAAAACAAAAGGATTTTAATCTTACCGTAAAAATAATATACTTGTGTGGAAAATTAGTATCTTACCCATACTTAGGTTTCATGAATAAATGTTAAGATCTTGATTATTATATGCTGCTCTGTCTCCATGCAAGTAGCAGTCCAGTGAGGGTAAAATATGATACAATATTCCACTGCTTGTAGGATTCCCGGATAGTCTTAAAGTCTTCAGCTCCAGAGACCACATTTAACTCTGGCTCCTGTTTTGCTTCATTAATGACCAAGCTGAAATACACACACACAGTGAAAAGAATCTCTGGAATGCAACTCTTAGTCCAGGAAATACATTTAATAAATCACTCTGCGAAGTTCATAAAGGAAGGTCAGTACAACTAAAAGTGCACGTTTAAAATGTGTGCAGAAATTAAAGCATGTACAAAGAATCTTCAAACTATAAACAACAAATATATACATGCAAAGATACAGATACCTATATTTATATACATATTCATACACAATGCAAAGCAAATAATTAGTAAAAATTCATCACCATGAGGCACAGTTGTTACTTCATCTTTCTCCCAGTACTTCAAGCTGCAGACCCCAGAACGACTGTCAGGAGAAAGAGAGATCTGACTTATCCTCACGGGAGATGTCAGGCATTGACATCTCAATCCTGACTGAGGTCTCTGAATCTCCCCACCGTCAATCCTTGGGGTCATATATACCTTAAACAAGCCAGAGAGGAGATTTCTATAATATCCCCACCTCTCTCCGTAGTTGGTTATTAAAAAAAGCCCGTATTTTTTGCTACTTCAGGTCAGTTTTGAAAGGCACATGTTGGAATTGGCCAAAATCCCAAGGTGCTCTCTCTCAAAACAAAACCGTTCCCTGCCGTACCATAAACATCATCCTAGCATACTCTTATAAGCCTAAGCCCTTGGTGAGAAAGAACACACAGACAAGTAGATTAAAAACATGAGCAAAAAGCACATTGCATAACATGGGCACAGAAAAATACTTGCAGCCTCTGCATTTCTAACATCTGCACCTCTAACTTGGCAGTGGCTAATGCTAAAATAAAGTCAATAGGCAAAATGAAGCTGATGGTCACTAATGTGATGGTGTGATGCTAGGCTAAGTGCAAAGTGGAGTCAGTGGTTGAAATAGAAATATTACTACAGCTCCCTGTCCGTGTGTGATATTGATTGGGCAGATTTGCCACATGTCCAGTATCATAGTTGTCATGTTCATCTAAGAAAATATATTTGTATATTTTAAAAACATTCAGCGTGCTTTTTGAACCAGTATGTAGGTATATTTGTAGACAGTGGTGCAAGGCAAAATGATGAGGCCTCTGAATCTTTCACAGATATTCATTGGCCTTAGACTGAATGTGGGTCCCTTGAATGGTTGAAGGCCCGCTGTGCTACAGGGGCCTGCGTTAAGCCTCAGCATGTAGCTGTTCAAGCCTGTGCATCCCAGTATAAGCATTTTTCCATTCTGCAGGTCACTAAAAATAGAATAATAACTGAGTCTCAGATTTTAACAGGGTTAAAAACCCTAAAGTCTGGGACTGTCTTTGAGCTATGTTGATACCTCCTAGTAACAATCTAGAGAAATCAAATCAAACAAAAAGGAACTTTATATCGAAATGCTAACATTTTTACTATGTGAATCATACCCTTTATATCCACCTTCTTTCCTTCAGGACAGTGTTTTGCAGAGGCTACATTGGCCTCATATCAGCCCTAAAACTTTGCAGTATTGACTGTTCACCGATTACTATTATTCATCCCTGCAATCGTTTATTCTTACCTGCCCGTTCATCATTAAGAGTTGAAGATTGTAAAGCTTATTTGGGGCTTTTAATGGTTCACCTTAGAATAACAATTAGGTATACCCCTCACTTCAAGGCACCACGCTAAGTTAAGGGGTTAGCAAAAACACATTTGTTTTTCAGTTCAGGGTCTCCACTTGTGTAATAACATGAAAAGGATCCTGGGTCGGATTCTAACTAAAATTCTACCCTGGGAGATCTTCAGATGAAGGCTTTTGTGGTGACATGCAGCTCCTTTCTAGTTTGTACCTCAATCCCAATGTTTCACCAATTGCTTTACACGTACCTTTGCCAGCTCCAGACTCCACATTTGTGATGTGGTCATATATTCTGCAGCTATGGCTGACCCTTATTGATACCAGATAAAGCATGTACACAAACAGAACCCAGCAACAATGAAAGGATCAGGAAATACTAGTCCGAAATATAATCTGAAAAACACGAGGCAGTTTTGCAGCAACTGTAAGGCACAGACTATTTCACCCTTGCTATGCCATTCTCAGGGAAACAAAACATGATTGAATGCCTTTTAGACCCTCAACGATAATACTTGAAAAGAGTGTTTACTGTGGCTCAAAGTCTACTCTGCAATTTAGACAGAATTTTAAGTATGCATCTATTAATAATCCCCAAAAATAATTACAAAAAAACAAAAATGAGAAAACCATGGATTCCCTCGGCTGGTGGGGAAAAAGTGGCGCTCCCCATACTAGTGTCATCATACCTTGTTGACTGCATAGTGGGCATAACCTGTGAAGAACAGAGTATTGATTAATGCCAGATTAGGTTTATTAGATACTTCTGTGAGTGACTGAGGTTACATCTCCTTTGAGTTGTTGTAGCCTTCAAACTTTATTCTTAGTAGAGCTTTACGTTAGCATTTAGTAAACTCTGTAATTTTGAGTTTTGTTTTGCCAAGGCCATCTCTGCCTTACTTCTAGCTAATTACACGTCCTGTTCTCAGAGCAGCTGGCATAATGTGGTCTAGTTAACTTTTAACACTTTTAAGAAATGTGTGGTGAATTACATTTGTTGATGTTATTCTTTGTATTATATGGATGTGACACATTTTCCAAGCCTCAGGTTGGAAAATGGTGATTTAGTTGTTTTCTTAATTCTTCTGAAAGTAATCTTGCAAATACATGTTTCACAATGCCAGCACAGGATGATGGAGCTTCTGATTAGTCATTAAAGTTCATGGCTGAAGATACAGTCTCCATGTAATTTGCAAAGCTTTGTTTGCTATTCTGATCCAAATATTTGATTTGGGAGGAGGTGTGCTTTCTCTTTCCGCTGTTAACATTTTCAAAATGGCATCAAATTGTAGTGTGGACAAACGTTTTTATAAGATTTTTATTAACAAATGTGCTACTTTGTAAGCATGAATTGTTTCGGGTATTAAGATTTAAAACACAGATATTGCCCACAGTGATGGTTGATAATTTCAATAGGTTGGTGCTATTTTTTTTCCCAGTTTTTAGATGCGTTGGATCTATCTCAAAGCCCTATGCTGTTGCAACTTATGACTGAAATTCTTTGTCGAGACAAAAAACATTTTATGGAAGATTTATTTCAGTCCAGTTTTAGAGCTATTGCTAAAAGGTAAATATGTTAATTTTTAATTAGGTTGTTTTTATTAAAAAAGTTATTTTATTTGTATTAAAATGTTCTGATGATGATATAAAGTTTATTCGGATATTTATCCATAAAACGCAGTGCAATTAAATCATAAGTTAAAAACAGAGATGACTATGAAATGAAATAAAATAATTAAAAACAACAAATATCAGAGACACATAAAATGCAAATGCAGTTTCCACCATCCAAGGATTTTTAGAGGATGAAAAAATATCACAAATAAACAGATAAGCTCAGAAGCTCATGCTTTTAACAAGATAATACTCCAATCTTGGTCACACTTAACATTGTGATACCTTTACTGCGAATGAGCCGAACAGCAGATGCCCAGTAGTTTACATACTGGCATAAACGGGAGTTCCATGTTTTTCTTAACTAGCTCGACCCTGATTGCAAATGTAGTCATCTATATATACTATTGTTCGTCTCCTTGGGGGGCCTCTTTCTGTTTTATACAATACTTTCACATTTATACTGCTCGTGGTTTTGCCAAAATAAATGTAACATTCAAAATGGCAGTCTTTCCTTTCTGTATTAGATATACTCCTTTTTAAAACTATGTTTGACCACTCGTTAAATAATCTTGTTGTAACTCAAATCCTGCCACTTTCTCCTGATACCCCTGTATAACTATAACCATGGTCTTACGGCTGTATGCTAACTCTGTATACTATATGTTATTTATTACTCTGTTTTTTTACGGATGTCCACCTATATGGTAACATCTAGGACTGTGGCAGGCCTGGGACCAGGGCTTTTCTTTCTCTTACTCTCTTTCTTCTTTCTCTTTTATCACATATGTATATACATTAACCCACCTTACATACCAACCATTTCTAACTATTCGCTATATATTTAGCATTTGGAGTTCTTTTTGGGTTAACAACTCACACACCAATATGGCTCTTCCTTTACAATCGGCTCTCTGCACCATCTATCGTTTTTTGTTTACCAGTAGTCCTTTCTCCCTCTTTGTGCTCGTTTGTAGTCACGTGTCTTACGTTGACTACTTAGACGCATTTACAGCGCTCTACGAAGAACAGATGAAATCAGGACTTTTCACGGGCTGACGGCATTTACTGCCATGCGGTAAGTCGGAACTTCGGCTCCGCTTCACACCAACGGAGAGTGTTCTAGCTCTTTGGGGACTTCGATTAACTCACTCGCGCCTACAGCGCCTTTTACTTTAGGATATGCTATGCCTGTTTGTAGGCTGCGTGGACGCCCGCTCAGAGTAATACTGTTAATCGTACCCATTTTTTAAACCGCATAGGTGCTATTACGCTTTACCTGGTTTTGGTACCAGTCGTTCCTGGGAGCACTATACTGCTTTAGCTAAATAGGCCAATAGTTTACTTAAACTACTATCTCTCTGACTCACTCGCTACCGGTATTCAGAATTTTCTATTAATACTAGTTATCTTACTCGTGCTACCCCGTATTTCTGAACTTTTGTCAGGGGCGCCTTTTTGCCTGTGACTTTGACCTCTCCTTAGGGTTTTTTTTTTTTTTTCCTTTGTACTCTCATATAACTATGGTTTCCTATACTTTTTTTAGAAACTTACAATTGGACTTACCATGGTCCTCCTGATGGGCTATTCCTCACGCAATTTGGACGCCCTTTTTCCAATTTGGCACATATATACCAGCATTAATAGCTACAGGTATTTCTTATATTTGGATACCTTTGCATCCCGTTACTCCTAACTTGGAACGTTTTGTTCATGTTTCACATGACTTGAGTGTATTTTATTTTTCCCCCTATCTCTTTAGATAAATTAGAGTATTTTGGACTTATCACTACTTCTGAGATCCCTCAGACTTACCTTGTTGTCACCATTACATCAGATTGGGTATGTTCTGAGACCATCTAGTCTCCTCATTCGTCTGACTTCAGGTTCTTACCATTGTCTAAACCTTCCTGCTACTCTTTCCCAGTTTTTTCACTTGGCTTTCAATCACTCCACCTCAGCCCCTTTTTTACTTCACCACACTTGGACACTTCAATTCCCCACACCATTTAACTTAGGATTAACTGAGAAATAAATTTCTGCTGTTATTCTGCACTTTGGTATACTTGGGTGTTTTAGGTACACAGAGGTGTTTTTCTGGAATTCCTTAGCCGTGTCCATGGCACAAATATTTGCTTGTTTGACTTCTTTGATCTTGTCACCTACGCGCACCAACTATTGTATACGATAGCACTCGTTTGTCACATACAATTGGTTTTATTTATTCAAATCTGCCATTGATACAACAAGTGCATATATATGTTTCTTTACAGCCTTGAAAAAGTCACCAGTGTGACAAAATACATGTTGGCTGTTTTTTGGAATTTCTTTGCTTAAAGAATACTACTTCGCTCTGAATAAAGGAACTCACCTCTCAAGACAAGAATACCGATGTGCTTGATTTCTTCATCCACCTTTACTTCAACATTACAAAATGCTATGACTCTTTTCTGTGCTACTATTGCATATTGTGTGCTGTGATCTATTTTGCTTACTATTACTTGTGTATAATTTTACACTTTGTTTGTGTCCAGGGTTAGTAGGGCACTTGATCACGTGCACCTCATTCTGTTCCTTGAATATTGCACACCAATGTACATTCCCCTTCGAGTGCGACCAATCTTCACCCTTACTACCCGCTATATCTAATGGTTTAGTATAAGCAGGGCAAAAGAAGGCAAAGTGGTGGAGTGTTTCATCCTTTGAATCACAAAAAGGGCATTTGACTGAGCCAGAATATTCCCCACCCCCGTAAACGCACTGCACAAAAGCTATTCTTAGGCAAAATCCCATATCTCCATTAAAAAAAAAACAGCTGGAATGGCGTAACACCAGGGAGAATGTCAAAAAGCATTTCATACCCGGGCTATTTTCACATCAAGAAAACAGGCGTTCAGGCTCCTCGACTTGACACCTTTCAACTCCCTCAGCCACCGATGTTCCATCAAGAGAGCTTATATCAGGGAACAAGATACTAATTTTGCTGAGTTTGGGGTTTCCCAGAGCGAAAACAGCCCTATTGTCTTGAGCATAAAGATAATATAGGCAACCCAGGAGATACTTTCACAGCCTTCTGCATTTAAGAGGCTTTATCGAGGCTCTAAAATACTCCAGCTCATCTATGGACCTCAACCTCTGCCATACAGGATGGATCGGGACACAATACTTACATCTGATAGAGGCTTCTAGTTGCAGATTCCTTACCTTAGAATTTGCCCAGGCGTCAGACTTGATCCAGAGATTTTTCTTGAAGCAGTACCCTTGTGCGCCGTTAGGTGGCCTCGGTCGACTCCACATCCGTTGTTGGCGTCATGGTCTCAGTGATGATGTGGCAGTCGTTTCTAGGTGCCACCCTGGCGCGCTGACATCCGTTCTTTTCTTTCCATACCATCTTACGTGCAGATCCGGAGTAGAGCTACCCTCAGTTGTTTTTTGACAGATTTTGCAATGTTTTGTCGAAGTTTTTTTATTTTTTTAATTTTTTTTTAACCACCTGGTGTGTCAACATGTTGTCCTGGAAGACCGTAACCAAGCCGTGTGACTCCTGTCACCACATGATGTCGGTGACTGATGTGCACCTCATATGCTTGTTGTGTCTGGAGTGCGACCACGACCCGCAGTCGTGCTCTGAGTGCCAGGCCATGAACCCAAAGGCTTCGAAGGAGTGGTCCCTAAAGCTCATTGCATCGCGTCGCTCCTGGTTTCGCTAGAGAGGAAGGTCACAAGACTGCTCATGGAGATAACACTCATTCTTCTCGCACTCTTCTTGTCAGGACATTTGGGTCACAAGAAGAACAGTCGTTCCTCGACTTCACCACGTCGCTCAAATGCTGCGACGTTAGAGGAACATTGTCCATCTGGGCCTCTGTCCTCAGAGCCTGCTTCTGGGTCAGCTCTGCGCCTCCCTGAGTTTTCCAGAGCTACCCCAGCCCAACTCAGAGAGTTTTATGAGGCCATGCGCCATATAGTTTAGCTCTCTGACCCGCCTGTGATGCCTTTGGGCACAGTATGGTCTGCGGGGTCCCCCTCGGATTCTGCTCTGGCAGCTTTGTCCTTGGAGGGCACCCCAGGATCCGTTAGCAGACCAGCGTCAATCCCGCTCATGCCATGGCGACCTTCCCCAGCACCGGCACAGAAGACAGTGCTTATAACGTCGGCTGGGTCCACGATCGACGTCGACCCCATACTTATTCCCGACGCCAACACAGAACGACATCGCTCAATGCCGATTCCACCTTTGACTGGGACCTTGCTCCCCAGATTGGATCCTGACCCTTATGCCTATGACTACGGTGAGAGTATGGAGGAGTCGCTGGACCCTTTGTAATTCCAGCTAGATGACCCTACTGTAGACTTAGCTCAGGAATTGGGTGAAGCCAGTGGTCTTGACACTTCCCCTGACGTTGGCATGCTTTCTTCCCCTACTGTGACTACAGAGGAGGGAGCCTCATACTCAATGGTGGTGAGAAGAGTGGCTGAGGTCCTGGGCCTCAAGCTGCCTTTCATGGCTGTCAGACTAACCTCCTGACTGAAGTGCTTCAGCCCGGGCAGTTGTAGGCTGGCTCAGTTTATTTTGCACATCTATGCTGTGGCACCCTATTCTGAGTCTAGGCAACCGTTAGCGATAGTGCTTTAGTGTCTAATAACTGAAGCTCTCAAGGGGTAGATGTGGAGAGCAGCTTAGGATTATCAACAAGGAGTGTAAAGCACTTACGTTACCACAGCATTCAGTCAGTAACTGTTAGATGAGAAAGGATCACACCAAGTGTTAAAAAGTATTCTTTACTTATAACACTAAAGACTAGACTAACCTGGGTATAACTGCACTTGGAGATATCCACACACAGAATGTACACTTAGAAACTGTTGGAACTGGCCCTTTTTGCAGGTTCATCTCCAGACGTTTTGCCTCCTTCCTCCTATTGTTTCTGCTGTTGGCTGTAGGACTCTGACCACTTTATCACTGCTGATCAGTGCTAAAGTGTAGGTGCTCTCCCTTCTAAAGTTGGTATGATTGGCTTACACCTAAATGGCATATTTAAAGTACCTTTAATTTCCTTGTACAGTGGTATTTCTGTGCCCAGGGCCTGTAAATTAAATGCTTCCAGTGAACCTGCAGCGCTGCTTGCGCCACCCACTGAAGTAGCCTTTCAAACATGTCTCAGGCCTGCTAGTGCAGGGCCTGTGTGCGCAGTTTACTGCCACAGGGACCCGGCATCTACCTTTACTTGCCAGACCTAGAACTCCCCTTTTACTACATGTAGGTCACCCCTAAGGTAGACCGTAGCTTGCCATATGGGCAGGGTGCTGTGTATGTAGAAGGCAGGAAATGTGCCTGGTTACGTGGCGTGTCCTCGTAGTGACAAACAGTCTATTTGTTTGTTTGGTATGGTTGTAATGGTAATGAGAAATGCTGCTTACTGGTGTAGGTGGATTATTTGTTACCATTATAAAAATGCCACTTCTAGGAAGTGAGCATTTCTCTGTGCTTATGACTCAGGTGTTTTGCAGCTTGACTCCAATCCACATCTGGGCTGAATGACAGTTGGGCTGTGTGCATCATTTTCAGACAGCCTGTACACAAGGAGGGTGGAGGTGTCACAGAGGTGCATCTGCATATTGAATGGTCTTCCTGGGCTCAGAGAAGGGGAGACGGAGCACACTTGCTTCTGTAAAGGCTGTGCCCTGATCTCACACAAAGGGCTTGTTTACCCCCAACTTATGTCTGGAGCCTGTGCTGGAGGAGAGAGGGGGCATTCCTGGAACCAGTTGTAACTGGTTGGAATCTCCTCTTCCCTTATTTGTTAAACCTTTGCAAAACTGAGTATAAATAAAGGGTATTTTTCCCCACAGTGGGTGCACAAGGAAATTATTTGAAACTGGACACAGAATGCTACTGGAGGGACTCGCCAGTAACCGCATTGGACTGCTGCTGCTGTGGTGATCTGTGACCTGCTAGGTCACTTGGAGGAACTGCCACTGTCTGCATCCCTTTGTGCTGGCCTGCTGCTTGGTCCTGCCACCCTATGCTCCATCCTTGTGTTTCCCGGGGGCTGGGTGCTGTGGCCCCTGACCCTTGCAGCTGCCAGCTTGCTTTTTCTCTTGTGGGGCATGGCGCCTGGTGACCGCTCATCCTATTGCCCTAGAAAGCACCTTGTGAGCACTCCACCTTAGTTTCTAAAGCGCCTTGAGGAGCGCTTCCCTGATTTTATTTAAATCGCCTTGTGAGCGCTTTCTAGAGAACACGCAGGCAAAGGAATATGATCGCCACAGCCCGGGCAGGCTGTTTACTCGAAGAGCGAGTGAATCGTGCTGTGTTGTGCCCCCAGGGCAAGAAGAAAGTAAGATTGGCACAAGCGCGGGTCTGTCGGTGCTCCTGGGGCGTAGTACGCTCCGAGGAGCGCCCCTAGGGCACCAAAAGGTCCTCATTTAGGACCAATCACTGCTGCTGGCCTGGCGGGCACCAGGTTGGGTGCGGGCGAGTCCAGGACCGGACAGGCGGGTGGAAGCCTCATCGGAGGCCCCCGCCCGGCCCCCATTTTCTTGTGTGACTGGCGGGGAGGAGGCTTCTATCAGAGGCCCCCTGTCCTGCTGGGCACTAGTTATGGTGCTCTGCTCCCCCCAGGAGGGTCGGTCATGGCCCAGGGGTGGGTGGGGGGGGCTTCACGGATTGTGTAACACCCAGTTCGGGCACAGGCCACAGGAGGGTCCCCTGTATAAAATCAGAGGGGGTGCGTTCTGTCCCCCACCTCCCCAATCATCAACGTGGTCCCTGGATTGAGCGCCGGGGCCCTCTTTTTGTCTCATCGAGGCACTAGAGGTGTCCCCAACGTAGAGGCACCTACTGCTACTGGCTAAACTGTTGCTCTAAAACACTAGCCTACGTAGTCACAAAATTGCTGGTGTGTGTGATACGTGCAACAGTAGAGGTCACCTTACCTTCGCTTCTTCCCTCAATCAGCACGTTCTTTCAAGACACTGAAAAAACAGGATCGCACCCTCCCCAGGGAACACCTACCTTTATTTAAAAAAAAAAAAAAAACTATGTGGGGGGGTCGGGGTGTTACCGGCCCGTTTTCCGAGTGGGCCAACCCCCCCCGTGAAATCCCTGGTGTTCAGTGGAAACCCGTTCAGGAAGGCTTCGTTTGAAAGGGGAGAGTCTCCCCTTTCAAACGAGGCCTTCCCGAACGTCAGGAAGGCTGTTTGGGGCTGTTTTATCTATTGGAGCAGGAAGCGACGCACCCAAAGAATTTTTTAACCCCCTCCCTGGTGTCGGCCACTGGTCGTGACCTGCACCAAACGGGTTAACATAAATGCTAAGTCACACAGAGTACACATGTTCCACATTAATATAAAGAAGACCATAAGGAATCCTTATAAAATTAAACTGATGCGTACAAGGAAGGGGAAACCCTCCAAGGCAATTGCGATCGACATATACCAATGTAGGTTTATTTAAGTAACATCTGAGAAAAGTATTTATATGCCAGGAGATAATTATTGGGTACCTTTTGTGTTGATGGACAAGTTGTTCAAAATACTAAGCTTGTAATGTTAAAATGATTCTGATGGTATATTGAATGAGACAAATGACAAATGTTACATTAAGAAATGGCAATAAAGATTTTTTTTTTAAAGGGGCATTATATTTGAGTGGAAATGTCAGTTAAAATGTACTGTTTAAAAAAAAAAGAAAAAACACTGAGATTTACCAGTTATAGTTATATCAAGTAACTGTAACTTGTGCCCTAAAGTAACTATAACTCATGCCCCTGCCATGCACAGTGTTGTCATGAATGAGCTCAGTTCCAGATGTTGCTATAGTTGTTTTAGAGCATGAGTTATAGTTACTTGAGATAACTATACATGGTGAATTTCAGTTGGTTGGATAGTTTAAAATGGTGTATTTTAAATGATATTTACACATTGCTACAATGTAACTAATGTTTGTTTTTGTTCAGTGAATTTCGAGGGTAGTTTTTTTTTTTTTTGTTACGTTAAAAAATATTGTATTACCATACGCAACATCAATGTCACACAAGGTCTTTGGCAGTGTACACCGTAGAGATGGCTGCAGGGCCTGGCTTGCGGCCAGACCCAGCATCGAACCTCCATAGGCAGCAAATCTCCTGCCAGGGACGGCCTTTGGCTCTGGGCAGCCGGAGCCTTGCATCACCCACACTTGGAATTTGCGTTTGGCTGTGCCTGATGTGGGGTTGGCTGCAAGTCCTGGCCTGCTGTGAGGCCCTGCACCTAAACGCTGCCGATGACAAAACCCCACAGGCGCACATGGCTTACTGTGATATTACAGTATAAATGGTGCCATTATAAATAAGGCAGACCTACTGACTGTGTTCAAGGGTCAGAGCACTAAAATTTAAAAAGTGGGCCTAATTGGTTTTATGAGTGGGTCAAAATATTAACATGTATAAAGCAGACCTATTATTTTGTCAAAAGTCTTCAGTAATTATAATATACATTATGCAGATTCACACAGTGAAATGTTTAATAAAAGTGATTAGCAATTACTTTTTATTAAGCCTTATTAAACAAAAAAACTCAACATGTTTTAGAGTTTCTTTTAACGTTTTTTAGGCCACAAAGTCAAACCATAGGACAAACCACAAAAGGCCCTTGTGCTTTAAATGATGAGCATACAGCTCCTGCTTGGAATACTTTAAAAAACTTATTGTAAGTGTAGGAAAGTACCCTCTTTTTAGCATGGTTACCTCCACTTTTTGACTGCTGTCAGCGTGTTTTGACTGTGTTCCCTTGGATCCTGCTAACCAGGACCCCAGTGACTGTGCTCTCTCCCTCTAAATTTGGTTGCTTTGGACTTAGCGCATGCCACAATTGGCATACTGGTGCCTCATATAATTCCCTAGTATATGGTACTTAGGTACCCGGGGCATTTTTGGCACTAGGGGTTCTCCATGGGCTGCAGCATGTATTGTGCCACCCACGGGAGTTCATGCAAAATGTGTCTGCAGGCCTGCCATTGCAGCCTGCGTGAAAAGGTGCATGCATCCTTTCACTACAGGTCACTGTAAGTCACCCCTATGGTAGGCCTTTCTAGCCCAGAGGGCAGGGTGCAGGTAACAGTGTATGAGGGCACCCCTGCATGAGCAGAGGTGCCCCTACGAACTCTAGGTCCATTACACTGAGCTTCGTAAGTGCGGGGAAGCCATTTTACCAGTGTACTGGACACTCACTACTTGTATCCAGCTACATAATGGTAACTCTGAACGTAGGCATGTTTGGTATCAAACCTGTCTGAATCATACCTCAATACTGTTGCCAGCATTGATTGTATGATTCCATGCACTCTGTGGGCTCCTTAGAGGACCCCCAGCATTGCTCCTAGGGGGTTCCTTAGAGGACCCCCAGCATTGCTGCTCCCAGTTTTCTGGGATTTTCCAGGCTGTCCATGCTGCTGCCACCCTTCAGACAAATTTCTGCCCTCCTGCTGCTTGACCAGCACCGGCAGAGGAAGGCAGAACAAAAGTTTTCCTGTGGGAGAAGGAGATAACAAACTCTCCCTTGGAAATAGGTGTTATATGGCTTGGGAGGGGTAGCCTCTGGTATGCTTTGAAGGGCACATTTGGTGCCCTCCTTGCATAAGCCGGTTTGCACCAGTCCAGGACCCCCAGTCCCTGATCTGGTGGGAAACTGGACAATGGAAAGGGGAGTGACCACTCCCCTGTCCATCACCACCCTAGGGGTGGTGCCCAGAGCTCCTCCAGGTGTCCACTTGATTCTGTCATCTTGATTCCAAGGTGAGCAGAGGCCCCTGGGAGCATCTGAGTGGCCAGGTCAGACGGGTGACATCATAGCCCCCTTCTGAAGAAGGTCACCCTGCTAGGTGACCAGTCCCCCTCCCTGGGCTATTTAGGCCCTCCCTCTCGGCTGGATCCTCTGATTCGACATGCAAGATTCCAGCAGGGCTCCTCTGCATTGTTTATTTCATCTTCTGGCCACCTGGACTGCAACTGGACCCTCCAGGAACCGACAATCTGCAACTCCAGCAACGACTCTGCTCTGCAACATTGTTTCTCAGTCTCCTTCCAGCAATTGCAACATTTCCCTGGCTGTGTATCCTCTGAGGGCGACGAATCTTCAGCCTCACAAGAAGTAAGAAGGAATCTCCCTTGAAGTGAAGGAGTAACTCCCCTGAATCTGTAGGCACCAACTGCAATGACAACCAGCTGCGTGGATCCTTTCTCCTCTGGAGCTACGTGGATCCTGCATCACAAGTGCTGGTCTGGAGTGGTCACCTGGGTCCACTCTACCAGCTATCCAGCTTGGGAGACGGTAAGCCCTTGCCTCTCCTTGCAGGACAGTACACCTGTGCACTGCGACTCTTGCAGCTACCAGTGCTTTTTTGTTCCTACTTCAAGGGATCTTCAGGTTCCATGTAGACCCAGCCCTCAGCACTCCTTCCTGCAAAGCAGTCTCATGCCTGCTGCTCCATTGACGTGGGACTCCTCTTTAGGTGTGATGAGTGGGCCACACCGTGAGTCCTGTGCCTTCTGCCCGCGGGTCACCTGTGGGGGCTGTCTCCTCTTCTTGTAACTCTCCAGGCTGCTGAGGGTCACCTCGGACTCCACCCTTTGGATCGAGTTCCCTGGACCTTGATGGTCCTATTCAGCCTTGCAAAACCTTCTTCTCCGACTTTTAAATTTACCAATGTTTGGTGGTGGCTTTCCAGCACCACTGACCGACTGGATCACGACCGCCGATGTGGGACATCACTTGCATCTTTTCTGGAACTCCTCTTCTGCTCTAGTGACTTTCTTCATCCACTGTCGACCTGGTTCTGCATCCACAGAAGGGTGGTTAGTGGCTCTCTCCACAGCTAGACACTCCCAACTCGAACTGGACTTGGTACCCTTCTTTTGCATTTTCTCTTCTGTCAGGATCCACATTTGGCTTCTTGCAGTCTTGTCTAGGCCTTGCACAGTCCTTTTCCAAAGTCCTCCTGTTAGTTTTGGAGAAAACCACATATATACCTCTTCTCTCCTGGTCGCTTGGAGTGGAGGGGGGGCACCTTGGTACTTACCTTTTGGGTTTCCTAGTTCCTCCAGCTCCCCTCTACTGATTCCACTTACTAGGGGACTGCCTTTCAAAATCCACTTTTGTAGTATATGGTTTGGCCTTCCCTTAGGGCCCTCACTATTTGCTGTTGCTTTTACCAATGCCTATTGCTTTTTATGCAATTTCCTGATTGCTAATGTGTATATAATAGTGTTTACTTACCTCCAGTTGGGGTATTGCCTATACAGTATTTTAGATTTAGTGTTACCGTGATGAAGTACCTTTATTTTTGTAACAGTGTGTGGCTCTTTCATGTGTTTAAGATTTGTGCAACTGTAGTGGTATTGTGTGAGCTTTGCATGTCTCCTGAATAAGTCTTGGCTGCTCATCCACAGCTACCTCTAGAGAGCCCTGACTTCCTAGAAACTGCCTACACTTCATTAATGGGGGATACCTGGACCTGCTGTAGGGTGATGACAACATAGGTGCTCACCACACACCAGGGCAGCTTCCTACAGTAGGCCTGGGGTCATGAATTTAATGACCCAAGAGATTTCCTGTGTTTTTAGAAATAAATGTTGCTGGGGAGCAGCTGCTCTTGCTACAGTCCCCCACAAAATTTAAAGAACGCTTGGTGGTACCCCTACCTCTTCTAGGGGCACCACGAAACTCAAAAATATAATTAAAAAGCCCTTGTAGAGCATTATGAAGTGCTCCCAGCAAGGAGCAGTGACTCATAAATCAGTTGCTTCTGCTGCTCATTTATCCCTTTTTTTTAAATTAAACTTTGGGGTTGTCCACCTACGGAACTCTCACCTTTTTCCAATGGTGGGATGTGGGGGAGCACCAAGATCCCCTCAGCCCCCGCAGGCTCCCAGCCTCCTCTGTGGCTGGAGCGGGCCTTTTATTTTATTTTTTTTAGATGGATACCTACACAGGGCCCCAATACCTTTTTGATTTGTTGAGGGCCTCAGAACAATTGCTCCTATGGCCCCTGGTGTCTCCCCTGGCAGGAACTGGCCACTCACTTTGATTGGTGCCCCAGTGCCCACCTGGGGCACCCAGGGTGCACAGTTGGGGACAGATGAGGAGCCTCACGGCCCCAGAGGTCCCGGCCGTCATTCAACCAGCAACCATTGTGTTGCTGCGGGAGCTGCAGCCATTCTCCTTTGCTCCCGCCTGGGCAGGAGCAGCAGTTTTCTGCCTGGGAGTGTGTGTTTGCAGGTATGCCTGCATTGTCCCGGGCAGACAACAGGTCTTGGGGTCCCCAGGACACTGCTTATATCTGGCCACTGGGGATAGGGTCCCTGGGGCTGATCTGCAGCAGGGGAAGTTGGCTGGATGCCCCCTCCCCCATGTTGAATATAGCAATGGAGGAAGGGAGGGAGTATGGCTGCGGGGGATAGGGCTTCCGGTTTCATTGACACCCAGAGAGGGGGGCGGATGCCACACACCATTTTAAATTATGCAGGCCCCAGGGTATGGGGTCCCTGGGGCATGGTTGACTTGGGGATGGGGTTCAAGCCTCCCTTCCTTTCAGATGTCTGTTGGACTCCAGAGGATGGGGTCTCTGGGGCTGAAATTGACTCAAGGAGAGGGGCCCATGCCCCTCTTTCTTTAAAAAATGCAGTGGACTCCAGGGAATGGGGTCCCACCAGTTCGGGAGGGGAGCACAAGCACACCCTGGCCTTATTCACATAAAATAAACATGGTTTGATTCCCAGGCCCTGGCCCACCAGGCTGCCCTCCCCATTTTAATTATGTATTTGATCCTGCAAAGGTGGTGTTGCCCCGGGCCAGCGCAGGGAGTCCGCATGGCCTCCCCCATCCTGGTTAGGCCCGGGGAGGTGGTGGACCCTGGGGCATAATAAAGCCCCATGAGGGGGCCCTGTGAGCCCCATCCTTTTTCACAAATAAAGCCCCTGGGAGGTGGTGGTCCCTGAGACTTCAAAGAGCCTAATGGATGGGGTCTGCCCAATGGATGGGGTCTGTGTAGCCCCCTCAGATAATACCATAAATCCCCGGAGAGCTGGTGGTCCCTGGGGCCCCGTGCACCCCCTCCTTATTTTGATGTCTCCCTCTCCGAGACCTTGTCTCCCTGGGGGCTAAACTGAAAACAAGCTCTGGAGACCGTGCTTGTTTTATTATTATAATTTTTTTGCTGCAAATTCACGATACTGTTGCGAGACTGTATCCAGTTGGGAGGGCTTGCAACATCAGTGGCTGTACATCCTCCAGGGTCACAAGGACTCTGTTTACACAAGGAAGCAAGGAGGAATCTCCCTTGAACTGAAGGAGCCACTCCCCTGCATCTGCAGTCTGAAGGCACCTCAATGACAACAACTGGCTGGTAGATCCTGCTGTCTCATGGACATCGAAAAGGCTCTGCAACACAAGTGATGGTTCTGTGGTCCTCTTCAAGTCCAACTTCTCTTCTCTCCAACTTGGGAGACGGTGGGCCTTTGCTGTAGCCACTGGGACGGAACCCCTGAGTTTGTTGCTGTTACCAAGGCTTGTTGACTCTCCCTCCAGAAGACCTTTGGTCTCCAAGAAGCCCCAGTCCCCAGCATCCACCCTGCAACTCCTGAGGTATGGGACTGTCTTTGTTGTGCTGCTTGCTGCCAGTGGGTCCCCGTGGGGGCTCCAGCTATTCCTGGTGGCTCTCCTGCTTGCTGAGGGCCAGCCCTGACTCCCCTCCAAGGCCATAGTCAACTGGACCATGCTGGTCCCCAAAATCCTGCAAACTTCCCTGCAGCTTCTTCCTACTTTTTCCCAATCTTGTTGGTGGTTCTGCTGACCACTAACCCCTCTGCAATCCGGCAACCGACGTGGGACAGCTTGTGGGCAACTCTAAGGGTCTTCCTGCATCACCTGGACTCCGGAGCTGTACTCCTTCCTTCACCGACCTGCAGGAACTGCTCCCAAAGAAAGGTGGGCAATGCCTACCTGCACCCCCTGGACATCTCTCAGTGGTCTGGACACTGTCCCTTTCTTGTTCAGGTTCTTCTTTTCCAGAATCAACCCTTGGGTTCCCATCGACCGCCACCCTGGGCAAACAAGGCTCTTATTGACTCTAAGTGAGGGTTCACACATCACTTCACCCCTATGCACCGAGGCTCCCTGGTGTTAGGTACTCCACTTTCCTGGGGTACCCACCGGTGGGGCCACTATCGAACCTTCCTTGTGCCAACTGGTTTCCTCTTGGTCCTCTGGTATGGAACCTGGATCCTGAAAATTCCAACTGCAACAGTCCTGTGTTACTTAGGGAGCATCCTGCTAGATAACACCTCTGCACACGGGCGCCTAGGGGATTTATGTTACTTACCTTGGGTGTTTTGTACTCCCGCCAACCCCTGGGACCTTAACACACTTACCGTGGTTGGACACTTCAATTTTTATACCACTTTCTTAGTATATGGTTTGGTCCCCCCATAGAGTCCCATGTATTTCTATACTTTTCCTGTTTGTTTTTAAGTATATTTTTTGTGTAGATATCTCCAAGTGAAGATATGCCAAGGTTACTATAGTACTAGTGATATAGTAAAGAATACGTTATTTTTGCAACACTTGTCGTGGTTCTTTCTTCTGTGAACATCGCTGACTACTGTGGTAAGTGCTTTACACTCCTCCCTGATGAGTCTGAGCTGCTCTCCACAGCTACCCCTAGAGAGCTTTGGTTATCTAGGCACCACAACACTATCACTAAGGATTGCCTGGACTCAGTATAGTGTGTTGGCTTGGAGCTTCCTCATCTGAACTCCTACTCGCCTTTAATGAAGCACTTAGAAATGTTCTACTGGGAACTTGGTCCAAGCCCAGCATAGGGCTCCTATGAACAGGACAATTGCCCACCACCATCGCCCACCCCTGGGTATCTGGCTTTCATCACCCAACACCCCACCCCTGAGAGCTTGGTTGTCCAAGCCTTGACCTTCTATGGCATTCCCTGCTGCTCTCCAGGCAGGGATTTTAAAAGGCTGGACAGCAGAAAAGAAAATGTTTTCTTCCAACAGCCTAATGCTATGAGTGGTGAACACTGCATGCCTTTTGGGCCTGTAATCCCACACATTGTTGGAAATGGTTGTGCAAGTGGTGCCACAGGTCCTAAAGGAGACCCAGGCCTTTCTCTCCCAAGACGTGAAGGATGGGAGAGATGTAGCCAAGTTCACCATCAGGTGTGGTTTGGATATGCACGACTCGCTGGGCAGAGCAGTCATCAATTGTGGCTCTCTACCGTCGCGCCTGGCTGAGAACATCTGGCTTTTCAGGGGATGTCCAGGCAAACTTTATGTACATGCCCTTTGATGGGACACGTCTCTTCGGATAGAAGGCAGACTCAGCGTTGGAGTGCTTTAAGGACTAGTGGGCTGTGGCCCAAGTCCTTCGGCCTTTCAGTGACCTCTTGTCCCCAGTCCGCCTTTTGCACCTTTTTTGGCTGCGGAAGGGGTGTGCCCCCATGCCATCCATATGCCAGCTTCTGTCCGCCACAAGCTTCCCAAACTTAGCCCGGTGCATTCCAACCTCGCGGGTGAGGTAACCAGAGGTTGGTCACAACCACCAACCTGCTCGGCAGCTGCAGCTTCCAAGCCCTCCTAATCAAGTTGATGGGAAAATCCAACATCATCTTCGCCACTGGCGGTCCATAACATCGGACAGATGGGTCTTGCAGATCATTCGAAGGGCTGCTCCCCTCCCTTCCAAATCCTCCCCTCCTCCTATTACTCTAACACTGAGGATCATTTGATCTTACCCCACGAGGTCGTTGTGGCTCTGTTGGCCAAGGGAGCTATAGAGATGGTACTGATACCAAAACTAGGCAGTTCTTGCTATTATCCATACTTTCCAAAAAGAACAAGGGTCTTCCGCCTATCCTACACTACCAAACCCTCAATCTCTCTCCTCAAAAAGGAGAAATTCAAGGTGCTCACTTTGGCTCCGGTCTTCTCTGCCCTGGACCAAGGAGACTGGATGGTAGCATGGGACTTGCAGGACGTGTATTTCCATATTCCCATCCTGCCTGCCCACAGTTGTTACCTGTGGTTTACGGTAGGGCACGATCACTTTCAGTTCACTGTGTTCCCTTTGGGTGATGGCTGTGGTCGCAGCACCTCTGCAGGGGTCAGGGGTGCCAGTCTTTCCTTAGTCAGTGACTGGCTGTTGAAGGCGGGCTCGCCCCAGGCTGTCATCTCTCTCTTTCTCCTCCTCACATCTGACTCCCTCTCAGACACTCGGGCCTGTTCTGGACACAGTGAAGTTTCAGGCGTATTCTCCCGAGCAGGTCCATGATATTAATGATATGATGGTGTTTCACCCTCTAACTTGGATTTCAGTAAGGGTGACTCTGATGCTGCTGGGCTTCATGCCTTCCTGCGTGTGATGTATGCCAGATGGCATATGCAGGCTCTGCAGTGGGAGCTGAAGTTTCAGTGGGCGCAGCATCAGGGGAATCTCTCTGACATGGTCCAGATCATTGGTTAACAAACCTCTACTGGGTCCGAATTAGACTCCTCTCCCTTACCCAACCAGATCTCTCAGTAATAACAGATGCGTCACTTCTGGGATGGAGAAGCCATGTGGGAGAGGTGGGGATCAAAGAACTCTGGTCTCCAGCGGAATCCGGACTCCACATTAGCTTGCTGGAGCTCCGAGCGATCTGACTGGCATTGAAAGCCTTCCTTCCTTCCATTAATGGACAGCTAGTGCAAGTTTTTATGGACAACACCACTGCCATATGGTACTGCAACAAACAGGGTGAGATGTGGTCATGGACCCTATGTCAAGGGGCCTTGCGTCTCTGGACAGGGCTGGAATAACACAGCATATTCTTGGTTCAACACCTGGCAGGTTCTCTGAATGCCAGGACAGACATACTCAGCCACGATTGCCTAGCAGATAATGAGTGACGTCGCCATCTGGAGGTGGTGCAAGGTCTCTTTTAGCATTTGGGAGAGCCTTGGTTAGTTCTGTTTGCCTCCAAAGAGAACATACATTATATCAGTAGTTTTGTGCGCTGGAGTTCTCAAGGCGGCTCTCGCCCGGAGATGCTTTTAATCTCGAGTTCAGGCCTTCTGTATGCCTTTTCACCCATACCACTTCTGTCCAGAGTTCTCAATAAGATCAAGAATGACCTGGCACAAGTCATCCTTGTGGCTTTGGACTGGGCACAGAGAGATTGGTATCCCAAGCAGATTAGCATGAGCATCAATCCTTTGATCAGTGTGCCCCTTCTGGAGGTTCTTCTGTCACAGCAGCAGGGTAGGGTCCCCCACCCAAACCTGTCAACTCTGTCTTCTTGGGTGGAGATAGAGCAGAGACATTTTGCAGCCTTCACCCTCCCCCTGCACCCCCCCTCCTCCTTCTGCCTCTCTGATATCTTTCTTTTCATTCTTAGTCTTGCTCAGCAGGGCTCTACTTTGGGTACTCTTTAGGGATATCTTTCTGCTTTGTCAGCGTTACTGCGGCTGCCTGACTAACCATAGATTTCTTAAAGGACTTTTACTTGTGTTTCCCCTTTACCTGTCATTATGCATCAGTGGGACCTTAACCAGGTTCTCACATTCCTAATGTGTGCTCCTTTGAGCCTCTTCATAATTGTCCCCTCCGGCTGCTCACCATCAAGACAGCCTTTCTAGTGGCAATAGCATCTGCCCAGAAGGGTGAGTGAGCTTCAGGCTTTGCCATCCAAGCCTCTATTCCTGTCTGTTTTCCCAGACAAACTAGTGTTTCGCATTAGGGCCTCTTTCTTCCTGAAAGTGGTGACTCCATTCCATGTGAGCCAGTCAGTCGCTTTGCCCAACTTGTATGCTCCTCCACATCCCTCTAAAGAAGAGGAGCAACTACACCATCGACCCAAAAACAGCATTGTTATTCTACCTTGACCGCACAATAGAGTTCCAGGTGGATGACCAACTTTTTGTGGGTTACGTTGGAGCAAAGAAGGATTGAGCAGTACAGAAGCAAACCATTTCACGCTGGGTCATTCTCTGTTTAAAGATCTACTATGCTTTGGCTAAAAGCAGCCTCCTGAGGGGTTGAGGGCCCATTCCACCAGAGGATAAGCTGCGACCACTGCATTAGCACGTGGTGTCCCAGTCCTGGAAATCTACCAGACAGCGACGTGGGCATCCTTGCACATGTTTACGAAACACTACTGCCTGGACAGTCATGGTCGCAAGGATGGCCATTTCGGCTTTGACTATTTAGTTTTGTAAATTTGCTGCAGGCCACCATCAGGGATGGTATTTGTAAGGAAATACCTCCTTGGCATGGTTACCCCCCAACTTTTTGCCTTTGCTGATGCTAAGTTTTGATTGAACGTGTGCTGGGACCCTGCTAACCAGGCCCCAGCAGCAGTGTTCTTTCCCTAAACTGCACCTTTGCTTCCACAGTTGGCACTGCCCTGGCCGCAGGTAAGTCCCTTGTAACTGGTACCAAGGGCCCTGATGCCAGGGAAAGTCTCTAAGGGCTGCAGCATGTCTTATGCCACCCTGGGGACCCATCACTCAGCACATGCACACTGCCCCACAGCTTGTGTCTGCTGGTGGGGAGAAAAAGACTAAGTCGACATGGCATTCCCCTCAGAGTGCCATGGCAACCTCACACTGCCTGTGGCATAGGTAAGTCATCCCTCTAGCAGGCCGTACAGCGCTAAGGCAGTGTGCACTATACCACAGGTGAGGGCATATGTGCATGAGCACTATGCCCCTACAGTGTCTAAGCAAAACCTTAGACATTGTAAGTGCAGGGTAGCCATAAGAGTATATGGTCTGGGAGTTTGTCAAACACAAACTCCACAGTTCCATAATGGCTACACTGAAAACTGGGAAGTTTGGTATCAAACGTCTCAGCACAATAAATGCACACTGATGCCAGTGTGCAATTTATTGTAACATACACCCAGAGGGCATCTTAGAGATGCCCCCTGAATAGCAATCCGACTTCTAGTGTAGGCTGACCAGTTTCTGCCAGCCTGCCACACCCCAGACATGTTGCTGGCCACATGGGGAGAGTGCCTTTGTTACTCTGTGGCCAGGAACAAAGCCTGCACTGGGTGGAGGTGCTTCTCACCTCCCCCTGCAGGAACTGTAACACCTGGCGGTGAGCATCAAAGGCTCACCCTTTTTGTTACAGCGCCCCAGGGCATCCCAGCTAGTGGAGATGCCCGCCCCTCCGGCCACTGCCCCAACTTTTGGCGGCAAGGCTGGAGGAGATAATGAGAAAAACAAGGAGTCGCCGCCCACCAGTCAGGACAGCCCCTAAGGTGTCCTAAGCTGAGGTGACCCCTGCCTTTAGAAATCATCCATCTTGAGTTTGGAGGATTCCCCCAGTAGGATTAGGGATGTGCCCCCCTCCCCACCGGGAGGAGGCACAAAGAGGGTGTAGCCACCCTCAAGGACAGTAGCCAATGGCCCAGACCTAAACACACCCCTAAATTCAGTATTTAGGGGCACCCCAGAACCTAGGAAACTAGATTCCTGCAACATGAAGAAACAAGAAGGACTGCTGACCTACAAGCCTGCAGAGAAGATGGACGACGACAACTGCTTTGGCCCCAGCCCTACCGGCCTGTCTCCAACTTCGAAAACCTGCAACCAGCGACGCGTCCGACAGGGACCAGGGCCCTCTGAAGCCTTAGAGGACTGTCCTGGACTAAAGGACCAAGAAACTCCTGTGAGCAGCGGCTCTGCTCAAAACCAGCTACTTCTTTGCAACAAAGAAGCAACTTTCAAAGACTGCACGTTTCCTGCCGGAAGCGTGATACTTCACACTCTGCACCCGACGCCCCCGGCTTGAGATCCAGAGAACAAACACCACAGGGAGGACTCCCCGGTGACTGCGAGCCCGTGAGTAGCCAGAGACGACCCCCCTGAAACCCAACAGCAATGCCTGCAGAGAGAATCCAGAGGCTCCCCCTCACCGCGACTGCCTGTAACAAGGGACCTGACGCCTGGAACCAGCACTGCACCCGCAGCCCCCAGGACCTGAAGGAACTAAACCTCAGAGCAGGAGTGACCCCCAGCCCATCCTCTGCCTAGCCCAGGTGGTGGCTGTCCCGAGAAGCCCCCCCTTTGCCTGCCTGCACCGCTAGAGTGACCCCTGGGTCCCTCCATTGATTACTATCTGAAACCCGACGCCTGCTTTGCACACTGCACCCGGCCGCCCCTGTGCCGCTGAGGGTGTGTTTTTGTGTGCCTACTTGTTCGACCCCCGCCCCGCCCCCCACCCCCCCCAGTGCTCTACCAAACCCCGCTGGTCTGCCCTCGAGGACACAGGTACTTACCTGCTGGCAGACTGGAACCGGAGCACCCCTGTTCTCCATAGGCACCTATGTGTTTTGGGCACCTCTTTGACCTCTGCACCTGACCGGCCGTGAGCTGCTGGTGTGGTATCATTGGGGTTGCCTTTAACCCCTAACGGTGGGCTGCCTATGCCCCAGAACTGAGACTTGTAAGTGTCTGTCTTACCTCACAAACAAACCTTTACTTACCTCCCCCAGGAACTGTTGATTTTTGCACTGTGTCCACTTTGAAAATAGCTTGTTGCCATTTTTACAAAGACTGTATATGATATTGCTTTTATTCAAAGTTCCTAAAGTATCTAAGTGAAGTACCTTGCATTTAAAGTGTTTACTGCAAATCTTGAACCTGTGGTTCTTAAAACTAAGAAAATATATTTTTCTATATAAAAACCTATTGGCCTGGAGTAAGTCTTTGAGTGTGTGTTCCTCATTTATTGCCTGTGTGTGTACAACAAATGCTTAACACTACCCTCTGATAAGCCTACTGCACGACCACACTACGACAAAATAGAGCATTAGAATTATCTAATTTTGCCACGATCTTACCTCTAAGGTGAACCCTTGGACTCTGCACACTATTTCTTACTTTGAAATAGTATATACAGAGCCAACTTCCTACAGTATTGCTTGGGTTTCTGTTCTAAGGTAAGGAATCAGCACGTAGATGTCATTGTAAGATGAACAAGTTACTTACCTTTGGTAACACATTATCTGGTAGACACAATATCTAGATGCAGATTCCTTACTGACCCACCAATTTCCCTGTGCTCTGCGAACAGTATTCTAGGGTTAGGGTTAGAGATGAGCCCTTTCAGGGCTGTAATTTGGACACACCAAAGTCAGTGCACTTCATGGCTCCGCGCTCCTGGCGTGGGTAGTTGTGAAAAGTAACTAATGCCCATGCACCGAGGTGGCATCTGTATACGTGATCGATACGTCACTACAGCGCGTACAATGCCAACACACGAAACCGAATAGAGCACCTGATGGCGTACAGAAAAAATATTCCAGATCCAGACTAACTCATGGGGAAATTCTAAGGTAAGAAATCTGCATCTAGATATTGTCTCTACCAGATAATGCGTTACCTCAGGTAAATAATCTTTTCATTCCGTCTAGTGGTTCAGGCTATTGTTGTGTTCAAAATGCCTATGGGACTTAACATTGGAATTGCACTTTTTTTTTTTTTTTTAAACCCCCACCCCCTTCTTTTTTTTAAATATTTTTTTTTACTCTCAGTCCCTGCTTGATGAATCACCCTTAAACTTACCATGCACAATAAGACACAGCAGGGCACGTTTCTTGGGAAAATGTCATGAAGATTTGTCAAACAGTGCCAAAGTTAAAGGGAAGTCAAAAAAGACTTTACTATGGAAACTAGGTCCTAACTAGAGGTCTCCAAAGATGTGCAGGGGCACAACTAGATAGTTCTGGAGCTCTATTTGCAATAGTGTGGTCGAGCAGCTAGGCTTATCAAGGAGCTGGGTTAAGCATGTGTTGTACTCACAGAGGCAATAAATGAGAATCACACAAAGAATAAATCTGAGACCAATTTAGAAAAATAACAGTTGCATTCATGTTTGCTTTGAACCATTTAACTTTGTTATAAGGTAAGCAGTTTTTAGATTAAAAACACTTTAGTGTTTCAAAAATTGACACTGCAATTTTCAGAATCTTCAATGTTAACCTATGGAGCAAAACAAAGATATAGTTTTGCAGGTAAGTACACAACTCACCTTCCCAATCTTCAGGGGTTTAGGCTAGCACTGGGCAAGGTTCAGGTTGGTATCCAAGGGGCACCCACAGCAGCACGGGTGATGGCTGGGTGCGCAGATTAAAGTTAAGTTTGGTGCCCCATGTTAGTCAGTTGAGGCTGAGGAGGGAGTTGACGTGTTGCTCACATCGGGGGCAATGGTCAGTCTCCTAATGTTGAGGTAAGTCAAGGGGGGCCACAAGATAGCACCAAACTTACACCCTCTGGGGTGACCGGGTACAGATTGCCAACACAGCATTGGGCGTCCTATGTATTTATATGGCAGAGATGGCTTCCAGAAACGGGCTGCAGGCTCGGGCCATAAGGCCAGGAGGGGTCAACCCACAGCTGTCCACGGTAGTGGAGATGCTAGGGGTTGTAGGGACACCGTTGGTTCAGCTCCCAAAGGCCCAGGGGCTCAGGTGGAGGGGCGTCTTTAGGCATCGGAATCGGTTCACTAGGCAAGTTGGGGGGGATCCCTCAAATTCAGACTGCAGGCATCACTGGGGAGTCTCAGGTGTCACCCTACGGTGACCTCTTGGTCAGAAGCGCCAGGGACTTTCACAAGATAGGTGGGCCACTTGGACCAGGCTAGGGGCGTCGGGTGCATTGGTCACTTCTGGCGTTTGGCTTCGCGATTCCAAAGACAGGCTTCCTTTTCTTTAAAGATGGTTTCTTCTGGACAGGTCAGCTGTCCAATGAAGTTCTTGGTCTTTTTCAAAGGCAGGCCGTCTTCCCAAAGCTTTGGAGGTCTCTGGGCTGCACGATGGTCGTCTTCTGGGTGCAGGTTTCTTTGAAGACAGGCCGGTAGGACTGGGACCCAGTCAGTAGGTATCTTCAGTCTTTTCGACTGGTCACAGGTCCGGTTCTTCTTAGGCTGCAGGAATCTGATTCTAGGGTGCCACCTAAATACTGATATATAGGGGCATGACAGGGAGGGCCAGGTGGTAGCCAAATGGCTACTCAACTTTAGGGTGACTACACTCTTTCTATGACCACTTCCTTTGGGAAGTGGCCGTATCCCTATTGGCCTAATTCTTTTCACACAAGACGGAGGAATTTTAAAAGTAGTGTCCACTTGAGCTCATCCACCCTAGGGGGTGGGACTGGCATGGAGTGGGAACTCATTGTAATTTACCTAATTTTCCCGCCAGACCTGAAGCCAAAAGTGGGGTCAGGAACTGTGCGCCGGTCTCCTCCACCATTTGGAGAAGCCTGAGTCCCAATTCAAAGGCGCAGGGTCTTTGAAGCTCCTTGCACTGAATTGTCCATCCTGCCTGGGAGAGGAGGTCACACATCCATCTAGAGCAGGCTTTTGTTCTGAGTCCTTGAGAGCACTGGCTCTCACCTCAGGGGGCCAGAACTTTGTCTAAGGTGGCTGTAAGGACTTTACATACAGTACTGCTAAACACTTTTATGAGCCTCATATGAGTTAATGGAGACTAGGTAAATAGTTTGGCTTAGACACAATACCCAAACTTTAGAGGAGGGGGGGATAAATCTTTGATTTTGAGGAGGCTTGAGTCTAGGCTAATTTTGGAAGCAGACAGTATGACCCTGATGGGAATGAGTTTAGATGAGGAGTTGTCAGCCCATTTAGGATGAAGGATGTGAGATTGTAAGAGGGTTAATTAATTTTATTAGAATTTTATTACTACCCTCTTTTTGGTTTTCCCTTCCCTTTATTTTCTCTTCTTTAAGAAATTACACGGAGCATGTGGTCTAGAGTTAATTAATGTTTTTAGCACTGTATATACTTGTCAGTGAGGCTGTTTTTCCTTTTTTCTCCCTTTTTTTTCCCCTTTCTTTTTTACATAATCCAAACTTGGGACTTTCCATGGAATCTGTTATTTTTTATCTTAGTTGTGTCTGTATAAGAATCATTGATATGTTTTAATCAGAATGAAGAACTGAGACCACAATTTTGACTGCAGCAAATTTAACCTACTTTGTCAATTTAGGTTTACAATTTGCTAGGTCAAAAGCTGCAAGTCACTAATGAATTATAGTTGTCTTTTTAGTCTATTTTTCTTCAGTTATTTGAATTATATGCACTTAATGGTTTCCATGACTAATTGATTTATTTTTGCCACTATTGCAAATGGTACTGTACCAGAGTGATGTAATTTTGAGTTCTATTTATTGTTAAATATGAATTGCTTTTTATCTTTTTCATATTTTCTGTGCACCCTGGTTTTAAGAATTGAGGGGATCAAATGAATTTCATTAGAAATCAGGGATCTTTCTTCAGTGTCTATTATCAGGTATAGCCCTTCAAATTGTGATGTTTGGTTTGTTATGGCCATGTGATCAAGACCGTGAGACATTCAAAACATTGTGTGTTCCTGAAGAAACCCTGAAGCCTGGTTTCGCTGGTGTGGCTCATATTCCTTACAACTGATTGTTGTTTTGAAGCGGAGATATATATATACTATTCCGTGATTCCACAGGAAAGCAGCCGAATCACTGGAAAAAAAGTATACTTTTGGCCCTAGCTGGGGGTAGGGGCATGGTCCTTCTAGAACCCCCACCCCTCATACGGGCTAGAGGAGCAGGGCATCCTTATCCTGCCCCCTTATATTTGTTTTTTAAAACATTTTCAGGACAGTGTACCAAGTTTTCTAATCCTGTAGTGCAAGCTGCACCATTTCTTTTCATGTTGCTGCCAGCCAATAAGAGCTCTTACTCTGAAAATGCCCCCTCAGCCAATCAGATGGCTTACATTTTTTAATTTTAGCCAAACAGTCCAGATATACAAAGTATTTAAACCTTAATTTCTCAAAAAATACTAGATTTATACGAGATAACAAAATGAATGGTTTCTGGACCATGATCTAGCTAGCTGCCAAATTTGGTGTAACTCTGTTTAGCCATTTGGGCTGTCTGGCTTCTCAAAAATATATATGTAAGTTGCATAGGAAAAATGTGTTTTCGGACACCTTCCTCACACCAACACACTTTCTTTAGGCCCTCGCTTGCCAGATTACCACAAAACTTTCCTGGAAGGTGCTAAAGTAAAAATAACACTTTTTTGGCAAGTTTCATGAAGATTCCCAAACAGTGCTAAAGGTATCTGATAGAGACTTCTAGTTGCAGATTCCTTACTTTAGAATTTCCCTCAGGAGTCAGACTGGATCTGGAGATTTTTCTCACGGTCGTATATAGGAGCCACCCCGGCACGCAAACGTCAGTTCTTTTCTTACCATGCCAGCCTACGCGCAGACCCGGAGAAGAGCTACCCCAGTCGTTTTTTTTAAATACTTGAAACACTTTTATCGATTCGCTTTTGACAGATCCCACACTAGAGACAGATGCATCAACCCAGGAATGGGGCGGCCACATGGGAGAGGTGGAGATCAGAGGTCTCTGGTCTCCGGCGAAGTCCAGGCTCCACATCATTCTTTTTGAGCTCCGGGCGATCCGACTTGCATTGAAAGCATTCCTTACCCTCTCTCAAACGGAAAATGGTGCAGATGTTCACTAACAACACCACTGCTATGTGGTTCTGCAAAAATCAGGGCGGAGTAAGGTCGTGGACCCTTTGTCAAGATGCTCTTTGTCTCTGGACATTGTTGGAATGCCAGGGCATTTCCCTAGTGGTTCAACATCTGACGGTGTAGGAAAATAGCTCCTTGTTGCACCCTCTCCCCCCCAACTCTCCTCTCCCTGCCCCCCCCCCCCCCCCCCCACACACACACACACACACACACACATGTTTTGCCTGATATTGATGCTGATTTGACTGAGAGTGTGCTGAGACCCTGCTAACCAGGCCCCAGCACCAGGGTTCTTTCACTAGAAATGTACCATTGTTTCCACAATTGGCACACCACTGGCACACAAATAAGTCCCTTGTGAAAGGTACCAGTGGTACCAAGGGCCCTGTGACCAGGGACGTTCCCTAAGGGCTGGAGCATGTGTTGTGCCATCCTAAGGGATCCCTCACCTAACACATGCACACTGCCATTGCAGATTGTGTGTGTTGGTGGGGAGAAAAAGGCAAAGTCGACATGGCATCCCCCTCACTGTGCCATGCACACCAAATACTGCCTGTGGCACAGGTACATCACCCCTCTAGCAGGCCTTAAAACCCTAAGGCAGGGTGCACTATACCACAGGTGAGGGCATAACTGCATGATCAATATGCCCCTACAGTGTCTAAGTCCATTCTTCGGCATTGTAAGTACAGTGTGGCCATATTAAGTATGTGGTCTGGGAGTTTATCAAAACAAACTCCACAGTTCCATAATGGCTACACTGAATACTGAGAAGTTTGGTATCAAACTTCTCAGAATAATAACCCCACACTGAAGCCAGTGTTGGATTTATTAAAAAATGCACACAGAAGGCATCTTAAAGATGCCCCCTGTATTTTACCCAATCCTTCAGTGCAGGACTGACTGGTCTATTCCAGCCTGCCACTGAGAGACGACTTTCTGACCACCTGGGGTGAGAGCCTTTGTGCTCTCTGGGGCCGGATATAAAGCCTGCACTGGGTGAAGGTGCTTCACACCTCCCCCCTGCAGGAACTGTAACACCTGGTGGTGAGCCTCAAAGACTCAGGCCTCGCATTACAATGTCCCCAGGCACTCCAGCCCGTGGAGATGCCTACCCCCCCGGACAAGCCCCCACTTTTGGCGGCAAGTCCAGAGGGATAATGAGAAAAACAAGGAGGAGTCACCGCTCCAGCCAGGTCCACACCTAAGGTGACAAGAGCTGAAGTGATCCCCTCCTTGAGAAATCCTCCATCTTGCTTTGGAGGATTAGGACCAATAGGGATAGGGAAAGGGATGTGCTCCGCTCCACAGAGGGAGTGGGCAGAAGGAGGGTGTAGCCACCCTCAGGGACAATAGCCATTGGCTGCTTCCCTCTAACCCTAACACACTCCTAAATTTAGTATTTAGGGGCAACCCTGAACCCAGCTCTTCAGATTCCTAATGACCTCACAAGAAGAAGGGCTGCTGAGCTGACAACCCTGCAGAGAAGAGGAGGAGACGACAACTGACTTGGCCCCAGCCCTACCGGCCTGACTCCTGCTTCAAAGACCCTGTAACCGAAAAGTGACGCGTTCTACAGGTCCAGCGACCCCTGAAAAGCCTCCAGGGGACTGCCTGTTACCCTGAAGACCAAGAACTCCCGTGGGCAGAGGCTCTGCCGAACCAGAGGAAAAGACAACCAACTTTAAAGGGACTCCAACCTCACCTCAGAAGCGTGAGTCTCCACTACTCTTCACCCGACGCCCATATCCAGAAAAAACAGCTATCCAGAGAGGACTCCCAGGCGACTCTGACGACGTGTCCACCCTGGGCTGACCTCCCTGCACCTCCACAACGACGCCTGCAGAGGGAATCCCGAGGACCGCCCTGACCGCGACTGCCCGGGATGAAGATATTGGACGCCTGGAGAAGCACTGCACCCACAGGCAAGTGAGAAACCGACCACCAGTGCAGCAACGACCAGCAGGCGGCCCTCACTCTTGCCCAGTCTGTGGCTTGCCCGAGAGGCCCCCCTGTGCCCTGCCTGCAGCACCTAAGTGACCCACGGGTCCCTCCATAGAGTTCTATTGAGAACCCAACACCCTGTTGGCACACTGTGCCCGGCCGGCCTGTGCCGCTGAGGGTGTTGTTTTTGTGCCTCCCTGGGGCCCCTCCAGTACTCCTCCAAACCCCCCTGGTCTGCCCTCCGACAACACAGGTACTTACCTGAAAGCAGACTGGAAGCGGAGTACCCCCCGTCTCCATAGGCGCCCACGTTACTTTGGCACCTGTTTGACCTCTGCACCTGACTGGCCCTGTGTTGCTGGTGCTGGGTGTTTGGGGTTGCCTTGAACCCCCAACAGTGGGCTACCTATGCCTCGGAGACGGTACCCGTAAGTGTGGTACTTATCTCAGAAACTGTACTGTACTTATCTCCCCCAGGAACTGTTGAAAATTGCACTGTCCGGTTTAAAAAAAGCTTTTTGTCATTTTAATAAAAACTGTGTACAATATTGATTTGATTCAGAGTCCTAACTATTACTATGCAAATTACCTTACATTTAATGTACTTACCTGCAATCTGAATCTTATGGTTCTAAAATAAATTAAGAAAACAATATTTTTCTATATAAAAAACCTATTGGCCTGGAGTTAAGTTATTGAGTGTGTGGTGTGTTCTCATTTATTGCCTTTGTGTGTACAACAAATGCTTAAAACTACCCTCTGATAAGCCTAACTACTTGACCACGCTACCACAAATAGAGCATTAGTATTATCTAATATTGCTTCTGTCAAGCCTCTTGAGGCACCCCTGAACTCTGTGCACACCATATCTAATTTTGATAGAGTATATACAGAGCCAGCTTCCTACAGATGGGCTCTTTGAACGTCAGAGCAGACAAACTCAGTTGTCGATGCGTAGTCGATTATGAATTGCGTCTCCATCCAGAGGTGGCACAAGGTCTCTTTCAGCAGTGGGGAGAGCCTTGGTTAGATCTGTTCGCCTCTGCAGAGAGCATGCAATGTCAGCTGTTTTGTGCGTTGGAGTTTCCAAGGCGGCACTTGCTCGGAGACGCTTTTTGTCACGAGTGGAACTCCGGCCTCCTGTACACCTTCCTCCCAATAGCACTTCTGCCCAGAGTTCTGAAGATCAGGCAAGATCGGCCCCAAGTAATCCTGGTGGCTCCGGACTGGGCCCGAAGAGTCTGGTATCCCGAGCTATTGAACATGGCCATCGATCCTTTGATCGGACTGTCTCTTCGTCAGGATCTTCTGTTGTAACAGAAAGGGGATGGTTATCCACCTGAACCTGTCCAGTATTCGCCTCCTTGCGTGGAGATTGAGCGGCGGCTTCCACCAGAAGTCTGTAATGTCATCTTGGCAGCCAGGCGTCCCTATATCAATACACGTGTTGGAAGAAATGTGTGGCATGGTGTATCAACAAGTCTGTTGATCCCCTCTCTGCACCTCTCTCAGAGGTTCTCCTCTTTATTCTCTCTTGCCCAGCAGGGCTGGGACCTGGGCACCCTCAAGGGGTATTTGTCTGCCATCTCTGCCTTTTTAAGGTTGCCAGGCCAGCCACGTTCATTCAAATCTCCCATTGTTGGAAGGTTTCTTAAAGGTCTCACACATATGTTCCCTCCTGTCCCATTCATAATGCCCCATTGGGATTTGAACTTGGTCCTCACATACCTCATGTGTGCTTCTTTCGAGCTGCTCCACAACTGTCCTCCACGGCTCTTGACCCTTAAGACTGCCTTCTTCATTGACATCACCTCTGATTCCTGAGTGAGTGAGCTTCAGGCTCTCTCTTCGAAGCCACCATTCCTAGCAGTGCATCCTGACAAAGTGGTGCTTCATACCAGGGCTTCCTTCTTTCAAAAGTGGTGACACCTTTTCACATAGAATAGTCTATCACCTTGTCTACTTTTTACGCCACCCACATCCCACTTATGAGGTGGAGAGACTCCACCGTCCGGTTCCAAAAAGAGCATTGGCGTTCTAGCTAGATCGTACCAAAGATTTCCAGGTGCACGATCAACTCTGTGGGTTATGTGGGTGCGTAGGAAGGGATGGCGGTGCAGAAGAGGACTAGCTCATGATGGGTAGTTCTCTGCATCAATATGTGCTACCCTTTGGTGAAAAAGCAACCCCCTGAGGGTTTGCTGCTCATTCAACCAGAGCCAACTGCTGCTGCCACTGCGTTAGTGCGCTGAGTTCCAGTCCTGGATATCTGCCAGGTGGCAACGTGGGCGTCATTACATACGTTCACCAAGCATTACTGTGTGAACAATCTAGTCCAGAGAGACGGCTACTTTGGCCGTTCAGTCCTGCAGGACTTTTTGTTGTGCTCTTGGTTCGCAGCCCACCACCGGGGAATCTGCAACTAGAAGTCTCTGTCAGATGTACAAGTTACTTACCTTCCATAATGATGTATCTGGTAGAGACATATTCTAGTTGCAGATTACTTACCGAATCGCCCATCGTCCCGCACTGCGAACTGATTTCTAGGGACGGGTACTTCCCTTTGAGGGCCCTAGATTGGCACCCTATTCTCAGTGTTCTTTATGGCTCCACGCTACTGGCGTGGAAAGTCATGAAAAGAAACTGACTTCAGTGCGCCGAGGTGGCACCTATATACAACCGTGATGTCATCACGGCAACCATGATGTTCGCTGAGTCGACCGGCGCCACCTAACGGCGCACAAGGGTACTGCTTGAAGAAAAATCTCCGGATCGCCTGGGGGGAATTCCAAGGTAAGAAATCTGCAACAAGAATATATATCTACCAGATATATTGTTACCAAAGGTAAGTAACTTGTACGTTAAGCAAGGTTGATTTTACATCTCTGACACAGTAAAAGGCACTCAGAGAAGCATTGTGTACTGGCTAACAACACATTCCTTTTATCTAACAGTAGGAGCATCAGAAGGTGGAACTGGTAGAAAGCAAAATGTATCTTAGTGGTTTTGAATTCTTACAGTAACCTATTATTGAGGGTTCGAGTGTTAGAGGTTAGAAAATACTTCTTGTCTAAGAATATGTGTCTATTACTACTTATAGATGATACACAGAAGAGATGCATGGCTACTATTTGTGTCATTAATGTGGGAGTCACTAAATTCCCAAAAAGTCAAAATGCTGCAAAGTATTTTACATTAACTGCTTTAAATGCTATGAATGCTAGAAATATATATATATATATCTATAGGATGTAGGATGTTCGGAAAAAAAAACACTAATTTTATATATGTAATCCAACCCTCTTTAGGAGTAACTGTGAAAAGCAAGTTGCTTTGCTCGATACAGTGCATAAAATGTTCCTGAATGAGAACCTTCTCTCGAATATCACTCGTCAGTCATATGTAGATCGCTCCTTACTTACGCTGCTTTGGCACAGCAGCTTGGATGCTCTGATAGAGTTCTTTTACAAAACCATTGTCAACATAATGGACACAATGAAGAGCAGGTTTACAAAGGTAAGCACTTTATGGAGAGAGGGCTTCTTTAGCATTTCATGTTTCTGTTTTTCCTCAAGTGATTTAACTATGGCTTTTATGAGGTCAACATTACATTGATTAAAATTATTTTGTTGATGCTTCCCTTTTCATTTCGCTGCTTTTAACATACAGACAGTGCATTCTTAATTCACTTTCGCTTATTTGTTTTTCTATCTTTAAAGGGGAATGTGTTTAAAAATGTTAATGTGGAGCTATCGCCCAACAAGAAATTTCCTTCAAATAATTTCTTACATATGTTGTGTAGGACACAAGTTAATTAACTGCTGCTTTCCAGTATTTCTATCTTTCGTGGTTCACGTGGTTGACTTATTCCCTGTCAACCAAGCTAGAAGTCCCACTGTGCATTTGTTTTAGTAGCCTCTTCACATCATTATAAATTACCCAAAGTTCAACCAGTGAAGTGAAACCACACCGAATTCACCTCCCCAGTAGGCTACTATACCTCACATATTTAATGCATGAGTGTGAATAGATACATTATTGCCGCCTCTGACTGAGAGGGTCACATGTGAATCTGTGAACAAAACCAATAGTGCAGTACTGCAGTGGTTTCTTCTCCAGCACCAGATCTTTCATAGATTCACTTGGTTGAATCGGAATAGCAATCAGTGTTCAATGTGCAGTATGCATGTCATGAGCAATATGGAATACTGGCATTAAGAGTAGTGACTGAACTTAATAGAAGAAGGAAGCAAGAAGTGGTTTGCCTTAGTGAAGCAGGTTACGGAGGACCACCTAATCTATAGCCAAATCTCTAGATAAGTCTGTCTAGTTAGTATAATGTTTCATAAATGTGTAATGGCTCCTCCCTATTGCCACTCTACAGGTAAACAGCCCGTGGAACACCTGCATAAATCACCTTTGTTGCTGGTAAACATCATGTGAAATGACCCGACTCTGATGTCTTTAGTGAATGACCAGCCTTAAAATGATTGAATGTAGTAATCAAGGCTATCCACCTCCTTACCTCCTGCTTTGAAAGAGAGTGTCCTTTCTGTAGAAAGCTAATGGCGACAAGCAATGGTCTGACCTCTTGAATGTCTTGTTCAGTCAGTATAAAATTTCAGACACCATCAAAGGTCCGAAGAATTAGAATTCTTTGCACTGTTACTAAATGGGATTTGAAAGTAAGATTTAAGAAACACATGTTCATTCTCATGAGTCTCTTGGTACCATTGGGATGAGTATTGGATTAGGCGACAGAATAACTCTGTCGTTTTGGAATTACAAACGTCTTTTAATGGTGAATACTTGTTTCCTTATTTAGAACATAGTCACTGTATTGTCTGGTCTTACCAACACCAAAGGTTGCCCAACCTCGGAAGGCGAAATTGATGGCCTTGTCTGACAACTTTAAACCCTAGGGTCATTATATGAAGTCTGCGAATAACGACATTTGACTTCCTGTTCCTGTGGGTGAGCTCCCTTATCAAAATTTAGCATATTTTATCATCAAGATGAGCAAACTCTGACTGGAAGGGTATAACTTCCACCATTCTGAAGCCGCTTCGAGTCTGTCTGTGGTCTAAATTCGACCCTTGGAAGATCCAGACACCTGAAGCTACGATATGCAATTTCGAATTGATAGAACTGTATGGATGTTGCATCTCAGAGACCAAGGATTGCAACAGAATTTGTTGCTGTTATTGATAAGTTTTTCCCACAACTATATTTAAAATGCCTCTTAGAAGCAGAGTGCATTTAGTAGGTATTCTGAGATTTGATCATGATGGGCTTTGAATTGATAATAGCATCCAGGTATGTGGAAGCACAGGTATTGGGGGGTGCTTAGAGTGTATTGAATATGAAAATGTGTTTCCTGAATGTTCAGTGACATGTATTCACCATCTCGGAGCAGTTTAAACACTTCCTGCAGTGAGGCTATTCTGAATTCTTGTTTTCGCAGTTGTTTGTTTAGAGGGAAGAGATCCAAAATGGGTCTCCATTCGCCCTACTCTTTTCATTAAAAGCCTGTGTTTCAGTGGGATTTTTAAACAAGCTCCAGAGCCTGCTTGGCCATCATGGAAAGAAATCTCTTCTTACAATAATCACCAACATTGATTGGTAGATTTCTGGGGTACAATAGGTGGAGAGCTTTGTAGAAATGTAAGCGTATGTCTGTAATCAAACACATCTAAAACCCGAATGTGTTGTGTAATATCTGCCCACCGGTGATAGAAAGGAGAGAATATTCCTCCCACAGGGTTTGAAGAAGGGAATGGAATGTCGGAAGTAGCTGGAACATGCTGTTCGTCAGCGTGATGAGTTCGGCTTGAACGGACATCCTTTTCTTTTTCAGGACTGCTGTTTGCCATAGGAGGACAAAGATGTTGAGTGCTGGTGTTGTGGGGGCCAGTATGACTGAGAGAGTAAGGCATCCTGTGTGGCTGTACTGATGAAAATCGATTCCACAGACCGACCATCTCAGGAGGTACTCCTTTAGAATCTATTCTGTAGGTAAGGAATCTGCGGTTATAAGTATCCATCAGAAGAACTAGTTATTTAACTTCTGTAACACGCTTTCTGGTGGATACTATACCTAACCGCAGATTCCTCACCACCCTCCCGCCTCCTGGTTCTCTAGAATGGACTATAATTCCATCAGAAAGGGTTCCAGATAAAAAATCTGTACACTGACCTGAACAGTCTTTGAGCGTAGTTTTCTGAAACACAGAAGTTATCCAGATAGAAACTGACAGTGTGCTTGAATGGTGCCTTTATGCAACTCCACTTGTCACTTTCGGGGTGAGGCCCATACAACATGGAGCCACACAGTGCCTTCTGCTGGTGAGCAGGGGCTATGCTGAAAAATCATTCAGATCTAGACTGGTGCCTGCATTATTCTACAGGTAAGGAGCCTGTTGTTAGACAAGAGTATCCACCAGAAAGTGCAATATGGAAGGAGCTGAGCTGCTGCACATGGTGTGGAAATTGCTGTCATCGTATGGGCTTCTGGATGTATATGCTAGCAGTAACTAATGATGTCTCTGAACACAGCGTTGAACTCTCCCCCTTGACGTGCCTTCTAGGACTTTTTCCTCAACCTGCCAAGCACACCGTGACTACTAAATACATAGATTTCACACTGATATTAGCCAAGAGGCAAATTACCATTAACTGCAAGACTACCCAGAGTCTGCGCCTCACAAGAGGGCTCAGTGATCTCACACAGTGAGTGGAGTGTGAAAATATGACTGACGAGGGTTGCCAAAGTGTGGGTGGGTCCCGGTGGAGACAGCCCGAGCCTGGGAGGGACTACTGGAGCATCTTAAGCTGGATGGGGTCGTTGACTACAAGAACCCACCCCATTGAGAAATCCGGGAGTAGGGGCTGGGGGACGTACATCCTTTACCAGGACTGACATACACCTGGCCCATAAACTCTACAGACAGACTTTTTGCAGTACCGGCTTAGATGGGACCACCCCCTCATTTCCTAAACTCATGGTTCCTTCATGGACGTAGGCAATACTATTCTACCAGTCATACACTTTTATTTGACCACAGACTGGATGGGGTGTTGTGTAGGGTGTTTGGGGTTATTGTTAGATTGTTTTTGCCTCTGACCGTGGCCTCCAATGTGGTTACATTCCTCTGTTTTTAGAAATTGCTGCATCCTGAGCCCTACCATGCCCGTATGAACCTTATATTGAATGCAAGTTATGCATATGCTCTATTGAATCCCATTGCATTGGGGTGATGTATACTGGATGTAAAGATAACTATGTTGCTTCTCCTGTGTACCACTGTAAAATGCCAATAAATTATATTTTAAAAAAAAGAGAGTATCCACCAGAAAGAGCATTACCAAAGCTGAACCATTTGTCATTCATGTCGACTTCAACATTTGAAGAGTGTTAGGTATAATCTGTGGAAGCACATTGCTGACAAGGTGTTTACATTTTGTTTAACAAAACCTGTTTTTCTTTTCATGCTTTATAATTTTAGTACGTAGACCTGATGTCTTACGTTTGCAGAAATATGTTGTGCATTGTGTATAGTAAAACGGAAGGTAGGGAGTGATTTAGGTTAGTAGAAACGTGGTAAAATGAAATAGTTCATAAAATCTTTTGTCAAGAGGCTAATAACATTAATTTGTTTCTCTCCATTTTCCTTTCAAGTTAAACGAGCAGGCTTTCGATACCCAAGTCACCAAAAAAATGGGCTATTACAAGATGCTTGAAATTCTATATTTACGTCTGCCAAAAGAGGATATTTACTCAAAGGAGTCCAAAATTAACCAGGCTTTTCATGGGTCCTCAAACACAGAAGGAAATGAACTCACGAAGAATCTGATCAAGTAATGTTTTGTTCTTTTGTTATAACTATTACGTTTTGGGGGCATTTGTGAATATTTTGTCAGACTCCAAGCCTCTAGTTATATTTTATGATGCAGTTTCTGCAGACTTTCAACACATAAGGACACATTGTACAACAATTCTCTTGGTATGATTGTTTGTTTTACATGTTAAAAAGTTGTAGCCACTTGTGTATGCCATTTTATTTAAGTTTCTTACCCTTGTTAATTGTTCTAAATGCAGTTTTAAAAAACAATAGGAAAATTAGATTTAAATTTTTTACAAATAATTTTAAGGCCTATGCAGGAATTTTATGCACCTTCACTTGCTATCTCTAGCGCAGCCTCCACAGCTATTTTAGTTGCAGTGTTATGCTAATGCTAATGTCATATGTTTTCAACAGTTAGCAGTGGCACTGGAATGTGCTCATTGCTGACTCAGTTTATTTCATTTAGTTAGAGTAGGTTTTTAGAGGTCCCAGCCCAGGTGAATCTCCAGGCATTATCATCAGGTACATCACATCATTAACTATAATCAATTTTCACTTTTGTTTCAAGCAAGACTGATTTGCATCTGCATTTAGAAAAGTCCCCCTAATATGCTGGATAGTTTTTAAAGAAAGGACTGACCCAGAAAGACTAACCGTGATAAGACATAAAGCAGTGGAAGCTCACTCAGCAGACTGACTGTAATAAAGCATGAGTTTTCCAAAACTTTGTTGTTTTTAACAGAATATTACAACACCTCAGCCGTACATAAGAATCTGAGAACAACATAAAGAAATAAAGCAATGGTCTGGCGCTAAATTGAGGGAGAAGCAACACATCCTTTGATTTTGCACCCATACTGAAAACACAGCATAGAGTCCATAGTATCGATATAGTTTGGCTCACTCCATATTAAAATCCATTTAAGAAGAGTAATCTCAATGTGGGAGAGCCTCTAGGCCAATGGGAAAATGTGCTGCACATGCTATCTGATGGAGCTGTCCAAAACTGAAGGGGTCTTGGAAGGAATTCTATACAAGATCAAGTAGACTGTAATTGTATTTATATTTTGCTTACTACCCCTGATGAAGTGTCAAAGCAATTTTCGGCAAGTAGTTTGCTACTCCGGAACCCAAAAGGATTAGTGGGTGGATTAGTATAGAGAAATGAGGGTTATTTAGAGAGGTCGACGTGTGAGTCTGTTAATTGGATTGAATAGAATAATGGAGGGATAGAAGAGGGAAGAATCTAGAAAGTGTTAGTTGGGAGATCATAGTAGTAAGATGAGGTTTGTGATGAATAAAAAGAGATAAGGAGGAGGGAGGAGTCTGTAGAAAGGGATTAGGGAGATAATAGAAAATTTTGATTTGGAGTGAGTCAAAAAAAGAGACGTGGGAAGAATTTAGTAGGGTTGTGTAGGAAGTTGGCTCTGTATATACTATCTCAAAGTGAGAGATAATGTGCACAGAGTCCAAGGGTTCCCCTTAGAGGTTGATAGTGTCAAAATTAGATAATGCTAATGCTCTATTTTGTGGTAGTGTGGTCGAGCAGTAGGCTTATCAGAGGGTCGTGTTAAGCATTTGTTGTACACACACAGGCAATAAATGAGGAACACACACTCAAAGACTTAACTCCAGGCCAGTAGTTTTTATATAGAAAAATATATTTTCTTAATTTATTTTAGAACCACAAGATTCAAGATTTGAGGTGAGTACATAAAATGCAAGGTACTTCATACAGGTAAGTATAGAACTTTGATTTAAAACAGTAGTACACACAGTTTTGGTTAAAATGGCAATAAGCTGTTTTAAAAGTGGACACTGCAAAAATCAACTGTTCCTGGGGAAGCTAAGTTTGGTTAGGTTTCTCAGGTAAGTAAAGCACTTACACAGTCAGTCTCCTGGGCATAGGCAGCCCACCGTTGGGGGTTCAAGGCAACCCCAAAGCCACAGCACCAGCAACCCAGGGACGGTCAGGTGCAGAGGTCACAGGAGGGCCCAAAACACATAGGTGCCTATGAAGAACAGGGGTGCTCCGGTCCTAGTCTGCTTACAGGTAAGTACCTGCGTCCTCGGGGAGCATACCAGGGGGATTTTGTAGAGCACTGGGGGAGGGGTGGAAGAGGGGAGAGACACACAAGCCCACAAAACACACCCTCAGCGGCACAGTGGCGGCCGGGTGCAGAATGCAAAGTAGGCGTCGGGTTTGCTATAGAAAGCAATGGAGGGGACCCGGAGGTCACTTAGGCGATGCAGGGAGGGCACAGTGGGGCTTCTTGGGCCAGCCACTAACTGGGCTAGGATGAGGGCCGCCTGCTGGTCACTCCTGCACTGGTATGTGGTTCCTCTCGGTCTTGGGGGCTGCGGGTGCAGTGCTTGGTCCAGGCATCGGGTTCCTTTGTTACCAGGCAGTCGCGGTCAGGGGGAGCCTCTGGATCCTCTCTGCAGGTGTCGCTTTGGGGGTGCAGGGAGGTCGATTCAGAATGTCCACGTCGTTGGAGTTGGCTGAGAGTCCTCTCTGCGGTGTTGGTTTCTCCAAACTCGAGCCAGGAGCGTCAAGTGCAGAGTGAGAAGACTCACGCTTCTGGCAGGAAGTGGAGTCTCTTAAAAAGTTGCTTTAAAGTTGCAAAGTTGTTGCAGTTTATGAACAGTGCCACTGTTCTTGGTCCTTTAGGTACCGGGCAGTCCTCTGAGTCCTCAGAGGTCGCTGGTCCCGTCGGATGCGTCGCTGTGCAGGTTCTTTGAGTCTGGAGACAGGCCAATAGGGCTGGGGCCAAGTCAGTTGGTGTCTCTGTCGTCTATGCAGGGTGTTCAGGTCAGCAGTACTTCATTCTTCAGGTTGCAGGAATCTGATTTCCTAGGTACAGGGTTGCCACTAATTACTCAATTTAGGGGTGTGTTAAGGTATGGGGGCAGTAGCGAATGGCTACTGTCCTGGAGGGTGGCTACACCCTCTTTGTGCCTCTTTCCTGAGGGGAGGGAGGCACATCCCTATCCCTTTTGGGGTAATCCTCCAAAACCAAGGTGGAGGATTTATAAAGGCAAGGGGTCACCTCAGCTCAGGACACCTTAGGGGCTGTCCTGACTGGTGGGTGACTCCTCCTTGTTTTTCTCATTATCTCCTCTGGACTTGCCGCCAAACGTGGGGGATGAGTCCAGGGGCGGGCATCTCGACTAGCTGGAGTGCCCTGGGGCATTGTAACACGAAGCCTGAGCCTTTGAGGCTCACTGCTAGGTGTTACAGTTCCTGCAGGGGGAGGTGGGAAGCACCTCCACCCAGTACAGGCTTTGTTTCTGGCCTCTGAGAGCACAAAGGCACTCACCCCAGTGGTCAAAAACTCGTCTCAGTGGCAGGCTGACACAGACCAGTCAGTCCTTTACTGAAGGATTGGGTAGAATACAGGGGCCATCTTCTAAGATGCCCTCTGTGAGCATTTTTTAAATAAATCCAGCACTGGCATCAGTGTGGGTTGATTATTCTGAGAAGTTTGATAACAAACTTCCCAGTATTCAGTGTAGCCATTATGGAGCTGTGGAGTTCGTTTTGACAAACTCCCAGACCATATACTTAATATGGTCCCCCTGTACTTACAATGTCTAAGAATGGACTTAGACACTGTAGGAGCATATTGCTCATGCAGCTATGCCCTCACCTGTGGTATAGTGCACCCTGCCTTAGGGCTGTAAGGCCTGCTAGAGGGGTGACGTACCGTTGAGGGGTCCCTTAGGGTGCACAACACATGCTGCAGCCCTTAGGGACCTTACCTGGTCACCGTGCCCTTGGTACCGCTGGTACCTTTTACAAGGGACTTATCTGTGTGCCAGGGGTGTGCCAATTGTGGAAACAATGGTACATTTTTAGTGAAAGAACACTGGTGCTGGGGCCTGGTTAGCGGGGTCCCAGCACACTTCTTAGTCAAGTCAGCATCAATATCTGGCAAAAAGTGGGGGGCAGCTGCAACAGGGAGCCATTTTCCTACAGGTTGTTTGGGGCATCATAGTAATAAACTGAAGTTTGGCGTGAGCCAGGAGGAATAGAAGAGGGAAGGGTCTATAAAGAGTTCTATGGGAGCTCATAGTAGTAGGATGAGGTTTTGGGATGAGTCAGTGAGTGGAAATAGAGGATAGATTGAGAGAGGTCTAGGGTGAGACAGTAGTGCATTGGAGGGATTTTATTTTCTCTTGTAAAGTCGGAGTAAAGTAATACATATATAGATACGTGGTTACATAGAAAATGTATATATGTATGAGGAAGATAATCTATTGAGATTTAAAGTTGTATAAATGCAGACCTTCAAATGCTGCAGTATTTGAAGAAAATGTATTTGTGTATGTTTTATAACTCAGTGTTTTTTAGTTTTCTTTTCCTCAATATTTTACTAGAGAAATGCCTGTAGATATATTTACCTATTGTAATAGATAAATCAGAGGTCCATAAGCATCTAATCAAACTATGTAATGACCCATAAACGTGTTAAGCACAACATAATATGTATATATTTTTTTTAAACCGTAAATAATATATACATTTGTTAAGCAGGCCTAAAGAGTATGCATTTTAAAACCATAGTTATACATATTTGTACTAATAAATACACATATCTAGATATGTAGATATAACTAAATTATAAATGTTTACATCCACAGTGATATGTTGTACGTTACTGTTTGAGTATGGTGGTTATGTAGGAAAGAGGCAACTCTTGAGTAGTCTTCTGAAGATAAGATAGTTATCCGTGGATCTTGTATTCGAGGGTAGTGAGTTCCACAGTTAGGTGCTTGAACTACAATAGATGGATCACCTATTGTCTTTTTCTTGTATGGTTGGGTTTTGATCACCATAATCAATCCAGTACAGTAGGATGACCAGAATTTTAAAGCCAAAAATTTGAACATTTCACAAAAAAAGGACTACAAGTTTACTTCAAACGAGCGCACAAAATGAAAGTACTCATCAGCACAGAATTACAGAAGAGGCACTAAGAACATAAATAAAATGCACTTTTTAAAGCCAGTGTAATGCCTATTAATTAAATGGCTTTCTTATAACACCTTCTAAGTATCTCTGTTTTGGAAAACAAACAACAAAAATCACCTCCCACCGTATTCAGGTGACTCTCTTTAAAAACCGGGACATGAGGTAAATTTCTCGAAATCTGCCAGGACAGCTGGTGAATAACCAGGACTGTCCCGGCAAATACGGGACACCTGGTCACCCTACACTACAGGGCTTAATTCTTGGTTGTGGTGTATGGCATTGCTGATAAGCTAAACTCAAATACAAAGGCAATAATTTCACTTTTGATGATGATGGTGATCATCATAAGGCCCAAAACTGGAAAAAAGAGTGTTGGCATTTGTAGTAGAAACAGGCTTTCTATTAGAGGAGAGGCATGGAAAACGATGCATCTGGTAGAGAGTTCTAGTTGCAGATTCCTTTCCTTAGAACTTCCCCCCAGGCGTCAGAGTAGTACCGGAGATTTTTTCTTCAAGCAATACCCTTGCGCGTCGCTAGGTGGCATCTGTCGACTCTGCGGGCATCGTTGGCGGCGTAGTCTCCGCAATGATGTTGGGTGTAGTTCATAGAGGCCGCTTCTGCGCATTGACGTCAGTTCTTTTAATGCGTTGATCTGGAGATATCTACCTTTTCAACCGAGTTCGACCGTTTTGTTGAGTTTTTGTTGTGTCAAGATGTACCTAAAGACCGGTTTCAAGCTATGCGTGGACTGTTACCGCATTATGTCAATGATGGATTTGCATCGGGTCTGTTTGTGGTGCTTGGAGCGCGACCATGACCCGAAGTCGTGCTCCAAGTGCCGGGCCATGCACCTGAAGGCCATGCCGCTCAACTCTGCGTAGGTCCTGGTCTCCCTCGAGGAGAAGGTCTTCGGACCGTTCGCGGGGCCACCAACATTCTTCCTTCAAGTCTTTGGGTACAGGTAAGAAGAAGAAGAAGGGAAAGCGGTCCGTCACCTTTTGACTTCACCCCATTGCTCAGCTGATGCAATGTGGGAGGAGCGTCAACGCTCGTGGCCTCAGTCTTCAGAACCTACTTCTGGGTCCGCTCTGCGCTTCCCCGAATTTCCGGGAGCCGGAGCGACCCCTGCCCAATTAAAGGAGTTTTATGAGGCCATGCGCCTCATTTTTGGGCAGGCCGATCCCGATATGGCGCCTTTGGGCCCAAGGCATTCGGTCGGGGGGCCTTCAGGTTCCACGCCAGAGGCTTTGGCTCCGGCCACTGAGGTCCCCTCCAAATCCGCACCGACGCCGGTCGTACCACTGAGGCCTTCCCCAGTAATGGTTCGATGGTTGATGCTGCCATCGTTGGTGGTGCCCAGCATCGACCCAATCCTTATCCCAGACTACACGGAGTCCGAACTGCGTCGGCCGGCGCTGCCTCTGCCTTCGATGGGGCATACTCACCCCAGGTCTGATTTGGACCCTTTTCCTTATGTGTATGAATTCGGGGAAGGATTGGAGTGGGTCCCTGGGCCCTTATGAATACCAGGATAACCCATCTTTGGACTGGGCACAGGAATTGGGCGAGGCCAGTGGACTGGACATTTTTCCAGATGCTGGTATACTGTCTCCTCCTATGGTGGCTACGGAGGATGGAGGGACTTATGCTATAGTGGTCAGTAGGGCAGCTGAGGTCCTTGGCCTCGAGCTACCCACTGTGCAGGTCCGGTCCAATCTCCTGACAGAGGTTCTTGAGCCAGGGGCTTCCACATCTGAGCCCCTTTTGCCATTCAATGAAGCCCTCACCGATGTCCTTTTGGATACTTGGTCCAAATCCAACACAGGAGCTCCTGTGAACAGACTATCGCACACCGCCATCGGCCCGCCCCAAACAACCCTAAATTCCTGTCTCAACACCCCACGCCTGAGAGTCTTGTCATCCAGGCTTCCTCTTCCTCAGGCGCATTCCCTTCCGCAACCCCCAGATAGGGAATCAAAAATGCTGGAACAATTTGGAAGAAGATGTTTTCTTCCTCCAGTCGTGCGCTGTGGTCCGTGAACATCGCATGCCTTTTTGGCTGCTATACCCACTCTCTGTGGGATACGGTCACACAGGTTCTGCCGCAGATACCGGAGGAGGCCTGTGCTATCGTCTTCCGATTCTCTGGGCTGATCGGTTGCTACGATGGTGGCCTTGAGACGATCCACGCCTGGTTGCATACTTCTGGTTTTTCGGGGGATGTCCAACAGTCTCTTATGGACATGCCCTTTGATAGCTCCCGTCCCTTTGGAGACAAAGCAGACTCTGCCTTGGAGAGATTCAAGGACTCATGGGCTACGGGTTGGTCCCTTGGCCTTTCTGCTCCCCCTTACCCCCAACATGCTGCCTTTCGCCCCTTTAGTGGCCATGGAATGGGCTCCCTGTCGCGTCCCCAACTCAGCCACTGTGCCACCCATGATGTTCAGCCACTGCTTGGCTGGTGTTACGGAATCCCACTTGGGCATGGGACAGGGAACCAGAGGTCTGCCCAGTCAACCCCTGCCCCCGTTGCAGCATCCAAACCCTCTTTGTCCGTCCCCTCAGTCCAATCCAGTTAGAGGCAGGATTCGGCATCACCTGCTTTACTGAGAATCCATCACTATGGACAGGTGGGTTTTGTAGATAGTTCAAAAGGGCTTCGAATCTGCCTCACCAACCATGCCTCCATCAGTCAGCCGTCTTCCGAAGGATCATTTGGCACTTCTCTGCCAGGAAGTCGCAGCCCTCTTGGCCAAGGGAGTCATAGAGAAGGTCCCGGTGCCAGAAGTATGTTGTGGTTGTTATTCCCGCTACTTTCTGGTGCTGAAAAAGGGCAAAGGCTTATGTCCAAACCTAGACCTTTGGGACCTCAATTACTTCCTCAAGAAGGAGAAATTCAAAATGCTCACCCTTGCTCAGGTCCTGTCTGCCTTAGACCCAGGAGACTGGATGGTAGCGTTGGACTTGTAGGACACTTGTTAGCACAGTCCCATCATGCCTGCCCACAGACGTTACCTGCGGTTCGTGGTAGGACATGAGCACTATCAGTTTATCGTGCTCCCCTTCGGCCTTACCAGTACCCCTCAGGTGTTCACAAAAGTGATGGCGGTGGTTGCAGCTCCTCGGCGCAGTTAAGGGGTCTCAGTCCTCCCCTACCTCGACGACTGGCTGTTGAAGGTGGACTTGCCCCAGAAAGTAATCTCCCACTTTCTGACTAAGGTGAGCCTCCTGCACACGCTCAGGTTCACTATCAAGTCGCACCTGAATCCCTCTTTGACACTCCCTTTCATCTGAGCTGTTCTGGACACAGTGAAGTTTCGGGCCTATCCTCCCGAAAAGCGAGTCCTAGGTATTCAGGCTATGATTCCGATCGTTCAGCCTCTATCTTGGGTTTCCGTGGGACTGACTCTGAGGCTGCTGGGCCTCATGGCCTCCTGCATCCTGCTAGTGACACATGCCAGATGACATATGCAGGCTCTGCATTGGGACTTGAAGTTCCAGTGGGCGCAGCATCAGGGGAATCTCTCAGACATGGTCTAGATCTCTGAGGAGACTGCAAAAGATCTGCAGTGGTGGCTTTCGAATCTGCATTGGGTTCCCCAGCCAGATCTATCCATAATGACAGATGCGTCACTTCGGGGTTGGGGCAGCCACATGGGAGAGGCGAAGTCTGGGCTCCATATCAATATTCTGGAGCTCTGGGTGATCAGGCCTGTGTTGAAAGAATTTCTTCCCTCTCTCAAAGGGAAAGTAGTGCAAGTGTTCACAGACAACACTACCGCCATGTGATACAGCAACAAACAAGGCGGAGTTCGGTCCTGGACCCTTTGTCAGGAGGCACTACGCCTCTGAACATGGCTGGAACATCAGGGCATTACCCTGGTGGTTTAACATCTGGCGGGCTCTCTGAACGCCAGAGCGGACAAACTCAGCCTTTGATGCACCGCCGATCATGAATGGTGTCCTCATCCAGACAGGGTGCAATGTCTCTTTGGTGAGATCTGTTCACCTCCGCAGAGAATGCACAGTGTCAGCTTTTAGCGTGTTGGAGTTTCCAAGGCGGCACTCAGTCAGAGACGCTTTTCGTCTCGAGTGGAACTCTGGCCTTCTTTACGCCTTCCCGCCTATACCACTTCCGGCCAGAGTTCTCAAGAAGATCAGGAACGACCGGGCCCAAGTTATCTTGGTGGCTCTGGACTGGGACCGGAGAGTATGGTATCTAGAGCTATTGAGCATGGCCAACCAAACCTGTCCAATCTCCGCCTTCATGCGTGGAGATTGTGCAGCAGCAGTTGATGACTTTTGATCTTCCACCCTAATTCTGCAATGTTGTCTTGGCAGCCAGGCGTCCCGCCACCAAAACGGTGTACGCCTGTCATTGGCACAAATTTGTAGCATGGTATACCAACAAATCTGTTGTTCCCCTCTCTGCTCCTCCATCTGAGATTCTTTTTTTCGTTCTTTCTTTTGGCCCAGCAGGGCTCTGCTTTGGGCACCCTTAAAGGGTATTTATCAGCCATTTCGGCCTTTCTTGGGCTACCTGATAAGCCCTCAGTCTTTAAATTCCCTATTGTCAATAGATTCCTTCAAGGTCTAACCCATTTATTTCCTCCCACTCAGTTTATCATGCCTCAGTGGGACCTCAATCTTGTCCTTACTTACTTATTGTGTACTCCCTTTGAGCCGATGCACAATTGCCCTTTACGGCTCCTCACTTTCAAAACTGTCTTTCCTGTTACAATCACTTTTGCTCGCAAAGTGAGTGAGCTTCAAGCTCTTTCTTCTAAGCCTCCATTCTTGTCTGTGCACCCTGACAAAGTGGTGTTGCGCACTAAGGCTTCCTTCCTTCCCAAGGTTTACGCCTTTTTGTGTAGGCCAGTCCATCCGCTTGCCTACTTATTACACACCCCCACATCCTTCCTATGAGGAGGAGAGGCTCCGCCGTCTGGACCCAAAAAGTGCATTGGCATTCTATCTATTTCCGGATGGACGATCAACTCTTTGTTGGGTATGTGGGTGCGAAGAAAAGGAAGGCGGTGCAAAAACGTATCATCTCACGATGGGTTCTTCTTTGCATCAAGATGTGCTACGCTTTGGCCAAGAAGAAACCCCGTGAGGGCTTGCGTGCTCACTCCACCAGAGCAACTGCTGCTTCCACCTCGTTAGCACACAGAGTTCCTGTCCTGGATATCTGCCAGGCAACTGTGTGGGCATCCCTGCTCACATTTGCTAAACATTACTGCCTGGACAGTCAGGTCTGTGAGGATGGCTACTTTGGCTGTTCGGTCCTGCAGGACTTTCTAGTATTATCTGGGTTTGCAGCCCACATGCGAGGATGGCATTGCTTGGGTATCTATTCTAAGGTAAGGAATCTGCAACAAGAAGTCTCTATCAGATGTACAAATTACTTACCTTCGGTAACAAAATATCTGATAGAGACATATTTGAGTTGCAGATTCCTTACCGACCCACCCATCCTCCCTGCTTGCGAACTGATTTCTAGGGACAGGGATTCCTTCTTCAGGTCCTTAGCTCTGGTGCACCAATCTCTGTGTTCTAAGCGGCTCTGCGCTTTGACATGCAAAGTCGTTAAAGGAAACTGACATCACTGCACTGAGGCGGCATCTGTGTACCACTCTCGACGTCATTATGGCAACCACGATGCCAGCGGAGTCGACACACGCCACCTATTGATGCACAAAGGTTTTGTTAAAAAAAAAAAATCCGGATCCAGTCTGACGCCTGGGGGGGAAATTTTAAGGTAAGGCATCTGCAACTAGAATGTCTCTACCAGATATTTTGTTACCGAAGGTAGGTAACTTGTACATTAAGATAAAATTCCCAGCAGCAAATTGATAAAAGGAATGTATGAAAAATGAAAATGCGTATATGAATTTCTGAATATATTCAGAGATGGCAGTGAAAATGTGCTCTTATACATCTGTTAGTGATGTGCTATTGTAATGGAAAATAACAGGAGAAACGGAAGCATAATTTCTATAAATGTATTCTTTCCTATACTGCTTTCCTAGCTATTAATGTTTATAAAGTACTGTTGATGTAATTGGTAGACAAAACTTGGCTGCGATAGAAAATTTCCTAGCTGTTATAAAGGAAAGTTTAAACCCAATTAAGGATACTGAAGAGAGGATTGTTCTACAAACCTCATTTATTTTTGTTCAGCAGTTCATCATTATCTTGAACAATGTCAAAGCGTAGAACTACGAATCCCATGAGTTTTGAACCAGAAAATAAATGATTATCAATCGGAGATCACAACTATCAATTTAGAACGACGACAAGGAAATGCACTTTCTCTTGCTTCTGGTGAAAGGCCAACTTGTGACACTTCCATCACTGATAATCATACTTCTGTTCAGACCTACAAGAGACGTAAAACAATTAAATTAGGCGTTCAATACCCGAATGGAAAATAACATAACATAACATAAAAGAACATAAATGTGATCAAGCATTCGTTGCACCTCAGTTAAAACAAGTGAATACTAAATGAGAGCTCAAGATCATATAGCATGCGCATCAGCATTTACTGTAATATCAACCAATATGACATATTTGTGCCACATGGTGTTCCCTACTCCAGTAATCAGGTGGGGAGTTGAATTACCTTCACTCCTGTGTGGGATAATTATCTTTCCTATGTCATTAATAGAATTGAGACTTTCCTTTGCGATAACTAAGAAATGTTACATTCTATTTCCTGACTGGAGGCTTGTTTAAAGTTACCTACTGACCAATGACTACTATCACTACTTTAAAATAGAAGTTTTTGAAAAGTTGAGTATGATGATCACTCCTCCGCCTACAACATATCTTCCAAGTGACTTTCCACGAAGACGGCCTTAGATGTCACTGCCCCTCATATGGCATGAGCACCAAAGGAAGAAGTATCAAAGTCTGCTTAACTCATTATGCAAAGCCATCTTGCAATTGTGGGAGAGGAAAAGGAATTGAAGGTTTTTTGTTTTTTTGTTAGCACAATTAGTAATAGCCTGGTATCTGCTGATCTAAACTCTTCTGTCTTAGCCTCGTAGGTCCTCATGCATCACTCCACACATAACGTAGGATGATTTAGGAAGGATTGGTGTTCCTAGACACCATAAAGGTGACACCCTGATGGTTAAACATCTGGGATGATGTATCCAACACTCTCAAATTAGACACTTTCTTGCGTGAGATCAAACATAAAAGCACTGCTAGCTTACCTGATAATAGCTTTCTGGATAAGAATGTATTGTCCTTACAAGACTTTTTTTTAAGAAGCACAGTACCAAATTGAGGTCCCACTACTTTAAGTACCTAGGTTCTGGAGAAAAGAACAGTTTGACTGAAGTACCAGAGAAGTCTGCAGACCAGCAAGGGATTGCATGTCGAAGTCCTGTTGTACAACACATGACCTGCCAATATTGCTGACCTCACACCCAAACCATGTTGACATAGTTCTGACAGAAAATATTGGTTATGAACTATATCCACCCCTATGGAATCCAGATTCCGTCCCATACCCCATCTTAACCGTCTTTAACAAGCTGAACCATATTTCTTATTGTTTTGTCTGACCAAGCTTTCTTTAGGAGGTCTGAAACCCAATCCAAAAGACCCTAGATGCTGCAACATCTTGTGTAATCATCTGTGCCATCAACCTCTGGTTCGTTCAGAACCAGTTAGTGCGAGTTGCCGTAAGCATCCTTTAACATCTGGATTCAAAAGAAAAAGGATTGGACAATCCATAGAATGTTCCAGAACAGCTGGAAACCAGGAAGTGTCACTAGGATCATCGTTGCCTTTTGTCTCCTGATGTGCTGTCAGTCTGGTGATCTTTGAAAAATGCGGGAATGCATACCCAAAGTACTGGCTTCATTCCTGCATGACTTCATTCGTTGCCAGTTACACTGGGTCTGATCTCTAACTGAAGAATTGAGGCAGTTGGTGGTTGAGGCGCAATGTATACAAGTCCACCTGGCAGGAACGCCACGTGTTCATGATAATTTGGAAAAGAACAGGATCTAGTTTCAAAAACTGAAATCCTTGAGTTCCAATCTGTTATAAGATTGAGCTTTCCTGGTTGCGAATCTCAAGGTTATGTGTTCCTTCCATAGATTCTGTTTCCTGATGAGTGCGCTCTTTGAGGCAGCCAAAAACAAAGCAGATTTAAAAATGCAAATCATTACAGACGAGATCCAATATTGGTGCAGTGGCTGCCTCCTCTCCAGTAGTGGATGAAAAGAATAACAGAACGCCCAGCGTGGTTATACTCAGACTCACAGCACCCTTGGAGATGTGGCTTCTCTGAGTCTCTGAATATCCCTCCAGCTTGGTGCAGAGAGTCCGAGGCCAAAAAATGGCCAGCCTCCGTGGCCCTTCGCTTCTGTAACTTAAAGGTGGGAAGAGAGGACCTTGCGCTTCCAAGCCCCCAGTTACTACAACAAACACTACAGATTGAAAAAAAGAAATCTTGCATAAGATTTAACCCTTGACTGCGAAAGTTCAAGGGAAACAACTTGGAGCAAAGTACGGGTTCTACAACGAGTGATGCATAATATGAAAAACAAGATCCACAAATAAAAGCAGTTATCTGGCTGCTGAGCAGTGAAGATAGAAGTTCATTTTCTTGGGGATGGTCTACTGTGTTGGTTGTGATCTCTGATGGTGGACATTAGCTTTTCTGCTTCTAGGACTTGTAGGATTTGTAGCACTATCCTTTGACATTGTTTATTCAAGTTAGTTTGGTTGCTGACCAAAAATAATGAAGTTTAGCATAATCGGTGCCTCCTGTCCTGACATAGAATCACACTCTTATGTAATGCTTCTTTTGCATCATTTTAGTATGAAACCCTCTGCAAGGATACATACACACAAAGGCATCACAGCTTAGAAATAATTTAACATACGGTGTATATTCTGAAGACATAAATGGTAAAAATTAGTGAATTGCACTCTTGTTAATGGCTAGATTATTTATTTTTCTTGTTTTCAGTTCTTGCATATTTCACTCATGACATAAAGGTTTGGTGGACAATGACTGATTCAGAAACAATTTTTTCTTTATTAGAATGCTTAAGACTTAAAATAATGGGGTCGTGGCCAAGACGGTGGCCAGAGCAGACGCCTAGCGTAAAGCTCAGCTTCAGGCCTGTCGAAAATACTGTTAATTCATCCCATCTAGTCTCCTTAACAGCACCGTGGTGGTCTGGGTGCGCCCTACAGGGCCCCAGCACCCATAACACTCTCATACCTTGGCTGGGGATGAGGAAATCAGCTGCACCTGAATGTACCCTGCTGAGAAGGTTGTATTGCCTGTCAGGGAAGCTCTCCAAGTGACGTCCACTGCCGCTGCCTCACTCAGCGTGTATTGAGCGACTTGGTGAGTGGGTCTGAAATGTGGACGCCACAACCTAATCCTCGGCGCCCTCGGTTACTACTGGAGCATGGCACGCTCATCTGTGGAGCAGGCTGCAGCATTCAGCCTTGACCTAGGAGAGCGGTCATCTGTGTGCCCTGCGCTACCCATGGGGTCTTGTGGCCCCTTCTCGCCCTGCAATGCACAAGCCCCACTAGCTTGGAGGCTGCACTGACACTGGAGCTGAACTGGTACCCTGTGGCGCTGTAAAGCGGTGGTGCCTGGAGACACAGTGAGTTGAGGCACTAATGGGCCAACGTTGCTGTCTACCCAATCCTCCCTCTTCCATTCTCTGGACACTGAACTTCCTCCTCTGCCACCGCTTGCAGCAGACATCACCTATGAGTGACAGGGTCCAGGGGTAGAGGCCCCTGGTAATGTGCATTGCCCCTTTCTGCCACGTCACTCAGTCCAGACTATATCCAGTGCTTTTGAGACCTATAAAGGCAATTCCAAAATGACAGAGGCTCATTTCCAAGTTAATTGAGTAGGCCATCATCCCTGCCCCCGCCTACGTGACGGTGTTTTTTTAGATGGAAGTTGCCCCACCCCACAAACGACATGGGGTGAGGGGGGTTGTGTGCTTGATAAACACAGCCTAGAACCCTGCAGTGGTCACAACTCACACACCTGTGCAACCCAAACTCCAGTCTCAGCTCTGTAATGGGTGGCTTGACATTGAACTTGTGCTGTTAACATCCTCCTCTCCATTGTCCCTACTACTCAGGGCCGGTGATATTATTAATTAGCGATACACATGGGATACCACCACAGGGTGTTCGTGGCGGGACATCATGTGCGGGTGTTCCTAGCAGAGGATTACTCTTCCTAATCCAGACTCATCATCAACAACAACAAGGGGGCCTGTGGGAAGCTGGCCATGTAGATACTACATCAAAATGAGATATAGTGTGCACAGAGTCCAGGGGTTCCCCAAGAGGCTTAACAGAGGCAATAATAGATAATACTAATGCTCTATTGGTGGTAGTGTGGTCGAGCAGTTAGGCTTATCAGAGGGTAGTGTTAAGCATTTGTTGTACACACACAAGCAATACGTGAAAACACACACTCATTGACTTAATTCCAGGCCAATAGGTTTTTATATAGAAAAATATCATTTTGTTAATTTATTTTTAGAACCACAAGATTCATTTAGCAGGTAAGTACATTAAATGAAAGGTAGGCACTTTGCATAGTAATAGTTGAGACTTGGAATAGATTCAATATTGTACACAGTTTTCATTAAAATGGCAAAAAGCTATTTTAAAAGTGGACAGTGCAGTTTTCAACAGTTTCTGAGGGGGGACTGTGGGGGTGGTTTAAGTACAGTACAGTTTCAGAGGTAAGTAACACACTTAAGGGTTCAATCTCCTGGGTATAAGTAGTCCACCTTTGGGGGTTCAAGGCAACCAAAACACCCAGCACCAGCAACACAGGGCCGGTCAGGTGCAGAGGTCAAACAGGAGCCAAAATAGAGTGGGTGCCTATGGAGATTGGGGGGGGTTCTCCGGTTCCAGTCTGCTGGCAGGTAATTACCCACGTTCTCAGAGGGCAGACCAGGGGGCTTTGGAGGAGTACTGGAGGGGGGCCCCAAGTAGGCACAAAAACCACACCCTCAGTGGTATGGGGGGCAGCCGGTTGCAGTGTGCCAACAGGGCGTCGGGTCCTCAATAGAACTCTATGGAGGGACAAGGGGGTCACTTAGGCGCTGCAGGTATGGCACAGGGGGGCCTCTCGGGCAAGCCACCAACTGGGCAAGGGTGAGGGCTGCCTGCTGGTCGTTGCTGCACCGGTGGTCGGTTTCTCACGGGCCTGGGGGCTGCGGGTGCAGTGCTTCTTCCAGGTGTCCGATATATTCATCCAAGACATTCACGGTGAGGGGGGCCCTCTGGTTTCCCTCTGCAGGCGTCGTCTTGTGGGTGCAGGGAGGTCAGCCCAGGGTGGGCATGTCGTCTGAGTCGCCTAGGGGTCCGCTCTGAACAGTTGGTTTCTCTGGACACGGGCCCGGGTGCGTTGAGTGCAGAATGTTGGGGACTCACGCTTCTGGAGTGAGGTGGGAGTCCCTTTAAAGATGAATGTCTTCTTGTTGTTGGGCAGAGCCCCTGCCCATGGGAGTTCTTGGTCCTCGGTGATGCAGTCAGTCCCCTGGAGGCTTTGCATGGGTCGCTGGTCCTGCTGAATGCATCGCTTTTCGGTTGCAGGGTTTTTGAAGCAGGAGACAGGCCGGTAGGGCTGGGGCCAAGTCCGTTGTCATCTCATTTTCTTCTCTGCAGGGTTTCAGCTCAGCAGTTCTTCTTCTTGTGAGGTCAACAGGAATCTGATGATCTGGGTTCAAGGTCGCCCCTAAACACTACATTAAGGAGTGCGTTAGGGTCAGGGAGCAGTAGCCAATGGCTACTGTCCTTGAGGGTGGTTACACCCTCCTTGTGCTCACTCCCTCTGGGGAGGGGGGCACATCCCTATCCCTATTGGTCCTAATCCTCCAAAGCAAGATGGAGGATTTCTTAAGGAGGGGGTCACTTCAGGTCTGGACACCTTATGGGTGGTCTTGGCTGAGAGGGTGACTCAACCTTGTTTTTCTCATTATCCCTCTGGACTTGCCACCAAAAGTGGGGGTTCGTCCAGGGGGCGGACATCTCCACTGGCTGGAGTGCCCCGGGGGGCATTGTAACACCAGGCCTGAGCCTTTGAGGCTCACCGCCAGGTGTTACAGTTCCTGCAGGGGGTAGTTGTGAAGTTCCTCCACCCAGTGCAGGCTTTCTTCCTGACCCCAGAGAGCACAAAGGCTCTCAGCCCAGGTGGTCAGAAACTCATCTCTCAGTGGCAGTCTTGCATAGACCAGTCAATCCTGCACTGAAGGATTGGGTAAAATACAGGGGTCATCTCTAAGATGCCCTCTGTGTGCATTTTTTAATAAATCCAACATTGGCATCAGTGTGGGGTTATTATTCTGAGAAGTTTGATACCAAACTTCCCAGTATTCAGTGTAGCCATTATGGAGCTGTGGAGTTCGTTTTGACAAACTCCCAGACAATATACTTAATATGGCCACACTGTACTTACAATGTCCAAGAATAGATTTAGACACTGTAGGGGCATATTGCTCCTGCAGCTATGCCCTCACCTGTTGTATAGTGCACCCTGCCTTAGGGCTTTAAGGCCTGCTAGAGGGGAGACTTACCTATGACACAGGCTGTGTTTTGTGTGCCTGGCACCCTGAGGGGTATGCCATGTCGACTTTGCATTTTTCCCTCCACCAACACATACAATCTGCAATGGCAGTGTGCATGTGTTAGGTGAGGGGTCCCTTAAGGTAGCACAACACATGCTGCAGCCCTTAGGGATCTTCCCTGGTCACTGGGTGCTGGGTACCACTGGTACCTTTTACGAGGACTGTGCGCCAGGTTTTGCCAATTGTGGAAACAATGGTACATTTTTTATGAAAGAACACTGGTGCTGGTGCCTGGTTAGCAGGGTCCCAGCACACACTGTCAAGTCAGCATCAATATCAGACAAAAAATGGGGTGTACTTGCAACAAGGAGCCATTTTCCTACAGGGCTTATCACTCGTTCTGCTGTGGGATGGACTATACCCACACTTCAAGATTGTGAAACTGAAAAGTGTAAAACCCTCTGCGCCCATGGGCGAGGACGTGAGGTTCCACTTGGCACCCCCAGAGAGAACCACAACAGCCCTCCAACAGCTGAACGGCAATCTCGGCACGCATTCCACGCAATTTGAAAGGGTCTTACAGGCCATAGTGGACGTCAAAACTTCCCTAGAAGTAAAAATTGACAAGTGTCACAAGACTTAAATCTCCGACAAGCCGGCCATCAAAAACTGGCTGACAGGGTGGAGGAAGCAGAATCTTCCCTTGTCGCCTTTCGTCCCACTGTCCAGGAACTACAGACGCACATCAAACACCTGAGTGCAGAAGTGGCCTCGCTGCACCAAGGGCAGAAGACATGGAGGGGCGATAAACAAAGTCCGATTCATGGGCTTCCCCAAACGAGCAGAACGCCCAAGTGCAGAACTCATTCTAGAAAAATGGTGGATGGATAATGTGCTCGCCGACAGAATACCAAAACATTTCTCGATTGAACAGGCGCACAGGATTCCAGGTAGGCCCCCATTTCTCCAAGAGTGCTTATTGCTCACCTCCTCAACTATTGAGACCATGACTTGATACTCCAGCGCTTTTGAACCAAGGGGCCTTGGTAGTTAGAAGATGCCTCCATCATGGCCTATCCCAAATTCACAGCAGAGTTAAAATGAAAGCGGAACTCGTATAGCAAGGTAAAGCAGCGTCTCCGTGATCATAGTATTAAGTATGCTGTTTCCTGCAAAACTCCAGAGTAGTGGTTGGTGAGATGACCCACATTTTTACTTCACGAGAAGACGTCTGGACATGGCTACATGCCAAGGGTATTGCAGAACCGCTGCAAGGAGAGGCTACAGCCAAGAAGTGGCTGACTTCTTGCCCCCTAACCCAAACGGCGCACCATGTCCAGAGCAAAACCAACTAGGGCTCAAGCGGCAGAGGGTCAGGCCACCCAATACACTGTGAACTCCTTTGCTGTGCTCCAAGACAAACACACATTGGAGTCTGGCTCCAATGTGGAGAGCTCCTGTGGCTCCTCTGCTGACCCCATTAATGGACCAGAGGCAACCCCACATACTGCTAACGATCTTTGAGAAATGCATTGCCCACCCTGACCAAAGCTTCTGTCACATCTTGCACAAACTGCACCTGGAGCTATACGTCCCACCAATCACTGAGTGAAACTCAACTGTCACTTCTCCTGCTCAGGGCTCATTGAGGCGTCGGCGACCCAGGGTGCGATAAACCTGATACTTGCACACCACCAAAGGCTGTTCCAGGTATTATGTCTGAGTACTCCATATTTATCAGCTCCCAAAGGTATGCCACTAGCAGGTGGTATCTATTATTTACAAGGGGACTGGTCATGGTATCATACCATGCGGGCCGAAACCGCAAAGGTAAGACACTTCCAGCGAATCCACGCCCCACCAAGAGACTTCCAAATGGACAAGTTTAACCCCACACACGTTTTTTGTTGCACAGATTGTTACTTTGGGGTGTTTGGCAGTAGGCCCATTTGCCACCTGCCTGGTTGGATATGTACCAGAACTGTTTTGCATAATGTTGCAAGTTTATTTCTGCAGATCCAGTAGTGATTGACAGGAGTTGGGAGGGATTTCATAATGGCATGCTGATTGTGGAAGGGGGGATAAAGTACACGGTGGTGATGTCGCCCACTGTTCAACTATTGTGCTTGCATAATACACCATGAGCATCTATGCTGACATGATTACACTGCACTATAATGTGCTGACATGGAACATACGTGGTATGGAGACACATACCAAACACTATCGGACACATGCTTACCTCAAGCAGTGCCACATGCACATAGCCATTCTGCAAGATACCCACCTTACGGATTTAGAGCTCCGTAAACTTGTATGGCACGACCACATCAGCGTTTGCCCGAGAAGTGCTGATTTGGGTGGCACCAGCAGTCCCCTATGTTAGGGAGCAATATATTGCAGATAAAGGAGGGTAGATATGTGGTTTTGGAGGAACCCCTAGATGGGTCGCCATTAACACTGGGCAGGATATACACACCTAATTTGGGCCATGGGGAGTTCATGGCTACGCTTACACCTGCGCTTTTTCATGCCCCGACAGCTACCTGTCTCTGGGGGGGGTAGGGGGGTGACTTTAATTGTGCACCAGACATAGACCTGGATAGGTCTCACCCACCACTACCAGTAGCACTGAGTAGGATGACAGCGGCCCAGGGGTTCAGCTCCTGGATGTTGGACAGAGGCTTCATGAGCTGTGGCATCTTGAACACTCAACAGCACATGAATACTCCTTTTACTCTCTGGTCCATGAACTACACACTAGGGTAGATCTGTTTCTCGGATCAGTGCACCTTGCCCAGATGGTTGCGAGGGCAGAATATTTGGCCTGCACCCTGTATGATAACTGCCCACTGCACGTGTGTTTCCAGGTGGTGCCTCCAACCCAAGGCGCTCATTGATCCTCTGTTTCAGAAGGAACTATTGTTGTGTATTGCTCAATACTTTGAGCACAACAGGGTTACCACCCCCCCTCCGTACCACAGAATGGAATGTGCATAGAGTAGTAGTGAGGGGCAACTGGCTTTTGGCATCCTAGGGAGCCTGGCGCATACTGCTACATGAACTGATGTCATTGGAGTCTGAACTGCATACGCTAGAGAGAAAGGTTGTGGCGTGGATGACTGGCTCTGATTGCCTTTGGGACCACAGTAAAACATATAGGGGCACAGCCACTCACCTAGGTAGACATGACTACAAGCATTACCTGGCAAGGCAGCACGCCAAAGGCCACCGCACGGGTAGGCTGCTGGCATGGCTCGTCTGAGACGAACATCAACGTACCCCAGTCGGGTCCATTAGACTAGACACTGGCTATTTGGCCAATATACAAATGGCCATTATTGCTGCTTTCTGCGACTGCTATTGCCTACTATATGCGACGGAGCCCACTCCCGCCCCTTGCCAACTGGCGACCTTTGTAGATGACTGCAATTGGGCAGATCTCCCGGAACAAAACACCAGGCACGGATGGCCTACCAGCTTCATATTATTCCATCCATTCTGCACTTCCTGCCCAATATCTGCTGGCAGTATTTAATGAGGTGAAAGCTCGCGGACTCCCAGTCCGAAGCGTTCATACTCCTACCCAAACCTGGACAGCACCCACTTGATGTATGCTCTTACAGGCCACTGTTCTTACTTAATTTGGACTGTAAAGTGTGAAGTAAAACACTCTCAAACAAAATTCTCCCTCGATAAGCCTTTTGATTCATGAGGATCAATCAGGCTTCATTCCAGGTCGAAGTACTTTTTTTTTTTTTGTAACTTTTTTATTTTTATTTTATTTTTGTAATTATTTCGTATCATTGAACAGGTATACAGAACAGACCAAATCCCACCTTTTAGGGGGTTTACAATCTTTACAGTATATGATCACTTGTTTATAGACATGCCAAATGAAAAAGCACTTGAAATCACTATTAATATTTACATTTGAGAGCCAGTATTGTCAGCATAAAGGTCTTGTGTCAATAAACCTGTAAGATATAAAAATCAGGGGGGATTTCAAGTCTCATCAACATGTGGTATTGCTGTAGTCGGAGATATCCATACAGTGATACTTCTATAAAGCGGTGTCTGTATGCTAGTGGCAGTATTCAGCAATTGTTTAGTGATCTCTCATTAACATAATCTGTCTCTCTCACGTGTGTGGGTCGTTTTATGGTTATTTGTGTCTATCCCTAGAAATAGCCCTTCTCTAGGGAGGTCAGGATACCGAAAAAAGGATAGGTGCACGGAGGGGATTGGCAAGATTCGAGAGATAATGATATGGGAGGAATAGATTTAAGCAGTCTCCATGTGGAGGATGTTAATTGAAGACAAATGGGTCGTTCTGTCCTAGAATGTTGGGAAGTATTTTGCAGTATGAGTTGATTTGTCAGTACAATAATCTAGTGCTACGGATGTGGGTATTACTGCAAACAGAGGAGATTTAATTTGATAAAATAATATTGGAGAGAATGAAAATGACAATAGTCCTGTAGAAAGGTGATGATGATCACAATAGAATGATATCACTAATTATAATAATAATAACAATAAAAAAAAAAGCACGACAATAACAATGATAACCATGATGATAATAATAAGAACGATGGTGACCGGGGGGGGGGGTGTAAGATTATAGAAAAAGAAAGGTGAGGGGTGTAGTGGTGATGCAAATAGAATCAGGGTTTCAGGACAGGTGAGCTGGTAGGGTTAGGAGATAGGGAGGAAGATGATGGTAACAGGTTACTGGAAATGTTAATGTAGAAGTGGGGGGTGTGGAGGAGCATTGGAATTAAGGCCATGAATCGGCTATACAGAGTTGGGTTATGGGGGAATAATCGATGTCTCATTGTTGAGATGTCATTGTAGTGGCGACTCTATCAAGGGAATACAGAAGGGGGATATTTGGGGGGGGTGGTCTTTTTGTTTGCGTAAATTAGATGGCTGTAGATCTTTGTAGTATAGATTCAATTCGTCAGGTTGGGTAGGAAGGGCGACCATGTTTGTAGAAATATGTCAGTTTTATCCTGTAAATCGTATATGAGGCGCTCATGGGAGGCCGCCTGATACATTGCGCCAATCCACTCTTCTGGGGGAGGGGGGGGGGGGCTGTTGCCCGCCAGTGTCTGAGGATGCATAATTTAGCCGTAGCTAGTGCGGTATCTAATAATCAGCTCTGCGGTCGGGAGAGGTGATGTAGCTCCTCTGTATCGTGTAAGAGTAGGAGGGATGGTGTGAGTGTTGGTGGTAAGGGTAAGACATCCCTAAGAGTTTGTCCTATCGCCCGCCAAAAGGGTTGTATGGCAGTGCAATCATGCAGGATGTGGGTGAGGTTACATTGATTATGAGGGCATCTCCAGCAGGACGCATGAGGCAGCAATTGTGCCGCACATAATTTCTGGGTGGTCCAGTACCAGTCGTGTAGAGTTTTGAAAAGACAGAATTTTAGGCGTGCCTCCCGTGCTCCACGATCTCTAGCCTCTAAGGTCAGCCCAATCTTCTAGATAGTAGTCTTTCTGTAGGCGGATTTGCCACTTAGCCTTAAGGGAGTTGAGTAGTGGCAGTGAGAAAAGATGTCGGTTCAACACCGCCTGTAGTTCCAATACAGCCCCTTTTAATTGGCTCCATGTTTCCAAATATTGAAGTATTGGGGAGTGTGCGAGTCGTCGGGGGGAGCGTCCCAGCCGTTGTACTAGACAGTGTCGTAATTGTAGGTAGCGCCATTTATAGTATTTAGGGAGATTGAATTCATCCTGAAGTTCTCTGAACGTCTTCCAACTGTCTCCAGAGATGAGTTGGTCTATCCTCATGATGCCCTTTAGATACCAGTCTCTCCAATGAATAGTCTTACCCTCTATCTGAAACCCTCTATTGCCCCATGGGGAGCTCTGTCATGTAGGTATGGGTCTATTTTCAGAGAGCGGTGCGCCTGTTGCCAGGCTTTCCTCATGGTTCCAGTTATGGGGTTGGTGGGTCGTTGGCCCGCCAGGCCTGTGTCATATATTATCTGGAGGTCGTGAGGAGCCTTTGTGAGTGTTCTTTCCACTATCACCCATAGTGGTGGGTCTCGTGTATTCAGAAGTAATTGGGTCTGCTGCGATAGGTGTAACGCGAAGGAATAGTGTTCAACGGAAGGGAGGTTTAAACCACCAAATTTACGCTGGGCTAACAGTGTGGCTCTAGGCAGTCGTGGGCGCATGGATCCCCAGACAAAGGCACGGATGTTGCGATCGATCTCTCGGAGAAGGACTAATGGTATATGTAGGCGAAGCATACCTAGTACAAAGAGGAATCTCGGAAGGGTTACCATCCGTACTGCTTGCACCCTGCCCCATATAGAAAATCCTAGTTGTTTCCATTTCTCAAAATCTCGTTTCACATTATCAATTGAGGGATCTAGATTATCCGTCACTATTTTTTCTAGGCCTCTATTTATATCTATGCCCAGGTACCGAAGGCGTGAGTGTTTCCATTTAAACGGTAAGCCTTGTAGTGAGGAACTGGCTGTTACGGAGGATAGGGGTAAAGCCTCACTTTTATCCCAATTAATCCGGTAGCCCGAGAGATGCAAAAATTCTGTTAATATCTGCTTAAGGGCTGGTAGGGCGTTGGGTAGGTCAGTAAGGGTGAGCAAAATATCGTCTGCATAGAGGTAGATGGTGGAACATCTGCCTGGGATTGGGATTCCTGATATTAGGTTAGAGCTCCGAATTACTGCCGCTAGTGGTTCTACCGCTAATAAAAAGAGCAAGGGGGACAGTGGACAGCCCTGCCGGGTTCCCCTATATATCGGAAAGGTGTCAGACAGAAACCCTCCACAGTTTACCTGTGCTGTCTGGGAGTCATAGAGTAATCGTACTCTATCAATGAAGTTAGTCCCCAGTCCAAAGCGTTTTAGGATTTCGAAGAGATACCACCATTCTATTCGATCAAATGCCTTCTCGGCACCTAATGAGAAGGGCAAGGGCCTCTTCCTGTGAGTCTCGTGCTGTCGTAATGGTATGAAATAATTTACGAAGGTGGTTCCTCGATAAGTGGCCCAGTACAAAGCCTACGTGGGTGTGATGGATTAGGGATGGGATTACTTTTTTGAGTCGCGTTGCTAGTATTTTTGTGTCTCCATTAAGTAGGGAAATAGGGCTGTAGCTTCCGCAGAGTAGGGGATCTCTCCCTGGTTTAGGTAGGACTGTGATTGTGGCTTTGTTGGAGATAGGGTGTAAGGATCCTGTGTGATCGGCACCCTGGAAAGCATCATATAGGGATTCTACTGTATCGGTCCCGGTCCATTTATAGAATTCGGACGTGAACCCATCCTCTCCTGGAGCTTTGTGATATGATAAGTTGGCTATCGCCTGTTGGATCTCTACCTTACTAATGTCGCCCTCTAAAAGCGCCCTACCTTCAGCCGTAAGACAGGGTATATTTGTGTTTTGCAAGAAAGCATCTAAGCGGCCAGTGGCTTCTACTGTTTCTGGGGTATAGACGGCTTGGTAATAGCTGCCAAATTCATTCGCAATGGCCTGCGGGTGTGTAAGGAGGTCGTTGTTACGGTTATTAATCGCTAGATGGCTAGAGTAATTTCTCTTTGATGGAGTTGGGCTGCTAATAGACGGCTCGCTTTCTCTCCGTGCTCATAGTGGCAGCCTTTTAGCTTTTGTAATGCATATTCTGCCCACGAAGTGTAGAGGGAGTTGAGTTCCATTTTGGCTTGTTCGAGAGAGCGGCGGTTAAGTGAGGTAGGGGTTCGTGTATATTCTCTAGTCGCGTGAGCTATCCTGTCTTCCAGTTTGGCCTGTTGGTCTTTTTTGTTTTTGTTTTAGCATTAACAATGGCAGCGGCCCTCATTAACCGGCCTCTAATAGTTGCCTTTGCTGCCGCCCATAGAAGTTGGGGTGAGGATACCGAGCCTTTATTATCGTTCAGGTATGTGGTTAAGTGAGCTTTAAGTTGTTCTTTTCCCTTTGGGGTTCTATATCTGGAGTTGGGGAGGCGCCAGGGTTTACGGCCGGGTCTGATCATCCCTAGTTCCAATGTTATTAGGACCGGGGAGTGATCAGATATTGCAGCTATGAGAATGTCTGATACTCTAATCGATTGCATCAGTCTCTGGTCAATCATAAAGTAGTCCAGTCGTGATTGGGTCCCATGGACCGAGGAGAGAAAGGTGTATTGGTGGTCAGAGGGGTGTTGCAGACGCCAATAATCCCATAGGCCATGGTCAGAGAGGACGTCACGTAGTAGGGCCCGATCTGTGGTGTTACCCATATCGAGGCCACTTTTACGGTCAAGGATGACGTCTTGTACAATATTCCAATCTCCTCCCAGTATGTATTGTGAGGCGCCAATCTGTGTAAGTAGCCGGTTGAGGGAGAGGCAGAAAGTGCGCTTAGAGCCTATCGGGGTGTATACTGAGCCTATGCAAATCGTGGAAAGGCCTACTCTTATTTTAGCGAGGGCGTAGCGTCCTTCTGGATCATACCATGTTTTAAGCAGTCAGAACTGTAGCGAACGACGTATAAGGATTGCCACCCCGCCTTTCCTTCCAGGACCCTGTGTTTCGTCAGATACGTGTGTCCTTCCACTATAGAGCACATTGCCACCCAGTCTCTGCGGAGTTTTCCAGATTCTTCTGAGATGAGATGCGTTTCTTGTAGGAGGGCAATATCAGCAAGTTTAGAATGTAGATAAGATGGTACCTTCTGCCATTTGACATAGTGGGTCATACCATGTACGTTCCAAGAAAGGATTTTGAGCGGGGTTGACGTTCCCATGGATGCTTTATGGGTGGGGTGTGCTTTGTAGGATGTATCTGTGTTGTGCAGTTGGAAAGGGGAGAGGGTGGAGGGTAAATAATAGGGAAGGGGGTGTGTCAGATGGGGAGTAACCTCTCCGGGATGTGTAGCGGGGATAGTGGTATGGGGGGGGTGAGAGTGTGATTTGTTTAAGTCCCTCGGTCACCAAGGATGATAAAGAAGATCAATACAAATAAAGGGAGAATTAAGAGGTTCTGAAAATGAAAACATAATTGATTCAGATGCTAGTGGATAAAGGGATGGGGAGGAAACCTATAGAAAGGTAGAACTCGCTACCTACAAACTATTAATCTGCGGGTTTGAACCTCTGGGGTCCGCGCGCCGGTTTGATATTGTTATGGGATACAAGCGTAATTAGGGGTGTTTTGATATTTCTTAGATAATTGTGAGAGGCCATCAGGCAGTCTCCTTGTGTTACGTGTTACGTATCACGGATGTAACTAAGGAGGCGTTGGGGGTAAGTATGTGAAGTTCTTAATATGTACGTGGTAGCAGTGCGTCTAGCATTATAAGTTAAAGTCTATAATAATAATGCAGGCTGTGGGGAGCACATGGAGACTCAGAGGGAGCAGAGGCTTTACATTGGGTGGCATTGGGTGCGCACGGTGTGGTTATTGTGTTCGATCACATGAGTCCTATTAAGCGTGTGTTATTCACCATGTCTCTGTTAGTGGTGATCTGTTAGTTGAGAATGATTCCAGATTCTGGGGTCTAGGGACCGTGTGTAGAAGGGGTCTATGGGTTTACTAGTGATATAATGGAGCTATGTGGCCTTTTTGTGCTGGTGCCCTGTCTATTGTCCTTATTTGATGCGTGTGAAGGGGATAATAGGATAGCATGGGGGCAGTCTTTCCCGCACCTAAGTGGCATAGTACGTTGCAAAAGTATTAGGAGAGTTTGATCATATATCAGTAAAAGAGGAGAGTATACATTCGGAAATGACATATTCTAAACAATTTTTACACTCTTTAGTTGGCTTAATAATGTCCCAATCAACAGACATCACCTTTTAGAAAACTGCGTCCCATGGTTGGGGAGTGTTAATAGAATCCTAAACCGCCCGGGTCCCTCCTCAGCAAAGATATAGTCTTAGTTTAGAACAGTTGGGTATGCCACTTATCTGTCCGACGACAGGTGTGTCTGTTGTTGAATACGGATCCGACATTCCTTCATGATACCGGATATTCATGGTGATCATTGACCTGGGTGATCATCCAGTGACTGTTTCAAGGGGAGCGAGATTTGTTTCTGCCCATATCTTGGGTGTGGTCCATTACTGCCTGTAATACTTGCTCACGGTTGTCTTGTGGCTTGGGGAGGCGGTCATACATTCTGCCTCTCTTGTGTGCGGCAGAACGTTGTGATTGGGCCCATGGTAGTGCAGCAGAGGGGTTGGGCTCCGTTTGAAAAGGGTCAGGGTCTTCACGTCCTGAAGAGGTGTCCATAGGGTATGAGGCAAGATCGTTGAGAAATGAGCTGAGGTCATCTGGTTCGGTGAAGTCTTTGGATTTGCCACGGTGAGTGATCCACATCCTTGCAGGTTCGAAAAGGCCATATTTGATGTCTAGGTTCCTGAGTTGTGGTCTAAGAGCTAGGAACGCCTTTCGTTTTTCCTTTGTCCGTCTGGAGAATTCAGCAGCCACTCTAATCTCATGGCCGTCTAGGGAAACCGGCCCTTGCGTTTTGGCTGCAGAGAGAACTTGCTGAGCCTGTTCATGTCGTAGAAAACATGCTATGATAGGTCTTGGTTTGTCTGAGGTAGCTTTATGGGGTGGACCAATTCTGTGTGCTCTCTGAAATTCTGGTGGTGGGGAGAAATCAATACCAAAGAGATCAGGCAGGAGTGATTGGAGGAAGGACTTGATATCGGATCCCTCTTTGCATTCCGGGATGCCGAAAAAGCATATGTTGTCTCGGCGACTCTGGTCTTCCAGATCGGTAACCTTTGCTCGGAGGGATCGTAGTTCTGCTTCCTGATCTGGTAATGCTGCCACTCGATCCTCTACATCGGTGAGTCGTTGGTATAGGGCATCCGATGTTTCTTTGAAGCTGGCTATATCTGCTCTGATGAAGGAAGAGGTGATGGTTAGGTCTGTGATCTTCAGATCCATTGCCTCGAAGCGACGTCCCTCTGAGGCGATCTCCTGCAGTATACTCTCTGTGGCTTCTAGGGCAGGGGGTTCTGTTTGCAATGGCGTTGGACCAGGTGTTGCCGTGTGTCCCGCCATGGTTTTTGATTGAGTAATAGCCTCCGAGAACAAGTTGTCTGGAGTGTTTGCCTGAGGGCTTCCCGTTGGGCATGTCTGTCAGAGTGTAAGGGCCTCCGGAGGGCAGAGTTCGTTGCGTGTGCACGTGGTGAGGGTAAGTTGAACCAACTGTTTTCCTTATGCTCTGTTAGTGGAGGCGTTGAGGCCGTGTCTGTTGCAGGAGGTTGTTCCTCGTAGACAATGGTTGAGGGGGTGAGGTGCGGAAACGATGTGAGGAATCTGCCTTCAGTCCATCATCAGGCAATAAAATTATTGTCAAGAAGACGGGATCTACAGCGGGGGGGGTAGTCTCTAGGTTGAGCCAGAATACCTACTGAGTTGAGAAAGGTGAGATTGTCAATGAGTACCGAAACCTGATCCTCTTTCTCTGTGGTACCCTGGTATGGGGATCTGTCCCACATCTATTTTTCGTGCTGTCCTTCTGTTATTATGTCACCTCCCTCGTTTTTCCGCTCTATCCTTCTGCCGGCGTTTCACCTCTTCACCCCCTTCTCTATTGCATTCCGGCCCTCTGATTTTTCACCTCTTCGCCACCCTCGTCTTCTCAGCCCGTCCTTTTGGCGGCATTTCACTTCTTCACCCCCTTCGTCTTCTCACTTTGTCCTTCCGCTGTTAATTTACCTTTCCACCAGTCTATCCCTCCGGTGGCATTCCTTTCCTTCACCATCTTCATCGTGTCGTTCTGTTTCTCTGGTGGCATTTCCCCTCTGTACCACGTTCGCCTTCCCACCCTGTGGGCCTCTGGGCAGAGCAGTAGATTATGGTGGATGGGGGGAGGGTATGTCGATCCTGTTTAATAAGGGCCTCCTGGATTGCTATCACGGAGTTGCACGGAAGTGAGTTCTCCTTTTAAAGCATGAGTACTGCAGTTAGGTATCAATGATTTTTGTTGAGGAATGCCCTGCCTTAATTGTTCCCCCTATCGAGAGTCCTTTGGAGCCACGTGTCCCCCTGTGCCGATGCTTTCTGTCAGGCTGTGAGGTGGGTAAGTCCTGTATGGTAACGCTGTTCGCGGGCCATGGGTGTGGGCGGGGGGGGGGAGGATGATAGAGGGGGCTCCGGTCTTTGCTGAGTCTTACCCCCGCATCCCCTGGTGCTCAAGCTGATGTCCAGGCCTCTTTGTGTTGGTATGCGGCCGCTACTTTCTCCAGGATCGCGTCGTTAGGCGGATGGGCCTTTCACTGTGGGCCGCGGCTGAGCGTTCGGCCGCAGGCCGTGAATGGCGCCGCGCTCAGCAGTGCTGCGGTCACCGACTTCCGTGGGGAAAAAAACTTTGTTTCTCTGGACCGCGCGTCCTGTGGTTCCGGGGAGCTGTTGCGAGGCTGCCTGAGGCGTGTAGGGCTCCCGATGGGGCTGAGATCCGATCCGGCACGCGGAGCTCGATCCTCAGGCGGCTATTATCGTACACCTGGGCACCTCCAAGGGTGCTGGACTCTGTCCCCTTCCTTTTCAGGTCTTCTGCATCCGGAATCTGGTCTATGGGCCGCAACAGCAGCAGGACAAACCATTCACTTCATTGAGGGTTTCTGAGGTCCTTACACCCCTATGCATCCAGGCCCCCTGGAGTAAATACTGCTGTCATCTGGGCATCCTTGGGTGGGGAAACTCCAACGTTCCTCCTGTCTGCTGGTTTCCTTGGTGTCCACTGGGAAGGGTTCTGAAATGCATGAATTCCAACCACTACTTCCCTGTGTAAGCCTATGAGATGACTGGGTAGGTAACCACTCAGCACCTGGTCACTGGGGACACTTGTTGTACTTACCTCTGGTGTTTTCATCTTTCCCCAGTTCCTAGCTAACTACCACACTCACTTTGATTGGGTTCACTATTTCACATTCCACTTTCTTATTATATGGGTTGTCCCCCCCCATAGGACCCTGTATATTTGATGCTATTTCTGTTGGTAATTTTGTGTATCTATTGTGTGTAGATATCTCCAAAGGGAGATATACCAGTACTAGTCTAGTAGTAGTGCTGTAATAAAGAATCGTTTGTTTCAACACTTGTGTGATTATTTCTTGTGTGAGTTACTGATCACTACTGTGGTATTGGAAGTGCTTTACATGCCTCCTGGATAAGCTTTAGCTGTTCTCCCTAGCTACCCCTAGAGAGCTTTTGCCATCTGGACACCTATTCACTAGCACTAAGGATTGCCTGGACTCAGTATAGGGTGCCACACCATATGTGTACACCACAAACTGAGCCAGCCTTCTATGCTCCCCAGAGCCTTCTTTCATGCACTTCATGGCTTAATGTTAAAACTGCTGGGAGGAAGGACTGATGCTGAGTGGCTTTAACTGCAGGACAACATCTGCTAGAATGGGGTAGCTTAGGCATGCCTGACTTTGAGTTATACTACGCTTCAGGGCAATTGCAGTGGCCCCTAGGTTGGCTAAGTGATTCCCACAACACAGAGAGAGCATCTACACAAGCAAGCTTGGTCCCCATTAGTACATATGTCTGGCTGTGAGACAATGTGTGCCTCTCCATTGAAGAGAACCAACCTGATGTCCACAACCTGGGTATGCTAGTTTGTGCAGGGCAAATCACTAGTCCGGCCTTACTCTCCTTTAATCCCTGTGGCCCACATACCAGGCACCCAAGCTGTGACCGTGCGTCATTGTTATGACCCCTTGGACAGCAGCAAACTTAATGACTGTTGGGGACTTCTTTTAATGATGGATCCTTTATGTCCTATGAAGACATTATGGAAACTTACAGTATAGGCCCAAGGCTGTTCTTAACCTAGAGCGCCATCTGTCCAAATGGTGCAGGATACTTGGCAGGTAGGCAAACAGAGCCACCACTGTCAGCTGTCCTTAATGTGCTATTAATGGGGCTAGGACAAAAAAGTAAAATTTCCCTGTTATACAAAACCTTAGCCGCAAGCGCCCACATCGATATGGAGGGAGCATTAACTTGCTGAAATGCAGTCCTCCCCGGGCCCTTGCCCCAAAAGTCATGGCTGAGAGCCCATCAACACGTTAAGGAGGTCTTGCGTAACCCTAGATTTCGATTCACCCAATTTAACTATGTACACCAAGCATACCTCCCCTCCCCTCTTCCCCTCTCCCCCCCCCCCCCCCCATCCTACCCCCAACGCATTAAGCCCAGGTCCCTATCGACGACTCCAAAATGCCCACGCTGCGGGTTACATGATGTGGGTGTGGGTTTGTCAAATTCACCCCCCCACCCTGCCTCCGCAAGACACCTAGCAAGAGGTAGCGCTGTCAACAGCAGGCCTAGCGATCCATGTGTTAACTCCCACCCCCGAATCTTGCTTCCTTGGGCTTTGTCCTAAAGCCAAGGGGGACAAACACTGCCATAAGTTTATTGATTTGGCATTTGTGTTGTTTAAACGGCTCATAGCAATGCAGTGGAAGGCACCCATGACACTGGATACCAGTAAATGGCTCCAAACCCTGATACAATGGGCCCGAGTAGATGCAAGCATGCTGCACTCCCTGAGGGACAGAGACTTGGTTAGGGGAGGTGTGGGATGATTTTGTGTTTATTATGGAAGCCAAGAACGATACCCGTCCCCATTGAATGCTCAGTTTATCACCATTGTACTTGATCTCCATATATATGCTTAATTCATTTCAGGGCTTTATAGTTGATGACGCATACACTACATTGGGTTGTATATGACAAGATACTCCCATAACGATTAATTCTCCCTACACCCCTTTTGCGTGCCCGCTACTGTATTCTTCCTACCCCCACTGTACGTGATTGTGTCCAACACTTGTGCATTACACCTCGTTAATATTGACTGAGTACTGTACAAAATGCAAGTGGATCCTCAATGCAATGTGAACACTGCTTGTTGTCTTTGGCTGATCTTGTGATTTTCCTCTCTCCCCCTCCCTTCGTTCTCTCCTCACGGCTCTGCAAAACTTTCTGTTGATGTTTGATAAAACAATAAAAATAGATTTAAATAAAATACTTAGTTACAGTATATAGGTCTGAAGAAGTAGTCTTTCTTTATAATATGTTATTGCACAGATGATTATGATATTAGTTTGAATACTTTGTTGGCTATGACTGAACTAAAAAGAACTCCTTTTAATCAGATGAATTGACCATGGCATAATTTTTTACCCATTTTATTAAGATCTTGCTATGATTCCTTTTCCGAAAACATGACTGGTGAGACTCAGCTGCTGGAGAAAAGAAGACAGTACCACTGTGCTGCATACAACTGTGCAATTGCCGTGATCAGCTGCGTCTTCACAGAAAGCAAATTCTACCATGGCTTTCTCTTCACTGAAAAACCTGAAAAGGTATGGAGAAGAGACTGACTCAAGTACAACCGTAACATTATTTTTGACCATTTAAAAGTGATATGTGAAGACTTTAGAAATGTCTCTCTTTACGATGAAGGCAAGGGATGGAAATGCAGACATTGGTTTGTTATTGAAAGGCTTATTAAAGTTTATTAAACAACAATAGAAAATGTTCAGATTGCCAACTTCAGGTACCTTCTCCCTACTTGTTGAAAGGAAATTACCTTGCACAAGCAATATGAGTATGCTTACGTTTATGTAGCAGCCAAAGGAACCGTCTAGTTTGTCTTGATAACGTAGGATGAATAGAGTATGTAGTGTACCCTCAAAGGGCATCGTTGTCTTTGAAGAAAATGAGCTGCCTGTACCTCTGCAGTTAGGTGGGAACATACACTGATGTGAAATGTGTTCCTTATACAGCCAGTCTGTCACATTATGAACACCTTTGGACATCCGAGATTTAGAATGCACTTTTTGTATACTGAATAGTAATCCAACAGAGATAGTAGGAAGTAACATTGGAAACTTTACAACTGAGAAATTTCTAAATAGGGTCAAATAATGTTGAAGGTGAATACTTATAAAGGCAAATGTGCATCTCTTGCAAAAAAACTCCTACATTTGCTTTTACTACAGAACAAACTTCTCTGGGCTCACTTAATTCTGCCTTGTGAATCAGAAGCATACTTTGAAAACTGAAGATCTAGTCGACAAAGTAGCAACATATGGCAATTCAGTTTTGTCCAAAGTTAACTATGTTAATGATCCGTTTGGATACTTTGGAGGCTCATATTTTAAATCAGGACATGCGCTCATTGCCAAAACTTCAGGCTTGGTTAAACTCTAAAACTAATTATTAGAACATTTAGGAACCCAGTTGCAAAGAATATCCGAAAAATAAATCTAGCCGCAGAGTTAGAATCTTCCACAGGCACCAGACTGGAGCCATAAACTTTTTCTTTAGGACATCTGCGCTTTGGTAGAGGGACGCATGACTACGTATCAACATCATCCACCAGATTTGACATCAGCGGAGTCCATATAACTCCCTCGCCGATGTCAGTTCCTTCTTTTCTGTGCTTGCAATGCAGATCCAGTAACGGTTGATCAAGCCTTATTTCAGCCTACTTTCAAGTTTTCGTCATATTAAACAGTGTGCTTTCTATGTTCTTGGGGTTTAAACCCTGTGGGTCCTTTGGACGCCAAATGTCAGCTCAGACCCCCATTTGGTTTGTATGTGGTGCCTGGGTGAGCACCATGACACTGACGAGTGCAACTCCTGTCAACAACTTCGACTGAAAGCTCTATAAGAGTGTTGGATTAAGCTTCTTGCGGCGTGGATGTCTAAGCCATCTCGATCTTCCCGTCGAATGAGGTCTCCTTCTCGGGCTGACTTCCGTTCATGGGGCAGTTCAAGGAATCGTTTTGGTGGAGGCTGTTCTCCATCAACTCTCAAAATTAAGTCTTGCACGCATTCTAAGTCAAGTTGCCGACTTCACTGCATAGGATCTCCAATCATTTCTCGGTTGAAGAGATGAAGTCGGAATCTGCCCCATGTCTCGCTCCCTTTCCAGGAGATGTAGAAACTTTAGACCAGATGCATGAATATTATACTTCCCTTCACACTATCTTTGGTCAATCGCTTCCCTCTGGAGCACCTGTGGGTCCCAAGGAAGTGCGAATTGCCTTGACTGTCTATGCCGGCGGGTTCGCCCTCGGCTTCAGTTAGGCCTTCTACGTCAGTTGACAAAACCATTACAGTGCCGGTGCACAGCCCTTCGAGGATTCCATCTTCGGCACCAGTGTCTGATCAGCCAACTTGGGCGATTCCACTGGCGGTGCTGATCGAAGTCAAACTCCCCTCTGTCTGAAGTCTAAATCGATGTTGAGTAATCACCTTCTCAATGTTGGGTGGGGGCGGCGCCAGTCATGCCTGTCATCCCTGGCCTTCCTCCACAAGAATCCCCTCAGGTTGGTCCTACTGTGGTACATGGTGGTCAGGTGGTAGAGGAGTCGAACACTCATAGCAACAGCTGGTTAACTGATCAAGCTCAGGCTAGTGGTTTGGATTCTTCTCCAGCCTCTGGCCAACTTTCACCCCGTACACTTGCTAAGGAGGCGATCTCCTTCTTTACTAACATGCTAAAAAGATTTCCAGAAGTGTTGGATCTGGCTCTTCGTTCAGTGGAATTAGCTTCAGATCCCCAGATTGATGTCCTCCATCAGTCATATAGGGATTTGAGCAAGAGCTTCCTTTCAGCGAAGCACTACTACATGATGTCTTGTTGGAAGCTTGGGTTAATCCTGATACAGGGGCCCCTGTTGACCTGGGCTATATCCCATAGGCACCAACCTGCCCCTGGTGATCGGCCCTGTCTAACAAGGCAGCTTTTCCATGATACAGAGCCTCTTCCACATGTTGTACCTGATAGAGTCCAGAAGTCTAGACATCTGCGGCAGGCATATTTTTTCCTCCACAAGTTCTGCTCTGTAAACACATATTGTGTTCTTGGACGTTTCTCTCATTCTTTATGGGACTCATTAACGGACATTTTACTTTTGCTTCCGAAAGACATCAGGGGTACTATTACTACTATTGTTCAGGCTGGACAGCACACAGCTAAATTAATCATCTGCTGCGGCATGACACCACTGACTCTGTGGGTTGAGATATGGCTTCCTCAGTTGTGCTACATCGCTGTGCCTGGTTACGTATCTCAGGGTTTTCAGAGCCAGTCCAATCTACATTGATTGACATGGCATTTGATGGTGGCAATGTATTTGGTGCACCGGCTGATTCAGCTTTAAAGTGTTTTTGAGACGGTAGGGGTGGAGCACTGAATTAGCTTAGTTCCTCGCTATCTTTTGTCTAGTTCATAATTTCTACTGTTAGTATGGTATTACTTGTTCTTAAAAAAAACTCACAAGAGTTGATTATAAAATCTTTATCATGTTCTTACATTTTGCCTGTGTAATTTAAATCTCAAATATTTTGAAGATTCTGCACATACTTTGGCACTTAAGGATGAGCCACATCACTGGCTCAGCTTTGGCTCAATTGCAGAACCATTTTAAGACATGGACAGAGTGGGCAATTGCCCAGCACAACCTTCCAGTGGGCTTGGCCCCTGCTCACCCTTCACACACATGACCAGCAGACCGTTGCACCAGCAGAATTTGCCAGGGTGGGTGGATGTTGCTTGTTCAAGCACTTGCTGAGACAGCTCCCCAGGTATGCAATTCTTTTTGGTACTCATGCGGGTCCACCTTGCCTAATTTTAGGAATCGTCCCACCTTGTTCTTCTCTTTTTTTTTATCCAGTTCTTAGCCACAGCCCTTTGGATCAGTTCCCGTAGATCTCCCATCTGACCTCAATGTTATCCTCTGCTTTAATTTTCTTTGACTGATGGGCCAGGCTCCGAGTTCTGAGATAAATGTAGTGTCTCAGATGCACATTCAAGCACTGTATGACCACAGACAAATTGTGTGGTACCTCACATCCTGACATTGGGTGTGAGACTGTCGCCCACTCCATCTGCTCTGCCTTAATCATTTTTTTTAGGTTTAACATTGACTGGAGGTTGAGGTGAGCCAGATATTTTTGTTCAACTTGTCTAAACTAGCGTAAGGTCACTTACCTTTGTTTCCCAGACTGTTTACCATAGGTTTCACAGTGTTTAGAAACAAAGATTCTGATGTTGCTCTCTCTCCAAGAACGTTTGGTAAATCTGGATAAGGCTGTTGCCCTTGACGCCTTGCTGAATGGCATTAATTTACTATTGAACAAGGGCATTGTATGCTACCTGAATGTAGTATACCTAGAGGCAGTCACATAAAGACCATAGTGAATAAAAAATGCTATGTAGAAAGTTGTAAATAACTGCGGTGATAAAGTAGTGGGGTATGGCCTCTCCTTGGATGTGCCTGTAAAATTGACCTTTTGTCCTGAATTTTGACCCTTTGTCCCAATTTCTTTTTTTTTTTTTTTACAGTCATGTCTATAATTTGTCTCCATGTCAGGCGGTCACCTTAGCAAGAAGTGTGGACCGCGTGCTGTTCTGGCAGTGTGTGACTGCACTACTGCACACTCAGTGTGCAGAAAAGTAAGTTTTAATTAATGCCAGTTTAGGAGTGTGGGTTGTGCAGGCCCAGGTCGGAGCTCAGCTGCCTGTGCTGGCTGCAGCATTCTGGCATTCATTGACTGGTGAGAGGTCGCACAGTCATCACAGAGTCAGGATCATGAGGTGATCATAATACTGTATCTGTATTGCCTCTCGTGCATGCTGCAACACTCACTGAGGCTCACTCAGATCTGTGTGAATCATGATTCTCTGGAATTTTCTGATATTGTGGAGACTATTTAATTTACACCCGAGACAGTACCTCACTGCTCACCTCAGGCTGTTGCTGTGGCAGAGTCGTCTCAGCTGAATCAAACGTTACTCGTTGACATAACATGAGGCAACTTGTTAACCCATCAGCCCCCCCAGTCATGGGGCTAAGGGTTCCTGTGTTGTCTGGTGGGTGCTACACTTTTAAAAGCACTGGCATTGCCTTGAGGCGTAGCTACTAACGATGCAACAGGTGCAGTGCATGGATGCCCATTCAGCACTGGTAATTATTGTATGTTGCTACCCCCAACAGCAGCTTAAGGGGCCATTTACCTTTTTTTACACCTAGGCCTGTGGCGTCCTTGCTATGTCACTTACTAGCAACCACCACCAGCCTCGGCATCACTCTTCTTCAATCCCCGCGCTGGCTTTGCACTGGCCCCCAGATCTGCGCACAGCAGCAAAGCTGCACAGAAGCAAGCAGCCTCTCTGGGCACTCTTGAGAGCTCACCTTGTTACAGCACTGACTGTCCAGGTCAGGCCAGTCACCAGCTGGCCTCTGTAACACCTTGGTGCCTGGAATTATGAGCATCAGCCCAGTGGTGTACCCTGCCCGACCTAGGACACCTCAGCCTGCCCCACCAGTCACTTCACTGTGGAATGAAACTTCCGCACAGTTAGTGAGGTGAGTGAGAGAAGAATTGAGATTTCTTCTTCATAATATGTTGCTGCTTTAAAGTAACTCAAGAACTGTCAAAGCTGCAAACAGAGAAGTGTAACACTGAATATTGCTCAAAACCTGACATTTCTGCTGAATTCATTTAATATAGAATTTTATTTTGAAGGTTATTTTTGACGGAATGAGAGGGGCTCTGTGGAACCCTGTGCTAATTTATTCTCCTCATCAGCAAAACTCAGTCTCCACTCATTGGCTTCAACATTTTATTTCTAGAGAGATTACTGTTTGCTGCACTGCTACAAATGGTGTACCGATTCAGACTGATCTCTGAAGGCACACATTTGTGGGCCATATTAAACCGAAACAAAGGATGGCAGGTTTCAACAAGTTTCAAAAACCCTTTTCACACGTATGATTTATGTACATAGAAATTGGACACTGACCACAGAAAACATCAACTCTGATTTGAAAGAACAGAATGTTTACATTCCATAGATGTCACTTCCTTCTTCTTAAATTGAGCATGCTTGCACATTTATTATCCTGAGTCTTATGAGTGATCCTAATGTAGGAATGCATGTGAATGCTGTGGATGTTCATAAACAAGCAACTCTTTAGCTCTTTACTTGAACTTAATTCCTTGGTTTTACTTGCGAGAATGTCACTCAATGTCACACATTTGGTTGTAGAATGTCACTCACAAGTACACCGAAACCATGAAACTGTCATACATAAGTAATTTGAAAACTTGGCAGTTGTGGTATTGTGGAGTGGATTGAGGTAGTGGGTTGGATTGGATTGGTGCAGATTGGTGTGGATTGGGGTACTGTGGGTGGGAGTGAGGGGTGGATTGGATTGGAGTGGGTGGACTGGATGGGGTGGATTACAATGTGTGGGGTCGATTGAAATGAGATGAGGGTGTGGGATAGGATTGGGGTGGAATGAAGTGGGGTGGAATGGAGTGTTGTGGATGGGACTGAGTGTTGTGGATGGGGATGGGACTGAGTGTTGTGGATGGGACTGGACTGAGGTGGATGGGACTGGACTGAGGTGGATGGGACTAGACTGAGGTGGATGGGACTGGACTGAGGTGGATGGGACTGGACTGAGGTGGATGGGACTGGACTGAGGTGGATGGGACTGGACTGAGGTGGATGGGACTGGACTGAGGTGGATGGGACTGGACTGAGGTGGATGGGACTGGACTGAGGTGGATGGGACTGGACTGAGGTGGATGGGACTGGACTGAGGTGGATGGGACTGGACTGGACTGGACTGGACTGAGGTGGATGGGATTGGACTGGACTGAGGTGGATGGGATTGGACTGGACTGAGGTGGATGGGATTGGACTGGACTGAGGTGGATGGGATTGGACTGGACTGAGGTGGATGGGATTGGACTGGACTGAGGTGGATGGGATTGGACTGGACTGAGGTGGATGGGATTGGACTGGACTGAGGTGGATGGGATTGGACTGAGGTGGATGGGATTGGAGTGGGCTAGGTTGGATTTGGGTGGATTGGATTTGGCTGGATTTGGGTGAATTGGATTTGGCTGGATTTGGGTGAATTGGATTTGGCTGGATTTGGGTGAATTGGATTTGGCTGGATTTGGGTGAATTGGATTTGGCTGAGTTAGGGTGGACTGGATTTGAGTGGAGTGAATTGTTTTGTAATGAAGTGTGGCAGATTGCTTTGGATTGAAGTGGGGCAGAATGTTTTGGCTTAGATTGGGGCTGAATGGAGTGAGGCTGATAGTTTTGCATTGGAGTGGGGCAGATTGCCAAGTTTTCCTACTGCACCTCTTCCTCACAGGGCACACTGTTTTTGGCAAGCAGGCAGGCGCTGGTGATCCAGGCTCCAGGGCTGGTGCTCTTGGATTTCTCTGGACAATGTCTCTTCCTCCTGGTAGACTGGCACCTTAGCCCCAGTCCTGACTGCAGGTGGAAGTCTTGCAGAGCTTCTCCTCATCAACATACAACCTGACTGGATGCTTGGCAGTTTTGTGGGCCTTGAGCTCCTGTTTTTATAGTCCATTTCCAGACACAATGTAATTTAGTGTCTGAATCTTTGAAGTTTGTTGAGGGGGCTGGCTTCCTTTCGAAGCACTCACTCCTCTGCCGTTCCTCCAGAAAGTAGTCTCTCACAGCACAAGGGATTCAAGCCTGATACACCCCAAGCACAGGACATGGGAATGACTAGAGATTCACACCAGAATGTCAACCACAGAGATATGTGCTTCAACGAATTATCCAAGGGCCCCAACCCTCTCTTTATGATTCTCCTATGAGATTTGCCTCATTTCTAAGATGTGCCCTAGCCCCATACTAGTCATCTCTCTCTGAATCAAAAAGCATCCTTTAAAGTGTACCAAATAGCCTCACTCTTTCTTCCCCTGGTGTGCTCTTCCCAGCTCTCAGGAATGCAGCAATCCACAACATTGTCGGGGATAATCCCCTACTGCTTCATGCTCCTTCCCTCATTCCTTGGTTCCCTAAAATTTAACCCAGAGTATTTGATGTATTGTACCACTTGTAGGCACACATGCACCCAGCTCATGCATGCTAACTTGATGTAGGCCAATGCTGAGTTAAGCACACAGTAGTACAATTTGACATGATTGGGCATTGACTTGAGTGTCCTTGAGTGACACAGGTAGAAAAAGGCCTGTTCACATATACTGATCACTACACAGTGTGCTGTCACCACCGTGCTCCTGCTGCTTACATCCTGGTAAAGGCAGTAGACTTCCACCCTCATGTGGGTAGCCCTATTGATGCCCCTCGTAATGCAGCACCACCACAGTCCGTGAGACAGGCCTGTGTCATGGCGCGCACACACGTGATCAATGTTCGCCCATGACAACAAACATGCGCATTGGGATTTCAAATATCAGCTGGGTCACTCAGGGCAGAGGTACATGTCATCACCTCATGAGTGACTTTTCCATCCCAAAAGTTAATAAGTGCATTTTATTAACATAAATAGCTACATGTAAAAAGTATATTTTAGCAGCATAAATAGTTAATATAACTGTTGTACATTTCCACAGCACCATATCTCAAATTACCCCCACCCCGCAGCTACTTTGTAGTACCCTCTAGGTGAAACTTGGTAGAAGGGAATTGATCTTTTTAGGGTATCGGGGGGAGGGTGGCATGGGTGGAGGGGGTGAATGATTGGCTTACAGTAGGAAACAGGCAACTTTATTGCATTGGCTAGTAAGACAGTTTCAGATATTATTGCACTCTTTCAGAGATTTCCGATTGCAGATTCCTCACCTTGTGAATTTTCCCCAGGCACCAGACTGGATCAAGAAACTTAGAAAGACATTCCCTCAAGCATCGGTAGGTGGCTTTGTGTGGCTTTGTGTCTGCTCCACCCTTCATCAACTGTGACGTCTTAGCCCCTATATATGCATCATCATAATGCACTGTCAGTTCCATTCTTTCCGCTTCTTTCTATCCGAAGCCAGCAGTGCAGTCTTCTGACAGACTTTTTTTTTTTTTACTTCAGTAAAATAGTTTCCACCTTAAAATTGTCTCATAGTGTGCAGAAATGAGGCCCAAGACAACAGATTTCAAACCTTTCGGGACTGTAACAGTCAGATGTCGATTACGGACACACACAACACCTACCTCTGGTGCCTCATCACCTCATGTGGCACAAAGTCATGTTCTTGTTGTGTGAGGATAAACCAGAAAGCCATTCACAACCGCAAAGTCAAACTTGCTGTGCCGAACACCATAGGAAGTCACTGAAGCAGTCAAAGACAAAGGTGTGGGCGCGTTCCCGCTCTTGTGACTAAGCCATATCAAGATTGCAGAGTTCGAGAAGTCCTGAAAAAAACACAACTCCCCACTACTCATACCGTTCGGAGTTGCGTGGGTACCGCCAGGCCATGGAGCCACTCCATGGAACAGACTCCTGCAGGGCTTCCGCTTTACCTCTTCCCTCAGAAAACAGCCACATGGACATTTTTTTTTTATAATTAGTTTTTGCATAGAAATAACAAATGACAAAAGTTCCAGAATTCGTCAGTATCTAGTTGATCACCCAATGTGATCCGTCTTCCAATGTGTACCTACAACAGGCCAGTGTACTAGTTGCAATAGTCTAAATTACTTGTGTGTAACAATAGAGGCCATCTGCAATGACATATATGGCCACATGTAGGTAGTTTTTTGCACCTCGCAAACAGCGAATTTGGCTGTTTGCGACGTGCAAAAAGGACATCGCGATGCACAAACCCAGTTTTGGGAATCGGTAACCAGGTACCGAATCGCAAAGCGGGTTTGCGAGTCGCAATTAGGAAGGGGTGTTTTCCTTCCTAATTGCGACTCGCAGTGCAATGTAGGATTGTTTTGTGACCGCGAACGCGGTCGCAAACCAATCAGTTTGCACCCATTTCAAATGGGTGCTAACCCATTCGCAAAAGTGAAGGGCGTCCCCATGGGACCCCTACCCCGTTGTGAATGTCACTGTAAACATTTTTTCAGAGCAGGCAGTGGTCCTGTGGACCACTGCCTGCTCTGTAAAAATTAAACGAAAACGTTTCATTTTTTGTTTTTGTAATGCATCTCGTTTTCCTTTAAGGAAAACGGGCTGCATTACAAAAAAAAAAAAAAAACGCTTTATTGAGATGCAGTAACAGACCTGGTCTGCTGTCTCCAGCAGGCCACCATCCCTGTGAGAGCCACCATTCCCAAGGGGGTCGCATATTGCGACCTACCTCATGAATATATATGAGGTGGGCATTTGCGACCCCCTTGCGAATCGCAAATGGTGTCAAGGACACCATCCTACATTTGGATTTGCGAGTCGCAAATTGTGAGTCGCTCTGACTCGCATTTTGCGAGTCGCAAATATGAACCTACGTACATGTGGCCCATAGTCTCTAACCTGAGATAGTCATTTAGGAAGGGGAGGGAAAGAAAGAGATATGGAAAACCAAGCACTCTACTGATACACCCTGGGGACAAGATACCACCGGAGCTCGCGCCTTTGAAGGGGAGTCCCGCATGGCGATCTAGCCCGACTAGGCACAAAGCAACAGAACAGCGTCTCCTGGGTCCCAGTCATTAGAAATGTCTAAAGGGGCTGACCAAATGTCTCCAGGCCGAGAATGGGCCGGCATGAGATCCCAGTAGGCCGTTAAGTATTCCTGACAAAAGGTAGCATCTTTCAGCCAGTCAACCTTAAGCGGATTATGGTTTTTTGCCACAGCACATTGCAACTCTGTGCTTTGCCAATATGAGCATCAAGGCTACTAGCTTCCTTAACCCAGGCTGTATGTTATGTTATAATGGTTTATTTAGCGCCTAAACTGCCCAACGGCCTCGTAGCGCTTATACTGACATGGCGGAGACATACTGTTTATGTTCATACATGAGATTTAAATTTTAAATAGCCAAGTCTTCAGATCCTTCCTAAAAGACATCTCTTGAGAATTTGATCTCATCTTGAAAGGGAGATTATTCCAAAGCAAAGCACCTTGGTATGCTAGTGATCTTCCTCCCCATCTAGCTTTCCTCGCTATTGGGACTATGGCCAGGTTGGCTGAGGAGGATCTAAGTGGCCTGGCTGGAATATAGATCTGTGCCAATGTTTTCAACATTTCAGGCCCATTATCAAATATGGATCTATGAATGTGACAAAGGGCCTTGAACTGAATCCTTTCCGCCACAGGGAGCCAGTGTAGGGAAGCGATTCCTGTCCGTATCGAGTGCTGTCTAGGATTATTTAACAGCAGACGAGCCGCTGCGTTTTGTACCCTTTGTAATCTTTGAATCACATATCTCGGTGAGCCTATAAACAAGGCATTGCCATAGTCAATCCGAGAACCTATCAGTGCTTGAATAACCAATCTTCTGGCAGAAAAAGGTCCTTAGCAGAGCAAATGCGGTTCCTGCTATTCTATTCGCATGTTGGGCCATTGAGAGAAGAGGGTCCAACCATACCCCCAGGCTTTTAATAAGACATTTAGGGGGTGGAAGGGTAGGCACCCCTCTCAGTAGGCTATAATTGATCAAGTGCATTTTATTTCCAAAAAACATAACTTCAGTTTTGTCGTCGTCAAGCTTCAGTTTACTTTCAGACATCCAAGTTGCAACTGCTTTCAGGCAAGGACCTAGTGCTGTGCCCATGTCTGGGTGGGTATTGGAGAAAGAGACTACCAGTTGCGTATCGTCTGCATATGATATCAGGTTCAATCCAAATGGCTCAACTATTCCGGATAGTGGCCGCATATAGACGTTAAAAAGTAATGGACTCAGAGCCGACCCCTGAGGAACACCACAATTACTGAAAGTGCTCCTGGAGATATACGCTCTCGAGTACCTGGAAGGACCTCCCATATATAAATGAGAGAATCCATTCTAGCGCAACTCCGGCAATTCCACATCCCCGCAATCTGTCTTTGTATGTCCTTTACATACCCTCGAAGTGCAATCAGGAGGGTGCGCGGGATTACCATTACCAATCACATCAAGCACTTCCTGCCAAAATTCCTCTCTACTGCTGCAGCCCCAAGTAGAGTAAAGGAAGTCTGCATCAGGTGTCGCGCACCTAGGGCACCTTGCATCTGCTCGCAGTCCCATATGCCAAAGTCGCTGCGGGGTATAGTATACGCGATTTATGAACTTGAAATGTATTAAACATAGTCTGTAATTGGGAGAAAGGTCCACGCATATGCGCACAGCAGTACTTCCAGACTTCATCAGACAGGGGCATATACAAATCGGAATCCCATTGCACCCTGGCGAGCAGTCTCGTGGAAGGAGCAGTGGTCTGCATGATAGTATATAAGCCAGTAACTCCTGGGCGTCGGGCCGTGTACAACCGCTCAAGGGCCTGACATGTCTGTGGTGGAGAGGGGAAATACATTAGGTAATGTAGTGCGATATTGTAGGGTTCACAGAGTGCTGCTGCCGGGGAAATAAATTGACTGTCTGGATGAAAAGAGCCCATGTTAGTCAACTGCATGTTGCAGAGGCACATGCGTACATTACCTTCCCTTGTCATCTGCAATCCAGGTTGGTCAAATAGCAACATTGAGGGTGCATATAATGTAGATGCTCCTGTATGTCAGAACATCAACTGCCAGGCTCGGGCCATGCATGCCACAGTGTCAGTGCTCACCTGAGGCCGACGCAGAGGATAGTATAGTGCACTCAAAAGCTTGCGCAGCCATATAGAATCATGTTCGTGGTCCGAGTGCGGTAAGTATCTAATGGGTTGGATCCAGAAGTGTGCAGAGTGTGCCTGAGCACAATTATAATAGAGCTCCAGGTCTGGGGCCACTAACCTACCCATTTCAAAGGGATGAGTCAACAATTCCCACGTAATCCTGGGCTGTCTGCTCTCCCCCCCCCCCCCCCCCCCCAAAAAAAAAAAGTGAGATTAGTAAGGAGTGGAGTCACTTCTTGAAACAGGATGTGAGAGGAATAGGAATATTACTGAATAAGTCCAAAAATTTGGGCAGTAAGACTATCTTGACGATTGCTATTCAACCTGTGAGTGAAAGAGGGAAAGAACGCCAGGCCACAACCTTGTCTTCCAGCCACGAGATCACCCTGCTGTAATTTTTGGCTCAAACATCATTCACATCTCTGCTCAACCAGATCCCTAAGTATCGAACCGTCTGGGATGCCCAAAGTAGTGGATGTTCCGATAGGTGTAGGGTTGTAGCATCCATCAATGGAAAGATCACGGACTTAGCCCAATTTATTGTGATGCCCGAAAGTTGACCAAATCAAGCAAATACTTCTATAATGGGGTCTAAATGTGCATGTGGGCTATGCACAATCAGGGTAACATAGTTTGCGTACATCAACACTAGAATTAAACGTTGCCGGAACGCCAGCCCCCGATTAGTGTGATGCTGCTGCAGACGTGCTGCCAGCGGCTCCATCGCCACTGCAAATAGCAGTGGCGAGAAGGGACATCCCTGCCTGGTGCCCCCAAACACCCGGAAGGACTCAGTGATGCACCCATTGATTCTCAATCTGGCCGTTGGATTCAAATAAAGTAGCCAAATTAATTGAATAAATCTAAGGCTCAGCCTCAACAGCGCAAGAAGAGCAAATAGGTAAGGCCAAGTGAGAGAATCAAAGGCCTTTGTGGCGTCTAAAAGAAATTGCTGCAGCACAACTCTAAGTCCACCGTCAGGGCCATCGCAAAAAAGGTGCGCAAATTGTACAAGGTAGAGCGACCAGGCACAAATCTCGGCTGGCCTGGTTGCACCATAGTTGGCAGCAGTGTCTGCAGCCTAGATGGAATCAACTTCACCAAAACCTTATTGGCAACATTTATCAGTGACAGCGGCCTGTAAGACTCGCATAGACTGGGGACCTTCACCGGCTTCGCACAATGACAATGAGTGCCTTGTGGAGCGAAGGGGGAAGTGTGCCCTCCTCCAGGGACTCCACATACATGTCTAACAGGTGAGGGGCCTTATAAAAAGCCGCTGTGAGCCCATCTAGACCTGGTGCCTTATTACTCTGGAGACCACGAATTACATCCTCCACAGAAAAGGGGGACTCTTTAAGTATTGTCTGTGTACGCCCTCCAGCCATAGCAGGCTGATGGGATCAAAATATTCAGTGTACTGCCCAGGGTCTGGTACATCCGGCGAGGAGGACAAAGAGGCATAGAAACCCTTCATAATTCTCTTCACTTCCACTGTACCGGCACAGCCCCGCCCCCCTTCTCTGAGCTGAACAATATAGTCGCCTGCCCGGGGTTTCCGGAACATCGCAGCAAGCGTCTTCCCAGCCCTTTCTCCCTCCCCATAACATCGCGCTGTTGCCTCCTTCCCCAAAAAACAAACTTTGCGGTGTGCTGCTTCCTCATACTGTGACATCTTGTCTCTTGCCTTTCCCAAGAGTGCGCCATCCAGAGTCGCACAATAACAGTGCTCCAGGAATGCAAGCTGGGTATTAAATTCAGCAGCTCATGACGCAGCGCCTAGAGCACCCCATGTTGCTTGGCGAGGCATAGACCCCCGAATACCCACCTTAACGGCTTTCCAAAGCGTGCTGAGGGAAGATACAGAGCCCTGGTTATAAGCAAAAATTCCATTATCGCCTCCTGAACCTTCTCCCTAAATACCTGATCTCGCAATGCCCCCACCCAAGGGAGGTGCCAGATAAACGCCCGTCTGACACTCCCAGGAATTAGTAGCTCAAGAAACACTGGAGAGTGATCTGATGATGTTCACGGCAAGTGCTTAATCTCCGCCATCCAGAGCTCCACATCTTTAGTCCCAAGCCACATGTCTATGTGAGACCAGCTGTTATGCACTGTGTTAATGCAGGTGCCCTGCCTGAGCATATGCCACGCCTTGCTAGCCAAATATCAGCCAAAGCATGCTTTGTCATTATATAGGTCAAAACCTTTGCAACGGCCTGATGAGGGTGTTGCGCGCAGCCGTCACGGTCCACAGCTGGGTTTAGCACCACGTTAAAATCCCCATCCCAAAGCAAAGTCCCAGATCCAAGTGAACATGCCAGACCGCCACAAAAATCTCTGAATCGTCCGCATTGGGGCTGTGAAGGTCATGGAGCACTCCTGCCATTATAACATAGCAGCTGTTTGGGTCGCAGATCACCCTCCCAGTGTGCCACAGCAAACCCCTGCGTGTGATTATTGCCACACCATATGCATAACCAGAGTACGCTGCAATAAGACACTCTCCTATCAAGCCCGCTCGCAGCCGTGATCTTGTTTCAAAAGCTAGATGAACTTCCTACAGCATGCAGACATCATCCATCAAGGCATTGGAGAGGCTGTAGTTCCCACCCCAAAAGGGAATGGGAAGACAAGAGCTCCAACAGAAGGGGAAAATAAGTAGACCATGAACCTCCCTGCCTAGAGTCATATTGCATAGTGCTCCAGGCCCGGGACCCTCCAGCATTTCAGTACATGTTCAACAATAAGCTTATACTTAATTATTGTCACTCAGAACACCCTACCACCCTCCACCCCCTGCCTTCCTCATTCCCAGACGGACGAGCCAGGTCTGTTTTCTTTGGGAGAGTTTTGACAAACTTTGTGGCCTGCTTCAGATCAGTAAAGAAGTGCAGTCTGCCGTTGTGCTAGATTCTCAATTTTGCTGGGTAAATTAGGGAGTATTTTGCTTCTGTTTGATTCAGAGTGCGCTTTACTGGCAAAAACACCCTGCGTGTACCGCCTGAACTCCAGGGGTATAGTCGGGGAATATGCTTAGCGTGTTATTGTTGTAGACAATGGGTCTGTGCTCACAGGCCAAACAAAGTATCGAGTCTCAGTCTGTATAGTTTAGCAGACGTGATATGATGGGTCAAGCGGGTGTCCTGGGAGGCTCCACCACCAACACCAGAGAGGGATCTCCAGGGAAATGCACTATTAACATAGTCTCCGCATCTTCCATGCGACCCATGTCCAACGATTCGGGGATACCCGGGATGCGGAGATTGTTCAGTTGGAAATGGGCTTCAAGGTCATCATTCTTGCTGCGAACTACCTCAAGCACTTGCTCTATCTGAAGGAGCCGCTGGTCTTCGGCGCATCGTCCATCCTCCAAGTGCGGGACTCCCACCTGATCAAGTCGGGTATCATGATTGTCTACTGTATCCTTCAGAAGGTCCATTCAATGTGTGAGGTGATGTAACTGAGCATTGATGCCTACAAGCCTCTGCTTGAGGTCCAGAAACATAGCTTTGATGGATGATGACTGTGACTTGCCTTCCTGAAGCTGCTCCGTAGCGCTCTCCTCCTCAGCCATTTTACTTGCCTGCTCAGCCTCCTACTTTCAAAAGAAAGTTTATCTTGCCTGTGGTCTGTCTTCCCCATACCGGTGGTTTCAATTTCAGCTGGCCGCACTTCTAAGTGTCCAGCAGGCAGTGACAGTATGTCAGGTAGCACACCCAGTCCAGCAACCACCACATGGAACTCACGAAGCGTCTTCCACCGCTTATCCCGCTACTCAGTGCCACCTGCTGCTCGCCTCTGCGGAGCGACGATGACCCTTAAGAACACCCAGATTGCGCGCTCTCCAGTCGCACCTCACAGTCCCCACTCTGTCCAGCCACTGTTCCACCTCCCAGGCTCTCGATCTTTGCCCCCGTAGTGCTGCATAGGAACCGCTCCAGGCACCCAGGGCTTCTCCAATATGCTCCCTGCTACAAAACCTGGGTGGCTTCCACACTGTTCCGCCCAAAAGGAGATTCCACGCCTCCAGCCTCAAGCAAGGGTTCCCAGGACACTGGTGGGCCCCACTGAGTGCCGCCAGCTCACAATGTCTCTCCTCTGCAAGGGCCCTCTAACCGCTCACACCTCTGGGGCATACTCCCCAGGCCCAAAAGGTACCTAGTCGGGCAGTGAGGCCCCCACTGTAACAAGGCCCCACACACCCAGTGCCAGCGCCCAGTTTCTGCGCACCCGTAGCTCCTACTGCATCCCGCATCCCAGCCTCCACAGTAGTGCAGCCGTGTGTATCACCACAGGTCCGCACAATCACTGCCGCGGCCCTGGAGTAGCACCAACAGTGAGTCCCGAGTGCAGGGCAGGGGACTCTCCAGCCAGGTCACCAACCTTCTGCCTGCCAGCCGTTGAGTCAGACGTCTCCTCCAGCCTCAGCTTTGCCTTGCGCCGGGAGCTCTGACACTGCTTCCGGTGTAATGATGATCCAGCCTCCCGGCACCCGCTCCTTGAGGCAAGGTGGGCCACAGAGTGTCAGGGAACTCCCTGGCCTGTAGTCTTTTCCTTCACTACACTGCCAGCATGGGCCACACATCCAGAGCTGGTGCCGATCCATGCAGCGTACCTGACCTAGGCCCCAGGATTACAGCTGTCTGCACAGCTGGGCCCAGCACTAGGCCCCTGTGTGCCCGGTGCTCACGCTGCGGCCACCCCCCCCGGGTCCGACATTGATGCCTTCCTTCTCCTGCCACTGGGGGTTGCCGAGGCCACCTCTGCTGCACTTTGCCCTTCAGCGGCATGGATCCAGCGCCGGCGAAAGTTGACGAGACGTAGCACTCGCTATCACTGGGTCTTCAGGGCCCGGAAGACGACTGACAGGTTTATGGATTTGGTGCTTGTACTTGCCCGATGGTAACTGACGATGAGCTGGAAATCTGCCAATGGTCCTGACCTGGGTTGATGGGGGAAGGAGTCGTCTAAATGGGTGGATAGTGAGAGAAGGCGCATCAGAGAGGGGGAGGCCATGGGAGTGCATAGGTTCCCGATTCTACTGGCCTGGGATGCAATACTGGTGGCATGCCCCAGAATAGATGCCCAGGGGCAAAACGTGCGTGAGGAGGTGGTCTCTGTGGTGCCCTCACCGCAAGTGGATGCAACACTGCTGTCCCCTACCCCTGCTGCCGATGTTTAAATTGGTGAAGCCCAGGCTGAGTGATTGGTATTTGGAAGTTTGCTGGATGTCTATGATTTGGGTGTGGTGGTGGACTGCTGCGGCCCTACCTGGGGTTATGCCACCAGCTTAACGCCTCCAAAATGAGGCAACAATATGACCTGCGGCGTAAGCTTTAACTTGATTTTCTGACTTGTACTTTCTGTGTCCTTTTTCTTATTGTTGTTATCAGCAGCCTGAACCCCAATACATTCCCAACCACACCATCCTAAAGGGAATCCAAGAAGACAAAGTGTGTATTTTTCCAGGTCTAGCCTTATTATCAATAACGCCTCATGCCTTTCGAAAAGGTACTCGCACATCTTGTGGGATAGAGTAGTGGAACTCTTGCCAACTGTCCTCGAGGAAGTCAAACAAATTCTGCAGCGCATGATCCTCGACTGTTAAGATGATGTAAAATACACCATTCTTCCTTCCTGAACTCAACCGCCTGGGGCTTTTGGGACAAGAGTTCTGCTTACGCGCCATGTCTGGATTTGCTCCACAATCTTTTCATGGGGCGTGCGGTAGCCCCTCGTGGCCATGCTCTTTTGATAGCTCCAAACTCTTCAAAATGAAGGCAGTCGGCCCTTGAGAAATTCTAAGATCGCCTCCCTCTTACCATCTTCAAAATGGTCATGCTGGCTTAGCCCTGTCTGCCCTAGATCCAGGACTTTTACTTCCACATTTCCGCATGTAGCCCCACAGGCATCACCTATAGTTTCAGGTAGGCCCCAAGCACTTCCAGTTCTCTGTGCCCCTCCTTTTGCCTTACCAGTGCAACTCAAGTGTCCGCAAAGGTGATGATGGTGGTTGCAGCTTCTGGGCCTCTTGGCCTTCTGCATCTTCCTTGTAGACCACGCCAGGTAGCACATGCGGTCTCTGCAGTAGGATCTGAAGTCTCAGTGGGCTTAGCACGACAGCTACCTCTTTTGCTAGAGAAGGTTTAGTTGTTGCTTTCCAATTGTTGCAGAAATAGATAGGTCTATAGCTCTATTTGTGGAAGTGTGGACGAGCAGCTAGGCTTATCAAGGAGCCTTTAAGCATTTGTTGTACTCACAGAGGCAATAAATGAGACACACACACACACAAAGAATAAATACGAGACCAATTTAGAAAAATAAACGTAGCATTTATATATACTTCAAACCATACGTCTTTGTTATAAGGTAAGCAGTTTTCAAATTAACAATACTTTGCTGTTTCAAAAATAGTGTAATTTTCAGAGTCTTCAGTGTTTAACTTATGGAAGGAAAACAAGCTGCAGTTTTTTCAGGTAAGTACACAACTTAAGGCCCCAGTGTTCAGGGGTTTAGACTAGCACTGGACAAGGTTCAGGTTGGTATCCAAGGTGCACCCACAGCAACAATGGGGTGGCTGAGTGCAGAGGCTAAATTTGAGGTTGGTGCTCTTTGTTAGTCAATGGAGGCGATGTAGGTCGACGCTGTGCTCACAGGTAAGTACCAGCAGTGGCAGAGGTTGGTCTCCTGGGGGTTGAGGTGAGCACCGGCAGGGGCACAGCTCAAGATCAAACTTACAGCCTCAGCGGCACAGGAGTGGCCGGGAGCAGAGTGCCAACATGGCGTTGGGTGGCCACTGCTTTCCAGTGGAGACAGGGGTATCCGCTGCAGAGCTACTCACAGGTGAGTAAAGTGGGGTCAGAGGTCGATCTCCTGGCGGTGAGGTAAGTACGGGGGGGGCACAAGGCCAGCATCAAACCTAAACCCTGAGCGGCTCAGGGGCGGTTGGGTGCAGAGTGGCAACACAACGTTGGTTGCCCAATGTATTTCAGTGGAGGAGATGACAGGCTGCAGGCTCTGGCCAGGAGTGCGGGGCGGTCAACCCACAGACGACCAGGTAAGTTGAGATGCCAGGGTTCGTAGGCGCACCATCAGTTCACCTTCGGCCGAAGTGGGTGTCTTTAGACATTTAAACAGCTCACCAGGCAGGTCGCGGTCGGGAGGATCCCTCAGATTTAGGCTGCAGGCATCCCTGGGGAGTCCGGCAGGGGTCAGCCCACGTGGACTGTTGGTCAGAAGTGCCGGGAAACCTTTGTGCGTCGGTGCAGTGGTCACTTCTGGTGTCGGGTTTCCCGGTTCCTCAGGCAGGCTGCCCCTTCCTTAAAAATGGTTTCTTCTACACAAGTCCGCTCTCCACTGGAGTTCTTTGTCTTTTTGGAAGGCAAGCAGACTTAACAAGGCTTTGGCGGTCGCTGGGCTGCAGGATGGTCTTCTTCTGGGTGCAGGTTTCTTTGAAGGCTGCAGACAGGCCGGTAGGTCTGTGGCCCAGTCAGTGGGCGTCTTCAGTCTTCTCTAATGACGACGTGTCTGGTTCTTCTTAGGTTGCAGGAATCTGATTCTAGGGTTTCGGGGTGCCACCTAAATACTGAATTTAGGGGCTTTAAAGGGAGAGCCAGGTGGTAGCCAATGGGCTACTCATCTTGAGGGGGACTACACCCTTTCTATGACCACTTCCTTCAGGAAGTGATCATAGCCTTAACCCTATTGGCCTAATTCCTTCCATGCAAGATGGAGGAATTTTAAAAGTAGTGTCTACTTAAGCTCTTTCACTTTAGGGGTGGGACTAGTGTGAAGTTAACACTCCTACTAATTTACTTAATTTTCCTGCCAGTCCTGCCACGAAAAGTGGGGTCTGGAACTGAGGATCGACCTCTTCCACCATTTGGAGAGGCCTCGGTCTCATTTCAAAGGCGACCAACTGTCCATATTCAAGTTACCTGTTGTGATGAGATGTAGTAAAGGTTTGACACACGTTCCTTCCCAAGGTATTTTCGATGCCACAGTTGGACGTTAACATGCTGATAGCATTCCTAAAGTTCACACCTTTTGAGTCTGTGCAAATCGGCTTACAGCATCTCCTCACATTGAAGACTATCTTCCTCATTGCAGTTATATTAGCTTGTTGCATGAGTGCACTGCAGGCAATGTTGATGCAATAGCCCTATGGATGGTCCTGTCTCCCTGCCACACTTGGGCAATTCATTACTCTACCAGGATCCTTTGTTCCACATCGCCCCTTGAAATATTAGAAGAGGCTCCATCTGTTGAAACCTAAAGCGGCTTTAAGCTTTTTCATAGATTGCATTGTTGAACATCGAGTGAACAATCAACTTTTTGTGGGGTTCTCTGGAGTTAAGAAAGGGGGAGGCTTGCACAAGTGGACCTTGTTGAGGTAGATAGTCTTGTGCATTAAGATTTGCTACGCACAGCCCAAAGAAGAGGCTCCCAGAAAGTCTGAGGGTCCATTCCACCAGCGCTACCACTATGTAGGCATGACTTATGCCTGTTCTTTATCTGGCAGGCTGCAGTGTGAGCATTAGTGCATGTGTTCACAGAGCACTATTGCTTTAACAACCAGGTCTGGAGGGAATGACACTTTGCTCTCTCATTTCTGCAAGACCTTTTGGTATGATCTCACACCACAGATCCTCGACCTTTGCAGAAGTACTGCTTTGGTATCTATTCTAAGTTGAAGAATCTGCAATTAGAAATATCCTCCAGAAGAAAAAGTTACTTACTTTCAGTCACGCGGTTTCTGATGGATCCTCTATTTAACTGCAGATTTGTCAACTCTTTCCCAGTTGCCTTATTCTGAGAAGAGGTTTTTTTAACATCTAAAAAGTTCCTAATTAGTTCTCGGTACACAATTGTTCACAGTCTGCACCTGAGTACATGAAAAGTGAAAAGAAAGCGATGTCGGCATGCAATGGTGGTGCTTAATTGTGGCTCCGGGCACTCATGTCAAGGGATGAATGGAGCCAGCGCAGAGCCGCATGATGGCACATAGCGATGCATGGTAACAAAGTTGTCCATCACCAGCCTTATACCTAAGGAATATTCTAAGGTTAGGAATATTTCCTTTAATAGAGTATCCACCAGAGGGAACAGTACCGAAGGTAAGCAGCTTATTTGTTTGGAATGCTATGTTTTAGACCTGTAATTAATTGAATTGGAGCTTTGTACTCTACAGCTGCTCTGGGGAGTATAATGAATAAACTACACTTCAGCTTATGCTCTTGGTTGAAAGTCTCTTTCATTTAAGCACTTTGGAACATAACAGTTAACTTTTTCAGATGATCTGAGTGGTCCCTGGTACAATGATGCGTTAGCAAATTGCTGTAACATAAAATGTTGAAGATTCCTGGAAGTGGTAGAAAGTAAGCAGGGAAGGTTCGTGGCCATGAAATAGTAACCTAATGACAGGATAGGGCCTTACAAAACTGGAGACTACATTATTTCCATTGTTAGATCCAGTTTGGCACGTAGATCGGTATATGTTGTTAGGTAATAGTTAACGACTATGTGCTGAACCTGGGTCTCTTAATTCCTCGAGTTTGATAAAGGTGAACATGGTACCCTCAAAAACAATTTGGAACTTCAGCCTAATAAATACAAATATTGAAACGTTTACCTATTTTTTTTTTTTTTTTTACAGAGCTTGTTTATTTTTGAAAACCTCATAGACCTGCATCAATGCTACACCTTTCCTGTGGAGGTCGAAGTGAGTACAGCAGTTTTTAATATGTGATCATAGACGTGTTGTCATTCAGAATTGACAACCTATTTGTATTTAGAATCGTTGCGTTAAGCTTCTTTCTTGTGTGTGCTGGTATTGCTCGAGTTTACCCTGTCATTTTTGCAATGGATTCAAGACCCCTTCACATTTTGCTATTTTGTCTTTTTCTTTCTTCCTAACATTTGATTCCCCTGTGAAAAAGTCTTGACCCCGGGGACATATTTTGTGGACTTCATTATTTTTCAGTTTTACTGATGGGGCCATCTTTCCAACTTTGGTTGAGTTATATGAAGGGGACTAGTGTGCTGTAAAGATGATGTTTCTGGAGCCACAACCGCTGGAATAAGTTGGAACAGACCTGCCTACAACTATCCCTCATATGTTACTGTAATAGCCACAAGTAATCTAAGAGTTCCAAGCATTAACTTTGTCAGTTTTCCTTGTTTTGCAGTTGTAGACCTAGAAAAGGGTTATTTTTATCTCAGCTTTAGTTTCCACTTTTTAAAGTGTGTTGGTGGAAAGTTTAGCAGCCTACGAAAGCTTTTTTAATTACTTAACAGCATTGTACATGGAGAAGGTTATTTGGTAAGCTCCATTAGCTGTCCCTTGTTGAAAGAGTTATTGACATTTTAGATCAGCCCATGGGGCAGCAGTTGGGAGTTATGTGCGTCAGTCTACGTCATAATAGGTGGATCGTTTCCTCCTTACTGTTGTACTGCTCTTTTATTGGTTATGAGTGGCATTTGTCTAGAAAGTGACACAATCGTCCTTTCCTCTCTGGCTCTTCCTCCCTGCGAATGTGGTGGAAGAAAGTTAGAGTGCTGCAAATTCGTGATTCCACCCTACCTCAAGCTAATCACAAACCTAAGGAGCAACAGCAGGAGGCAAGCCCTATGAGGCTAATAACATTCCCTACTAGTGCTTCTGCACTAAAAGCAATCCATTCTCCATCAGGGACAAACACTTATGGTATGATGAAGCTAAGTGCACTACAATACGTGTCCTGTCTTATTTCTTTTTTTGATAAAGAACTTTTATTGATTTTTGCAAAAGAAAGAAAACCATGATACAAACATCAAAACACGATGCCAACGGGCACCCAACATTGGTCGAACCTGTGATCCCAGACAGCACTAATATTAGAGATGACATGTTATTCAGGTGCCTATTGCGGTCTCCCATTTCCCCCATATCCTATTATATTTATCCGGACATCCTCTAGCCTCATATACAAGTTTTTCACTCTGTGCGCACCAATCCACTCCCCGTCTCCATTTAGCCAGTGATGGGGCACTCTTGGCCTTCCAATTTGCACTATATCCCTCTTAGCCACTAAGCACGCCACCCCGAGGAAGATTCGATCCGGTCTCCTGAGCTCGGTGTCACCCATGATCCCAAGAAGGAGGGGCAAAGGCTCTCTCTCTATATTCTCCTGCAACACCTCAGAAACCTCCCCCAAGACAGCTCCCAATAGGCTACCATGGCCGGGCATGTCCATACCATGTGAAAGAAGTCGGCTGTGGGATTTCTGCAGCGGGGGCACTCCGCAGTGGGGCGGAGGCCCGCTCTGTGTAGTTTGTCGGGTGTGAGGTATGCTGTGTGCAAAAAATAAGTTTGTATCAGTCTAAGACGGGTAGCAATCGCCAGGGCACGCGGGGCCATTAGCGCCTCACCCCATTCCACCTCTTCCATGGGGCCCACCCACCCCTCCCATCTCTGGCGAAGCACCCCCAGGGAACCCGAGGTGCCGGAGACCAGGGTGCGATATATCTGGGAAACACCTCCGTTGCCCAAGCTCCCCATCAATGCCTTGGCCTCCATGGGGCTGCACTCAGGTATGGTTTCTCCCATTCGGATATGTACTGATAAGGCATGTCGGAGCTGGAGGTATCTGTGGAACTGTGTCTTATTTAATGAGAAGTTTTTCTGGAGATCTTCGAAGGATTGTATGTGTGACCCGTTCCAGACATCGCCTAGTGTGGAGATGCCAATGTTATCCCAATTCTGAAACCCCTCCAGGCCCGCCACCTCCACCAATTGCCTCCCCTGCCACAATGGGGTCTGTTGGGTAAGTCGGGCCCACCACCCTGTCGATTTTTGAGCCGTCCGCCATCCCTGCAGAACCACCTTGGTCACGTCCGGGATGTCTCGAGAGATCGGACCTCCATAGAGGGTGTCCCAAATCCGTGGGTACCCCATCGTTTGGAGCTCCAGTCGGTATGCCGGATCTGTCCACCCACCCCCCATCCAGTCATTAATTACAAGTACTTGTGACGCGAGGTGGTAGTAATGGATACTGGACAAGCCCAAACCTCCATCACACACATCTCTCTGGCAGGTTCTGAGTGCTAATCGTGAGCGGGCTCCGCTCCATATAAATTGGCGTGCCAATGAGTCCATTTCCCCAAACCATTTCCTAGGAATGGGATGGGGAAAATTTTGCAGGAGATAGAGGAGCCTAGGAAGGATCATCATCTTGTAGAGCGCTACTCTACCAAGCAGGTTAAGAGGGAGTGTCCTCCAGTGTAGGAGATCGCCTCTAATCTTCCTGGTTAACGGTGTAACATTAAGTTCCCATGTCAACTCAGGGAGAAGTGAAATAAATATTCCCAGGTATTTAAAGCTGTTTCTTCGTACTGGAATATTCCGCTGCCAGTCCACACAGTCTCCGGAGCGGTGTAGGGGGACCAACAGGGACTTGGCGGGATTCATGATCAGCCCCGAGGCTTCTGCGAAAAGGCTCAGGATCTCTAGCACGCGGGGGCCACTTTTAGCCGGGTTGGAGATATATGGGAGGACATCATCTGCATATAGCGCCACACGGTCCTCTGCGCAAACGGGCCAGGACCAGCCTTCGATCAGGGGATCTCCTCGCAGCAGTATCGCAAGAGGCTCTATCATTAATGCGAAGAGCAATGGGGATAGCGGGCAACCCTGCCGGGTTCCGCGGCCAATAGGGAACGGGTCGGAGACCACTCCATTCACCCGGACTCGAGCTGTCGGTTTGGAATACAGGAGTCTCACTAGGCCTCGGAATTTGGGGCCAAGTCCATTTTTCTGCAGGACCAATTCAAGGTAGGACCAATCCACTGTGTCAAAGGCTTTTTCAAAGTCCAGTAAGAGTAATGCCAAGGGTGTGTGTGACAGAGTCCTGTGATGTGCCAGAGCCAGATGCAGCCGCCTAATGCAGTGCCTGGTGCTACGAGTGGGCATAAAGCCACATTGATCAGGGTGCACTAGTGTGGGCATTATCTCTTTCAATCTAGAGGCCAGGGTCGAGGAAAGCACTTTGATCTCAATATTCAGAAGTGAGATGGGTCGGTATGCCGAACAATGCCACAATGGGGGTTGGGTTTTAGGTATCACAACTATCGTAGCTTGGTCAATCTCTGTGGGAAATCGGCCTAGTTTCTCGGCTTCTCCATACATATTGAGTAAGTGGGGACCCAATATATCACTGCATTTGTTATATAGCTCTGCCGGGAGTCCGTCAGGGCCTGGGGTCTTGCCCGATGCCAGGCCGGAAATTGCACTGGTGATCTCTGCGAGGCTAATAGTTTCATCCAGTCTATCTCTTGCCTCCAGGGAGATCCTGGGGAGAGTGACGTCATTCAAGAGGGGGCGTCTCTTTCTCAATGGCAGGGCGGGGGTGCATTGCATAGAGGCGGGCATAGTACGAGGCAAAGCATTGTGCAATTTCAGCAGGTGTCCTGGAGAGGGAGCCCGAGGGTTCTAAAATCTCAGGTATAACCCTGCCGGCCAGAGGGCGAGCCGCCAGCCAGTGTAGGAGCTTCCCATTTTTATCCCCCCAGCCATATATACGGGCTACCGAAGCTCTCCAAATGCACCTAGCCGAGTCTAGCATTATGTGTTTAATTTCTTCTCTAACCATAGTCAGCTGCCTCAGGGCAGTGGCAGACGAAGAGGTCGTTTGTTGGCGTTCCAGTCTGAGGGCCCTAGCCTCCAGGTCAGAGATCTGGGAGTTCCTGTCTCGCTCGCGGGAGCGGAGAAGGTGCTTGGCATGCCCTCTAAGGGTAGCCTTACAGGCGGCCCATAATGTTCCCGGGGACCGGACCGACCCCAGATTCAGATCAAAATATTGGGTTAGTTGATTTCTGATCTCCTGGGTGTAGTCTTTATCTTGTAAATACCATGCGTTTAGGCGCCATACTGGGCGTCTGGAGGGATCTGCTCCACCCAGGCGGACCCGCACTGGTGCGTGGTCCGAAACTCCCCGGGGAAGTATCTCAGTCCCTGTGACGCTTGAGAGGTCCAGAGCGGACATGAATACCAGATCTATTCTGGATTGCGTCCGGTGGGCGGCCGACGTGTGGGTGTACCGACGATCCCTAGGGTGCCAGGTTCTCCATACCTCGCCAAGGCTCTCGGTCCAACCAGTCAGAGCCGAAGCCCTGGCTAATCTACTGGTCGTGATCTCGCCGGATACATCCAAATCGGGATCGAGAACCGTGTTGAAGTCCCCTCCCAACAGGGTGGTCCCCTGGGGCAGTCCCACAACCACTCGGCGGAGCGAGTGCAAGAAGGCATCAAGTCTCGTCGGGGGGGGCATACGCCAATATAAAGTTTATCGGTGTTCCATGAAGAGTCCCCGTGGCCACAACAAATCTGCCCTGTGGGTCGACCTGCGTGGCTGTGATCACCACAGGCAGAGAGCGGTGAAGTAAAATGGCTACCCCTCTAGAGCCCCTGGAGAAGCCCGCGTGGTATACTCTGTCATATCCTCCCCGCACGAGCATGGGGCACCTAGTCCCAAGGAGGTGAGTTTCCTGCAAGAGGACCACTGAGGGGGAGTACCTGCGGAGAGTGTTAAATACTGCTGACCTCTTAATCTTGTCCAACAGGCCATTTACGTTCCAGGAAAGGACCTGGGTTAATGAGTGCCAGGCATGAGTTGCGTAGGTGTTACATAGGGCTGAGTGTCAGGCTGTGGACCCAGGGGCGACCATTCCAAACATAACAATGAAATAATAAGAGACCTAACCAACTTATTCCTATCTAAACTAACTTCAAAAACCCCACCCCCCAACCACCCCCCTCCCCATACTCCCACCCCGGAAGCATCTGTCGCCCAAATACCCAACCAAAACCAGACAGCCAGCAGGACTGTCCTTGGGGTGGAGTGGTGGACCCCTCCATATAGTCGGATCAATTACAATTAGTGATAGCCTGCCAAGTCTCGGGCGTCATATATTAGAGAGGCTTGGCGCCTTCTGTAGTGATCCTTGTAAGGTCTGCATAAGTAAGTCTGACATCCCAAGTCTTTTGGACTCCCATTAGTGGGTGTCAAATGCGTCATATTAACCGAGGGCCGGGGATTGGCTCAAGTTGTTATCATCTATTGGTTGGCTTGAGGCCTGAGGCCCCAAGGGGTCCACGGGTTCCCTCTCTGTTTGTGAGCCAAAGTCTCGGATTTCCTCATTATTTTCCAAGGTGCTTGTGTCTTTCGGTCTCCCTCTCTGGGATCTGGTGCGCCTCCGGCTCCTCCGGGGGCCTCACGGGGCGAGGGGACCAACCCGAGGGGCCCTCTCCAAGTGTCCCGAGGGCCCCCCTCTGGCTCCGACGCCCTCCTCCGTCAGCCAGTCCCAAGCCTCTTCAGATGTTTCAAAAAAGTGCGCTCGCCCAGCCAGGAGGACCTTGAGCCGCACGGGGAAGAGGAGCATGTATGAAAGTTGCATCGCTCTAAGTTTCTGCTTAACGTGTTCGTACGACCGGCGGCGGGTCTGGACCTCACGGGTATAGTCTGGGAAAATTAGGATTTTATGGTTCTCCCATTGAAGATCTTCCAACCTCTTAGCCTCTTTAAGGATATTGTCTCTATCCTTGAAGTTGAAGAAGCGCGCAATCATTGGGCGTTTTGGGCCGCCTGGTGGTGGGCGAGGAGCCAATGCCCTGTGTGCTCTTTCGATCGCGAACCAGGGCGAAAGGGACTGCTCTGGCATCCAGGTTTTAATCCACTTCTCTAGGAACTCAGATGCCCCGCCATCTTCTATTCCCTCTGGGAATCCGATGAAACGCAGGTTATTACGTCTTGACCGGTTTTCTGCATCTTCCGCACGACGGTGAAGCTCGCCGGTTCAGGTCTGCAGCTGGGCCACTTTACTTCTGAGGTCGGCTAGGTCATTTTCAGTCTGGGAGACTCTAGTTTCAACCTCAGTGATCCGGTTCACTGCGTTTCTGAGGTCCTGTCGAACAAGACCCACGTCTTCTCGCACTTCCCCGATCTTAGTCTCTACCGCAGACTGTGATGATTGAATGGCTTGAAGGATGGCACTCACTCCGTCTGGTGCGGGGCCTCCGCTGGCTGTGTCTCCCTCTCCTCGCTGGCCCGCCGGCGTCGTGAACTGGTCAATCTTTTGCTGGGAGGGTGGGGGTTGTTTGTTCGCCTTGTCTCTCCCCATCACAATATCGGAAACAGGAGTCAGGTAGCTCACTTCTTGCGGTCTTTTCAAGTCAAGCCTAGGTCCCCTGCACGCTTGTAGTTACCACAGTTATAAAGAGGGCGTGGGAAGAGGCGTTCAGGCCCAGGTTGTGGTCTTCTCCACCTTTGGTATCCGGTGACTCCACGATGGGTCCAGCTCCGTCCCGGCCCAGCCGCTAACCGCCATTAGGTATTAAATGTTAAGGGGGGGGTAGGGCATCTTCTTTCCCTAACTCCTCTCCCCTCCCCCACCCTGTTGTCACTTCGTGCCGTTACCTTCAGTAGGGCCTCGACCGGCCCTAGTGTTGATCACGCTGCACCCGCGACGCCATGAGGTCACTCAAGGCCTTTGCCCTTCGTTGGGCCGGATCGCGGTGTGTTTCCCGGTGTGGCAGCGGTCCGCGGTGGGCCAGTTCAGAACGGGAACCCGGAGAAGGTGGCCCCAAGTCTCTCCGTTCAATTTGGTTATTCGGACGTGTCCGTATCCTCGGAAAGGCCTCGTCCCATCCCGGTGTCTCCGCCACATTCCGTGGACACCCAGCATACCTTTGTCGTCACTCACGACACCAGGAAGTCCCTCTCCGCAAACGCCTCTCCGCCGCTCCAGCCCCGGCCAGCGGGGTCTCCCCCGGGTGCAGCGCAGCCTCTCAGCTCCCCGCGGCCGTTGTCCTCGAGCCGGCGCACGGCCGCAGCGTCACCCACACAGCGCTCTCTCCCTCTGGATGCAGCAGCACTGCTCCTGCATGCCGCGAGGACCACGTTTGGAGCGCAGCCTCAGCTCCCTCCAGGGTTCTTTCCTCACCCCGCCACACCTCCGTTCCAGTTCGGCCACACCGGGAGGGATCGTCGGTCCGGCCCCGACTCAGCCGCGGGAGTCAGCCCCGGCCGCCATTTTGTTTCCAGGGACGGATCGGGCGCGGCTCGGGAACGGGGCCGCTTTCATGAAGTTACTCGCCGCCGGAGATTCCCAGGGGTCGCAAGGATCGTCAAGACGACATCTTCAACTCGGTCAGGCCACTCTAACTACGGGCGGATGACGGAGGGGTCCAGAGCACTCTCAGAGTGCGACCGCCATCTTGACGCCCGAAGCCACGCCCCCCCCTGTCTTATTTCTTAATGAAAACATTTGTTTGTGAAAGGATGTTCTATTAAAATACGGAAAGAACCCTAAATGTAAAAAAAATAAAAAATAAAATTATTTTGTTATAAAATATGACCAAGTATCATAGTACATTGATATACAACACGGGTCTCCAGCCCTTTATAATAGATACTTCTGTTAAATGGAAATCATTCCAAGCTCCTAATATTATTTTTAGTGTGTAGGAAAGTAGCCTTTTTCTAGCTTGGTTACCCCCACTTTTGGCCTGTTTGTCCGTGTGTTTGGCTGTGTCTGCTGGGATCCTGCTAACCAGGACCCCAGTAGTTATGCTCTCTCCCTTAAATTGGCACACTGGTGCTCCATTATATGTCCCTAGTATATGGTACTTAGGTACCCCGTGCATTGGGGTTCCAGGGATCCCTATGGGCTGCAGCATATATTTTGCCACCCATAGGGAGCCCAAGCAAAGGGTTCTGCAGGACTGCCATTGCAGCCTGCTTGAAAAGGTGCAAGCACCCTTTCACTCCCACTTTTCACTGCACAAGGTCACTTATAGGTCACCCCTATGGTAGACTTTACAGCCCAGAGGGCAGGGTGCAGGTGCCTGTGTGTGAGGACACTGCTGCACTACTAGAGGTGCCCCCACAAACTCCAAATCCATTTTCCTGGACTTTGTGAGAGTGGGGATGCCATTTTACACATGTACTGGACTTAGGTCAATACCTAGGTCAAGCTACATAACAGTAACTCCAAACATAGGCATGTTTGGTATCAAACATGTTGGAATCGTACTCCAAGGATTTTGCAAGCATTGGTTGTATGATTCCATGCGCTCTGGGGGCTCCTTAGAGGACCCCCAGTATTGCCATTTTAGCCTTCTAAGGGTTTCCGGGCAGCCCGAGCTGCTGCCACCTCCCAGACAGGTTTCTGCCCTCCTGTTGCTTGAGCAGCTCAAGCCCAGGAAGGCAGAACAAAGGATTTCCTTTGGGAGAGGTGTGTTACGCACCCTCTTCTTTTGGAAATAGGTGTTACAGACTTGGTGAGGGGTAGCCTCCCCAAACCACTGGCTGTGCTTTGAAGGGCACATTTGGTGCCCTCCTTGCATAAACCAGTCTACACCGGTTCAGGGACCCTCAGTCCCTGCTCTGGTGTGAAACTGGACAAAGGAAAGGGGAGTGACCACACCCCTGTCCATCACCATCCCAGGGGAGGTCCTCAGAGCTCCTCCAGAGGGTCACTGGGTTTTGCCATCTCGGATTCAAGGTTGACATGGAACTCTGGGAGCATCTCAGTGGCCAGTGCCAGCAGGGGACGGCAGAGCCCTCTTCTGATAGGTGGGCACCCAGCTAGTTGACCAATCTCCCTTTCAGGGCTATTCAGGGTCTCTCTCTTGGGTGGTTCCTCAGATTCGGATTGCAAGATTCCAGCAGGAATCCTCTGCAACCTCCATTTCAACTTTTGACCAAAGAAACTGCATCTGGACTCTTCAGGACCCTACAAGCTGCAACAAAGAAGCAAGATGCCTCCTGTAACATTGTATCTCTGGCTCCTTCCAGCAGCTGCAACATTTACCTGGTCGAACATCCTCTGAAGACAGCCTGTCTTCAGGAGGTATCCGAAGGAAGAAGGAATCTCCCTTGGAGTGAAGGAGTCACTTCCCCTGCTACTGCAGGCACCAACTGCATCGACGACCGGCTGCCTGGATCCCCTCTCCTGCTGCGTTTTGTGGATCCTGCATCACCGGTGGTGGACTGAAGTGGTCCAGACAGTCCTCTCTTCCAGGTGTCCAACTTGGGAGGAGGTAAGCCTTTGCCTGCCCATGCAGGACAGTACCTCCATGCACTGTGTCCTTTGCAGCTTCCAAGGCTTGTTGGCATCTTTTCCATGAGATCTTCAGGCATCTTGAAGCTCAAGCCCCCAGCACTCCTTCCTGCAACCCACAGCTCCCTGAGTTGTTCTCCGGCCACGTGGGAGCCTTTTTCGTACTGCTGCACGGGCCTCTTCTGGGACATTCGTATCCCCGTCCTGCTGTACTCCTGTGGGTGCTGCCTGGGCTTCTGTGGGCTCTCTGTGTTGCTGAGGACCCCCTCTGACTCCTCCTCCTGGTTAGAGTCCACCTGGTGTTTCGGCAGCTCCACTTTCCGCTAACCGCGGGTTTTGCGCATGCCTAGACTTGCTGGCAGAACCCAAAGACGCAAACCTGACTGCAATCCTCCTTCCATCATGGGACATCACCTGCATCCTCCAGGCACTCAACTTCGTCTTCTTGGGTGCAGTGCTGACACTCCTTCATCGTCGCCTCACCTCTTACACCTTCAGTCTGGTGAGTAGGGGCTGCTGCCCTTCCTGGACTCTGCTGTCCTCCTTGGACTTGGTCCCCTTCTCCCACAGGTCCTCTTGTCCAGGAATCTACTGTTGCTGTCTTGCAGTCTCTTCTGAGCTTTGCATTCTTCTTCTTCTTCTTCTCTATTGGTGATCTGGGGAATTAACAGTGATTCACTCCTGCTTTACTGGTCGCTTGGGTGGGTTGTGGTACTTACCTTTGGGCTTTCCTAGTACTCCCAGCTCCCCTCTACACACTACACTTACCTAGGTAGGGGACAGACTTTTGCATTCCACTCTCTGAGTATATGGTTTGTGCTCCCCCAGGGCTATTTCTATCTATTGTGATTTTCACTAATTGCACTGTTTTTTAAAAACTTTTTGTGCCCATTTCTGCATACTAGTGTATATAATTTGTGTATTACTTACCTCCTTAGGGAGTATTTTCTCTCTGGTATTTTTGGTGTTTGTGTCACCAAAATAAAGTACCTTTATTTTTGTAACACTGAGGCCCTCATTACAACATTGGTGGTAAATGCCGCCTACTGCCACAGCGACGGCCGCCAACATACCGTCGTCACCAGCCGCCACCCACATTATGACCGTAGACGAAATACCGCCAGAAGGCTGGCGGTATTCCGTCAACGGTCATGGCGGCGGACGGCGGTAAGGTGGTGCTGCTGCCAGCAGCGCCACTCCAGAAATACACCGCCGACCTTATCATGCGCAATGATATGGGCTGGTGGAGTTTTGCTGGTGGACACTGCTGCTGGCAGCAGCGCCGCGTTCCATCTCCTGCCGGAGGACCCCCTGTAAACAGGTAAGTCGGGTTCTCCGACAGGAGAGAGGGGTGGGGGTGGTGTGTGTGGGGGTGTGTGTCTGTTTTTGTATACGTGCATGCGGGTGTGAGTCGCGTTGAATGAGTAGGTGAAAGACTGAATGTGAGTGTATGTTGTGTTTTGTGAATGCATGTGTGCGACAATGTATGTTGGTGTGTGTTCCGGTGTGCGGGTATGTATGTGTGTGTATGCGTGGGTGGATGTGGGTATGTGTGTGTGTATGAGTGTGTGTGGGTGTGTAAACGTGCGGGGGGCAGGAGAGAGAGGGGGGTGACTCGGAGGGGGGCAGGGGCGACCCCTATCAGTGCTAGGGAAGGAATTCTCTGGCACTGACGGTGCCTACCGCCATGGTTTTCGTGGCGGTACTCTTGCCACGAAAACCATGGCGGTAGGCGGGGCCATAATCGCGAGGGTGGGACTGTGACGGCTGCCTGGCTGGAGACCGAAGTCTCCAGCCCTGCTGCCGTTACCACCATGGCAGTCGGTGTGTTAAAGTGGCTGTCTGAGCGGTTTCCACCATGGTCATAATTCATTTTTATTTATTTTTTTACCGCGACCTGTTGGCGGTATTACCGCCGCTTTATCACTGACCGCCAGGGTTGCAATGAGGGCCTGAGTGTTTTCTTTCATGTCTGTAATTACTGGGTGACTACAGTGCCATTGCACGAGTTGTGCATGTCTCCTAGATAAGCCTTGGCTGCTCATCCACAGGTACCTCTAGAGAGCCTGGCTTCTAGACACTGACTAAACTACACTAATAAGGGATACCTGGAGCTGGTATAAGGTGTAAATACCATAGGTACGCACCCACACACCAGGCAAGCCACCTAAAAGAGGTGGTCACACATCTGTCCTACAGGAAATCCTTTGTTCTGCCATCCCCTGCCCGAGTTAGGCTCAGCAGCAGGAGGGCAGAACAGTGTCTGGGGTCGGCAAAAGCATGGAATGGCAGGCAGACCCTGAAGGCTGTAGAGGCAGACATAGAGGATCCTCTAGAGAACCCCAAGAGTACATGGTATCATGCAGCACTGGAATCGGTGTAGTTGCATGATTCCAACATGTTTGAGACTAGGTTCATTGAAGCCATTATGTAGTTGGACCACTCAGGTTGACCAGTGTCCACTACATACCTTAGGATGGCTTCCCCGCACTCACAAAGCTCAGGAAATGGAGTCTGGGGTTTGTAGGGGCACCTCTGCTCATGCAGGGGTGCATTCACCATTAGAACCATGCCTCCTACCCTTGGGCTAAAGGCCCACCTTAGGGGGTGACTTACAGGGTCAGAGTAGGCACCTGGACACCTAGCCTGCCACTTGCTTGTTGCTTCCAGTTCCTGCTTTTCCTGACTGATTCAGTGACACTGCATCTGCCTTGGGTTTCCCACTGGGCTTTTCCCACTCACCATTCTTCCCGCAAACGGAAGCCCCACCCTCCCAAGGACCTACATAATGCAGGCCGCAGCGTGACTGCGCAGCGGATGCATGCTGTGGGTGCGTCACTGTAGCACCAAAGGCACGCCAAATGCAAGCCCGTCGCCACGAGCCCTGGTTACATCATCATCTAGCTCTACACGCAACATCATCTTGCTCACCAAGACCAAACCCACATCCATCCCAGACATTGCCACAGTGATCCCCAACAGATTTAAAACTCCTCACCAGGACTGCACCAACAAGCCGGAAGGAGGAACACCCATCATCCACAAAGAGACCATAGAGTGCACCACCGACAACCCCCCCTCCCCCCATCCCTGGTTGAAACATCTCAACTTCAAGCTCCACATGGATGACAAAACAACCATCAGAGGCAACCTTGCATACTGACCCACAAGCCCGCACTCCAGCTTCTGCAACACCATCATAGACTTCATTGTACCCCTAGCCTTACACTCCAAGGACTACATCTTCCTCAGTGACCTAAATTTCCAATTCAGCAACCACAACAATAACAACACTGCACACCTCCTCGACAGTATGAGCAGCCTTGGATTGATCCAGATCGTCCATGTCTCTAAACACACCGCAGGACACATGGGACCCCATTTTCACCTCCCGCAACTGTGTCAAATACAGCCATGTTACAGAATTCAAATGGACCGATCACTCCATCGTCCGCTTCAGCATCTCCAGCCCCTGCACCTCCACCCCCAAGATGACCCGCACCCCCAACTAGAGGAGGACCAAAATATCAGAGACCAGCTAGGCAGACGCCCTCAACACCTCCAACCTCGCTATCGCCACCAACCTCAAACAGGCAGTGAAAAACGCCTGGGTCACCAATCGCACCCACAGCATCGTTCCCATCAAGAACAACACCCAGAGAAAAATCTCCAAAAAGGCCAGCTGGTACTCAGGAAAGCGAAACAAGACAACAAACAGCTGTAAAGGAGATGGCACACCAGCAAGGACACCTCCAATGGGGCAGCCTTCCAGACCTCCCTCAACCTGTACCATCGCCTTCTGAGGGCAACAAAGAAGACAGCTCTTGCCACACGCATCGAAACCAGCGCCAACAACACAAAGGAATTTTTTAGCAATGTTAAGGAATTCTCCAACCTCGCTGCCAGCGAAAATAATCACACTCTAAAAGGAGCTGTGTGCCACTTCTTCCACAAAAAGATCGCAACCATATACAGAAACTTCGAACCCCAGCCCGCACCTATGGACTTCCTTGGCAGATATGCCACCACTGTAATCAACACGAACCACATAGTGAACACCTGGAACATCCTCTCTACCCAGGACATCACCTCCACTATGAAATCCATCCACTTGGGAACTCCCACAGACGTATGCCTGCACTACATCGTCAACCTTAGAAACCAAAAGATTGGCCAGGGGCTCACCACCTTGTTCAACACCTTAATCAACACCGCAACATTTCCCGATGCCTGGAAACATGCCAAAGTCTGACCACTACTCAAAAAACTCTACCCCGACCCCGGCAAGCCCAAAAACTACTGGCAAATCTCCTTGCTCCTATTCCCAGCGAAGGTACTGGAAAAGATCATCAACAAGCAACTCATAACATACCTGGAGCCGAACCAACTACTCAATGCCTCCTAATGGGGCTTCCGCAGTAATCACAGCACCGAAACTGCCCTGATCGCAGCCACTCACAACATCCAAACCCTCCTCGACCGAGGACACACAACAGCTTTGTTCCTTCTCGACCTCTCAGCAGCCTTTGACACCGTATCCCACCACATGCTGATAGAATGACGCTCAGATTGAACACCTCCTTCCTTACTGGTAGAACCCAGATGATCTACCTCTCACCTTTCAGCCCCGAACTCAATGAGATCACCTGCAGTGTCCCCCCCCCCCCCCCCCCCAGGGCTCAGCCCCACGCTCTTCAACCCATATATGATCCCGCTACCCAACATCGTCAGATCACACATTTTCAACTTAATTTCCTACACAGATGGCACCCAACTCATCTTCTCATTTACAACACCTCCACCACCAGAACCATCTTCCAGAGATGCATGACAGGCGTCGCTGACTGGGTGAAGGAGCAGCCTGCAGCTCAACACAGACAAGACGGGAGTACTTGGTGTTGAAAAGTACCCTCTTTTTGGCATGGTTACCCCCACTTTTAGCCTGCTATCATTCTAGACTCTTTACTGGGATCCTGCTAACCAGGACCCCAGTAATTGTGCTGTCTCCTTCTAAATTTGGCTGCCTAGGACTTTGCACACCAACAATTGGCATACTGGTGCCCCTTCTAAGTCCCTAGTATATGGTACTTAGTTACCCAGTACATTGGAGCACCAGGGGTTCTCCAGGGGCTGCAGCATGTATTGTGCCACCCATGGGAGCCCACGGAAAAGGTGTTTGCAAGCCTGCCATTGCAGTCTGCATGAAAAGGTGCATGCACCCTTTCACCACGGGTCACTACACCAGGTCACCGTAAGTCATCCCTATTGTAGGCATGTAGGAAAGTAGCCTCTTTTTAGCATAGTTACCCCCACTTTTTGCCTGTTTGTCAGTGTGTTTGACTGTGTTCACTGGGATCCTGCTAACCAGGACACCAGTGACTATGCTCTCTCCCTTCACACCTGGTTACTTGAACCACTTTACACCCCACATTTGGCATACTAGTGCCCCCATGTAAGCCCTAGTAGATGGTAGCCAGGTACCTAGGGCATTGGGGAACCAGGGGATGCAGCACGTATTATGCCACCCATGGGGAGCCCATGCAAAGTGTATTTGCAGGCCTGCCATTGCAGCCTGCGTGAAAGGGTGCATGCACCCGTTTCACCAACAGGTCACTGCAAGTCACCCCTATGGTAGTCTCTCCTTGGGTAGAGGGCAGGGTGCAAGTACCGGTGTGTGAGGGCACCCCTGCAATGGCAGAGTTGCCCCCACGACCCCAGCTCCATTTTCCTGGACATCGTGCGTGCGGGGGCGCCATTTTATGCGTGTACTGGACACAGGTCACTACCTATGTCCAGCTACATAATGGTAACTCCGAACCTACATATAAACTGTGGACCCTGTGATTCCCTATTTTTAAGGTGTGAAAAACGTTTGAGTGGGGCAAGGATGACTGTCCCTGGGTCCCTATGTTAGGGAAGGGTTGCTGTAATAAGGGTTGTAATGCTAGACAGGGGTGATGTCTGAGCAGGGCTAGAGCAGAACAAAAGGTTTGTCCCAAAGTCTCTAAAGGAGGACAGAGTTGCTGTCCTTCTTGGGGTATAGCAGATGAAGGTAGCTATCCCTAGGGCTCTACGTAAGGACAGGTTTGCGGTCCTATGGTGTAGAGGTAGTGCAGGGGTGCTGCACTGAAGTTTTTCTGGGAGGGCTGGAGGGTTGCTCCTTGTTTTTTTAAGACCGGGCAGGGTTGCTGTTCTGGCTTCAGTTTCTCACAGAGAGGTACTTTTACCTCTGGGAGGCCAGCTGTGGTAGCTTTTGACTCCTTTGGTACAGGCTCCACCCTCAGAGGAATGCTTTCCTTAATGGTAGGATTGCCAGGGGATAATTTGATATCCTGCATGCCTGTGTTTTTAAGAGTGTCCCGGGCCATTATTTCAGGCTCCAGGGCTCCTTCCCTATTTTGCTTTTTAATCTCTCGTGAGATTAACAGAAACAATTGTTTGGGAATAACCAGCATGGGTGAGAAACTCTACCTCAGCCCAACCTGAGGTCTATAGGTTAATTTCTAAGAGGACAGTCAACAGGTAAGCTAGGTGAGACTACCACCTGCTTAGGGCCAGCAACTCCACCCCAGCTAAATTGTACTACAGCTAAGGGGAGGGACTGAGTGGAGTTGTTAACATCAGTGACTTGGTACTTCTGACCAAGTTGGTGATATGCAGATGACACTGTTTTCAGTGGCCATAGTGCTACCGGCACCAGTGTCCCTGTAGACCTGGGCCTCAACACCATTTGTTTGTATTTGCTGCTTGTACATATCCATGTTAAGGGGACAAACAGCTAGGGTGGCACAGACATTGCCACCTTGTGAGACAGAAACTGTCTTAGGGATTTCTACACCTACCTCAGTTTCTATTACGGACCCAAATGTGAACCCAACTACACCTTTGTTTTGACTATTGCCTGTAGTCCCACCACTATTCCTACTACTACTACTAGGGGCTCTTGGAGTGGATGTGGAGGTAGTAGTGGTGGAAGACTCAGGGGCTTTATACTAGGACAGGATTTGTCCCCTGGCCTATGAACTTTATTTCTGCACACATTGCACCATGGCTTTTTAATGTGTGTTATTCCCACCCCCAGAGGAGTTTTATGGACCTGATGAAGAGTTTTTACTTTTATCTTTGTCCCCACCCTTCTCCTGAAGATTACCATCCTTCTTATCCTTGTCACCCCCTGTATGAGCTTTTCTGCTCACCCTTGTTCTGACCCATTTGTCTGCCTTCTTTCGCAGTTCTTGGAGAGAGGTCAGATCTGGGGCTACCAATTACTGGTGCTTCAAGTCAGACACACAATTATTCAAAATATGCTCTCTCGGTAATAGATTATACAAGCCCTCATAGTCAGATACTTTGCTGCCATGTAACCAGCCCACTAAAGCTTTAACAGAACAGTCCACAAAGTCTACCTAGTCTTATGAGGACTCTTTTCTGTAAATATCATCCCTCACCATGTATGGGGGAACAATTTTGTGTAGGTTTCCAGAATCCAAGGAGTCTCCCTGACTCTGTAATCCCTGAAACCTGTGCTGCTGCTGCCACCATGGGGTGCTAACCCCAACCCCTGTCTTTCTCTTTCCACTGCCAAGGCCTCCCTTTCTAGGGCTACCTGTTGCTGCTGCTGCCGCCTCAGTCTGGCCTCTTCCAGTCTGTTTCCTGAGCTCTCTATCTATAGAGTCATCCCCTGGATTTGTGCAGTGGAATCCTTCAGATACTGAAGGGATGTGAGAATGAGCAGAGGTGGATCTATTCCTAGGTTTGGTGACCCTTTCTACTTGCCCTCTGGGTGTTAAAGGAGCCCTACCAGTGTGACATCCCTTCCCACTACCAGCTATGCTAATTGGTCTACTAGGAATATTGTGATCCTTGAAGGTCAGGTTCTCATACGGAGCCTCCATGACCTCAGAGCTATGTCCAGCTGTAGACATGGTGTTTGTTAGGATAGCGTACAGTGTACCTAACCTACCCAACTTTTAGTCTCTCAGAAAGAAGTTTAGAGACTAGTTTTCAGCACTAGGTACTAAGTATACCTCTAGGTATATTGTGGTCTTTCCTGTAGAAAGAACCAGGTGACAGAGTGACAAGGCAATTGCAAGTACTTATCAGGTCCAGGTATCCGTTATTAGTGTAGTGTAGTCAGTGTCTAGAAGCCAGGCTCTCTAGAGGTAGCTGTGGATGAGCAGCCAAGGCTTATCTAGGAGACATGCAAAGCTCATGCACTGCCACAGTAGTCACACCTAGTACTTACACACATGAAAGAAAACACTGTTATACAAAAAAAATGTACTTTATTTTGGTGACACAAATACAAAAAAGACCATAGAGATTATACTCCCTTAGGAGATAATTAATATACAAGTTATATGCATTATTATGCAGAAATAGTCTTAAAAATAGTTAGAAAACAGTGCAATTAGTGAAAATCACAATCAGAAGAAATAGGCCTAGGGGGAGAACAAACCATATACTAAAAAAAATGGAATGCGAAAGTCTGTCTTCCACCTATGTAAGTGTAGTGTGTAGAGGGGAGCTGGGAGTATTAGGAAAGCCCAAAGGTCAGTGCCACAACCTACCCCAGCGACCAGGAAAACGGTAGTAAATTACAGTAAGTTTCCCAGATCACACACAGAGAAGTAAAGAAAAATATTGCAGAACCCAGAAGAGACTGCAAGACACCAACAGTGGGTTCCTGGAAAAGTAGACCTGTGGAATAAGGGGACCAAGTCCAAGAAACACAGCAGGGTCCAGGAAGGGCAGGATCCTCTACCCACCAGGATGAAGGTGGAAAAGTTGAACCACCGGTGAACAAGAAGAGTCAGCACTGCACCCAAGAAGACAGTCGGGTTCCTGGAGGATGCAGGTGATGTCCCATGCCGGAGGAAGGATTGCAGTCGGGTTTGCATCTTTGGATTCCACCAACAAGCCTTGGCACACACAAAACTTGCGGTTAGCGGAAAGTGGAGCTGCCGGGGACCTGGAAGGACCAGGTGGATTCTACCCAGGAGAGGGAGTCAGAAGGGGCCCTCAGCAACACAGAGAGCCTACAGAAGCACAGGCAGCACCCACAGGAGTCCCACAGGACAGGGACAGGAGAGTCACAGAAAAGGCCCACACAGCACTACGAGAAAGGCTCCCACGCAGCCAGAGAACAACTCGGGGAGCTGTGCGTCTCAGGAAGGAGTGCTACGGGCTGGAACTTCAGGATGCCTGAAGATCTTGGAGGAAGGATGCCAACAAGCCTTGGCAGCTGCAAAGGATGTGGTGCACTGGGGTCCTTCACTCAAGTTTGAAAGTTGGAAGAGAGGACAGTTGGGACCATTTCAGTCCACCACCCGTGATACAGGATCCACAAAACTCAGCAGGAGAGGGGATCCACGCAGCCGGTCGTCGTCACAGCTGGTACTTGCAGAAGCAGGGGAGTGACTCCTTCACTCCAAGGGAGATTCCTTCTTTCTACTGATGCAGGCTGAAGACAGGCTGTCTTCAGAGGATGCACAACCGGGGAAATGTTGTAGTTGCTGGAAGGAGCCAGAGATAAAATGTTGCAGGAGGCGTCTTGCTTCTTTGTTGCAGCTTGTAGAGTCCTGAAGAGTCCAGATGCAGTTTCTTCGGTCAAAAATCGAATTGGAGGTTGCAGAGGAATCCTGTTGGAGTCTTGCAATCCGAGTCTGTGGAACCACCCAAGAGAGAGACCCTAAGTAGCCCTTAAAGGGGGATTGGTCAGCTACACAAGTAAGCACTTATCAGGGGAGGGCACTGACGTCCCCTGCTGGCAGTGGTCACTCCGATGCCCCCAGAGTTCCCTGCCAACCTTGAATCCAAGATGGCAAAACCCAGTGACCCTCTGGAGGAGCTCTGAGCACCACCCCTGGGGTGGTGATGGACAGGAGAGTGGTCACTCCCCTTCCCTTTGTCCAGTTTCGCACCAGAGCAGGGACTGGGTGACCCTGAACCGGTGTAGATTGGTTTATGCAAGGAGGGCACCAAATGTGCCCTTCAAAGCACAGCCAGTGGCTTGTGTAGGCTAGCCCTCACCAAGCCTGTAACACCCATTTCCAAAGGGAGAGGGTGAAACACCCCTCTCCCAAAGAAAATTCTGTGTTCTGCCTTCCTGGGCTTCAGCTGCTCAAGCAACAGGAGGGCAGGAAACGGTCTGGGAAGTGGCAGCAGCTTGGGCTGCCTGGAAACCCTCAGAAGGCTGAAATGGCAATACTGGGGGTCCTCTAAGGAACCCCCAGAGTGAATGGAATCATACAACCAATGTTTGCAAAAGCCTTGGAGTATGATTCCAACATGTTTGATACCAAACATGCCTATGTTTGGAGTTACAATTATGTAGCAGGACACAGGTATTGACCTATGTCCAGTACACACGTAAAATGGTGTCCCCACACTCACAAAGTCCAGGAAAATGGATCTGGAGTTTGTGGGGGCACCTCTGCTATTGCAGGGGAGCCGTCACACACAGGTACCTGCACCCTTCCCTCTGGGCTGAGAGGGCCTACCATAGGGGTGACTTATAGTGACCTGGTTCAGTGACCTATAGTGAAAACGGGTGCATGCACCCGGTTTACGCAGATTGCAATGGCAGGCCTGCAGAACCCTTTGCATGGGCACCCTATGGGTGGCAGAATAACTGCTGCAGGCCATAGGGATCCCCTGGAACCCCAATTCCCTGGATACCATATACTAGGGACTTTTATGGGGCCACCAGTATGCCAATTGTGGGATGAAATAGAGTTGTGGGAGAGAGAGCATAATCACTGGGGTCCTGGTTAGCAGGATCCCAGTGAACACAGTCAAACACACTGACATCAGGCAGAAAAAGGGGGCAACTATGCCAAAAAAGAGAGTACTTTCCTACACCTCTTCTTTAGAAATAGGTGCCTCTGGGCTTGTATAGGGGTGCCTCTGCGCGCCACTAGACTTCTTTAAAGGGCACATTGCATAAACCGGTTTGCACCAGTGCAGGAAACCCTGGTTTCCACTCTGATGCGAAACCACACAAAGGACAGGGGGGTGACCACCCCCTGTCCAGCTCCTCCCCTAGGGAGATGCACAGACCTCTGTCAGTTGGCCACTTGATTTTTGCCATCTTTGAAATAAGATGAGCAGAGGTCCTTGGGAGCATCTGACTGGTTAGTCCAAGCTGGGTGACGTCCGTGACCCCCCTCAGATAGGTGAGTCACTGCAGTACGTGTCCAACCCCCTTCCTGGGTTACTTAAGGGCTCCCCTGAGGGAGTGTCCTCAGATTTGTCTACAATACTTAAGGAACCATCTGCAAGTCTCCTCTGCAAGACACTTCTGCAACCTGGACACCGGAAGCGCTGCTGTACTTCAGGAACCAAGAGCAAACTTGTAACCGGTAGGAGGGCTCCTGCTGCAACTTTGTTTCTGCTTTCTGCAGAGACTTCTGCAACCCTGTTTCCGTGCAGCCTCCAGAGTTACTTGGAGTCTGCCTGCACTTAGGAAAGCAAGAAGGAATCTCCCTTGGAGTGAAGGAGTCACTCTGCTGCACCCACAGGCACCTCAACGATGACAACCGGCTTGTGGATCCTGCTGTCCCACAGACTCTCCAAGGCTCTGGAATGTAGGTGGTGGTTCTGTGGCTCTCCAGAGGTCTGACCTATTGTCCTTGCAAATGGGAGCTTTGAGGTCCCTTGCTGGAGCTGCTTGGCTGGAACCCCTGTTCACCACATGTGCTTGTCGTTGCCAAGGCTTGTTGGCTCTTCAGTTTGAAGAGCCCCTAGCTCCAAGAAGCTCCAGCACTCTCCTGGTCCAAGAATGGCGCCTGCACTGCAACTCCTGTAACGTGGGCATCCCTCTTTGCTGTATTGCTGAGGCCTCTCTGTGCCTGCTGCCAGAGGGTTCTATTGGGGGGTGCTCCAAGTATTCCTGCTGGCTCTCCTGCCTGCTGAGGGCTGGCCCTGACCTACCTGCCAAGTTTGCGTCACCTGGACTTTGCTGGTCCCCAAAACTCCTCAAACGGCACACAACGTTTCTTGCATTTGCCAAGGCTTGTTGGTGATCCTGCTGTCCACTGACCCCCTGTGCAATCCAACGACCAACGTGTGACACCTCGTGGATGACTCCTGGGATCCACCTGCATCGCCTGGACTCTATAGCTGTACTTCTTCGTCCACCATACTTCAGGATGCATCACTGAGAAGGGTGGGCATCGCCCTTCTGCACCTCCTCTGCACCACTCAGTGGTTTGGACTCTGTCCACGCTCTCTCCTTAGGTCCTCTTCCTCTGGAATTTATGCATGGGTTTTACCAACCTGGCCCACATGTCACAACAGCAGCTGGACAACTGAGGTCCCCATTGACTTCAACGGGAAGTTCCAAAACAACTTCACCTCTATTCACCTGGGCACCCTAGTGTAAGTAGTCCACTGTTTTGGGTATCCATGGGTGAGGGCACTATCCAAACTCCCTTGTCCCAGCGGGTTTCCTCAGGGTCCTCTGGGAAGGGTCCTAATACACATCTCCAACCCTGACTTTGCCATGTTAGACTATGGACAATAACCAGGGATTTGCTCTCCACACACAGGTGTCAGAGGTTCTAGTACTTTCCCAGTCCTAAGGGTCCTTCGGTGGTAGTGTGGGTTGGGTGTGGTTTTTGCGTTAAATTTTTTGGTACATGGTTTGGCCCCCACATAGGGGCCCATGTTATTTTATGCTTTTTCTTCCCTGTTACTAAGTATACTTGTGTATGACAATATCTCTAGTTAGGAGAAATACCAAAGTTAGGGCCAGATGTAGCAAAGGGTTTTACCCATTCTATGTCTATGGGAAAATGTGTTCGTACATATGGCCCTTAGTTACTTAGTGTGTGTGTTACATTTAATATTACATATTTTTCTAACATCTTTGTGGTTCCTTCCTGTGTTTACTTTACTGACTGACTTGTGTGGTATTTGAAACCGATTTAAATCCTCCTGGATAAGCCTTAGCTGCCCTCCACATCTACCCCTAAGAGATCTGGTTATTTAGAGCTGCCTCCACCATCACAAAGGGTTGCTTGGACTCAGTACAAGGTGCCTCACCTGTAGGCATACACCATATACTGAGCTAGCCTCCTACTCTATGTGGGTGTGAAGAAGGGTCAGACATTGCAGAAGAGAACCATCTCTACATTAAAATATGCTACGCATTTGTTAAGAACCAACTCCCAGAGGGCTTGTTTGCTCATTCTACCAGAGCATCAGCTACAACCACTGCGTAAGCACGCTGAGTTCCAACCCTGGACATCTGCCAGGCAGCAACGTTGGAGTCCTTGCACACGTTTACTAAACACAACTGCTTGGACAGTCAGGTCTGAAGGAACGACCACTTTGGCTGTTCGGTCCTACAGGAGTTACTATTATGTTTGGTTTGCGGACCCTCCCGGGATGGTATGTATTGGGTATCTATTCTAAGGTAAGGAATCTGCAGCTAAATGTCTCTATCAAATGAACAAGTTACTTACCTTCAGTAACACCTTATCTGGCAGGGACAATATCGAGGTTCAGACTCCTTACCATCCCACCCATCCTCCATGCTCTGCAGGGCCCTAATTTTGACACACCAGTGGTAAGTGTTCTTTATTGCTCTACGCTTCTGACATGGAAAGTTGTGAAAAGAAACTGATGTAATTGAGCCGGGGTGGTGCTTATATAAGACCCGCAACATCCTATCTGGCGTGGACGCTGCCGCCAACAGACAGGGAGCCGATCAGTGCCACTCACAGGGGTGCTGCTCAAGAAAAATCTCTAGCTCCAGAATGACACCTGGGGGAAATGAAGCAATCTACAGCTAGATATTCTCTCTACCAGAGAAGGCAGTACCTAAAATAAGTAACTTGTTATTTTCAGACTTAAATAAGCACTATTATCTGAATGCTCTTCATGCATATGACAGGTCACTGGGCTTCTACTGGGCTTTTACAGGTGTCCAAAAGGACAGGTGACATTCTCGCTTTTTTCCCTTTGTACATCTAATACTATTACATGTGGTCCAGTGAGTACAAATCCAGGCCATCAGGGAGATATATATAGGTTGGTCTTTAGAGTTATCATATACCGGCATTAAATAAATACTGAGTAAGCTTTTCACAGACTTGTCTTTTGCATTCTACTTGTTTTACGTTCAAATTTACGCTGCAAAATCTCTGACTCACCTAATTGTGCTTAATAGTGTATATAATAATCAAATGGTAAAATACGCTTAACAAATACACCTTTTTATCCATTTCTTTGCATGAAACCTTATTTTACAATAATTTGATCTACAACTACTGCCTCTCTCCGTAACCTGAATCTTTGTTTCACAGGTTCCACTGGAGAAGAAAAGAAAGTATGTCACTATTAGGAAACTTGCTAGAGATGTATCTAGTGATCCAGGTATGTCTTAGCTTTATTGTTCTTCTTGGCTTTGGCGTCCTTAGTAGAAGGCACATGAACACCCTAAGATACTTTACATTTTCTGAACTTTTGCATAAACCTGTATAAAAACCAGGTGACTGTTTCTGTATTCGGTTAAAACAGTACTAATAAATTCTGAAAACTAAAACATAGTAGTATTTTCAGTTTTCTATCGCTTGAATATTTGTTATTTCTTACATTTAAAAAAGTGCTATTGGACAATGAAATTGCTACAATAAAAATTTTGTGGTGAATTCCACTAGAGGCAAAAGGACAAAATAGTGCGAATAATAGTTTTTATTTTTATTGTGTGTGTTTTTGATTGTGCTAGTGACCAAAACAAATACATTTCAGTATTCTTCAGTAGCTGCACTTTTACTGTGGTTTTTAGGTGTCTTTCTTAAGTTTTGTTTAAAGATGTGTGGATGTGTTAAAACAAGCATTAACCATAACTTCACTTTACCCTATATTTTCCTTGAATATTTGGGGCATTTTGATCATATGACACCAAGAGTTCCTTGCGCTTTACCCTTTGCAGGTGGTCAACTACTGCTGTTTACGGCCTACAGCCGCTGCAGATGGGGGTTGGCCTGGTGCTACACCCTAACTTATGCGAACGGCCAGAATGCTTGTCCATCAGCCTCTGGCCCAGCCTTATGTGCAACACTTCATGGACGGTCAACCCTCACTGCACAGGTCTGCACATTAAGGTTGGCCTCAGGGCATGGCCTTCTTGGCCTGCACTGCATTGTCTGCATTTGGTCAGTCATTGTGATGCACAGCCTTCAGCAGTTCACAGCAGGAATTGGCTGCAAGGTCTGACCTCTGCCTGTGTTCTGCAGCCAGCACTGCACAGAAGAGGTAACTCTGTGGAGAGACAATAAATGCAATATATGGCCTTTGGTCATAAGCAGCTTGTTGGAGGGGGGGTGCAGGGTTTGGCTACAGGTCTTGCCTCTGTCCATGACTTGCACCCAGCTCTTCCTGTGTGGATCACACCTGCAGTACATGGTCTTTGGCTGTGCGCAATGAGGGGATTGATGTAGACTCTGGCCTCTGTCCAGCTTGTGTGTCCAACTCTCCATGGGCGGGCAGTCCCCCCGCCCACAACCTTCAGACATGGGCTGAAGAGATTTGCCAGAGAGGCTAGGCCCTGCCATGCCCCCAACACCCCTCTTAGTGCGCTCAATCCTCTAGTGGTGACCAACAACGAATCACATATCCTTTGACCATGTGCCGTGGGGATTTGTTGCAAATCTTGGCCTTCAGCCAAGCCCAGCTTCCACCCCTCCACAGATAGCCAACAACCTCTGACCCCATCTTTGGATATGTGCAGCGGAGGTGACTGTAGGCCTTTCCTCTGGCTCTTAAATTCTGGACTTAAACTAAATCAAACAAAATCTGAATTCCTGAGTAAAGTTCTACCTGCATGCTAAATTTGGGGGATTTTCTTTACGGGAATTAAAATGGCCATTGGCACTTTTGGGCACCCCCATTTTCATGATCCCCACTTGATGGATCTGCATAAAACGTGCCTGGAAGAACCCAAAATTGATGTACTTTTTTTTTTTAAGTTTTGTTTATATTTGTCATATGGCACAGAAGTTATTAAGAATAAATAACGATGTATTTTTATGTTAACTCTCACCTAACGATAACCAGACTGGCATTATAACCATAACTAGGCTAGTATTAATACACACCCACACTTTACCTAGCTCTCTCTTTCTCTCTAGTAAAAAATGCTGCAATGACTCCTTCTGAGTCTGTGATGACAGGTTCAGAATTAATCATCCAGTAGTAATTTGTACACCTATGCCGACGTATCAGAATTGTGAGTGTTCCCTTAAGGTATGTCACTAATACACAGAGGTCTTGTTTTTTTTTTAAGATGGTAGTGAATATACCTCCTCTACATAACAATAAATCAATTCAAGAACAGGAGCCTTATTGTATCGCTAAACGCCATACAATTAAAACCTAGTCACTAAAACAGGTGGATAAAAAATGAAATGTACGATCTTCAGACTTTCGCTATATTTACTAGTGCGACAATTAGTTTAAAACAAATAAAAATTAATGGATTAGAGTGCCTCTAATGAGTCTCCAACAGCGATGATATGAGAGGTTACTGGAAGAATAATACGTGGCAAGTCTGGCAGACGACAAAAAAGCATTTCCTCCGTGCACCGTCTTAGTTATGTTTCCAGAACAAAGACTAAAGTAATCGTTAGTGTTTTGTGCAGAGAAGCTGTGTGACTTAGTATCTCAAGCCCACCCAAGACACAGTTAGATAATACAAAGGGGTCCATATTTGTGCAGTGTGAGATGGGCTGGGCTGTCATTCTGAACTTTATCTACAGTGTTCTTTTTAGGTTTGTCTTTAGAAGTTAGAAATATGGTTACACAAATTTGAACATTTCAGCTCCAGGTAATAAGATAATCAACCGCCTTTCCTATCGAAGATTTAGGTAAGTTTCAAATATTTTTCCAGTCATTTTCCTTAATGTTTTTATATTTAGTATGTTCATTTTGGTTGGAGTATTTGAGAAGTAAGAACATCCTATTACTCACTGGATATGTTTTTTATGCTGTAGTCATTCTATTCTTTTGCCAGCCTCCACACATTGTTCTATCAATAAGCGCTTTTAGATATGTTGCTAGTGTTGGATTTAAACAGTCAAGTCCAGTAGGGAGTGGACCACTCCCCATTCCCCAGGACCACCACTATACTTTAAAGAGAGGGGGCCACGCAGCACACCTCCCTGAGCCTTTATTGGCCCCAGGGACCCACCCCCCTGGAGCCAGCACACTTGCTGTGTCCTGGGGAGTCCACCCTAGCACCCCGAAGTTTCCCAGCCCACACCTTCACGGGCAGGGAAACTGGTGTTTGCTCCCGGCTGGTGGGAGCATTTTTGAAACTTTTGCTAACCGGGAGCAAACACAATGTCTTTAAAATGCTCCTGCCAGCTAGGAACAGCCTTTTGATCTAAGCAGATGAAGATATTTCTCCTGCCCGGAGTGGACAGCATAAATAGCTGCTTTCTGCGGGCGGGACCAATGCCGGCTCCCTCAGCATGCTAGGAGCCCACTGGGGCCACGGGCTTGGGGTATCCTCCTCAGCCCTCAAAGTGTGCATGTGGGTGCCCTGTTCAGACATCGGGGTACCCACCTTTTTAAAAAGGAGGCCTTGGGGGGGATAGTATACCCAGGGGACAAATGGGGTGGAGGTGGGGGTGGGGGTTGCATGCAGTCCTCCTGCCCTTTAAAACAAACAAAAAAAAAACCTGGAAGATGGGAATCCCAAAGGCCTAAATAAGGTTGGGGAGGGCAGTCATGCACCCCTCCCCCCTTAAAATACTTCCCTAGGGCCTTATGAGGTTCAGTTATTGGGGGGGGGGGTTCTTTAAGGGGCAGCATCAAAGCTTGCCACCAAGCACCAGCAAACCACTATCCCAAAAGTGGACACCCCAGGACATAGCAAGAGCCAGCCCTGGGGGGTGGCAGTCCCCAGGGCCTCCTTGGCTCCATAAGGGGGCTGCGCGCCCCCCCCCCCCCCTCCATTATACATAGCCCTGGGAAGGTGGGGGTCCCCGTGGCTTTGGGAGGTCCGAAACAGATCCCTTGATTCTTTTAGTATAACCCCAGGGAGATGGTGGTCCTCAGGGATGCGGGTGGCTGGGTGCCCTCCCCCCCCCCCCCCCCCCCCCATTGTTTTTCATCAGTGCCCAAGGGAGGTGGTGGTCCGTGGGGCAGCGGGGAGGGGGGAGTGTCCCCCTCCCATAGTATTTGTCAACCCCCTTAGTTACAATCAATTGCCCTGAGGCGGTTTCAGTCCTTGGGGCTATGGGGGAGGCCTTAGGGCCTCCTCCATTTCTAATAATAATTTTCCTCCAGGAGGTGGTGGTCCCCAGTGCGTGGGGCTGTGTACCCCCCAAACATTTTTGCATCTGGGCCCCTGGGAAGTGGTGGTCCCTGGGGCTAATGGAAGCTCCCAAGTCCCCCAGGACCTGACCGAGCTGGGGGCAAAAAAAAAAAAAAGAAAAGCGTTAGACAACCCTTTTTTCATGTTGGGAAAAACGATCCGGATCTGCTAATTTTTCCTATATCTATATATATATATACATATATATATATATATAATATTTAAGTACTTTTTAGCCCTAGCGGGGTCCATAAGAGAGCACCGTACCAAGGCTTACCTCAGGGCGACCCACCCCTGCTCCTTTTTTCACTTTTTTTCTGGGTCTCAGCTAAAGCCAAGTCCTTCCTTGTTGAAGTGTTGGCATCAATCAGCATGGGAACAATAGATCTGTGGAGGATTCATGTGCCTAGATATCTATAATTTTTTTACCTTTAATATCTCCAAAACTACTGAACGAATTTACACCAAATCACAAAAAGCACTCTTTCTGGACCAAGAGCTAGCTTTCTGACAAATTTGGTGTAATTCCGTCCAGCGGTGCAGGGTGCAGTCGTGTTCAATAAAATTTCATGAAGATTAATCAATTGGTGGCAAAGATTGGCAAAACGAAAAATGCTCTTCCTATGAAAAGTAGGACTATTTTTTATTTATATATATATATATAGATATATATATATATATATATATATACAGGGAGTGCAGAATTATTAGGCAAATGAGTATTTTGACCACATCATCCTCTTTATGCATGTTGTCTTACTCCAAGCTGTATAGGCTCGAAAGCCTACTACCAATTAAGCATATTAGGTGATGTGCATCTCTGTAATGAGAAGGGGTGTGGTCTAATGACATCAACACCCTATATCAGGTGTGCATAATTATTAGGCAACTTCCTTTCCTTTGGCAAAATGGGTCAAAAGAAGGACTTGACAGGCTCAGAAAAGTCAAAAATAGTGAGATATCTTGCAGAGGGATGCAGCACTCTTAAAATTGCAAAGCTTCTGAAGCGTGATCATCGAACAATCAAGCGTTTCATTCAAAATAGTCAACAGGGTCGCAAGAAGCGTGTGGAAAAACCAAGGCGCAAAATAACTGCCCATGAACTGAGAAAAGTCAAGCGTGCAGCTGCCACGATGCCACTTGCCACCAGTTTGGCCATATTTCAGAGCTGCAACATCACTGGAGTGCCCAAAAGCACAAGGTGTGCAATACTCAGAGACATGGCCAAGGTAAGAAAGGCTGAAAGACGACCACCACTGAACAAGACACACAAGCTGAAACGTCAAGACTGGGCCAAGAAATATCTCAAGACTGATTTTTCTAAGGTTTTATGGACTGATGAAATGAGAGTGACTCTTGATGGGCCAGATGGATGGGCCCGTGGCTGGATTGGTAAAGGGCAGAGAGCTCCAGTCCGACTCAGACGCCAGCAAGGTGGAGGTGGAGTACTGGTTTGGGCTGGTATCATCAAAGATGAGCTTGTGGGGCCTTTTCGGGTTGAGGATGGAGTCAAGCTCAACTCCCAGTCCTACTGCCAGTTCCTGGAAGACACCTTCTTCAAGCAGTGGTACAGGAAGAAGTCTGCATCCTTCAAGAAAAACATGATTTTCATGCAGGACAATGCTCCATCACACGCGTCCAAGTACTCCACAGCGTGGCTGGCAAGAAAGGGTATAAAAGAAGGAAATCTAATGACATGGCCTCCTTGTTCACCTGATCTGAACCCCATTGAGAACCTGTGGTCCATCATCAAATGTGAGATTTACAAGGAGGGAAAACAGTACACCTCTCTGAACAGTGTCTGGGAGGCTGTGGTTGCTGCTGCACGCAATGTTGATGGTGAACAGATCAAAACACTGACAGAATCCATGGATGGCAGGCTTTTGAGTGTCCTTGCAAAGTAAGGTGGCTATATTGGTCACTGATTTGTTTTTGTTTTGTTTTTGAATGTCAGAAATGTATATTTGTGAATGTTGAGATGTTATATCGGTTTCACTGGTAATAATAAATAATTGAAATGGGTATATATTTGTTTTTTGTTAAGTTGCCTAATAATTATGCACAGTAATAGTCACCTGCACACACAGATATCCCCCTAACATAGCTAAAACTAAAAACAAACTAAAAACTACTTCCAAAAATATTCAGCTTTGATATTAATGATTTTTTTGGGTTCATTGAGAACATGGTTGTTGTTCAATAATAAAATTAATCCTCAAAAATACAACTTGCCTAATAATTCTGCACTCCCTGTATATATATATATATATATATATATATATATATATATATATAAATAATATATGACCGCCATTATACCGGTATATTACGTAGCAGGTAATTATAGTTAGGACCAAAAATCGTTTTTTGACTTGCCTATATCTTTGGCACCGTTGGACGAATCTTCACAAATTTTTCCCAAAAAAGTAGCCTGGCAATTCTTGTTGGGCACTAGAAGTTTCAGGGTGATCCGTCAAGCGGGGGCCGAGGAAAAAGGTGCCTAAAAAAAGTTGCGTTTTCCATGTTTTTTCCCATAGGACCTGTCAACAAGTCTATAGCCCGAACCACTGAACAGAATTACACCAAATTTGACAGAAAGCTAACTGCCAGTACACAGATTTTGCTTTTTATTATTTGGTGTAAATCCGTTTAGTAGTTTAGGAGATATTTAAGGGCAAATACATTATTATATCTCTGGTAGCAAACAATTCACAAATTTTAATGAATATGCATGTGAAAATAAGTGTTGCAATTGGCTGGCTGCAACCTGACTAGAAAGTTGTGACCTCCATTTTATTTCACGGGACACAGTCCCAGGGGGTGAAATTTAAAGTGGCATAAAGGGGTCAGGGTGAAGGTACCCTGACTCCAGGGGTGTGATATAGGTGTGTTTTAGGGGCAGAATATAGGTTTATTAGTTTTGCGTCATGACACGGGATATTAGCATAATATTCGCAAATATGGAAAAATTGGCTTAGGTGTCCACTGACACATACACTCAGACGCTCATGCACCCACTCAGCCCCACTAGTAGAGTCACACACCCACTTTCAGACCCACACACCCACTCACACATCCGCTGACAGACAGGCCTTGTGGCCAACCTGCGCTGCGCACTGCCAAAGGCCATGTGTGGCACAGGGTTGGGTGGTTATAAGGGCCGGGCTGCAAGCCCAGGCCTTTGCGACCAATCCCCGCTGCGTATGGCCGAAGGCCATTGGAGGCAGGGGTTGGAATAACGTATAGCAATTAAAATTACTTTACGTTAAAAAAACATAGAAATTCACTGTAAAAAACAAAGGTTACAGAGACGGTATAGTTAGGTTCTGAATTTACTTGTTCAAAACCATCGAAATTCAGCAGCTATAGTTAGAGTTCTTTCAAGTAACTATAACTCGCGCCCTAGGGTAAGTATAACTCACGCCTTCACCATGAACAGTTAATTACTCCACATATTATGTCATTGATGAGATCTTGTATGGCATCTTTGATCTCACTGCAACGTTAGCAATAACGTTATTAAGAAAACTGTGCATAGCAAGGGTGCATTTTATAGTTACCTTAGGATGCGATTTGCATACTTGTGCACCCATGTAAGTCCCTAGTATATGGTACTTGGGTACTGAGAGCATTGGTACACCATGCATAAACCAGTTTGCACCAGTGCAGAAACCCTGGTTCCCACTCTGGTGTGAAAACACAAAGGACATGGGAGCGACCACCCCCCTGTCCAGCTTTTCCCCTAGGGAGGTGCACAGGGTTCTGCCAGGCGCTCGCTTGATCCTGCATCTTGGAAACAAGGTAGGTAGAAGCACCTGGGAGCATCTTATTGGTTAGGCCAGGGAGATGACGTCCCTGACCCCCTCCAATAGGTGGGCTACTGCAGATAGTAACCAATCCCCTTTTTGAGTTACTTAGGGGCTCCCTTGAGGGTGGGTCCCTAGCTTTTTTGGGGAAGACTATTCAAAGGAACTCTCTGCAAGACTCTTCTGCTCCTGGCCTCCGGAACTGCTGCTGGTCTGTCTTATGAACTGAAACAAACCTGTATCCAGTTGGGAGGGTTCCCACTACAAAATTTTCTCCAGCTTCTGCAAGATTTCTGCAACATCTGTGGCTGTACATTCATCCTCCAGAATGAACCTACCTTGGAGTGAAAGAGTCACTCCCTTGCATCCGCAGGCACCTTAGACGACAACGACCGGCTGGTGGATCCGGCTGTCCCACGGACAGCGAAAGGCTCTGCATCACAGGTGGTGCTTCTTTAGGCCTCTCCAGGTCCAACTTGTCTTCTGACCAACTTGGGAGATGGTGGGCTTTTGCCGCAGCCACTGGAACGTAACCTCTTTGCACCACAACTGTTGCTCTTACCAAGGCTTGTTGGCTCTTCCTTAAGGAGATTTTTGAGCTCCAAGAAGCGCCAGCCTCCAGCACTCTGCAACTCCAAATTCATCTTCCACTCTGCGACTCCTGTGGTGTGGGATTCCTCCTTTGTTGTGCTGCTGAGGCCTCCATGCGATTCCCTGTGCCTGCTGCCAATGGATCACTCTTGGGGGGCTCCAACGATTCCTTCTGGCTTTCCTTCCTGCTGAAGGACAGCCCTGACTCTCCTCCAAGAGTCGAGTCTTATTGACCTTGCTGGTCCCCAAAAACCCGCAAACTTTTCTGCAACGTCTTATGCATTTGCCAATGCTTGTTGGTGGTACTGCTGGCCACTGACCATCCTGCAATCTGGCGTTTGATGTGGGACAGCTCATGGGTGACTCGAGGATCTTCCTGCATCCCCCGGACTTCACAGCTGGACTTCTTCCTTCATAGACCTGCAGGAACTTCACCTCTAAGAGGGTGGGCACTGCCTACCTGCACCGCCTGGACATCTCTGAGTGGACTAGATACTGCCCCCCTCTTTTTCAGGTTCTTCTTGTCTGAAATCCGCCCTTGGGTTCCCCCAACTGGGTCGGGCAGCAGCTGGAGAACTGAGGCTCTTCGCCCCTATGCATCAGGGCTCCCTGGTGTTGGTACTCCAATCTTCTGGGTATCCACGAGTGGGGGCACTGTCCAACCTTCTTCGTGCCAACTGGTTTTCTAGGGATCCTCTGGGAAGGGTCCTTAATCTTGAAACTTCCAACTGCGACGGTCCTGTGTTAGCCAATGGGACACCAGGCTCGATAACTCTGCACCCGGGCACCTGTCGGATTTCCGATACTTAGCTCTGGTAATTTCTTACTCCCCCTGCCCTTGGAATTCAAACACACTTACTTTAGTTGGGCACCTCCATTCTTATACCACTTTCTTAGTGTTGTAATAAGTAATAATTTATTTTTGTAGCACTTGGTGTGTTTCCTTCTGTGACAATCACTGACTGACTACTGTGGTATTGCGTAGGAAGCTGGCTCTGTATATACTATCTCAAAGTGAGAGGTAGTGTGCACAGAGGCCAGGGGTTCCCCAAGAGCCTTGACAGATGCTATAATAGATAATACTAATGCTCTGTTTGTGGTAGTGTGGTCGAGCAGTTAGGCTTATCAGAGGGTAGTGTTAAGCATTTGTTGTACACACACTAGCAATAAATGTGAACACACATTCAATGACGTAACTCCAGGCCAATAGGTTTTTATATAGAAAAATATTTTCCTTAATTTATTTTAGAACCACAAGATTCAAATTGCAGGTAAGTACATTAAATGTAAGGTACTTTGCATAGGTATAAATAGGACTTTGAACCAAAACAATAATGTACACAGTTTTTCATAAAATGGCAATAAGCTATTTTAAAAGTGGACACTGCAAAATTCAACAGTTCCTGGGGGAGGTAAGTACAGTTAGGTTAAAGTGGTAAGTAAAGCATTTACAAGTTCAGTCACTGGGGCATAGGTAGCCCACCGTCGGGGGTTCAAGTCAACCCCAAACACCCAGCACCAGCAACATAGGGCCGGTCAGGTGCAGAGGTCAAAGAGTGGCACAAATAACATGGGCACCTATGGAGACAGGGGCTGCTCCGGTTTCAGTCTGCTGGCAGGTAAGTACCTGCGTCTTGGGGAGCAGACCAGGGGAGTTTAGCAGAGCACTGAGAGGGTCCCAAGTAGGCACACAAAGCACACCCTCAGTGGCACAGGGGCAGCCGGGTGCAGTGGGCAAACAGGGCGTCTGGTTTATAATAGGAATCAATGGAGGGACCTGGAGGTTACTCAGACGTTGCAGGCAGGGCACAGGGGGGCTTCTCTGGCCAGCCACTGACTGGGCAAGGGTGAGGACTGCTGGTCACTGCTGCACCGGTGATCGGTTCTTCACGGGCCTGCGGATACAATGCTTCTTCCAGGCGTCTGGTTTCTTCGTCCCGGGAAGTCGCGGTCAGGGGGGTCCTCAGGATTCCCTCTGCCGGCGTTGTCGTGTGGGGTGCAGAGAAGTTAGCCCAGGGTGGACACGTCAGAGTCGCCTGGGGATCCTCTCTGGGTCGTTGGTTTCTCTGGACACGGACCAGGGGCAGACCTGCTTGGTTGGACAAGTGCGCTGTCCATGGGAGTTTCTTGGTCCTTTGTAGTTGCAGGGCAGTCCTCTGAATCGGCAGAGGTCGCTGGTCCCACAGGATGCGTCGCTGGTGCAGGTTCTTCTCTACGGGGCTTTTCAGCTAAGTCCTTCTTCTTTGTAGGTCGTCAGGAATCTGATTTCCGGGGTTCAGGGTTGCCCATAAATACTACATTTAGGTGTGTGCTAGGGCTGGAGTGCAGTAGCCAATGGCTACTGTCCCTGAGGGTGGCTACACCCTCCTTGTGCCTCCTCCCTTGGGGAGGGGAGCACATACCTATTCCTATTGGGCTAAATCCTCCAAAGCAAGATAGAGGATTTTCTAAGGGGGGGGCAGGTCACTTCAGCTCTGGTCACCTTAGGGGTGGACCTGACTGAGGGGGTGACTCCTCCTTGTTTTTCCTCATTATCTCCTCCGGACTTGCTGCCAAAAGTGGGGGCTGTGTCCAGGGGGTGGGCATCTCCACTAGCTGGAGTGCCCTGAGGTGCTGTAACACCTGGCTTGAGCCTTTGAGGCTCATCACCAGGTGTTACAGTTCCTACAGGAAGAGGTGTGAAGCACCTCCACCCAGGACAGGTTTTGTTCCCGGTCACAGAGTGCACAAAGGCAGTCACCCCATGTGGCCAGAAACTTGTCTCTAAGAGGCCCTCTGTGGACATTTCTCAATAAATCCCACACTGGCATCAGTGTGGATTTATTGTGCTGAGAAGTTTGATACCAAACTTCCCAGTATTTTGTGTAGCCATTATGGAACTTTGGAGTCCGTGTTTGACAAACTCCCAGACCATATACTCTGTATGGCTACACTGCGCTTAAAATGTCTAAGAATTGACTTAGACACTGTAGGGGCATAGTGCTCATGCAGCTATGCCCTCACCTGTGGTCTAGTGTATCCTGCCTTAGGGCTGTAAGGCCTGCTAGAGGGGTGACTTACCTATGCCACAGGCAGTGGTTTGTGGGCATGGTGCTCTGAGGGGAGTGCCATGTCGACTTAGTCTTTTTCTCCCCACAAGCACACACAAGCTGTGAGGCAGTGTGCATGTGCTGAGGAGGGGTCCCCAGGGTGGCATAATACATGCTGCAGCCCTTAGAGACCTTCCCTGGACACAGGGCCCTTGGTACCAGGGGTACCATTTACAACAGACTGAACTGTGTGCCTAGGTTGTGCCAATTGTGGAGACAAAGCACACTTTCAATCAAAGCTGGCATCAACAAAAGACTGGGGGGGGTAACCATGCCAACAGTGGCATTTTCCTACATATGGTAAGTGCTTTACACTCCTCCTTGCTAAGCCTGAGCTGCTCCCCACAGCTACTCCTAGAGTGTTTTGGTTATCTAGGCACCAAAACACTATCACTAAGGCTTGCCTGTACTCAGTATAGGGTGCCACACCATAGGTGTACACCATAAACTGAGCCAGATTCCTACAAAGTGTACCTGACCTGTGGGTCATGTAGTCGGAGGTCTGTCACAGCCACCAAACCCCCGGCAGCTGCATCCTCCAAGCCTTCCTAATTTTGACCTGCAAGACCATGGACGCCCAGCTGGTGGAATAATCCACCATCATCTCTACCACTGGCGGTCCATAACATCGGAACAATGGGCCTTGCAGATCATTGAGAGAGGCTACTCCCTCCCCTTGATCCTCCCCTCCTCCTACACCTCCAACATATGATTGGCTGACAGATGTTCATCTTACCTTGCTCCACGAAGAGGTTTGGCTCTGTAGGCTAAGAGGGCCATAGAGATGGTTCCGATATCAGAAGTAGACAGTGGTTGCTATTGCTGCTACTTTGTGATACTCAAAAACAAGAATGGTCTTCGGCCGATCCTAGACCTCAGAACCCTCAATTTCTTACTCAGGGAGGGGGAAATTAAGAATGCTCACTTTGGCTCAGGTTTTGTTTGCCCTAGACCAAGGAGACTGGATGGCAGTGCTGGATTTGCAGGACGCCTATTTTGATACTCCCATTCAGCATGCCCGAAGACGTTACCTGCACTTCATGGACGATCACAAGCACTTTGTTCACCATGCTACCCTTTGGCCTTACTAGCGCACTTTGGCCCTCATTCTGACCCTGGCGGTCTTTGACCGCCAGGGCGGAGGACCGCGGGAGCACCGCCGACAAGCCGGCGGTGCTCCAATGGGGATTCCGACCGCGGCGGTAAAGCCGCGGTCGGACCGGCACCACTGGCGGGGTCCCGCCAGTGTACCGCGGCCCCATTGAATCCTCCGCGGCGGCGCAGCTTGCTGCACCGCCGCGGGGATTCTGACCCCCCCTACCGCCATCCAGATCCCGGCGGTCGGACCGCCGAGATCCGGATGGCGGTAGGGGGGGTCGCGGGGCCCCTGGGGGCCCCTGCAGTGCCCATGCCACTGGCATGGGCATTGCAGGGGCCCCCGTAAGAGGGCCCCTACATGTATTTCACTGTCTGCTGCGCAGACAGTGAAATACGCGACGGGTGCAACTGCACCCGTCGCACAGCTTCCACTCCGCCGGCTCGATTCCGAGCCGGCTTCATCGTGGAAGCCTCTTTCCCGCTGGGCTGGCTGGCGGTCTGAAGGAGACCGCCCGCCAGCCCAGCGGGAAAGTCAGAATTACCGCCGCGGTCTTTCGACCGCGGAACGGTAACCTGACGGCGGGACTTTGGCGGGCGGCCTCCGCCGCCCGCCAAGGTCAGAATGAGGGCCTTTGTGTGTTAACCAAGGTGATAGCGATGGTCACAGCTCATCTGTGGCGTTCAGAGGTGCCAGTCTTCCCCTATCTTGATGACTGGATGTTAAAAGCGGCCTCAACCCAGGCTGTCATCTCCCACCTCCAGACTATGACTGACCTCTTTCATTTGTTGCGGTTCACTATACGCATACCAAAGTCACACCTCACTTCCTCTCAGATGCTCCCTTTCATCAGAGCTGTTCTGGATACAGTGCAGTTTCAGACTTATCCTCCAGAACAGCTAGTCCAGGAGATTCAGGCTATGATACCAATGTTTCAGCCTCTATCCTGGATTTCAGTGAGAATGACTCTGAGGCTGCTGGGCCTCATGGCCACCTGCATCCTGCTTGTGACACATGCCAGATGGCATATATGGGCTCTGCAGTGGGACCTGAGGCTCCAGTGGGCGCAGCATCAGGGGAATCTCTCTTACATGGTCCAGGTCTTGCAGAAGACCTGCAGTTGTGGCTAACGAACCATGATTGGGTCAGAGGCTGACTCCTTTTCCTACCCCAACGAGATCTCAGAGTAGTTCCAGACGCATCGCTTCTAGGATTGGGTGGCCATCTGGGAGAGGGGGAGATCAGAGGACTCTAGTCTCCGGCAGAATTCAGACTCCACATCAACTTGCTGGAGCTCCGAGCGATCTGGCTGGCCTTCCCTCCTTCCATAAAGGGATGGCTAGTACAGGTGTTCATGGGCAACACCACAGCCATGTTGTACCTCAACAAGCAGGGCGGTGTAGGGTCTTGGATCTTATGTCAAAAGGCCCAGCGTCTTTGGACATGGCTGGAACAGCAGGGTATATCTCAGATGGTTGAACATCTGACAGGTACTCTAAACGCCTAGTGGATGGCGAGTGGCCTCTCCATCCAGAGATGGTCAAGGTCTCTTTCAACAGTGGGGAGAGCCTTGGTTAGATCTGTTTGTCTCCGAAGAGAATGCACAATGTCGGCAGTTTTGCACGCTGGTGTTTCCAAGGCTGCTCTCACTCTGAGACGCTCATCGTCTGAGTGGAGCTCAGGCGTCTTGTACACCTTTCTGCTCATACCACTCCTGCCCAGAGATCAGGAACGACTGGGTACATGTCATGCTTGTGGCCTTGGACTGGGCACGGAGAGTCTGGTATACCAAGCTTCTCAACATGAGCATCAATCTTCCAGTCAGGCTGCCCCTTCGAGAGGATCCTCTGTCACAGCAGCATAGGAAGGTTCTCCACCCAAACCTGTCAACTCTCCACCTCCTAGCATAGAGATCAAGCAATGACAGTTGACAGCTTTGGACCTTCCTCCTGAATGTAATGTCATTCTGGCAGGCAGGTATCCTTCTACCAAGAATGTATATGCCTACTGTTGGAAAAACTCGGATATTCTTCTCTTTGCTCTCACCCTTGCCCGGCAAGGCTCTGTTCTGGGTATTCTTAAGGATTACCTTTCTGCTGTGTCTACCTTCTTGTGGTTGCCTGACCAATCCTCTTTATTTAAGTCCCCTTCTCAAGGGGTTTGAACATATGTTTTCCCCATCTCCCTTCATTGTGCCTTAGTGGGACCTTAATCAGATTCTCACATTCCTAATGTGTGCACCTTTGGAGCTTCTGCATAACTGTCCCCTCTGGCTGCTCACAACCAAGACAGCTTTTCTAGTGGCAATAACATCTGAGTGAGCTCCAGTCTTTGTCATCCAAGCGTCCATTCCTGGCTGTTTTCGTGGACAAGGTGGTCCTTCACACTAGGGCCTTTGTTCTTCCAAAAGTGATGACACCATTTCATGTGGATCAACCTGTCACCCTGTCCACTTTCTATGCTCCTCCTCATCTCTCCAAAAAGAGCATTGTCTTTCTACCTTGGCCACACAATAGAGTTCCGGGTGGACAACCAGTTCTTCGTGGGGTATGTTGGAGCAAAGAGAGGTCGGGCAGTGAAGAAATGAACCATTTCTATGTATAAAAATCTGCTGTGCATTGGCTAGAAAGCAGCCTCCTGAGGGCTTATGGGCTCATAGCGCGTAGAGTCTCAGTCCTGGACATCTGCCAGGCAGCAACATGGGCATCCCTGCAAACGTTTACCAAACACTATTGCCTGGACGGTTAGGTCCTCACGGATGACCATTTCGGCTGTTTGGTCCTGCAGGACTTCCTAGTGTAGAGAATTTGTCCGCAGCCTACCGTTGTGTATGGTATTGCTTGGGTATCTATTCAAAGATAAGGAATCTGCGGCTAGATGTCAGATGAACAAGTTACGTTTGAGGGATATATGGCGGTAGATACACATGCTCTGCATACTTCCGCCATCTAGTGTTGGGTCTGGATGTGTGCAAGTTGATTTTCTTCTAATATGTCTTTCAAGTCATTAGGCAAAATGACTCCTCCTCTTGGTGATAATATGCTTTGGCATCAACTTCATTGTTAGGTTGTTTTCTTTCCGCCGTCTGGTACGGACATGTTTTCTAGCACTCCGCTTCCAGACCGTTTTTTTGTACTCCCTTAGCTTCATTGTGCACTACCACACTTGTTTGTATTGTTTTCGATCACGTTCCAACATTGTGGATCGAAAAACAAGAAAACTATCGCCATTCGATTCGATGTCCTCCTCTTGCAGCCTTTGGGCCTTTCCCATACGGCCCTATTCTTGACCTCATCAATCTTTGATCAACAATGCCCTGCTAATGGAATGGATTACATTTCGCTTCTGTCCCACCTGTAGGAGTCTGGCTCAGTTTATGGTCCACACCTATGGTGTGGCACCCTATACTGAGTCCAGGCAACCCTTAGTGATAGTGTTTTGGTGCCTAGATAACCAAAGCTCTCTTGGGGTAGCTGTGGAGAGCAGCTCAGGCTTATTAAGGAGGAGTGTAAAGCACATATAATACCACAGTAGTCAGTCAGTGATTATCACACAATAAAGAACCACACCAAGTGTTAGAAAAATAAAGTATTCTTTATTATAACACTAGTACTATCCTAATATTGGTATATTTCCATTTGAATATATATATATATATATATACACACAAAAGATATACTTTAAAACAATCTGAAAAAGCATAGAAACACATTGGACCCTATGGTGGTGGGGGGTGTCAAACCATATAGTAAGAAAGTGGTGTAAGAATGGAGGAGCCCAACCAATGTAAGTGTGTTAGAATTCCAAGGGCTTGGGGAGTAAGGAATTACCAGAGGTAAGTATGAGAAAACCCACAGGCGCCCGGTTGCTGAGTTATCACGCTGGGTGTCCCATAGGCTAACACAGAACCATTGTGGTTGGAATTTTCAGGATTCAGTACCTTTCCCAGAGGACCCGATGAAACCAGTTGACACAAGGAAGGTTGGCTAGTGCCCCCAGCCCTGGATACCCAGGGAAGTGGAGTTCCCACGCCAGGGATCCCAGGTGCATAGGGGTAAAGTGATGTCGAAAACCTTTGTTGAAATGAGTGGTAACCTCCGTTGTCTGGCTGCTGTCACAACCCGTGGGCCAGGTCGGTAGAACCGAAAAATGGATTCCAGATAAGAAGAACCTGAAAAAGAAGGGGACAGTGTCCTGACCACTCGGAGATGTCCAGGCTGTGCAGGTAGGCAATACCCACCCTCCTAGAGGTGAAGTTTCTGCAGGGCGGTGAAGGAAGAAGTCCAGCTGCGGAGCCCAGGGGATGCAGGAAGATCCTTGGTGTCACCAACAAGCTGTACAACGTCTGTTGCTGTATTGCAGGAGGGTCAGTGGCCAGCAGTACCACCAACAAGCATTGGCAATTGCAAAAGACATTGCAGAGAAGTTTTGAAGGTTTTTGGGACCAGCAAGGTCCACATGAGCCGACCTTTGGGGGTGGAGTCAGGGCTGGCCCTCAGCAGGAAGGAAAGCCAGCAGGAATCGTTGGGTCCCCCACAAGTGACCCACTGGCAGCAGACACAGAGTTGCAGGGAGGCCCCTGCAGCACAACAAAGCAGGAGTCCCACGCCACAGGAGTTGCAGAGTGCTGGAGGCTGGGGCTTCTTGGAGCTTAAAAATCACTTGAAGGAAGAGCCAACAAGTTTTGGTAAGAGCAACAGTCGTGGTGCACAGGGGTTCTGTACCCATGGCTCCAGCAAAGGCCCACTGTCTACCAAGTTAGTCAGGAGACAAGCAGGGCCTTCAGAGATCCACAGAACCACCACCTGTGTTTGTGTTATGTTTGTGGGACAGCAGGATCCACCAGCCGATTGTTGTCTTAAGGTGCCTGTGGATGCAGGCGAGTGACTCCTTCACTCCAAATTGGATTGCTACTTGCTTCTTGATGCACGCTGAGTCCTTGTGACCCTGGAGTATGCACAGCCATGGATGTTGCAGAAATCTTGCAGGAGCTGGTGAAACAATGTTGCAGTGGGAGCCTTCCCAACTGGATTCAGTCCTGTTTCAATACCAAAACCCCACCCCAGACACCCCCAATTCAAAGGGAGAGGTGATCACACCTCTCTCCTACAGAAAATCCTTTGTTCTGCCTTCCCCTGTTCGACTTAGGCTCATCAGCAGAACAGAACAGTGCCTAGGGTCAGCCAGAGCACAGGCTGGCATGCAGACCCCGCAAGGCTGTACAAGGAGAACTAGGGGATCCTCTAAGGAACCCCCAGAATACATAGTATCATGCAATTAGCACTTCAATCAGTGTAGTTGCATGATTCCAACATATTTGATACCAAACATGCCTAGGTTCGTAGAAGCCATTATGTAGTTGGACTACTCGTGTTCACCACTGTCCACTACATACCTTAAGATGGCTTCCTCACATTAAAAAGCCCAAGGAATGGAGTCTGGGGTTTGTAGGGTCACCTCTGCTCATGCAGGGGTGCCCTCACAGTCAGGACCATGCACTCTGCCCTTGGGTTGAAGGGCCTACCAGAGGGGTGACTGACAGTGTGCAAGTGCAGTGGCTATATAAGACAAGCCTTATATTTAAAGTGAAAGGTGCATCCATCTTTTCACGCAGACTTCAATGGTAGGCCTGCAGACACAGTTTGCATGGGCTCCTGTGGGTGGCATAATACATGCTGGAACCCATGGGAGACCACCGTGTAGCAGTGTCCTGGGTACCTAAGTACCATGTACTAAGGACTTACATGGGTGCAGCAGTACGCTAATTGTGGGGTGCAAAAGTTACCCTTGAACCAAATTTAGAGGAGAGAGCACCGACACTGGGGTCCTGGTTAGCAGGTTCACAGTTTACTACAGTCTAAACACAGACACCAGGCAAAACGTGTGGGGTGGGGGTACTATAACCAGAACCCAGATTCCTACACCACCTACCACGTGAAGTACTCGCAGACAGACCTCCACCAGGTTGGCAACATCTGCCTGTCCTGACTATAACGAGGAGGTCTGTGAGGCCCATTGATTCTTTGGATCGAAAAAGACTTTGTAAGACCATCGGGTGCATCGCAGAGAGATGCAGCGCAAAGACATGGAGAAGACACCCGACATCTTCGGCCAACAAGGAGGAGGAAGAGGACGAACTGCACAAGGCCTCAGCAGCTGAGGAAGAGGCCTTTTCCATCCAGGACTCCAGCTCCAACTGTGACCTCAAGCTCAAATTACAGATGCAGGATCTTCCTCTGGGGCAGCAGACCTTGAGGATCTATGCCCCTCTCCAACCATCCAAGAGACACTCAGTTCAGACCGAAACTATGGCTCACAGGCCACCACTACCGACATGCCATGGTAGGTACTAACCATCCTCTAAGGACGCCCCACTCTCTGCACTGAAAGTGTAGCTGAAATTGCACCCTTCTGCACCAAGCCAACCATCTGCATTATCAGTTCTTAGCCCGATGGCCTCAACCGCTTCAGCTCCTAGCACCTCAGCACCGAAACAAAAACGCCTTTCAGCACCAGAAACCTCCACACCAGCACCGAAATTGGCTCCTGAACCGATCTTCCAAGCCATGGAGGAGTGACTCCATCAGAAGCGGAAGAAACTGCATATACAGCTTCTCATTGGTTGAATACCAGCTAAAGCTGTGCATATGGCACTGCTACCATATAGACACTCCACCTCTCCTTTGGAGAGGCTATAGACTTGCCAGTACCTCCCAAGAGGAAGAAGAACATTGTCACCAGTCCTCTGCAGCCTCCTATTGGTGCATCTCCACCACCTCAACCACTTCCTCCACCTCCCTGTCCACCCCTACACCTCACCAGTGATATAGTGGATATCACACCACAGGGTTCTACACAGTTGTACACTGGGGATCATGGTTGGGGAGGGGGTGATGATACGTATCAGCAACCCACAGATCCTTGGGACAGCTATGATATTGATCCCACAGGTGATACGAACCCAGATCTCTAACCGGCCAAGCCCTCATCCGCAATGATGCAACATCTTTCCAAGATTTGATTACTAGGGCGGCAGCTTATCACAATGCCCAATACATGAGGACCGCATTGAAGATATTTTTCCCCCCTCAAACACTCTCCAGCACCAATTGGGCATGTTAGTACCCTCATATTTTAAAGGTAAACCTCTGACATTCGGATTACTTTTTTAGAGACCTGGTGCGGGCACTCCTCTTTACATCTAGTGTTGATAAAAAATATAAAGCAGCAGTTGGCACATTCTAAATATCACGGGGGAGGAAAGATGGCCCAGGCATCAAACAACATGGTGGAGGCTAGCAGTGGGAGTGGCCAAAAGAGACATTGCCAAGGCATGGGGTGCGAGTGAGCCTCCTTCCATTAGAGACTGGAAATATAACATGGATTGTTGCCACCAAGTAGAACAAGAGAGCTACAAGAGTCGGGTTGTAGCAGGAAATACGACAAAATCTGGTCCTCATGGCGTAATTATAGAGGCATATGAACATATATGTGACATGGTATATGGCAAAATACCTTACGGGTGGGGGGCAGTGAATACGAGGGCCACTGTTTCATGTTTACTGAGAGACTACACGCTAAATAGTAAATGAACTAATTTACGGATATGTTGGATGGCAGTACTGTATCTTTCGTCCTCTCAAAACAAAATGTAAACCATATAAGGATAATGCTCTTTGATGTATTCTGGAAGCTCATTGACGCTTCCAGTAAAAGGGTGGCAGCACAAGCCACCAGTCATTGATGAATTGCCAACACCCAAGGTTTGTTGGCAAGATGTGACAGGGCCCCTTGGGATGAAATGGATGAATTCATCCAACATCTCTCTGACAAGTATAAAAAGAGGGGTGAAGAAATTATCCAAGAGGGCACATTGATATCAAACAATTCCATCAGGTGTGCCCTTGATTCAGCCGATACAGCTACATCAATACTAGTGTACTACTGGTTAGACACACTTGGCTACGCATATCTGGCTTCAATCCAGAAGTTCAGCAAACACTGTTAAGTGTCCCATTTGAGAAGCAACATCTGTTTGGTCCCCAGGTGGACCAAGCATTGGAAAAAATGAAAAAGGACCGAGAGGCACCAAAATCTATGGGGGCTCTCCAAACCCCCACTCCTCGTGGCTCCTTTTGGCATCCCGTATACAAAGATGCCAAAGCTACATCCTCAGATGCCTCTAACTCCTCATACAGGCAACAATATCAGCCCTCCCCTTCATGGGGATATTTCAGAGGGAACAAATCTATGGGTCTCAGAAAGGATGCATCCACTCGCACCCGCACGCTCCGTCTCCAAACAGTGACTCTCTTCTTATTCCCCCCCAGACAATCTAACAACTGTCGGGGGACAACTACAACATTTCTTCCCCACCTGGGAAAACATAGTATCAGCTCAGTGGGTGTTGGACATTATCCAGCATGGATATTGTTTGGAACTCGTCAGGACACCTCCAAACATCCCACCTCACAGACACAAACTCTCTATAGAACATCAAAACCTGCTCAAACAAGAAGCACAGGCTCTGTTGCTCAAAGGAGCCATAGAGCCTGTGCCTCTTCAACAGCAGGGCTCAGGAATATACTCCCTATACTTTTTAATCCCCAAAAAAAGAGAGATTGCTATGGCCCATATTGGACCTCAGACCCTTAAATCATTACTTCCTATCAGGCCCCTTCCAATAAGACGTGATTCCACCACTTCAACAGGTCAACTTTGTCAGCACTAGACTTAAAGGATGCTTAGTTTCACATCCCTATCTATCCAGCTCACCGCAAATACCTTAGGTTTGTTATAGCAGGAATGCATTACCAGTTCAAGGTGCTCCCATTCGGAGTCACTACAGCATCACAGGTGTTCACCAAATGCCTAGCAGTAGTAGCAGCACATATGTGCAGGCAGAAGATTAAGGCCTTCCCATATCTGAACAACTGGCTAATCAGAGCCAGTATGTTCTAGTTGTGTCAACAACATTCTCAGACCACTCAACATCTTCTCCATCAACCAGGATGTACCATCAGCATACACAAGTCACACCTTCAGCCTTCACATATTCAACCACATTTAGAGGCTATTTTCAATGCACGACTGGGATTAGCCTACCCAAATGTAGTCAGGATTCAGAATATCCAACTCTACTACACCATTTTCACCCAAAGCAACACATAAGTCAAAACAGTTATGCAACTCTTAGGCATGATGGCATCTTGCATTGCAGTAGTCCCACATGCATGACTACATATGTGCCCGCTGCAAGAATGCCTGGCACGCCAATGGTCTCAGTCACAAGGTCAGCTACAAGATCTAGTGTTGGTAGACAGCCACACATATCACTCTCTGCAGTGGTGGTACTCACAAAATCTATTAAGGGGGTGTTAATTCCTCAACGCTGATCCCCAGATCATTCTCACCGGGGGCACGTACCTCACAGGATGGAGTGCTCACCTAGAGGATCTCAAAGTTCAGGGTCTGTGGGACATCAAACACCAGAGTCTCCACATCAACTACTTCGAGCTTCAAGCTGTTCACCTAGCTTGTAAAGCTTTCCTAATGCACTTAATAGTAAAGGTTGTCCTGGTCCAGACAGATGACATGACAGCCACGTTTTTACAAAAACGGGGGGGATGGGACGACACTCTCTACAGTTATCACTCCTATCTCAGATGATTTGGCATTTGGCAATACATCACAACATCTACCTGTTAGCTGAACTCCACCCAGGGACAGACAACGACGTTGCCGACCTCCTAAACATGATGTGGCAACAAGTCCACAAGTGGGAACTCCACCCAGAGTCTTCCTCCCATACTTACACAAGTGGAAGATAGACCTGTGTACAGCCACAGATAATGCAGAATGTCCAGACTTGGCCTCCAGGTTCCCACACTCGCTATCCAAGAGCAGTGCTGTATGGATGAACTTGTAAGGGATATTTGTCAACGCTTTTCCACCTCTTCCTGTTCTTCAGTTTGTGGTTCGGAAGCTCATGCAAACGTCTCACCCCCTCATGCTAGTAGCTCACACTTGGGGTCATCAGCCATGGTTCACCACGCTACTCGAGTTCTCTAGTTCCCCACAAGAAGCTTCCCCTCAACCTTGGACCTTCTTACAACCATGGAGAAATCAGGCATCCAAATCCAAAGGAATTCAACCTTGCAATTAGGATCTCCGGTCATTGAATTTGGTTACCTTAATCTCCCACGTTAATGTATGACCATTCTCAAAGAAGCTCGTAGATATACAAGTAGAGCATGCTATCCAGCCAAGTGGAAAAGATTTGTCCTCTACTGCTGCAGTAAACACATTGATCCATTTGATGCAACTATGCAAAATATTGTTTGCTACCTTCTCCATTTGCAGACCTCTGGCCTGGCCTACACTTCAATAAGGTTACATTTAGCTGCAGTGGTTGCTTATCTACAGAACAGGCAACAGTTATCTTTGTTCAAGGTAACAGTTATATAGGCATTCATGGAAGGCCATAAAAGAGGAATTCCACCCAGAGTTCCACCTGCACCCTCATGAAATCTCAATATTGTACTCACAAGACTTATGGGTCCACCATTTGAACCATTGCATAACTGCCTCCTCCAATTTTCTCTCTTGGAAGGTTGCATTTTAGGTGGCCATCTCTTCACTCAGGCGTGTCGGTGAGCTCCAGGCATTAACCTTGGAATAGCCTTTCTTCCAGCTACACAGAGATAGGGTGGTCCTTCGAACTAACCCAAAGTTCCTCCAGATGGTGGTTTCCGCTTTCCACCTCAATCACTGAGTTGAATTACCTGTTTTCTTTGTGCAACCTGGTTCAGTTGCGGAAAGAGCCCTTCATACAGTAGCTGTAAAACAAACTTTTAACATTTTATATTGACAGACCTAAAGAGTTTCGTAAAACCAAACACTCCTTGTTGCCTTTTCGTTCCCTCACAAAGGAAAGCCTATACCTAAATCGGGCATTTTGAGATGGATAATTAAATGCATTCAGACATGTTACACCAAAACTAAAAGAACTTTGCTAACACCTCCTAAGGCACATTCTGTCTGTAAGATAGGAGATTCTTTGGCTTTCCTGGGTAATATCCCAATAGCTGAGATTTGTAAAGCAGCGACATAGTTTACAACACACACTTTCACTAAACATTATTGTGAGGATGTGTTAGCATGCCACAAGCAAATGTAGGACAGGCAGTGTTGCGTGCTCTTTCAAAGAACTGCAATAACCACAGGTTAGCCACCGTTTTCTGGAAGCCTTTGTCTCACAGTCTATGCAGAGCATGTGCATGTACACCCACACATGCCTTGAATGGAAAATTTTACTTACCCTTTAAGCAACTGTTTGTGTCATGTAATGCTTTAGATTCACATGAGTCCGCCCTCCTCCCAGAACACCTACGGGCGTTGCAATTCCTTCTTAGAGTTCCTTTTGCATGGACATTTCTTTATTGATGCTTACTCACACTCCATTCTCACCCGCCTGCCGGAAAACAATCTAACAATGGAGTTGATGCCTGTGCGCATTATCACCAAGAGACTGAGTCATTTTGCCTCTTGAGTCCAAAGACTTCTTCGAAGAAAAACAACTTGCATTCATCTGGACCCAACAGTAGATCGCGGAAGTATGCAGACTATGTGAATCTACAGCACAGCATGCTACAAACAGTTGCTTACAGGGTAAGTAACATTTTCCTTACCTTTTGGTAACACATTATCTGGTAGGGACAATATCTAGCTGCAGATCCCTTACCGATCCACCCTTTCACCCCACTCTATGAACCGCTTTCTAGGGCTAGGGAATACTCACTTCCAGGCCCCTTGTTTGGACACACCAGTGGCAGTACATTTTATGGCTCTGCGCTCCTGGTGTGAAAAGTAACTGACGTTAGCGCACTGAGGTGGCACCTATAAGGGTGACTGCTATGTCACTTCCGTTGTGGACCACGCCAAGCTGATCGCCACCTACTGGCGTGCAGGGGTACTGCTCATGCTAAAATCTTCCAGATCCAGTCTGGTGCCTGGAAAATTCAAAGGTAAGTAATCTGCGGTTAGATATTGTCTCTACTAGATAATGCATTACTGAAGGAAAGCAAATTGTTCTTTCAGCTCTGAACTATCCAAGGTGTACTGATCCACTTTCATGCTTTTGAAAACAATGTATTGACTGTGACTTTGTGATTAATGGTTGGGGTGAGGCTGCACTTCAAGGCTATTGTAAAATGTTTTTGATAAGCAGGCCTGTACTGCAGTGTTTATCATTTCTTTGAATTACTTGACTGTAGAATTGAGTATATTCTTCCTTTGTGTAATGTATGACTTTTGATTTATTTTTTTATTTTTTAAATGGTCACAACCTACATCAAATAGAAAAATGGCAAGGTGTTGACCCATGTTTACCTTTTAATTCTTTTCACTAGAGGAGCCACGTTACTTATCGTCTCAGTCTTACATGGCAGACAGCAGTCTGAGTGAAGAAATGAGTCAGTTTGATTTCTCAACTGGTGTCCAAAGTTTTTCGTACAGCTCACAGGACCCCACAGCTCAACCAGCTCACAGTAAAAGAAAGGTATGTGTTGATCCCTTATAATCAGTTTGGGATATTTAGAGAGTGTAGAGACTGGGGAGGGAATAACATTAGGAATCAGTTGGCATCTATTCCAATTCAACGAAATTGCGGTATGTAACTAGACTATTCACAGGTCAGTGGACTGAAGTTGTGATGTATGCTTCTGCTAGCAGGTTCCTCGCCTTTTGAATATCCCCATGCACAAAACTGTATCAGAAGAATGAGCAGTAGCTCTCCAGTGCAAGTAAGTAGCATTCATCTCCACTTCAGCCTCCGGTACCATCTAGATCATGATATTCCTGAAACCATTTGGTAATAGCCCAACATCCTGATGTGTTTTTTTTCTGCATCGTTCACCATAGCTTCGGAGTGGCTTTTCATGGAACATTTTCACAAAACGTTAGGCACATCGTCACTGTTCAAGAAGTCAGAGATCAAGCCCTCTCGCTCCTGCCAAGGACAGATGTCCTTTTTGGACCCTCATTAGGTCTCCTTGTGACATTTGGTACCCAACAACAACAACTCAAGGTCTGGTATTCATTTTGCCATAAAGGAGTGGGAGGCAAAGTAGTTCATGGTGCCCAATGAGCACCAGAACTGGCCCCAGCTAAACAAAGATGTTGAGATAGTCACCATCTTCCATACCAAATTATAAGGAAAAATAGGAAATGCAGAAGAGGTGCTGGTGAAACCTCTCCATGCCCAGGTGCCATTCCTGCTCCAGAAATAGCTCTCCTTGGTGCTTCCTGCCATGAAACGATGGAGTGAGCCAAAGTTAGTTGACATCATCCTGGATGAGCAACCGGTGCTGGGCCTAGCTCCTATGTATTCCTGCTTCGATGTTGAGCTCTCATCCAGTCTACCCACTGTTTCTGGTGCTGACCCAACGCAGGTCATTACTTTCACACAGGACATGCTGGTGCTCTCCTGGGCACCTCAGTTCCCTCTCTCCTGCCTTCGGACCCCAGGAACCAATGGGGCCTCCAATTGGGATGTTGTTGGCAGGTCCTTTTTAGATGCCAGTCGACTCATCACCAGGTCAATTCACTGCCCCAAACTTGTGGAGCACCATCACCCAGAATCCCACCAGTTGTTCCTCCACCAGAACTAACATAGGCGCCAACTCTGGCACAGATTCAGACTTTTGACCCTATACCTTAATGTGCTTAGGGAAGAGAGTGTAAAGGTTAGTGGAGAATGGCCAGTATAGGGACGAGTCTCAGCCCAGACCGTTGTCCAAAGATTAGTATTGGCAAAAGATGGACAACATTTTCAGAACGGACTCAGATCACATTCAAACACCTCAGATTATATAGTACAATAATGAGGACATCAGCGAGGCAGGCAGTTTACTCTCTCCTGCCAACACAGCCACAGCTCTTTATTTGGCCCTTCAAAATGTGAGTGGCTTTGACACACTTTACAGGAGCTGGAATGCCCTTTGGGACTGCCTATAGCAGCTGTAGCATCCATCATGGCAGTCATTACGAACACAGCAGAGGTGCTGGAAATACCTCTACCAATGGTTGAAAATGAAGCAAATCTCCTTATGGAAATCCTTCAGTCTGCGTTTGCAGCCTCAAAACCTTTGTTCCCATTTATAGAGGCACTGAAGGAGACTATTCAGACAGTTTAGGCCAAAGTTACTTCAGCTTTGGTGGTGAGCCAACAGAGATCGCCTGTCACTATCTGCAGACATTCTGGGCTTCTTATGTTCACACCCATCACCAAAATGCCTAGTTGTACAGGCATCATCCTTTACAAAAGTCCGGGCTCTTCTCCAAAGCACCTCACAACTATTTTTTTTTTTTTTTTAAATCTGTTTATTGAACGCAAACTGCACACATCAATACAGTAGCTGTACGTTATTTTGCAATACATTTACATACTTGTATAATTTTACACAGCATTGCCACTACGAGAGGTGTGAAAAAGAAAGGAGGGGAGAGGGGAGAGGGGAATTGGAAGAGGAAAGCAGGGATATCAGGAAGGGAGAACTTTAACAGCTAATCTTAATAATGCGAGAGAGTTAAGGGCGTTGTAAAAGGAGAATACAGTGACATTTAACATGCGAGCTGTTATGAGGGCTGATTGCAGCTTACGGGGTCTGGCCAGACACTGACGATATCCGTATCTAATATAGTAATCACTTCAGGGGTGTAAAGAGTGTCCGTGGTGTTGACGGGTTCAGGGGCAGGACTATTTTACTTGTTTTGATTGTGTGTTACAGGCATGTATAAGCGTGTGGGGAGTGATTGGGCAAGAGATGTCTTTCGAGGAAGAGGAAGGATAATAGTAATGAGTGTGTTTAAGGACAAACCGAAGTTGCTGCTATGCAGTCCCGGCCTTAACAGCGTCAGCACAGGCTGTGGTGTACCATGGGTTGAGACCTGTTCATGGGGGATACATGTCGTCTCTGGCCTCCATTGCAACCACAAATGTGTCCCAGACCTCCGGGCCAGCTAGGATAAGACCTCTGTGTTGTAGCAAGTGAAGTGTCTGGGCTTCAGCCTGAGAGCGGCTATGTAAATCACGTAGCCATGTCGCGTGGGAAGGAGCATGTGGAGCTTTCCAATGTATTGCTATCAAGCGTTTATACACCACAAAAGCCATGTCGATAAACCTGTGCGTATGTTTGTCTGCTTTAATACGCTGTCTTATGCCGAGTAAGCAGGAATCAGGAGTGGGCACTAGGGTGTGGGATGAGATCTCTGCTGTGACCTCCGTCACGTGTTGCCAGGCCGAGTTTATGGAATGGCACTTCCAAACCATATGATAGAAGTCAGCTGCTGGTGTAGCGCATCTAGGGCATGTTGGTGTTGTATGGGGGTAGATTTTTTGGATGCGGGCTGGTGATAAATATGATTGGTGAAGATAATTAAATTGAGTGTACCGTAGGCGAGGATTACGGGATATTGATTTGATTGTTGTGAGGGCAGTGACCCAGGTCTTCTGTGGTAGTGGGGTAGGAAGGACAGCGTCCCAACGCGCCTTTGCGTGTGGCAGTGTTGTGCATATTGCTTCCAGCAATGCTTTATATAATGTGGTAATAATGCTCTTTGAGCTGCCAATAGTTAGTATAGTGGTGAGCAGCGAGGATTCGGGAGGTTCCGAGTCTCCTGCGCCCCAGATCTTATTGAGCAATAGCCTTATGGCATTAAATGTTAGGAAGGCTCCATTTTGCATAGTGCCTGCAGTTACCAGTTCAGCGAAAGTGCGCAACGCGGAGCGAGAGTATAAGTCACCCAGTTGGAGCATGTTCATTTCGCGTGTATCATGGTGTATGGACAGGATTTGGGTATCCGGCAGTTGAAGTAGTGGCAGCAGAGGTGAGTAGGGGAAAGATGTGAGCTTAGTTTGGACATATCTGCGCCAGCAGAATCGGGCTGCCTCTAGTAATATTAGTCTGGGAGACATATGGGGGGTGCTAGTTAGTATTGAGAGTAGCAGCCTCTGTGATGGTATATGTGTCTGTAACATCCTGCTTTCGGCTGACGGGGTGTCACATAGCCATGTAGACAGCCATGATAATTGGGCGGCTGCATAATATCTTTCGAAGTTAGGCATTCCCAATCCACCCATCTCCTGCGGATGTTGCGTTATTGACAGCGCCACTCTGCGTCTGTCTTTACCCCAGAGTAAATCCGTTAGTATTGATTGCAGCTTATTAAAAAAGGAACGCAGTAAGCACAGCGGGAGAGCTGTAAAGTAGTATAGAAACCTTGGAAGGATAAGCATTTTGGCTATCGCCACACGGCCCATTGGAGACAGGGGAAGTGAGCTCCAGAAGGGAATTGAGCCGCGAACGGAGCCAAGGATTCTGTCTATGTTTCCTTCTTTTAGATCCGTGATAGAGTGATAAATCTGCACACCCAGATATTTAAAGGTTATATGTGACCAGGGCAATTTGTATTGCAGTAGCGACATATGGTGAGCTACCGGGGATGGAGAAATGGGGAATATGCTTGATTTGGACCAATTGACGTGCTGTCCGGAGGTGATAGCGAAGGAGTCCAGTAACTGCAGGGCCTCAGCCATATAGGCTTAATGGTCACGCAGATATATTAAGGTGTCATCTGCGTACATAGATACGACGTGGTGGGTGTTAGCCTCCGGTATACCCCATATGTGTGCATAGCTCCTTAATTTAATCGCTAGTGGCTCCATAGCAATAGCGAACAGCAATGGGGATAATGGGCAGCCCTGTCTGGTGCCTCTGCCTATGGGGAATGCTTCAGAGTTAACTCGTCCATTTTTGACACGGGCAGTGGGCCTGGAGTAAAGCGTCCTGATCCAGTTAATGAAACCGGCGCCAAAGCCGAACGCTTTAAGAGTGTGTAACAGATAGTTCCAACTAAGTGTGTTGAATGCTTTTTCTATATCTAAAGATAGGGCCACTGCTACCGAGTTTGTATTACTGTGTATTATGTGTAAGAGTCTCCTAATGTTCAGGAAGGTGCTTCTGCCAGGAATAAAGCCTGATTGATCATGGTGTATCAAAGTCGATAAATAAGGGAGGAGACGGTTTGCGAGTATTTTACCTAATAGTTTGCAGTCTGTGTTCAGCAAGGAGAGCGGCCTGTATGATTTGACATCTAGAGGGTCGTGGCCTGTTATTGGGAGGACGACTATCAGTGCTTCGCTCATTGAGTCCGGCAATTGTAATTTATGGTGTGCTTTGTTGAATACTTCTGTTAGTGGGTGTAATAAAAGGGAAGCATGGGAATTGTAGTATTCTATCGGTAAACCGTCTGAGCCGGGCGTTTTATTACGTGCTATTTGTGATAATGCAAGGCGCACCTCTTCAATAGTAACAGGGGCATCTAGAGTGGCGGTGTTGTCAAGGATAAGTTGACTTTGGGGGACCAGGCTTAGTGTGTTGCTAATATGTTGCTCTGGAGGTGGTGGAGGAGGCGTATATAGGGTCCGATAATATGTGGAGAAGGCATTGTTTATGGCTGCTTGGGTATTAACGATTGTGTCAGGATTTAGGCGTATTGCGCCAATGGGTGTTGGTTGTGATGGTTGCCGAGTCAGCCAAACTAATAATCTACCAGATCTGTCACCTTCAGCGTGTTGTCTGGTCATATAGTGTCTGTAATCGTGCTTACCCAGTCTGTTGTCTGTCTCCTTGTGAGAAGCCCTAAGCAGATGTAGTGTTGCTAATGCGGGTTCGCTATTATCGTTTGCATTTTCTGCATTGCGGAGCTTTATTTCTAAGTCTTGTAATTCCTTAATGAGTACCTTTCTGACCCCTACCGTGGTCGAAAGGCAGTGACCCCTTATCACAACTTTATGAGCGTCCCATTCTATGGCATTGGATGAGGTTGTATTTTTATTTGATAGAAAGTAATCGGTTAAACTTTTGGAGATATCTTTTTGAAAAGGAGGATCTAGGAGGGCTTCTGGTTGCAAACGCCATGTTGGTATCCGAGTTTGTATGTGTCCCCATGCCAACGTTAGGCATAATGGGTTGTGATCTGATATTGTGCGTGCTAAGTACTCGGATAAGCATATTTTGTGATTAACGGTGGCGGATACAAAGAATATATCTATCCTAGTATGCAGTTTATGGACTGGGGAGAAGTAAGAGTACTCGCGGTGAGTGGGGTGATGCACCCTCCATATATCTCTTAGTCCATTATTTGACGCCCACTGCGCCAGAGATTCTGAAGCACGATTGGCGGGGGCTGCAATGAGTGGGGGAAATGAGCGATCCATGTGAGTGTCTAGGACGCTATTAAAGTCGCCTCCCCATATGCTTTCCAATGTAGGGTCGCTAAAGTTGCCAGTAGTGAGCGTGGATAAGAAGTCGCGCTGGTTCGAGTTTGGGGAGTATAGTGCGACCAGGGCTAATGGGGACCCGTCTAGGGTGCCTTCGAGTATTACATATCTACCGTTTGGATCACATTGCGTGCGGGAGGACGCGAACGGGACACTAGGTGCTATCCAGATGGCTACTCCACGAGCAAAGGATGAAGTAGTGGTGGCATATAATTGCCCCTTCCATTTTGAACGTGTGGTGTCTAGGATAGATTTGGTGAAATGTGTCTCCTGTAGGAATGCTATGTGAATTTGATGTCTTGTGAGAAAGGCGTGAACCCTTTGACGTTTTCGAGGATTTGCCATACCCTTAACGTTCCAAGTGAGTGTTTTATATTTTAGGGTTCCCAGGTGTCTATGAGAGGCCATAGTGGTTTTGTATGTGTTATATGATCGGGGTTGTAATTATCTGACGACCCGGTATTGACATTGTTATGGGACTCAGTCGCTGTGACTGGCCGACAATCAAGAAACAAGCTGTGAGCTGTATTTTTGTTGCTACAGTCAGCATCCCTTGTGTGTTTGCTGCTGTTTTTATATTTGGCCCGCCTACTATAAATCCCTACTCCTAATATAGAGGTGCACACTAAAACAACATACAACAAATAAACTATTAACATATAGAAAATAATACCGGAAAAATCCAGTGTGAGGTAATTGTCCATATGGAGCAGGGGGGTGCCAGTTGGCGTTGATGCAAAGGTACTGTCTTACCCTGCCCAAGTTTCGCATAGTTTAAGAGGCGAAGAGCGTCGGACGGGGGACACCCGTTGACTGCTAGACCACGTATAGGAGCCTCAAAGAAGTTGCGATGGAACTTTTAGTCTTCAGGTAAGCTAGACTGATCATTCTTCAGATGTCGTCCGCTGTGCGTGGTGTGAGAAGAGGGCCACATGTGGACTCAGCTGAATCGGAGTTTAGAACTTGTTCCTGTTCGATTTCCGTTTGCGAGGGTGAGGCGGCGGAGGGAGCATTGACAAAACTGGATGTTGTTCGGAGGAGCCGAGAGCGCTCGGATTTTGCCTGCTCAGGTGAGGGTCTGGCTGCATTGCTTTCGGTGCCTCGTGGAGAGAGATCTATTGTCGATTTGAGTGCTTGCGTCCGACGGGTCAGCTAGGCCTTTGGCGTGTAGCCAGGTCCAGGCATCTTCCGGAGTGGTGAAGAAGAAGGAGTGAGATTCATCCTGTATCCGAAGTCTGGCTGGGAACATCAGTGCGTATTTGATATCGTGTCTGCGAAGGCATACCTTAACACTGTAGAAGGAGTTAAGTTTTTTTTGCACTTCTGCTGTAAAGTCTGGATAAGCTGTTATCGTGGCATTTTTGTAGCACACTGGGCCTGATTTGCGGAATAGTTGGAGGATGAGGTCTCTGTCTCAGTAGTTAAGGAGTCTTATTATAAGAGGGCGTGGTTGCGAACCAGGTGCTGGAGGTCTGCCTGGAATTCTGTGTGCCCTTTCAACTGAGAAGAACTTCGGGATATTGTTTTTAAGGATTGTGTCTATAAGCCATTGCTCAATGAACAGTTCTGCGCTTAAGCCCTCAGCACGTTCAGGAAAACCGACCAGGCGTATGTTGTTGCGTCGAGACCTGCCTTCTGCGTCTTCTGTTCTGCGCTTTAAGAAATCAACTTCTGTTGACAGTTGCGATAGCTGTAGTTGCAGGTCTTTCATAGAGCCAGGCAGGAGCGCCGTGTCTTTTTCAAGTTCGGATACTCTATCGGCTAGAGCGTGTTGATCGGTGCGAAGGATATTGAGGTCCTCTGTTACAGAGCCTATTTTGGCTTCCAAGGTGGTCTTAGTGTCTAGAATGGCTTGCAGGATTTTTTCGAATTGTGAAGTATGTGATTGTAAAGTTAGTTCCAGCTTCTGTAATGTTGATTGCGCAATGGCGTGCGCTTCCGGATGGGATGTTGTAGTATGGTCCATTTTGGTGAGGGGTGCACGAGTGGTTTTTGGCTTCACCATTTGAGAAATGCAGCAGTGGCTGTGAATTTAGTGTTGCATTTGGGGCTCCTGCAGCAAAAGCTACCAGATCGAGTGTTGTGGCAAGCCGGTCGCCAGGTGCTCACGTCTGGCGATTAAACAGAAAAGGAGCAGCTAGAAGCGTTGACTATCTGCTTGAAGAGACTGCAGTTGGCGGTGTCAGCCGGATATCGCGTTGTAGAAGAGGCGTAGATATGGCGTTTCCAGATCAGGTGGAGGCAATATTTGTGCTGGATGTTTAGGGTTTCTTGAAAGAAATGTTTAACTTATTACGGGATGGCAGCTGACGAGTATCGCCAGGGGGCACCACTTATATTTCAATCTGCGCTACTTGTACTCCAGGAATGTGTTCGCAGTTTATTCTGACTCTGCTGCTACCTTCTTGCACCTATTACATTGTCTTCGCTAGTTCTAGCAAACTTGGTGCCCTAGGGGGGGCACCGTGGGGCTTGAGGTAATGTTGTTGCTCAAATGCCGCCAGTCAGTGCACCCGATATGCAGCACGTTTAAGGGGGGCGCTTGTGCAGTTTAGTTTACTTTGCTGGCTGGTACAATATTACTAAGCCGCAGGAACTTATTCCCCCCCGAGGTCCGAGGCACCTAAGATGGCGGCTGTCGATCCTCCGAGTGTTCGATTATGCCTTTTTTTCCCAGGCCGCCTCCCACGCCGTCAATGACGTCTGTGTTAAATTTCCGATGTCCCGGATATGGGGCATAGCTTCAAGACGAAGCGCGGGCGCCCGCGGTAGGAGTATGATCCGTTCTGATATACGCGCTCCGGCGCAGTGTTCCGCGGAGCAGGGACGCTTGCGGGAGGAATCGGCCGGCCCTGTGCATGCCGAGCGGCTCCCCGCAGGCCAGCAGGCAGCTCCGGCGCACACGACGGGGTCGCGGCGGCGAGCCCTTACCTCTTTTTAGTGGCGGCTGAGTCCAAGCGCCGGTTCCGGAAAGCGCGGCTCGCGATCGGCTGGGCTAGGCGGCCCGCGAGGCAGGCGGCGACCACGGCGGTGTTCTTTCTTTTTCCCTTACTCCGGAATTGGAGCGTCTCAAATGGCGCGGACTTGGGTGATGGTGCAGCACTTCGGGGTTCGACGAACGGCCTCCTCACCCTGCCCAAGGGAGGGCTAGGTGCTTAGCGTCAGGATGATTGTACGATCTGGGCGACGGAGCTGCGGTTTATGCTGCTGCTCTGATCGCCATCTTGGCCACGCCCCAAGCACCTCACAACTATTAATGTAAGATATTGGAGGCAGTGGTGGACAAAGCTTTCTCCTGCAGCAGTGAGGAGCTCAGATCCGTGAACACCGTCCTCTTACTTAACAGGTACACCCTTGCACTGTGGAAGCTAGGGCTGATATGGGTGCAGAGTCTCCCAGAGCACTTAAGAGACAACTTCTCAGAGGTACTCGCAGATGGGCAGAATGCTATGAAACCGGTATGGGCACCGTGGATTTAATTGCCCAGTTCTTTGAATTGCCTTTTGCAATAAACACACCCGGCTTCAGTCATCTGGATCACATGTGACGTGTGGGGAAGGAAATCACATAATCTGGAAGGCTGGCAGGCCATCATGATCAACCAGTGGGTCCTACAAGTTATAGAAAAGGCCCATGCCTTTCCCTTCCACCAATGCCCTGCCCATCATTCCCCGAGTTCTCTCCTACCACTCAGACAAACACATCTGCATTCTCCAGCAGGAGGTGGCGGCCCTGCAGAAAAGGGCAGTGGAGTTGGCCCCACAACAGGAGATTGGGCAAGCATATAACTCCCATATTAAAAAAAGATGTTCGATTAATGCTAAAACTGTGTGAAAAATCAATGTCTCACAAAAAACCATTCAACTATTAGCAGATAGTCCTCAGTAATCAACAATAACTGGGGAACAGAAAGCATAAACAAAGCATTTAGTTATGTTCAGATTAATCAGCTTGGGAACTATTGTTAAAATATTTATAATTTGCAAACATCCTCACAACTTTACACATTTACAAGTACAATGCAATCCTTTTGGAGAGACAGGACAGCGGTCTCCATCTAATTCAGATCCCCTGGGTCTTGAACTCCTTCATCCACAAGGAGCAGTTTAAGATGCTGTTCCCTGCTCAGGTGCTGTTAGCAATGGAAGTATAAGATGTGATGGTGTCCATCGACTTGCAGCATTTATTTCAATGTACTGATCTTGCATTCACACAGAGGAAGTACCTGTGTTACCAGTAAGTTACATCCATTATGAGTTTGAGGTGATTCCGTTTTGATTACCATCAACATCAAGGGTCTTCATATCTGTGTGCATCAGGGATCTATGTTTTCCCGTTCCTGGATGATTGGCTGCTCAAGGCAGGCTTGCTGCAGCTAGTGTCAGACCAACTAAACACCACAAAATTCCTGCTGCTCAACTTTGGGTCCTCGGTCAACCTGCCCAAGTCACACTCTTTGTTTAAAGGGGCAGTATTTGGCACTTCATCTTCCAGAGTCTTGCCCTCTCCCCAGAGAATTCAGATTTTCTGCCTCCTGATACTCACGGCTTCCTACAAGCTATTGGTCGCACACACATACTGGCGCTTGAGGGCTCTTCAGTGTTGCCTCTGTCTCAAATGATTCAGAAATTGGGCATCTGTTTGATGAAATCAAGATCCTCCCTCCCCCAACTCTACAACAGATCTTCATGGGTGGTTAGTAGAGGAGAACCGGTTCCAAGCAAAATCGTTTTGCCTCCACCAGTGGTCACCACAGAGGTGACAGATGCCTCCTCCTTAAGGTGAGGTTCATAACTGGGGGGTCAGATGTATGCAGCTTTTTTCTGTTTGCAAACAGCCGGATTCGCAGAGGTGCCTGTCATAGAAATATGATGTATAGCGTCATGGGTTTCAACTCACATGTTAACTGAGGAATATTGCTTGGATTCAGTAGTGTGAAAAGAAGGCCTTTTTGCTAGTTCCATGCCCCCCGGAATTTCTGCTGTGACTTATTTCAAACCCAGGACCTGAAAAGGGCATTGTTGTGGTATCTATTCAAAAGTTGAGAAATGTACAGGTGGAAGAATTTATAAGAACAACAAATTACTTACTTTCATTAACAATCTTTCTTAGTAATACTCTGTCTTCACCAGTCCCGCCAACCTCCACATTCTGGAGGTCATAACAATAACATTGTCACACTGGATAACCACTGTTAAATTCCTACAGGCCTAGTCTCTGCCCCCTCAGGTCTCGGAAAAAGTTGACAAAGAACCAACGTCATGGGGCTGGGGTGGTGCTAGGTAAATCTGGTAATGTCCAGTTGGTGTGGTGCCGATGCCAAAACAGAGCCAGATGCCACCTACTAGTGTCGAAGAACTCTTGCATAGTTTCTGGATCCAATTTGGGGATATTTAAAAGTTTAAATCTGCAGGTAGATAGAAAGCCACAAGAAAGACCAAAGGTCATTATCTTTTTCCTCAGGTATTAAAAATATCTCAAAATAGCTTTTCGGCTCCATCAGTGAAAGATCAGTTTTGCTAATTGAAGCTGAAGCTTGCTTTTTATGTAGTGTATCAAGGTTAGGGGTACACCATGCAAAATGTACAGTTGACCATTATTGATTTCCAGGGGCTCACTTTAATAATCCCAAGTGGTCCATCTGTGATAGTGTGGTCGAGCAGTTTAGGCATATCAGAGGGGAGTGTTGAGCATTTGTTGTATAGTCAATAAATAAGAAACACAAAAAAATAAATCCTATTCCAATTTAGTAAAATAGCACAGATTTCATATATATTTTGACACCAAGATCATCTATATTGGGTACGTACTTTAGTCATTATTGATTTTCCAAGAAAACAGTAAGCATAGCAAAGATGTCAGATTTAAAACTTGAGCCTCAAACGTGGTAATGATATCCTATGGGAAAAATATAGACTGCATGGGTATACTTGCAACTGTAGTAGAGGATACTCTTTAGGATTTAAGGTGCTGGGGGAATAAAGGCCCAAATTACCACCAGCAGTTTGGGTTTACCTGCTCTTTTGTGTCCAGGTGCTGGTTGCGTTGTAAGCCTCGGGTGCTACAGCACTAAAGTTTGAAGGGACATGTAAAAAAACAGAGTCTGCAAGGCGGGACTTGGGGACAAGTCCGGTGAACACAAAGTGGAGCTCTGCTCATGGGGCCCCTTAAGTCAAGGGGATGCAGAGAGAGGACTTGAACTTGGGCTGGAGGGCTCGGTGTAGAGGAACTGGGTGGTTGGCACCTCAGAGGAGGAGGCTCCCATGGTTCTTCGTCAACCTGTAGAGGGGAGAAAAACAAAATAGCAGGGCCACTCTGGATGTGGAGCTCATCTGTCTTGAAGTCCCTCAAAGTGCAGGTATGTTTTGGCGTTGGTGGTGCCCAGAATGGACGTAAACAGGCCTTGGTGGCTGCAAGTGCCCCGGTAGTCAGGGTATTGGTGCAGGGGGTCTTCTTGAGGGTCTAGCATCTCAAAACCCGCTAGAGAGAGGGGGCTGACTCCTTGAGTCTCAATAAACTCCTCTTGTTGTGCTGCTCCCTCAGTGGGCCCAATGGCCAACTACATGGGTTACCGGAAAGATGTGATCAGTGCCTGCAAAAGCAGGGGGATGGCTCATCCACCCCAAGGAAGATGCTGCCTTGTTGTTGAAGCGCTGGACAGTCCTTCACAGCTTTGGGAAGATGCACAGCTTTTGGAGTTGGGTCAGTGCAATCGTCGAGGTTCCAGCAGCAGGGCAGAGTTTGGCGCCAAGTGGTGGTTAAGTCCTCTGTTGTGGTGACTCCTCATCTTTTGTCCTCCTTAGGTTCCCAGTAGACCAATTTGAGTTCCTGGTGTAAGGGGGACTCCTAAATACTGAATTTAGGGCCGTTTAGGGGTGTGTGTATGGTAGTAGCCAATGGGTGACATACCCTTGGGGTGAGCACTCCCCCTAGATGACCACTTCCTGTGGAGAGTGGACTTTTCCCTGACCCAGAGTTCCTACTTTCACCAAAAACAAAATGGTGAAACCCTTCTTCCAGTGTCCTCTTCAGGTAGCCCACCTTAGGGCTGTGACTGGCATAGAAGTGAAACATGCCTCCCAAATACCTAATTCCCTACCTGCTCTGGTGACAAATGAACCTCGTGGCAGAGGTCTAGGGGGAAGCCAGGGTCATATCAAAGGCAGTGTGGTCATTTAAGCCTCTAGTCCAGGATATGCTAAACCACTAGCCATCCTGCTGGAGTATGTGTGATCACCTTCCCCCAGAGCAGGCATAGTTGCTGACCTCTGAGAGCATGGGCCCTCACCTAAAGTGGGTTAGAAACTCGTCTGTTCTGGCAGGCTGATTGCTACCAGTCAGCCAGCACACTAAGGGACTAGTAGGTTTTTTAGGAGGCACTTCTAAGGTGCTCTCTGGGTGCACAATATAATAAATCCGACACTGGCATCAGTACGGATTCAGGTAGCTAGGTAACTTGTAAGGATGACCAGTGCCCAGTACATGTCCTGAACATGGCTGCCTGAACACTTGCAATGTCTAGTACTAGGCATAACAGAGGTACATCTGCTCATGCAGATGTGCCATCACATATAATATAATGCACACTGCCTTAGGGCTCCTAGTCCTGCTGTAAGGATGACTTACATATATTACATCCAGTGGTCCTGAGCATTTCAAACAGGGTATGTGCAATTTGATGTTATTAACAGGGTTTGCACCATTTCCCACATTCTGCAATGGCAGTCTGCATGCAGTTTGTGTGTCGGTCCCTTAGGGTGGCTTAATACATGCTGCAGCCCTAAGGGGTACCATTTACCAGGGACTTACAAAGGTGCTAAAATCCTTGCCAATTGTGTTAAAATTAGATATTTACCTTGAATTAAGGGAAAGAGCGCTGGCAATGGGGGCCTGGTTAGCAATGACCCAATGCACTTTCAGTCAAAAAGCATCAGCACGTGGGCAAAACATGGGGGGGACAATGTAAAAAAAAAAAAAAAGGGCACTTTCCTACAGGCACGCCTTAAAGGTCAGGGGATACTGGCTTCTAACAAGTAATCAAGCCATAATATTTGCAAAAACAGTTTTATTTTTTTAAGGCATTGCTTGACAGCACAACTGCCTATAAGATGTATTGTCGTCAGTCCTTTAAGATATACATGGTCAGGGCTTTTGTTCCACACAAAGGAGTATTACTGTATCTCTTGCTGTTTGGTTTATCATTCTGGCTAGTCACAGATTTCTCACTGTGTGAATATCCACAGGCACCACACTGGATCAAGAGATTTTTCTCAGCAATTCCCTCACGTGCTAGTAGGCTCTGTGTCAACTCCGTCCTGCCCCAGAAATAATGATGGAGCCACATACAGCCACCACCCATGCTGACGTCAGTTCCTTTATTTCCGCACCGCCTGAAGCAGATCTGGTGCTTTTTTTCTGTCCTTTGACAGACCTTATTTGTCAAAACTTTCCCAGTGTGCAAGGGACATGTCTCCCCTCTAAAAGTACAGGATTGAACCCTGCAAAGACTGCCATAAGCATATGTCAGTAATGGACTCCACCAGGTATGTCTCTGGTGTCTGGGTTCCTCGAATGACCTGAAGTCGTTAGGCGACTACGCCATGATGAACCAGAAGGTAATCGGGGACAGAGTGGTCAAGCTCTATATTGCTAACACTGTCAGAAAGGGTGTGAGGGCCAGTCTCACTCAAAGTTGAGGACACGTTCTATAGGCCTTTTCCACTCCAAGTTATCAGAGTAGTGGAAATTCTAGAAAAGATGTAACAAATTTAAATGTGGCTCCCCTTCTATGCACCACACTTGTCAAGAGAAGTCACATGGACATCAAGGTGCCTCCTGCTACCAGTCCTGGTTCCCCACTGCGGAGCTGATAACTCAGCTCATACTGATCCAACCTAAATTCCTTGCTCCTTCGGCAACTCCTTCGGCGACACCACAACAGGTTTGTAGGAAGCTGGCTCTGTATATACTATATCAAAATGAGATATAGTGTGCACAGAGTCCAGGGGTTCCCCAGAGGCTTAACAGAGGCTAAAGTAGATAATGCTAATGCTTTCTTTTGTGGTGGTGTGGTTGAGCAGTTAGGCTTATCAGAGGGTAGTGCAAAGCATTTGTTGTACATACAGATAATAGAAGCACACACTCAATGACTTAACCCCAGACCAAAAGTTTTTAGATAGCAAAAATAGATAATTTACATTTATTTTCAGAACCCAAAATTCAAGTTGCAGGTAAGTACTTCAATAGATTCATATTTCACGCATGTATCAATAGTACTTTGTTTGCAATCAATAAGTTATACAGTTCTTGAAATGTTGGCAATAATATGTTTTAAAAATGGACACTGCAATTTTCAGAAACAGTTCCGGGGGGAGGGAGGGAGGGAGGGAGTTAGATTGTTTTACAGGTAAGTACAACACTTACAGTTCCAATCTCTGGGAGTTAGGAAGTCCACAGGTGGGGTTTCAAGTTAACCCCAAAAACCCACCACCAGCAAGACGGGGCCGGCCGGATGCAGAGGTCAAAGTGTAGGCAAAATTTACATGGGCTTCTATGGAGACTGGGGGCACTCGGTTTCAGATCTGCAGGCAGGTAAGTACCCGCGACCTTAGAGGGCAGACTTGGGGAGTTTAGAGGAGCACTGTGTGGGCACAATTAGGCACCAAACATACACCCTCAGCGGCACTCGGGCGGCCGGGTACAGGGTGCAAGCAAGATGTCGGGTCTCCAATGATTCTCTATGAGAGTGTCCCGGGGGTCACTCAGAGGCTGCAGGAGAGGTCCAGGGGGGTCGTCTCGGGCACACCACTGGCTGGACAGGGAGGAGGGCCACCTGCTGAACGTCGCTGCACCGGGTGTCGGTTTCTCCAAGGCCTGGGGGCTGCGGGTGTAGTGAGTCCTTTAGTGTCGGATATCTTCATCGGGAGCTTTCACGGTCAGGGGGGTCCTTGGGATTCCCCTCTGCAGGCTTCATCGTGGAAGGGTGGAGAGGTCAACCCAGGATGGGCACTTGCTCAGAATCGCCTGGGGATCCTCTCTAGCTGGTTGGGCCACCAGGACATGGGCTGTGGGTGTCTGGTGCAGAGTGTTTAGGACTCACACAATCGGAGTGATGTGGGAGTCCTTAGTCGTTGGTTTATTCTCGGACAGGGGCACTGTCCATGGGAGTTCCTGGTCTTTTTGGGTGCAGGGCAGTCCCCTGGAGCATGGCATAGGTCGCTGCTTCCGCTGGATGCGTTCTTTTGCAAGTTCTTTGAAGCTGGAGACAGGCCGGTAGGGCTGGGGCCAAATCAGTTGTCGTCTTCCTTCTTCTCTGCTGGGGGTTTCAGCTAAGCGGTCCTTCTTTTTGTTAGGTCGCCAGGAATCTGGTGAGCTGGGTTCAGGGAGGCCCTTAAATCCTAGATTTAGGGGCATTTCAGGGGTCAGAGGGCAATAGCCAATGACTACTTTCGCTGAGGGTGGCTACACTCTCCTTGCACCCACTCTCTTTGAGGAGGGGGGCACAAACCTAATCCTATTGGTCCAGGTCCTCCAAACCAAGATGGAGGATTCTGCAGGGAGGGAGTCTCCTCAGCTCTGGATACTTTAGGGGGGGGGTGGTCCTCACTGGGGTGGTCACTTCTCCCTGTTTTCCCTAATTTTACTGCAGGACTTGCCACCAAAAGTGTGGCTTTGTCCAGGAGGCGAGCAGCTCCAGTAGCAGGAGTGACCTGGGGCACTGTAATCTGAGGCTTGAGCCTTTGAGGCTCACCACTAGGTGCTACAGTTCCTGTAGAGGGGGAGGTGTGAAGCACCTCCACCAGCTTTGTTTCTGACCACAGAGTACACAAAGGCTCTCACCCCATGTGGTCAGAAACTTGTCTGAAAATGGCAGGCTGGCACAGACCGGTCAGTCCTACACTAGCAGTTGGGCTAACATACAGGGGGCATCTCTAAGATGCCCTCTGTGTGCATTTTTCAATAAATTCCACACTGGCATCAGTGTGTGTTTATTGTGCTGAGAAGTTTAATACCAAACTTCCCAGTATTCAGTGAAACCATTATGGAACTGTGCCGTTAGTAATGACTAATTCGCACACCATATACTCAATATGGCTACACTGCACTTACAATGTCTAAGAATGGACTTGGACACTGTAGGGGCATATTGCTCATGCAGCTATGCCCTCACCTGTGGTATAGTGCACCCTGCCTTAGGGCTTTGAGGCCTGCTAGAGGGGTGTCTTACCTATGCCACAGGCAGTGGTTTGTGTATAGTTGGCTTGCTGAAGTGTGCCTAATGGCCTCAAGTTTCCTAGGAGGCCTCCAGTTGGTCTACCACTGGCAAATCCGTCTCCAGGCCAAATGTACCTTTTGACCCAGCTGTGGAGCCTGCTGCGACTCCAGTGCTGATGCTTGTTCAGCTGGTCAGCCAGCAACGAGATCCTCGTCAGTTCCCCATGCATCGACACAGATTAGGAGGAAGAACTGATTTTCCTTTCAAACTCTGAAGCAAATCCACCTTGACCATACCACAGTTATTTCTACTTCAACTGCAGACACATAGCCCCATTCAGACTCGGATGAGACATTACTACTTCCGACACATTTCATGGATCCAGAACCCCATGATGGCAATAATGGAGATGACAATTCACAACTTTACGAGAAAAAAAAACTGTTTTTTTGGATCTTCAAAATGCCAGTGGGCTCAATATGTCCTCTGACATTGGCCTATGAACTCTCCACCTATCCCTTCCATAGAAGAATCAGCATATTTTGCACTGGTTGTTATAAGTCCTGTGGAAGTACAATTGCCATCGGTTGAGTTGAATATTAATTTTCTGCAGACTGGGCAGACCTGTTTGGGTCACTCCTCCCATTCAACATTGCCCCAGTGGATGCCTAAACGAGTACATGGACCAAGCCTGCATATTGCCAGCCTGTGAATAGGCAAATTGCCAGATGGCACAGACCTGCTCCAAAGGACCCATCTTCTCTTTTCCAGCACCCAACTTCCAAGAGTGTTAGGGTGCAGGCTTCCACGAGCAGGCTGAATCCTGACTTTTTCACTAGAACGCCTTTGGAAGGAGATTGTTCTCATCTGCCGGCTTAGCTTTCAGATCCGTCTACTCCAGTTGCCTATTACAACATAACTCGCTGGATATATGGGATATAGTGAGCAAAATCTTACCCATGCTCCCTGTTGATTTTCATGCCAATTTGCCTTCAATCATAACTAGATGCTGCACAGTACGTCAACAGATTGGGGCCGGACACCACTGATTGCTTGGATACGACAGTCCGTAACAGCATGGTGCTTCACTGCCACGCTTGGATCCGATCCACGGGCTTCTCCAGAGAGATCCAGGCATCACTGATTGACATGCCGTTTGATGGTACCTGCCTCTCTGGAGACAAAGCTGATTCAGCTGTAGAGTGCTTCAAACAAAGTTTCCATGAACAGATATCCCCAACGGGACCATGCTTTTCGAGGGGCATCCAGCAGAGGATATATCAAGAACTCCTAATGCTTTCGAGGTAGAGCTTGGGGAACAGGTTGACAACATCCAAGCCCTCAGGGGCATGGCAATACCCAGTCTCCTGCCTCCACCCTCCCAGCTTCCGTGTCCAAACCTCTTTATCTTGTCCTCTGTGGCACATTCTCACCTCTTGGAGGTAGGATATGTTATTACCTCAATGGATGACAAAATGTCACACCAGACCGATGAGTGCTTCAGATTGTTCAGGCTGGATATGCCCTACCTTTCAAATCCACCCTCCCTCATATGCGACCTACACCACAGCGACTTCTGGAGGACCACTTGTATATTCTTCAAAGGGAAGTCCAGACTGTTGGGCAAGGGAGACATTCATAGGGTGCTGACATCAGAAATGGGTATTAGATGCTACTCCTTTTGTTTTCTGGTGCTAAAGAAGAGCCAAGGACTTTTGTCCTATTTTAGATCTTTCCCCACTGAACATCTTCCTCAAAAGCACAAGTTCAACCTGTCCAAGCTCCCTGTTTCCTGGATCCAGGTGGCCGGATGGTGGAATTGAATTTGCAGCATGCCTATTTCCACATTCCCCTCCTGGAGTCTCTCGGACGTTACCTGCAGTCCCAAGTGGGTTATAAGCATTTTCAGTTCTGTGTTCTCCTTCAGCCTCACCAGTGCCCCCTCTGCTGTACACTAAAGTGATGGTAGTGGTTGCTGTCCATCTTCAGAGGTTGGAAATGCCAGTTGTCCCATAAGTGGACAACTGACTTGACTCAGTCAGTGGTAGACCACCTCCAGGTGACAGCAAACTCCCAACATCTTTGGGGTTTTCAGTCAGTGTGTTGAAGTCACCTCTGACTCCTTCTCAGAGGCTCCCCTTCTTCTCAGCCATTCTGGATACGTCGCAGTTTCTGGCCTTTCCGCCACCTCAATGATTTCAGATGTTTTAACATTTGGCCTCAGTCTCAGTGAGAGTTTCTCAAACTTTATGGCTTCCTGCATCCTTCTAGTGGACCAAACTAGGTGGCACATATAGGCTCTACTGTTGGTCTGAAGTCTGTCGGCTCACTAACAAGGGAACCTGTTGCATTCCATCAAGTCGTCACGGAAGACTGGAGACAGTCTGGAATGGTGATGCCAGACAGCAGTTAGGCCAATGGCAGATTAATCTTCCTAACCCACCCAAAGCTGACGGTCATAACGGATGCATTGTTAAAGTTAGGAAGGCCAAATGGGAGAAGCAGAGATCAGAGAACTCTGGTCTCTGGCAGAAATCTAGCTCTAAATAAGTCCTCTGGAAATGGAGGCGATTTGCTTGGCATTCAAAGCTTTCCTTCCATCTTTAAAGAGGGAACAGGTGCAGGTCTTCACCATGTGGTACTGCAACAAAGGTGCTGGTGTGGGCCCTATTCCAGGAAGCATTATATCTTTGCAACTGGCTGAGTTGTCAGGACATTTCCCTGGTCATACACTACCTGGCAGATTCTTTAAACACCAGGGCGGACAGACTCAGTTGGCATTGCCTAGCGCATCACAAACAGTTATTACATTCAGCAATGTCTCTGGGTGTCTTCCAGTATTAGGGATAACCCTGGCTCAATCTTTTTGCCACTGCCCAGAATTCAGTGTCTAAGATTTTGTGTGTTTGAGTTCCTAAAGCAGTTCTCTCTCGTTTAATGCCAGGGAGGAGGCTGGCCTGGTGTTTAGTGGGTATTTAAGGTACTTACACCTTATACAAGGTTCAGTTATCCCTTATTAGTGAAATGTAGGCAGTGTCTAGAAGCCAGGCTCTCTAGGGGCAGCTGTAGCTGCGCAGCCAAGGCTGATCTAGGAGACATGCAAAGCTCATGCAATACCAGTATAGTCACACAGTACTCACACATATGAAAGAAAATACCCAGTGTTAAAAAAATAAAGGTACTTTATTTTGGTGACATAAATGCCAAAAATACCATACAGACTATACTCCCTTAGGAGGTAAGTAATACACAAATTATATACATTAGTATGCAGAAATATCTGTAAAAACAGTTAGAAAACAGTGCAAATAGTGAAAATCACAATAGTTAGAAATGGGCCTGAGGGAACACAAACCATATACTAAGAAAGTGGAATGTTAAAGTCTTTTTCCCGCCTAGGCAAGTGTAGTGTGTAGAGGGGCGCTGGGAGTATTAGAAATACCAAAGGTAAGTAATAGAACCCACCCCAGAGCCCAGGAAAGCAGGAGTAAATCACAGTAACTTTCCTTGAACACACAAGAACACGTGATAGTATATTTAGCAAGAACCAGAAGAAACTGCAAGACACCAGCACTGGATTCCTGGACCTGAAGACCTGTGGAAGAAGGGGACCAAGTCCAAGAAGCACAGAAGAGTCCAGAGCGAACAGGAGCCCCTGCTAACCTGTATGAAGGTGCCAAGGAAGAACCACAGGGGAAGAACAACAGTCAGTACTGCACCCAAGAAGACAGATGCGGGTTCCTGGTTGGTGCAGATGATGTCCCACGCCGGATGGGTGATTGCTGTCTGGTTTGCGTCGCTGGATTCCGCCAACAAGCCTTGGCACACGCAAAGCTCGCAGTTAGTTGAAAATGGCGCTGACCAGTAGGGACCTGGTGGACTCTACGCAGGAGGGGGAAGTAGAGGGGGCTCTCAGCAACTCAGAGATCCCTCAGGACACAGGCAGCGCGCACAGGATTCCCACAGCACGAGGGCAAAGAAGGTGTAAAAGAAGGCCCACACAGCACTACTACAACAAAGGTCCCATGCCGCCGGAGAAGAACGCAGGAAGCTGTGCGTCGCAGGATAGAGTGCTGGGGCCCGGAGCTGCACAGTGCATGAATAACTTTGAGGAAGGATGCCAACAAGCCTTGGCAACTGCAAAACATGCAGTGCACGGAGGTACTGTCTTGCGTGGGGAAGCAAGCTCTTACCTCCACCAAAGTGGGACAGTAGGATGTCTGGACCATCGGGACCACTTCAGTCCACCACCCGTGATGCAGGATCCACGCAGCTCGTCAGGAGAGAGGGCCCACGCCGACGGTCACCATTGCAGAGAGGCGTCTCCTGAAGCAGGGGAGTGACTCCTTCACTCCAAGGGAGATACCTTTGTTCTTCTGGAGCAGGCTGAAGACCTGCTATCCTCTCAGGATGCACGACCAGGAAACAGTTGCAGTTGCTGGCAGGAGCTGAAGATACAATGTTGCACAAATCGTCTATGCTTCATTGTTGCAGTTTGTAGAGTTCCTGGAGGGTCCAGATGCAGTTTCTTCGGTGACAAGGTGAAGTAAAAGATGCAGAGGAGTCCTGTTGGAGTCTTGCAATCCGAATCTGAAGAACCACCCAAGAGAGTGACCCTAAATAGCCCTTAAAAGGGGATTGGTAATCTAACCAGGTTAGCACCTATCAGGGGAGGGCACTGATGTCACCTGCTGGCACTGGCCACTCAGATGCTCCCAGAGTTCCCTGCCAACTTTGGATCCAAGATGGCAAACACCAGGGACCCTCTGGAGGAGCTCTGAGCACCACCCCTGAGATGCTGATGGACAGGGGAGTGATCACTCCCCTTTCCTTTGTCCAGTTTCGCACCAGAGCAAGGTCTGGGGGTCCCTGAACCGGTGTGGACTGAATTATGCAAGGAGGGCACCAAATGTGCCCTTCAAAGCACAGCCAGTGGCTTGGGTAGGCTAACCCTCCCCAGCCTGTAACACCTGTTAGCAAAGGGAGAGGGTGTAACACCCATCTCCCAAAGGAAATCCTTTGTCCTGCCTTCCTGGGCTTGAGCTGCTCAAGCAACAGAAACCTGTCTGAGAGGGCTCAGCAGCTGGGGCTGCCTGGAAAAGCTCAGAAGGCTGGAATGGCAATACTGGGGGTCCTGTAAGGAGCCCCCACAGTGCATGGAATCATACAGCCAATGCCTGCAAAAGAATTGAAGTATGAATCCAACATGTTTGATACCAAACATACCTATGTTCAGAGTTACCATTATGTAGCTGGACATAGGTAGTGCCCTATGTCCAGTACACGTGTAAAAAGGCCACCCCAAACTCATTAAGTCCATGAAAGTGGTCGTGGAGTTCATGGGGGCACCTCTGATAGTGGTAGTCCAGTAGAAGCCTTTGCATGGTCTCCCTATGGGTGGAAAAAGAAATGCTGCAGCCCATAGGGATCCCCTGGAACCCAATGCCCTGGGTACCTAGGTACCAAATACTAGGGACTTATAAGGGGACACCCCTGTGACATAATTTTGGATGAAATACTTGGTTACCAGTATGCAGAGGGGAGAGAGCATAATCACTGAGCTCCTGGTTAGCAGGATCCCAGTGAACAGTCAAGCACACTGAAAATGGGGGTAACCATGGCAAAAAGAGGGTACTTTCCTACAATGTCTTCTGACTGGACAGGAACTCTGGACTTCTGCATGCCTTCCTGCCTGTACCTTTCCTTCCTAGACTGAGCCAAGAGAGTGTAGAACTTCTGTCCGGCTGTTGTTGCAGCTACAGGCCAGAGTCCTGAATCTAGGCTTGTGGAACGTACACCTCCATATGTGGAGATGAATCAGCAACAGTAGAGTCCTTTTGATCTCCCTCTTGAGGTCGTACATGTCGTTTTGGTATCCATTTACCAAAAACGTTTGTGCTGGAGACTAGAAAAAAATGTGTTGCTTTATGTACTTCTATGCCCCTCCAGCGTAGACAGTCCCTGCTATCTGGTGTGTTGTTCTTTGTCCTTTCTTTTGCACAGCAGGGGCTTGTTGAGGCTACTGTTAAAGATTATTTAGCACCCTTTCAGCCTTTCTACGGTTAACTGACCAACCATTGTTATTCAGATCGCCTGTTGTGTTTTTTGAAGGGGCTAATACACGTTTCCAACCAGACCCTTTGGGATGTCACAGTAAGACATTAATTTGGTCCTAACATTCTTGATGCATACCTGCCTATTGTGTCTTTTGACCCTGATGACAGTTTTCCTCTTTGGAATAACGTCAACTCGTTCAATGAGTGAGTCGCAAGTCCTGTTTGTCCAGCAACCATATATCAGCAGTGCAGAAAACAACAGTCTCTATAGTCCACTGCATAAAGATTTGCTAAACTCTGACAAATGAGGAACCTCTAGAAGGCTTCTTCCACCAGTGCTGCGACCACACTTGTGTAGTACTTAACTTGTACAACTGGCAGGCTATGTGGACAAGCACTACTTCTTTGATAGCCAGGTGTTTCGGAGGAGGAGGGAGAGAGTGGGGTTAGGTGTCAGGGGCACTTTGCTTTTTCAGTCCGTCAGGACTTTCCCGTCTGACCCATTCCACAGACCCACCACCTAGGAGGGTACTGCTATGGTACCTATTTACAAGGTGAGGAATCTGCTGTCATGAGTATCCATCAAAAGAACAAGTTACGTACCTTCAGTAATGCTCTTTCTGGTGAATAACAGCTGTATCATTGCCCAGCCATCAACCTCCCTTTTCTGTATATTGCATTGTTTTTTTCCACTTACAAAGATCCCTGTTTACAGATGTGCAGGGTGTTAACTCCTAATGTGTCTTGGGTCCATGTAGGAGGCTGGACTGGCTTGTAGTGAGTACCAAGGGGTACTTACACCTTGCACCAGGCCCAGTTATCCCTTATTAGTGTATAGGGTGTCTAGCAGCTTAGGCTGATAGATAATGGTAGCTTAGCAGAGCAGCTTAGGCTGAACTAGGAGACGAGTGAAGCTCCTACAGTACCACTAGTGTCATATACACAATATCATAAGAAAACACAATACACAGATATACTAAAAATAAAGGTACTTTATTTTTATGACAATATGCCAAAAGTATCTCAGTGAGTACCCTCAGTATGAGGATAGCAAATATACACAAGATATATGTACACAATACCAAAATCTGCAGTAATAGTATTAGAAAACAGTGCAAACAATGTATAGTTACAATAGGATGCAATGGGGACACATAGGGATAGGGGCAACACAAACCATATGCTCCAAAAGTGGAATGCGAACCACGAATGGACCCCAAACCTATGTGACCTTGTAGAGGGTCGCTGGGACTGTAAGAAAACAGTTAGGGTTAGAAAAATAGCCCACCCCAAGACCCTGAAAAGTGAGTGCAAAGTGCACTAAAGTTCCCCAAAGGACGTAGAAGTCGTGATAGGGGAATTCTGCAGGAAAGACACAAATCAGCAATGCAACAACAATGGATTTCCAAACGAGGGTACCTGTGGAACAAGGGGACCAAGCCCAAAGGTCACAAGCAAGTCGGAGATGGGCAGATGCCCAGGAAATGCCAGCTTTGGGTGCAAAGAAGCTGCTACTGGACAGTAGAAGCTGAATATTCTGCAGGAACGACAAGGGCTAGGAACTTCCCCTTTGGAGGACGGATCCCTCACGCCGTGGAGAGTCGTGCAGAAGTGTTTTCCTGAAGAAAGACCGCCAACAAGCCTTGCTAGCTGCAAATCGTGCGGTTAGGGTTTTTGGATGCTGCTGTGGCCCAGGAGGGACCAGGATGTCGCCAATTGTGTCTGGGGACAGAGGGGGCATCGAGCAAGACAAGGAGCCCTCTCAGAAGCAGGCAGCACCTGCAGAAGTGTCGGAACAGGCACTACGAAGTGGAATGAAACGGTGCTCACCCGAAGTGGCACAAAGGAGTCCCACGTCGCCGGAGGACAACTTAGGAGGTCGTGCAATGCAGGTTAGAGTGCCGTGGACCCAGGCTTGGCTATGCACAAAGGATTTCTGCCGGAAGAGCACAGAGGCCGGAGTAGCTGCAAAAGTCGCAGTTCCCAGCAATGCAGTCTGGCGTGGGGAGGCAAGGACTTACCTCCACCAAACTTGGACTGAAGAGTCACTGGACTGTGGGAGTCACTTGGACAGAGTTGCTGGATTCAAGGGACCTCGCTCGTCGTGCTGAGAGGAGACCCAGGGGACCGGTGATGCAGTTCTTTGGTGCCTGCGGTTGCAGGGGGACGATTCCGTCGACCCACGGGAGATTTCTTCTGAGCTTCTAGTGCAGAGAGGAGGCAGACTACCCCCACAGCATGCACCACCAGGAAAGCAGTCGAGAAGGCGGCAGGATCAGCGTTACAGAGTTGCAGTAGTCGTCTTCGCTACTTTGTTGCAGTTTTGCAGGCTTCCAGCGCAGTCAGCAGTCGATTCCTTGGCAGAAGGTGAAGAGAGAGATGCAGAGGAACTCGGATGAGCTCTTGCATTCGTTATCTAAGGAATCCCCAAAGACAGAGACCCTAAATAGCCAGAAAAGAGGGTTTGGCTACTTAGGAGAGAAGATAGGCTAGCAACACCTGAAGGAGCCTATCAGAAGGAGTCTCTGACGTCACCTGCTGGCACTGGCCACTCAGAGCAGTCCAGTGTGCCAGCAGCACCTCTGTTTCCAAGATGGCAGAGGTCTGGAGCACACTGGAGGAGCTCTGGGCACCTCCCAGGGGAGGTGCAGGTCAGGGGAGTGGTCACTCCCCTTTCCTTTGTCCAGTTTCGCGCCAGAGCAGGGCTGAGGGGTCCCTGAACCGGTGTAGACTGGCTTATGCAGAAATGGGCACCATCTGTGCCCATGAAAGCATTTCCAGAGGCTGGGGGAGGCTACTCCCCAGCCCTAACACCATTTTCCAAAGGGAGAGGGTGTAACACCCTCTCTCTGAGGAAGTCCTTTGTTCTGCCTTCCTGGGCCAAGCCTGGCTGGACCCCAGGAGGGCAGAAACCTGTCTGAGGGGTTGGCAGCAGCAGCAGCTGCAGTGAAACCCCGGGAAAGGCAGTTTGGCAGTGCCAGGGTCTGTGCTAGAGACCCGTGGGATCATGGGATTGCACCAACAACGCCAGGATGGCATAGAGGGGGCAATTCCATGATCTTAGACATGTTACATGGCCATATTCGGAGTTACCATTGTGAAGCTACACATAGGTAGTGACCTATATGTAGTGCACGCGTGTAATGGTGTCCCCGCACTCACAAAGTCCGGGGAATTGGCCCTGAACAATGTGGGGGCACCTTGGCTTGTGCCAGGGTGCCCACACACTAAGTAACTTAGCACCCAACCTTTACCAGGTAAAGGTTAGACATATAGGTGACTTATAAGTTACTTAAGTGCAGTGTAAAATGGCTGTGAAATAACGTGGACGCTATTTCACTCAGGCTGCAGTAGCAGGCCTGTGTAAGAATTGTCAGAGCTCCCTATGGGTGGCAAAAGAAATGCTGCAGCCCATAGGGATCTCCTGGAACCCCAATACCCTGGGTACCTCAGTACCATATACTAGGGAATTATAAGGGTGTTCCAGTATGCCAATGTAAATTGGTAAAATTGGTCACTAGCCTGTTAGTGACAATTTGAAAGAAATGAGAGAGCATAACCACTGAGGTTCTGATTAGCAGACCCTCAGTGAGACAGTTAGTCATAACACAGGTAACACATTCAGGCACACTTATGAGCACTGGGGCCCTGGCTGGCAGGGTCCCAGTGACACATACAACTAAAACAACATATATACAGTGAAAAATGGGGGTAACATGCCAGGCAAGATGGTACTTTCCTACAGTCCATGTCCGATGGCACTTCAGAATCAGGAATTAAACAAACATTGGCTTTCAAAGGTGGTGGTTATAAATGGCTCCAGCATAATTTCTGGGGTGGGACAGAGTTGAAGTGGAGCCGTACAGAGCCACTTACTGGAATGAGGGAAATAGTGAGATAAATCTCTGGATCCAGTCTGGCGCCTTGGGATATTTACAAGGTGAGGAATCTGCACCTAGTTAGTGTATCCACCAGAAAGAGTTTTATTGAAGGTAAGTAACCTATTCATCCACCTACAATGAAGTGTTTGCATTGTAATTTATGAGGGGCTATTTTGCATCTACAATATTCTTAATCAGTTCTTTATCTCAAAATGCATTGTATATGGAAGTAAATCCTGTTTGTATTTTCCTTTACTGCAGTAGGCATTTTAAATAATTTGGTCAAAACTTGAGTGCAAACTGTTACTCCCACCACCTTTACTACCACCATCATAACCACCACCATTGCCAAAATTACCACTACCCGTACTATTACCCCAATCAGTACCTCCACAACCGCATTTGTGCATGCTTGTGTTGTCACGCTTTATTATATGACTGTCAGGCCTTTTGACTTTGCCAATGGGTATTTTTTCATTTGTAAAGATGTTCATTTTTTTACTTCTCATAGGAGCAAGCAGAACCCACAAAACTTGGAGACTTTATGGAGCTGGAGATGGATGAGCTCAATCGGCATGAGTGCATGTCTACTATGGTCGGATTAATCAATCACATGCATCAAAATCAGATCATACCCAAGGTGGAAGAGGTCAGTTTATGTGAAGTGCAGTGTGCACCCTGCCAATAGAACTTTGAGTAAACTCTGCTTCACATCCACTTCCCACTGACAGGAAGCAGGTTCTTTCCCCAATGCTTAAAACAAATGTTTGAAGCTTGTGTGGCTGTAGATAAACATGCTGTGCATATTCATGGCAGCTAGTTTTGGGCTGGGATGTGTGCAAGTTGTCCTCCTTTGAAGAATTCTTCTCGAGACACAAGGTACTGTGGCTCCACCTCCTGCTTGTAATGCGCATGGTAATTGGCTCCAGTGTTAGATAGTTGTTTTTTCTGCCATCGGGTTGAAGTGTGCTTTTGTGCTCCAGATCAACTCTGTTGTTGTGATCATATTCGATTTTCTTGTGCCCCATTTCACCATTGGTATTATTTTTCGATCACGTTTGCCCCTTTTCTCTTGTATTGGGTTGACGCTTCCAGTTACTGTTCTGGGCAGTATGCTGATCAACTCTAGCCTCCAGTGGTGCCTCGCGTGTCAGAGCCTCTCTATTCTTCCAGTCCGTCGGCTCACAACTTGCCTTGTCTGTGATGGAACAGACACCCTTTCTATACTGCCCACAGTTTTGTGCGAAGTACCCTTGGGCCGATCTCCACCAGGCCTGTCTCTCACCCAAGCATGTCAAAGCCGCTTGTGACTCATGTGGGTCTTTCCGATCAAAGAAGACCCTTCGAGACCCCTGAGCCCATCAAATAGAAGTGTTACGCAGGTGGAGAGAAGATGCCCCAGACACCTTCGGCACCCAGAGCCTTGAGGAGGACCATCACTTCAAGGCTTCGACAGGAAGCTCTCTCTCCTAGTGAGAGTTCTGGCTCTGATCTCGAGATTGAAGACCTCCCGTTCGCTCAACAGGTTGTGAGTACAGCTTCCCCTCTCTTTCGATTCAGATTCACATTTTTACCACACAAGGTGCATTCAGCTGCTGTCGATCCACAGAAGTAGGCTTCTGAGCCGCCATACCGTCGGCCCTTGATTGTCCCCAGCAGTCATCTGTGAACACCCTGCCCAGCTTCGGTTTGGAACAGAAAAAAAATCCTAAAACCAACGCTCTTGGCACTGACCACTCCTGGCTCAGAATTGAGCTGTCCGACAGATCGGAAAATAGTCAGCCTCCAAGCACCACTTGGTGCTGAAACACATGGCTGTGACTGGAAGACAAGCCCATGAACCAGTCAAACTGGTCCTACAGAAGTTGCACGAGTAGCTTGATACCCTACAATAACAAACTATCATTCACCCCCAAACAGGCAGCATACTAACACAGCCTTTGGCCCCGGATCCTCTGCCTCCTAAGAGACAGCTCAGCTCTGAAGAAGCTCAGGAGCCCCCTCCTCATCCAAAGCATCGAAAGAAGAAGGATAAATCCAACAGTCCTTTTCTTGACACCGGACTGCCTCCACCCGCTTACACTCTACCGAGACCCCCACCATCACTTTCCCCACCTCCTCCATTACCTGACCCACTGCCTTACACTCCATAGGGGTCACTACATTCTGACAAAAGTGGAATAAGTGGGGGGGAGAACCTATGACCCCCCCCTGAGACCCTATCCCACCCCCACCCAGACACCCTCCCCTTTGCAGGGAGACACTTGGGACTCCATATGGTGTAGATTTGCCTGCACATACTGACCTCTATTCTGCATGACCTTTCCTACCAAATGACACTTCCTCTTAACATGAGGTACTAGGTAGGGTTACTGCTTGCCACAACGTGGAGATGCATGAAGAGCCCATCGAGGAGGACTTTCTCTTTGAGACTTTCTTCGGCTTATTGCTCGTGCAGTATCTGCCTATGCTGGAGGGGAGGCTCAAGCCAGCCCCAGATATTTTCAAGGAGCCAGTCAAAGCCCAGGTAATTACCCTACAGGTTGATAAAAAATACGAAAGACCCTATCCATATTAAAGGACAACTTCCACCAGTTTTCCTAGTAGTTGATACTGCTCATTAAAGGGCGAATACTCAGGGCACTGGCGAATGCTCCTCCACTGGACCAAGAGAGTGAAGAATAGATGCGGCTAGTAAACTAATCGCCATTCACACAAAGTGGTCTACCAGGAAAGGATCAATGAACAAAACTAATAATAACAAGACATGGATACAAAATTGACCTGACCCCAAAGTCAATTCACACCTTTCAAGAAAAGAATGACATACAACTTATTGCAAAAATCTACATATTACAAAATGAAAGAAAAAAAATTGTAAAAAGGTGTTCCAAGTGACGGCACAGTGAACAAGTGATCAGTGAATCGTGACACAAAAAAATTATATACAACATGTACAAAGTCTGGAATGCACTAGATGCTCACACCTGCTCGGATTACTGAATAGAGGGATTAAATGACACCATTTCTTTGTGAGACTCATAGGACTCCTTTTCCTGAATTGGCAGCTTCCTCCTCCTCCACTAATGTGTATCTTTTTAGTTAGGCATTTACCTCCTGGTCTCTTATTCATTACACCCTCCTCCTTTGAAAATGACCAGTACCCTTTGAAGGAAGATGGCTGGCTATATAGAGCACTAAAATGAAGTACGCTGTGCAAAGAGTCCATTGGATCCCTAAAGGTTTGCAGAGGCAGAAATAAATAGGTCTAGTGCTCTTTTTGTGGTAGGGTGGGAGCGAACAGTTAGACTTTTTAAGGAGTCATGTTAACCATTTGTTGTATTTACAGAGGCAATAAATGAGACACACACAAAAGAATAATTTTGAGACCAATTTAGAAAAATAAGTTCTTTTAAATATTTTTTGAGTCCAAGAACCTTTTTACAAGGTAAGCAGTTTTTAAATTAAAAATACTTTGTCGTTTCATAAATTGACAATACAATTATATGAGTATTCAATAGTAACCCATGGAAGGAAAACAAGAATGCAGTTTCTCGGATAAGTACACAACTTACAAACCTACTCTTTTGTATTTCAGGCTAGCACCGGGCAAGGTTCAGGTTCGTACCAAGAGTGCTCCCACCATGGCACGGGGTGGCTAGGTTCCAAATTCTGAGTCAGTGCCCAATGTTAGTGGAGACTGGGGGGGACTGAAAACTTTCTGCTCCCAGGTGAGTACAGGCAGTGTCAAAGGTTGGTCTCCGGAGGTTGAGGCAACCACCGGGGGTGCCACAAGGCAGCACCAAACTTACACCCTCAGCGGCACAGGGGCAGGCGGGTGCAGTGTGCTAGCACAGCGTCGGGCGCCCAAAGCTATCCAATGGAGACTGGGGTATCAGCAGCAGCACTGCTCAAAGGTGAGTAGAGCAGGGTCGTAGGTGGACCTCCTGGGATCGAAGCAAGGGCAAGGGGGGGCACAAGGCAGCACCAAATTAGCACCCTCAGTGGCATAGGGGCAGCCGGGCGCAGAGTTCCAACACAGTATTGGGCCACAGATGTTAGTAAGTGTAGGAGATCACTTTCAAAAACGGGCTGTAGGCTCTGGCCAGGAGGCCAGAAAAGGTCATCCCACAGCTGCTTAGGTAAGATAAGATGCCAAGAGTCGTAAGGATACCTATGGTCTAACTCCTAAGGCCCAGGAGCTCTGGATGCAGGGGTGTCTTTTGGCATAGGAAACATTTTACCGAGCAGGTCACGGTCAGGGGTAACCCTCAGATTTAGGCTGCAGGCATTGCAGTGGAGTCTGGCAGGGGTCAGCCTATGATGCACTCTGAGTCAGCGCTGGGGAACCTTCACTGGACTAGTGAGCCATTTGGACTCTGGACGTGCGCGTTGGGTGTAGAGGGGGTCCAGGCATCGGTTTCACAGTTCCTCAGGCAGACTTCTTTCTTCTATGGAGATGTTTCTTTTGGGCAGGTCCGCTGTCCAGCGGAGTTCTTGTTCTTTATTGAAGGCAGGCAGTCCTCCCAAAAGTTTGGAGGTTGCTGGGCTGCAGGACAGTCGTCTTCTGGACGCAGGTTCTTTGAAGGCTTCAGACAGGCTAGTAATTCATGGGGCCAATTCAGTTGGTGTCTTCAGTCTTCTCTGAGAGTGACTTCTGTGGTGTCTGGCTCCTCTTAGGTCGACAGGAATCTGATTCTAGGGTTCACCTAAATACTGAATTTAAGGGTGTTGCAAGGAGTGCCAGATGGTAGCCAATGGGCTACACACCTTTAGGGTGACTACACCCTTCCTATGACCACTTCTGTTGGGAGGTGGGCATAGCCCTAACCCTATTGGCCTAATTACTTCCACACAAGATAGAGGAATTTAAAAGGTAGTGTCCACTTCAGCTCATCCACCTTAGGAGTGGGACTGGCATGGAGTGGTCACTCCTCCTAATTTACCTAATTGTACGACCAGCCCTGCCCTAAAAGAGGGGTCAGGAACTGGGGGCCGGTGTCTTCTGTCATTTGGGAAGGCATGTACTGCATTTCAAAGTCCACAAGGCCTTTGAATCTCCCCGTCCTCCGGTCTAGGAGAGGTCACACCTCTGCCCAGAGCAGGCCTTTGTTCTGAGCCCTCAGGAGCATTGTCTCTCACCTCAGGGGGGGGCAGAACTCTGTTTAAAGTGGCTGCACTGGTTCTTACCAGTCAGTGCCCACCCTAGGAGTTGGTAGGTTTCAAGGGGTCACCTCTAAGGTACCCTTCGAGTGCATGTAGTAATACATCCATCACTGGATTCAGTAAGGGTTTATTAATACGAGATGTTTGATAACAAACATTCGTATTGTCAGTGAAGCTGTCATGTAGCTAGGGAACTCGTAATGACCAGTGTCAAGCACATATACTTAAAATGGCTGCACTGTTCGCTTACTATTGACAGACATAGCAGGGGCTCATGCAGGTATGCCTCGCATGTAATATAATGCACCCTCCTTTAGGGGCTTGAATGCCTGCCAAAGGGGTGACATATATATTGCATGCAGTGTGGAGGGGACAGGGCACACAGGTTGTGTGCCTTGTTGTGTTTTCAATGTAGTTCTGCACCAAAACACGCAGCCTGCAAAGGCAGTACCATGTGCACTTAGTGAGAGGGCCCCTGAGGGTGGCACAGTTTGTGCTCCAGCCCTCAGGGGCCTTCTTTTAGTATCCCGTGCCCTAGGAACCAGGGCTTCGATTTAGTAGCGACTCACAGTGGCAACTAAAGGTTTGCTAATTGGGAAAAACGACTGTGCAGTTTTAAAGAAAGAGATCTGGCACTGGGGACCCGTTTAGCAGGGGCCCAGTGCACTTTCATTAGAAATTGCACAAGAAACCAGGCAAAATGTGGGGGGATACCATGTCAAAAGAGGCGTCTTCCTACCCTCTTCATTATCATTCCCTATATTGCTCCTTTGACTATTTTAAATAGTGATTTCATTGTTTTTTCCACAGAGTAATCTCCTGTCTCACTATTTCCCTTAATTTACTGTCCTCATTTATTCCCTGCTCCTCAGACATTCCGACACTAAGCTTATAACCTTTAGGCTCCTGAAAACGGATTTTCATAATTTTGGGGGGAAGCTCAAAATTCCCTTCTTCCCAACTTTCTATACTGCCACATTTTATTGTTCTCACTGTATTTAAAAAAAAATAAAAATAAAAAAAAAAAAAACAGGCTCCTGTGTGCTTATTACTGTTAAGCTATCTTCCGATACTGTTCCTGCAGCGTCAGGATCTTTCCTTGAACATGCAAGCATTACAAGGCCTAATGCCCAAAAAATGCTAATGCTGTGCATGTCCTTTTCAAAGAATGGCCGCCCACTTAAACTCCTAATTGAAGCTCTTTCTTCTATTTGCCCTTACAAGTGATCTGAGGCAGCGCAAGGTCAGTTTTTTGTATACCTTGCCTCAAAAGGAATCGCTTCATTATGCGATTGTGACTGCGCGGTCTGGAATGTTTTTTTCATTTTAAAAATGTAATAGTTAGCAACTATCCACACTTTTTGACCTTCTAAATGAACTCTAAAAAACCCTCTTCTTTTAAACAACATTGTCCACCTTTCAGTCTGAAACAAATTATGCGCTTACCCTCCTCACTATTCTTCTGAAAAACATATCAGCAAATGTATTCTTTCACAAAATCCATAAATTGCATTTACACCATTATCAAAATTCAAACACCACTCACACCTGAGACATATATAAATGGATATACTTATCTGCTCAGAAGCAGCGAACAAAAGAAAGAAGCTTGAATGATGCTTTTTTTATGGAGTAAGTGTTCTAGATTTCTTATTATGAGCCAAGTAATGTTCTACTTTGGATCTTCAATTAGTTTGCTGCTTGGAAGTAGTAAATTAAAATCTGTTGGAGACCTCGAGCTCCATATTCTTTACCTTTGATTTTGCCACTTGTTAGGCTGGATCTGGAAACTTTTGCTGAGCTATAACCCTTACGCGTGCCATGGTGTGGATATATTCGGCTCCATGTGGTATTGTGGGTGCTGGATGTGATGTCGCAGTCACCTATATAGGCGCCACCCAGGCGTGCAGGGGTCAGTTCTTTTTTTTTTTTTTTTTTATCCACACCAGTTAGCGCAGATCCATAAAGAACTACCTCTTTCACTTTTTCACTTTTTGACTGGCCTTTTTTAGAATTTTGTTCAGTTTTTTACTAGTGTGTCAATGTCTTTGAGGAAGACCGGGTTGAAGCCATGTGGCACCTGTCACTGTGCGATGTCGGTCACTGATCGCTCTCTCATTGGTCTGTAGTGCCTCGAGCTCGACCGCCACTCCAAGTCGTGCTCGCACTGCCGGGCCATGGTGCTCAAGGCTTTGAGGGAGCAGTCCCTAAATCTGCTTGCGTCTCAGCAGTTGGCAACACCGGCATGCACAATTCTGAGAAGGTCTTGGTCCAGGTCAAGAAGGATGTCGCGCGACCGTTCTCTGAGCCCTAAGTTCTCTCTTCCTCCCATTCGAGGTCCTCTGGAAAAAGGTAAAGAAAGAAGTCCAAGAGGACTTCGACTTGACCTCGGCTGATGAGATGAGCGGGGAACATTGGCGTTTCTGGTACGGTTCTGCGGAGCCGTTAGCCAGTTTGACTCCACGTCTACCACCCTTTCCAAGGACCGGGACGACACCCGCTCAAATAAAGGAGTTCTACGAAGCCATGCACCATGCATTTGCAGGGTCAGATGAGACTCCAACTATATCCATGCCAGCGGATTCAACCTCCGCTCCGGCAGAGTCTGACATCCGAGTCTGGATCTAGACCGTCGCCAGTTGTGTCCAGGCACAGCTTTCCCTGGTGCTGGTTATGATGCCAGTGCTTCTGGCACCACCGGCCCCATTCTTATACCTAATGATCCAGAACCGAAATGGCTGCCAACAGGTGCCAGATTGTTGCCTGATCCCTATTTTGCAATGCCAGGCATGGGAGGAGAGTGGAAGGGGTCCCTAGCTTTCTCAGCCAACACACTACCCCTGAGAGCTTGGTTATCCAAGCCTTTATGTCCCATGACGCAGCCCCTTCCGCTCCTCCGAATAGGATATCAAAGCGCCTGGATCATATTGGAAAGAAATTGTTTCCTTCCACCAGCCTGGCGCTGAGGTCGGTGAACACCTCAGGCTTATTTGGCCGTTTTTTTCATACCATTTGGGACACGGTTGCACAAGTGCTGCCTCAGGTCCCGTAGGAGGCCCAGGCCATACTCTCGCAAGTGGTGAAAGACCAGGGAGAAGTGGCTAAGTTCACCATATGGTGTGGATAACTCATGACTGAGTTGCTGGGCAGAGCTATTGCATCGACAGTGGCCATAAGGCGCTACGTCCCGCTTAAGGACATCTGGTTTTTCGGGGCATGTTCAAGCGAATCTGATGCGCATGCCCTTCAATGGCACTTGCTTGTTTGGCGAGAAAGCAGAATCTGCACTGGAACACTTTAAGGGCTCCCAGGCTATGGCCAAATCCTTGGGTCTCTCAGCCACTGTCTGCTTTTTGCCCTTTTTGTGGCTACGGATGGGTGTGGTAGTGCACCAGCCCTGTGCCAGTGCCATACACTGTCCTCCGCAACCAACCCAAGGTATGCGACGACGTGGGTGCGGTGCTTTCAGGCCAGAAGTTGTCTACTACACATCACCCAGCAGCTGCAGCCTCTAAGCCTTACTAGTTTGCATCTGCAGGACAATGCTTGCCCAGTTGAAGGGAGAATATGCCATCATCTCCTCCACTGAAAGTCAATAACGTCAGAAACATGAGTACTGCAGATCATCAGGAAGGGCTGCACTCTGCCTTTTCAAACCTTTCCCCATCATATCCCACTTATTTTTGAATGACTGACGGAGGATAGTTTGTGTCTACTCAGAGAGGAAGTTACGGCTCTCTTGGCCAACAGAGCCATAGAAAGGGTCCCAATATCAGAATTAGGCAGTGGTTGTTATTCATGCTGCTTTCTGATACCCAAAAAGAACAAGGGTCTTTGTCCTATTCTAGACTTACGGACCATAAACCTCTAGCTCAAGAAAGAAATTTAATATGCTCACGTTGGCTCAGGTATTGTCTGCCCCAGACCCAGAAGACTTGTTGGTAGCCCTGGACTTGCAAGATGCGTATTTCCCTATCCCAATCCAGTCGGCTCAGAGGTATTACCTGCAGTTCAAGGTAGGCCAAGAACACTTTCAGTTCACAGTCCTACCATTTGGCCCCTTGAGTGTTCACCAAATGAGTGGCTGTGGTCACAACTCATCTGCGCAAGTCAGAGGTTTTAGACTTCCCCTACCTCAATGACTGGCTGTTAAAGGCAAGTTTCCTCTAGGCTGTTGTCTCTCACCTCTAGACTATGGCAAACCTCATTCATTTGCTGGGGGTCACTATAAACGTTCCAACCTCACACCTGACTCCCTCTCAGACCCTCCCTTTCATCTGAGCAGTTCTGGACACAGTGCAGTTTCGGGCTTATCTTCCCGAGCAGTGACTCCAGGATATTCAGGCTATGACACTGTCCTGAATTTCAATCAGAATGACTCCGAGGCTGCTAGTAAAACATGCCAAATGGCATATGTGGGCTCTGGAGAGGGACCTGATGTTCCAGTCAGCTCAGCATCAGGTAAATCTCTTCGGCATGGTCCAGACCTCATAATTTTATTGCATCTGCCATTAATTGAATTGTAACAGGTCTTTATTTTATTTCTCTCAGTTTTTTTTTTTTATACACAGTGGTTAATAGTAATGGTAAATGGATCTGAATGGCCCTTTTGATGTTTGTATGTGTGGATGGTGTGTGGAAGAAGTGGATTGTGTTCCAGGCTTGGTCTGACTCCCAAGTTAAAGCAGTAACATTTTATAATGCTGCAACTTTTTGTTTTAATAGTGTTTCCATACAAATCATTGTTTCAATGTTTTCTCTACTTTGTATTTTCATTTCAGGGAGTGGTTCCTCAAGATCTTCCCCCTTGGATGAAGTTTCTGCATGGCAAACTGGCAAATCCATCAACGCCTTTAAACATTCGTCTCTTTATAGCAAAGCTTGTTGTTAATACAGAGGAAGTGAGTTATATTTTTTCACATATTTTTCTAGTCTTTTCTTATTCAAAACAGTGAAGTAAGAATTGTAAATCATCAATAGAAAACTATGAAACCTAGTATAAACTTGTGTTTCAGTACCATTATAGTTTCAGATTAAATAGTAAATTGAAAATGCTTCTATATCTTATGCCACATATCATTTTTTTATTTCAGTGCAACATTCTGAAAAGCTAAATCAAGTTGTTAATTTCCTTTTGGCAACTCAAATATGTAATCTACACCAGGAGTGTAGCGAATCTCTAAACTATATAGCGTCACCTGAGAACTATGAGCTAAAATGTGTTTTGGACTTTATACAATTTCTGGAGTTTTACAATGTACTGCAATGCCTGGCTTCTTTTCACTCTAAATTTGTGTAATTCCTGCTCAAGAGACCAGAAGCTCCTTGTGAGTCCAGGAATGTACACTACATCCTTTTTGCTTGACCTTTTTCTATCCCTTATACCATACCCCTACTCATAACCTCATGTTGCTATATTTCATAGCTCGTGACATGACTGGTACATTTGTCAAGGCCTGTGTGGCTAAGTCATTTCTGAGACCTGAAGTACTAGGATTTAGGAAATGTATTTCCTCCAAATATAGAAATGTTGAAAGCAACTGGAGCACCTAAAGAATTGGAGTGAAGCAGTAAGTGTAGGAAACTGGCACCTTGTTTGCAGTACTGCCCCCCCCTTTTTGCCTGATATCTGTTGCTCACTTGACTGAGTGTGTACTGAGATCCTGCTAACCAGGCCCCTGCAACAGTGTTCTTTCTCTAAACGGTACCATAGTTTCCACAATTGGCACACAGCTATATCCCTTTTAGAAGGTACTAGTGGTAGTAAGGGATCTGTGACCCGGGAGGGTCCCTAAGGGCTGCAGCATATATTGTTCCACCCTAAGGGGCCCCCTTACCAAAGAAATGCACACTGCAATTGCAGATTGTGTATGCTGGTGGGGAGAAAAAGGTAAAGTCGACATGGCATCCCTCTCTGGGTGCCATGCCCACAAACCACTGCCTGTGGCATAGGTGACTCACCCCTCTAGCACTCCTTACAGCCCTAAATCCGGGTGCTCTATACCCCTGGTGAGGCCATAGCTGCGTGAGCAATATACCCCTACAGTGTCTAAGTCCATTCTTAGACATTGTAAGTGTAGTGTGGCCATATTGAATACATGGGATGGGAGTTTGTCATTAAATGATGGCTTCACTGAAGACTGGGAAGATTGGTATAAAACTTCTCAGCACAACAAACCCACACCGACACCAGTGTTGGATTTATTGTAAAATGCACACAGAGGACATCTTAGAGACGCCCTCTGTATTTTACCTACCCCTTTAGTGCAGGGCTGACCAGTCTATACCATCCTGCCACTAACAGACACGTTTCTGACCCCATGGGGTGAGAGCCTTTGCGCTCTGGGGTCAGGAACAAAGCCTGCCCCCCCCCTCCCCCGCAGGTACTGTAACACTTGGCTGTGAACCTCAAAGGTTCAGGCCTCTTGTTACACTGCCCCAGGGCACTCCCACTAGTGTAGATGCCCCCCCCCCAGACTAAACCCCACTTTCGCTGGCAGGTCCAGCGGGAAACTTAGGAAAAAGCTGTAGTGACCCCCCCCCCCCCAGCAGAATACTCTTATCCTGCTTTGAAGGGAGACAGCCAAGCCATTAGAGTTAGGTATGTGCCCCCCTCCCCAAAGGGAGTAGAAGGGAGTAAGCACAGTAAGAGTGTAGCCAACTTCAGGGACAGTAGCTATTGGCTCCTGACCTCTGACCCCTGTAACTCCCCTAAACCTTACGCACCAGATTCCTGGCAACCTCAAGAAGCAAGGAGGACTGCTAAGCCGACTCCACAGCAGAGACGATTCCAGACGACAATTGGCTTGGCTCCAGCCGTACAGGCTTGTCTGCAGCTTCAAGACTCCTGCTCAAAAAAGGCCACACACCCTGCAGGACCAGCAACCTCTACAAACCACCAGAGGTCTGTCTGCCCAGCAGAGGACCAATAACTTCCGAGGGCAGCGGCCCTGTCCAGAAGAAACCTCCAAAAAGGACTCCAGACCTTTTTTATGGATAATTCTGCAGATTGTGAATCTTGTAAATACACCCTTGTGCTGTGGCCCAAAATAATATTTCTGACTTAAACGGATGATATACGAATCATGATTATGCATAAGAGCAATTGTGTTCGTTATCACCAGAAGTGATACGAACTGGCTTCCACTTCAGTATAGAAGATACAGCTTTCCCTTTGATGCTCTTTCCTGTTTTCTGCATGTTATGTACGCCAGGAAAACAGAACTTTCTTGCTTTGAGGAACTTATTCTCCTTCATCCCTGGCATCCTCTAAGAGTGGTAGACACATTTTAACAACCCATTCCCAAAATACATTGTGGCTGAGTTTCAGTATGACAGCTGAAGAGTAGGAACCTTTGAGACAGTTGCTGTTTTCTCTATTCTTTGTGGGGGTGCCCATGATGGTCATACTTGCCACATCTGTCCAGAGGAAGTGTCATGGTTTGCTCTAATATATCTATATTTTTATGAATAAGTCTGTTTCTCTTAAACCACGCTTCAGAGTACACATAATTCCACATTCATCTAATTTCTTGTGCTCTTACTCTACAGTGAAAGCCAGGCTCAAACCTGAACACATCTGTTTGGGGGACATTCATGAAGTATCAACATTAACTTGGCATGAGCATTCTGTCTCAGAATGCTGATAACCACGGGGCCTAAAATTGTGACTGGAATGAGAGACTGAGAAAGCAGATTGAGTTCTACAATATGAACTTAAGGCTTTTACCAAGCAAACTTTAAGAGTAAGGCAAACTCAACTGTTAAGAAAATCTACACCTTAGGGGAGGTGGCGCAAGTTCCCACAGACAACACAACCGCCAAATGCCACTACAACCAACAGGGCATAATGGGGCGTGTGCCCTGGGCCATGAGGCTCCGGCCTTTGAAAGTGACTAAACATACAGGGCATCTCCCTCATAGCTCAACAGCTGGCAGGATCTTTAAAGATCATCCGAGACCGGTTGCTGAAACTCTACATTGCAGAGGACAAAACAAGGTTGCGGTTGAAGAACGTTGTCCTGTGTATAACCTGTCCCTGAAACCAAGTTATATCCGGCAGATGAGCCCATAACAAGGGTGAAACCGGTCCTGGGTTGCTTGTTCTGGTTCATTGAGGACCTGGTTTGGCAGTTTGGGCTCGATTGTTCCCATTAGAGCAGGGTCAAGGCTGATTTGAATATAGCTGGGTCCAAACTGAGGTGGCATCGTGTGCACAGTAACAATAGATAGGATGCAGTGAATAATTAATTAGCAGTTGAGATTAATTCAAACATTCCATCCTTCAATTTTTGTATACTTCAGGCAGTCGAAGAACAGGTCGCACTCAAAGTCAAGGCCCCATTCTCAGGGCTGTTCCAGTGAAGAGTCCAATTCCCATTCAAAGTCTTCCAGTAAGTCAAAGTAAAAACACAAGCATAAAAAGACAAAGCTCTCTGGCAGACAAGAAGGCGCAAGGGCTTTGAGATGAATGTTGCATCCCTTCACAGTCCCCAAACATATACTACAGCTAGTGCTTGTGCACCAAGTGTTCCCTGGACTGTTAGTGGCTGCATAGAAAATAGAGGCATTCAAAGATGCCATGCTGCCAATTTTTGCTGTAATGTTGGCTCCTCTTGCACACCTTCATGTCTAAAGGAGCTGCCAAGGTGTCCAGTTGGATTACTGCTGGCCAGTCTGTGAGAAAAGACCTCTTTTGTTATGGTTAGACCCCATCTTTTGCCTAGTATTTGATGTGGTTTCAAAGTTGTTAGTGTCCAGGGCCCCTGCTAACCAGGTTTCCTGGGCCAGAGCTCTTTCCCCTGGTCAGTATGGGTTTCACAGCTTCATGATGGCCACTCTGAGCCCTGGGTTGTTTGGTATCAAACAACTCAGAATGATCAATCCAAACTTGTACCACTATTGGATTTATTGCAAAAGGTACCTAGGGGCCACCTTTGAGGTGACCCCTGCAAAGGTGACTAACGCTGGCATGGTTGCTGGCCGGTCACAACTCCCCTGCCATCACCAGACAAGATCCTGGAACCTTGGGGTGTAGCAGGCTGGCCTGGTTTGTAGTGGGTACCTTGAGTACTTACACCTTATACCAGGTTCAGTTATCCTTTATTAGCAAAATGTAGTGTTCTAGCAGCTTAGGCTGATAGAGGTAGCTATAGCAGAGCAGCTTAGGCTGAACTAGGAGACATGCAAAGCTCATGCAATACCTCTTATAGTTACACAGTACTCATACACAAGTAACGACAATACTCAGTGTTACCAAAAGTAAAGGTATTTATTTGGGTGACACAGTACCAAAAATATCTTGGAGACAATACTCCTTCTGGAGGTGAATATTATACACAATATATACACTAGACACCAAAATTAGACAAGTAAATAGTCATAGAACAATGCAAGCAATAGAAAATACTATAGATTGCAATGGGAGAAAATAGGTCTAGGGGCAACAGAAACCATATACTAAGAAAGTGGAATGCAAATCACAAATTACCCCTACACAAGTATAGTGTGTGCAGAATCGCTGGGAGAGTAAGAATACAGTAAAGGTAAGTAAATTACCCCACCCCAGAGTCCAGAAAAACAGGAGTAAAGTACTGCAAGTTTCCTTAGGACACACTACACCTCGTGATTGGGATTTTGCAGCAGCCAACCAAGTCTGCAAAGAACAACTGCTGGATTCCTGGACCTGAAGACCTGCAAAGGAAGGGGGACCAAGTCCAGAAGTCGAAAGAAGTTCCAGGACGGACAGGAGCCCCTGCCAACCCAGAAGAGTGTGCAAAAGAAGAGTCCCTGGGTAGTCGAAGACTGCAGGAATGCACCATAAGAAGATGCTAGCGGGTTCCTGCATGATGCAAAAGATGTCCCACTGCGTGAAGATTGTTGCAAATGTGATTCCATGTTGGAAGTCGCCAATAAGCATTGGCTATGACAAAAGTGCATTTTGCGTCAAAATGGCGCCGGATGGACCCAGGAGGGACCTGAACTCTGTGTGAGGAGGAAGAGGGGGCCCTCAGCACTTTAGAGAGCCCTCAGGATGCCAGCCAGCACCCCCAGGAGCTGCAGAATCCAGGTACAAAGGATGTGCAAAACGCGGTTAATGCAGCACAACAAAAGAAGGTCCCATGCCCATGCTGCCGGAGTACAACTCAGCAAGTCGAGCATCGCAGGATGGAGTGCTGGGGACCTGGGCTAGGCTGTGCACGAAGGAATTTTGCAAATAGTGCACAGAGGCCTCAGGAGGTAAAGAATATGCAGTACACAGGGGTACCGTCGCTCTCGCGGAAGGCAAGGTCTTACCTCCTCCAAATTGCATCTGCAGGACCTCAAGACAGTCTATGTCGATGATGTCCACAATCTGTGTCCTTAGGAGCAATCTTGTCGCTGTGAGAGGAGTCCAAGGGTACCAGTAGTCGTCTTGGAAGGTGCCTGCTTGGAGCAGGGGAGTGACTGTGTCACTCCACTGGAGATTTCTTCGGCCCTTCTGGTGCAGGATGTAGACAGGGAGTCCCCAGAGCATGTACACCATGGAATCTGTTGCAGTTGCTGACTTGGAGCTGAGATTGCTGAAGAAAAGTGTCTCTTCTAGACACTTTGTTGCAGTTACAGCGTTTCTTGGAGCAGGCTGCGGTTGATCCGAGGTCAGAGGAGTCTGAAGTTGTTGCAGAGAATTCCTGAAGGAAACTTGCTAGCAGAATCTGAAGAAAACCCACAGGAGAGCCCCTAAATAGCCCCAAGAGGGGGATTGGCTACCTTATCAGGTATGGACCTATCAGGAGGGGTCTCTGATGTCACCTGCTGGCACTGGCCACTCAGAGCCCTCCACAGTGCCCCCTCACCTTGCAAAGCAAGATTGCTGAAATCTGTGACACACTGAAGGAGCTCTGGGCACCACCCCTAGGGTGGTGATGGACAGGGGAGTGGTCACTCCCCTTTCCTTTGTCCAGTTTCGTGCCAGAGGAGGGGAGAAGGGGTCCCTGAACCGGTGTAGACTGGTTTATGCAAGGAGGGCACCATCTGTGCCCTTCAAAGCATTTCCAGAGGCTGGGGGAGGCTACCCCTCCCCAGCCTGTAACACCTATTTCCAAAGGGAGAGGGTGTAACACCCTGCTCTCAGAGGAAATGCTTTGTTCTGCCTTGCAGGGACTGGGCTGCCCAGACCCCAGGAGGGCAGAACCCTGTCTGAGGTGGCAGCAGCTGTAGCTGCATTGCACGCCTCAGAGAGCTGGTTTGGCAGTACTGGGGGTCCATGGTGGATCCCCCAGGATGCATGGAATTGGGTCCACAATACCAGATTTTGAATGGGGGGACAATTCCATGATCTTAGACATGTTACATGGCCATATTCGGAGTTACCATTGTGAAGCTACATATAGGTATTGACTTATATGTAGTGCACATGTGTAATGGCGTCCCCGCACTCTCAAAGTCTGGGGAAATGGCCCTGAACTATGAGGGGGCCATTTAGTAACACTTAGTAACTTTGCACCTAACCTTCAGCAAGTGAAGGTTAGACATATAGGTGACTTATAAGTTACTTAAGTGCAGTGACAATGGCTGTGAAATAGTGTGTATTTCACACAGGCTGCAATGGCAGTCCTGTGTAAGGGTTTGTCTGAGCTCCCTATGGGTGGCAAAAAAAAATGCTGCAGCCCATATGGATCTCCTGGAACCCCAGTGCCCTGGGTACCTAGGTACCATATATTAGGGACTTATAAGGGGGGTCCAGTATGCCAATTGAAATTGGCCTACAGTGACAAATTTAAAAGCAGAGAGAGCATAAGCACTGAGGTTCTGATTAGCAGAGCCTCAGTGACACAGTTAGGCACTACACAGGCATACACATTAGGCCATAAACTATGAGCACTGGGGTCCTGACCAGCAGGATCCCAGTGAGACAGGCAAAAACATACTGACATACAGGTAAAAATGGGGGTATCATGCCAAGGAAGATGGTACTTTCCTACCTGGGGCGAGAGCCTCTGCTGTCTGGATCCAGAAAAAAAAACCTTCCTGGGCAGAGGTGTTACACCTCCTCCCCCACGAATGTTCACGGCCCTGCTAGTGAGCTTCAGAGGGCTTGTTGCCCTTGAAACTCAACCTCCTAACCTTGCTGCTAGGAGCAGATGGCCGCCCCGTTGCAAACCCCCACTTTTGGCAGGAGCAACGGCAGGAAATGCGCAAAGGAAGGATTAAGTGTCCACCCCATCTTGCACCATCCCAAAGGTGTTGCATGCGAGGCGACCCCTCCATTTCATTTTCCTCCATTTTGCATGGTAAGAAAATAGGCAGTCAAAGATAGGGAAGGGACCTCTGCCCGCAGGAAATTGTCACTTAGTTGTTGTAGCCACCCTTAGGTAGATGACCCATTGGTCACTTCCAGGTCCCCCTCTGAAATAGCCACTAAATACAGTATTTAGTGGGCAGCCCTAGACCAAGACATCAGATTCGACAAAGAGAAGAAGACCAGCACCAAGAAGATCCAAAGGACAAGAACTGTGAACCTGCTGCACCAAAGAAAAGGCGCCAAACCTTGCCTGCTGCACCCAGGATGTGACAGTTGCCACTGAGGAGCTGCTGAACAACTGGACAACTCTACAAAAACCGCAGAGGACCTGCAGGCTTTGCAGATCGCCAGAGAACTCTCTAGAGTAGAGGTACCACTGTAATCCCATAAGAAACCAACAAACCAGTGAGGATCACTTCACTGACCAGCCACTAACTCCAGAACCGGATGCTCCAGCTAGACCAAACTGCACCCCGATAACCGCGAGGACAAACCCTGCCAATGTGCTAAGTTTGGTGACACTGCAGCCCTCTATTGGCCAAACCGTGCCAATACCCTGGGTATTGGTCAGCCCACATCGTACACCAAGAAAAACAGCCCATCTGGGGCTGCAAAAGGACCAGGAGGAAGACCTAGTTGAGGGGCTTCAGAAGCAACCCGGACCTCCTGCCAGGTTGCCCCCTTTGTTCTGCAACCGACCCTTGAACCAACTTACCCTCCTGCTCCTGAGGTCATCCTTGCACACAGCTCCTGGCTCACTGATTCGCTCTGCACCTGGCTACCCTATGCCCTCCACCAAAGAACCAACTGTGCCCAAATGGTCCCCCACTTCTTGTGACCTCAACACTCCAAGGAGACCACAGGATTCACCTTTAAACTTACCTGTACAGTGCTTTTCCAAGTGGCTCCTCACAGTAGCTCTTCACCAGCTCCAGAGACTTGCTCCCGCTGGAACCGGGTCCATCCGAACTTCTCCAGCTGGCACAGTGTGCCCACCAACGACCTCGACCAACCTGCAAAAGCCTACTGTGTGATTTTTATATATATTTTTTAAAGTTATTCTCCATTGATTCCTTTGGTGCATATTAAACTTTAAAAATGCATATCTCAAAAAGTACTTAACCAATTTTGATGATCTTGGTCTTAAAACTTACATAAAAATCTAAAGTATTTTTATAAATTGGTCTCGAGTTATTCCTTTGAGCGTGTGAGTTGCAGAATCGATGCTGTGAGCACAACAAATGCTTTGCACTTCTCCAAGATTCACCTAACTGCTCGACCAAGCTACCTTAAAAATTAGAGCATTAGGTGATCTAGTTTTTACCCCTGTAGACCAACGTGTGGTTGGCTGGACACCCTGCACAGTGTGCCTAGCTTTGCACACTACGTAGAGGGCCAGCCTCCTACACTTATAAAAGCAATAGGTTGATCCTGACCCTCTTTATTTAGTTGTGAAAGACCTGCCCCTATCCCTACCCAAGAAGCACCTGTTTGGACAATGAATTGTTTGGAGTAATCAGGGCTTCTTAGAATGGGAGCAGAGCACATGGCTGTTTCAGGACATCAAAGGCCTTCTGGCAACTAGCTGTCCACAAGACCTTTTTTGGCATCCTTTTAGATGTGAGGTCATTTAAGGGTGCTACAATGGAGCCATACCCTTTAATGAACTTCCTATAGTACCCACGCAGACCTAAGGCGGCTCTGACGTTCGTTTGATAGTAGGTGCAACCCAATAAAAGATTGTCTGGATTTTGCCCTGGAGTGGCTGAATGTGGCCTCCACCTAGCACACGGCCCAAATAAACCACTTTGCCCTGCCCTATCTGGCATTTTAATGCCTTGATATTGAGGCCTGCCTTTTTTCAGGGCCTCAAGTACATTTCCAAGATGGACCAGGTGATCCTCCCAGGTGGAGCTGAAGACAGCTATATCATCTAGTTATGCTGCACTAAAGCTTTCCATGTCTTGGAGACTTTGTTCACCAAACTTTGAAATGTTGCAGGGGTATTCTTTAAACCAGAGGGCATCAGTGTAAAGTAATAATGCCCACTAGGTGTTAAGAATGCTGTTTTGGGTTTGGCATCCTCTGATAAATTGATCTGCCAGTATCCAGCAGTCAAATCAAATATACTGAGATACGGAGCATCAGTCCTGGTGACTGTATTGAGGCCTCTGAAGTCAACACAGAACCTCATTTCTCTTACTATTTTGAGAGTGGGGCTTGGGCACTAAGACTACAGAACTAGCTCAAGGTTGGTCTGAAGGCTCAATGACTCCGAAGTCAGGCTTCTTTTGCTCTTCTGCTTTGATGCATTTTCTGAAATAATCAGGCTGCCTATACATTTTGCTCTTTACAGGCAGACTGTCACCTGTGTCAATGGTGTGTACACACCATGTGATTTGACCAGGGGTCAGGGAAAACAGAGAACTGACCCCGTGAGATTTCTATAGTCATCCTTTTACTGGTCAGAGAGGCAGTCAGCAATACTACTCCCTTTACTGTGTTGTTTAGGGAAGAGGTCAGGGAGCGTCACTCTCTTCCCCTTGAGCTTCATCAGTGGCCATGAGCAAACTCATGTCACCCCTGTCTTAGTAAGGCTTCAGGCGATTGACATGAAGCACCTTGTGGGGGCTTCTGGGAGTGCCTAGGTCCACCGAGTAGGTGGACCTAGACACTCACCTTCCCTTTCCACAATAGTGTGACAACCACTCTACTTACCCTGGAGTGCCCCGGTAGCCACAGGCTCCAGGACCCACACCTTTTGTCCTGGCTGATCAACAGTCGGCACAGCCTTTTGGTCATGCCACTGCTTTTGCAGTTCTTGGCTGGCTTCAAGGTTTTTAGATGCCCTTTTCATGTACTCAGCCATCCTGGATCTTAGGCCTAGCACATTATCTACTATGTCCTGCTTGGAGGGTTTGTGAGGTTGCTCCCAACCCTAGACCCCTAACAGAATGTCCAAACAAAAGCTCAAAGGGGCTGTAACCCACTCCCTTTTGTGGAACGTTCCTGTAGACACAGAGTAGGCAGGGCAAGAAGACATCTACTTCTGAGTATTTCTGTGAGTACCATGATCCTGCCTTTGTTTGTGGGTGATAAGCGAGGGTGAATTTGTATGTTGCACCACGCTTCTTCCACATGGCTTTAAGGTGTGCAGACATGAAGTTAGCATCTCTGTCTGACACCACCTCCTTAGGAAAACCCACCTTGGAAAAGTTCCCCAGGGTGGCCTTAGCCACTGCAGGAGCTGTAGTGGTCCTAAGGGGAATTTCTTCTGGTTACCTGGTAGGATTGTCCAACACAAGCAGTATAAACCTGTTCCCAGAGACAGTTGAAAGTTCCCGGAGGCCAACAATTTCCACCCCTTCCCTTTTAAAGGGTACCCCATCCACTGATAGTCGAATTAGCAGGAGTCCTTTGGTATGCCACGCGTCTTGCTACTGGCTTGACAGGTTACACAGGAGCTACAAAACTCCTTTGAGGTGCCACTTTCACTAGCACATGTGGTGCCAGTGAAAGTGAGGGACAAGTCTGTCCCAAGTCTTGCTTTGCTCCAAATGGCCTGCAAGGGGAATCTCATGTCCCAAGGTTAATATAAATCCCGTAACTTTTGGAGGAATGGCCATGCTCCTGGTGGCACCAGGTTTCAGCTACCTTGCCTCAGAATAAAGGAGGTTATTGTCCTAGTGGACGGTATGGGTCCCACTGACATCCCCTGCTTTCTGAGCTGCAGTTTGCTGCCTCAGACTTTCTAGAATTGGACAGGGTTTCTGCTGTAGACTGTTATTCCCTGGTGGGTCCCCCTGCACCTAAGAGCTCAGCTGTATCATCTTTAAGCTCCTCTGTATGTTCCACCCAAGAAGCAGGTTCCTCTCCCTCAGGAGCAGGATCCTCATTGGAAGCCTGAACAGGGGGTAGGTTTTTACTCTGCCTCTCTTTTTGGGAGATTCCTGGCCATTTGTCCAGGCTCCAGTTGCTCCTTGTTCTCCCTGCTTCTAGGCCTGTGCTCTTGATAAAGCAAAGATGTGCCCAGAGATGCCCAGCATTTCTGCATGGACTTCCAACTCCACTTAAGCCCATGCTGAGGTGAAGTCTCCAAATCATTACCTAACCGACACTCTACAGCAGAGGTCTTCAAACTGGGGGGCGGGCCCCCCTTGGGGGGCCTTAAGTGATCCCAGGGGGGGCGCCAAACTCTGGCAAAAAGAAATATTATACAGACAATATGCCTTTGTTTTAAGCAGAAGCATGTTATTGCAGTGTTAAAAAGGTAACAGTACTTAACTTGTTTAAATAGGTTTAGATATATTTAAACAGTGCCATCTTTCTAAAATAATTGTGAAAAATTCTGAGGGGGGGCCCCAAAGATTTTTATTTTTCAACTGGGGGGGCGCGGCATTAAAAAGTTTGAAGACCTCTGCTCTACAGGTAGATCAGTGGATACCACAACTTTCTTTGGACCAGTAAATCCCCCTGCCACAGCTAAGGTCAACAACAGCCATGGGGTGGCACTGAGTAGTGTTGTGAGCGTCAGTAACTTGGTAAGTGTGACCAATAGGTTGTTCAGGTGAAACCAGTTTCTCAGTCACCATTGTGACACTGGCACTTGTGTCCCTGTAGGCCTCAGCCTCAACAACATTTATAAGGGGATACTGCTTGTACTTACCCATATTAAGGGGACAAGCAGCTACGGTGGCAAGGTCAATGCCACCCTCAGAGACCAAAACTGCCTCAATGATCCCTCTGGCTAACCTAGAGCCCACTACAGTTCCCAGGGTGAGCCCAGCTACATTCTTTGACTGACTACTACTACAATCATTGCTATTGTTTTTGCTAAGGGCACTAGGGCAGTGGTTCCCAACCTGTGGTCCGGAGACACCTGGGGTTCCGCAAAGCCGCCTCAGGGGGTCCGTGACTTCTGTGAAAACTTAATACTTTTACCAGATTAGGTCCACAGCTATTAGTAATGACTCAATGGGGGGGGGACCTTGCATTCCAGTAATGATACAGTGGGGGTCCCTGGGTTCCAGTATTGATAAAGTGGGGGTCCACAAAAGTCAAAAGGTTGGGAACCACTACACTAGGGGTAGAAGTGGTCAGTCTCTCCCTCCCGCTCTTCCTGGCCTGCAGTGCTCTGGCTATCAGCCTGGAGTAGCAATCCTAGAAGGAGAGATTTGCTGGGATATCTCCCTGTCTCCAGCTTCCTAGAAGCACACATCTCCCTCACGTCTTGAAAAGTAAGGTTCTCATACTGAGAGTCTGGGACCTGAGCTGTGTTTTCTACTGAAGGCATTAGTAGTGTGGGTGCATTTACCTTCTCTAACTAACTAAACTTTCTTAAGAGTTTAGAGAAAGGGCTATGCCAGACCCCCAACTTACCTAAACTAGAAGTCTAGTGATCCTAACTACCAAGTGTAGTGTACCCTATAGACTAGTGGTGGACTTTCCTGTGGAAAGTTACCAGTGACAGAGTGGTAAGGCAATTTCAAGTGTATTATCCCACCATTGCACCACAAATGTAGGAAACTGGCTTGGTGTGTGGTGGACACCTATGGTGTTTGCACCTTATACCATGTCCAGACAACCCCTATTAGATAGGGAGACACTGTCTAGGAAGCCACGGCTATCTAGTGGTAGCTGTGGTGAGACTTATCCAGGTGGAGTGTAAAGCACTTGCAATACCACAGCAATCACACAGTAACTTAACACAAATGAAAGGAACCACACAGTTTTGCAAAAATAAAGGTACTTTATTACAGTAACACTGAACTAGATTACTTATAGGCAGTCCCCCAACTGGAGGTGAGTACACAAAATATATACACTGTAAGTATTAGGAATTAGCGTAAAGAAACAACAAGCATTGGCAAGAGAGAGCAGAAAATAGCTAAGCCCTATAGGGGGGCCAAACCATATACTAAAATAGTGGAATGCGAAGTTAGGTCCCCCAACCAAGGATATGCACTAGTTAGAAGGGAGCTGGGAGAACTCGAGACCCCAAGAGGTGGGCACCTAGGTGACCCTCAGAGACCAGGAGGGCAGAGGTAAGTTACCTGATCTTCCTAAAAAGAATAACAAGGGGACTTGGAAAAGGAAGATTGCAAGACCAGGACCAGTCCAATGGAACCCAGCAATGGATTCTGGAAGAAGAGGACCTGGAAGAGAAGGGGCCAGAGTCCATGCCACGCAGTAGTGTCCAGGTAGGGCAGGAGCCACTACTCACCTTTGTGTGGATGAAGATTTGGGTTGATGAGGGAAGATGAAGATCAGCTGTGGAGCCCAGGAGCTGCAGGGAGGTCCTTGGAGTTGTGCAGATGATGTCCCATGCTGGTCGCAGATGGTCAGTGCTCATGAGGACCACCAACAATCCTTGGCAAATGCACATCCAGGCTGAAAAGGATTTGCAGAGAAGAGGACCAGCAAGGTCTAGGGACTCGGCCCTTGGAAGGGAGTCCGGGCTGACCCTCAGCAGTCGGAAGAGCCAGCAGAAGCAATTGTAATCCCCACAGGCAACCCACTGGAAGCAGCCACAGTAAGTTGCAGTGAGGGTCAGTCAGCACACCTGGAGAGGAGTCCCAGGTCGCTGAAGCAGCAGAGGAGAGACTGTCCTTGCAAGGATGAAGTGCTGGAGGCTGGGGCTACTTGGAATCTGAAGATTCCTTGGAGCAGGAGTCAACAAGCCTTGGTTGCTGCAAGAGTCGTGGTACACCAGGGTATTGTCCTACAAGAAGAGGCAAGGGCTCACCATCTCCCCAGTTGGACAAAGGTCAGAGAGAACCACTCGGAACCACAACCTGTGTTGGAGGATCAGTGCAGTTCCTGTGGAGAGCAGATCCCCGCATCCAGACGTAGTTGCCGTAGGTACCTGCAGATGCAGGGGAGTGACTCCTCCACTTAAAGGGAGATTCCTTCTTGCTTCTTTGGTGCAGCTGAAGTCGTGCCGACCCCAGAGGATGCACAGCCATGGAAATGTTGCAGTTACTGGAAGGCGCAGGATAAGCAATGTTGCAAGGCGAGGTTGTTTTGAGAGTTGCAGGCTTGTTTGGTTCCTGTGAAGACCAGCAGCGGTCCCGGTGGCCAGGAGCAGAAGAGGTCAATGCAGGGGAGTCCTGGTGGAGTCTTGCACGCCGAATCTAGGGACCCACCCAGAAGAGAGTCCCCAAATAGTCCTAACAGGGGGCTTGGTCACCCTCCAGGGTGACCACCTATTGGAGGGGGTCACTGACATTAGTCATCTGTCCTGACCAACCCGATGCTTCCTGGGGCATCTGCACATCTTGATTCCAAGATGGCAGAATCAAATGGCCACCTGGAGGATCGCTGGGCACCACTCTGGGGTGGTTATGGACAGGATAGTGGTCACTCTCTTTTTCTTTGTCCAGTTTTGCACCAGAGCAAGGACCGGGGGTGCAAACCGGTTTATGCAAGGAGGGCACCAAATGTGCCCTTCAAAGCATACCAGTGGCTTGGGGGGGCCACCCCTCCCATGCCATGTAACACCTATTTCCAAGGAAGAGGGTGTTACCTCCCTCTCCCACAGGAAATCCTTTATGTCTTCCTCTCCCTGAGCTGGTCAAGCAGCAGGAGGGCAGAAACCTGTCTGAGCGGTGGCAGTAGCGCGGGCTGTCCAGAAAACCCCACAAGACTAGTAGGAGCAATGCTGGAGGTCCTCTAAGGAGCCCCAGAGTGCATGGAATCATTCAACCAATATTGGCAACAGTATTGGTGAATGATTCTGACAATGTTTGATACCAAACATGCCCAGGTTCGGAGTTACCATAATGTAGCTGGACACAAGTAGTGAGTTACCTGTGTCCAGTACACCGGTAAAATGGCTTCCCCACACTTATGAAGTCCAGTGTAATAGAGCTGCAGTATGTAGTGTCACCTCTGCTCATGCATCTCTGGGCTAGGACCGCCCTACCACAGGGGTGGGTTTTATAGTGACCTGTAGTGAAAGGGTGCATGCACTTTTTCACGCAGCCTGCAATAGCAGGCCTACAGACAGAAATTGCATGGGCAACCATGGGTGCCACAATACATGCTGCAGCCCATTGGGAACTGTTGGTGCCCCAGTGCCCTGAGTTCCTAAGTACCATATACTAGGGACTTATGTGGGGGCACCAGTGTGCCAATTGTGGGGTGTGTAAAGTCCTAAGCCACCTAAATTTAGAGGGAAATAGCACAATCGCTAGGTTCCTGGTTAGCAGGGTCCCAGTGAAAACATTGCAAACACACTGACAGCAGGCAACAAGGGGGGTAATCATGCCAAAAAGAAGGTACTTTCCTACTTTACCCCTCAGGTCAATGTTCCACTTTATAGTCCATTTCCTATAGGAATATGGACCACCTCAAAAGTGGAAGAAACTTATGGTCTGTTTCAGCAAGGAAGTGAGTGCTAAATAAGTATGGCCTCAGCTTCTTCAAAGCCCAAACCACAGCAAAGGCCTCCCTCTCTCTATCACTGACCAACGCTTTTCCCTGGGGGTAAACCTTTTGCTAATGATAGCTACAGGTTAGTCCTGGCCTTCTTCATTCAGTTGAGACACTACTGCCCCTATCCCTACCTCAAAAGCATCTGCCTGCACAGTAAATTGCTTGGAGTAGTCAGGGCTTCTTAGTATAGGAGCAGAGCACATGGCCTGTTTAAGGTCATCAAAAGCTTTTTCGCAGCTAGCTGTCCATAAAAAAATATTGGGCATCCTTTTAGATGTGAGGTCTACAATGGAACCATAGTTCTCAATGAACCTCCTGTAGTACCCTGTCAGGCCTAGGAAGGCTCTGACCTGAGTCTGTTTGACAGGGGCAGCCCAATCCAGAATGGTCTGGATTTTGTGCTGTAGTGGTTGAATCTGGCCTCCACTTTCCAGGTGGCCCAGGTAAACCACTTTCCCTGCCCTATTTGGCACTTTGATGCCTTGATAGTGAGGCTTGTTTTTTCCAGAGCCTCCAATACTTTCTAAAGGTGGACCAGGTGATCCTCCCAGGTGGAGCTAAAGACAACTTTATCATCTAGATAAGCTGCACTAAAGCCTTCTAGGCCTTGGAAACTTTGTTCACCAACCTCTGTAATGTGGAAAGTGCATTCTTGAATTTAAAGGGCATCACTGTAAAGTGATAGTGCCCTCTAGGAGTGGAGAATGCAGTTTTTTGTTTGGCATCCTCTGAAAACTTGATCTGCCAGCAGTCAGGTCAAAGGTGCTCAGATACGTGACAGAAGCCAGTGTGTCTATTAGCGCATCTGCCCTAGGGCTAGGATGAGCATCAGTTTTAATTACAGTATTGAGTCCTCTGTAGTCTTCACAAAATCTCATCTCTGTTTTTACCATTCTGAGAGTGGGGCTTTGGGACAAGGACTGTCTGAAGGCTCAGTAGCTCCCAGGTCTAACATCTTTTGCACCTCAGTTTTGAGGCAGAGAGGCAGTCTGCAAGCACAGCCCCATCTACTGAGCCATCCACTGTATTTTGGGAGAAGAGGTCAGGGAGAGGATCGCTCTTTTCCTGTCCCTCATCAGTTGCCATTGGCAAGGTTGTGTCAGACCTGTCATAGTAGGTGTAGGAGGCTGGACTGGCTTGTAGTGAGTACCAAGGGGTACTTGCACCTTGCACCAGGCCCAGTTATCCCTTATTAGTGTATAGGGTGTCTAGCAGCTTAGGCTGATAGATAATGGTAGCTTAGCAAAGCAGCTCAGGCTGAACTAGGAGACGTGTGAAGCTACTACAGTACCACTTAGTGTCATATGCACAATATCATAAGAAAACACAATACACAGTTATACTAAAAATAAAGGTACTTTATTTTTATGACAATGTGCCAAAGTATCTTAGAGTGTACCCTCAGTGAGAGGATAGGAAATATACACAAGATATATATACACAATAGCAAAAATATGCAGTATAGTCTTAGAAAACAGTGCAAACAATGTATAGTTACAATAGGATGCAATGGGGAAACATAGGGATAGGGGCAACACAAACCATATACTCCAGAAGTGGAATGCGAACCACGAATGGACCCCAAACCTATGTGACCTTGTAGAGGGTCGCTGGGACTATTAGAAAATAGTGAGAGTTAGCAAAATAACCCTCCCCAAGACCCTGAAAAGTGAGTGCAAAGTGCACTAAAGTTCCCCTAAGGACAAAATAGTCGTGTTAGAGGAAAAATGCAAGGAAAACACAAATCAGCAATGCAACAACAATGGATTCCTGACTGAGGGTACCTGTGGAACAAGGGGACCAAGTCCAAAAGTCACAAGCAAGTCGGAGATGGGCAGATGCCCAAGAAATGCCAGCGGTTGGTGCAAAGAAGCTCTTACTAGGCTGAAGAACTGTGAATACTGCAGGAACGACAAGGACTAGAGACTTCCCCTTTGGAGGATGGATTCCCCACGCCTTGGAGAGTCGTGCAGAAGTGTTTTCCCGCCGGATGGACGCCAACAAGCCTTGCTACACGCAAATCGTGCGTTTGGCGTTTTTGGACGCTGCTGGGGCCCAGGAGGGACCAGGAGGTCGCAAATTAGACCTGCAGAGAGAGGGGACGTCGAGCAAGACAAAGAGCCCTCACTGAAGCAGGTAGCACCCGGACAAGTGCCAGAAACAGGCACTACGAGGATGCGTGAAACGGTGCTCGCCGAAGTTGCACAAAGGAGTCCCACGTCGCCGGAGACCAACTTAGAAAGTCGTGCAATGCAGGTTAGAGTGCCGTGGACCCAGGCTTGGCTGTGCACGAAGGATTTCCGCCGGAAGTGCACAGGGGCCGGAGTAGCTTGCAAAGTCGCGGTTCCCAGCAATGCAGCCCAGCGAGGTGAGGCAAGGACTTACCTCCACCAAACTTGGGCTCAAGAGTCACTGGACTGTGGGGGTCACTTGGATGGTGTCGCTGGATTCGAGGGACCTCGCTCGTCGTGCTGAGAGGAGACCCAAGGGACCGGTAATGCAGCTTTTTGGTGCCTGCGGTTGCAGGGGGACGATTCCGTCGACCCACGGGAGATTTCTTCGGAGCTTCTGGTGCAGAGAGGAGGCAGACTACCCCCACAGCATGCACAAGCAGGAAAACAGTCGAGAAGGCGGCAGGATCAGCGTTACAGAGTTGCAGTAGTCGTCTTTGCTACTATGTTGCAGGTTTGCAGGCTTCCAGCGCGGTCAGCGGTCGATTCCTTATCAGAAGGTGAAGAGGGAGATGCAGAGGAACTCGGCTGAGCTCATGCATTCGTTATCTAAAGTTTCCCCAGAGACAGAGACCCTAAATAGCCAGAAAAGAGGGTTTGGCTACCTGGGAGAGAGGAAAGGCTACTAACACCTGAAGGAGCCTATCACAAGGAGTCTCTGATGTCACCTGGTGGCACTGGCCACTCAGAGCAGTCCAGTGTGCCAGCAGCACCTCTGTTTCCAAGATGGCAGAGGTCTGGAGCACACTGGAGGAGCTCTGGACACCTCCCAGGGGAGGTGCAGGTCAGGGGAGTGGTCACTCCCCTTTCCTTTGTCCAGTTTCGCGCCAGAGCAGGGGCTAAGGGGTCCCTGAACCGGTGTAGACTGGCTTATGCAGAATTGGGCACATCTGTGCCCAACAAAGCATTTCCAGAGGCTGGGGGAGGCTACTCCTCCCCTGCCTTCACACCATTTTCCAAAGGGAGAGGGTGTCACACCCTCTCTCAGAGGAAGTTCTTTGTTCTGCCATCCTGGGCCAGGCCTGGCTGGACCCCAGGAGGGCAGCTGCCTGTCTGAGGGGTTGGCAGCAGCAGCAGCTGCAGTGAAACCCCAGGAAGGGCAGTCTGGCAGTACCAGGGTCTGTGCTACAGACCACTGGGATCATGGAATTGTACCAACAATGCCAGGATGGCATAGAGGGGGCAATTCCATGATCATAGACATGTTACATGGCCATATTCGGAGTTACCATGGTGAAGCTACATATAGGTAGTGACCTATATGTAGTGCACGCGTGTAATGGTGTCCCCGCACTCACAAAGTTCAGTGAATTGGCTCTGAACAATGTGGGGGCACCTTGGCTAGTGCCAGGGTGCCCTCACACTAAGTAACTTTGCACCTAACCTTTACCAGGTAAAGGTTAGACATATAGGTGACTTATAAGTTACTTAAGTGCAGTGTAAAATGGCTGTGAAATAACGTGGACGTTATTTCACTCAGGCTGCAGTGGCAGGCCTGTGTAAGAATTGTCAGAGCTCCCTATGGGTGGCAAAAGAATTGCTGCAGCCCATAGGGATCTCCTGGAACCCCCATACCCTGGGTACCTTAGTACCATATACTAGGGAATTATAAGGGTGTTCCAGTAAGCCAATGTAAATTGGTAAAATTGGTCACTAGCCTGTTAGTGACAATTTGAAAGTAATGAGAGAGCATAACCACTGAGGTTCTGGTTAGCAGAGCCTCAGTGAGACAGTTAGGCACCACACAGGGAACATATACATGCACACCTATGAGCACTGGGGCCCTGTGTGACAGGGTCCCAGTGACACATACATATAGGCCACAAACCTATGAGCACTGGGGTCCTGACTAGCAGGATCCCAGTGACACATAACAACCATACTGAAAACATAGTGTTTTCACTATGAGCACTGAGGCCTGGCTATCAGGATCCCAGTGAGACAGTGAAAACAGTGACAAACACCCTGACATACACTCACAAACAGGCCAAAAGTGGGGGTAACAAGGCTAGAAAGAGGCTACCTTCTCACAGTAGGGCTTTAGGTGGTTCACATGAAGCACCCTATGAGGGCTTCTAGGAGTGCCTAGGTCCACCAAATAGGTGACCTCACCCTTTCTCTCCACAATAGTGTATAGTCCACTCTATTTGTGTTAGAGTGCACTGGGAGCCACAGGCTCTAGGACCCACATCTTCTGACCTGGCTATTGCTATTGTTTTTGCAACTCTTGGCTGGTCTGAAGGTTTTTGGAAGCCCTCTTCATGTATTCAGCTATCCTAGAACTGAGGCCTAGTACTCCCAGCCTTCTTTCACAAGAGCAAGGGGACTCCTATCAGCTTGTCCAAACAGAAGTTCAAAGGGTCTGTAGCCCACTCCCTTCTGAGGAACCTCTGTATAGGCTAAGAGGAGGCAAGGTAACAGGACATCCCACCTCCTTTTGAGTTTCTCTGAGAGTCCCATCATCATGCCTTTGTGTTTTTTTAAAACCTTTCAACTAATTCATTTGTTTGAGGTTGGTAAGGAGTGGTGAATTGATAAGTGACACTACACTCTTCCCACATGGCTTAATGGTAAGCAGACATGAAGTTTGCATCTCTGTCTGATACCACCTCTTTAGGAAAACCCACCCTTGTCATTGGCTTGGCAAGTGACACAGGGGTAACAAAACTCTTTTAGGATGCTGGCCTGGCTTATAGTGGGTACCTGATGGTACTTACACCTTGTGCCAGGTCCAGTTATCCCTTATTAGTAGATTAGTAGTGTTCTAGCAGCTTAGGCTGATAGGGGTAGCTATAGCATAGCAGCTTAGGCTGAACTAGGAGACATGCAAAGCTCCTACTATACCACTTATATCATATAGCACTATATCATAAGAATCACAATACTCAGAGTTACTAAAAATAAAGGTATTTATTTTAGTGACAATGTGCCACAGAAATCTGAGGATATACTCCCTTAGGAGGTAAGTAAAATACACAAAATATACACACAAATCCAAAATCAGGTCAGTAAACAGTTAAAAAAGTAGTGCAAACACTGTAGAATACAATAGGATGCAATAGGCCTAGGGGCAACACAAACCATATACTAAGAAAGTGGAATGCAAATCACTTAGGGACCACAGGCCTAGTGTAGTGTGTAGAGGGTTGCTGGGAGTGTAAGAAAACACTAAGGGTGTCCAAGATACCCCACCCAAGACCCTGAAAAGTAGGAATAAAGTTACCCTACTTCCCCAGAAACACACTAAAGTCGTGATAGGAGATTCTGCAAAGACCACAACAGACTGCAAAGCACTGAAGATGGATTCTTGGACCATAGGACCTGTAAAGTAAGGGGACCAAGTCCAAGAGTCACGAAAGTGTCCAGGGGGGCAGGAGCCCACTAAACCCCAGATGAAGGTGCAAAATGGCTGCCTCCAGGTGGAAGAAGCTGAAGATTCTGCAACAACGGAAGATGCCAGGAACTTCTCCTTTGCACAGAAGATGTCCCACAGCGTGCTGGAGGATGCAGAGTTGTTTCCAAGCAGAAAGACCGCAAAGAAGCCTCGCTAGCTGCAAAGGTCGCGGTTGAAGAAAATGGGTGCTGCCCGGGCCCAGGAAGGACCAGGAGGTCGCCCTTTGGAGGAGGAGACATGGGGGCGCTCAGCAACACAGAGAGCCCACGCAGAAACAGGCAGCACCCGCAGAAGTACTTGAACACGGGTTCAAGAAAACTGAGCACGGCGGTCATCTCAACACTACAAAGGAGGGTCCCAAGAAGCTGGTGGTCAACTCAGCAAGTTGAGCAGTGCAGGACGGAGTGCTGGGGACCTGGGCTTCGCTGTGCACGAAGGAATCCTTGCAAAAGTGCACAGAAGCCCTAGCAGCTGCAGTTCACGCAGTACACAGGATTACTGTCTGGCGATGGGAGGCAAGGCCTTACCTCCGCCAAATTTGGACTGTCGGGGTCACTTGGATCCAGCTCCTGTGTTCCAGGGACCACGCTTGTCACGATGAGAGGGGACCCAGAGGACTGGTGAAGCAGAAGTTTGGTGCCTGCGTTAGCAGAGGGAAGATTCCGTCGACCCACTGGAGATTTCTTCTTGGCTTCCAGTGCAGGGTGAAGGCAGACAGCCCCCAGAGCATGCACCACCAGGAAACAGTCGAGAAAGCTGGCAGGATTAGGCGATACAATGTCGCTGGTAGTCTTCTTGCTACTTTGTTGTAGTTTTGCAGGCGTCCTGGAGTAGTCAGCGGTCGATCCTTGGCAGAAGTCGAAGAGGAAGATGCAGAGGAACTCTGGTGAGCTCTTGCATTCGTTATCTGACGAGAAGCCCACAGGAGAGACCCTAAATAGCCCTCAGAGGAGGATTGGCCACCTAGTCAGGTAAGCACCTATCAGGAGGGGTCTCTGACCTCACCTGCTGGCACTGGCCACTCAGTGGTCTCCATTGTGCCCTCACACCTCTGTATTCAAGATGGCAGAGGTCTGAGACACACTGGAGGAGCTCTGGGCACCACCCCTGGGGTGGTGATGGACAGGGCAGTGGTCAGTCCCCTTTCCTTTGTCCAGTTTCGCGCCAGAGCAGGGGATGGGGGGATCCCTGAACCGGTGTAGACTGGCTTATGCAAGGAGGGCACCATCTGTGCCCTTCAAAGCATTCCCAGAGGCCAGGAGAGGCTACTCCTCCCCAGCCCTTAACACCTATTTCCAAAGGGAGAAGGTGTAACCCCCCTCTCTCAGAGGAAATCCTTTGTTCTGCCTTCCTGGGACTGGGCTGCCCAGACCCCGGGAGGGCAGAAGCCTGTCTGTGGGTTGGCAGCAGCGGTAGCTGCAGTGAAAACCCCAGAGAACTGGTTTGGCAGTACCCGGGGTCCATGCTGGAGCCCCGGGGATGCATGGGATTGACACCCCAATACCAGATTTGGCATGGGGGGGACAATTCCATGATCTTACATGGCCATATTCGGAGTTACCATTGTGAAGCTACATATAGGTGTTGACCTAAATGTAATGCACGCGTGTAATGGCGTCCCCACACTCACCAAGTCTGGGGAAATTGCCCTGAACTATGTGGGGGCACCTTTGCTAGTGCAAGGGTGCCCTCACACTTAGTAACTTTTCACCTAACCTTCAGCAAGTGAGGGTTAGACATATAGGTGACTTATAAGTTACTTAAGTGCAGTGTAAAATGGCTGTGAAATAACGTGGACGCTATTTCACTCAGGCTGCAGTGGCAGTCCTGTGTAAGGGTTGTCTGAGCTCCCTATGGGTTGCAAAAGAAATGCTGCAGCCCATATGGATCTCCTGGAACCCCAATGCCATGGGTACCTAGGTACCATATACTAGGGACTTATAAGGGGGGTCCAGTGTGCCAATTGAAATTGGTAAATGAAGTCACTGGCCTACAGTGACAAATTTAAAAGCAGAGAGAGCATAAGCATTGAGGTTCTGGTTAGCAGAGCCTCAGTGACACAGTTAGGCACTACACAGGCATACACATTAGGCCACAAACTATGAGCACTGGGGTCCTGGCTAGCAGGATCCCAGTGAGACAGGCAAAACACACTGACACACATTCACAAACAGGCCAAAAGTGGGGGTAACCATGCTAGAAAGAGGCTACTTTCCTACAGCAATGCATCACCATTCTTTGCTGCACAGTGTTTTGGTGTCCTCAGGCTGAGTGTGCGTTATAAAAATGTATAAATAAATATATTTGTATTTGGTGCTTATTATGTTGTACAAAGATGGACCTATGTGAAACAAAAATAAAGAAATTTAACTATTTTGCTATCCGAGGTTTTCCAGCCATATGCGAGACATTGGCTTGGCCCCTTACTTCAGCTGGTTGTCTCTGGAAATAATGGAGGAGAAGGAATTCACTACATGGTCGTGGAGATAGTGGTTACACTCCTATCCTGGACAAGCGTTGCAGTTCCATTGGTATGAGTAATTTCGTATGAATTGTGTTGTGCATTGTGTCTTGTGTGTGACATTTTGAAACTTTTCTTATGAATGTTTTCATAACTAAAGTAGGTCTGTGAAATTTGGTCAGTGGCGATCTAATATCTGATAGAGACTTCTAGTTGTAGATTCCTTACCTTAGAATTTCCCCTCAGGTGTCAGACTGGATCTGGAGACTTTTCTTGACCTGTACCCTTGTGTGCCGTTAAGTGGCATCAGTTGACTCCGTGTGCGTCATTGGCGTAGTGGTCACCATGATGATGTTGCGGTCATATATAGGCGCCACCCCGACGTGCTGATGTCAGTTCTTTTCTTTCCATGCCAGCCTACAGAGAGATCTTGAGTAGAGCTACCCTTAGTCGTTTTGTAACTGACTTTGACCATTTTTTCGAGTTTTTGACACTTTATTGGTGCATCGAGTATGCCACGTAAGAGCAGTTTCAAACCCTTTGGCTCCTGTCACCACATGTATGTCGGTGACGGATCTGCACCTTGTGTGCTTGTGGTGCCTGGAGCACGACCACGACCCAAGGTCATGCCTTGAGTGCCAGGCCATGAACCCGAAGGCTTTGAGGGAGCAGTCCCTAAAGCTCATGGCTGCCCAGCACTCGGCTCTGCATCGCTCCCGGTCTCATTCGAGAGAAAGGTCATGAGACTGCTCACGGAGCCATCACCACTCTTCTTCATACCATTCTAAGTCCTTGGGACATTTGGGTCACAAGAAGAAGAAGTCAAAGAAGAACAAACATTCTTTGACTTCACCCCGTCACTCAGGCGATGCTACGCAGGAAGAGCGTTGATGCTCTAGGCCTCCGTCCTCGGAGACTACCTCTGGATCGGCTCCACGCCTCCCCGAGTTTCTGGCAGCCAGAGCCGCCCCTGCCCATCTCGGGGAGTTTTATGAGGCCGTACGCCTCATTTTTGGGCACACTGACCCTCCTGCTATGCCTTCAGGCCCAGTAGGATTGGAAAGGGCCCCCTCAGGTTCCACGCCTGGTGCTACAGCCCCGGTTCCGGAGGGCCACTCAGGATCTGTTATTGGATCTGTGCCGACAATGGTTGCGCCGGCAAAGACATTGATGCTTCTGATGTTGGTCGGGCCCTCGATCAACATCGATCCCATACTTATACCTGACTCTGACGTGGACCGGTGTCGCTCAACGCTGGTTTTGTCTTCGATGGGGCCTACATTCCCCAGGTTGGATCCTGACCCTTATTCTTATTGGTAGAGGTACGGGAAAAGTGTGAAAGGGTTGAGGGATCCTTTAGAATTCCACCTGGAAGAGACTGAAGAGGACTGGGCACAGAAATTGGGCGAAGGTAACAGTCTTGATACCTCTCCTGACGATGGCATGCTATCTCCCCCTACCTTGGCTACGGAGGAGGTAGCGTCATACCCTATTGTGGTGAGAAGGCCGGCTGAAGTCCTCGGCCTTGAGCTACCTTCTGTGGCAGTCAGGACGAACCTCCTGACTGAGGTGCTTCAGCCAGGGGCTTCCACCTCGGGTCCCCTTTTACCATTTAACAGAGCCCTCACTGATGTCCTACTGCGTACCCGTTCCAGGCCCAGCACAGGGTGTCCTGTAAATAGGACAATCGCCTGCCACCATCGGCCTGCGCAGAACGACCCTAAATTCCTGTCCCAACAGCCCATGACTGAGAGCCTTGTTATCCAAGCTTCTTCATCATCCGGCGCATTTCGTTCCGCATCCTCGGAGTGGAAATCAGAGACTGGATCAAATTGGGAAGAAAATGTTCTCTTCCTCCATTCTGGCATTGCAGTCTGAGAACACCATGTGCCTTTTGGGCTGCTATTGCCATACCTCATGGGATTCGGTTGCACAGGTGCTTTCCACAGGTTTCGGCGGAGGCCGGGACGTTTCTTTCTCAAGCTGTTGCTGAGAGGACAGATGCAGCAAAGTTCACAATACCTTGTGAGCTGGACATGCCCAATTCACCTGTAGATCGGTTGTGACTACGGTGGCCCTACAGCAGCATGCCTGGTTGAGACCTTCTGGCTTTTCAGGGGATGTTTAACAAACACTCATGGACGTCCTTCGATGTCACCCGTCTCTTTGCAGACAAAGCGGACTCATCACTTGAGCGCTATAAGGAGTCCCAGGCCATGGCTCGGTCCCATGGCATCGCAGCTGCTCCTCTTCCTATTCAGCCCACTTTTCACCCCTTTCCTGGCTACAGAATGGGCATCCAACCACTTTCCTATCCCACCAGCCACTGCGCTGCGCATGCTGCCCAGCCTCTGCATGGCTGAGGACACAGGATCCAACGTGCCCTTGGATCTGGGAGCCAGCGGTCCACCAAGTTCACTTCTGCCTCTGCTTCAGCCTCCAAGCCTTCCTAGTCCATCGCTCTGTCTGACCAGTTGGAGGCAAGATTCGCCATTGTATGAGGCTGGCCTGGTTTGTAGTGGGTACCTTTGGTACTTACACCTTATGTCAGGTCCAGTTATCCCTTATTAGTGAAATGTAGTAGTGTTCTAGCAGCTTAGGCTGATAGAGGTAGCTATAGCAGAGCGGCTCAGGCTGAACTAGGAGACATGCAAAGCTCATGTAATACCACTTATAGTTACACAGTACTTATACACAAGTAAAGACAATACTCCGTGTTACTAAAAATAAAGGTATTTATTTGGGTGACACAGTACCAAAAATATCTTGGAGACGATACTCCTTCTGGAGGTGAATATTATACACAATATATACAGTAGACACCAACACTAGACAAGTAAATAGTCATAGAACAATGCAAACAATAGGAAATGCTATAGATTTCAATGGGAGAAAATAGGTCTAGGGGCGACACAAACCATATACTAAGAAAGTGGAATGCGAATCACGAATTCCCCCCTACACAAGTGTACTGTGTGCAGAATTGCTGGGAGAGTAAGAATACAGTAAAGATAAGTAAATTACCCCACCCCAGAGCCCAGAAAAACAGGAGTAAAGTTCTGCAAGTTTCCTTAGGACACACTACACCTCGTGATTGGCATTATGCAGTAACCAACTAAGTCTGCAAGCAACAACTGCTGGATTCCTGGACCTGAAGACCTGCAAAAGAAGGGGACCAAGTCCAGAAGTCGAAAGATGTTCCAGGAAGGACAGGAGCCCCTGCCAACCCAGAAGAGGTTGCAAAAGAAGAGTCCCCAGTTAGTCGAAGACTGCAGGAATGCACCCTAGGAAGATGCCAGCGGGTTTGTGTGTGAAGCAAAGGATGTCCCACGATGTGAAGATGGATGTAGTCGTGATTTCGTGTTGGAAGTCGCCAGCAAGCCTTGGTTACGACAAAAGTGTGTTTTGCGTCAAAATGGCGCTGGCTGGACCCAGGAGGGACCTGGGGGCCTCAACTCTGTGTGCAGAGGAAGAGGGGGCTCTCAGCACTTTACAGAGACCTCAGGATGCTAGACAGCACCCATGGGAGTCCCAGGACACGGGGACAAAAGAGGTGCAAAACGCAGTTGGTGCAGCACAACAAAGAAAGGTCCCACGCTGCCAGAGAACAACTCGGCAAGTTGAGCGTCGCAGGATGGAGTGCTGGGGACCTGGGCCAGGCTGTGCACGAAGGAATTTTGCAAATATTGCACAGAGGCCTCAGGGGGTGAAGAAGATGCAGTACACAGGGGTACCGTCGCTCTCAGGGAAGGCAAGGTCTTACCTCCTCCAAATTGCGTCAGCAGGACCTCAGGACAGTCTATGTCGATGGGGGTCCAACCTCTGTATCCTTAGGAGCACTTTGCCTTGGAAGGTGCCTGCTTGGAGCAGGGGAGTGACTCTGTCCCTCCACAGGAGATTTCTTCAGTTCTTCTGGTGCAGGATAAAGACAGGGAGTCCCCAGAGCATACACACTGTGGAAACTGTTGCAGTTGCTGACTTGGAGCTGAGGTTGCTGAAGAAAAGTGTCTCTTGTAGACACTTTGTTGCCTTTACAGTGTTTCTTGGAGCAGGCTGCAGTTGATCCGAGGTCATAAGAGTCTGAAGTTGTTGCAGAGGATTCCTGAAGGAAACATGCAAGCAGAATCTTAATAGAACCCACGGGAGAGACCGTAAATAGCGCTGAGTGGGGGATTGGCTATCTTATCATGTATGGAGCTATCAGGAGGGGTCTCCGACGTCACCTGCTGGCACTGGCCACTCAGAGCCCTCCAGAGTGCCCCCACGCCTTGCAAAGCAAGATGGCTGAAGTCTGGGACACACTGGAGGAGCTCTGGGCACCACCCCTGGGGTGATGATGGACAGGGGAGTGGTCACTCCCCTTTCCTTTGTCCAGTTTCCCACCAGAGCAGGGGAGAAGAGGTCCCTGAACCGGTGTAGACTGGCTTATGCAAGGTGGGCACCATCTGTACCCTTCAAAGCATTTCCAGAGGATGGGGGAGGCTACCTTTCCCCAGCCTCTAACACTTATTTCCAAAAGGAGAGGGTGTAACACCCTGCTCTCAGAGGAAATGCTTTGTTCTGCCTTCGTGGGATGGAGCTGATCAGACCCCAGGAGGGCAGAACCCTGTCTGTGAGGTGGCAGCAGCTGTAGCTGCAGTGCAAGCCTCAGACAGCTGGTTTGGCAGTACTGGGGGTCCATGGTGGAGCCCCCAGGATGCATGGAATTGGCTCCCCAATACCAGATTTGGAATGGGGGGACAATTCCATGATCTTAGACATGTTACATGGCCATATTCGGAGTTACCATTGTGAAGCTACATATAGGTTTTAACTTATATGTAGTGCACGTGTGTAATGGCGTCCCCGCACTCACAAAGTCCCGGGAAATGGCCCTGAACTATGTGGGGGCACCTTTGCTAGTGCAAGGCTGCCCTCACACTTAGTAACTTTGCACCTAACCTTCAGCAAGTGAATGTTAGACATATAAGTGACTTATAAGTTACTTAAGTGTAGTGAAAATGGCTGTGAAATAACGTGTGCATTATTTCACACAGGCTGCAATGGCAGGCCTGTGTAAATGTTTGCCTGAGCTCCCTATGGGTGGCAAAAGAAATGCTGCAGCCAATATGGATCTCCTGGAACCCCAATGCCATGGGTAGCTAGGTACCATATACTAGGGACTTATAAGGGGGGCCCAGTGTGCCAATTGAAATTGGTAAATGAAGTCACTAGCCTACAGTGACAAATTTAAAGGCAGAGAGAGCATAAGCACTGAGGTTCTGATTAGCAGAGCCTCAGTGACACAGTCAAGCACTATACAGACACACACATTAGGCTATAGACTATGAGCACTGGGGTCCTGACCAGCAGGATCCCAGTGAGACAGGCAAAAACATACTGACATACAGGTAAAAATGGGGTAACCTGCCAAGGAAGATGGTACTTTCCTACAGCCATCACCTGCCCCACTGGGAATCCATCACGACGGACAGGTGGGTTTTACAAATAGTCCAAAGGTGCTATCCCTCCCCTTCAACACTACCCCGCCGGCCATGCCATCGTCTTATGACCGGATGACGGAGGATCACTTGGCACTTCTCCGAGAGGAAGTTATGGCTCCCTTGCCCAAGAGGGGGACCCTGTACCAGAAGTAGGTCATGGTTGTTATTCCCACTATTTTCTGGTGCCCAAAAAGGACAAGGGCCTTCGCCCTGTCCTAGACCTCCTGTCCCTCAGTCTCTTCCTCAGAAAGGAGAAGTTCAAAATGCTCACTCTAACTCAATTCCTATCTGCCCTGGAGACTGGTTGGTAGCATTTTACCTGAAGGACACCTACTTCCACATTCCTGTCCTGCTTGCCCACAGATGTTAGTTACAGTTTGTGAGGTCCCGAGCACTTTAAGTTCACTGTGCTTCCCTTTGGCCTTACCAGTGCCCCTCGGGTGTTCCCAGAACTGATGGCGATGGTCGCAGCTCATCTGCGCAGGCTAAGAGTTTGTCTTCTCCTTCGATGACTGGCAGTTGAAGGCGAGCTCACCCCAGGCAGTCGTCTCCCACCTCCAGACTACGACAAACCTTCTGCACTCGCTGGGTTCACTATAAACATGCAGAAGTCCCACCGGACTCCATCTCAGACACTCCCTTTCATCAAATCTGTTCTGGACACAATGCAGTTTCTGGCCTATCCTCCCGAAAAGCGAGTCCAGGATATTCAGGCTATGATTCCGATGTTTGGCCTCTAGTCTGCTAAGCTTCATGGCTTCCTGTATCCTGCTGGTGACACATTCCAGATGGCGTATGTGGGTCCTGCAGTAGGACCTGAAGTTCCAGTGGGCGCAGCATCAGGGGAATCTGTCCAGCATGTTCCAGATCTCGGAGGGAACTGCACAAGATCTGCAGTGGTGGCTTACGTATCTCAATTAAGTTAGAGGCAGATCCCTCTCCCATTCCCAACCAAATCTCTCAGTAGCGACAAATGCGTCACTTCTGGGATGGGGTGGCCACACGGGGGAGGCAGAGATAATAGGACACTGGTCTGTGGTGGAGTCTGGGCTCCTTATCAATCTTCTGGAGCTCAGGATGATAAGGCTTGTATTGAAAGCATTCCTTCCCTCTCTCCAAGGGAAAGAGGGGCAGGTGTTCACAGACAAAAAAAACACTCGCATTGTGGTACTACAACAACCAGGGCAGAGTGGGGTTGTGGACCCTTTGTCAGGATGCTCTACGCCTCTGGACATGGCTGGAACATCAGGGCATATCCCTGGCGGCCTCTCTGAACACCAGAGCAGACAAACTCATCTGTTGATGCATGGTTGATCATGAATGGCATCTCCATCCGGAGGTGATGCAAGGTCTCTTTTAGAAGTGGGGAGAGTCTTGGTTAGATCTGTTTGCCTACGCAGGGATGGCACAATGTCAGCTGTTTTGCACCCTGGAGTTTCCAAGCGGCACTCGCTCTACGATGCTTTTGGTCTCAAGTGGAACTCAGGTCTCCTAAACACCTTCTGCCAATACCACTTCTACCCAGACTTCTGAAGAAGATGAAGAACGACCGGGCCAAAGTAATCCTTGTGGCTCCGGACTGGGAACGATGAGTTTGTTATTCCGAGCTTCTGAGCATGGTCATTGATCCTCCAATCAGACTACCCCTTCAGACGGATCTTCTGTAACAGCAGCATGGGACGGTTCTCCACCTGAACCTGTCCAGTCTCTGCCTTCTTACATGGAGATTGAGCGGCGGTAGTTGACAGCTTTCATCCTTCCGCCCAAGTCTGCAATGTTATCTTGGTAGCCAGGCGTCCTTGCACCAAATCGGTGTACACCTTTTGTTGGAACAAATTTGTGGCATGGTGCACCAACAAGACTGTTGATACCCTTTCTGCGCCTCTGTCTGAGGTTCTACTGTTCATCCTCTGTCTTGCCCAGCAAGGCTCTGCTGTGAGCACCCTTAAAGGCTACCTCTCTGCCTTCCTCAGACTGCCAGATCAACCATCTTTGTTCAAATCTCCCATTGTTGGGAGGTTTCTTAAAGAACTTACCTATATGTTTCAACCTACCCCGTTTATAATGCCACAGTGGGAGTTGAACCAGATACTTACATACCTTATGTTTGCTCCTTTTGAGCCACTACATAATTGTCCTTTGCGGCTCCTCACACTGAAAACTGCTTTCCTTATTACCATTACCTCTGCTTGCAGAGTGAGTGAGCTACAAGCTCTTTCTTCAAAGCCACCATTTCTATCTGTCCATACTAAAAAAGTGGTGCATCGTATCAGGGCCTCCTTCCTCCCCAAAATGGTCACGCCCTTTCATGTAGGCCAATCCATCACTTTGCCTACTTTTTACATACCTCCACATCCTTCTTATGAAGAGCAGAGACTCCACCATGTAGATCCAAAAAGAGCATTGGCATTCTACCTCAATCATACCAAAGATTTCCGGGTGGACGATCAACTCTTTGTTTGGTTATGGGGTGCGAAGAACTGTCGGGCGGTGCAGAAGCAGACTATCTCTCGATGCTTTGTCCTCTGCATCAAGATGTGCTACACCTTGGCAAAGAAGCAATCCCCTGAGTGTTTGCATGCTCATTCCACCAGAGCAACTGCTGCTACCACAGCGTTAGCACACAGAGTTCCGGTCCTGGACATCTGCCAGGCAGCAACGTGGGCATCACTGCTTAACATTCACAAAACGTTAATGCCTGGACAGTCAGGTCTCCATAGACGGCTACTTCGGCTTTTCGGTCCTGCAGGACTTATTAATCTGATCTTGGTTTGCAGCCCACAGCCGAGGATGGATGGTATTGCTTGGGTATCTATTCTAAGGTAAGGAATCTGCAACTAGAAGTCTCTATCAGATGAACAAGTTACTTACCTTTGGTAATGAATTATCTGGTAAAGGTGTATTCTTATTGCAGATTTCTCACTGACCCACCCGTCCTCCCCGCTCTGCAAACTGCTTTCTAGGGACAGGGTCTCCCTTTTTAGAGCCATAGTTCTGGCGCCCCAGTCTCAGTGTTCTTCTTGGCTCTGCTCTACTGGCATGGAAAGGTCATGAACAACTGACATCAGCGTGCCAGTGTGGCTCCTATATACGTCCGCTACAACATCACGGTGACCACGACGCCAAAGATGCATACGGAGTCGACAGACACCACCTGACGGCACTCAAGGGTACTGTTGAAAGAAAAATCTCCGGAGCCAGTGTGATGCCTAGGGAAAATTCTAAGGTAAGGAATCTGCAATTAGATTATGACTCTACCAAATAATTTGTTACCAAAGATAAGTAACTTGTTCATCTGAGCAAAAATGACTGCTCTAAACCACAATAGAACATAAAGACAGTGGAGTAGCTCCGGGCTTATAATGGCTGGTATAAGCCTTCTGCTCAAACATCCTAATGTTTGTCTTCATGTTTCTTCCTTTTTAACTTAGAACAGTTCTACCCTTAGTGGGTGGAGTGTTATAGTCTTGTATCACTTCTACCTCAGGCTATACCGGTTGTTAAAGGCCCTCTCTCTTGTTGTAGGCCCTCTCCTGTGGCTCAGGCCTATAACTCTGGTTCAGGGGCTTTAGCAACCAATATAGCCCTCAGCTATTGGGCTGTAAGGCTGAAATCTTAATACACTTGGGCATCCATATAGTGTAATGCTGTCCTTGGAACTGCGTTTACAATGTATTCACACTTAACGGCCGGTGCAGCCCCTGAACTGTGACTTTTTAACCATACTAGTTGCATTCATTGTTTTTATGTTATGTTATTGCACCGTTTTTGTTAATACATCTGGCGATGTGTCTGTGACAGAGGTATCTTGATAGATTTCTGTCACCTTTTTGTGGTGGTCAACCTTGTGAGTATGCCGCAACTTTGTTGAGGAATGGAATCCAGGTATAAATGATGCTACACTAACAGAGCCTTTTTCAGTGGCACCTTGTACTGCAGTGGGGTACCCTCTTTAAAGCAAAGATTTATTACTATATTTTTATTAATTTTCCTCAAACAATAAACAATAAGTAACAGAGAACAGTGCCTCAGCACAGAGTGAAGCGTCTCTTATAATTGTACATGTGTGTGTGTATGCACACAGGAACACACAAGCAGTGGCTCTTAACCTGCAGTCCTCAACACCTAATTAGGGGTTCTGTTTTTAAAAATTGAAATATTAGACGATTAATAAACTATATATGCATAAAAAAAGATACATTGAAAATTTAAAAACGTTCTGTCAATGTGTATGAATTTGAAATTCGAAGCTAAAAATTAAGATGGTATCCTTAACTTGATTCATGGAAGCAGCTTAAATACAGCAAACAGTAGTATGGACAACTGGTGATCTCAACGCATGCAAGAGAGCAAATACCTTTTAGGCAAAAAAAGAAAAGCAACATGCTACAGCCTCTCAGATCTCTGTGGTTTAGAACTAAATACAAATGAAATTTAACATTTCGGTTTTTGTATATTTCTATCTGTGTATTAAACAAAATATTTAATATTTTATGTATTTGTTTAATGTATGCTTGTTTCTGTAGTTTCATGTTTTTTCGTGAGATTCATATCATAGAAATTGGTTACGTGGGCGTCCCTTGTGTTCATTAGTAATCCATTAGGGGTGCCCAGAAGTTTAAAGGTGAAGAACCAATGCGCAAAGGTAAAATTAAGGTAAATGGTTTACAGTGTTTTTCTGCACGTTGTTTATTGCGGAGATGACCACAGCTTGCGAATTTCAGTATTTTGGAGGGTGGGGGGCTTTAATCTGTAACCATAACTGTACTTTAACATTGTTTTTTAGTAGGCTATCTAAGGTTTGTTAAACGTGATAAGATGTCATAACCTAATCTAGCCATAACTTTACTTGGACCTTGTTTTGAATTCCTGAGATTTTTGATCATATGACACATCCATCAGTTGGGTGCTAACCCTGTGCCCAATGTGCCTTGGGCAGCGAAGCCCTGCTGCACATGCCTGTGGTCATGCAGAATAGATGTTAGCCAAAAAGCCTTCGCCCAACCCGATGGTCGACCAACTGCAGCAGTGATAATGAAAGGATTAAAAAATACACGGTTAGACACATATGCATTCAATAATCTTCGTGCAGACGTACTACTAAACTCACATTCGCAGTGCAGCTCTCAATTTCCAGATTATTAACAGAATATAACCAAACTGACATTACGTTTTACTGCCCCGCAGATTTCATGTCTCAATGACGTTCCTCGAGAACCAACCCTACTAATAGCCAGGCAACCTCCTCCGTGATTTTACATCACTGCAAGGCTTTAACCTTTTCACCCTGTATTTTTTTAACATGTTCTTCGATTTTGGGCCTACTAAGCTATATTGTACTTGATCTGGGAGCAGTCCTGTATGACAGGTCATTGCTCTATGGTTTCTCGCTACGTTCTCTAATGCCCTCATCTGTACCAATCTTATACTGACCTTGTCTCGTTCCTTCTCCACCTTCAGTACCATTTGTCTGATGCATCATGAGAAAAAAGGGTTTTTGTCACCTCCCTATATGCCCTGAATCAATCGCCCACAGACTAGGACGTTTACCCATAACTTCTAGTAGGCCTGGGCGATTCAAGGGTTTAAGCTTTTTCCGGCACTTCCTACCTGTCTCCCTTCCCCAGGGTTCTAGATATACCCACAGACTCTTCCTTCCAATATGTTCATCTACATTCCTCATGTTTCCATGACCACTACCCAACGATGATGGATCACCCTTCCCCAGTTCTATACTTACTTTCTCCTTTTTTTGCACTAATTACCTTTTCTTTAGTACCAGCAACATCCTTACATTCCTCCATAACAGCCACTCGGGCTACCTATTCTCCTTTACTAACAGCATGTCTCCTATGTCTAATGCTCTAGGGCCCCTTTGGGTCACACTCCCTTTCTTGCAGATGCCCATTTCATGCCTCTGCAGTGGGGCTACTCTTGAGATCCTAAGCTGATCTATCCTCCCCGTTCTTTTCATGGGCTTTTTCTTTTTTGCGTTCCTCTGTTTTCCTCTTAATGTATTAGACTAGGGTATATAGGCCCTTGCTCCCCAACACCTCCCCATTTTTGTCACCAGCATAGGTTGGTTTGAAACATATACCGATGGTAGATTTGATGTTTTTATAATGCCTCCTTCACTATTTCCTACAGACACACCCACCTCCTGGTCCCTTTTCTCTGGGACTGGGTGCACTAGGGCCTGCATACAGCTGTTAATTTGTTTTAGCTCTTCCATAATCCCCTGTAATTGTTTTTTATGAGGCTTACCTAGCCCATTATTCACCATCAGTGCTTCTAAAATAGCCTGTAGAGTTTTCTGCATTAGAAGCATTTCCTCTAATAGAGATACTGCCAGAGTTGTAGTGATATCTATATCTAATGAAGACTGCAAAGCAACAGGAGGGGAGTTATCCAATCCGGGGGCATCCCTACTTTCCTCTTCCACCCCCTCCTTTTCAATTGTAGCATAAAATGGGGATCCTTCTCCACAAATTATTTAATTGATTCACCCAAAGGTGTCGCACCGGTTTCTTCCCTGATGCCTATTGAAACATCCTTGCGTTACAAAATGGGGGTCATATTTCCTTCTTCGGAGCTAATTGAAATATCTCCTGTGGATTGACACTCACTAGGTTGACCCTTTTTTCCAATGATGTCTTTTGATCCCGTCTTCAGACCACACCCCCATGTGCCCGTGCTTTACTCGATGGCATTACATATTTATACTGCCTAGGAGCCGATAAGACTGCGTAAATAGGAAGAGTTTACCTCCTTCTCTAATTTGACATTACAGCTGCCTCCACACACTGCGTTACTTGCCCACGTTCAAAGGCTAAGTCGGCTTTTCCACTCCTTGTTTACAGCTAACCAGCTGGCCTTTTGTCTCCTTGGTACTTTGTTACACTTATATAGCGTCTCTTAGCATTCGTTAGAGTTTCTTAATGGTTCTTTTTAGTGCTTCTGCTATCCCCGTGACCCACATGCTCTCACGCTGCTGTACTGCTCCGCTGTACGCCCTAACCCCCATTCTCCCCAACCCCTATTCTCCCCAGCCCCCTAGCTCCCCAGGGGGCTGAACACCAAAGCAGACAACAGCAAGGCACTTGGAGCACACGGAATCAGGTTTAGTAACGTGGTGCAATTTACTCCCAATACTGCGCGACTTAAGAATACACCCTGCGTAAGCCACAACACTGGGAATCCTCTCCGCATAAGACTAGATGCACAGATATTAGGTGTTTCATATATTTATTGACCTGACTACAGGCCGGCAGACAAAGAACGTATCAGCTTTACCCACTATCATGACTAGTTTTGGGTTGTAAACAATACAATACACCGGTTCACAGGGGGTCACTCAGGTCAAACAGTCCTGGGCAATCGTACCCACAAATCTGCGGGTCTTTGCACCGAATACCACAAAGCCATACTATCACACTGCTCCTGATGTCTGAACACAAGCACCAAAATCAGGTCAGTCAGGCCCGTGCACCCCTCCTGACACGTATTCCTAACCCCTCCTCCCTCCCCTTCCCCCCGCCACCACCACCGCCATCCGCCATCCATGGTCTTAGTCCTTGGCAAAAACACAGCTGCAACTCCCGTGGCTTCCGCAGCTCCCACTGAGCCCAGGGGCACGAAGCGAGAATGTGCAGAGGTTCGAGAGCGCAGGCAGTGGGCATGTGCATGGTAGCAGCAGGAGTCTCGGTCCTCCAAGGTCTAAGTCAGGCATATGATGGGAAACATTTTGCAGAGTTAAGCTAAAACATTGTAATACTTTTTCGTATTCTTATTCTATGAAAAATGCCTACCGTAATATCAAAACTAACTTCTTTTACATTGTCAGTGCTTTCAAAACATGTGAGCTTGTCAGAAATTTTACTTTTCACATTCTTAACCTAGGAAAGTTCTGCACAAAAATGCAGCTTCAGCTGTTCAAGCCTAATATGTGTAAAAGTGACAGTCTGCTGCATTTACTTACATTAAAAGACATTGCCTTTCTTCTAAGCCCTACCTGTTAATTCTACACATTATTGCATTAATTTGTAATATTTTTAATCGCTTCAGCTTTATGCTGCATTAGATTTTTATAATATGTATTTCCATAATACAGTAAAAGTGATTGTATTACTCTTATAGGTCACTCACATATGAGCCTATCCGAATCTATCAATGGAGTTGGTCATCCCATATATTTATTTATTTACACCCTAGTATCAATTAATGTTATCACACTAAGCTCAATGTATGGAGACATGCCCTGATTTGTTTGGCCTTAAGCATGCATATGTTGCAATGTCCCAGTGTGCTGACTGAATACATACCTTTAGTCAGCAGTGGGACATGAGCAGAATTTTGGACTTGCAATGTTAAATATTTCTTGAGCGTCATGCCACAGAAGCCGTTGTAGGCCAATTGTCAAAAAGGGGCGTCTCTTTGGAAAAAATAGTTCTCAAATGTTCTGTATTGAAATCTGCAAAAGCTGCATTTCATTTTTGTTTGCACTCAATCTCCTTTCCAAGGATTACTGTCGGTAGCCTATACAATATCAGAAACATGATTGAATTTTTTGGGAAATGTCCATTATGTTTAGAAAGCACTGCTTATGGTATTCTAGTAATTGCTCTGTAGATAGATCCCCCTTCATTCCTTGAAGGTTTAGCACTTCCCCTTAGAGTGTTAGGTATTCCCCCTCCCTGCCCCCACCCAAAGTTCAAGTCTAATTACACCCCTGCTCTGGTCTGTATATGTTCCTTTTTTATTGGAATACGTTTTATATCATTTTTTTGGATTACTTGAAAGTATTGCTTGCTTCTAAAGGAGACTTCTAACTGCAGATTTTTCACTTTTTGAATATTCCTCAGGCGTAAGGCTGGATCTGAAAACTTTTCAGCAGTGCCTGTGTGCCTCCAGTAGGTGGCACCGCGTGGCTCTGCTCTTAGCCTATATAGGCGTAGCTCCAGCACTCTTTCGTCAGTTGGTTTTGAGCCTGTCCACCTCCCCAGATACAGAGATCCAACAGCACAGTGGCTATGAACAGTGTGCAGATATCCAAGCTTGGGGTCTTATTAATGGAGAGAGTCCAAGTCATATAACTGGTAGGACAGGAGGGTCAGTGAGGAATCTGCAGTTAGATACCGCCTCTACCAGAAAGGGCTTTACTGAAGGGAAGTAACTTGTTCTTCTGATAGAGACTTCCCACCTCATATTCCTTACCTTTTCAGTACATGCGAAAACAATATCTATTTAGAGGTGGGTCTGTGAATGGACTCAAACCTAAGACTCCTGTAGGACCGAGTGGGTGAAATACTCCTTAGTGCACCTGGCTATCCAGACAGTAGTACTGTGTGAACGTATTCAGAGATGCCCACAAAGGTGCCTGGCAGATGTCCAGGACAGGAACTCTGCTTTCCAACTCAGTGACTAATCTACCAGGTCACCCGACTGTTTTGACATGCGGGTCACTTTTGTATCCTTTGGCCCAATACACGGATATGTTCTTGAAACCTTTGGTAAAAGATACACAAGCATATACAATAGATTCAATGGACTTCATCAATAAAGTTGAGAGGGAAACAATTTAATACGACAACATAGATTCTAGTGACCTGTGACATAGAATATATGTATACAAATATACCAGAAGATGAGGCACTTGCAGTACTTACAGTAGTCCTAGATTCTAGGCCTCCCCACACGAAGTCCCCACAAAATTTCTGATTGGGTTTGCTACAGTTTGCTTGAAAAACAACTTTTTAATGTTTAAGGAAGCACTCTATTTGCAAATAAAGTGAGGCGCAGAGGGGTGCAGCTTCACACCAGAGATGCAAATCTCTTCATGGCCTTTTTGAAGACAAATGGATTTTTGAAAATACAAATAATCCCATTGCATAGTTAATTATTTGCTGGCATGGGTACATCGATGGTATCTTTATGATATGGGAAGGTTCTTTAGACTCCCTACATGCTTTTTTTCAAGTGGTTAGATAACATAACAGAGGACTTGAAATTTAGCATCACATATGACAAATATACAGTGACATTTCTTGATGTGAGGGTGTTGGTAAATGAACAAGAATTGCAAGTTGCTTTGTACACTAAACCTAATGTTTGAAACACATTGCTACATTTCACAAGTGGACATTGTAGGAAGCTGTCCAGTGGATCCCCAGAGGTTTAACAGAGGCTAAAATAGATAATACTAATGCTCTCTTTTGTGGTAGTGTGGTCACGGAGTTAGGCTTATCAGAGGGTAGTGCAAAACATTTGGTGTACACCCAGTCAAGAAATGAGGCACACACTCAATGACTAACTCCAGACCAATGTATTTATAAATCAAAAATATACTTTGTTACCTTATTTCTGGAACCAAAAGATCTTTGTTGCAGGTAGGTAGTTTTTAAGAATGGTTCACTTTTATGTATCAAATGCACTTTGTGTAGAATTCACAGATAAAACAGTTTTTAGGTACGTAATACTTTTCATTTTCAAAAATGGACACTGTGCAATTTGTCATAGAAAGCAATGCAGTCACAGGGGAGGAAAACATAGTTTGCAGGTAAGTATTCGGCTTAAGATCCCAGTCTTCAGGGTTATGGAGTCCACAGGACCCCAAGAGTGCACCACCAGCAACACAGGGCTGGCCGGGTGCAGTGGTCAAAGTTGGTGTTGGGTGCTCAATGGAATCATTTGGAGACTGGGGGCACTTATGAAGAAAGAGGTTGCAGGTAACTACCCATGAATTCAGGGCACAGACCTGTGTGGTTTAGATCAGCACCAGGTGGGGGGGTGCACAGGTCGGCACCAAACACACCCTTAGCGGTGCAGGGTGCAAACACAGTGTCAGGCCCCCAATGCTTTTCAATGGAGGAACCCCATGGGTCACAAAGAGGCTGCAGGCTTGGTCCAGGGAGTTGGCTGAAGCAGACCAAAGGCTGGACAGGTAAAAAGCACACTGGACGTTGCTGGACCATTGGTTGGATTCCCAAAGGCCAGGGGGCTGCGGGTGCAGTGGTACCTTTAGGCATTGCGAAATCTTCACCAGATCTGGTCAGGGGGGTCCTTTGGATTTAGGCTGCAGGCATCATCGTGTTGGTCGGTAAAGGCACCACCCCGGCGCACTGACATTGGTTCTTTTCTTTCCACGCCAGCCTACGTGCAGATCCGCAGAGAGCTACCTCAGTCATTTTTGACTACGACAACACTTTTGTCGAATTCTTTTGACGAGGTCCTGGATGCGTCAAGGGATGTCCTGCAAAACACGTTTTAAGCCCTGCAACTCCCTTCCCCGAACGATTTCGGTGACGGATCCACACTTTGTGTGTCTTTGGTGCTTGGAGTGCTATCATGACCCAAAGATGTGCTCCTAGTGTCAGGCCATGAGCCCGAAAGTTTTGAGGGAGCTATCCCTAAAGCTCATGGCAGCCCGACACTCGACTCCGCGGAGCTCACGGTCTCGTTCGAGAGGAAGGTCTCAAGACTGGCCGCAGAGTCACCACCACTCTTCGTCCTCGAAGTCATAAGGAGATTCGGGTCATAAGAAGAAGAAGTCGAGAAAGGGCAAGCGTTCTTCGCCTTCACCACATCGCTCGGATGATGCAACGTAGGAAGAGCGTCGACACTCTAGCCTCCGTCCTCGGAGCCTTCATCTGGGTCAGCCCCGCGCTTCCCCGACTTCCCGGAAGCTGGAGCCACTCCTGCCCAGCTCAAAGATTTTCGTGAGGCAATGCGCCTTATTTTTGGGCAGACCGACCCACCTTCGTCACCCGCAGGCACAAGTGAGTTGGTGGGGGCCCCCTCGGGTTCGAAGTCGTCAGCTTTGGCTTCAGCTCCAGAGGGCTCCTCCGGATCCAATCGCGGATCTGTTCCGACTCCGGTCGTGGCACAGTGACCTTCCCCAACGTCGGCGCTTCCGACGTCGGTTGGGCCCACAATCAACGTCAATGCCATTCTCATACCCGACGACACGGAGCCAGAACGACGTCGCTCAACGCTGATTCCGTTCTGTATGGGCTCTCCTGGGCCCAGGGTTGATCCAGACCCTTATGCTTATAGGTATGGATACGGGGAGAGTTTGGAGGGGACGCTGGACCCTTTAGAATACCGGCTTGACCCCCAAATGGAGTGGGTGCGGGATTTGGGTGATGCCAATGGCCTAGACACCTCCCCTGACACTGGTATGCTCTCTCCTCCTACAGTGGCTACGAAGGAGGGTGCCTCATACTCCATTGTGGTAAGAAGGGCAGCTGAGATCTTGGACGTCGGGCTACCTTCTGTGGAGGTTAGGCCTAATATCCTAACCGACGTGCTTCAGCCGGGGTCTTCCTCATCAGAACACCTTCTTCCCTTCAATGAGGCACTGACAGGTGTCCTTTTGGGTACTTGGTCCAGACCCAGCACAGGGACTCCTGTGAATACGACGATTGCCCGCCACCATTGGCCTGCGCTGACAGACCCAAAATTCCTCACCCAACACCCCACACCTGAGAGCCTTGTCATCCAGGCTTGCCCTCCATCGGGCGCATTCCCCGCTGCACCCCCGGATTGGGAATCCAAAAGACTGGACAAATTGGGAAAGAAGTTCTTTTCTTCCAACAGTCTAGCGCTGCGGTCTGTGAACACCACTGCATGTCTTTTAAGCTGCTATTCCCATACTCTCTTGGATACGGTTGCGTAAGTGCTGCCTAGAGTTCCGGAGCAGGCCCGGACTATCCTTTCCCAAGCCGTAACAGATGGGAGGGATGCAGCAAAGTTCATGATTCGTTGTGGACTGGATACGACCGACTCTCTGGGCAGATCGGTTGCATCGACGGTGGCATTAAGACGCTACGCCTGGCTGAGAACATCTGGCTTCTCAGGGGATGTCCAGCAATCCTTGATACACATGCCCTTTGATGGCACACGTCTCTTTGGAGACAAGGCCGACTCAGCACTCGAGCGCTTCAAGGATTCCCAAGCCACAGCCCAGTCCCTTGGCCTCATGCCTGCTCCTAGACCCCAGTACTCCGCCTTTCACCCCTTTCGTGGCTACGGAAGGGGCACCCAACCGCATCCTTTCCCCCCTGGTCATTGACCCACGCATGCTGTACAACCCCTGCATGGCCATGGACGCAGGATCCCACACCCCCAGGGCTGAGGGAGCCAGCGGGTCATCCAGTCCACCCCAGCCCCCGCTTCATCCTCCAAACCCTCCTAGTCCGCGGGTACATGAGGAACCAGTTGGTGGCAGGATTCGCCACCACCTGCCCCAATGGCAATCCATTACCTTGGACAGGTGGGTTCTTCAGATTGCCCGAAGGGTCTACTCCCTCCCCTTCGAGACACCTCCAGCCATGCCACCTTCATACAATCTCATATCGGAGGATCATATGGCTCTTCTCCATGAGGAAGTCCAAGCCTTTTTGGCCAAAGGAGCTACAGAGAGGGTTCCGTTGCCAGAAGTAGGTCCTGCTACTTTCTGGTGCCGAAAAAGGACAAGGGTCTTCGTCCTTTGTTAGATCTTCAGTCCCTCTACCCCTTTCTGAAGAAGAAGTTAAAAATGTTGATTTTGGCTCAGGTCCTATCTGCCCTGGATCCTGGATGGTAGCGTTGGACTTGCAAGACGTATACTTCCACATTCCCGTCTTGCCGGTCCACAGACGTTACCTACGATTTATGGTAGGTCACAAGTACTTTCAGTTTACCGTGCTCCCTTTTGGCCTTACCGGTGCCCCTCGGGTGTTCACAAAAGTGATGGTAGTGGTGGCAGCTCATCTGCGTAGGTAAGGGATCCCAGTCTTCCCCCTACCGCGACGATTTTCTGTTGAAGGCGAACTCGCCCCAGACAGTCGTCTCCCACCTCCAGACTACGGAGAAACTTTTGCATTCACTGGGGTTCACTATCAACATGCCAAGGTCACACCGGACTCCTTCTCAGACGCTCCCTTTCATCTGAGCTGTTCTGGATACAGTGCAGTTTGGAGCATATCCTCCCGAAAAGTGAGTCCAGGATATTCGGGCTATGATACCGATGTCTCAGCATCTATCCTGGATTTCGGTTAGAATGACTCTGAGGCTGATGGGCCTCATGGCCTCCTGCAGCCTGCTAGTTCAAAAGGCCAGATGGCATATGCAGGCTCTGCAGTGGTACCTGAAGTTCCAGTGGGTGCAGCATCGGGGGAATCTCTCCGACAAGGTCCAGATCTCGCAAGGAACTGCGAGAGATCTGCAGTGGTGGTTAGTGAATCAGGATTGGGTCAAAGGCAGATCCCTCTCCTTTCCCCAACGAGATCTTAGAGTCGTGACAGATGCGCGTCACTCCTGTGATGGGGCAGCCACATGGGAGAGGTGGAGAACAGAGGCCTCTGATCTCTGGCAGAAACCGGGCTCCATATCAATCATTTGGAGCTCCACACGATTCGACTAGCATTAAACACACTCCTTTCCTCTCTCAAAGGGAAAGCAGTACAAGTGTTAACAGACAACACCACCGCCATGTGGTATTGCAAGAAACAAGGCGGAGTGGGGTCGTGGACCCTTTGTCAAGAGGCTCTTCGCCTCTGGACTTGTCTGTAACATCAGGGCATTTCCCTGGTGGTTCAACACCTGGCGGGCTCCTTGAATGCCAGAGCAGGCGAACTCAGCCGATGATGTGTGGTCGATCACGAATGGCGTCTCCATCTGAGGTGGCGCAAGGTCTTCTCCTTCAGTGGGGAGAACCTTGGTTAGACTTCTTCGGCTCCGTAGAGAACGTGCAAGGTCAGCTGTTCTGCGTGTTGGAATTTCCGAGGCGGCACTCACTCAGCGATGCTTTTAGTCACAAGTGGAATTCAAGCCTACTGTACGCCTTTCCGCCCATACCACTTCTGCCCAGAGTTCTGAAGAACATCAGGCAAGACCGGGCCAAAGTTAAACTGGTGGCTCCGGACTGGCCACGAAGAGTGGTATCCCGAACTGTTGAGCATGCCTATAGATCCTCTGATCGTACTGCCTCTTCGGAAGGATCTTCTGTCACAGCAGCAGGGGAGGGTCCTCCATCGGAACCTATCTACCCTCCGCCTCCTTGCGTGGAGATTGAGCAGCGACAGTAGACGTCTTTTGACCTACCACCTGAAGTCTGTAACGTTATCTTGGCAGCCAGGCGTCCCTCAACCAAAAATGTATACTCCTTCGTTGGAAGAAATTTGGGGCATGGTGCATTGACAAATCTGTCGATCCTCTATCTGCTCCTCTTTCTCAAGTCCTCCTCTTTATTCTTTCCCTTGCCCAGCAGAGCTCCACCCTGGGCACTCTTAAAGGATATCTTTATGCTATCGCTGTGTAGGAAGTTGGCTCTGTATATACTATCTGAAAGTGACAGATAGTGTGCACAGAGTCCAAGGGTTTCCCTTAGAGGTAAGATAGTGGCAAATTAGATAATTCTGATGCTCTATTTTGTGGTAGTTTGGTCGAGCAGTAGACATTTGTTGTACACACGCAGGCAATAAATGAGGAACACACACTCAAAGACTTAACTCCAGGCAAATAGTTTTTTATATAGAAAGATATATTTTCTTAATTTAATTTTAGAACCACAAGTTCAAGATGTGAAGTAAATACATAAAATGCAAGGTACTCCACACAGGTAAGTTAGGAACTTTGAATTAGAGCAATATTATATACAGTGTTTGTTAAAATGGCAATAAGCTATTTTAAAAGTAGACTGCAAACATCAGCAGTTCCTGGGGGAGGTAAGTATTGGTTAGATTGTGAGGTAAGTAAGACACTTACAATTCTCAGTTCCTGGGCATAGGCAGCCCACCGTTGGGGGTTCATGGCAACCCCAAAGTTACCACAACAGCAGCTCAGGGCCAGTCAGATGCAGAGGTCAAAGAGGTACCCAAAACACATAGGTGCCTATGGAGAACAGGGGTGCTCCGGTTCCAGTCTGCCAGCAGGTAAGTAACCGTGTCCTCGGAGGGAAGACCAGGGGGGTTTTGTAGAGCACTGGGGGGGGGGGGGGGACAAGTAGGCACACAAAACACACCCTCAGTGGCACAGTGGCGGACAGGTGCAGTGTGCAAAGCAGGTGTCTGGTTTTGTATTGGATTCAATGGAGGGACCCGGTGGTCACTCTAGCGCTGCAGGCGGGGCACAGGGGGGGTTCTCGGGCCAGCCACTGACTGGGCTTGGCAGAGGGTCGCCTGGTGGTCACTCCTGCACTGAAGTTTGGTTCCTTCTGGTCCTAGGGGTTGCGGATGCAGTGGTTGGTCCAGGCATCGGGTCCCTTGTTACAGGCAGTCGCGGTCAGGGGAGATTCTCTCTGCATGCGTTGCTATGGGGACCCAGGGGGGTGCTCTCAGGCTACTCACGAGGTCACAGTTGCCTGGGAGTCCTCCCTGTGGTGTTGGTTCTTGAGCCGGGGGCGTTGGGTGCAGAGGGTGAAGTCTCAGGCTTCCGGTGGGAAGAGTGAGGTCTTTGAAAGTTGCAGAAAAGTTGCAATATTTTCGCTGTTTGTTGAGCAGAGCCGCTGTTCACCGGGGTTTCTATGTCCTTAGGTTCAGTGCAGTCCTCTGAGGCTTCAGAGGTCGCTGGTCCCTGTTGGATGCGTCGCTGTTGCAGTTTTTTGAGTCGGGAGACAGGCCGGTAGGGCTGGGGCCAAAGCAGTTGTCATCTTCTGTCGTCTCTGCAGGGCTTTCAGGTAAGCAGTCCTTCTTCTTAGTTCAGGTTGCAGGAATCTGATTTCCTGGGTTCTTGGGTGCCCCTAAATACTAAATTGTGGGGTGTGTTTAGGTCTGGGAGGGCAAAAGCCAATGGCTACTGTCCTGGAGGGTGGCTACACCCTCTTTGTGCCTCCTCCCTGAGGGGAGGGGGGCACATCCCTAATCCTATTGGGGGAATCCTCCAAACTTAAGAGGGAGGATTTCTAAAGGCAGGAGCCACCTCAGCTCAGGACACCTTAGGGGCTATCCTGACTGGTGGGTGACTCCTCCTTGTTATTCTCATTATCTCCTCCAGACTTGCCACCAAAAATGGGGGGCAGTGGCCGGAGGGGCAGGCATCTCCATTAGCTGGGATGCCCTGTGGCGCTGTAACAAAAGGGGTGACCCTTTGAGGGTCACCGCCAGAAGTTACAGTTCCTGCCAGGGGACGTGAGAAGCACCTCCACCCAGTACAGGCTTTGTTCTGGCCACAGAGTGACAAAGGCACTCTCCCCATGTGGCCAGCAACTTGTTTGGTTGTGGCAGGCTGGCAGAAACTGGTCAGCCCAACACTAGAAGTCAGATTGGTATTCAGGAGGCATCTCTAAGATGCCCTCTGGGTGCATTTTACAATATATACCACACTGGCATCAGTGTGCATTTATTGTGCTGAGAAGTTTGATACCAAACTTCCCAGATTTCAGTTTAGCCATTATGAAACTGTGGAGTTTGTGTTTGACAAACTCCCAGACCACATACTCCTATGGCTATCCTGCACTTAAAATGTCTAAGGTTTTGCTTAGACACTGTAGGGGCATAGTGCTCATGCACATATGTCCTTACCTGTGGTATAGTGCACCCTGCCTTAGGGCTGTAAGGCCTGCTAGAGGGGTGACTTATCTATGCCACAGGCAGTGTGAAGTTGGCATGGCACTCTGAGGGGTGTGCCATGTCAACTTAGTCATTTTCTCCACACCGGCCCCTAAGGGCTGCAGCATACATTGTGCCACCCTAAGGGTCCTTTCACCAAACACATGCACACTGCCACTGCAGATTGTGTGTGGAGACAAAAAGGCAAAGTCGACATGGCATCCCTCTCAGGGTGCCATGCCTGTAAAACACTGCCTGTGTCATAGGTATCACCCCTCTAGCAGGCCTTTACAGTCCTAAGGCTGGGTGCACTATACCACAGGTGAAGGCATAACTGCATGAGCAATATGCCCCTACAGAGTCTAAGTCCATTAGTAGACACTAAGGGTGTTATTACAACTTTGGAGGAGGTGGTAATCCGTCCCAAATGTGACGGATTTACCACCAGCCGTATTACGAGTTCCATAGGATATAATGGACTCGTAATACGGCTGGTGGTATATCTGTCACTTTACCGTCACTTTTGGGACGGATTACCACTTCCTCCAAAGTTGGAATAACCCCCTAAGTGCAGTGTGGCCATACTGAGCTGGCTGGGAGTTTGTCATTACGAAATCCACATCTCCAAGATGGCTTCACTGAAGACTGGAAAGTTTGGTAACAAACCTCTCCGATCAATATGCCCACACTGATGCCAGTGTTGGATTTATTGAAAGATACACAGAGAGGGCATCTTAGAGACTCCCCCTGTCATTCACCCACTTATTTAGTGTGTAGCTGACCGGTCTGTGCCAGGCTGCCACTTACAGACAAGTTTCTGACCCCACGGGGTGAGAGCCTTTGTGCTCTCTGGGGCCAGGGACAAAGCCTGCTCTGATTGGAGGTGCTTCACACCTCCCCCCCTGCAGGAACAGCAACACCTGCCTTTTCTTCTGCTGCCTCCGGGCACTCCAGCTAGTGGAAATGTCCACTCCATGCCCGCACCCCAGGACCAAGTCCCACTTCTGGCGGCTGGCCCGGTGGGAAAATTTGTAAACACAAGAAGGAGTGACCACCCCAGATGGGACCACCCCTAGGGTGCCCAGAGCCGAGGTGACTCCCTCCTTACAGAATCTACCATCTTGTTTTGGAGGAGGACAGCCAATAGGGTTAGAAATGGGGCCCCTTCCACAAAGGGAGTGGGCACAGGAAGGGTGTAGCCACCCTCAGGGCCAGTAGCCATTGGCTACTGCCCTCTGACTCCTGTAGCTCCCTTAAACTACAAGTTACTTACCTTCGGTAACAATATATCCGGTAGAGGCATATTCTAGTTGTAGATTCCTTACCTTTGAATTCCCCCAGGCGTCAGTCTGGATCCATAGATTTTTCTTCGAGCAGTACTACTGTGCGCCGTCAGGTGGTGTTGGTCGACCCTGCGGGCATCGTTGGTGTCGTGTCCTCCGTGATGACGCCTCGGTCGTATATAAGTGCCACCCCGGTGCGCTGACAACAGTTTCTTTTCATGACTTTCCACACCAGTAGCGTGGAGCCCTGAAGAACACAGAGCGGTGCGTCAAAACTAGGGCCCTTAAGGGGAAGTTCCTGTCCCTAGAAATCAGTTTGCAGTGTGGGGAGGATGCAACTAGAATATGTCTCTACCAGATAGATCGTTATTGAAGGTGAGTAACTTGTACATCTGATAGTAACTTCTAGTTGCAGATTCCTTACCTTTGAATAGATACCCGACTAATACCATCCCCAGTGGTGGGCTGCGAACCAGGATCACACAAAAAAGGCCTGCAGGACCGAACGGACAAAGTAGCTGTCCCTTCGGACCTGAGTGCCCAGGCAGTAGTGTTTGGTAAAAGTTTGCAGAGATGCTCATGTCGCTGCTTAACAGATGTCCAGGACTGAAACGCCCCGTGCTAGGTGGAGTGAGCACGCAAACCTTCAGGAGGTTGCTTCTCAGCCAGAGCATAGCACACTTTGATGCATAAAGGTACCCCATTAAGAAATGGTTCTCTTCTACAACGCCGTCCCCTTCATCGGACCCACATATCCCACAAAGAGTTGATAGTCCACCTGGAAGGCTATGGTACAATCAAGGTAGAACATCAACGCTCTTTTTGGGTCCAGGCGGTGTGGTCTCTCCTCTTCATGTGAGGGATGTGGGGGTGCATAAAAGGTAGGCAAGGTGACAGACTGTCCGACATGGAAGGGTGCCACTACTTTTGGTAGGAAAGAAGCCCTTTAAGCAAAGTACCACTTTGTCAGGATATATTGCCAGGACAGGTGACTGAGATGAAAGAGCCTGGAGCTCACTTACTCTGCGGGCAGAGGTAATGGCAAACTAGAAAGACAGTCTTAATGGTTAAGAGCCGTAAAGGGCAGTTGTGAAGCGGCTCAAATAGGGCACACGTAAGATATGTTAATACAAGGTTTAGATCCCATTGGGGCATGATGAATGGGATAGGAGGAAAGAGATGTGTGAGGCCTTTAAGAAACATCCCAACAATACGAGATTTAAATAAAGAAGGCTGATTTGGTAACTTCAAGAAAGCATAGTGTAAGGAAATGCCTCCTTGACATGGTTACCCCCTGACTTTTTGCCTTTTGCTGATGCCAGTTATGATTGAAACTGTGCTGGGACCAAGCTAACCAGGCCCCAGCACCAGTGTTCTTTCCCTAAACTGTACCTTTGCTTCCACAATTGGCATAGCCCTGGCACTCAGATAAGTCCCTTATAAATGGTACCGCTGGTACCAAAGGCCCTGATGCCAGGGAGGGTCTCTAAGGGCTGCAGCATGTCTTATGCCACCCTGGGGACCCCTCACTCAGCACATGCACACTGCCTCACAGCTTGTGTGTGCCGGTGTGGAGAAAAAGACTAAGTCGACATGGCACTGCCTGTGGCATAGGTAAGTCACCCCTCTAGCAGGCCTCACAGCCCTAAGGCAGGGTGCACTATACCACAGGTGAGGGCATATGTGCATGCGCACTATGCCATAACAGTGTCTAAGCAAAGCCTTAGACATTGTAAGTGCAGGGTAGCCATAAGAGTATATTGTCTGGGAGTTTGTCAAACACAAACTCCACAGTTCCATAATGGCTACACTGAAATCTGGGAAGTTTGGTATCAAGCTTCTCAGCACAATAAATGCACACTGATGCCAGTGTGCAATTTATTGTAAAAAAAAAAAAAAAAAAAAGCACCCAGAGGCCATCTTAGAGATGCCCCCTGAATACCAATCTGACTAGTAGTGTTAGGGTGATCAGTTCCTGCCAGCCTGCCACAAACCAGATGAGTTGCTGGCCACAAGGGGAGAGTGCCTTTGTCACTCTGGGGCCAGGAACAAAGCCTGTACTGGGTGGAGGTGCTTTTCACCTCCCCCTGCAGGAACTGTAACACCTGGCGGTGAACCTCAAAGGCTCAACCCTTTTGTTACAGCGTCCCAGGGCATCCCAGCTAGTGGAGATGCCCGCCCCTCCGGCCACTGCCCCCACTTTTGGCAGCAAGGCTGGAGGAGATAATGAGAAAAACAAGGAGGAGTCACCCACCAGTCAGGACAGCCCCTAAGGTGTCTTGAGCTGAGGTGACGCCTGCGTTTAGAAATCCTTCATTATAGTTTTGGAGGATTCCCCCAATAGGATTAGGGATGTGCCCCCTCTCCCCACAGGGAGGAGGCACAAAGAGGGTGTAGCCACCCTCCAGGACACTAGCCATTGGCTACTGCCCTCCCAGACCTAAACACACTCCTAAATTTAGTATTTAGGGTCACCCAAGAACCCAGGAAATCAGATTCCTGCAACCTGAACTACAAAGAAGGACTGCTGACCTACAAGCCTGCACAGACGTCGGATGACGACAACTGCTTTGGCCCCAGCCCTACCGGCCTGTCTCCTGAGTCGAAAACCTGCAACCAGTGACCATCCAACAGGGACCAGCGACCTCTGAAGCCTCAGAGGACTGCCCTGACCCCTAGGACCAAGAAACTCCTGTGAGCAGCGGCTCTGCTTAATAATCTGCAACAAACTTGCAACTTTTCTTCAACTTTAAAGACCTCACTCTTCCCGCCGGAAGCATGAGACTTCACACTCTGCACCCGACGACCCCGGCTCGAGATCCAGAGAACCAACACCACAGGGAGGACTCCCAGGTGACTGCGACCCCGTGTGTAGCCGAAGACGACCCACCTGGATCCCCACAGCGACGCCTGCAGAGAGAATCCAGAGGCTCCCTCTGACCGCGACTGCCTGTAACAAGGGACCAGACTCCTGAACCAAGCACTGCACCCGCAGCCCCCAGGACCTGAAGGAACCGAACCTCGGTGCAGGAGTGACCCCCAGGCGACCCTTTGCCTAGTCCAGGTGGTGGCTGGCCGGAGAAGCCTCCCCCTGTGCCTGCTTGCACTGCTAGTGTCCCCCGGGTCCCTCCATTGAAACCTATACAAAACCTGACGCCTGCTTTGCACACTGCACCCGGCCGCCCCTGTGCCACTGAGGGTGTGTTTTGTGTGCCTTCTTGTGTCCTCCCCCAGTGCTCTACAAAACCCCCCGGTCTGCCCCTGAGGACGCGGGTACTTACCTGCTGGAACCGGAGCAGCCCTGTTCTCCATAGGCGCCTGTGTGTTTTGGGCACCTCTTTGACCTCTGCACCTGACCAGCCCTGAGCTGCTGGTGTGGTAACGTTGGGGTTGCCTTGAACCCCCAACGGTGGGCTGCCTATGCCCAGGAACTAAAACTTGTAGGTGTCTTACTTACCTCACAATCTAACAAATACTTACCTCCCCCAGGAACGGATTTTTGCACTGTCTTCTTGTAAAATAGCTTATTGCCATTTTAACAAAAACTGTATATGTTATTGCTCTAATTCAAAGTTCCTAACTTACCTGTGTGGAGTACCTTGAATTGGATGTCTTTACTCCAAATCTTGAACTTGTGGTTCTAAAAATAAATTAAGAAAATATATTTTTCTATATGAAAACTATTGGCCTGGAGTAAGTCTTTGAGTGTGTGTTCCTCATGTATTGCCTGTGTGTGTACAACAAATGCTTAACACTACCCTCTGATAAGCCTACTGCCCTACCTCACTCCCACAAAATAGAGCATTAGAATTATCTCTTTTTGCCACTATCTTACCTTTAAGGGGAACCCTTGGACTCTGTGCACACTATTTCTTACTTTGAAATAGTATATACAGAGCCAACTTCCTACACAGTGTCAGTGCTTTCTCCCCTAAATTTGATACAATAGTACTTTTACACTTACAATTGGCATACTGCTGCACACATGTAAGTCTCTAGTATATGATATTTAGGTACCCAGGGCACTGATGTACCAGAAAACTCCCATGGGCTGCAGCATGTATTATGCCACCAATGGGAGCCCCTGCAAACGGTGTCTGCACGCCTTCCATTGGAGCCTAGATGAAATAGTGCATGCACCTTTCACTTTAGATATAAGGCTTGCCTGATATTGCAGTCACTGCACTCGGACACTGTAAGTCACCCGCTGGTAGGCCCTTCAGCCCAAAGTCAGGGTGCAAATCCTAAAGTGTTAGGGTTCCTCTGTATAAGCAGGGTGCCCCTACAAACCCCAGACTCCATTCTCTGGGCTTTGTAAGTGTGGTTAAGCCATCTTAAGGTATGTAGTGGACACTGGTCAACACGAGTGGTCTAACTACATAATGGCTTCTCCGATCCCAGGCATGTTTGGTATCAAACATGTTGGAATCATGCAACTACACCGATTCCAGTGCTAGCTGCAGTATCCCTTAGCGGATCCCTCAGTTCTGCCTGTGCAGGCATACAGGGTCTGCCTGTCCGCCCACGCAGCTGTCGACCCTAGACACTGTTCTGCCCTCCTGTTGGTGAGCCTAACTCATTCAGGGGAAGGCAGAACAAAGGATTTCCTGCAAGGGAGAGGTGTGACCACCTCTCCCTTTGAAATAGGTGTCTATGGACTGAAGTGGGTTGGCCTCTGAGGGCAACCAAACAACTTTGAAGTGCACATTAGGTGCCCTCTTTGCATAATCCGGTTTGCACCAGTTCAGGAACCCCCAGTTCCCACTCTGATGCAAAACCACACAAAGGACAGGGGAGAGATTACCCTTCTGTTCTGTCTGGGAGGTGCTCAGAGCTCTGCCAGGTGGCCGTTTGAGTCTGCCATCTTGGAAACAAGGTAGGCAGAGGCCCGGGGGAGCATCTGACTGGTTAGGCCAGGTAGAAGATGTCCCTGACCCCCTCTGATAGGTGGGTTACTGCAGAGAGTGACCAACCCCCTTTTAGGGTTACTGAAGGGCTCCCTTAAAGAGGTGGGTCCTCAGATTCGTCGAGCAAGATTCTACACCAGGAACTCACTACAAGACTCTTCACCTCCTGACCTCCGGAACCACTGCTAGTCTGCTTTGGAACTGAAACAAGACTGTATTCAGTTGGGAGGGCTCCCACTGCAACATTGTTTCTCCAGCTCCTGGAAGATTTCTGCAACATCCGTGGCTGTGCATCCTCCAGGGTCACAAGGACTCTGTTTGCATCCAAGAAGCAAGAAAGACTCTCCCTGGGAGTGAAGGAGTCATCTGCAGGCACCTTAAGACAGCAATGACCGGCAGGTGGATCCTGCTGTCCCACAGACATCGAATGGCTCTACAACACAGGTGGTGGTTCTGTGGTCCTCTCCGGGTCCCTCTTGTCTTCTGATCCACTTGGAAGACCATGGGCCCCTGCTGCTGCCATTGGAACTGTACCCCTGTGCACCATAACTGTTGCTCTTGCCAAAGCTTGTTTACTCTTCCTTCATGAGATCTTCAGGCTCCAAGAAGATCTATCCTCCAGCAATCTACAACTCCAAGATCAGCTTTGAATCTGCAGCTCCTGTGACGTGGGATTCCTTTTTTTGTTCTGCTGCTGAGGCTTCCCCGCGACTCCTTGTGCCTGGTACCAGTGGGTCACTTGTGGGGTTCCATTGACTCCGGCTGGCTTTCCTTCCCTCTGAAGGTCTGCCCTGACTCTCTTCCTAGGGTCGAGTCACTAAGACCTTGCTGGTCCTCAAAAACCTACACCTTATCTTGCAACTACAATTTGCATTTGCCAAGGTTTGTTGGTGGCCCTAATGATCACTAACCCTCCTGCACTCTGGTGACTGACGGTGGACAGCTCATTGGCTGCTCCAAGGCTCATCTGCATCCCCCTGGACTCCGCAGCTGGACTTCTCCTACACCATCCTGCAGGAACTTCACCTCCAAAAGGGTGGGCATTTGCCTACCTGCACCACCTGGATGCCTCCAGGTGGTTTGGACATTGTCACCTTCTTTTTCAGGGTCTTCTCATCAGGAATCCACCTTTGGGTTCTGCCGACTTGGTCCACAGGTCGCGACAGCAGCTGGACAACCAATGTTTCCAATGACTCCAATGAGGGTTTCCAATGCCACTTCACCCCTATGCACCTGGGCTCCCTGGTCTAGGTGCTCCGGTCTTCTAGGTATCCACGGGTGGGGGAACTCTCCAACCTTCTTTGAGACAACTGGTTTCCAGGGGGTCCACTGGGAAGGGTCCTGAATCAATATAAATCCAACTGTAAGGTCCTGTGCTAGCCTATGGGACACTGGGAACAATAACTCTGCACCCAGGCGCCTGTGGGATTACAGAGACTAACCTCTGGTATTTTCTTACTCCCCTTACCCCCGGTATCCTAACACACATACCTTCGTTGGGCACATCCATTCTTATACCACTTTCGTAGTATATGGTTTTGTGTGGTTCACTACAGTAAAAAACAGCAAGGCCAGGCAGAAGGTTACCATCTTCGTCTGGATTGTGCTCTATAGTAAGATCTGCTACACACTGGCAGAAACACAGCCTTCAGAAGGGTTGCATACTAATTCCACCAGAGCTGCTACCACTGAGATGGAAACAAAAACAAAAGAAAGGGAAGCAGGGCTAATTATAAAAAACTAACTTTCTTCTACAAACACCTACAAGTGTGTTTAGACATACCAACCAAATTGTGTTAAAAGTTAATTCAAAAAACATTTTCTCAAATTTCAAACTCAGCACTCAATCTTTGCATTCAGTTTTACATTTATGTTCGCAATTCCTGAAATTGTGGAGTCAACTTCTGCTACTTTAAAAATAAGACACAAACATCTCTTATATAATAAATTCAAAGACAATGCAACCATAGCACACTATAGGTTGATAGAAAAGAGTCCAAAGATATGTCTCTTCGGTCGATCTCAATGGTACTATCAGGTCTTTTGTGTTTCAAAAATGTATAGTATACGTATTCAGCCCATAAATAGTTATCTTCTTTTATTCAGAGGAAAAGTAAAGATTCAGTTCATATGTCACATACATATCTTCATTCCAGATGTTAATATGGACAGCCAACACGTGTTTCGTCACCAATGTGACTTTGTCAAGGCTGTAAGATATACAGATCGTCAATTGTATACGTAGTAAAAGTATAGAACATGACAAACTGGCAAAATGTGAAGTTAGTTGATGATATTTAATAGGCCACCACCCAAAGTGGAGTAGAAGATAGTAAATAATATTTATAACTAATATAAAAAGAGAAGAAAGAAGAAAAGAGTAATATACAAGGGGAATATATATCACTCAAACATGCATATAAGTATTCGCGTGCGAGATGTAATAAATGCATGCAGAAAGATTTAAGAATATGTGTAAAGACATAACTATCCTCGTATAGTGCATCAGTGAAAAAAGTAGGGCCATAAGTCCGTCAGAAATGAATATAGCTAAAAAATATAAAGCTATACAAGTCCCAATATGAGGTGAGAAAGATAAAATATAAATAAAATTTAAAAACAGAAATGGTATAGATGAAAAAAAGTATAGAGCTATACTGACCAATGAGAATTCCAGGAGCATGTAAAGCAGAATTAATATGATTCCCGAAGCTAGCGCTTCTCTGTAAAGTGCGTCTAGTCAACAAGTTTCAAGTAAATGAGGGAATTCCACCTGTAAAACGTAAACTTCGCACTTGTATAGCACACTACTCACCCGTTAGGGTCTCAAGGGGCTGTATGTATACCGCTGTGGAACCCCTCCTGGCTTTTCCCTGTGAGGCGGCCACTCCTGGGCAACACCCAGGGTGAAGCCAAGCATCCAAGCGCTGTCAGGGCTATTGTAGAGATTAAGCAAGCTATTGCCCAGAGTTACAGACTGGGACCAATTAATTAGATTAGGCACTGAGGCGAGAATCATCTGGTCCAAGGGAATTGAGCCCAAGACCCACAGAGGTGGGAATTGAACCCTGGTCCCGGGCCAGATCTCTGCATCAGGGTCTGCCGCTTTAATCATTGTGCAACACTTCACCGCCTGTCCAATAATACTTGCGCAGTAGAGTAAAATAGATATATCTTCCCAATGGTACGTAGATAGAAATGCAAGTTAGTAGAGTTTAGTTCACACAGGCCATGGTAAGCCAATGCTCTGTAAGGAAAGAAAGATCAAAAATAATAACTGACTCAAAAGTTCAAAAGGGAATGTTGCTTCCACTTAAGAGGTTTTAAGATTTGCAAAGGGAATGCGTTAAAAAGTATGGATCCCAAAGATGTGAAAAATTTAAAATAGTTGACTTTATGTGAGTGCTCTAAAGCAGTACTGAAAAGACCGCCCATTTGACAGGCCTAAATAGGGGATGTGTTTAAAAGATGTTGCTAAAATATACCAGGCGGGGGGGCCCTCATCCGAATAACATGGACCGCAAAAACATGGTGCCAACTATAGGGTCATAACACCAAATACACCAATAGGTACAATATAGCTGAATCGGCGAGACAGCCTTAGCTGCTCTGGACTTTGAGTAGTATCCAAGTAGCGTCTCAATCTAAAAAAAGGAGAGGAAAATGCCATTGCTCACCGCATAATGAGTTCTCCCGTCAAATGTAGTTCACTGATTGTTGTGTACAATACGCGCTCAAGGCTGTTCTTGACGCTTATTTATGTAGCGCAAGACACGTAATAGCCCAACAATGGCAAAAAAGAAGGGTTCAACCGGTCAGCCATCTTGAAGTAACGAAAATAGTGTGAGACAGACAAAAATGTTAAAAGTAACGAAGGATGTAAAGTGAAATAGGTCAACATGGACATGGAGTAATCCACAAAACAATATAAAAGAGCCGACTGGTTCAAAATGGAGTAGTAGGAAGAGAAGAAATACAAATAAAAATAAAAAAAGGACAAGAAAAACGTCAGCCATATTGGAGTAGAGATTGGGACTAGAAAGTCAATAAAGCAAAGTGCTATGGAAGTGAGAGATGTTAGTTCAAATGTTGAAGAAATATGAATAGTCAAATAGTGGAGAAGACTATCAAACAGTGTATACTTTGTAAGAAATGCCCTGATAATGGCCCTTTAACGAGAAGGAAATTGAAAACATCTGCAATATGTATTCACATCTCACCATCAGTATAATTGAGTGTTCATAAGATTAAATGAGTCATGACAACAATACAAGTATGTGAAAAATCCCAGATGTCTTTCTGCTATTGTGGTATGTACATTCACTGTTCTACAGTTCGTAGTTTAGTAATCCATCTGGCATCTTGTTTTCTAAGTTCTTTGTTTCGATCCCCAGCCCTTGGATGGCCTGTGGCGCTGTAACAAAGGGGGAGAGCCTTTGAGGCTCACCGCCAGGTGTTACAGTTCCTGCAGGCAGGGGGAGGTGAGAAGCACCTCCACCCAGTACAGGCTTTGTTCCTGGCCACAGAGTGACAAAGGCACTCTCCTCATGTGGCCAGCAACATGTCTGGTGTGTGGCAGGCTGGCAAAAACTAGTCAGCCTACACTGGAAGTCGGGTATGTTTTCAGGGGGCATCTCTAAGATGCCCTCTGGGTGTATTTTACAATAAATTGCTCATTAGCATTTATTGTTCTGAGAAGTTTGATACCAAACTTCATAGTTTTCAGTGTAGCCATTATGGTGCTGTGGAGTTCGTGCATGACAGACTCCCAGACCATATACTCTTATGGCTACCCTGCACTTACAATGTCTAAGGTTTTGCTTAGACACTGTAGGGGCATAGTGCTCATGCACTTATGCCCTCACCTGTGGTATAGTGCACTCTGTCTTAGGGCTGTAAGGCCTGCTAGAGGGGTCACTTACCTATGCCCCAGGCAGTGTGAGATTGGCATGGCACTCTGAGGAGAGTGCCATGTCGACTTAGTCATTTTCTCCCCACCAGCACACACAAGCTGTGAAGCAGTGTGCATGTGCTGGGTGAGGGGTCCCTAAGGTGGCATAAGACATGCTGCAGCCCTTAGAGACTTTCCCTTGCATCAGGGCCCTTGGTACCAGGGGTGCCAATTAACAAGGGACTTACCTGAGTGCCAGGGGTGTGCCAATTGTGGAGACACAGGTACAGTTTAGGGAAAGAACACTGGTGCTGGGGCCTGGTTAGCAGGGGCCCAGCACACTTTCAAATCATAACTTAGCATCAGCAAAGGCAAAAAGTCAGGAGGTAACCATGCCAAGGAGGCATTTCCTTACACAATCCCCCCCCCCCCCAAACGAAAGAGGATGAGACTAACCTTTCCCAAGAGAGTCTTCATTTTCTAAGTGGAAGAACCTGGAAAGGCCATCAGCATTGGCATGGGCAGTCCCAGGTCTGTGTTCCACTATAAAGTCCATTCCCTTTAGGGATGTGGGCCACACAACAGTTTAGGATTTTCACCTTTCATTTGCATCAGCCATCTGAGAGGTCTGTGGTCAGTCTGAACTACAAAGTGAGTACCAAAGAGGTATGGTCTCAGCTTCTTCAGGGACCAAACCACAGCAAAGGCCTCCCTCTCAATGGCACTCCAACGCTGCTCCCTGGGGAGTAACCTCCTGCTAATGAAAGCAACAGGCTGGTCAAGGCCATCATCATTGGTTTGGGACAGGACTGCTCCTATCCCATGTTCAGAAGCATCAGTCTGCACAATGAACTGCTTGGAGTAATCTGGAGCTTCTAGAACTGGTGCTGTGCACATAGCTTGCTTCAGGGTGTCAAAGGCCTGTTGGCATTCTACAGTCCAGTTTACCTTCTTGGGCATTTTCTTAGAGGGTTGTCATCTTCTGTGAGGGGTGTCACTATTGATCCATATCCCTTCACAAACCTATAGTAACCAGTCGAGCCAAGAAATGCCCAGACTTGAGTCTGTTTTTTTTTTAGCTACCCAGTCCAGAATAGTCTGGATCTTGGGTTGGAGTGGCTGAACATGGCCTCCACCCACAAGATGTCCAAAGTAAACCACAATACCCTGCCCTATCTGACATTTAGATGCCTTGATAGAGAGGCCTGCTGTTTGCAGGGCCTGCAAAACCTTCTTCAGGTGGACCAGGTGATCCTGCCAGCTGGAGCTAAAGACAGCAGTATCATCAAGATAAGCTGCACTAAAGGATTCCAAGCCAGCAAGGACTTGATTCGCCAACCTTTGGAATGTGGCAGGGGCATTCTTTAAGCCAAAGGGCATCACAGTAAACTGATAGTGCCCATAAGGTTTATAGAATGCTGTTTTCTCTTTTGCTCCTGGTGCCATTTTTATTTGCCAGTACCCTGCAGTTAAGTCAAAGGTACTTAAGTATTTGGCAGCAGCCAATTTGTCAATTAACTCATCTGCTCTTATGGGATGAGCATCTGTCTTGGTGACAGAATTGAGCCCTCTGTAGTCCACACAGAACCTCATCTCTCTCTTACCATTTTTTGTGTGACTGGGGACTAAGACCACTGGGCTAGCCCAGGTGCTGTCAGAATGCTTAATGACTCCCATCTCCAGCATCTTGTGGACCTCCACTTTGATGCTTTCCTTAACTTGGTCAGACTGTCTAAATATTTTGTTTTTGACAGGCATGCTGTCTGCTGTGTCCGCATCATGGGTACACAGGTGTGTCTGACCAGGGGTTAGGGAAAAGGGCTCAGCAAACTGTTGTAGGACTTGCCTGCAGTCAGCTTGCTGTTGGCCAGAGAGGGTGTCTGAGTAGACCACTCCATCTACTGAGCCATCCTTTGGGTCAGAGGAGAGGAGATCAGGGAGAGATTCACTGTCAGCTTCCTTGTCCTCATCTGTAACCATTAACATGTTTACATCTGCCCTGTCATGAAAGAGTTTGAGGCGGTTCACATGGATCACCCTTTTGGGGGTCCTGCTAGTGCCTAGGTCTACCAGGTAGGTGACCTGACTCTTTTTCTCTAGCACTGGGTAAGGGCCACTCCATCTGTCCTGAAGTGCCCTGGGAGCCACAGACCCCAGAACCCAGTCTTTCTGCCCTGGCTGAAACTCTGCCATAGCAGCCTTTTGGTCATACCACATCTTCTGGAGCTGTTGGCTGGCCTCAAGGTTTTTACTTGCCTTTTCCATGTACTCTGCCATCCTGGAACTTAGGCCTAGTACATAGTCCACTATATCTTGCTTAGGCTCATGAAGAGGTCTCTCCCAGCCTTCTTTCACAAGAGCTAGTGGTCCCCTAACACGATGGCCAAACAGCAGTTCAAAGGGGGAAAACCCTACTCCCTTCTGAGGCACCTCCCTGTAGGCGAAAAGCAGACATGACAAGAGGACATCCCATCTCCTTTTGAGCTTTTCAGGGAGCCCCATGATCATGCCCTTCAGTGTCTTGTTAAACTTTTCAACAAGACCATTGGTTTGTGGATGGCATGGTGTGGTAAACTTGTAAGTCCCCCCACACTCATTCCACATGTGTTTTAGGTAAGCTGACATGAAGTTGGTACCTCTGTCAGAAACCACCTCCTTAGGAAATCCCACTCTGGTAAAGATACCAATGAGTGATTTGGCTACCTCAGGGGCAGTAGTGGACCTAAGGGGAATTGCTTCAGGGTACCTAGTAGCATGATCCATTACTACTAGGATGTTCTGATTCCCTGAGGCTGTGGGAGGTTCAAGTGGACCCACTATGTCCACTCCCACTCTTTCAAAGGGGACCCCCACCACTGGAAGTGGAATGAAGAGGGCCTTTGGGTGGCCACCTGTCTTACCACTGGCTTGACAGGTGGCACAGGAGGCACAAAACTCCTTTACTTTCTGGGACATGTTGGGCCATTAGAAATGGTTGACTAACCTCTCCCATGTCTTGGTTTGTCCCAAATGCCCAGCAAATGGAATGTCATGGGCTAAGGTCAGAATGAACTCCCTAAACGCCTGAGGCACTACCACTCTCCTAGTGGCACCAGGTTTCAGTGTAAAGGAGTCCATCTTCCCAATAGACCCTGTGGGTTCCACTGACATTTCCTTTTGTTTCCTCAGCAGCTTGCTGTCTTAGGCCTTCAAGAGAGGGACAGGTTTCTTGCCCCTTACACAGCTGTTCCCTTGTGGGTCCCCCGGGACCAAGAGTTCAACCTGATAAGGTTCCAATTCCATAGGCTCAGTTCCCTCAGGGGATAGAACTTCTTCCTGAGAAGAGAGGTTCTTTTTCTTTTGCTGTGTTGAAGCTGGTTCCCCAGTCTTCTTTCCTTTTCTCTTCGAGGGTTGGGCCATTATTCCAGACTCAAACACCTCTTTTTCACCCTGAGCCTTGCACTGTGCCCTTGTCTTGACGCACACCAGTTCAGGGATACCCAGCATGGCTGCATGAGTTTTGAGTTCTACCTCAGCCCATGCTGAGGACTCCAGATCATTTCCAAGCAAACAGTCTACTGGGATACCAGAGGAGACTACCACCTGTTTCAGGCCAGTGGCCCCTCCCCATTCTAAAGTTACCATAGCCATGGGATGTACTTTAGTCTGATTGTCAGTGTTGGTGACTGGGTAAGTTTGACCAGTCAGGTATTGTCCTTGGGAAACCAGTTTGTCTGTGACCATTGAGTGTAGGAGGCTGGACTGGCTTGTAGTGAGTACCTAGGGGTACTTGCACCTTGCACCAGGCCCAGTTATCCCTTATTAGTGTATAGGGTGTCTAGCAGCATAGGCTGATAGATAATGGTAGCTTAGCAGAGCAGCTTAGGCTGAACTAGGAGACGAGTGAAGCTCCTACAGTACCACTTAGTGTCATATGCACAATATCATAAGAAAACACAATACACAGTTATACTAAAAATAAAGGTACTTTATTTTTATGACAATATGCCAAAAGTATCTCAGTGAGTACCCTCAGTATGAGGATAGCAAATATACACAAGATATATGTACACAATACCAAAAATATGCAGTATAGTCTTAGAAAACAGTGCAAACAATGTATAGTTACAATAGGATGCAATGGGGGCACATAGGGATAGGGGCAACACAAACCATATACTCAAAAAGTGGAATGCGAACCACGAATGGACCCCAAACCTATGTGACCTTGTAGAGGGTCGCTGGGACTATTAGAAAATAGTAAGGGTTAGAAAAATAGCCCACCCCAAGACCCTGAAAAGTGAGTGCAAAGTGCACTAAAGTTCCCCAAAGGACATAGAAGTCGTGATAGGGGAATTCTGCAGGAAAGACACAAACCAGCAATGCAACAACGATGGATTTCCAGTCGAGGGTACCTGTGGAACAAGGGTACCAAGTCCAAAAGTCACAAGCAAGTCGGAGATGGGCAGATGCCCAGGAAATGCCAGCTGTGGGTGCAAAGAAGCTTCTACTGGACAGGAGAAGCTAAGGTTTCTGCAGGAACGACAAGGGCTAGAGACTTCCCCTTTGGAGGACGGATCCCTCACGCCGTGGAGAGTCGTGCAGAAGTGTTTTCCCGCCGAAAGACCGCCAACAAGCCTTGCTAGCTGCAAATCGTGCGGTAAGCGTTTTTGGATGCTGCTGTGGCCCAGGAGGGACCAGGATGTCGCAAATTGCGTCAGGAGACCGAGGGGACGTCGAGCAAGACAAGGAGCCCTCTCAGCAGCAGGTAGCACCTGGAGAAGTGCCAGAAACAGGCACTACGAGGATGCGTGAAACGGTGCTCACCCGAAGTCGCACACAGGAGTCCCACGTCGCCGGAGAACAACTTAGGAGGTCGTGCAATGCAGGTTAGAGTGCCGTGGACCCAGGCTGGACTGTGCACAAAGGATTTCCGCCGGAAGTGCACGGAGGCCGGAGTAGCTGCAAAAGTCGCGGTTCCCAGCAATGCAGTCTGGCGTGGGGAGGCAAGGACTTACCTCCACCAAACTTGGACTGAAGAGTCACTGGACTGTGGGAGTCACTTGGACAGAGTTGCTGGATTCGAGGGACCTCGCTCGTCGTGCTGAGAGGAGACCCAAGGGACCGGTAATGCAGCTTTTTGGTGCCTGCGGTTGCAGGGGGAAGATTCCGTCGACCCACGGGAGATTTCTTCGGAGCTTCTAGTGCAGAGAGGAGGCAGACTACCCCCACAGCATGCACCACCAGGAAAGCAGTCGAGAAGGCGGCTGGATCAGCGTTACAGAGTTGCAGTAGTCGTCTTTGCTACTATGTTGCAGTTTTGCAGGCTTCCAGCGCGGTCAGCAGTCGATTCCTTGGCAGAAGGTGAAGAGAGAGATGCAGAGGAACTCGGATGAGCTCTTGCATTCGTTATCTAAGGAATCCCAAGAGACAGAGACCCTAAATAGCCAGAAAAGAGGGTTTGGCTACCTAGGAGAGAGGATAGGTTAGCAACACCTGAAGGAGCCTATCAGGAGGAGTCTCTGACGTCACCTGATGGCACTGGCCACTCAGAGCAGTCCAGTGTGCCAGCAGCACCTCTGTTTCCAAGACGGCAGAGGTCTGGAGCACACTGGAGGAGCTCTGGACACCTCCCAGGGGAGGTGCAGGGGAGTGGTCACTCCCCTTTCCTTTGTCCAGTTTCGCGCCAGAGCAGGGCTAAGGGGTCCCTGAACCGGTGTAGACTGGCTTATGCAGAAATGGGCACCAAAAGTGCCCATGAAAGCATTTCCAGAGGCTGGGGGAGGCTACTCCTCCCCTGCCTTCACACCATTTTCCAAAGGGAGAGGGTGTAACACCCTCTCTCAGAGGAAGTCCTTTGTTCTGCCATCCTGGGACAAGCCTGGCTTGACCCCAGGAGGGCAGACACCTGTCTGAGGGGTTGGCAGCAGCTGCAGTGAAACCCCAGGAAAGGCAGTTTGGCAGTACCAGGGTCTGTGCTACAGACCACTGGGATCATGGGATTGTGCCAACTATGCCAGGATGGCATAGAGGGGGCAATTCCATGATCATAGACATGTTACATGGCCATATTCGGAGTTACCATTGTGAAGCTACATATAGGTAGTGACCTATATGTAGTGCACGCGTGTAATGGTGTCCCCGCACTCACAAAGTCCGGGGAATTGGCCCTGAACAATGTGGGGGCACCTTGGCTAGTGCCAGGGTGCCCTCACACTAAGTAACTTTGCACCTAACCTTTACCAGATAAAGGTTAGACATATAGGTGACTTATAAGTTACTTAAGTGCAGTGTAAAATGGCTGTGAAATAACGTGGACGTTATTTCACTCAGGCTGCAGTGGCAGGCCTGTGTAAGAATTGTCAGAGCTCCCTATGGGTGGCAAAAGAATTTCTGCAGCCCATAGGGATCTCCTGGAACCCCAATACCCTGGGTACCTCAGTACCATATACTAGGGAATTATAAGGGTGTTCCAGTAAGCCAATGTGAATTGGTAAAATTGGTCACTAGCCTGTTAGTGACAATTTGGAAGAAATGAGAGAGCATAACCACTGAGGTTCTGGTTAGCAGAGCCTCAGTGAGACAGTTAGGCATCACACAGGGAACACATACCTATAGGCCACAAACTTATGAGCACTGGGGTCCTGGCTAGCAGGGTCCCAGTGACACATAACAAACATACTGAAAACATAGGGTTTTCACTATGAGCACTGGGCCCTGGCTGGCAGGATACCAGTGAGACAGTGAAAACACCCTGACATACACTCACAAACAGGCCAAAAGTCGGGGTAACAAGGCTAGAAAGAGGCTACTTTCTCACATTGAGACACTGGCACTTCTATCCCTCAGGGCTTCTACACTAGTCCCATTAATAAAGAGTTGCTGCCTGTACTTTTGTATATTAGGGGGCCAGGCAGCTAGTGTGGCTAGGTCCACCCCACCATCAGAGACCAATGTAGCTTCAGTGTGGACCCTGATTTGCTCTGGGCACACTGTTGATCCCACCTGGAGACTGGCTATTCCAGTGCTAACTGGAGTAGTAGTAGAAGTGGAACTTTTCTTGGGACAGGCCTTGTCTCCAGTTTGGTGTCCCTGCTGACTACAGCTACGACACCAGGCCTTTTTGGGATCAAAGTTTTTACCCTTGTACCCAAATGAGGATTGTGAAGAGGCTTTGGACTCTCCCTCCTGAGCAGGTTTTTGGGGCCCTGCAGAAGACTCTTTACTTTTTCCCTTGGATGTCTCAACACTCTTCCCCTGGGGAGTCTTTGTGACCCCTTTCTTTTGGTCACCCCCTGTGGAAGTCTTGGTCACCCTAGTCTTGACCCAATGGTCTGCCTTCTTTCCTAATTTTTGGGGAGAAATTGGACCTAGGTCTTACCAGATGCTGATGCAGTTTATCATTGAAACAATTACTTAAAAGGTGTTCTTTCATAAACAGATTGTACAGCCCTTCATAATCATTTACACCACTGCCATTAATCCAACCATCCAGTATTTTGACTGAGAAGTCAACAAAATCAACCTAGGTCTGGCTCGAGGATTTTTTAGCCCCCTGAACCTAATCCTGTACTCCTCAGTTGAGAATCCAAAGCCCTGAATCAGGGTAGCCTTCTTGAGGTGATAGGATTCTGCATCTTTTCCAGAGAGTGTGAGAAGTCTATTCCTACACCTTCCAGTGTACATTTCCTAAAGGAGAGCACTGCAGTGAGATATGTTTACTTTTCTGGATGCACAAGCCCTCTCTAAAGCTGTGAACCATTTGGTGATATCATCACCATCTTCATATTTTGTTAGAATCCCTTTGGGGATTTTTAGCATGTCAGTAGTTTCTCTGACCCTATTTAAGTTGCTGCCACCATTGATGGGGAACTAAGCCCATCTCTTGTCTTTCCCTTTCTGTGGCTAGGAGCTGTTTCTCCAAAGCCAATCTTTTGCCCATCCTGGCTAGCAGGAGGTCATCTTCATTGAGGCTGCCCTCAATGTTTCCAGAGCTGTTGGACTCCCCTGTGGGAGAAGCAGCACCTCTGACTATCACTTGTGGAGTCAGGGTTTGAGAAACCCTGGTCTCCCTAACTAGGACAGGAGTGGGGAAATTATCCTCCAGGTCACTAGCTTCTCCCTCTGTAAGGTTGTCTTCAGAGGGGTTGTCTCTGGCAAACTCTGCCAAAAGTTCCTGGAGCTGTACTTTGGTAGGGTTTGATCCAGTTTTTATCTTTTTAATTTTACAGAGAGTCCTTAACTCTGACATCCTAAGATGCAGGTAAGGGGTGAGGTTGAGCTCCACCACCATCTCTTCTGTAGTAGACATTATTTCTCTAAAAGTTGGGATAATTTTTAAGAATCTAAAACTATCTCTAGAACTTAATCCAAACTTTTACAAACACTTTTAAACTCTAAAAGAAATGCTAACATGGGTCTAACACAAGGCCCTAGCAGGACTTTTAAAAAATTTAGAAAAATAGCTTAAATTTCAAAAATCAGTTTCTAATGACAATTTTTGGAATTTAGTCGGATGATCAGGTATTGGCTGAATAGTCCAGCAAATGCAAAGTCTTGTACAACACCGCTGATCCACCAATGTAGGAAGTTGGCTCTGTATATACTATTTCAAAGTAAGAAATAGTGTGCACAGAGTCCAAGGGTTCCTCTTTGAGGTAAGATAGTGGCAAAAAGAGATAATTCTAATGCTCTATTTTGTGGTAGTGTGGTCGAGCAGTAGGCGTATCAGAGGGTAGTGTTAAGCATTTGTTGTACACACACAGGCAATAAATGAGGAACACACACTCAAAGGCTTATTCCAGGCCAATAGGTTTTTATATAGAAAAATATATTTTCTTAGTTTATTTTAAGAACCACAGGTTCAAAATGTACAAGTAATACTTCAAATCAAAGGTATTTCACTCAGGTATTCTAGGAACTTTGAATAATCACAATAGCATGTACAGTTTTGACAAAAATGGCAATAAGCTATTTTAAAAGTAAAACACTTACAGGGTTCAAGGTTGGGTCCAAGGTAGCCCACCGTTGGGGGTTCAAGGCAACCCCAAAGTTACCACACCAGCAGCTCAGGGCCGGTCAGGTGCAGAGGTCAAAGAGGTGCCCAAAACACATAGGCTTCAATGGAAACAGGGGTGCCCCGGTTCCAGTGTGCCAGCAGGTAAGTACCCGTGTCCTCGGAGGGCAGACCAGGGGGGTTTAGTAGGGCACCGGGGGGGACACAAGCAGGCACAGAAAGTACACCCTCAGTGGCACAGGGGCGGCCGGGTGCAGAGTGCAAACAGGCGTCGGGTTTTGCATTGAAAGCAATGGGGAGACCCGGGGCTATCTTCAGCGATGCAGGCAGGCACGGGGGGGGCACCTCGGGGTAGCTACCACCTGGGCTAGGCAGAGGGTCACCTGGGGGTCGCTCCTTCACTGGAGTTCGGTTCCTTCAGGTCCTGGGGGCTGCAGGTGCAGTGTTGGTTCCAGGCGTCGGGCCCCCTGTTACAGGCAGTTGCGGTCACGGGGAGCCTCTGGATTTCCTCTGCAGGCGTCGCTGTGGGGGCTCAGGTGGGTCATCTCTGGTTACTCATGGGCTCGGAGTCACCGGGGGGTCCTCCCGGAGGTGTTTGTTTTCTGCAGGTCGAGCCGGGGGCGTCGGGTGCAGAGTGGAAAGTCTCACGCTTCCGGTGGGAAACGTGAAGTCTTTAAAGTTGCTTCTTTGTTGCAGAAAGTTGCAGATTGTTGAACATGGCCGCTGTTCTCAGGAGTTTCTTGGTCCTTGGTTGCAGGGCAGTCCTCGGAGGCTTCAGAGGTTGCTGGTCCCTGTTGGATGTGTCGCTGTTGCAGTTTTCTTCGAAGTTGGGAGACAGGCCGGTAGGGCTGGGGCCAAAGCAGTGTTCGTCTCCGTCTTCACTGCAGGGCTTCAGGTCAGCAGTCCTCCTTCTTGTTAAGGTTGCAGGAATCTAGTTTCCTAGGTTCTGGGGGCCCCTAAATACTGAATTTAGGGATTTGTTTAGGTCTGGGAGGGAAGTAGACAATGGGTACTGTCCTTGAGGTTGTCTACACCCTCTTTGTGCCTCTTCCCTGTGGGGAAGGGGGCACATCCCTAATCCTATTGGGGGAATTCTCCATCCACAAGATGGAGGGTTTCTAAAAGTAAGAGTCACCTCAGCTCAGGACACCTTAGGGGCTGTCCTGACTGGTGGATGACTCCTCCTTGTTTTTCTAATTATCTCCTCCAGCCTTGCCGCCAAAAGTGGGGGCAGTGGCCGGAGAGGCGGGCATCTCCACTAGCTGGGATGGCCTGTGGCGCTGTAACAAAGGGGGAGAGCCTTTGAGTTTACAGTTCCTGCAGGGGGAGGTGAGAAGCACCTCCACCCAGTACAGGCTTTGTTCCTGGCCACAAAGTGACAAAGGCACTCTCCCCATGTGGCCAGCCACATGTGTGATGTGTGGCAGACTGGTACAAACTAGTCAGCCTACACTGGAAGTCGGGTATGTTTTCAGGGGGCATCTCTAAGATGCCCCCTGGGTGTATTTTACAATAAATTGCACACTGGCATCAGTGTGCATTTATTGTGCTGAGAAGTTTGATACCAAACTTCTCAGTTTTCAGTGTAGCCATTATGGTGCTGTGGAGTTCGTGTTTGACAGACTCCCAGACCATATACTGTTATGGCTACCCTGCACTTACAATGTCTAAGGTTTGGCTTAGACACTGTAGGGGCATAGTTCTCATGCACTTATGCCCTCACCTGTGGTATAGTGCACCCTGCCTTAGGGCTGTAAGGCCTGCTAGAGGGGTGACATACCTATGCCCCAGGCAGTGTGAGGTTGGAATGGCACTCTGAGGGGAGTGCCATGTTGACTTAGTCATTTTCTCCCCACCAGCACACAAGCTGTGAAGCAGTGTGCATGTACTGAGTGAGGGGTCCATAGGGTGGCATAAGACATGCTGCAGCCCTTAGAGACTTTCCCTGGCATCAGGGCCCTTGGTACCAGGGATACCAGTTACAAGGTACTTACCTGAGTGCCAGGGTTGTGCCAATTGTGGAGACAAAGGTACAGTTTAGGGAAAGAACACTGGTGCTGGGGCCTGGTTAGCAGGGTCCCAGCACACTTTCAAATCATAACTTAGCATCAGCAAAGGCAAAAAGTCAGAGGGTACCCATGCCAAGGAGGCATTTCCTTACTCACTGGGATAATGGTTAGCTGGATCCCAGTGCATACAGTTTAAAGAAATACTGACAGCAGACAAAAAAAAGTGGGGGTTACTTCAACCATAACCCAGCTTACTACACCGGGGACCGAACCAGCCCTCCCACTGCTCCCGGAGGTGCTCCACTGTATGCGGGCCTTTGAGAACCAGTGTACGGTATAATTTTGAGGTGCCTGCCCCCTTTGCTTAATGCACCTATTAGGAGCTGGGCCTCAAGAGGACTAAACTCTGGAAAGGAGGACTATCTGGTCAGCTGCATTTGTATGTCATGTATTCCCCGAGTTTCCCGGAGTGACCCCCACCCAGCTTAGAGAGTTTTATGAGTCCATGCGCCTCATCTTTTGGCGGTCCGACCCTGATCTCTTCCCCAACCAGATCTCTCTGTATTGACAGATGTGTCACTTCTGGTTTGGGACGGCCACATGGGAGAGGCGTAAATCAGAGGGCTCTGGTCTCCAGCCGAGTTTGGGCTCCATATCAATCTTCTGGAGCTCTGGGCGATCAGGCTTGCGTTGAAAGCATTCCTTCCCTCTCTCAAAGGGAAAGTGGTGTAGGTGTTCACAGACAGTACTACCGCCATGTGATACTGCAACAAACAGGGTGGAATAGGGTCCTGGACCCATTTGTCAGGAGGCACTACGCCTCTGGACATGGCTGGAACATCAGGGCATTACCCTGATGGTTCAACATCCGGCGGGTTCCCTCAACGCCAGAGCGGACGAACTCAGCTGTCGATGCACAGCCGTTCCCGAATGGCGTCTCCATCCAGAGGTGGCGCAAGGTCTCTTTCAGCAGTGGAGAGAGCCTTGGTTAGATCTGTTCACCTCCGCAGAGAATGCACAGTGTCAGCTGTTTTGCGCATTGGAGTTTCCAAGGCGGCACTCGCTCGGAGACGCTTTTCGTTTCGAGTGAAACTCCGGCCTTCTTTCCGCCTATACCTCTTCTGCCCTGAGTTCTCAAGAAGATCAGGAATGACCGGGCCCAAGTCATCTTGGTGGCTCCGGATTGGGCACAGAGAGTATGGTATCCAGCGCTATTGAGCATGTCCATTGATCCTCCACTCAGACTGCCTCTTCGGGAGGAGCTTCTGTCGCAGCATGAGGGGACGGTTCTTCACCCAAACCTGTCCAACCTCCGCCTTCATGCGTGGAGATTGAGTGGCGACAGCTGACGACTTTTGATCTTCCACCCAAAGTCTGCGATGTTATCTTGGCAGCCAGGCGTCCCTCAACCAAAACTGTATATGCCTGTTGTTGGAATAAATTTGTGGCATGGTTTACCAACAAATCTGTTGATACCCTTTCTGCCCCTCTACCCAAGGTTCGTCTGTTCATTCTTTCTTTGACCCAGCAGGACGCTGCTTTGGGCACCCTTAAAGGGTATTTATCTGCCATTTCATCCTTCCTTAGGTTACCTGATCAGCCCTCACTTTTTAAATATCCTATTGTGAGTAGATTCTGAAAAGGCCTCACCCATTTATTTCCTTCCACTCCATTTTTCATGCCTCCCTGGGACCTCAATCTTGTCCTTACTTATTTGATGTATACTCCCTTTGAGCCAATGCATAATTGTCCCCTGTGGCTCCTCACCTTCAAAACTGTTTCTTGTTGCTATCACCTCTGCTCACAGGGTGAGTGAGCTTCCGTCCCTTTCCTCAAAACCTCCATACTTGTCTGTGCACCCTGACAAAGTAGTGTTGTGCACTAAGGCTTCCTTCCTTCCTAAGGTGGTTATACCTTTTCATGTAGGCCAGTCCATCACTCAGCCTACCTTCTACGCACCCCCAAATCATTCCCATGAGGAGGAGTGACTCCACAGTCTGGACCCAAAAAGAGCGTTGGCATTCTACCTCAATCGTGCTGAAGATTTCTGGGTGGACAATCAACTCTTTGTTGGGTATGTGGGCACAAAAAAAGGGAAGGCGATGCAAAAGCATACCATCTCTCGATGGGTGCTTCTTTGCATTATAATGTGCTACTCTTTGGCCAAGAAGCAACCTCCTGAGGGCTTGCGTGCTCATTCCACCAGAGCAACTGCTGCTTCCACTGCGTTAGCACGTGGAGTCCCTGTCCTGGATATTGCCCAGGCAGCTACGGGTGCGTCCCTGCACACGTTTGCTAAACACTGCTGTCTGGACAGTCAGGTCCGTCGGGATGGCTACTTTAGTCATTCGGTCCTGCAGGACTTCCTAGTATGATCTTGGTTCGCAGCCCACCACCGAAGACGGCATTTCTTGGGTATCTATTCTAAGGTAAGGAATCTGCAACTAGAAGTCTCTATCAGATGTACAAGTTACTTACCTTCGGTAACAAAATATCTGGTAGAAACATATTCTAGTTGCAGATTCCTTACCGCCCACCCATCCTCCCCGCTTGCAATCTAATTTCTAGGGACAGGGATTCCCCTTTCAGGTCCTTAGCTATGGTGCACCAATCCCAGTGTTAGCGGCTCTGCGCTTTAGTGAAAAGTCGTTAAAAGAAGAGGACATGACTGCGCGAAGGCGCAGTCTGTATACTACTCCCAACGTCATCAGGGCGAATACGACGCCTGCGGAGTCGACCGATGCCACCGACCGACACACAAGGGTATTGCTCAAAGAAAAATCTCCGGATCCTGTCTGACGCCTGGGGGAAATTCTAAGATAAGGAATCTGCAACTAGAATATGTCTCTACCAGATATTTTGTTACCGAAGGTAAGTAACTTGTACATTCAGTAGGGAGATCAATCAGTATTCTTTACAGGAGGGCAACATGTGTTGGGTTTTTGGGACGAGCGTGGCTGTAGCTGTCTCGGGTGGGAACGTGCCCACTTCCACCACCTCTCTGTACAGCACAAAAAGACAAAGCAGCAGGGTCTCCTGGAGTGTGACGTAATACTTAATGGGCAGCCCATCTGGTCTGGGAGTCTTCCCAGATGCTACAGCTGATAAAACCATGCCCACCTCTTCGATTGTTATGAGCTCACCCAGTAATTGAGTCTCAGAGGGAGCCTAACGTGGAAGGGGCACCTCTTGAAGGAAGTGGGAGTCCGGTTCCCCATCCCCTCTTGGGGTTGTGGCATAGAGATGATTGTAGTACTCGGCAAATGTCTGTGCAATGTTGAGCGAGGTGTATTGACCGTGGGTCTGGGTTTCGAGAATTTCTGGTATTTTCCAATTTGCCATAGGGCAGGAGGCAAGCCAGTACAACAGCTTACCGTCCTTGTCTCCCCAGCCGTACACCCCAGCATGCAAGGTCTGCCACATCTATTTTGTGGCCTCCAATGACAGTAGTCAGATCTCTTCGCACACCAGTTCAAACTGCTGAGCTGCATTGACGGGCCAGTTGAGTCCAATTGGGACTGCAGACGCAGCAGCCAGGCTCTAGCTGTGGTTGATGTATTGAGACCGGGCTTGTTCCTTTGCCATAACATGCCCCTTGGCGCAGCCCTGAATAGTGATTTAACTAGCCGCCCATAGGGTGCCAGTTGATTTGACTGATCTTTCATTGGTCTTGAAGTAAGCCTGGAGTTCGACATCCAACGCCTGCACATATTCGGCATCTTGGAGATGCCAGTCGTTGAGACGCCACATAGAGCGTGGGCCCTCCACTGCTGAACCCAGCCATAGGAGGAGTCAGCGATACCTCATGGAAGAAGGATGTGGGTTACTACCCATCAGCCGTGGCCCGACATAAATATGTAGTCAATGAGAGAATGGGCGTGGTGTGTTGTGAGGTGTGAGTGTACTGTAGTTTCTGTGGATTCTGCACCACCCACACGTCACAAAGCACCTAGACAGAAGTCCAGTCGGAGAGGCGCCGGTGAGAGACTGATGTGAGGCTGAGGGAATGCCCGTTTAAGCCTAGTTGTGGGGATATCACTGTGTTAAAGTCCCCACTGACCACAGTAAGTCCCTCAGAAGGGCCAGTAGCACTTTGGAGATGTTGAGGAATGCCAGAAAGGTGGCCAGAGGCACATAGAGACAGACTAGGTTGACCAGACGCCCTTCCAGGCTCCCAGTAAAGGCAAAAAGGTGGCCTTGGGAGGTTCCTTTTTTCTCCCATGACAGTGAGGGGGAATTAGCGGTGCAACAGAATAGCCACTCCTCGGGAGGGAGTGGAAGAGAGAAGGAGGGGCCGCCCCAGAGCAGCACGCCTCACATGCACTTTGCACACAAGCAGCAGCAGTTCACCTGCGGCCCGGATGGGCCTCTGTACAGCCGCGGCCATGAACAGGACACCTCAGGGAGGCCCAGTGGCCCGTGTGGCAGACCCAGGCACCAGCAAGCCCGCAGTTCCCGCTGGGGCGGGCAGCAGACAAGTCTGCGGGCAGGAGCTCCAATCCTGCTGTGCGGCGACGTTGCTCCAGCTCGCAGAGGGTGAAGAGGAAACCGAGGCCACTGTCAGGTGGAGTCATTGTCAAGTAGTGACCGTGGCCACTCCAGGCCGCCAGCTGAGACCGTGGCGTGGGAGCGGTTGTGCCACCTGTAAGCAGCCATCCGGGTAGCTGGTGGGCCCTCTGGCGGTCATACCTTGCCATCAGGGGGTAAGGTATGGTTCCAGGATTGCAAAATAAGGGCAGATGACAGATGGGGTCCAGAGCGCACTGAAGGTGTGACCACCATCTCGACACCCCAGGCCACGCCCCCCAAATTTTTAAAAGTCTGTCAAAAACCGACAGGCTTGGAACTGAAATGAATTTTGTGAAGTTGATGTGATGAAAACTCTTTAAATAGACTATACCACTCCCCTTGTGACCCAATCCACTCTCTTGGCTTGGAGAGCAGCCCTACGCCACATTCAGTGGAAATCGACAGACACCCCTCTGGCACGATACCTGGCTACTGGAGATGGTGTCACTGCGAGGATTTGGAAGGTGGGACCTTATTGGTATCTCACAATTTGGTGACATCTGGGCCGGAACACACAAGGTCCTTCCAAGAACTCCAGACTACCAACGCCCTTTCCAATACACAATTTTACAAATATCTGCAGCTAAGACATGCCCTTCACTCTCACATCACCCAAACCAGTACTGTCCCCTAATTTAGCGAGCTGGAAGCCAAACTCATCATGGGTGCACAGGGGAAGGGTGGGGTCTCTAAGATTTACCGTACCTTGATCATCAATGCCCCAGGCAACCTAGATTACCTTCAATTCAGATGGGAGAACTGGATAGGCCCCCTTGAGGAGGATGATTGGAGGGATGCACCTAGGGCACCTAGACCCATTACCATATCCTCTAAGTTACTCTTGGTTCAGACATACTACCTACACACTGCTTACCCCACCCCGGCCCTTATGCACCGAGCGGGCCTTCTTTAAACCACCTGCCTCTGCTGACGCTCCTGTCAACTTCCATCACTTGGTCTGGCTTTGTTCTGCGTTTCAGGAGTTTTGGTCTGCAATTGTGGGTGAGCTGACTGAGGTGCCGGGGTGGGAGGTTCCCCTTTACCCCTTATTCCTTCTGTTGGGGGTCCTTGATAGCTTCAGGGGTACAAGGGCTGATAAAATGTTTCTAGGCATGGCCTTTGTGGTTGCCAAACATGACATTGCAACTCTCTGGAAGAATCCCACACCTTCCGCCATTTCCCAATGGCGCTGAGGTGTGGACGGGTGCGCAACAGGAGAAAACAGTTTATGCTGCCCAGGGCTGCCCTCGCAAGCACATTAAGGTGTGTGAGGAAAATGGCTTGGTCACTTATCCTAGGATCCCACATGAGGACAGAAATGTGGCATTTTTCAGCTATATCACAGTTATTTATTGCCAATGCTGTGCTTGGATGCTGTCTAGTTTTCTCCACTACACTGATTGTGTGTCCTGTTGTTTCAATGTATGCAAAACCTAATGTATGAAAGTGCCTCTTTTGACATGGTAAACCCCCCCTCCCCCAACACACACACACACACTTTAGTCCTGGTTTCTGGTGCACTTTTGACTGAAAGTGCACTGGTCCCTGCTAAACAGGTCCCAGTGTCCGGTCTCTTTTCCTAAAACTACGCAGTCGTTTTGCCCAATTGGCAAACCTTTAGTTGCTACTTTTAAGTCCCTACTAAATGGTACCACTGTTACCTAGGGCATGGGGTACCAAAAGAAGGCCCCCGAGGGCTGCAGCACAGATTGTGCTACCCTGAGGGACCCTCTCACTAGGTGCACCCAGTGCTGCTTTCGCAAACTGCGTGTCTTGGTGCAGACCTAAAATGAAAACACAACACAGCACATAGCCTATGTGTCCTGTCCGCTGCACACTGCTTGCAATATATGTACGTTACCCCCCTGGCATGCCCTTTATTCCCAAAGGCAAGAGTGCATAATATTATATGGGAGGGTATACCTCCATAAGCAGATATTCCCCTGCTATGTCTTTGTCGATTCTCAGAGATAGTAAGTAAACAGTGCAGCCATTGTAAGTACATGTGCTGGACACTGGTCATTACGAGTTCCTTAGCTACATGATGGCTTCACTAACAATAGGGATGTTTGGTAACAAACATTTCATATTAATAAACCCTTACTGAATTCAGTGATGGATTTATTATTACATGCACTCAGAGGGCACGTTGGAGGTGCCCCCTTGAAACCTACCAACTCCTAGAGTGGGCATTGTCTGGTCAGAACTACTGCAGCCACTTTAGAAAGAATTCTGGTCCCCTGAGGTGAGAGCCAGTGCTCTCGAGTGCTCAGAACAAAGGTCTGCTCCTGGCATAGGTGTGACCTCCTCTCCCAGGCAGGATGGACTTTCCAGGGCTGGGCACTTAAAGGCCTTGCCGCCTTTGAAATACAACCGAGGCCGCCACTGAGTTCCTGGCACACTTTTGGCGGCAAGACTGGCAGGAAAATTAGGTAAATAAGGAGGAGTGACCATTCCATGCCAGTCCCACCCCTAGGGTGGGTGAGCTGAAGTGGACACTACCTTTAAATTCCTCCCTCTTGTGTAAAAGTAATTAGGCTAACAGGATTAGGGCAATGTCCACCTCCCATAGGAAGCAGTCATAGGAAGGGTGTAGTCACCATAAAGGTGAGTAGCCCATTGGCTACCAAGTGGGACTCCCTGTAACGCCCCTAAATTTTGTATTTAGGTGGCACCCCTGAACCCTGGAATCAGATTCCTGTCGACCTAAGAAGAGCCAGACATCACGAAAGTCGCCCAGCAGAGAAGACTGAAGACACCAGCTGACTTGGCCCCAGCCCTATTGGCCTATCCCCATCCTTCAAAGAACCTGAGCCCAGAAGATGACTGTCCTGCTACCCAGTGACCTCCGAATCCTTGGGAGGACCTGCCTGCCTTCAATAAGGAACAAGAACTCCAGTGGACAGCGGACCTGTCCAAAAAAAAAAAATCTCCAAAGAAGCCTGCCTGAAGAACTGCAAAACCGCTGCCTAGAACCACCTCTGCACCCGATGCCCACGGCCTGAGTCCAAGTGGCCTACTAGTCCAGTGATGGTTCCCCAGCACTTCTAACCCATATTCCATTGTAGCCTGACCCCTGCCGGACTCCACAGCAGCGCCTGCAGCCTGAATCTGTGGGCTCCCCCTGACTGAGACCTGTTTTCAACACGAAAAGACACCCATGCACCCGAAGCCTCTGGGCCTTGGGTAGCTCAGATCCTTCAGCCCATTTCTGTAAGTGATATCCTACATTGACTAACATTTGGAGGCTGACGCTGCACCTAACCTCTCCTGTGCCGCTGCAGGTGTAAGCTTTGTGCTGTCTCGTGGTTCTTCTTGTCCTTGCTTCAACCTCGGGAGATCCACCCCTGACCCTGCTTTACTCACCTGTAAGCAGCGCTGCAGCAGATACCCTTCTCTCTATTGGATAGCATTGGGTGCCCAACGCTGTGTTGGCACACTGCACCTGGCTGCCTCTGTGCTGCTGAGGGTGTAAGTTTGTTACTGCCTTGTCCCCCAATACCCCCCACGCCCTACCCCACCCCACCCCCCCAACTGTCCTTGAGTAACATTACCCCCCGTGCTGCTTTGTCACTCTCGTTACCAACTTGAACCTTGCCCGGTGCTAGTCTGAAACCCTCATGACTGGGGTTGAAAGTGTGTACTTACCTATTAAACAGCATTCTTGTTTTCCATCCATAGGTTAACATTAAAGACTGAAAACTGCACTGTTGATTTTTGAATTGAGAACTTATTTTTAATTGAAAAACTGCTTTCCTTGTAACAAAGTTCTTGGGTTCAAAGAATATATATATATATATATATATATATATATATATATGTGTATATATATATATATATATATATATATATATATATATATATATATATATATATTTTTATATATATATATAAAACAAATCTAATTGGTCTCAGATTTTTTCTTTGAGTGTGTGCCTCATTTATTGCCTCTTTGAGTACAGAAATGCTTAAGACAGCTCCTTGAAGCTTAGCTGCTCGCCCACACTATGATAAATATAGTTTTAGACTCCTCTGTTTCTGCCTCTGCACATCTTTGGGGATCCATTGGACTCTCTACACAGTGTACTTCAGTTTAGTGCACTATATAGAGAGCCAGTTTCCTACACCTAATAAAACCTATTGATCAAAACAAATAGACTATTTGATACCATTAGACCTCCAGCCGTGCAACTCTGTATTATGGTAGAGAATTACACGTTATAAGGTTAATAGGTGTCAATCGGTCATCTTCAGGAGTAAAATCGTTCTTGATTTTGGGTTGCGGAGTACATGGGCTGAAGAAGAGATACAGTGTGATATAAAGGAGGCAGGATTAAATTATTCTCTTACCTCTTTCTTGTAATATTTATAGTTCTATCTGAAAGTATGATACCCCTAGGAAAGAACTGCTCTCATTTTACCCACCTGGACCTTCAAATACAGACTAGAGTTTCTTTGTACCTAATTATGTGTTATTCAGAAATTAAGTTGAAACCACGAATGAACATAGTAATATGTGCTTTTTCTTTTGATAGGGTTTTGCTAAGGATGAGATCCTAGCCAACAGATTGCTAGACTTCCTGATGAAAAATGCGTTCCATGAGAAAAGAGCTGTCTTCAGACATAACCTGGAGATAATAAAGACAGTTTTGGAGTGCTGGAAAGATTGTCTTTCTGTACCTTACAGGTAACCAGAATTACCTTGGCATCGTATACAATTTTCTGAGTGTTTGGTAGAAAGTTCCGTGTCACCGCTGTTGGGAGTCCGGTGAGAGATTTCTTTCCCAAATTAAATATGATTAATTGAGACCATAGGGCCTTTAGAAGAAAACAGTTGGGGTTCCCTCTTTTGTTTTCCAGAAAGCCACCCACCCATGCTATCTGCTACCTCTCCTCCACTCCCATACATGCATCTTCATTATAGTACTTTTAAAACTTCTCAAGAGGGAAGCAGTGAAAGGAGTTCTCCATGCTTACAGGGGAAGACTGGAATATTGTACAGCGGTTGTTTTATGAACCCCAAGAAAGTAGGCGAATGCATGCCTATCCTCCACTTCTGCTTTCTTAATGAATATTATGAAAACACATTTCAAATGGTTTCTGCTCAGCAGATTCTTTGTCCTTTTCTTGCATAAAGCTTGATGGTCTTCTTAAGTACCCAAAATGTATATATTTTAGATTCCAGTATGAAAATGTTGTTCCCTTTCTGCATTTAACTACGGGGGAGGGGATTCACTTAAGTTTGTGACCCTCCTTTTTGAATTTGTGGATGTACCAAGTGTCTGTAAACTAATGATAGTGGCTGTAACATATCTCTCCAGAGAGGGGTTTCATGCTTGTCCAGAACTGAATGATGGGCTGATCAAGTCTTCTTCCATTCAGATTATGCTGCATGTAGGAAGCTGTGCTGGTGTGTGGTGGGTATCTAAGGGACTTACACCGTATACCAGGTTCATGTATCCCCTCTTAGTAAAGTGTAGGCAGTGTGTAGAAGCCAGGCTCTCTAGAGGTAGCTGTGGATGAGCAGCCAAGGCTTATCTAGGAGACATGCAAAGCTCATTCAATACCACTGTAGTTACACAGCACTTATACACATGAAAGGAACCACAGAGTTACAAAAGAAAAGTACTTTATTTTAGTGACACAATACCAAAATTACTAAAAAGGCATTACTCCCTTAGGAGGTAAGTAAATATGTACACTAATAATGAGAAATAGGCATAGAAAAGGTTAGAAAACAGTGCAAATATAGTTAACCAACAGTGACCGTAGGGGGAACCCAAACCATATACTACAAAAGTGGAATGCGAACACACGACCCCCAACTAGGTAAGTGGAATGTGTAGAGGGGAGCTGGGGGTACTGGAAAACCACAGAGGTAAGTAACACAGTACCCCCCAGCGACCAGGAAAGCAGGAGTAAATCACTGGAATTTCCCCAAACCACCCAAAAGAAGAAAAGAAGACACCCAGACAAGACTGCAAGAAACCATCAGTGGATTCCTGGAGAAGACCTGTGGAGAGAGGGGAGCTGGGCCAAAAGTGTCATTGGAGTCAAGGAGGAGTAGGAGCTACTGCCCACCCAGCTGTACTTGCAGGAGTTGGTCAACAGTGAGGAAGAACAGGTCAGCACTGCAGCCCGATAGCTGGAGAAGAGTTCCTGATGGATGCAGATGATGTCCCACACTGGAGTGAAGATTGCAGGCTGGTGTCGGTGCAGGAATTCCACCGACAAGCCTTGACAAAGGCAAATTTGTGGTTAGTGGAAAAGTGGTGCTGTCGGAGACCAGCAAAGCCAGGAGGGCTCGACCCAGGAGGGAGAGCCACAGGGGACCCTTAGTGACACAGAGGGCCAACAGGAGCAGAGGCAGCACCCATGGGAGTTCCACAGGACGGGGGACACAAAAGTTGCAGAAGGAACCCACACAGCACTACAGAAAGGGATTCCACTCTGCAGGAGAACCACTTAGAGAGCTGTGAGCTGTGCGTCGGAGAATAGAGTGCTGGGGACCGGAGCTACACGTCACCTGAAGAACCCTTGGAGGAGATGCAAACAAGCCTTGGCAGCTGCAAGAGACACGGTGCACAGGGGTACTGTCCTGCGTGGGAAGGCAAAGGCTTACCTCCACCAAAGTTGGACAGCAGGCAGAGAGGCCCAAGAGGACTACTCTGGACCACCACTTGTGATGCAGGATCCACACAGCTCAGGATGAGAGGAGATCCACACAGCCTGTCGTCGCTGCAGCAGGTGTCTGCGGATTCAGGGGAGAGGCTCCTTCACTCTGAGGGAGATTCCTTCTTCTTCTTGTGGAGGCTGAAAAGTTGCTGTCTTCTGAGGATGCACAGCCGGGGAAATGTTGCAAAGCTGGTAGGAGCTGTGGAAACAAAGTTGTAAAATAGTCTACTTCGTGGGTTTCAGCGTTGGCGATTCCTTGAGGGTCCAGTTGCAGTTCCAGTCGCCAGAAGTCGAAGTGGAGGTTGCAGAGGAATCCTTCTGGAGACTTGCAAGCCAAATCTGAGGGCCCACCCAAGAGAGAGACCCTAAATAGCCCTGAAATAGGGGTTGGTCACCTAGCCAGGTAAGCACCTATCTGGAGGGCTCTGACATCACCTGCCTGGCCACTCAGATGATCCCAAATTTACCTGCCAATCTTGGAAACAAGATAGCAGAACCCAGGGACCCTCTGGAGGAGCTTTGAGCAGCACCCCTGGGGTGGTGATGGACGAGTGGTCACTCCCCTTTCCGGTGTCTGGTTTCACGCCAGAGCAGGTACTGGGGGGTTCCTGAGTGGGTGTGGACTGGTTTATGCACAGAGGGAACCAAGTGTGCCCTTGAAAGCATACCAGTGGCTTGGGGAGGCTACCCCTCCAAAGCCAGTCAAACCTATATCCAAAGGGAGAGGGTGTTACCTCCCTCTCTCAAAGGAAATCCTTTGTTCTGCCTTCCAGGGCTTGATCAGATCAAGCAGCAGGAGGGCAGAAACCTGTCTGAGGGGTGGCAGCAGCTTGGTCTGACCGGAAAACCCTGTAAGACTGAGGGTAGCAATGCTGGGGGTCCTCTAAGGAGCCCCTTGCATGCATGGAACCATACTTCCAATACTTGCAGCAGTATTGTGGTATGATTCCGGCATGTTTGATACCAAACATGCCCAGGTTCAGTGTTTCCATTATGTAGATGGACATAGGTAGTGACCTATGTCCAGTACACACGTAAAATGGCATCCCTGCACTCAAAAAGTCCAGGAAAATGGGTTTGGAATTTTTGGAGGCACTTCTGCTAGTGCAGGGGTGCCCTCACACCCAGGTACCTGCACCCTGCCCTCTGGGATGAAAGGGCCTACCATAGGGGTGACTTACAATGACCTGGTGCAGTGACCTGTAGTGAAAACGGGTGCATGCACCCTTGTCATGCAGACTGCGATGGCAGGCCTGCAGAACCCTTTGCATGGGCTCCCTATGGGTGGCTGAATAACTGCTGCAGCTCATAGGGCACCCCTAGTACTCCAATGCCCGGGGTACCTAGGTGCCAATTACTAGGGACTTACATGGAGGGGGGGGGGTCAGTATGCCAATTTTGGGAAGATAAAAGTACAACTACCAAGTTGGAAGGGAGAGGGCATAACCACTGGGGTCCTGGTTAGCAGGATCCCAGTGGACACAGTCAAACACACTGACAATAGGCGGAAAATGGGGGTAACCATGCCAAGAAAGAGGGCACTTTCCTATACTGTATGTTCGGAGTACAGTAAAACTTTTCCACAGTTTAGTTGTCTGCCAGTGTAGAGAAGTTCTCTCTGGTTCCTCCCTTGAGAATGGAATTCATGTGAGGGTTCTTAGACACTACTCTTCAGCACCTTTTTCCTCTGCTAGAGAAAATAGCTGACATTCAGCGTGTGAACTCCTACTTTACAGCAACAAGGTCCTCAAGACCACGTGTGTCAGCCAGTTGCTGTGTCTGATGGCCTATGTTCATTGATTTATTCTCTCACATCCATCTTCAAATTAAACCCATTTCAATGGCAGGAGAGCTGTAACTAATTTTACGGTAAGCTAGCATAAAAGGTGCATCTGTTGAAGGTGTTCATTTGACAACTGGAGTGATGATCCCTTTTGTCTTCCTACCCTGCAGTTCATAGTGGATGGGATTTGTAGCATATCTGGGAGAAAATGCATTGACTGACCTATGGAGCCTACTAGAGAGGCTTTTCCATCTAAATCACCTGAAGTGAGAGAGTCCTCACCCTTCTGCCTGAAGACTGAGTCCAGAGCTCTCATAGGTTTACTCTTTTCCATCAGACTTTATGGAAGTTGTCCTTTGCCCAGGTGATGGTCAGTGAAGGAGGATTATTCCAGGAGATGGTGAATTTTCACCTCCTCTTTAGCCCCCTTATTCATATTGCACTCTGCACGGTCCCTAATTGGGAAATACGCAATGTTGGTTCTTAGGGTGCCAAACTACAAAAACCAAAGCAGTGCTTTGGGTATGCCTAGGTGTGTGTTCCATACTCACAGTGCCATCAAATCCAAGCAGCAGCTTACGGATGTGTTTGAACAAGGCTGAACTGAGTGGGGGTTGCGTGTGTTCCTGTTCAGAGGGGTCACAGCCTTTCAATTTGGGTCAGTAGGCTCATTTGCATATTGTTGCTTCCCAAAATAGATAATTGGAATAAAATATTATGATATGGCCCCAATGATTGCCAGTGGCCAAGACGTTTGAAAGCATTTCATCCATCATCTATTTTTATAAGCTTTAAAGAACACCAAAACTGAAGTATATAGTAACAATTGGATCTTATTTTTTTCCCATTGTCTAGTCTGTGTCACTACCTTCTCAGTGAGCAAGGTAGAGTTTGTGTACATTCCCATTCTAGTTAGTGGATGTTCTGTGTTCCCTCTTGAAGGGAATAAGTCAGTGGTTCTTCCCAGATGTACGGTCAAGCAAAAGTGTGGAAATATGGGTTTGTCATAATCTTTTTTGCTCCTTCAGGTCAGAATGAAAGCTACTATCACGTTATAATCTGAGGTGATAAGTCATTACATTTAATTTGACAAGCTTTAATTAAGCTTGACTATTTGTCCTACATAAATACCACAAACAAATAACTAAACAGTGACTATATCTTTCAGTGTTTGTATGAATTTCTGTTTTTTTGGCTGTGTTAAGGGCAGCAAGAATTTCAGAATAATTGCCTTCATTATTCTTTTCTAGCTTAATATTTGAACGATTTTCCAGTGGTGATCCCAATACAAAAGACAATTCTGTTGGAATTCAGCTACTCGGATTAGTTCTTGCCAACAACCTGCCTCCATATGATCCGAAGTGTGGCATTAATAGCGATAAGTAAGAAAAATATATATTTTGGTTTACAAATCTAAAGTGTATTGTATATGGAATTGCAAAACATGAGAAGTCTAGTTACTTATAACATCAGTTCACTGTGTTAACCTATATATCTGATAGAGACATCTGATTGCAGATTCTTTACCTTAGAATTTCCTCAGGGGTCAGTCGCAATCTGGAGATTTTTCTCAAGCAGTACCCCTGCATGTCTTTAGGTGGTGGTGATTGTCTCCACGTCTGTCGCCTGCATCGTCCACGCCATAAATGATGTTGCGGGTCCAAACTGTCCAGCGACCTCTCCCATTCCTCACAGTAACCTAGCCTAGGTGCCACCCCGGCTGGCTGATGTCCATTCTTTTCTTTCCGTGCCAGCCAGCGCTTAACCAAAGAAAGAGCCATTGAGGCATACTAGCACCAAAGACAGACTTGTGTGATAGGAGTGGCTTCTTCTAAATCCTGATACTTGAGGAGTTGACAGGATTATTAAGCAGCTGAATTATCATTTTTTGGAGACTCAATATCTGCATTGAAGGATGCTGAAAAAAGGAACTGACTTCACACCACTGGACAGTGCCTCTTACAGCTCCGTAATGTAAAATCTATTGAGGTACCGGACTTAAGCCGGAATCATGGTGTCACATGTCTATGCGGGGGAGCTATTTCAATTTTTCTGGATCCAGGCTGCCTGATAGAGAAGATTCAAGAGGTGAGGAATCTGCACAGATTTAAAGTATCTACTGGAAAGATTGTTGCTGAAGGTAGATAACCATTGTTTTTAATGATTCTTCATTTTCATTGTGCTTTTTATTTTCCTGCCTTCTGATTATCAATACAGGGCTCTGTTCCAGTTGTAAAATATGAAAATAGAAGCTATTTTTGTGAACAGCAAGTTCTTGCACTACCTATCATAAGCCTTATTGATTGCAAGATGTGTTGTGTCTGTAAAGCAGGAATTTGGCTGCCTGATTAGCAAAGTTGTTGATTATTTTATTGTTATGGACTATTATGAAGGGTTTCTATTGTGGCTTTAGTTTGTTGCATCAAGGTGAGATAGTGCCATACATGATTATTCTGCATACTCTTCTCTTGCCTCGTTGCAGGTCTTTCCTGACATCATTGTTTCTCCTGAGTGTAATCTGATGAGAACTGCCCCCTTGATACTATGTATGTGATTGCTTTGTTCTCACATTTCCCAGCATTTTACAGTGCTCTCGTCTATACTAGCCAAACAACATCCGATAGAGACTTCTAGCTGCAGCTTCCTTACCTTAGAATTCCCTGGCGTCCGCTTCGAATCCGGATTTTTTTGTGAGCAATACCCTGCGCGCGCTCTGTCAGATGGCATAGTTTGGATCCACGTGTGTCGTCCAGCTCCGCGTGCTTCGTTGGAGTCGTCTATGACGTCACAGTTGTCCATATAGATGCCGTCTCGGCACGCGTACGTCAGTTCTTTTCCTTCCGTGCCGGTTAAGCGCAGTTTTGGAAAGAGCTACACTGCTTCGACGGTTTGTCGACGCTTTTTTGACTGTTTGGAGTCATGTCTTCGAGAAAGACCGGATTCAAGCCGTGTGGTGCGTGTCATCGCACCATGTCGGTGACGGATCCGCACTGAGTTTGTCTTTGGTGCTTGGACAAGGACCACGATTCCACCTCGTGCTCCGATTGTCGAGCCCTGGCGCCGAAGGCCTTGAGGGAGAGATCCCTTAAGCTTCTTGCGGCCCGACATTCGTCTTCGGTCGGCGCGACTCCGTGGAGGTCATTGTCTCGCAGTAGGAGGAGGTCGCGGCACTGCTCCCGGAGCCCCAAGTCCTCTTCCTCGCACTCGAGGTCATCGGAAGGTAAGAGGCACAAGAAGAAGAAGAAGTCCAAGCGGACTTCGTCTTCGCCACGCCCGTCGACCGACGAGGCGTCTCGGGAACGTCGACGTTCCGAGCGCAGTTCTGCGGAGCCGTCGCCAGGGTCGACTCCGTGTCTTTCCCCCATTCCGGGGACCGGATCGACCCCCGCTCAAATTAAAGGATGTTACGAGGCCATGCGTCTCGTCTTTGAGCGAACTGTACCCTCGGTGGGTCTTTGGGCCCCGCGGGGTCAGCAGGGGCCCCTTCGGATTAGACACCGGCGGCTTCGGCCTCGGCGCCGTTGGCGACCTCAGGATCTGATAACGGATCCGGACCGGCGCCGGTTTCTCACAGTAGACCTCCTTCGGCGCCGGGTCCGACGTCGACGATTCCGCCACCGGCGCCCACCGGTGGCAGCCCCATCCTTATTCCGGATGATCCGGAGCTGGAGCGACGTCGTACGACGCCGACTCCGACTTCGACGGAGCCGATTCGGCCCAAATCATTGTCTGAGCATTATTTGGAACAGCCAGACGCAGGAGAGGAATGGGAGGGGTCTGAGGACCCTTTAGAATCAGGTTTGCAGCAGGACTGGTATGTGGATCTAGGGGAGGCCAGTGGACTGGACACATCTCCAGATACTGGTATGCTCTCTCCTCCTAATGTGGCTACGGAGGAGGGGGCTTCTTTCGCTATCGTGGTGCGTAGGGCAGCTGAGGTCTTGGACCTAGATTTGCCTACGGTGCCAGTCAGGACAAATATCCTGACAGAAGTGCTTCAGCCGGGGGTGTCAACATCGGAACCGTTGTTGCCCTTCAATGAGGCTCTTACAGACGTCCTTCTGGGTACGTGGTCCAAACCCAGCACAGGGGCTCCTGTGAATAGGACGGTTGGCCGCCGCCATAGACCCGCTCCCAGCGACCCTAGTTTCCTGACACAACACCCCACTCCTGAGAGCTTGGTTGTCCAAGCCTCTACTTCACGTGGTGCCTTCCCTTCCACTCCCCCGGATAGGGAATCCAAGAGGCTGGATCAGCTTGGGAAGAAGATGTTTTCTTCCTCCAGCCTGGCATTGAGGTCTGTAAACACCTCTTGCCTATTGGGCCGTTATTCCCATACTTTATGGGATACGGTGGCGCAAGTGCTGCCCCAGGTCCCGGAGGGCGTACAGGACACTCTCACCCAGGCTGTAAAGGATGGGAGAGATGCAGCCAAGTTTACAATCCGTTGTGGCTTGGATACGACCGACTCGCTGGGCAGAGCGATTTCATCGTCAGTGGCCCTTCGTCGCCACGCCTGGCTACGTTCTACTGGGTTTTCAGGGGATGTCCAGACAGGGACATGCCCTTTGATGGCTCTCCCCTTTTTGGCGAAAAGGCAGACTCCGCGCTTGAGAGGTTCAAGGATTCTCAAGCCACGGCCAGATCCTTGGGCCTTTCAACGCCAGCACGACAGCAGTCTGTTTTTCGCCCCTTCCGAGGCTTCGGGAGGGGCGTGGTGCCACGCCAGCCACAATTTAGCCACCATCCTCAGGCTTCACAGCATCCCGGAAGAGGACGTGGTCGTGGTACCATCAGACCCAGAGGGTCTGGCCAGAGGTCGACCGCCACACAGCCCCCCTCCACTGCGCCCAAGCCCTCCTAGTGTGGTTCTGCGGGATCACGTCCGTCCAGTTGGAGGGGGATTCTTTTTCATCTCCCTTACTGGCTTTCCATCACCACGGACAAGTGGGTCCTACAGATCATACGGAAGGGCTACTCCCTTCCCTTCCAGTCTTTCCCTCCTTCTATCCCTCTGACAAAGGAATGGCTGATGGAGGACCATTTGGCTTTGCTCCCCGAGGAAGTTTCGGCTCTTTTGGCCAAGGGAGCCATAAAAAGAGTCCTGATATCAGAAGTAGGCAGTGGTTGTTATTCCCGCTACTTTCTGATTCCCCAAAAGAAAAAAGGCCTTCGCCCTATTTTGGATTTAAGGGACGTCAATCTCTTCCTCAAGAAGGAGAAATTCAAGATGCTCACTCTTGCTCAGGTTTTGTCTTCCCTAGACCAAGGAGACTGGATGGTAGCGTTGGATTTGCAGGATGCGTATTTCCATATTCCTATCCTGCCAAGCCACAGGCATTACCTGCGGTTCAAGGTGGGCCACGAGCACTTTCAGTTTACCATGCTTCCTTTCGGTCTCACCAGTGCCCCTCGGGTGTTCACAAAGGTGATGGCGGTGGTGGCAGCTCATTTGCGCAGGTCAGGGATTTCAGTCTTCCCCTACCTGGACGATTGGCTGTTGAAGGCTCCTACGCCCCAGGCTCTCGTCACCCACCTCCAGACGACGGCGGACCTCCTGCATTCGCTGGGGTTCACTATAAATGTGCCGAAGTCACACCTGACTCCCTCTCAGAAGCTCTCTTTCATCGGAGCTGTTCTGGACACAGTGCAGTATCGGGCTTATCCTCCCGATCAGCGGGTTCAGGATATTCAGGTTATGATTCCGATATTTCGGCCTCTATCCTGGATCTCGGTGAGACAGACTATGAGGCTGTTGGGACTCATGGCTTCCTGCATCCTGTTGGTCAAGCATGCCAGATGGTGCATGAGGGCTCTGCAGTGGGACCTGAAGTTCCAATGGGCACAGCATCAGGTTAATCTTACCGACGTAGTTCAGATCTCGGAGAGGACTGCGGAAGATCTGCAGTGGTGGCTGGTGAACTGCGAGTGGGTCAAGGGCAGACCCCTCTCCCTTCCCCAACCAGATCTAACGGTAGTGACAGATGCGTCACTTCTGGGATGGGGCGGCCATCTGGGGGAGGTGTAGATCAGAGGTCACTAGTCTCCGGCGGAATCCGGGCTCCACATCAACTTGTTGGAGCTTCGGGCGATCTGGCTGGCATTGAAAGCATTTCTTCCTGTTGTGAAAGGGAAGGTGGTGCAGGTGTTCATGGACAACACTACAGCAATGTGGTACTGCAACAAGCAGGGCGGTGTGGGGTCGGTGGACCCTTTGTCAAGAGGCTTTACGCCTCTGGACATGGCTGGAACAGGAGGGCATGACCCTGGTGGTTCAACACATGGCAGCTTCTCTGAACGCCAGAGCAGACTAACTCAGCCGAAAATGCTTAGAGGATCAGGAATGGTGTCTCCACCCGGAGGTGGCGCAAGGACTCTTTCAGCAGTGGGGAGAGCCTTGGTTAGATCTGTTCGCCTCCGCAGAGAACGCGCAATGTCAGCAGTTTTGCGCGTTGGAGTTTCCAAGGGGGCTATCGCTAGGCAACGCTTTTCGTCGCGAGTGGAGTTCAGGCCTCCCGTACGCCTTTCCGCCTATACCACTTCTGCCCAGAGTTCTCAAGAAAATCAAGAGCGACCGGGCCCAAGTAATCCTTGTGGCTCCGGATTGGGCACGGAGAGTTTGGTATCCAGAGCTTCTCATAATGTGCATCGATCCTCCAATCAGGCTGCCTCTTCGGGAGGATCTTCTGTCGCAGCAGCAGGGGAAGGTTCTCCATCCGAACCTGTCAACTCTGCGCCTTCATGCGTGGAGATTGAGCGGCGACAGTTGATGGTTTATGACCTCCCTCCCGAGGTCTGTGATGTCATTCTGGCAGCCAGGCGTCCCTCTACTAAGTCGATCTACGCCTGCCGTTGGAAAAGTTTTGTTTCTTATTGTTCAGAGAGGTCTATTGATCCTCTTTCTTCTTCTCTGTCTAACATCCTTTTGTTTATTTTGTCTCTCGCCCAGCAGGGTTCCTCTTTGGGGACTCTTAAGGGCTATCTTGCAGCCTTATCGGCTTTTCTTCAGTTGCCTGATCAACCATCTCTGTTTAAATCACCTATAGTACAGAGGTTTTTGAAAGGGCTTGTACATCTGTTCCCGTCTGTGCCTTTCGTTATGCCCCAGTGGGATCTTAATCTGGTTCTTACCTTCCTTATGTGAGCTCCTTTCGAGCCCTTGCATAACTGTCCCCTCCGGCTCTCACTATTAAGACAGCCTTTTTGGTGGCAATTACATCTGCCAGGAGAGTGAGTGAGCTGCAGGCTTTATCTTCTAAACCTCCTTATCTCATGATATATCCTGACAAGGTGGTGTTAAGAACTCGTGCCTCTTTCTTCCCCAAGGTGGTCAAAATATCACCCTGCCCTCCTTTGCACCACTGCATCCCTCTAAGGAAGAGGAGCGTCTCCATCGACTGGACCCAAAAAGAGCGTTATCGTTCTACCTTGACCGCACTAAAGAGTTCCGGGTGGACAACCAACTCTTTGTGGGGTACGTTGGTGCAAAGAAGGGTCGGGCAGTACAGAAGCGATCCATTTCGCGCTGGGTCGTTCTCTGTATAAAAATATGCTACGCTTTGGCGAAGAAGCAGCCTCCTGAGGGCTTGAGAGCTCATTCCACTAGGGGGAAAGCTTCTACCACTGCGTTGGCACGTGGCGTACTGGTCGTCGACATATGTCAGGCCGCAACGTGGGCTTCTTTACACACGTTTGCGAAGCACTACTGCCTGGATAGCCAGGTGAGGAGAGAGGGGCATTTTGCCCGTTCTGTCTTGCAGGACTTTCTTGTATACAAAAAAAAAATATATATATCTCCTTCAGACCCACCACCATGGGTTATAGCTTGGGTATCTATTCTAAGGTAAGGAAGCTGTAGCTAGAAGTCTCTATCAGATGAACAAGTTACTTACCTTCTGTAACAAACTATCTGGTAAAGACTCTATCAAGCTGCAGATTCCTTACACCCGCCCAAGCCTCCCCGCTCTGGGGAATTTCTTTTCTCCTGTACATATGTGTGTGTATGTATATATACATATATATATATATGTTTCATTTTGGCAACTTTTTGCCTTTCTTACAGGCATGATAGTGTTTTTCTCCAAACAGTCAAAGAGGTTAGAAGTGTATTGGTTGGTTCTTCCATGACTCTATGCTTCTGGCGTGGGAAGTTGTGGAAAAGTACTGACGTACGCGCGCCGGGACGGCGTCTATATAGACAACCGTGACGTCATAGACGACTCCAACGACGCACGCGGAGCTGGTCGACGCACGCGGATCCGAACGACGCCGTCCAACGGCGCGCGCGCAGGGTACTGCTCACAAAAAACTCCGGATTCAAAGCTGACGCCAGGGAATTCTAAGGTAAGGAATCTGCAGCTAGATAGAGTCTCTAACAGATAGTTTGTTACCGAAGGTAAGTAACTTGTTCTTCTAGTCTAGTCCAATAAATGAGTTGTCCCAGGAGGCTGCAACTGGATAAAACTTTAATCTGCATAAAATCAAGACACATTCAGTCTCTTGAGTTTCTAGGAATGACTGTTGAGTTTTTTGTGCTTAAGAATGGCATTGAGTTATCCAAGAAACGTTGTTAATCTTCATCATGTTATTTTCAATAATTTGTAAAATGCAGATTATCTTAAATGATAAAAGTTATGGATGGCATGTTTAAGTTCTGTCATAGTCACAATACATTAATATTGTGATTTTAATCCTGCCTTCATCCTTTATCTTCCTCAGAATAGGGACAGAAACAGTTTTAGACACCTTGGTGTGCCTATAGTACTCTTCTAATCGTAAAACCCTTATGCTGTCCTTGCCATCTACAGCCAGTGAGAGCTCGGTGTCTTGAGGCATATGACAAGAAAACAGACCAGCTAGCTGTTCTTTTCTTGGGACAGGCCAACACCATCAATGTCGGCTACAGGCTGCATTTGTGACTGAAATTTGACAGATTACCTCCCTGTGCTATGTTTTCAGTGTACATCTTCACATGCTGGCAAAATTAGATAATACAAATGCTCTATTTTGTGGTAGTATGGTCGAGCAGTAGGCTTATCAGAGGGTAGTGCTAAGCATTTGTTGTACACACACAGGCAATACATGAGGAACACAGACTTAACTCCAAGCCAATGGTTTTTATATAGAAAAATATATTTTCTTAAATTATTTTAGAACCCCAAGATTCAAGATTTGAAGTAAATACACAAAATGCAAGTTACTCCACACAGGTAAGTAAAGAACTTTGAATTAGAGCAGTGACATACACAGAATTAGTTAAAATGGCAATAGGCTATTTTAAAAGTGGACACTGCAAAAATCAACAGTTCCTTGGAGAGGTAAGTATTGGTTAGTTTTTCAGGTAAGTAAGACACTTACAAGTTCAGTTTCCTGGGCATAGGCAGCCCACCGTTGGGGGTTCAAGGCAACTCCAAAGTCACTGCACCAGCAACACAGGGGGTCAGGTGCAGAGGTCAAAGGAGGGCCCAAAACACATAGGCGCCTATGGGGAACAGGGGTGCTCCGGTTCTAATCTGCCAACAGTTAAGTACCTGTGTCTTCAGAGGGCAGACCGGGGGGGTTTTGTAGAGCACTGGGGGGGGGACACAAGTAGGCACACAAAACACCCCCTCACCGGCATAGGAGCGGCCGGGTGCAGTGTGCTTAGCAGGTGTTGGGTTTTCAATATGAATCAGTGGCGGGATCAGGGGTCACTTTAGCGGTGCAGGCAGGGCACAGGGGGGGCTTCTTGGGGCAGCCACCGACTGGGCTAGGCAGAGGGTCGCCTGATGGTCACTCCTGCGCTGGAGTTCGGTTCCCTTTGGTCCTGGGGGCTGCGGGTGCAGTGCTTGGTCCAGGCGTCGGGTTGTTTGTTCCAGGCAGTCACGGTCAGGGGGAGCCTCTGGATCCTCTCTGCATGCGTCGCTTTGGGGGTCCAGGGGGGCCGCCTCAGGTTATTCACGAAGTCGCAGTCGCCTGGGAGTCCTCCCTGCAGTGTTGGTTCTCTGGAGCTTGAGCCTGGGGCGTCGGGTGCAGAATGTGAAGTCTCACGCTTCAGGCGGGAAGAGTGAAGTCTTTGAAAGTTGCAAAGTTGTTGCTGTTTTTTAGCAGTGCCGCTGTTCTCAGGAGTTACTTGGTCCTTCGGGTTCAGGGGAGAGAACACCGACACTAGGGTCCTGGTAAGCAGGATCCCAGTGTACTACAGTCAAAACACTGACACCAGGCAAAAAGTGGGGGGAACTATGTCAGAAAGATCCTACTTTCCTACAAAGGAGAAGTCCAAAATGCTCACTGTGGCTCAGGTTCCATCTGCCTTGGATCCAGGAGACTGGATGGTAGCATTAGACTTCCAGGACGCTTATGTACATATTCCTGTCCTACCCTTCCTGTCCTACTTTTCCACAGATGTTACTTGCAGTTCACGGTAGGCCACGAACACTTTCAGTTCACCTTGCTCCCCTTTGGCCCTACCAGCGCCCCTCGTGTGTTCACCAGGTTGATGATTGTGGTCGCAGATCATGTATGCAGGTTAATGCTTGTTGAAGGGGGGCTTACCACAGGCTGTCGTCTCTCACCTCCAGTCTATGACAGACGTCCTTCATTTGCTGGGGTTCACTATAAACTTGTCAAAGTCACACTAGACTTCCTCTCAGATGCTCCGTTTATTCGGAGCTGTTCCGGACACTGTGCAGTATTGGGCTTATCTTCCTGAGTGGCGAGTCCAGGATATTTAGGCTATGATGCTGATGTTTCAGCCTCTATCCTGGCTTTCCGTGAGAATGTCTCTGAGTTTGCTGCATCCTGCTGGTGACAAATGCCAGATGGCATATGCAGGCCTTGCAGTAGGACCTGAAGTTCCAGTGGACGCACCATCAGTGGAATCTCTTCGGCATGGTCCATATCTCGGAGGCAACTGTGCAAGATCTGCAGTGGTGGCTCTTGAACCGCAGTTGGGTCAGAGGCACATCCCTTTCCCTTTCCCAACCATATCTGACAGTAGTGAGATATGTATCACTTCTGGGATGGTGCAGCCACATGGGAGACGTGGAGATTAGAGGTTTTTCGTCTCCGGCGGAGTCCAGGCTCCACATCAATGTTTTGGAGCTTGGAGCGATCAGACTTGCATTGAAAGCATACCTTCTCTCGCTCAAAGGAAAAGTAGTGCAGGTGTTCACGGACAACACCACAGCCATGTGGTACTGCAACAAGCAGGGCAGGGTGGGGTTGTGTACCCTTTGTCACAACCCCTCTGGATATGGCTGGAACTTCAGGGCATTCCCCTGGTGGTTCAACACCTGGCAGGATCTCTGAACGTCAGAGCGGGCAAAGTCAGCTGACAATGCCTGTTCGATCACGAATGGCTCTCCATTGGGAGATGGCGCAAGTTATCTTTCAGTAGTGAGGAGTCTTGGTTAGGTCTGTTCGCCGCTGCTGAGAATACGTAGTGCCAGCAGTTTTGCACAGTGGAGTTTTCAAGTCGACACTTGCTTGGCAACACTTTTCGTCTCGAGTGGAACTCAGGCCTCCTGTACGCCTTTCCACCCATACCACTTCTGCCCAGAGTTCTCAAGAAGAACAAGAACGACTAGGCCCAAGTAAGCCGTGTGGTTCCAGAGTGGGCTTGAGGCGTCTGGTATGCTGAGCTACTGAGCATGGCCATCTATCTTCTGCTCAGACTGTCCCTTTGGGAGGTTCTTCTGTCGCCGCAGCAGGGGAGGTTTCTCCACCCGAACCTGTTGAGTCTCTGCCTTCTTGCGTGTAGATTGAGCTGCGGCAGTTGACAGCTTCTGACCTTCCATTTGAAGTATATAATGTTATCTTGGCAGCCAGGTGTCCCTCCACCAAAACGGTATACGCCTGGCATTGTCATAAATTTATGGCATGGTGCGCAGAGAAGTCTGTTGACCCCCTTCTCTGCACCGCTTTCCGAGGTCCTCTTGTTTATAGTTTCTTTGGCCCAGCAGGGCTCTGCTTTGGGCACCCTCAAAGGTTATTTGACTGCTGTCTCTGCATTTCTGAGATTACCTGACCAACCTTCTTTCAGTCTCCTGTTTGTGAGTAGGTTCCTTAATGGTCTTACCCACATGTTCCCTCCATCACCATTCATCATGCCTCAATGGGATTTGAATTTGTTTCTGACATTTTTCATGTGTGTTCCTTTTGAGCCTCTTCACAATTATCCTCTCAGGCTTTTAACATTAAAAACAGCCTTCCTTGTGGCCTTACATCTGCCTGTAGGTTGATTTATCTGGATTCAAAGACCCTTCTCCGGGGTTGGTATTTCTTGGGTGTTTATTCTAAGGTAAGGAATATGCAACTGGAAGTCTCTATCAGATGAACAAGTTACTTACCATTGGTAACGCCTTATCTGGTAGAGACATATTCCAGTTGCAGAATCCTTACTGACCCACCTATCCTCCCTGCTCTGCAAAATGATTTTTAGGGACAAGTATTTCCTTTTATGGCCCTAGATTTGACGCACCAGTGGTCGGTGTTTTTCATGGCTCTATGCTTCTGGCATGAAAATTTGTGATAAAGAACTGACGTCAGTGCACCAGGCTGGTGCCTATATAGGTGATGCAAAGTCATATCCAGCACGCATTACAATAGAAGCGGAGCTGACAGACTCGACTGACGGTGCACAGGGGTACTGCACGAGAATAATCTCTGGATCCAGACTGACACCTGGCTGAAATTTTAAGGTAAGGAATCTGCAAGTACAATATGTCTCTACCAAATAAGGCATTACTGAAGGTAAATAACTTGTTCATCACTACTCTCAAACTTAGCCAGTAGCGCACCCCAAGTCTGCAAGTCTTCAACGAGTCGATCGCTTCATCTGCTCTGGGAAAGACAAAGTACCTCCGCCAATGACCATTCATTAACCTCACATGTCCAGCCCTCTTCGTAGGTCCATTCTGTCCCAACCATGTGAATGCAACCCTCAGTTTTGCAAACAAGAGGGTTAATTGAAGGAATTTGGACTCCTTCTTCCTGCCTTTACGCTTTTTAAGATCACCCAGCAAACAAATAACAGGGTCTCATCCCAAAGTCACTCCCCCCACTCAGGTCAGCCCCTCTACCACAGTGTCCCAGAAGGTTAAAACTGGCAGAGAGTACCATGCCAATTGTACAAATATTACAATATGTTACTGACAGTGATGACTTCCACTTGTTCTAGAGGAATCTATCTTATTTAGTAGTACGGGGTGATGTATGTATGATGAATGTAATTAAAGTGCACCAGTTTGAAACGTGCATTACTTGATCCCAGGCGGGCTAGAGCATACACCCTGTTTCGTTATGCATCCTCCAGAGGTGTCTCCAGTTCCTTTCCCATGCAGCCCGCCCCAGAAAGGGAGGCTTAGGTACGACAGTCATCATGGCCCTGTATAGATAAAAAACCAAAGTCGGAATCCCCCCAGCTCTAGTAGTGCACTGAACAGAATGGAGGTGGACGAATCGTTAGGAAAGGAGGACACTTCCCGCGCTATGTCTGCAATACTAGCGAATGTTAAGAAGTGCCCTTCTCCTATGTTGAATGTCTCTTGGACCACCTCAAAGGTAATGAAAGTTTTGTGCGGTAGAGATTACCAAGTGCATTGTAGTAATATGGGTTCTGGTTGTAGTACCTCCCATTTTTATTGACTGGTGTTAGTTTGTTTTGGAGTGTAGTGTACTGGGATCCTGCTAACTAGGGATCCAGTGCCAGTGCTCTCTCCCCTAATTTTGGTTGTTGGTAACCTTTTTACACCCCCAATTGGCATACTGGTGCACCTTTGTAAGTCCCTAGTATATGGTACTTAGGTACCCAGGGCATTGGTACACCAGGGGTCTCCCATGGTTTGCAGCATGTATCATGCCATCCATGGAAGCCCTGCGTAAAATGGTGCATACACCTTTTGCTTGAGGTATAAGGCTTGTCTTATATCCTGGTCACTGCACTTGGACACTGTAAGTCACCCCTATGGTAGGCCCTTCAGCCCAAGGGCAGGCTGCATGTCCCTAAGTGTGAGGGTACTCCTGCATGAGCAGGGTTCCCTTACACGCCGCAGGCTTTCATTTCCTGGACTCTGTAAGTGAGGGGAAGCCATCCTAAGGTATGTAGTGGACACTGGTCAACATGAGTGGTGCAAGTACATCATTGCTTCTCCGAACATAATCGTGTTTCTATCAAAGAAGGTGAAATCATGCAACTACAGAGATTCCAGTGCTAGTTGCATGATAGCATATAGTCTGGGGGTTCCTTAGAGGATCCCCCAGTTCTGCCTGTGCAGCCTTATGGGGTCTGGGTGCCAGTCCAAGCTGCTGCCGACCCAGACAATATTCTGCCCTGCTGCTGGTGAGCCCACGTGAAGTAGGGGAAAGCAGAGCAAAGGATTTCCTGCAAGGGAGAGGTTTGATCACCTCCCCCTTTGTATTAGGTGTTCATGGGCTGGGGTGGCCTCTGAGAGCCACCAGACCGCTTTGAAGGGCACATTATGCCCTCCTTGTATAATCCAATTTGCACCAGTTCAGGAACCCCCGGTTTCCCCTCTGGCACGAAACTACACAAAAGACAGGGGAGTGACCACCCCCGTCCAGATCCTCCCCTACGGTGGTGCATAGAGCTGTGCCAGGTGGCCTGTTGTTTCTGCCATCTTGGAAACAAGGTAGGCAGAGGCCTCAGATCATCTGACTAGTTAGGCAAGGTAGATGACGTCTGTAGGAAGTTGGCTCTGTATATACTATTTCAAAGTAAGAAATAGTGTCCACCGAGTCCAAGGGTTTCCCTTAGAGGTAAGATAGTGGCAAAAGTAGATAATTCTAATGCTCTATTTTGTGGTAGTGTGGTGGAGCAGTAGGCTTATCAGAGGGTAGTGTTAAGCATTTGTTGTACACACACAGACAATAAATGAGGGACACACACTCAAAGACTTACTCCAGGCCAATAGGTTTTTATATTGAAAAATATTTTTTCTTAGTTTATTTTAAGAACCACAGGTTCAAGATTTGCAGTAAACACTTTAAATGTAAGGTACTTCACTTAGGTACTTTAGGAAATTTGAATAAAAGCAAAATCATATACCGTCTTTGTAAAAATGGCAATAAGCTATTTTCAAAGTGGACACTGCAAAAATCAACAGTTCCTGGGGGAGGTAAGTAAAGGTTAGATTAGAGGTAAGTAAAAATCTTACAAGTCTCAGTTCTGAGGCATAGGCAGCCCACCGTTGGGGGTTCAAGGCAACCCTAAAGTTACCACACCAGCAGCTCAGGGACGGTCAGGTGCAGAGGCCAAAGAGGTGCCCAAAACACATAGGCGCCTATGGAGAACAGGGGTGCTCCGGTTCCAGTCTGCCTGCAGGTAAGTACCTGCGTCCTCGGGGGCAGACCAGGGTGGTTTTGTAGAGCACAGGGGGTACAGAGGTAGGCACACAAAACACATCCTCAGCGGCACAGGGGCGGCCGGGTGCAGTATGCAAAGCAGGCATCGGGTTTCAGGTAGGAAATAATGGAGGGACCTGGGGTCACTCTAGCGGTGCAGGCAGGCACCGGGACTTCTTGGAACAGCCACCACCTGGGCAAGGCAGAGGGTCGCCTGGGGGTCACTCCAGCGTTGAAGTTCGGTTCCTTAAGTCCTGGGGGCTGCGGGTGCAGTGTTGGTCGAAGGCGTCGGGTCCCTTGTTACAGGCAGTCACGGTCATGGGGAGCCTCTGGATTCTCTCTGCAGGCGTCGCTGTGGGGGCTCGGGGGGGGGGGGGTCGTCCCTGGTTACTCACGGGCTCGCAGTCACCGAGGTGTTTGTTCTCTGGATCTTGAGCTGGGGGCGTCGGGTGCAGAGTGTGAAGTCTCACGCTTCCGGCGGGAGACATGCAGTCTTTGAAAGTTGCTTCTTTGTTGCAAAGAAGCAGCTGGGTTTGCACAGGGCCACTGTTCACTGGAGTTTCTTGGTCCTTTAGTCCAGGGGAGTCGTCTGAGGCTTCAGAGGTCGCTGGTCCCTGTCGGATGCGTCGCTGGAGCAGGTTTTCGAAGTTGGAGACAGGCCTGGTGGTGCTGGTGCCAAAGCAGTTGTCTTCTTCCTCGTTCTCTGCAGGCTTGTTGGTCAGCAGTCCTCCTTGTTTCTTCAGGTTGCAGGAATCTGATTTCCTGGGATCTGGGGAGCCCCTAAATACTGAATTTAGGGGTGTGTTTGGGTCTGGGAGGGCAGTAGCCAATGTCTACTGTCCTTGAGGGTGGCTACACCCTCTTTGTGCCTCCTCCCTGTGGGGAGGGGGGCACATCCCTAATCCTATTGGGAGAATCCTCCAAACCCAAGATGGAGGATTTCTAAAGGCAGGGGTCACCTTAGCTCAGGACACCTTAGGGGCTGTCCTGACTGGTGGGTGACTCCTCCTTGTTTTTCTCATTATCTCCTCCAGCCTTTCCGCCAAAAGTGGGGGCAGTGGCCAGAGGGGCGAGCATCTCCACTAGTTGGGATGCCCTGGGGCACTGTAACAAAAGGGGTGAGCCTTTGAGGCTCACCGGCAGGTGTTACTGTTCCTGCAGGAGGAGGTGAGAAGCACCTCCACTCAGTACAGGCTTTGTTCCTGGCCACAGAGTGACAAAGGCAGTCTCCCCATGTGGCCAGCAACATGTCTGGTGTGTGGCAGGCTGGCAGAAACTGGTCAGCCTACACTAGAAGTCAGGTAGGTGTTCAGGGGGCATCTTTAAGATGCCCTCTGGGTGTATGTTCCAATAAATTGCACACTGGCATCAGTGTGCATTTATGTGCTGAGATGTTTGATACCAAACTTCCCAGTTTTCAGTGTAGCCATTATGGAACTGTGGAGTTCGTGTTTGACAGACTCCCAGACCATATACTCTTATGGCTACCCTGCACTTACAATGTCTAAGGTTTTGCTTAGACACTGTAGGGGCATAATGCTCATGCAGATATGCCCTCACCTGTGGTATAGTGCACCCTGCCTTAGGGCTGTAAGGCCTGCTAGAGGGGTGACTTACCTATGCCACAGGCAGTGTGAGGTTGGAATGGCGCTCTGAGGGGAGTGCCATGTTGACTTAGTCATTTTCTCCCCACCAGCACACACAAGATGTGAGGCAGTGTGCATGTGCTGAGTGAGAGGTCCCCAGGGTGGCATAAGACATGCTGCAGCCCTTTGAGACCTTCCCTGGCATCAGGGCCCTTGGCACCAGGGGTACCAGTTACAAGGGACTTTCCTGAGTGCCAGGGTTGTGCCAATTTTGGGGACAAAGGTACAGTTCAGAGAAAGAAAACTGGTGCTGGGGCCTGGTTAGCAGGGTCCCAGCACACTTTCAAATCATAACTTAGCATCAGCAAAGGCAAAAAGTTAAGGGGTAACCATGCCAAGGAGGCATTTCCTTACAAGGTCCCTGACCCCTCTGAAAGGTGGTTCACGCAGACTGTGTCCAACCACCTTTTAGGGCTACTTAAGGGCTGCCCCCAGGGTGGGTCCTAAAATATGTAGAGCAAGACTCTACAAGGAGCTCTCTACAAGACATCTTCTACTCCTGGCCTCCGGAACCACTGCTGGTCTGCTTTGGGGCTGAAACAAAGACTGTATCCATTTGGGAGGGCTCCCACTGCAACATTGTTTCTCCAGCTCCTGCAAGATTTCTGCAACATCCGTGGCTGTGCATTCTCCAGGATCACAAAGACTTTGTTTGCATCCAAGAAGCACAAAGGAATCTCCCCTGGAGTGGAGAAGTCACTCCCCTGCATCTGCAGGCACCTAAAAACAATAACGACCGGCTGGTAGATCCAGCTGTCCCACGGACTTCGAAAGGTTCTCCATCACAGGTGGTGGTTCTGTGGTCCTCTTTGGGTCCCTCTTGTCTTCTGATCTACTTGGAATTGAACCCATGTGGACTGCGACTGTTGCTCTTGCCGAGGCTTGTTTGCGCTTCCTCCAAAGGAGATTTTTAGGCTCCCAGAAGCCCCAGCCTCCAGCGCTCTGCAATTGCAAGATCAGCTTCCGCTCTTTAGCTCCTGCGATGTGGCGCTTCTGTTTTATTGTGCTGTTGAGGCATCCCTGTGACTCCCTGTGCCTGCCACCAGTGGGGCACTGGTGGGGGCTTCATCCACTCTGGCTGGCTTTTCCTTCTGCTGAAGGCCTGCCCTGACTCTCTTCCAAGGGCTGTCACTAGGACCTTGCTGGTCCTCAAAAACCTACAATTTACCTTGCATCTCTGAATTGCATTTGCCATGGCTTGTTGGTGGACCTGCTGGTCACTGACCCTCCTGCTTTCCAACGATCGACTCCAAGACTCGTGAGTGACTCCAAGTATCTCCTGCATCTCCCTGGACTCTGCAACTGGACTTCTTCACCGTGCTACAGGAACTTCAGCTCCAAGGGGGTGGACATTGGCTACCTTCACTGCCTTGACATCTCCAAGTGATCTGGTCACTATCCCCTTCTTTTTTTCAGGTTCCTCCCGTCTGGAATCTATCTTTGATTTCCACCAAACCAGGTCCACGGGTTGCAAAAGTAGCTAAACAACAAAGGCTTCCTTTGACTCCAACAAGGGTTTCTGATGTCAATTTACCCCTGTGCACCAGGAATCCCCAGTGTAGGTACTCCGATCTTCTGGGTATCCACAGGAGTGGGCACTCTCCAACCTTCTTTGTGCCAACTGGTTTCCTCTGGGTCCACTGAGAAGGGTTCTGAATCCGTAAAAATCCAATGCGACGATAGCCTGTGGGACACTTGGCTCAATAACTCTGCACCCGGGCGCCTGTGGGATTACAGTTACATACCTCTGGTATTTTTTTTTTACTCCCCCAGCCCATGGGAGTGTAACACACTTACCTTGGTTGGGCACCTCCATTCTTATACCACTTTCTTAGTATATGGATTGGTTGCCTCTGCCATTTCCCCCATTCCCCCCATAGGCCCAATGTATTCCTATGCTATTTCTGATTGTTTCTAACTGTATATTTTGTGTGTAGATATCTCCAGGTGAAGGTGAAGTCTTTAGTGTTGTAATAAAGAAATCTTTATTTTTGCACATCTGTTGTGGTTCTTTCTTGTGTACAGTTACTGACTGATTATTGTGGTATTGCAAGTGGGTTACATTCATCTTAGATAAGCTTTAGCTGCTCACCACAGCTACCCGTAGAGAGGTCTTGCTATCTGGACATCTAAACACTATCACTAACGGTTGCCTGGACTCACTATAGGGTGCCAACCATAGGTGTACACTGTAAACTGAGCCAGCCTCCTAGGTGTATCACAACCCCTCTCGCACCAATCACCAACATCAACAGATTCAGCAAGGTTACGGAATGTTGGAAGGTCCCAAAAGTAAATTCTCTAGCAGAAGGACCCTTTCTCACCACCACCCTCACCTCCCGTTCCCAAAGGGTTGTTGTATGTTTTAAAAGATAAGGTACCACAGCTTTGCCCCTCCCACCGCTATGTAGCAATTGGGTTAATGCAGCAAGCCGAGTCTCATCCGACAACAATCTTTTCTCCCAGTTGTACCCCTCTGAAAGGCAGTGGTCCGCTTGCTGGAGTTGGGAGGCTAAATAATACATTTCCATATTTAGGGCTTCCAGTCCTTCCTCCCTGTTGTGCGGTAAAATACTCGCGAGCCACTCTGTCCCCCTGCCGCATGAGTGATGTGAGTAGGGAATTCAGGCACCAGACGTTTGCTCTCGGCAGTAGGTAAAATGAATGCTGCAAAGTATAGGGGCATCTCGGCAAGAACACCATCTTTGCCACCACCACACGTTCCATTAGGAATAGTGGTAGTGTGTTCCAGAATTGTATCAACCCATTCAGGCTCCCCAGTACTCTGTCTATGTTGTATCGCTTTCTGTCCTTCTCCATCTATGCAATCTGCATTCCCAAGTAGCTTAATTGGTCTGTTTCCCATCTCAAGGGCAGGGAGGGAAGGTCCACAGCTCCTGATACCTTACCCCCTTTCCCCCCCCCCCCCCCCCCAGAAAACCCAAAGGGAACACCAGCAACTTGCGCTGGTTAACTCACAATCCAGAGGTGTCTCTGAAGGCGTTGGGGTACTGTAAGCAAAGGAAGGTAGACTCTCGGAGCGGTACGGTAAAAGAGTGTGTCATCTGTGTAGAGTGACACTCGGGGCCTGATTACAACTTTGGCGGAGGGGATTACTTCGTCCCAAATGTGATGGTTATCCCACCTGCCGTATTACGAGTTCCATAGGATATAATGGGCTCATAATTCGGCGGGCGGGATATCCGTCACATTTGGGACGGAGTAATCCCCTCCACCGAAGTCTTAATCAGGCCCTAAGTGATTTCCCCCTCCAGTCGGATGCCCCCAAATCAAAATTACTTAGATCTGGCTACCCAGCGGTTCCAATTCTATTGCATGTAGTAGTGGCGGGAGCGGGCAGCCCTGTCACGTACCCCTTCTCAGCACCATGGGATCAGAGCAAAGACGTCTAAGTCTGACCCTGACAGAAGGTGGCTCTGGCCAAGACCCTTTGATTCAAGTACAGACATTAGGTACTGCCAGTTCGCTGTGTCAGTGGTCTTGGCAGTGTGAATGCAGACCACAGCAAATTCCTCTTTTCTGTCCTGGACCTCATGTATGACATGCATTAGGTGCCTAAGGTTCATCATATTGTTGCTTCCCTGTATGAACCCACACTGATCCTGGTGCATCAGGTGGGGGATTACTTGTCCCAGTCGAAGCACCAGAACCTTGCACAGGACTTTCATGTCTGGGTTAATCATTATAAGTGGGTGATAGGCAGATGGGTCAGTTTCCTCCGCTCCTCGTTTCAGGACCATAATGATGCTGCCCTCTCATGGTGGAAGGGAGAGTTTCCCTCTTACTTGCTTCCATATACACCTAAAGAAGATGATGTGCCACCTCCGTGGTAAACGCCTGATAGAATTTGGCTGGAAAACTGCACTCCCAGGCATCTTCCCAGTCGGGAGGGACGGTAGTGCCAAGTTTACCTCCTCCAATGTGAGCCCTGTTTCTAACTCTTGGGCCATCACCTCACTCAGTGGTGGGTCTATTTTCTTTAAATCACACACTGTATTTTTAAGTAGTAAATGGGCATATCCTTTAATTCATCATCCTAACAAATATAACATATCAGAAAATCCAATAGAGTACAGATATTTTGTAATAGGCAATTGCTCCCAGTTTCTAACAGTACTTCTCATCAAGACACGCCACAAGTATATATTATACAGACGGTATTGGGTAGAATACCACTCCCTTCTGCAGTACAGCCCAGGTATGTTATAGAGTTGGCTGTCAGTGTTTGCAACAAAAGTGACAGACATCTCATACCCTAAATAGCCAATAGAATAGATTATACTTATAAGGCTGATATGCAATATAATTGACTACCATGAAGGATAGCTCTAACATTAGTTAGATAACGCTATCAAGTATAGACTATCCCTAACCAGTATTAACCACTTGCAAACCAATGACTTTAAGTTGCCTCCATAATGTCCTAACAGGATCCCTTACAAATCAAACCTTGAATTAGTCTCATATACATTCCATAACACCACACCATCCTCCACACTGATATGAGCAAACTAAAGGTACCGTATCAGTGTCTCAAGTCTGGGAGTGAAACATTAGAATAGCATAAAGTGTGATTGTAGGAAGCTGGCTCTCTGTATAGTGCACTAAAATGAAGTACACTGTGCAGAGTCTGTTGGTTCCCCATTTGGTGTGATAGAGGCAAAAGTAGCTAGGACTAATGCTCTATTTGTGGTAGTGTGGGCGAGCAGTTAGGCCTATCAGAGGGTGATGCTAAGCATTTGTTGCACTTACATTCGCAATAAATGAGACACACACTCAATGAATAAATCTGAGAAAAGTTAGAAAAACAAAATTTTTCTTTGTATATTTGTTTCGAACAGAAGAGGTTTGTCCTAAGAGGCTGGCCTGGTTTGTAATGTGTACCAAAGGTACTTACACCTTATACCAGGTCCAGTTTTCCCTTATTAGTGAAATGTAGTCAGTGTGTAGAAGCCAGGCTGTCTAGGGGTAGTTGTAGCTGATTAGCCAAGGCTTATCTAGGAGACATGCAAAGCTCATGCAATACCACTGTAATCACACAATACTCAGTGTTACAAAAATAAAGGTACTTTATTTTGGTGACCCAGATGCCAAAAATACTTTAGAGACTATACTCCCTTAGGAGGTAAGTAATGTACACAGTATATATACTAGAATGCAGTAATAGATGTAAAAGCAGTTAGAAAAAAGTGCAAATAGTGAAAATCATAATGGGTATCAATGGGCCTAAGGGGAACACAAACCATATACTAAAATAGTGGAATACGAAAGTCGGTTTCCCACCTAGGCAAGTGTAGTGTGTAGAGAGGGGCTGTGGGAGTGGAAGAAAACACCAAAGGTAAGTAATAGAACCCACCCCTGAGCCCAGGAAAGTAGGAGTAAATCACAGTAAGTTTCTTAGCACACACAAGAACACATGATAGAAGATTATGCAAGAACCAAAAGAGACTGCAAGACACCTGGACCCGAAGACCTGGGGAAGAAGGGGACCAAGTCCAAGAAGCACTGAAGAGTCAAGGGAGAACAGGAGCCCCTGCTAACCCGGATGAAGGTGCAAAAGGAGAACCACCGGTGAAGAACAGTCAGTATTGCACCCAAGAAGACTGATGCAGGTTCCTGGTTGGTGCAGATGATGTCCAACGTCGGATGGATGATTGCAGTCTGGTTTGCGTCGCTGGATTCCGCCAACAAGCCTTGGCACATGCAAAGCTTGCAGTTGGAGGAAGATGGTGCTATCCTTGACCAGGAGGGAGCTGGTGGCCTCTTCCCAGGAGGGGGAAACTGAGGGGGCTCTCAGCAACCCAGCCCTCAGAAGACCAGGCAGTGCCTACAGGAGTCCCACAGCACGGGGACAAAGAAGGTGCAAATGGAGGCCCACATAGCATGACACAAAGAGATCTCACGCCGCCGAAGAACCACTCAGGAAGCTGTGCGTCGCAGGAAGGAGTGGTGGGGGGCAGAGCAGTGCTGTGCACAAAGAACTTCGTGGAAGGTCGCACACAAGCCTTGGCAACAGCAAAACACGTGGTGCACGGGTGGGGAAGCAAGCTCTTACCTTCACCAAAGTTGGACAGTTGGATTTTGCGACAGTTGGGGTCACTTCGGTCCACCACCTATGTGGCTGGATCCACGCACTTCGTCAGGAGAGGGGACCCACGCCACCAGTCGTCGCTGCAGAGAGGTGCCTGCTGAAGCAGGGAAGTGACTCCTTCACTTCAAGGGAGATTCCTTCGCTTCTTCTGGTGCGGGCTGAAGACAGGCAGTCCTCGGAGGATGCACGACCTGAAAACAGTTACAGTTGCTGGCAGGAGCTGAAGATACAATGTTGCAGAAGTCATCTTTGCTTCTTTGTTGCAGTTTGTAGAGTTCCTGGAGGCTCCAGATGCAGTTTTGTCAGTAGAAGATGAAGTAAAGGGTGCAGAGGATTCCTGATGGAGTCTTGCAATCTGAATCTGATGAAACACCCTGAGGAGAGACCCTAAATAGCCCTGAAAGGGGGATTGGTCAGCTACACAGGTAAGCACCTATCAGAGGAGGGCTCTGACGTCACCTGCTGGCACTGGCCACTCAGATGCTCCCAGAGTACTCCACCACCTTGGAATCCAAGATGGCAAAACCCAGGGACACTCTGGAGGAGCTCTGGGCACCATCACTGGGGTGGTGATGGACAGGATATTGGTCACTCCCCTTTCCTTTGTCCAGTTTCGTGCCAGACCAAGGACTGGGGGTCCCTGAACCAGTGTAGACTGGATTATGCGCATGGAGGGCACCATTGTTGCCCTTCAAAGCATTTCCAGAGGCTCTGGGAGGCTACCCCTCCCATGCCTGTACCACCGATTTCCAAAGGGAGAGGGTGTAACACCCCTCTCCCAAAGGAAATGCTTTGTTCTGCCTTCCTGGGCTCGAGCTGCTTGAGCAACAGGAGGGCAGAAACCTGTCTGTGAGGTGGCAGCAGATGTGGCTGCCTGGAAAACCTCAGAAGGCTGGTTTGTCAGTACTGGGCGTCCACTGTGGAGCCCCCAGAGTGCGTGTAAGTTTACAACCAATACTAGAATCAGTATTGGGGTACAATTCCCAAGTGTTAGACACCTTACATGGCCATATTTGGAGTTACCATTGTGAAGATGGACATAGGTATTGACCTATGTCCAGTGCACACGTAAAATGGCGTCTCTGCACTCACCAAGTCTGGAAAATGGTCCTGGGCGACATGGGGGCACCTCTGCTAGTGCAGGGGTGCCCTCACACACAGGTACTTTGCACCTAGTCTTCAGGGTTGGAAGATCTGACATAAAGGCAACTTATAAGTGACCTGGGGCCATATGTCCTAAAGCATTTCCCATAGACACAGAATGGGTAAAACCCTTTGATACATCTGGCCCCTGGTGCAGTGAAAATAGCTGTGAAAGGGTTCATGCACCATTTCACGCAGGCTGCAATGGAAGTCCTGCAGAAGCCTTTGAATGGGTTCCCTAACGGGTGGCAAAAGTAATGCTGCAGCCCGTAGGGATCCCCTGGAACTCCAATGCCCTGGGTACCTAAGTACTATATACTAGGGACTCCTACGGGTGACCAATATGCCAATTTGGGATGAAATACTGGGTTACCACTATGTAGTGACAAACTTGAGAGGAGAGAGAGCATAAGCACTGGGGTTCTGGTTAACAGTATTCCAGTAACACAGTCAAACACACTGACAACAGGCAGTAATTGGGGGTAACATGCCAAAAAGAGGGTACTTACCTACAGTTTGTAATCAGGTAAGTAGACTTTTACAAATAAATGCTTTGCAGTTAAAAAAATTGACACTTGATGCAATTTGCAGAGTTCTCTCAGTGTTATCCTATGGAGGAAAAACAGTGTTCAGGAAACAAAGGGTTAATGACGATTTACAAAGCCAATCTCAGGGAGTTATGGTAACTACTGATCAGAACCACACCAACAGGTCACACCGAGCGGTACTGGAGCAACCCGGTGCAGAGATACAATAAGGCATCGGATGCCCAATGGTTTCCTACGGGAGTTTGGTCCTCATGAAGAAAGGCTGCAGTTTCTGGCTAGAAAGCCAGTCGGGGACAACAAGTAGGTAGTAGACTTGTGGTGCTTGAGGACGTGGTGCACCTTTGGTCCTCTTCTCCTGTGCCCAGGGACAACAGATGCAGGGTGTCTTTAGGCATCGGGTTTTCTTGTCCTGGAGCACTCACGGTCAGGAGGTCCTGTGTGTTGAGGCTGCAGGTGTCATCGGAGAGTCCAGCAGTGGTGGACACAGGATCCATTTGAGCTTTTAGTTGTTGGGGGATGTTGTTGGCTCCGGTGCCCGACCTCAGCAGGGGTCAGGGATCACGGATGCAGTGGTTGCTAGGGAGGTCTGATTTTTTCTCTCCACAAGCTTGTGGGAAAGGGGGCCTGGCGGCAGAGACTGCAGACGTCTCAGGAGAGTCCAAGATGGGTGAGACCTCACTGGACTCAGTCTCTGTGCAACTGGGGACCTGTGCTGGCACCTTTGGTTGTCTGGCCGTCAGGTTCAGTGGTCAATTCTGGTGTTAGGTTTCCAGGGCTCCAGCAGCTACAGAGTTTTCTTTGGAGGTTCTTCTTGCCAGGCAAGTCCCCTGCCCACAGGAGACTTGAATCTTTATTGAAGGCTGGATGAGTTGGCTTCTTGTGCAGGATCCTTCGAGGTCATCAGGCAGACCGGAGGGGGCTGCTTCCAGACAGCTTCTTTTTTTCTCCTATGGGTGCAACTCTTCTTTGTCCGGTTCCTCTTAGGTTGTCAAAATCTGAGTTCTGGGGTTCAGGGGTGCCACCTAAATACTCAATTTAGGGTGTTACAGGGAATGCCAGGCGGTAGCCAATGGACAGACCACCTTTAGGGTGACTTCACCCTTCTTTCGACCACTTCTGCTGGGAAGTGGGCATAACCCTAACCCAATTGTCCTAATTTCTTACAAGCAAGATAAAGGAATTTGTAAAAAACTAACCGCTTCAGCTCGTTCACCTTACAGGTGGGACTTACATGAGGTCGGCACTCCTTCTAATTTAAATAATTTTCACGCCTTTTGCTGCCGCCAAAAGTGGGGTCAGAGCCAGGGGGGTTAATCATCTCCTCTGAAGAGACGTGGGTCACAATACAAAGGTGTCATGGCCTTTGATGCTCCCTGCCCCGGAAAGCCCACCCTGCATGTGAGAGTAGGTCACACCTCTTCCCAGAGTATGCCTTCGTCTCAATCTCTGGCTCTCACTTTTGGGTGGGGGGGGCAGTAAGGGTCGGGACTAGTCAGTCAGCACACTGGTATTTGATGGGTTTTCAGGGTGCACCTCTAAGGTGCCCTCTGTGTGCATTTTCTAATAAATCCATCACTGGGGTCAGTGAGGGTTTATTATTCTGAGATGTTTGATACCAAACAGGATTCAGAGAAGCCATCATATAGCTGTAAAACTCATAATGACCAGTGTCCAGCACATACATTTTAAATGTCTTCCCTGTGCACTTACTATGAGAATCGACAAATGCATAGCACGGGAATATCTGTTCATGCAGACATGCCTTCACATTTAATATAATGCACACTGCCTTAGGCCTGTAAGGCTGCAAGAGTGGTGACTTGCATATATTGCATGCAGGATTTAGGGAACTTGGCACACAGGCTGTGTGTCATGTCGTGTTTTCAATATTAGGAGCACCTTGTCACGCAGCCTGTAATGTTAGTCTGCATAAGGTTGGTGCTGGGTGCCGCAAGGGACACAAGTTGTGCTGCTGCCAAGGGGCCTTCTTCAGTACCCATGCCTTAGGTACTAGGGGTACCATTTACTTGGGACTCACAGGGGGCTGAAGGCCTAGTCACTTGAGGATCAAGTGATCAGGTGTCTTGTTTAAGGGAAGGAACACTAACCCAGTGCACTTCAGTCGAAGTTGCATCTAAAGACCAGGCAAAAAGTGTGGGGGTACTGCAACCAGAACCCATCTCCCCACAGTGATTGTAACAGCGTGCGTCCAAGCAGTTTGCCTGACGATCCCAATCTTTGCCTGCTCAAGACCACAAATATTAACAAAATTTTCAGAATAGACAACACTGTGGGATAACCAGCTCGTAGCCTGTGATCTTAAGTAATATAAAGAGACTTCCAGGGCTGATCGAAGCTGCCAGATTACTGAAAACCGTAAAAGGCCTGCTTATCCTTCACACTGTTAAGTTTTGAGTCCCAGAACACAATACCTCTGTGTCAATCACTCACAATCTTGAACCACTTCTAATGTAGGATCAAATCAAGGCAACACCCTTCCAACCACAAATTCATTCATAGTGTAGGGTGCAATCCATGTAGGCAAGTGTTTCAGGCACCCCACATAGGAGCAGTGAGCACTATATAAATGTTACAAACCAGTACGTATTGACTGTAGGTGTTTTTCACCATCTGCTACCTAGGTATATGGTGGATTTGCCATTCTCTGCTATCTGATGTATTACTGGCCACGAGACATTTAATCTCTGAAATTGTTTTTTTTTGTGTATCTTCTGATTGTGTGAAAGAGCAGAAGTCTCTTGTTTGCTGTTAGGAGAGGCATTGCATGTGCATGCTTGCTGAGTGTGACTGATTGAAAGCTTCTTTACTGAGGTTCCTGTGAAAATGTTCTGCTTTAATTTCCAAACCAGACCTGAACAGATTGAGGTGCGTGTATCCCTTATTTTTATATTTGTTATTTCCATGCTATACTTCAGTTCTCAAGAGATGGGTGTGAAGAAGGTGAGCTTCTCGCTGGCATCAATAACTGGTTAAAATCCACCATCTAGATATTCTAGTGAGACTCTGTTGTTTGTCAGCCTCTAAAGGGAGGAGTTCCGTATATTCCTGTGATTTTTCCAAACCTTAGAGGTCAATTTAAAACATGTCTAATGACGTAAAGACCCTAAGAAAACTGAATGAAAATCTAATAAATTCTCCAGAATTTTTCAACCTGATGTCCAGAGATGGGCAGTTATGTAGGTCTGAAGAACATACCCTTATTGGAAATGTAATTTTTATTGGTACCTATTGTCTATATATATTGGCCTATGACCGCATGGGTTCCAGCAGAATTGCTTTGTGTTGCCTCTACGTGTGATTTCCATGTATCTTTAACTTGTTTGTGCACTGCCAGCCCCAACAGTTGTCTTTTCGCTTGTAACATTTTCTTTTTACATGTTTGAAGGTTGTGGCAATAATATCTTTTGTGCAAAGGCCTTTCCAGACCTCAAAGTGCAGAGGTAAGGAATTGCCAAAATGGTCTAGCAGTTATGTATTTACATTGGCACATGTATTACTAGTTTCACAAGACATTGAACCAGAAGTCATCCCCTGAGATCAGTGGTTTAATTGATTTGCACTCACAGTGTATAAACACCACCAGTAGGCAAATGGGAGGACACTACTGTAAATCATAATATTTTAATACATTACACAATTAGATTCTTACATATACTTACATGTTGTGTCCATTTTTTATCATATTCAAATTGTAGGTACTTCCAAGCTTTAACCAATAACCTAGCCTTGATAAGGTACCAGGAGGTGTACGCAGCAGCTGCTGAAGTCCTTGGACTTGTTCTTCGATATGTTGCTGAGAAGGATAAAGTAAGTATTATATTACTTTACATGTTGTTTACTTTACATATCCTTTTGTGGTCCTGCTCTAAAACGAGGTTTGTTGATGCATACATGACAATAGACCCGATTCAGGCAGGAGACTCCTGATTTTTGAAGCCAAAATAGGCTTTATTTTGGCTCTCTCTTGCCTAAATTGCCTTTGCTTCAATAGAAGTTAACAGAGGAACTACATTCTCAGGATTTTTTTTTTTTTAATTTTCCTCTTCTAAAATGTTGGCATATGTGTTGATGTTGTATGGTGTTAAAGTAGCAACGCTTTATAGTCTTACAAAGCCACGGATATCTGCTAAGTCTTTTATGCCTTCTGTATGCAATTGTCACAGAAAGGCAACACGCGAAAAAAAAAATGCTTGTGTACTCATCAGCTGTTCAATGAATTTGCTGTGGAATTATTTGAGATGGATACTTCTAACTGCATATTACTAATTTCTTTAATTTCTGTCCCTCATTGTATGCATATCCAAAGCTATGCTCCCATTTTTGTATTTTCTTGGCTCCTATTCAAATTCAAATCCAGTGTGCCAGGGAACAATGACCCAACCTAAAAAATAAGGAGCTGAAGCCATGCCATGTGTTGGAAGCAGATGTCAGTGACGGACCACCATGAAATGTGCCTTTGGCTGTTTCCAAGTCATATGAAGAGTGTGGCCTCATGCATTTGCAATCGATCCAGTGTTGTTATGCGAAGTTGTACAGTACTGGGCAACTGTGCAAAAACCCCACAGGACCTCCAGACTTTGCCAATTGCCAGAGAACTCCCTTCAGAGTGGGGGTACCACTCTAGAACTTTGAGGAACCAGCAAGCCAGTGAGGGTCACTTCACTAAACAGCCGCTAACTCCCGAACCGGACGCAGCTATACCAAACTGCACCCCGCTGACCATGAGGACAATCCTACCAGTGTGCCAAGTTTGGTGGCACAGCACCCTCCACTGGCAATCCGTGCCAATACCCTGGGTATTAGTCAGAGAATCTTGGACACCAAGAAAAAAACGCTCACCCAGGACTACTAAAGGACCAAGAAGAAGCCCCAGGTGAGGGACTGCAGAAGCAACCCAGACCTCCTGCCAGAGTGCCCCTGTTGTCCTGGAAAATTCCCTTGAACCAACCTACCTCCTGCTCCTGAGGGCATCCATGCGCTCAGCTCCTGGCTCACTGATTTGCTTTGCACCGGGCCGCTCTGCACTGAAGAACCGACTGTGCTGTATGGGTCCCCCACCCCTTGCCACCTCGACCCCCCTACCGGAATTGTCCAGCTAGCACAGTATGCCCACCGATGACCTCAACCAACCTGCAAAAGAAGAAAGTGGTAAACCAACTGTATGATTTATATTTGTCATTTTATCGGTGACCCCCCCCCCCCCCCCCCATTGATTCCTATGGTGTGTAATTATGCATAAAAGACTATTTTTATTAAACTTCAAAAATTCACATTTTGAAAAGTACTTACCTAATTTCGATGATCTTGGTTTTTAAATTTACATCAAAATCTGAAGTAATTTTTTTTAATTGGTCTGGAGTTATTTCTTTGAGTGTGTGAGTTGCATGATTGACATTGTGAATACAACAAATGCTTTGCACTTCCCCAGGATTGGCCTAACTGCTCGACCAAGCTACCACAAAAAGTGGTAAGTATAAGGTGGTCTAGTTTTCTCCCCTGTAAACCAACGTGCGGTTGCCTGGACTCCCTGCACAGTGTGCCTAGCTTTGCACACTACAAAGAGAGGCAGCCTCCTAAATTTTGTGTATCAACAGTGGGTAAGGACTGTGCATTTGCTGACACCACTTTGTCAATTTGTGAGCATACGGATAACTCTCCAAATTGCCTTTAATTACGTTTTTGATTTTCAATTGGCTAAACACTTTTTTGCAGTTTTTAAAAATAATTGTTAGGTCCCTGGTTAGGTCCCTACTACTTTAGCTGAAAGTTTTAAAAGTCCTTACTTTAGTTGGCCTGTCCAAAAAGGGGATTCCAAATTCATAAAAATGTCCCAACTTTAATAAAACGCAAGTGACAGACGTAGAGACCTAGAACCAGGAGTTCAACCTGGAACCTTATGTGCCATATAGCTGTGACCAATTAAGGAAACTCTGCAAACTGTATCAAATTCATACTGGGAAAAGCCCCACTGCAGAGAAACTTAGGTTTCTAGTGGCCCAGCATGAGAGCTAGAATCCCCCAGATGAAGGAGATGATGATGGTGATACATCTGTGGTGGATGAAGAAGCTGTGGACAGAAGAGATGAAGGTAGCTCATCTCTCTCTAGCATTAGTGCACCCACCGAAGCAGACCTGGACATTGCCAAGCTGACCAAAAGACTGGCCCTAGAGAATCAACCTTTGGAAATTGAGAAGCAAAGGAAAGAGTTCGGTTTAGGACCCATCTATGGTGGAAGCATACAGGTATTGAGGGAGAAATCCTTCAACAGCGAACTCCCAAAAGGAGCTGTCCCTCCCTTCACTGAAGGGGTTGATATAGTCAGATAATTTTCTGCCTTTTGAAAGAGCCTGCGTTGGGTGGGAAATTGAGAAAAAGCATTGGGGCACACTGTTGTGGGAGTTATTCTCAGGAAAGTGCAGGGATAGTCTACTGACACTGAATGAGGCAGATTCTGAATCCTATAACCTCGCGAAGGGTACCCTGATTGAGAGCTTTGGATTTACAACTGAAGAGTACTGTATAAAGTTGAGGGAGGCTCGAAAAACCCAGAGCCAAACTTGGGTAGACTTTGTGGACTATTCCGTAAAAATGCTGGGTAGTTGGTTAGCTGGAAACAAGGCACAAGGTTATGATGAGCTGTATAACCTATTCACGAAAGAGCATCTGCTAAGTAATTGTTTCAGTGATAGGCTACCTCAACATCTGACAGACCTGGGTCCACTTCCCCTCAAGAGCTGGGGAGGAAGGCAGGCCATTGGGTCAAAACAAGGGTAACCAAAACTACCACTGGTGGGGGAGACCAAAAGAAAGAGGCCAAAAGCCTCCCAAGAGAAAGATGGGAGCCTAAACAAAAATAACAGAGTCTTCTCAAGCCCTCCAAAAACCTGCATAGGAGGGTGGGCCCAGAGACTTCTCACAGCCTAAGGGTAGGTATAAAGGTAGGAACTTCTATTCCATCAAGGCTTGGTGCCATGACTGCAAAACAAAAGGGCACCAAACTGGAGACTTGAGCTGTAAAAACTAAAAGAATGCCTCTAGTCAACCTGCAGTAAATACAGTTGCTAATCTCCAGATGGGATCAGAGGTATGACCTGACCATGTCAGTGATCCCACAGAGGCAACATTAGTCCCTGATGGTGGGATAGAATTATCCTGTGCTGTCTGGCCAAGTAATATGCACAAATACAGACAGCACTCTTTGATTAATGGGTAGAAGTACTGAGGGACACAGGAGCTAGTGTTACCATGGTAACTTAGCACTTGGTCCACTAACAGTACCTGGTAGGGAGGTCTTATCCTGGCACCAATGCTGACAATGAGACAGAGTTCCATCCCATGGCTATGGTAACCTTTTATTGGGGGGAGTAGTAGGGCAAAAAGAAGTTGTTGTATCATCATACATCCCAGTAGACTGCCTGCTTGGAAATGATCTGTAGCATTCCCCTTGGGCTGAAGTAGAACTGAAGACCCATGCCACAATGCTAGGGATCCCAGAATGGGCATGTGTCAAGACTAGGGCACAGAGCAAACTGCAGAGGGAAAACGAAAGCTGGATCCTGAAATAGTGGACCAGCCTCCAAGAGAAAAGGCAGAAAAACTGGGGAATCAGCTTCACAACAGATCCCAAATCAGTACCCCTCTTGGAGGGAACTGAGCCTGCAGAGCTTGGGCCTTGCCACCCAGAGGTCTTGGGCCCAGGGGGACCCTTCATTGAACATCTATGCCAGAGGCAGAGGACTTGCCCTACTCTTGAAGGCCTAAGGCAGCAAGCTGCACAGGAGGAGTTAGAAAATATCAATAGTACCCACAGGGTTTATTGGGAGGAGAGGCTTCTGTACACTGAGGCTAGAGACCTCAAACCTGGTGCAATCAGGAGGGTGGTAGTGCCCCAGACATTCAGAGAATATCTCCTCACTTTAGCCCATGACATTCCCCTAGCTGGGCATCAGGGCCAAAATAAGATTTGGAGTAGGTTAGTAAACCACTTTTATTGGCCAGGAATGTCCCAAAAAGTGAAGTCCATTTGCCAGTCCTGCACTACCTGCCAATCTCGTGGCAAAGCAGGTGGGCACTTAATGGTCCCTTTAATGCCACTAATGGTGGTTGGGGTACACTTTGAAAGGATAGGGGTCGACATTGTTGTCCCCCTTGACCCACAAACTGCATCAGGGCACATATACATACTAGTAGTAGTGGATCATGTCACTGGATACCCTGAGGCTATACCCCTTAGAACCATTACTGCGCCTGCAGTTGTAAAAGCCCACCTGGGTATTTTTACCAGAGTATGGTTTCCTAAGGAGGTAGTATCAGGCTGGGTTTCAAACTTCATGTATGAAAACTTAAAACACGTGTGGAAGGAATGTGGGGTGTCCTCTAGGTTTACCACTCTATACCGTCCTCAAACAAATGGGCTGGTTAAAAGATTTAACCAGACCCTTAAAGGCATGATTGGAGGAATCCCTGAGAAGCTCAGAGGGAGATGGGATGGCCTGCTTTCTTGCCTGCTGTTTGCCTACAGGGAAGTGCCACAAGAGGGAGTAGGCGTCTCTCCATTTAAACATTTGTTTGGGCACCATGTTAGGGGTCCACTAAGTTCTGTTAGGGATGGCTAGGAGAAGCCTCTCAATGAGCCCAAGCAAGACATTGTGGACTTTGTGCTTGGCCTATGTTCCAGAATGGCTAAGTACATGAAGAAAGCCTGGAAAATTCTTCAGGCCAGCCAGGAGCTGCAAAAGCTATGATATGACCAGAAAGCTTCAATGGGTGAATTCCAACTAGGGCAGAATGTTTGGGTGTTGGAGCCTGTTGCTCCAAGTTCCCTCCAGTACAAATGGTCTGGGCCCTATCCCGTACTTGATAGAAAAGGGGATGTCAGTTTAGTTGACCTAGGCAGTTGCAAAAACCCCAAAATAATTATACATGTCAACCACCTAAAAACCCTACTATGATAGAGCTGATGTGACCATGCTTATGGTTACAGATGAGAGACAGGAGGATGAGAGTGAACCTCTCCCTGATCTCCTTTCCAGCAACCCACAAGATGGCTCTGTGGATGGTGTGGTTTTATCAGACACCCTCACAGAACAGCGGCAAACTAATTGCAGGCAAATTCTCAACCTGAATGCTGAGTTATTCTCTCTGACCTGGAAAGACAAACTGGTATACTCATGATGTGGAGACCAGTGACAGCTTGCCTGTCAAGAGCAAGATTTATAGACAGTCAGACCATGTCAGAGTATCCAGGCAGAAGTTAAAAAGTTTCTGAATTTGGGTGTCATTGAACCTTCAGCCCCCGGGCTAGCCCTGTTGTCCCCAAATGTCACTCTAAAGGAGAGAAAACATAAATTAGGTTTTGTGTGGACTACAGGGGCTTCAATTCTATGACAAAAAACAGATGCTCAATCAATCCCAAGAGCTGATGAGCACATAGATAGGCTAGGGTCAGCTAAATATCTGAGTACCTTTGATTTAACATCTGGGTACTGGCAGATTGCCCTGACACCAGTAGCAGAAGAAAGGTCAGCATTTTCTACTCCCAGTGGGCATCAGTTCACTGTTATTCTCTTTGGGTTAAAACATGCACCTGTCACCTTTCAGAGTTTGGTAACCTAAGTCCTTGCTGGGCTTGAATCTTTTAGTGCAGCATCTTTGGATGACATAGCTGTCTATACTTCACCTGATTCACATAGGGAAGGTCCTTGAGGCTCACTATCAAGGCCAGAAAGTTCCCACATAAGGCACAGAATTGTTGTCTACTTGGGCCACCTGGTTGGTGTTTGCAAGGTGCAACTTCCCCAACCAAAGATCCAGACCATTCTGGGTTGGGATACTCCCATTACCCAGACACAGGTCAGGGCATTCCTTGGCTTGACTGGATATTACAGGAGATTTGTTGAAGTATTATGCACTATAGTTGCCGCTCTAACAGAACTAACCTCCAAGAAAATGCCCCAAAAAGTTAACTGGACAGTGAGTTGTCAAAAAGCCTTTGACATGCTGAAGAATGCTATGTGCTCTGCTCCAGTCCTACAAGCACCGGACTACTCCAGACAATTCATAGTCAAAACAGAGGCTTCTGAAATGGGGATAGGAGCGGTCCTTTCCCAGAAAAATGAGGCTGGACATGACCAGCCAGTTTCTTTTATAAGCAAGAAACTACTCCATAGGGAACAAAATTGGAGTGCCATAGAGAGGGAAACTTTTGCTGTGGTTTGGGCCCTGCAGAAGCTGAGGCCATACCTGTTTGGGACTCACTTCATACTTCAGACTGACCACAGGCCTCTCAGACAGCTACAACAGATGAAGGGAAAAAAAACCAAACTGCTAATGTGGTCCATTTCCCTACAGGGAGTGGACTTTCAAGTGTAACACAGACCTGGGACGGCCCATGCCAATTCAGATGGCCTATCTAGGTTCTTCCACTTAGATGAGGAAGATCACTAGGGAAAGGGTAGACTCGTCCTCTTTCATTTGGGAGAGGGGTAGTGTGAGGAGAGGCCTCTCTTTGACATTATTAGCCCCCCACATTTTGCCTGATGTATGATGTAGCCTATAAATTTTAGTGCCTAGGGCCCCCGCTAATCAGATTCCGTGGGCCAGAGCTATTTCCCTAAAACTGTTGTGATGGCTGGCACAATTGGAGACCCCTTTTAGCTACCACTATATTTCTTGCCCTCAGGGCATGGGGTGCTAAAGGTAGGCCCCTGAGGGAGGCAGCACTTATTGTACCACCATCTAGGGCCTTGCATTACAGTACCCCTAGCACTGCCATTGCAGGCTGAGTTCTCTGATGCAAACCTACAAAGTAAACTTTGACATGGCCTGTGTACCCTGCCAACTAAACACTGCATACAATATGGGTAAGTCACCCCTCTGGCAGGCCTTCCATCCCTAAGGCAGGGTGCACCATACTTTATGTGAGGGCATAGTTGCATGAGCAATATGCCACCACTATGTCCTTATCAAACCTTGGCATACGGAGGGCCAGCACATGTGTTAAAATGGCTACTCATTTTAACACATGTGCTGGGCACTGGTCAACATGAGTTTCACAGCTTCATGATTGCCACTCTGAACCCTGGGTTGTTTGGTATCAGACAACTCAGAATGATGAATCCAAACTGGTACTAAAATTGGATTTATTACTAAATGTACCCAGGGGTCACTTTACAGGTGCCCCCTACAAAAGCGAACTACCCTGGCATGGCTGCTGACTGGTTCTAACCAGCCTGCCACCTCCAGACAGTCAATCTACAACCTTGGGGTGAGAGATTCTTCTCTGGGTTGCAGACAAAGCCTTCCTGGGTGGAGGTGCTAACACCCCCTCCCTCAGGAATGTGCATTGTCCTGGCGGCGAGCTTCAAAGGGCCTACTACCTTTGAAACTCGACCACCAGGCCTGCTGCTGGCAGCAGAGGGCCGCCCTGTTGCAAACCCCCAATTCTGGCGAGGACAACAGCAGGAAATTCAAAGTTAGGATAGTAGAGTGGCCCTACCCAGCATGCATCACTCCATGGTGTTGCATGAGAGGTGGACACTCCATTTTATTTTCCTCCATCTTCGATGGAAGGAAAATAGCCAATCAGGTGTAGGGATGTGACCTCTGCCCACTGAAAGTGGTCACTTAGTGTGTGTAGCCACCCTAAGGTAGATGACCCATTGGTCACTATCCGGTTCCCCCAAAACGCCCACTGAATACAGTATTTAACGGGCATACCTAGAGCAGGAAATCGGTTTCGATTGACAAAAGAAGACCAGCATCAAGAAGATCCGAGGCATTAGAAGTGTGGACCTGCTGCATCAAAGAAAAGGCACCAAACCCTGTCTGCTGCACCCAGGCCCCACAATCGCTGCTGAGGAGCTGCTGGGCAACTGTGCAAAAACCCCACAGGACCTCCAGGCTTCGCCAATCGCCAGAGAACTCCCTTCAGAGTGGAGGTACCACTCTAAAACTTCAAGGAACCAGCAAGCCAGTGAGGGGCACTTCACTGACCAGCTGCTAACTCCCGAACTGGACGCCGCAGCTCGAGCAAACAGCACCCCTGCGACCATGAGGATAAACCCTACCAGTGTGGCGAGTTTGGTGGCACAGCACTGGCCAATTCGTGCTAATACCCTGGTTATTGGTCAGTCAACATCGGACACCAAGAAAACCAGTCCACCCAGGGCTGCAAAAGGACCAGGAGGAAGCCCCAGTTGAGGGCATTCAGAAGCAACCCCGACTTCTCGCCAGAGTGTCCCTGTTCTTTAAACGCCCCTTGCACAAACTTACTTCCTGGTCTTGAGGGCATCCTTGCACACAGCTCCTGGCTGTGAGAAAGTAGCCTCTTTCTTGCATGGATACCCCTACTTTTGGCCTGTTTATGAGTGTGTGTCAGTGTATTTTTACTGTGTCACTGGAATCCTGCTAGCCAGGACCCCAGTGCTCATAGTGAAAACCCTATTTGTCAGTGTGTTTTGCCCGTCTCACTGGGATCCTGCTAGCCAAGACCCCAGTGCTCATAGTTTGTGGCCAATGTGTTTGTTGTCAGTAGTGCTTAACTGTGACACTGAAGTTCCTGCTAATCAGAACTTCAGTGCTTATGCTCTCTCTGCTTCCAAATTAGTCACTATAGTTTAGTGACTTCATATTCCAATTCCAGTTGGAACACTGGACCTCCCCCCCCCTTATAAGTCCCTTGTATATGGTAGCTAGGTACCCAGGGCATTGTGGTTCCAGGAGATCCTTATCGGCTGCAGCATTTCTTTTGCCATCCATAAGGAGCTCAGACAAACCCTTTCACAGGACTGCCACTTCAGCCTGTGTAAAATAGTGCACACACTATTCCACAGCCATTTTCACTGCACTTAAGTAACTTATACGTCACCTATATGTCTAACCTTTATTTACTGAAGGCTAGGTGCAATGTTACTAAGTGTGAGGGCACCCTTGCACTAGCAAAGGTGCCCCCATGCAGTCCAGGTCCAATTCCCTGGACTTTGTGAGTGCGGGGGCGCCATTACAAGCGTGCACTACATATAGGTCAATACCTATATGTACCTTCACAATGGTAACTCTGAATATGGTCATGTAAGGCGTCTAAGATCATGGAGTTATCCCCCCCCCATTCCGAATCTGGTATTGGGGAGGCAATTCCATGCATCCTGGGGGCTCCACTATGGACCTCCAGCACTGCCAAATCAGCTCTCTGAGGCTAGCACTGCAGCTACAGCTGCTGCCACCTCACAGACAGGGTTCTGCCCTCCTGGGGTCTGAGCAGCTCAGTCCCAGGAAGGCAGCACAAAGCATTTCCTTTCGGAGGAGGGTGTTACACCCTTTCCCTTTCGAAATAGGTGTTACAGGCTTGGGAGGGGTAGCCTCTGTAGGAGGCTGGCCTGGTTTGTAGTGGTACCAAGGGGTACTTACACTCTGCACCAGGTCCAGTTATCCCTTATTAGTGTAGAAGAGGTGTCTAGCAGCTTAGGCTGATAGAAAAGGTAGCTTAGCAGAGCAGCTTAGGCTGAACTAGGAGACGTGTGAAGCTCCTACTATACCACTGGTGTCATATGCACAATATCATAAGAAAACACAATACACAGATATACTAAAAATAAGGGTACTTTATTTTTATGACAATATGCCAAAGTATCTCAGTGAGTACCCTCAGTATGAGGATAGCAAATATACACAAGATATTTGTACACAATACCAAAATTATGCAGTAATAGCAATAGAAAACAGTGCAAGCAATGTACAGTCACAATAGATTGTAATGGGAGCACATAGGTGTAGGGGCAACACAAACCATATACTCTAGAAGTGGAATGCGAACCACGAATGGACCCCAAACCTATGTGAGCTTGTAGAGGGTCACTGGGACTGTAAGAAAACAGTGGGGGTTAGAAAAATAGCCCACCCCAAGACCCTGAAAAGTGGGTGCAAAGAGCACCTAAGTTCCCCAGAGAGCACAGAAGTCGTGATAGGGGAATTCTGCAAGGAAGACCAACACCAGCAATGCAACAACGATGGATTACCGGACGAGAGTACCTGTGGAACAAGGGGACCAAGTCCAAGAGTCACAATCAAGTCGGGAGTGGGCAGATGCCCAGGAAATGCCAGCTGTGGGTGCAAAGAAGCTGCCACCGGATGGTAGGAGCTGTGGATTCTGCAAGAACGAAGAGGACTAGGAACTTCCCCTTTGGAGGATGGATGTCCCACATCGTGAAGAAGCTTGCAGAGGTGTTTCCGTGCAGAAAGACCGCAAACAAGCCTTGCTAGCTGCAAGGGTCGCGGTTAGGGTTTTTGGATGCTGCTGTGGCCCAGGAGGGACCAGGATGTCGCCAATTGTGTGAGGAGACAGAGGGGGTGTCCAGAAAGACAAAGAGCCCACTCAGAAGCAAGCAGCACCCGCAGAAGTGCCGGAATAGGCACTACGAAGTGGAGTGAACCGGAGCTCACCCGAAGTCACAAAAGAAGGTCCCACGACGCCGGAAGACAACTCAGGAGGTCGTGCACTGCAGGTTAGAGTGTCGGGGACCCAGGCTTGGCTGTGCACAAAGGAAATCCTGGAAGAGTGCACAGGAGCCGGAGCAGCTGCAAATCACGCGGTACCCAGCAATGCAGTCTAGCGTGGGGAGGCAAGGACTTACCTCCACCAAACTTGGACTGAAGAGTCACTGGACTGTGGGAGTCACTTGGACAGAGTTTCTGAGTTCCAGGGACCACGCTCGTTGTGCTGAGAGGGGACCCAGAGGACCGGTGATGCAGTCTTTTGGTGCCTGCGGTTGCAGGGGGAAGATTCCGTCGACCCACTGGAGATTTCTTCAGAGCTTCTAGTGCAGAGAGGAGGCAGACTACCCCCACAGCATGCACCACCAGGAAAGCAGTCGAAAAGGTGGCTGGATCAGTGATACAAGGTTGCAGTTGTCGTCTTTGCTACTTTGTTGCGGTTTTGCAGGCGTCCAGAGCAGTCAGCGGTCGATTCCTTGGCAGAAGGTGAAGAGAGAGATGCAGAGGAACTCTGATGAGCTCTTGCATTCGTTATCTAAAGAAGTCCCCAAAGCAGAGACCCTAAATAGCCAGAAAAGGAGGTTTGGCTACTTAGGAAGGAGGATAGGCTAGCAACACAGGTAAGAGCCTATCAGAAGGAGTCTCTGACGTAACCTGCTGGCACTGGCCACTCAGAGCAGTCCAGTGTGCCAGCAGCACCTCTGTTTCCAAGATGGCAGAGGTCTGGAGCACACTGGAGGAGCTCTGGGCACCTCCCAGGGGAGGTGCAGGTCCGGGGAGTGGTCACTCCCCTTTCCTTTGTCCAGTTTTGTGCCAGAGCAGGGCTGGGGGATCCCTGAACCGGTGTAGACTGGCTTATGCAGAGATGGGCACCATCTGTGCCCATCAAAGCATTTCCAGAGGCTGGGGGAGGCTACTCCTCCCCAGCGCTGACACCTTTTTCTAAAGGGAGAGGGTGTAACACCCTCTCTCTGAGGAAGTCCTTTGTTCTGCCTACCTGGGCCAAGCCTGGCTGGACCCCAGGAGGGCAGAAACCTGTCTGAGGGGTTGGCAGCAGCAGCAGCTGCAGTGAAACCCCGGGAAAGGTAGTTTGGCAGTACCCGGGTCTGTGCTAGAGACTCGGGGGATCATGGAATTGTCTCCCCAATGCCAGAATGGCATTGGGGTTACAATTCCATGATCTTAGACATGTTACATGGCCATGTTCGGAGTTACCATTATGACGCTATACATATGTCGTGACATATGTATAGTGCACACGTGTAATGGTGTCCCCGCCCTCACAAAGTCCGGGGAATTTGCCCTGAACAATGTGGGATCACCTTGACTAGTGCCAGGGTGCCCAAACACTAAGTAACTTAGCACCCAACCTTTACCAGGTAAAGGTTAGACATATAGGTGACTTATAAGTTACTTAAGTGCAGTGGTAAATGGCTGTGAAATAACGTGGACGTTATTTCACTCAGGCTGCGGTGGCAGGCCTGTGTAAGAATTGTCAGAGCTCCCTATGGGTGGCAAAAGAAATGCTGCAGCCCATAGGGATCTCCTGGAACCCCAATATCCTGGGTACCTCAGTACCATATACTAGGGAATTATAAGGGTGTTCCAGTATGCCAGTGTAAATTGGTGAAATTGGTCACTAGCCTGTTAGTGACAATTTGGAAAGACATGAGAGAGCATAACCACTGAGGTTCTGGTTAGCAGAGCCTCAGTGAGACAGTTAGTCATCACACAGGTAACACATACAGGGCACACTTATGAGCACTGGGGCCCTGGCTGGCAGGGTCCCAGTGACACATACAACTAAAACAACATATATACAGTGAAATATGGGGGTAACATGCCAGGCAAGATGGTACTTTCCTACAGCCTCCCAGAGCCTCTGGAAATGCTTTGAAGGGCACAGATGATGCCCTCCTCGAATAAGCCAGTCTACACCGGTTCAGGGACCCCCAGTCCCTGCTCTGGCGCTAAACTGGACAAAGGAAAGGGGAGTGACCACTCCCCTGTCCATCACTACCCTGGGGGTGGTGCCCAGAGCTCTTCCAGTGTATCCCAGACTTCAGCCTCAGACTCCCCGCCTGATAGGTCTATACCTGATAAGGTAGCCAATCCCCTTCTCAGAGCTATTTGGGGTCTCTCCTGTGGGTTTCTCTTCAGATTCTACTTGCAAGTTTCCAGCAGGGATCCTCTGCAACTACTACTTCATCCTCTGACCTCGGATCGACCGCAGACTACTTTCCCTTTGCAACTTCAGCTCCAGCCAGCAACTGCAACAGTTTCCACGGTGTGCACACTCTGGGGACTCACTGTCTTCACCCTGCACCAGAAGGACCGAAGAAATCTCCAGTGAAGTGACAGTCACTTCCCTGCTCAAGCAGGCACCTTCTAAGACGACGACCGGTTCTCTTGGACTCCTCTCCTGGCAACGAGCGTGCTCCTTGGAACACAGGTAGTGGACCCCTTAGACACAGATGGTCCTAAGGCCCTGCTGTCCAAATTTGGAGGAGGTAAGAGCTTGCCTTCCCCGTTTGGGACAGTACTCCTGTGCACCGTGTCATCTTCACCTCCTGAGACCTCTGTGCACTATTTGCAAGAATCCTTCGTGCACAGCCTGGCCCAGGTCCCCAGCACTCTATCCTGCACTGCTCAACTCGCTGAGTTGTCCCCCCCGGGGGTGTGGGACCTTCCTTTGTAGTGCTGTAACAACTGGAATTTGCACCTTCTTTGTCCCCATGTCCTGGACCTCTGTGGGTGCTGCCTGGTCAACTGTGGGTTCCCTCCAGTGTTGGGAGCCCCCTCTGCTTCCTCAGTCCGAGTTGAGGCCCCCAGGTCCCTCCTGGGTCCAGGCAGCTCCACTTTGAAGCAATCCGCAACATTGCTTGAACTAAGGCTTGTTGGCCGAATCCAGCACCGAAACCCACCTGCATCCAACATCTCTAAGTGGGACATCCATTGCATCTCCCAGGAACCCACAGCCATCTTCCCTTGGTGCATTTCTGTAGTGTTCGTCTAATCGGGGACTCTTCTTTTGCACCCTCTTCTGGGTTGGCATGGGCTCATGTCCTTCCTGGAACTTCTTCCGACTTCTGGACTTGGTGTCCTCTTTAAAGGTCTTAAGGTCCAGGAATCCACCATTTGTTCCTTGCAGTCTTGCTTGGTTCTTGTATTAACTCTAATCATGACTTGTAGTGTGTCCTAAGGAAACTTGCAGTGCTTTACTCCTACATTTCTGGGCTCTTAGGTGGGGTATTTTACTCACCTTTGTGGTTTTCTTACTCTCCCAGCAATTCTCTACACACTACACTTGTGTAGGGGGGAATTCAGGATTTGCGTTCCCCTTTCTTAGTACATGGTTTGTGTTGCCCCTAGACCTTTTTTCTCGCATTGCATTCTATAGCATTTCCTATTGTTTGCACTATCCTATGTCTAATTACTTACCCTATTTTGGTGTATATATTGTGAATAATACTTTCCTCCAGAAGGAGTAATGCCTTTAAAATTTTTTGGCCTTGTGTCACCCAAATAAACTACCTTTATTTTTGGTAACACTGAGCATTGTCTTTACTTTAGTATAAGTACTAAGTAACTATAGTGGTATTGCAGGAGCGTGCATGTCTCCTCGTTCAGCCTAAGCTGCTCTGCTACAGCTACCTCTATCAGCCTAAGCTGCTAGAACACTACTACATTTCACTAATAAGGGATAACTGGACCTGGTATAAGTACCCAAGGTACCCAGTAGAAGCCAGGCCAGCCTCCTACACTGGCTCACCGATTCGCTCTGCACCCAGCCGCCCTGTGCCCTGCAATGAAGAACCAACTGTGCTTTAGGGTCCCCCACCACTTGTGACCTCTACACTCCAATGACCCTGCACCAGCTCCAGAGACCTTCTCCTGCTGCTCCCATTGGAACCGGGAGCAGCCCAAACTTATCCAGCTGGCACTGTGTGCCCACCAACAACCTAAACCAGCCAGCAAAAGAAGAACTTGGTAAACCAACTGCATGATTTTTATTTGTATTTTTAACAGTGATCCTCCATTGATTCCCATGGTGCTTATTTGCGCACAAAAAGACTATTTTTGATTAAACTTCAAAAATGTATTTCTTGAAAAGTACTTACCCAGTTCCGATGATCTTGGTCTTAAGATTTATATAAAAAGCCGAAGTTTTTTTTTAATTGGTCTCAAGTTATTCCTTTGAGAGTGTGAGTTGCAAGTTTACTTCCCACAGACAACAGTGGTGATGTTGTGGATGATTTGCCTTGCATGATGATGACAGTTTATATATGGCCCTACAGGAGATCGATTGGCTTGACACTTCCCTCGATACAAGATTATTGTCCACTATTGGGATCCCATGCAAAAGAAAAGGTTTTTGTTGCCGTGATGTGTTGATGTGCAATTGAGGTGTTGAACCTACAACTGCATTCTGTTGAAGTTAAACCTAATGTCCTTATGGGAGTCTTCCAGCCTGGGCCTGCTTCCTCTTAGCCCTTGCTTCAGTTCAACAAATGCCTCGCTGACGCATTAATGCACCTGGTCTAAGCCTTGGTGTCACCCCCCGTTGACCATGCAGGTGGCCAGATGCCACAGACTAGTACCAGTTTTTATGATGCAGCATCCTACTCCAGGTGGCTCAGGCTTCATTCAGCAAGGTGCACCCCAATTCTTGCCCAATGACTTCCGCTTACAGGGAGTTGAAAAGGATTTATTCATTCAGGAAAGAATAGTCTCATGGGACAACCTGGCCCTGAGGACAGGAAATGCAGTTTACCTACTGGGCCAGTATACATGCCCTCTGAGACATGGTCACCAAGATCTTGCTTGCACTCCCATATGTATTTAGGGCCTCCTTGCACAAACCAATCTTATTAAGACATCTAGCTGCAGATTCCTTACCTTTGAATTTCTCAGGCATCCGATTGGATCCAGAAGATTTTTCTTGAGCAATACCCCTGCAACCTACTAGGTGGCGTTGATCGGCTCCGCATGGGGTCATCTGTGCCAGTAGTGGTGTTGAGGTCACCTATATTGGCGCACTGACATCAGTTGCTTTTCAAGACTTTCCATACCAGGAGCACAGACTCATGAAGTGCACTGACACTTTTGTGTCCAAACTAGAACCCTGGAAGTTATATCCCTAACCCTAGAAATTCTGTCTGCAGGGTAGGGAGGATGGGTGGGTCGATAAGGAATCTGTGGCTAGATATTGCCTCTACCAGGTAATGCGTTGCCAAATGCAAGTAACTTGTTCATGATAGGGACATCTAATGGCATATTCCTTACCTCTGAATGGATTCCCAAGCAATACCGCCCCCGGCGGTGGGTTGCGGACAAATTATAAACTAAGAAGTCCTGCAGGACCAAATGGTCGAAATGGCCGTCCTTGCAGATCTGGCTATCCAGGCAATAGAACTTCATTATAAGGTAAGTAGTTTTTAAATTAAAAATACTTTTCAGTTTCCAAAATCGACACTTAGTGCAATTTTCAGAGTCTTCAATGTTAACTTTTGGGAGGAAAACAAGAATGCAGTTTTGCAGGTAAATACTCGACTTGCAAATCCAGTATTCAAACTTTTAAGTCAGCACAAAGCAAGGTCCTAATCAGTACCAAGAGTGCACCCACATCAGCATGGAGGCAGCTGGTTGAAGAGATCAAATTTGAAGTTAAGTGCCCAATGTTAACCAGTGAAGGCTGGGGGTAAACGAAGATGCGCTGCTCGCAGGTAGGTAAAAGTGCCGTCAAAAGCTGGTTTCCTGGGGTTGAGGTAAGCACTGGGGTCCACAAGGCAGCACCAAACTTACATCCTCAGTGGCACAGTGGCGGCCGGGTGCAGAGTGGCAAAACAGCGTTGGGTGCCCAATGTTAACCAATGGAGACAGGCTGTAACCGAAGATGTGCTGTTTCTAGGTCAGTAAAGCGGTGTAGGGGGTCGATCTCCTGGAGCTGAGGTAAGTGCAAGGGATGCCACAGGCAGCACCAGGAGCCGGGTGCTGCGTGCCAATACATCATTGGGTGCCCAATGTAAGTCAGTGGGGCGATCAGTCTTGGGAAAAGGCTGTAGGTTCTGGCAAGGAGGCTGAGAGAAGAAACTCAACAGCTGCCCAGGTAAGTTCGCAGATGTAGGGACACATACAGTTCAGCTCCCTAAGGCCCAGGGGCTCCAGGTGCTGGGTTGTCTTTTGGTGTAAGAAACAGTTTACTGGGAATGTCGCAGTCAGAGGGAGTCTTCGGATTGAGGCTGCAGGCTTAGAGTCAGAGTCCAGCAGGTGTCAGGCCACGGTGAACTTGGAATCACTGGGGAATCTTCACAGGAGCAGTGAGCCACTTGTAATGGGGCTTGGGTGTATAGTGCAGAGGTGGTTTCATTATTCCTCAGGTAGACTTCTTCTTCTTTGAAGTTGGTTTCTTTTGGACATGTGCGTTGTCTATAGGGGAACTTGGTCTTTATCGAAGGCAGGCAGTCCTCCCAAGACTTTGGAGCTCACTGAGCTGCAAGAAAAGTCGTCTTTTGGCACAGGATCTTCGAGGGCTGCAGGCAGGCTGGTATGGCAGGGGCAAAGTAATTTGGTGTCTTCAGTCTTCTCTGCTGGTGCAACTCTGTGGTGTCAGCCTGTTCTTAGGTCAACAGGAATCTGGTTTTAGTGTTCAGGGTTGCTATCTAAATACTGAATTTTGGGGGGTTACAGGGAGTGCCAGGTGGTAGCCAATGGGCTACACACCTTTAGGTTGACTACCCTTCTTACGACCACTTCGTTTAGAAAGTGGGCATAGCCCTAAACCCATTGGCCTAATTCCTTCCAAACAAGATGAAGGAATTTAAAAAGTAGTGCCCACTTCAGCTTGTCCATGTTAAGGGGGGGGGGGGTGGCATGAAGTGGGCACTCCTCCCAATTTAACTAATTTTCCTGCCATTCCTGCCACTAAAAGTGGGGTCAGGAACTGAGGGTCAGCCTTCTCTACCATTTGAAGAGGCCCTGGTTGCATTTCAAAGGTACAAGGCCTTTGAAACTCCCCACCCTAGAATGTCCAACCTGCCTTGATGAGGTGTTGTCACCTCCGCCCAGAGCGGGCCTTTGTTCTGAGCCTTCAACAGCGTTGGCTCTCAGTTCGGGGGCCACAACTCTGTCTAGGTGGCTGCACTGGTTTTGACGAGTCAGCGCCCACGCTAGGAGTTGGTAGGTTTTCAGGGGGCACCTCTAAGGTGACCTCTGAGTGCATTTATTATTAAGTGCATCACTGGATTTACTAAGGGTTTATTAATAAGAGATGTTTGATACCAAACATCCCTATCTTCAGTTAAGCTATTATGTGCTGCGGAATTCGTAATGACCAGTGTCTAGCCCTTGTACTTAAAATAGCTTCCCTGTTGACTTACTATGTCTGAGAATCGACAAAAACAGCAGGGGTATATCTGCTCATGCAGGTATGCCTTCACATGTAATATAATGCACCCTGCCTTTAGGGCTGGAAGGCCTGCTAGAAGGGGGACTTAGATATATTGCATGCAGTGTAAAGGGGACAGGGCACACAAGCTGTGTGCCATTTCAAGTTTTCATTTTAGTTCTGCACCAAAACACACAGCCTGTGAAAACAGCTCTTTGTGCACTTAGTAAGAAAGCCCTTGAGGGTGGATCAATTTGTGCTGCAAAACTCTGTGGACTTCCTCTCATACCCCATGCCCTTGGTATCAGGGGTACCGTTTATTAGGGACTTGCAGTGGTAGCTAAAGGTTTTCCAGTTGGGAAAATGACTGTGTTGTTTTGGGTAAAGAGATCTGGCACTGGGGACCTGTTTAGCAGGGACCCAGTGCAATTTCAGTCGAAATTGCACCAGAAACCAGGCAAAAATTGTGTGGAGTTGACCATGTCATAAGAGGCACTTTGCTACAAATAGCAGGTGCTAACACAGTGGTTGCTGCTTTTCCTTTGGTGGAATGGGCCCTCAGGAGTTTGCTTTTAAACCAAAGCATAGCAGATCTTTATACAGAGAACGACAGCACGAAATGGTTCACTTTTGTATTGCCCGACCTTTCTTTGCTTCAAGATACCCCACGAGTTGGTTGTCCACCTGGAACGCTCTTGTGCGGTGAAGGTATAACGCTAAAGCTCTTTTTGGGTCTGGACGGTGGAGACTCTTCTCTTCTTTAGAGGGATGTGGTGGAGAGTAAAAGGTGGGCAGATTGACAGACTGGCTCACATGAAATGGAGTCACCTCTTTCAGGAGGAAAGAGGCCCTAGGGTGAAGCACCAGTTTGTCTAGGAAAACAGACATGGTTGGAGGCTTGGATGACAAAGCCTGCAGCTCCCTCACCCTCTGGGCATATGTTATTGCCACTAGCAAGGCTGTTTTGAGCGTGAGCAGGCGGAGAGAGGACAATTATGGAGAGGCTCGAAAGGAGCACACATCAGGAATTTGAGAATCAAATTAAGGTCCCACTGAGGCATAATGAAAGGCAAAACATATGTTCAAGCCCCTTGAGAAACCAATGTACAATAGGGAATTTAATTAAAGAGAGTTGGTTAGACAGCCGCAGGAAGGCAGACAGAGATGAAAGATAACCCTTCAGAGTACCCAAAGCAGAGCCCTGCTGGGCAAGGTTTAGGTTGAAAAGAAGCAAAAAGAACAAGTGATGGACTGAATGCTGAACAATGTCAAACATTCACCCCCAGTACAGAGTTCTGTGCCTAAACCCATTGTTTTTTTGCTACCCATGCCGTTCCAGTTTGGACCCAGCCATATGCAAATCAGTCTTGACCCTGTTCCCCATGACAGCAGTCGAGCCCAAACTACCAAGCCAGGTCCCCCCTGGACTGGAAACAAGCATCCTAGGACCGGTTTTAGGGTATCACCCATCATCAGCCAGGCTAGCATGATTCCAGTGGCATGGGGTGCACGAGACCCACGTCTGGGCATACCCTTCCCACTTGGGGCAGCAAATGCAAAAAGAACAAGTGGTGGACGGAATGCTGAACAATGTCAAACATTCACCCCCAGTACAGAGATCTGAGCCTAAATCCATAGTTTTTTTGCTACCCATGCCGTTCCAGTTTGGACCCAGCCATATGCAAATCAGTCTTGACCCTGTTCCCCATGGGAACAGTCCAGCCGGAACTGCCAAGCCTGGTCCTCCCTGCACTGGAAACAAGCATCCTAGGACCAGTTTCAGGGTATCACCCATCATCAGCCAGGCTAGCTTGATTCCAGTGATGGTGAGCACGGGACCCATGTCTGGGCATACCCTTCCCACCTGGGCCACCAAATGCAAAAAGAACAAGTGATGGACGGAATGCTGAAAAGAAGGACATCAAAGAAAGAAGCAGAAAGCTGGTTGATGGATTTCTATGTACAATATAATGCAAACTTTTTCCACAGGCATGTGTATGGTGTCTTGGTAGGGAGACGGCTGGTTGCCGAATTGACAGTACAGCCTTCGGGAAGGAGGTGGTGGGGAGATAAATCAAAGGAGGTCAACTGTCTCTGCTCAGTCTCCACACAAGAAGGTATATAGTTGACAGGTTTGGGAGTAGAACCCTCCCTTTGCTGCTGTGACAGAAGATCCTCCCGAAGGGGCAGCCTGATGGGAGAATTGATACTCATGCTGATAATTTCAGGATAGCAGACTCTCTGTGCCCAGTCTGGAGCCACAAGGATGACTTGTGCCCGGTTGTTCTTGATCTTCTTGAGAACTCTGGGCAGAAGTGGTATGGGCAGAAAGGCGTACAGTTGGCCAGAGCTCAACTCGAGACGAAAGTGTCTCTGAGCGAGAGCAGTCTTGGAAACTCCAGTGCGCAAAACTGCTGACATTGTGCGTTCTTGCCGGAGGCGAACAGATCGAACCAAGGCTTTCCCCACTGCTGAAAGAGACCTTGCTCCACCTCTGGATGGAGGCACCATTTGTGATCTGCTAGGCATTGGAGGCTCAGTACGTTTGCTCTGGAGTTTAGGGAACATGGCAAATGTCAAACCATAAGGGATATGCCCTGCTGTTCCTGCCATGTCCAGAGAGGACCTCACCCCTCCCTGTTTGTTGCAGTACCTCATAGCGGTGGTGTTGTCTGCGAACAGCTATACTAGCCGACTGTTGATGGAATGAAGGAAGGCTTTTATGCCAGCTAGATCGCTCAGAGCTCAAGCAACTTGTTAGAATCCAGAGTCCCTGATATCCACCTCTTCCAGATTGCCACTCCATCCCAGTAGTGCTGCATCTGTCACTACTGTGAGATCTGGTTGGGAAAAGGAGAAGGATCTGCCTCTGAAATAATTGTGTGTCATTAGCCGTCACTGCAGGTCTTTCTCAGTTGCCTACGAGATCTGGATCTGTCTGAGAGATTCTCCTGAGGCTGTGCCCACTGGAACTTAAGGTCCCACTGCAGAGCCTGCATATGCCATCTGGCATTTTTCACCCCCAGGGTGCATGAGGCCATGAAGCCTAAAAGCCCCACTCATTCTCTCCGAAATCCAGGACAGAGGCTGAAACATCAGTACCATAGCCTGAATATCTTGAACTCGTGTCTCATGAGGATATGCTTGAAACTACACCATGTCCAAAACACAGCTGCCTAACCAACCCTCTTTAAGTTCCCTATTGTACATAGGTTTCTCAGGGGCTTGTACATATGTTTAGCATTTCATATGCCTCAGCGGGACCTTAATTAGGTTCTCGCATTCCCGATGTGTGATACTTTTGAGCCTCTGCATAATTGTTCCCTATGCCTTCTCATGCTCAAAATAGCTTTTCTCATGGCAATAACATCTGCCTGTTGAGCTGCAGGCTTTAAAATCCAAGCCTCCCCACCTATCTGTTTTTCCAGGTAAGCTGTTGCTTCGCACTAGGGCCTCTATCCTCCCGAAAGTGGTGACACCATTTCATGTGGGCCAATCTGTCACCTTGCCCATTTGCTATGCTCCTACACATCATCCATCACTCATCCAGTGAATTTTGCTACATCTGACCTCTAAAGAGTAGGAGAAGCTCCGTCAGTTGGACCTCTAGAGAGCCTTAAGCTTTTTCATTGATCCCCACTAGGTGGATGACCAGCGTTTTGTGTGGTTCAGGATAAGACAATGCAGAAAAGGAGTTTGTTCAGGTGGATAGTCCTCTGCAGAAGTATCTACTCCGCGTTAGCCAGAAGTAGCCTCCGTAGGGTCTGAGAGCCCACTTCACCAGGGCTTATATTGCCAATACTGCATTGACGCACAAAGTGCCTGTTCTGGCCATCTGTTAGTAGGCAACGTGGATGCCACTGCACACATTCAAGACCCCAGGTTCAACATGAAGGGCATTTAGCCTGTTCGGTTCTGGAAGACTTCTTTATCTGAGCACACTCAGGAGGTACTGCTTGGTGTAGGAGCCTGGCCTGACTTATACAGTAGTGGGTACCTGATGGTACTTACACCTTCTGCCAGCTCTAGTTATCCCTTATTAGTAGGTTAGTAGTGTTCTCGCCGCTTAGGCTGATAGGGGTAGCTATAGCAGAGCAGCTTAGGCTGAACTAGGAGACATGCAAAGCTCCTACTATACCCCTTATATCATAAAGATACTATATCATAAGAGACACAATACTCGGAGTTACTAAAAATAAAGGTACTTTATTTTAGTGACAAGGTGCCAAAAATATCTCAGAGGATATTCTCCCTTAGGAGGTAAGTAAAATACACAAAATATACACACAAACCAAAATCAGGTAAGTAAACAGTTAGAAAAATAGTGCAAACACTGTAGAATACAATAAGATGCAATAGGCCTAGGGGCAACACAAACCATATGCTAAGAAAGTGGAATACGAACCACAAATGGACCCCTAGGTTAGTGTAGTGTGCAGAGGGTCGCTGGGAGGATAAGAAAACACTAAGGGTGTCCAAGATACCCCACCCCAAGACCCTGAAAAGTAAGAGTAAAGTGATAGTACATTCCCAGAAACACACTAAACTTGTGATAGAGGATTCTGCAAAGACAACAACAGACTGCAAAGCACTGAAGACAGATTCCTGGACCTGAGGAGCTGCAAGAGAAGGGGACCAAGTTCAAGAGTTGTGAAAGTGTCCGGGGGGGGCAGGAGCCCACTAAACCCTGGATGAAGGTGCAAAAGGGCTGCCTCCGGATGGAAGAAGCTGAAGATTCTGCAACAACAAAAGGTGCTAGGAACTTCTCCTTTGTGCAGATGATCTTGCATGGAGTGCTGGAGGTTGCAGCGTTGCTTCTTTTTAGAAAGACCGCAAACAAGCCTTGCCAGCTGCAACGGTCGCGGTTAAAGAAAAAGGGTGCTGCCTGGGCCCAGGAAGGACCAGGATGTCGCCACTTGGGAGAGGAGACAGAGGGGACCCTCAGCAACACAGAGAGCCCACGCACAAGAAGGCAGCACCCGCAGAAGTCCTTGAACACGGGTTCAAGAAGAGTGAGCATGGCGGTCGTCTCAACACTACAAAAGAGGGTCCCACGAAGCCGGAGGTCAACTCAGTGAGTTGAGCAATGCAGGACGGAGTGCTGTGGACTTGGGCTATGCTGTGCAAGAAGGATTCCTTTCAAACATGCACAGAAGCCCTTGCAGCTGCAGTTCACGCGATGCACAGGATTGTCTGGAGAGGGGAGGCAAGGACTTACCTCCTCCAAATTTGGACAGTTGGACCACTGGACAGTCTGGGTCATTTGGGTCCACCACCTGTGTTCCAGGGGCCACCCTCGTCAGGATGAGAGGGGTCCCAGAGTACTGGTGGCACTGAAGTTTGGTGCCTGCTGGAGCAGGGGAAGATTCTGTTGACCCACGAGAGATTTCTTCATGGCTTCCAGTGCAGGGTGAAGGCAGACAGCCCTCAGAGCATGCACCACCAAGAAACAGTCTAGAAAGCCAGCAGGATTAGGCGCTACAATGTCGCTGGTAGTCTTCTTGCTACTTTGTTGCAGTTTGCAGGCGTCCTGGAGCAGTCAGCGGTAGATCCTTGGCAGAAGTCTAAGAGGGAGATGCAGAGGAGCTCTGGTGAATTCTTGCAAGTTGTTATCTGAGGAAAAGCCCACAGGAGAGACCCTAAATAGCCCTCAGAGGAGGATTGGCCACCTAGTGAGGTAAGCACCTATCAGGAGGGGTCTTTGACGTCACCTGCTGGCACTGGCCACTCAGAGGCCTCCATTGTGCCCTCACGCCTCTGGATTCAAGATGGCAGAGGTCTGGGACACCCTGGAGGAGCTCTGGGCACCACCCCTGGGGTGGTGATGGACATGGAAGTGGTCACTCCCCTTTCCTTTGTCCAGTTTTCGGGCCAGAGCAGGGCCTGGGGGTTCCCTGAACCGGTGTAGACTGGCTTATGCAAGGAGGGCACCATCTGTGCCCTTCAAAGCATTTCCAGAGGCTGGGGGGAGGCTAATCCTCCTCAGTCCTTAACACCTATTTCCAAAGGGAGAGGGTATAACACCCTCTCTCAGATGAAATTCTTTGTTCTGTCTTCCTGGGACTGGGCTGCCCACCCCCCAGGAGCTGCAGAGAAAACCCCAGAGAGCTAGTTTGGCAGTACACGGGGCCCATGCTGGAGCCCCGGGATGCATGGGATTGGCACCCCAATACCAGATTTGGCATGAGGGGGGCAATTCCATGATCTTAGACACGTTTCTTGGCCATATTCGGAGTTATCATTGTTAAGCTACATATAGGTATTGACCTATATGTAGTGCACACGTGTAATGGTGTCCCGGCACTCACAAAGTCTAGGGAAATTGCCCTGAACTATGTAGGGGCCACTTTGCTAGTGCAAGCGTGCCCTCACTCTTAGTAACTTTGCACCTAACCTTCACTAAGTGAGGGTTAGACATATTGGTGACTTATAAGTTACTTAAGTGCACTGTAAAATAGCTGTGAAATAACGTGTGCTTTATTTCACTCAGGCTGCAGTGGCAGTCCTGTGTAAGATTTGTCTGAGCTCCTTATGGGTGGAAAAAGAAATGCTGCAGCCCACAGGGATCTCCTGGAACCCTGGGTACCTGAGTACCATATACTAGGGAATTATAAAGGTGTTCCAGCGTGCCAATTAGAATTGGTGAAAATGGTCCCTAGCCTATAGTGACAATTTTAAAGGCAGAGAGAGCATAAGCACTGAGATTCTGATTAGCAGAGCCTCAGTGACACAGTTAGTCACTACACGGGTACACACATTCAGGCCACAAACTATGAGCACTGGGGTCCTGGCTAGCAGGATTCCAGTGAGACAGGCAAAAACGAACTTGCATACATGTAAAAATGGGGGTAACATGACAGGCAAGATGGTACTTTCCTACACTTGGGTATCAATTTTAAAGGTGAGGGATCTGTGCTATGAGTATCTACCAGAAAAAACAATTTACTTACCTTTGGTAACATTCTTTCGGTGAATACTCGCTCTCACTTCTGAATCCTTACTGGCCTCCTACATTCCTGTGCTGTGAAGTGGTCTCTTTTACCATCTAAAAAAATTCCAAACTAGAGTTCTGCACACTTGTACTCACAATTGTTTTGTGCTCCGCATTTGAGGGTGTTGAATGTGTTAAGCTGGAAACTGATAATGGTGTGCAGCGGTAGCACTGGTACATGGCTCCCTCTATTACTTCTGGGGTAAAACAAATACAGCGTGGAGCTGAACAGTACCACCTGGCGTTGCACGTGAGCGGCATTGCAAAAATTCTTTGGATCCAGGCTAGTGCATGGGGTGTTCTGATGATGAGGAACCTATAGTTAGAGTATCCACCAGTGTTACCCGAAGGTAAGTAATTTGTTGTTTTGGTGAAAAACTATTTAACTCGTATGAAAGAATATAAGTTGTGCATTTGTGAATCAATATAATTGAGTTCCACCAAATACTAATTGGTTTTGCTGGTATGTTAGTAAAATGTTCTGCAATACATCAGTTGCATACAATCAGGAAATGTAACTTTTTTGGTATTTTAGCAAAAACGCACCTGTATGAACATCCTTGTTTTATGCTGAATTAATTAATTTAATTGCAACATTCCTAAAATCCATCCACACTTAATACGTCAACGTGTTGTGGCCTACAATATCTGATAGATGTAGGGAAGTACCCTCTTTCTTGGCGTGGTTACCCCGTTTTTCTGTCTGATGTCAGTGTGTTTGGCTGTGTTCACTGCGATCCTGCTAACCAGGACCCCAATGATTATGCTCTCTCTTCCAAAACTCTGTAGTTCATCCCACAATTGGCATACTGGTGCCCCCATTAAAGTCCCTAGTATATGGTACCCAGGTCATTGGGGTTCCAGTGGATCCTTATAGGCTGCAACAGTTATTCTGCCACCCATAGGGAGCCCATGCAAAGAGTTCTGCAGGCCTGCCATTGCAGTCTGCGTGAACTGGGTGCATGCACCCATTTTCACTATAGGTCACTGCACCAGATCACTAGGTCACCCCTATGGTAGGCCCTCTCAGCCCAGAGGGCAGGGTGCAGGTACCTGTGTGTGAGTTCACTCCTGCACTAGCAGAGGTGCCACCATAAACTCCTGATCCATTTTCCTGGACTTTGTGAGTGTGGGGACGCCATTTTACACGTGTGCTGGACATGGGTCACTACCTATGTCCAGCTACATAATGGTAACTCCGAACCTAGGCATGTTTGGTTTCAAACATGTTGGAATCATACCCCAATACTTTTGCAAGTATTGGTTGTTTGATTCCATGCACTCTGGGGGCTCCTTAGAGGACCACCAGCATTGCTTCTACAGCCTTCTGAGTATTTCCAGGCAGCCACATCTGTTGCCACCTACAGACAGATTTCTTCCCTCTGGTTGGTTGAGCAGCTCAAGCCCAGGAAGGCAGAACAAAGGATTTCCTTTGTGAGAGGGGTGTTACACCCATTTCCTTTAGAAATAGGTGTTACATGACTTGTGAGTGGTAGCCTCCCCAAGCCACTGGTATGCTTTGAAGGGCACATTTGGTGCCCTCCACGCATAACAGTCTACAACAGTTCAGGGACCTTCAGTCCCTGCTCTTGTGCGAAACTGGACTATGAAAAGGGGAATGACCGCTCCCCTGTCCATCACCACCCCAGGGATGGTGCCCAGTTCTCCCCCAGAGGGTCCCTGGGTTTTGCCATCTTGAATCCAAGGTTGGCTGGGAGCATCTGAGTGGCCAGGTCAGGCAGATGTCAAAGCCCCTCCTTGACAGGTGGCCACCCCGCTAGATGACCAATCCCCCTTTCAGGGCTATTTAGGGACTCTCTTTTGGGCAGTTCCTCAGATTCGGCCTGCAAGATTCCAGCAGGATTCCTCTGCACCCCTTACTTTGACTTCTGACCAAAGAAACTGCATCTGGACTCTTCAGGACCCGACAATCTGCAACAAAGATGAAGACTTCGCCTACAATATTGTTTCCACGACTTCTTCGAGCTTTTGCAACATTTTCCCGGTCGTGCATCCTCTGAGTACAGCCTATCTTCGGTCTGCTCAGGAAAGAAGGAATCTCCCTTGGAGTGAAGCAGCCACCTCCCTGCATCTGCAGTCACCAACAACGACTGGCTGCGTGGATCTCCTCTGATGCTGAGCTGCGTGGATCCTGCATCATGGGTGGTGGTCGAAAGTGGTCCTGTCGGTCCTCTCTACCAGCTGTCCAACGTGGTTGGAGATAAGCCCTTGCCTATCCACAAGGACAGTAGCCCCATGCACTGTCTTTTGAAGCTGCCAAGGCTTGTTGCCATTTCTTCCAAGGGGTCTTAAGGTTTCGTTAGCTCCCGCCCCCAGCACTCCATCCTGCGATGCACAGCTCCCTGAGTGGCTCCCCTGCGGTGTGGGACTCATTTTCGTACTGTTGCGCGGGGCTCCTTCTGCATCTTCTTTGTCCCCATCTGGTGGGACTCTTGTGAGTGCTGCTTGTGCGTCTGTGGGCTCTCTGCCATGCTGAGGGCTCCCTCTGACTGTGCCTCCTGGGTTGAGTCCTCCTGGACCTTACTGGTCCCTGGCAGCACCACGTTCCGCCAACCGTGGGTTTTGCCTGTGCCAAGGCTTGTTGGTGGAATCCGGACATGCAAACCCAACTGCAATCTTCCTTCTGGCGTGCAACATCACCTGCATCCTCCAGGAACTCAACTCTGACTCCAGAGGTGCAGTGCTGACTTTCCTTCTGCACCGTCGACCAACTCCTGCATCCTCAACTTGGTAGGTAGGAGCTCCTGCCCCTACTGGACTCTGCTGTGTCTTCTGGACTTGATCCCCTCTTTCCACGGGTCTTCCCCTTCTGGAATCCACTGTTGGTTTCTTGCAGTAATCTCTGGGTTTTGCAATTCTCTTCTTTTCTTGTGTGTGTGTTTTGGGTAAATTCTAGTGATTTATTCCTGCTTTCCTGGTCGCTGGGGGATGTTGTGGTACTTACCTTTGTGTTTTCCTGGTACCTCCAGTGCCCCTCTACACACTCCACTTACTTGGGTGGGGGTCAAACTCTTGCATACCATGTTTTTTAGTATATGGTTTGTGCTCCCCCTAGGGCCACAATTATCTATTGAGTTTTACACAGTTTGCACTGTTTTCTAACTATTTGTATGTCCATTTCTGACAACTAGTGTATATATCTTGTGCATTACGTACCTCCTAAGGGAGTATTGCCTCCATAGTATTTTTGGTGCTGCTCCCATAGTAAAATACCTTTATTTTGTAATACTGAGTGCATTCTTTCATGTGTATAATAAGTGCTTTGTGACTACAGTGGTTTGCATGGGTTTTGCATGTCTCCTAGATAAGCCTTAGCTGCTAATCCACAGTTACCTCTAGAGAGTCTGGCTTCTAGACACTGCCTACACTACACTAATAGGGGTTGCCTGGACTTGGTCTAAGGTGTAAGTACCTTAGGTACCTACCACATACCAGGCCAGCTTCCTACATTGGTGGTGCAGTGGTGGGATAAGAACTTAAAATTGCCTTATCACTCTGTCACCTGGTACTGTCCACAGGAAAGACCACTCCTTAGTTAGAGGTACACATTGTACCTAGTGTCCGAGATCTAGTCTCTGGGTTTAGGTAAGCTAGGGGTCTAGGCATAGCCTTTGCTCCAAACTTCTTAATAGAGACTAGAAGTTAGGGAGGTTACGCATACCCTACACCACTCTAAAACATACCACGTCGGCAACTGGGAATTGAAAGGGATGTGTGCTGAAATGCAGTTAGACATGGGGAGGAATCCTAATAAGAGTCTGCTCTTAGGACTCCTCCTCCTTTATTCCAGTAACAAGCTGATGACCAGTAGGAGGAGGGAGTATATTCTAACCCCTCAGAAATAGACAAATACATTTTAGATCTTGGATGTGGTCAACAGGAGACTTCATAGGGTCACAATGTTCCCAGCAGACCCACTAGCATAGCTGGAAGCACTGCAATAAGTGGGAGGAGAAAGCATACTAGTAGGGCTCACTTTACACCCAGAGTGCTAGTGGAAAGTGTCAGTAAGCCTAGGGATAGAGCCTCCTCTGCCCATTCCCATGTGACCTCAGTGTCTGAGGGGACCAACTGCTCAAATCCAGAGGGAGACTCACTCCCTAGACAGGGAACTCAGGAAAGTGCAACTGGAAGAGGCCAGGCTGAGGCTGCAGCAGCAATAGCTAGCCTTAGATAGGGAGGCCTTAGCAGTTGGGAGGGAAAGGCAGGGGTTGTGGCTAATACCCCATGGTGGCAGCAGCAGCTCAGGTTTCAAGGAGCACGTGGTCAGGAGGACTCTTTTGACTCTGGACACCTGCACAAAATTGTTCCCTCCTTCAAGGTAGGGGATGATATCTATAAGTGGTTTGCTGCACTTGAGAGGGCCTGTAAAGTTCAGAGGGTTCCTCAAAGGCAGTGGGCTGCTATCCTCTGGTTGCCCTTCTCCTCTGGTTGCCCTTCTCTGACAAAGGGAGGGATAGACTTCTCACTGTCAGAGAAGAAGATGCACACAACTACAATATCTTTAAGTCCGCACTCTTAGATGGGTTTGGTCTCACTACTGAGCAATTTAGAATAAAGTTCAGGGAGACCAGAAAAGAGTCCTCACAAGATTGGATAGACTTTGTGGACTGTTTTGTTAAAGCTTTGGAGGCTGGTTATATGGCAGCAATGTGTCTGATAATGAGGGCCTGTATAGCTTAATTCTGCGAGAGTATATCCTTAATAATTGTGTGCCCAATTTGTTGCATCAGTATCTAGTGGACTCAGATCTGACCTCTCCCCAAGAATTGGGTAAGAAAGTAGACAAATGGGTCGGAACTAGAGTGAGGAGAAAAGCTCATACAGGGGGTGACAAAGACAAGAAATAGGAAGCAGGTAAGTCTCATAACAAAGGTGGGGATAAAGATAAAAAGGAGTCTTCATCAGGCCCACAAAACTCTTCTGGGGCGAGTCTAAAACCTCTTCCTCAAACAATCAGGTGAAAAAGCCTTGGTGTTACATGTGTAAGAACAAAGGCCAGGAGACAGCTCATGCCCTAAGAAAAACACCAAGCCACCCACCACTACAACCCCTCCCCTACCGCTGGTGCCCCTAGCAATAGCATTAGTGGTGGGAATAATAATAAAAATAACCAATCCAAGAGTGTAACAGGGCTAACTCTGGGAAGTATAGTGGGGGCTGGTTTAGTTAGGGAAATCACTGAGTTTAGTCTCTGATGGGGGCATGGGCTTTGCCACCCTTGCTGCTTGTCCCCTTAACATGATTAAGTGCACGCAGCAACCCTTGATAAATGGTGTTCATGCAGAGGGCTACAGGGACACAGGTGCCAGTGTCACCATGGTGACTGAAAAACTGGTGTCCCCTGAGCAATACCTACATGGTCACCAGTACGAAGTGGCTGACTTCCACAACAATACTGTGAGCCACCCCTTGGCAGGTTGCTCTCAGCTGAGGGGGCGAGGAGATTACTGGTCCTAAAAAGGTAGTAGTGTCCACAGACCTACCTGTAGAGTATCTACTAGGGAATGACTTGGAGACTTCAGCTTGAGCGGAAGTACATTTGGAAGCCCATGGAGCAGTGCTGGGTATTCCAGGTCACATCATTGCTCTGACAAGGGCTCGGCCAAAAAGAAAAGGGAACAGGGAAACTTGGATCCTGAAACCATGGACCAAGAACTTCATAAAAGCAAGGGTAGGAATGGTAAGAAATTATCCCCTACCCCACCCTCCACTGAGGATTCCCCTTTGATGAAGAGGAATCCATTCCCTGGACATAACCTACACATGAAGAACGTAAAGCTGACACAGCTGATGAGCGCTTTAGGTGCAGGGGGGGCCTGCCAGGAAGGAATTAAGTGTGGCTTAACAGACGTGTCCCACAGTAGAGGGTTTGAGGCAGAAAGCTGTCCAACAGGAGACAGGGGATGTCAGTACACCCACAAGGTGTACTGGGAAGATAACCTTCTGTATTCAGAGCCAAGGGAACCCAAACCTGATGCCACCAGGAGATTGGTAGTATCTCTGCAATACGGATACTTTTTATTGACCTTAGCACATGACATTCCCATAGCTGGTCACCTGGGGCAAAGTAAAACTTGGGACAGACTAGTCCCTCAGTTTCACTAGTCGCATACGTCTGAAAACACAAAGGAGTTTTGTCGCTCCTGTGTCACCTGTCACACCAGTGGCAAGACAGGTGGCACCCCAAAGGCCCCTTTAATCCCACTACCAGTGGTTGAGCTACCCTTTGAAAGGGTAGGGGTTGACATTGTTGGCCCTCTAGACCATCGCACAGCTTCTGGCAATAGATTTATACCAGTGGTGGGGGACCATGCCAACAGGTATCCAGAAGCCATACCTCTAAGGACCACTAAAACTCCTGCAGAGTCCAAAGCCCTCCTGGGTATTTTATCCAGAGTGGGTTTCCCCAAAAGAGGTAGTATCAGACAGGGGTAGCAACTTAATTTCTGCATACTTGAAAGCTATGTGGAAAGAGTGTGGTGTAACTTATAAGTAATCCACACCTTAGCACCCCCAAACAAATGGGTTAGTTGAGAGGTTAAACAAAACTCAAAGTTAGATAATGGGGCTCTCTGAAAAACTCAGGAGGAGATGAGATGTCCTTTTACCATGCCTCCTTTTTGCCTATGGGGAGGTCCCTCAGAAGGGGTGGGCTAAAGCTCCTTTGAGGTTCTGTTTGTGCTCCCTGTCAGGGGTCTGTAGGAGGCTGGCCTGGTTTGTAGTGGGTACCTATCTAGGAGACATGCAAAGCTCATGCAATACCACTGTAGTCACATATGAAAGAAAACACTCAGTGTTACAAAAATAAAGGTACTTTATTTTGGTGACAAAAATACAATAGAGATTATACTCCTTTAGGAGGTATGTAATACACAAATTATATACACTAGTATGCAAAAACAGGTGTAACAACAGTTAGAAAACAGTGCAAATAGTGAAAATCATAATAGTTAGAAATGGGCCTAGGGGGAACACAAGCCATATACTAAGAGAGTGGACTACAAATGTCGGTTTCCCACCTAGGCAAGTGTAGTGTGTAGTGTTGCTGGGAGTACTAGAAAACTCCAAGGTAAGTACTAGAACCCACCCCAGAGCCCAGGAAAGTAGGAGTAAAGTATAGAAACTTTCCTAGAACACACAAGAAAGAAGATTATGCACAAACCAGAAGAGACTGCAAGACACCAACAGTGGATTCCTGGACCTGAAGACATGTGGAAGAAGGGTACCCAAGTCCAAGAAGCACAGAAGAGTTCAGGGAGAACAGGAGCCCCCGCTAACCCGGATGAAGGTGCGAAAGAGGAACCACCGGTGAAGAACAACAGTCTGCACCCAAGAAGATGGATGCGGGTTCCTGGTTGGTGCAGATGATGTTCTACGCCGGATGGAGGATTGCTGTCTGGTTTGCACGCTGGAGTCCGCCAACAAACCTTGGCACACACAAAGCTTGCAAATAGAGGAAAATGGCGCTGCCCGGGATGAGGAGGGACCTGGTGGACTCTACCCAGGAGGGGAAGTCAAAGGGGGCTCTCAGCAACTCAGGGAGCCCACGGAAGGCCAGGCAGCGCACACAGGAGTCCCGCAGGATGGGGACAAAGAAGGTGTGAAAGAAGGCCCACGCAGCACTACAACAGAGGCTCCCACGCCGCTGGAGAACCAGTCAGGAAGCTGTGCGTTGCAGGATAGAGTGCTGGGGGCCAGAGCTGTACAGTGCACGAAGAACTTCGTGGAAGGACTCCAACAATCCTACGCAACTGCAAAAAACGCTGAGCACGGGGGTACTGTCGTGCGTGGGGAGGCAAGCTCTTACCTCCACCAAAGTTGGACAGTAGGACATCGGGACCATTGGGACCACTTCAGTCCACCACCCGTGATGCAGGTACCACGCAAATCGTCAGGAGAGGGGTCCCATGCTGCAGATCATCGATGCAGTGAGGGGTCTGCTGAAGCAGGGGAGTGACTCCTTCACTAATGGGGATTCCTTCACATTTCTGGTGCAGGTTGAAGGCAGGCTGTCCTCTCAGGATGCACAACTGGGAAACCGTTGCAGTTGCTGGCAGGAGCTGAAGATACAATGTTGCAGAAGTCGTCTTTGCCTCTCTGTTGCAGTTTGTAGAGTTCCTGGAGGGTCCAGATGCAGTTTCTTCGGTGAGAAGGTAAAGTGGAGGATGCAGAGGATTCCTGCCGAAGTCTTGCAATCCGAATCTGAAGAAACACACAAAGGAGAATCCCTAAGTAGCCTTAAAAGGGGGATTGGTCACCTAAACAGGCTGGCTTCTAGACACTGCCTACACTACACTAATAGGGATACCTGGAACTTGTATAAGATGTAAGTACCCTAGGTACCCCCCACACACCAGGCCAGCTTCCTACAATAGAGACATCTAGTTGCAGATTCCGTACCTTAGAATTTGTCCCGACGTTAGTCTGGACCATGAAATGTTTCTCAAACAGTACCTCTGTGCGTTGTTAGGTGGCGTTGATTACCTCTGCGTCCATAGTCTACACCAGAAATTACGTTGCGGGTTCTTTTCTTTCTCTTTATTTTCTTCTTTTGTTTCTAAGCCAGCCAGCACTGATCAAAAGAAGAGCTACCTCTCAGTCACTTTTCTGACTATTTTTTCACTTTTTGTCAAAGTTTTTTTTAGTATTCTATTCCTGGTGCATCGAGGGAGGTCTTCTTGTAAGACCGGGTTCTAGCCCTGCTGGTTCTGTCATCAGGCGATGTCCATTACGGATCAGCACCTTGTGTGCCTTTGGTGTTTGGAGTGCGACCACGACCCAATGTCGTGCTCTGAGTGTCAGAGCATGCATCTGAAGGCTTTGAGGGAGCGGTCCCTAAAGCTGATGGTGGCTTGACGCTCGAATCTGCGTAAGTCCCGTTCTTGGTTGAGAGGAAGGTCTTGGCATTGGTTGCAGAGTCCTCCCTCTTCGGAACAATAGGATAAGTCGAGGCACAAGAAGAAGTCAAAGGAAGCAAAACGTTTTTCGACTTCACCTCATCCATTGGCCAAGATGAGGGAACGGGAGCGCCGTCAGTCTAGGCCTCCCTCTGCAAAGCTTGCATCTTGGCCATGAGCCTCCTTTATGGGCATCCCAAATCTGCTGGCGCGCCTTTGGGCCCTGTGGTGTCGGAAGAGGCCCCTTTGGTTACGTTGCCGGTGGCTTCCGCCTCAGCTCCAAGGGGGGACCCAGTGATACATTCTTGGATCCAGACAGGCGTTGGTTGTACCACCTCACCCTTCCCCAACGCTGGTCCTGACAGTTTTGGCACTGACCGTGCCACCTGGTGGCACCAGTTCCATCCTCATTATCAAATACAAAAGAAGGCCGAAGAACGTCATACGATACGGACTATGGCGCCAACAAGGTCCTATGTCGGATTCAGAGCTTTTTTCCTATGGGCTAGGTAATGGTGAGTAATGGGAGGGGTCACTGGACCCTTTGGAATACTAGCTTCAAGACACCATGTACTGTCGTACGGACCCGGGTGAAGCCAGTGGACTGGATACCTCCCTAGATACTTACATGCTCCCCCCCTTCCATGACTACAGAGGAGTGAGCGTCCTATTCAATGATGGTGCGAAGAGCAGCTGAGGTTCTGGACCTTGAGCTGCCTTCTTTAGCAGTCAGGACCAACCTCCTGGCAGAGGTTCATCCTCTGAACCCCTGCTCCCATTTAATCAGGCCCTTACAGACGTTCCACTGGGTACTTGGTCCAAACCCAGCACAGGAGGTCCTGTAAACAGGACAATTGACTGCCGCCATCGCCCTGCGCCGGATGACCCAGGTTTCCTGACACAATACCTTATCCCTGAGCGCTTGGTTATCCAGGCCTCCACCTCCCAGGGTACGTTCCCTTCCACACCCCTGGATAGGGAGTCAAAGAGGCTGGATACACTTGAGAAGATGTTTTCTTCCTCCAGCCTGACATTATGGTCTGTGAAAATTGCATGCCATTTGGACGGTTATTCCCCCACACTGTGGGAAACGGTTGCGCAAGTGCTGACACAGGCCTCCGAGGAGGCCCAGGCTGTACTTTCCCAAGCAGTTGCTGATGGAATAGATGCAGAAATGTTAACGATCACATGTGGACTGGACACGACTGACTCACTAGGAGAGTGGTTGCATTGATAGTGACCTTGAGGCCTATGCCTGTTTGAGGACGTCTGGCTTTTCTGGGGGTGTCCAATCCAACCTTATGGACATGACCTTTGATGGCATCCGTCTCTTTTGAGACAAAGCAGACTGGGTGCTCGAGCAATACAAGGATTTTCGTTCTACGGCAAGTTCGTTGGGCCTGACGGCTGCCACTTCCTCCACTCAGTCTGTTTTTTGCTCCTTTCGTGGCTGCAGAAGGGGTGCCCAGTCAGGTCTGGTCAGTTCCCCTCAAGCGACTGTGCTGCACATGCTGCCCAGTCTCTGTGTGGCCAGGGACATGGGATCCACCGTCCTTGTGGAGCAGGGAGCCAGCAGTATGGCTGTTCCACTTCCCCACCTCTGCAGCTGCCTCCAAACCTTCCTAGTTTGATTCTCCCCGACCAGGGACCAATGGGAGGCTGGATTTGCCATCACCTGCTCCGCTGGCAGTCCATGACGTCAGCCAGATGGGTTTTGCAGATAGTTTGAAGGGGCCCTCCTCTTCGAGACTACCCCTACATCCATGCTACCATCCTACGATCGGATGATGGAAGATAACTTGGCACTTCTCCAAGAGGAAGTTATGACACTCTTGGCCAGAGGAACCATATAGAGAGTTCCTGTGCCAGAAGTAGGTTGTGGTTGTTATTCCTGCTACCTTTGGTTCCTCAAGAAGAAGAATTTCAAAATGCTCACTATGACTCACGTTCTGTCCTCCCTGGACCCAGCAGACTCGATTGTAGCATTGGGCTTGCAGGGTGCTTACTTCCATAATCCTGTCCTGCCTACCCTCAGATGTTACTTGTGGTTCACGGTAGGCCCGGAGCACTTTCAGTTCACTGTGCTCCCTTTTGGTCTTACCAGCGCCCCTCATGTTTTCACCAGGATGATGATGGTGGTTGCAGCTCATCTGCGCAGTTCAGGGGTTTCAGCCTTCCCATATCTCGAGGGTTATCTCCCACCTCCAGACTACGATGGACCTCCTCCATTTGCTGGGGTTCACTATAAGCCTTCCGAAGTCACACCTGACTCCCTGTCAGATGCTCCTTTTCATCTGAGCTGTTCTGAACACAGTGCAGGTTCCAGCTTATCCTCCCAATCGGCAAGTCCAGGATATTCAGGCTATGATACCAGTGTTCCAGCCTCTATCCTGGATTGTGGTGAGAATGACCGAGGCTGCTGGGCCTCATGGCCTCCTGAATCCTGCTAGTGACACATGCAAGATTGCATATGTGGGCTCTGCAGTGGAACCTGAAGTTCCAGTGGGTGCAGCAGAAGGGGAATCTCTTATGTTGTCCAGATCTCAAAGGGAACTGCACAATATCTGCAGTGGTGGCTAATGAACCGCTATCGGGTCAGAGGCAGATCCCTCTCCCTTCCCCAACCAGATCTCACAGTAGTGACAGATACATAACTCCTGGGACAGGGAGGCCATCTGGGGGAGCACAGAGATCAAAGGCATCTTGTCTCTGGCACAGTCCGGGCTTGAGATCAAACTGTTGGAACTCCGGGCAGTCAGTCTAGCATTGAAAACATTTCTTCCCTCTCTCAAGAGGAAGGTAGTGTAAGTGTTGACAGACAACATCACTGCCATGTGGCCCTGCAACAAGAAGGGCAGGGTGGGGTCGTGGACCCTTTGCCACAAGACTCTATGCCTCTGGACATGGCTGGAACAACAGGTCATTTCCCTGTTGGTTCAACATCTGGTGGGCTCTCAGTCAACAATGGTTAGTCGATCACAAATGGCATCTCACTCCGGAGGTCGTGCAAGGTCTCTTTCAGCAGTGGAGAGATCCTTGCTTAGATCGGTTTGCCTCCTCCGAGAACGTGCAATATCAGAAGTATTGCACTTTGAAGTTTCCAAGGCAGCTCTCACTTGGTGACACTTCCTCTCGAGTGTACTCCTTTCTGCCCATACCACTTCTGCCCATAGCTCTCAAGAAGATCAAGAATGACTAGCCCAAGTAATTATTGTGGCTCCAGAGTGGGCACAAAGGATTTCGTATCCCAAGCTATTACGCATGACCATCAATCCTCCGATCAAACTGCTCCTTCAGGAGGATCTTCTGTCACAGCAGAAGGGGTGGGTTCTCTGCCCAAACCTGTCTAGTCTCTACCTTCTTATGTGAGATTGAGTGGCGACAGTTGACAGCTTTTGACCTTCCACCCAAAGTCTGTATGGTTATCTGGGCAGCCGGGCGTCCCTCCACCAAAACATCTGTTGTTGGAAGAAATTTGTGTCATGATGCACAGACAAGTCTGTTGAGCCCCTTCCTACTGCTCTTTCTGAGGTTCTGTTTATATTTTCTTTGGCCCAGCAGATCTCTCTATTTGCACTCTCAAAGGTTATTTGTTTGTACTCGTTTTTTTTTTTTTTTGTTTTTTTTACAGTTGCATGATCAGCCTTCTTTGTTTAAATTTCCTTTTGTAAGTAGGTTCCTTAAAGGCCTTACTCAAATGTTTCCTCCCTCCCCATTCATTATGCCCCAATGGGACTTTAATTTGTTTTTGACATTTCTGATGTGTGCTCCTTTTGAGCCTCTCCACAATTGTCTCATCAGGCTTCTCACGTTGAAAGCAGCCTTCCCTGTGACCATCACATCACCCCACTGGGTGAGTAAGCTACAGGCATTGTCATCTAAACTGCCCTACCTTTCCATCTATGCTGACTGTAAAAATGGGGTCTCTAGTTGGCAGTCAGTTTACACCCTGTCCAAGTAGGGACTGCAGGAAAGTACCATCTTGCCTGGCATGTTACCCCCATTTTTTACTTGTGTGTCAGTTTGTTTTTGCCTGTCTCACTGGGATCATGCTAGCCAGGACCCCAGTGCTCATAGTTGTGGCCTGAATGTGTTTCCTGTGTGGTGCCTAACTGTGTCACTCAGGCTCTGCCAGTCAGAACCTTAGTGCTTATGCTCTATTTGCCTTTAAAATTGTCACTGCAGGCTAGTGACCATTTTTTCTATTTCTAATTGGCTCACTGAAACACCCTTATAATACCCTAATATATGGCACCTAGGTACCCAGGGTATTGGGGTGTTGGGGCTGCAGCATATCTTTTACCACCCATAGGGAGCTCAGACCAGTATTACACTGGACTGCCACTGCAGCCTGAGTGAAATCACGTCCACGTTATTTCACAGCCATTTTACACTGCACTTAAGTAACTTATAAGTCACCTATATGTCTAACCCTCACTTAGTGAAGGTTAGGAGCAAAGTTTCTAAGTGTGAGGGCACCCTGACACTAGCCAACCCAGCAAGGCACACACAGCAAAGGGGCAGTACTCCTCCTCACAGCTCTTCTCCTTGACAGAGGTTCCTCTTGATCTAGAAGTTTTCTAAAAGTCTGGGGTTTTGGGTCCTCTACTTATACTAATTTCTGCCTTTGAAGTACGCAGACTTCAAAGGAAAGTCTTTGTAGTGCCCAAGACCCATGCCTCTTCCCTGCCCTGCCCTGCCCCAGATACACTCTGGAGGGTTGGAAACTACATTGTGCGAGGACAGGTACAGCCCTTTCAGGTTCAGTAGTCAGCTCCTCCCTCCCACTCTAGCCCTGGAAGACCCAAAAATAATGCAACTTTTCATTCTTAAGATGAATTCTTTCATAAACAAATTATAGAGCCCAATTAAGTCATGCATTTCACTTCCATTTACCCAACCATCTAGTGTATTCACTGAGTAGTCATCTTAGAGATGCCCCCTGTATTTCACTCAACCCTCTTGTGTAGGGCTGACGGTCTCTTCCAACCTGCCACTAACAGACAAGTTTCTGACCCAATAGGGGCAGAGCATTTGTGCTCTCTGGGGTCAGGAACAAAGCCTGCTGTTAGTTTTTCGCACCTCCCCCTGCAGGAACTGTAACACTGGGCTGTGAGCCTTAAAGGCCCCTGCCTCCTGTTACTGTGCCCCAGGGCACTCCAGCTAGTTGAGATGCCCGTCTGTAGGAAGTTGGCTCTGTATATACTATCTCAAAGTGAGAGATAGTGTGCACAAAGTCCAAGGGTTCCCCCTAGAAGTTGATAGTGGCAAAAGTAGATAATACTAATGGTCTGTTTTGTGGTAGTGTGGTCGAGCAGTAGGCTTATCAGAGGGTAGTGTTAAGCATTTGTTGTACACACACAGGCAATAAATGAGGAACACACACTCAGAGACTTAACTCCAGGCCAATAGTTTTTATATAGAAAAATATATTTTCTTAATTTATTTTTAGAACCCCAAGATTCAAATTTGAGGTAAGTACATTAAATGGAAGGTACTTCACACAGGTAAGTATAGAACTTTGATTTAAAACAGTAGTACATATAGTTTTGGTAAAAATGGCAAATAGCTATTTTAAAAATGGACACAGTGCAAAAATCAACAGTTACTGGGGGAGGTAGGTTTTTCAGGTAAGTAGAGCACTTACACAGTCAGTCTCCTGGGCATATGCAGCCCACCATTGGGGGTTCAAGGCAACCCCAAAGCCACAGTACCAGCAACACAGTGCCAGTCAGGTTCAGAGGTCAAAGGAGGGCCCAAAACACATTGGCACCTATGGAGAAAAGGGGTGCTCCGGATCCAATCTGCTAGCAGGTAAGTACCTGTGTCCTTGGGGAGCATACCAGGGGTGTTTTGTAGAGCACTGAGGGGATCAAACAAGCACACAAAACATACCCTCAGCGGCACAGGGGCAGCCGGGTGCAGTGTGCAAAGTAGGCATCGGGTTTGCTATTGAAAGCAATGGAGGGACCCGGGGGTCACTCTGGCGATGCAGGCAAGGGCACAAGGGGGCTTTTCGGACCAGCCCCTTACTGGGCTAGGATGAGGGCCACCTACTGGTCACTCCTGCACTGGTAGGTGGTTCCTCTCGGTCCTGGGGGTGCAGTGCGTGGTCCAGGAGTCAGGTTTCTTTGTTACCAGGCAGTCGCTGTCAGGGGGAGCCTCTGGATCCTCTATGCAGGAGTCGCTGTGGGGGTGCAGGGAGGTCGACTCAGGGTGTCCGCGTCATTGGAGTCACCTGGGAGTCCTCTCTGCAGTGTTGGTTGTCCTGGACTCGAGCCGGGGCCGTCGGGTGCAGTGTGTGAAGACTCACGCTTCTTTTTAAAGTTGCTTCTTTGTTGCAAGTTTGTTGCTGTTTCTGAACAGTGCCGCTGTTCTCGGGAGGTTCTTGGTCCTTTGGGTGCAGGGCAGTCCTCTGAGTCCTCAGAGGTCGCTGGTCCCACTGGATGCGTCGCTGTGCAGGTTCTTTGAGTCTGGAGACAGGCCAGTAGGGCTGGGGCCAAGTCAGTTGTCGTGTCTTTCGTCTCTGCGGGGCTTTCAGGTCATGAGTCTTTCTTCTTGTTGTAGGTTGCAGGAATCTGGTTCCTGGGTTCAGGGTTGCCCCTAAATACTAAATCTAGGGGTGTGTTTAGGTCTGGGCTACTGCCCTGGAGGGTGACTACACCCTCTTTGTGCCTCCTCCCTGTGGGGAGGATGGCACATCCCTAATCCTATTGGGGAAAATCCTCCAAAACAAGATGGAGGGTTTCCTAAGGCAGGGGTCAACTCGGCTCAGGACACCTTAGGGGCTGTCCTGACTGGTGGGTGACTCCTCCTTGTTTTGCTCATTATCTCCTCCGGACTTGCCGCCAAAAGTGGGGGCTGTGTCTGGAGGGGCAGGCATCTCCACTAGCTGGGATGCACTGGGGCATGTAACAACAGGCATGAGCCTTTGAGGCTCACCGCCAGGTTTTACAGTTCCTGCAGGGGGAGGTTAGAAGCACCTCCACCCAGTGCATACTTTGTTCAGAGTGACAAAGGCACTCACCCCATGTGGCCAGAAACTCATCTGGTTGCAGGCTGGCAGGAACTGGTCAGGCTAACACTTGGATTCGGACAGGCATGCAGGGGGCATCTCTAAGATGCCCTCTGTGTACATTTTGCAATAAATCCCACACTGGCATCAGTGTGGATTTATTGTGCTGAGAAGTTTGATACCAAACTTCCCAGATTTCAGTGTAGCCATTATGGAACTGTGAAGTTCGTATTTAACAGACTCCCAGACTATATACTCTTTATGGCTACCCTGCACTTACAATGTCTAACGTTTGGCTTAGGCACTGTAAGGCATAGTGCTCATGCAACTATGCCCTCACGTGTGGTATAGTGCACCCTGCCTTAGGGCTGTAAGGCCTGATATTGAGGGGTGACTTACCTGTGCCACAGACAGTGGGTTGTGGGCACGGTACTCTGAGAGTGGTGCCATGTCAACTTAGTCTTTTTCTCCCCACCAGCACACACAAGCTGTGAGGCAGTGTGCATGTGCTGAGTGAGGGGTCTCCAGGGTGGCATAATACATGCTGCAGCCCTTAGAGACCTTCCCTGGCCACAGGGCCCTTGGTACCAGGGGTCCCAGTTACAAGGGACTTATATGAGTGCCAGGGCTGTGCCAATTGTGGGAACAAAGGTACAGTTTAAGGAAAGAACATTGGCACTGGGGCCTGGTTAGCCCTTGCCCCCTAGCCCCCCCATCCTCTCTAGACCCCCACTTCCCTCCCAACCTGGTACTCTTCCAACGAACGGTCCGCCTCCTGGCCAAGTTTCCTGGATTTAGTCAGCTTGCTGTCAATCAGGTGCTGGCGCAGCTATGGAAAATAGACTATACAAGTGCTCCCATGCCATCAAAGTGAACAGCCCCTCATAAGTTGTTACCTTGCTGCCCTCATCCATCCAGTGCTCTGCAAAAGGAATCGACACATTCCAAACAAGTTTGAGAATCCCCCTTTTTTTAAGACCTGAACTCTTCCTTGTACTGCTGTGGAGTGAGGCCATATCTAGTGAGTAGGGCGTACTTCATGGCAGAGGAGGTGAGCCCCGGAGGATTCGCTATGGCTGTCAAAGTGTCCTTACCTTCTGCCTCAAAGGGCTTCCACAGATCCATGCCCAAGTGTACCTCAGTGACCCTGTTCATGTGGAGAGCTGACTAATACCCCTGGAACCACAAATATGTCATCCTCCCGCTTATAATCCTTCACCGGATCTTTAGGAATGTGCACTCTCCTCTCAGATTGCACTGTGGTATTGCTGCCACCATCTGTGTTGAACCTGCCCTTCAGATCTAGCTCCTTCAAGCTCAGCTCATGAGCTAACATCATTTTTCTCTCTTTCTTGGCCATTGCTATTTTCTTTGCTTCTGCCTATCTATCCATTTTGGCCAATTCCGGCTTGAGCTTCTCAAGCTCCAAATGATGCCTTCTCTCTGCTTGTCTGTCCCTCAGTTCCTCTTGGGTCAGACCTTTAGAAGAAACACTGCTGCCTGCCCTGGCAGGTCCTGGTTATTTATTAAATCATCAAGTATGCTCTGCACCTCCCCATCCGCAGCTACATTCTCCTCTGCTGTGTTTTCCTCAGCCTTTTTTGGTGCCAACCAGGCATTCAGCGCATTTTGCAGCTCCTCCTTCTTGGTGGAGCTTTTGATTGGACACTTGAACTGCTCGCAAAACTGCGTGGCTACTGTGTAACCCTTCAACTCAAACACCACATTTGTAGCATCTGCTGATGACTGAGACATTCTTGTGGATAAGGTTTAACAAAGGTGGAAAGTTTCAAGAGACAGAAAGATCCCAAAAAGGAAAAAAAGAAAAGCAAATATCCAAGCGAAAAACAGTATATGGTTGTGTAATGGTCTGCAGTAAAACAGTACTGTACACCAATCACTGTATGTGATGTACAAGTACAAATACAAGTTCTATCCCACAGCTGCCACCAATGTTAGACATGGGGACTCTATTTGTCAGTCAGTGTACACCCTGTCCAAGTAGAGACCCTTACCCTAGTCAGGCGAAGGAAGTAAAGCACCTACGATGACCCCTGCTCACCCCCTTGATTGCTTGACACAAGCAATCAGGCTTATCTAAAATACAGTGTGTAAAGTGTTTGTACTAACACACACAGTAACACAGTGAAAATACCCTCCACACTAGTTTAGAGAAATAGCCAATATTTATCTTACTCTAACAAGACCAAAACAACTGAAATCCAACATACACCAGCAAAGATATAATTTTTTTAAGTTAAGAGTCTTAGTCCGTAGAAATCAATGGATGTGTTGTTTTAGCACAAAGTACCTGTTATGCGTCAAAAAATAAAGCAGCGGGGCAAAGATGCATCAGAAAAGCAAGCAATGTGTCTATTACTTAATCCCAAGTGAGGCCGTGCGTCGATTTTACATCCGTCGATACTTCCAAATCTCATCATAAAGGATTCTACAAAAGTGTTGCGGTTAGTCAAACAATGACTAGGGGTAGCTCTTCTCTGGATCTGGGCGCAGCCTAGTGCAGAAAGAAAAGAACTTCGTCACCCCACAGGGGTGGTGGGTATATACGACGCAACTTCCTCACAATGCCAACAAAGCACGCGAAGTCAACTGACGCCACCTGACTGTGTGCAGGGGTATTGCTCGAAGAAAAATCTCTGGATCCAGTCTGGCACCTGAGGGAAATTCTAAGGTAATGAATCAGCAGCTAGACTATGAGCTAGACTATGAGGGTCATTACGACCCTGGCGGTAATATGGAGGAAAGTACCACCAGCCTGTTGGCACTACTTTCCTCCATATTAGGACATTGGCTGCCACTGCGGTAACAGCCGCTGGGCTGGAAAGATCAATCTCCAGCCCGGCGCCCGTCACTGTACCGCCTACGGGATTATGAACCCGCCTACCACCATGGTTCTTATCGTTTCCTTACCACCACGAAAACCATGGCCGTAGGCACTATCAGTGACAGAGAATCCCTTCCCTGTCACTGATAGGGGTCTTCCCCCCCTCCCACAGGTTCCGCACAACCCCCGCCTTCCTCTCCAGACCCCACTTCGCACCTGCCCCTCCCTTCACACACACCCATTCCCACATTCATCCATGCATGCATACATCCACTCACACACACATCTGCACACGCTGACGTACCTACACGCAGACATGCATTCGCACAACTCAACATACACACACTCACACCCCCAAACATGCACACACATACAACACGCAACACACACCCGCATACACACACATGCAGACATACACACACAAAACACCCCCACCCCTGTCGGAGCACCCACTTACCTGTGTCCAGGGTGTTCTCCAGCAGGACACGGGGCGCTGCGGCCAGCAGCAGAACACCGCCAGGCCGTATTAATTCCCCTAATATGGCCGGTGGCAGACTACTAGCGTGACGCTGCTGCTGGCTGTGGTCATTTTATGGCGGATGGCTGGTAGCTGCGTCAATGGTCTTTTAGCAGCCTTTGCCGCGGCGGTAGGCGGTTTCTACTGCCAGGGTCCAAATGAGGGCCTATGTCTCTTCCAGATATATTGTTACAGAAGGTAAGTAACTTGGTCTTTTCTGCTGCTCAGTAGGCGAAGTGTTGGTTCTTTACCCGCTGAAGATCGATACGTTGATTTCGGGGTGGGCAACCATGCGGTGATGTTGACGCTGACGTTTTTGACATCCAAGGACTATGTGTGGAAAACCCGGACGCACGGCAACGATGGAGCCACACTGAGCTGGCAATGTGTCAATTTTACAGCTGCGGTCCGGGTGCTGCATCAATTTTACAGCTGCGGTCCGGGTGCTGCATCAATTTTACAACTGCGGTGCAGGTGCTGCATCAATTTTACAGCTGCTTGGTGGTTGCTGCGTTGATTTTACAGCTGCTCGACGGGTGCTGCATCGATTTTACACTGTAAAACACACAATCTTTGTGGAGGAATGATTTGCATAGAAATATTTCAGCAATATTAAATACTATTAATGTTGTAATTAACCATAGATTAAATTCCACAAATGAATAAATCTTCAAACAGCGTGTAATTTGTTTCTGAAGAATTGTTATATATTCACTAATAATACATACATCAGCATAGCAAAGCAACAAAGAGATCTGTGTTTTTATACAAATGCACTGGTGACCTCTCTTGTCCACAATCCCTTTACATCCAAGGGACAGAAGGAGAGCACCAACGCTCCTGACTCTACAACCACAAAAGGTTTGAGTCCTGTATGCAGTCTTTCAAACAATCAGAAAAACACTCCTAAGGGACTTTAGCAGCTCATACAAAGAATTGCGTCATGGAGAGTATAAGGTCAACGTTTCGTTCTCCAAGACTCAAACCGTCCATGAGACCATCCTCAGGACAATGTATCACAGTGGATTGAATCATAATAATTGTTGCTCTACGACACAATAAATAACCCACATTAATAAAATGCTAAACAACACTAAAAGGCAGCAGAATACCAAACCACGCTGTACATGCAAGTGAATCGCCCACTTACAAAACACCCCAAAAAATGGCCTACATAAACCTCAGTGTGAAACATGCATTTTTCAGATCTTCATAACATGCAACACCAATTTTATATACATACATATTTACATACATATATGTATATATATTTATATACATGCAAACATACATACACTCCTGCTTATACACATACATAAAATAAAATCACCAGCCAGTGCTCCTCAAACAACTGACAAAAGTTAAATACTTCCAAACAAAGTGAACCAATTAATACCCGAAACCAATTCCAAGAATAAAGCAACACGGCATATTAATACTTGCTTCAACATCAGCTTCCTAGAACAGCACTGCTTTATCCTTTTCATCCGACTCATACAACTAAACAAAAACATAGCAAGTCAACAAGTCAAGAGTAAAGTTCTAACATCCGATCTACAGTAGTAGGACTCCCACAGGACCATGCTTACCGCTAGTAAATTACTCCAGTATAAAGAAGGGACGATGTAATCTACATTGAGACAAAATAAATGCCAATCCATTAACCATATTCCCACCGACACACTCAACTTCAACTAAGGAACATTAATACATTAGGCACAAATATTGCTTACTTCACCGCAGATACGTCAACTCCCACCAGGCTCGAATCGATTATAAAGCTCAGGTGCTCAATCAAAAAGTCCCTTTTGACCAAACTCCTGTAGGGCATGGCTCCTTAGAAATCACATGACCTATCCACACAACTGTGGGGGCCATCTTGGAACAGAATATCTTTCATCAAACCTATTGAATTCTGTATCGAGTCCAAACATTTCATAAAAAAAATGGGCAACAATATGATGCATTCAAACATCAAAGTGAATCCAGATCTTATTAAACACAGGTATACAGTCATAACTACCTTGGTGGTCAAATAGTCCCTCTTAATACAATGCTTGGAAGCCTTACCCCTTAAAAATCACATGACCAGTCCACAAAACTAGGGCGGCCATCTTGGAACTGAGTATCTTTCAACAGATCCTAATCAGGATAGACCATCTAACAAATTCCTATTCGGTCCAAAACATTCCATACAATAAATGGCCAACAATATGAAACACAAATCAAACCTGTAACAGCCAGAGGTCACTCAAATATGAAAGTAAATGTGGATCCTATTACAATAGCTATGCAGTCATACCTACCTCAGTGATCAAACAGTCCAAGTTCTAATACTGAGACCTTTTTATGAGGCCCCATAAAGGATCACATAACCGGAGCACATAAATACAGAATCTCATTCAAAAAAGCAACCTACCAATAAGTGAACAACCAGTAAGTAAAACCAGAGTCACCACACTCAACCTACAGCCAAAAGGTATCCAACCAAGGAAGAAGAATTATTGCAGCCCATACCTACAATCATATAACATCAAGATACCAGTCAAACACTATAAAGTGGCCAACAACTGCCATTCCACATATTGATTTAATCCTTCCTTCATAGTATTGGCTATCCAGATCCATCTATTTTTGCGCATTGTAAGCAGGCGATCTACATCATGTCTGCGCTTAGGGCATTTCACAACTTCTAACACAAACCATTTCATTGCATTTGTCGCATGAGACAATTTCAAATAGTGCTCAACAAGGGGAGCATTCTGTATTTTGCATCGAATGCGTGACTAATGTGTAATACGTTTCTTTACCTCCTGGGTAGTTTCTCCAATCTAAAATAATTTACATGGTCATTCAATACAGTACACTACATTTTTAGAACCACAGTTAGAATGGTGTTTGATAGTCCAGTTAACATCATTCATCTTGTATATTTTCACTATTTCAATTGTGCCACCTGCATTGCAATTACCACATGGGTAATGCCCAATAACAGGTTCCAAACCACATAATTGATGCAGTGAAACTGGTTCAGGATCATTGTAGGCTCGGACCAGCCGATCTCTTAAATTCTTGCCTCTTTTAAAAGCAAATTAGGGTCTGTCCTGATATCTGACTTGTACAACAAGTGCCAATTTTTGAGGATGTTGTTTGATCGTTTTAGACTCTGTATTAAAGGTCGTTACACATGTGAGCTTAGAGTGAACTTGTTTCTCCTTCACTTGTAATAGGGCCTCACGGTCATAATACCATGCTCTTTTCAATGATCTTTTAACCAATTGGTAGGCATACCCTTTATTGACCAATTTAGAACACAATAATTTTGCTTCATTGAAATCATCATCTTTTTGGTACAGTTACGTCTAATATATTAAAACTGCCCAAATGGGAAATTATCTCTCAAATTACGAGGGTGATGGCTAGTGTATTTGAGGAGAGTATTCCTTTAAGTTGGTTTTGTATATAGACTCACAAACAAATGACCATCTTCATGAAAGATTTTCAAGTCAAGAAAATTAATAGAACAATTATTGTATTCTAATGTCAAATGAAGATTAGTGTTCTGTACATCGAGCTACTTATGGAATGCCAAAAGATGGGTCATAGAGCCATGCCATATTAATATCATCAATGTATCTTAGCCAATGTTTTATGTTGTTCAAATAAGGATTGGTTCCGCTATATATAACCTTTTCTTCAAACTCGGCTACATACAGGTTTGCAATATCTGGGGCAAAAGTAGCTCCCATAGCCGCACCATTTAATCTGGCCAAACAAATCCCCATTAAACATAAAAAAAATACCCTCTAAGGTGATCCTGTCACAATTTTTGATAAAGTCAGTAGGCGCTTTATGGGGATATGGTCTCATATCTAATGTTGTAGCAAAGACTGCTAAGGCCTCTGTTTGTGGAATGTTGGTGTAAAGACTTTCAATGGCCATAGTAACCAAAATATTGTTTAAAGGTTCAAACTCCAGTCCTTCTCTTTTCGTAATCAGTGCCAAACTATCTTGTGTACAAGATCTTGTAGACGTGACAAATGGTTTAATGAAAAAATCCACATATTCAGCTACAGGTTGTAAAACAGACTGGCATCCCGCCACAATACGTCTTCCATGAGGCTTTTTCTCACCTTTATGAATCTGTGTATAAAAAGCTGGTATAGTATAATCATCTCTTTTCAAGTAGTCAAATTCTTTCTGACTCAACCACTGTCCATGTAACCCTGTGAAGGTCAGTGTCAATATTTCTTTTCTGATAGATGGTGTAGGATTCCAAGGTAATCTTTGTATCGATTTTACAGCCACGATGCAGGTGCTGCGAAGATGTGTTATACTGCTTGGCTCCAGTGCATGGCTCTTCACTCAGGTTTCCTCCAGCTCCTCCTTCCAAGGGTCCTGAGACTGGAAAGGGCACCACTTGGCAGGTCAGGGGTCTCAGCAAGAGAGCCCTGGTGCTGGCAGATGAAATCTTTGATGTCCCTGAGACTTCTTAACAGGAGGCAAGCTCAGTCCAGGCCCTTGGAGACACTTCACAAGCAGGATACACTGCAAAGTCCAGTCTTTGTCCGCTCTAAGGCAGAAGCAGCAACTGCAGGCCAATCCATCAAAGCGCACACAGCAAAGAGGCAGTACTCCTCCTCACAGCTCTTCAGCTTTTCTCCTTGGCAGAGGTTCATCTTGATCCAGAAGTGTTCTTAAAGTCTTGAGTTTTGGGTCCACTACTTATATACATTTCTGCCTTTGAAGTAGGCAATCTTCAAAGGAACGTCTTTGTAGTGCACAATACCCTGCCTCCTCCCCCCTACCCTGCCCCAGACTCACTCTAGGGTTTGGAAACCGCATTGTGTGAGGACAGGCGCAGCCCTTTCAGGTGCAGGTGTCAGCTCCTCCCTCCCACTCTAGCCCAGGAAGGCCCATCAGGATATGCAGGACACACCTCAGCCCCCTTTGTGTTACTGTCTGGAGTGAAGTTATAAACAGCCCAACTGTCAGTCTGACCCAGACGTGTATTCAGCACCCAGGCAGAGGCACAGAATGGTTAAGCAAGAAATTGCCCACTTTCTGAAAGTGGCATTTTCAAACTGACAATCTAAAAACCAACTTTACCTAAAGATATATTTTTAAATTGTGAGTTCAGAGACCCCGATCTCTACATCTCTATCTGTTCCTAATGGGAAATTACACTTAAAAGGAATGTAAAGACAATCCCCATGTTATCCTATGGGAGACAGGCCTTGCAATAATGAAAAACGAATTTGGCAGTATTTCACTATCAGGACATGGAAAGCACACCAGTACATGTCCTACCTTTTAAATACACTGCACCCTGCCAATGGGGCTGCCCTGGGCCTACCTTAGGGGTGACATTTCTGTACAAAAAGGGAAGGTTTGGGCCTGGCAAGTGGGTGCACTTGCCACATTGAAATGGCAGTTTAAAACTGCAGACACTGCAGTGGGAGGTTAAGACATATATACAGGGCTACTCATGTGGGTGGCACAATCAGTGCTGCAAGCCCACTAGTACAATTTGCTTTACAGGCCCTGGTCACCTCTAGTGCACTTTACTAGGGACTTGATAGTAAATCAAATATGCCAATCATGGAAAAGCAAACTACCAATACCATTTATACAGAGAGCACTTGCACTTTAGTACTGGTCAGGAGTATTAAAGTGCCCAGTGTACCAAAACCAGCACACAATCAGAAATACAGGAAGCAGAGGCAAAATGACAGGGGAAACCACTCCAAGGACGTCGGGTCTAACTCTGACAAAGTGGTTGAGCAGTGCATGAGAGAAACATCTCCAGATGGATCCTACTCTGCATTAAAATGTGCTACACGCCGGCTTAGAAGCAACCCCTGAGGGTTTGCGTGCTTATTTTACCAGAGCTAAAGTTGCAACCACTGTGTTAGCAAGCAGAATTCCAGTCCTGGACATATGTCAGGCAGCAACATGGGCATCTCTGCATACATTTACCAAACACTACTGCCTGGACATTCAGGTCTGTAGGGACAGGGACTTTACCCATTTGGTCCTGCAGGACTTTCTGGTGTGCTCTTAGTTTGTAGACCTACCTCCGGGGATGGTATTACTTGGGTATCTATTCTAAGGTAAGGAATCTGCAACTAGATGTCTCTATCAGAGGGACAAGTTACTTACATTCAGTAAAGTTTTATCTGGTAGTGATAATAGCTAGCTGCAGATTCCATTCCGACTCACCCATCCTCCCCATTCTGGGAAACAATTTCTAGGGACAGGGACTCCTTTTCATGGCCCTAGTTTTGACGTACCAGTGGTCATTGTTCTTCATAGCTCTGTGCTTCTGGTGTGGCAAGCTGTGTGCCTATATAGGACCTGCAGTGTCATTTCTGGTGCAGACACCAACAACGAACGCAGAGCAGGTAGACGCCACTTAAGGGTGCCAGGAGTACTGCTCGAGAAAAATCTTTGGATCCAGATTGGCATCTGGGAAATTCTAAAGTAAGGACTCCGCAACTAGATATTGTCTCTACTAGATAAGGTGTTGCCTAAAATAAGTAACTTGCCAGTTAGTTTAAAGAGTGACATCATGCCAAGTGGCAAAACCACATTAAAGTAGTTAAAATCAACTCAAAAGCTAACCTAAACATTATCTTCAAAATTTCCAAGAAGGAAACAAGGTGGGGCGAAACCCAGCTCTAAGGTAAATGCCATTGACTTAAAATTGCTGATGCATCCGCTTGAGTACTGTGCTCCACAGATTCAAATTATGTGATGTAAATCTCAAAATAAGGAAAGTGGTGCCTTACTGTAGGTCCATGACAAATGTGTAAAGTAAGATTAAGATCAGTTATGGTTGACTTAAAATTGCCTACGTTCATTATTTTTTATAGCACACATGAGGCTGCATGAAAAAACCTGGCTTGCTAAATGGAATTTAAATAAAATTTGAGTTTTAGAGATAAACATTAACTGGTGTATTTCACGGACATAAGCACAAGCTAACTTATGTGGCCATGGTGTGTTATGGGTTCAGGTCTGTCACTACGAATTTAAATGTGACAAAGAGTTAGGATGATTTAAAATGTGTGTACATTTATTTGTTGTCAGCAGGTCAGACATACCCGATAAACATAACTTCCTAATCTCAAAAACCTCCATAGACTGCAGCTAAGGATAAGTATTAAGAAGCAATCATGACGAGTGTGGTGGGTTGGTAGGATGGTAGTGAAAACCTCAGTTTGAAAAGAACACTGTTCACTAATTTTTGATGAAAGCATCACTTTGAATGGCCAGCTGCACACACATACAAAGACATCAATTAACAAATAAAACTTCAATAAAAAGAATATTAAGGAGAAAAATATTACAGGTATTAAATAACATACATTTACCGCTTGCTGTCTAGTGGCTCATTGATGTGTGATCTTCTGTGACTACAAAGGTACTATACAACGTACATAATTAGAATACTGTCAATATTTATGCAAGTCTGCTCTGGGAAAACTTTGTAATAAACCTTCAAATATCAGATCAAACTAAAGATGGACCATCTTAAATAATGTGCGTAATAAAGTGTATCTATTCTCAGACGCTTGATTATCGTTCTAGAGTTCATTTGAAACCTATTGCCTGCTGTTTTCAACCAGTTTCCGAGAAGCTAAGCAGAATACAAAAATCTAGACACAGCAAAATCCAATGATAATAAGTTCTCTGCTTTACAGATTCTAAGGGTATTACAGTATGTACAGATGCTTGATTTGTCAGTGCTTGAACCAACCATTTTTTTCTAGAACCAAAAATATAGGGCAAAACAATATACCATTAGCTTTGGAATAATAAACACCCTTGCAATGATGCCAATAAGCATATTGAGAAGACAACCTTCCTCATGACTGGGTAGAGTTTCAATTCTTATAATAATATGTAATGTCTTAGCACATTGTGGATGTAGGAAAATGTCACTATTGGCATGGTCACCCCCCACTTTTTGCCTAGTGTTGATGCCAGCTTTGATTGGGAGTGTCCTGGGACCCTGCTAACCAGGCTCCAGCACCAGTGTTCTTTCCCTAAAACTGTACCTTTGTTTCCACTATTGGCACAGCCCTGGCACACAGTTAAGTCCCTTGTAAAAGGTACCCCTGGTACCAAGGGCCTTGTTGCCAGGGAAGGTCCCTAAGGGCTACAGCATGTATTATGCCACCCTCAGGGACCCCTCACTCAGTACATGCACACTGCTTTGCAGCTTGTGTGTGCTGGTGGGGAGCAAAGACAAAGTCAACATGGCACTCGCCTCAGGGTACCATGCCCACAAACCACTGCCTGTGGCATGGGTAAGTCACCCCTCTAGAAGGCCTTACAGCCCTAAGGCAGGGTGCACTATACCACAGGTGAGGGCATAGCTGCATGGACAAAATCCCCTTGCAGTGTCTAAGTCCATTCTTAGACATTGTAAGTGCAGTGTAGCCATATTGAATATATGGTCTGGGAGTTTAACATTTCAAACTCCACAGCTCCATATTGGCTATACTGAATACTGGGAAGTTTGGTATCAAATTCTCAGCACAATAAACCCATACTGATGCCAGTGTTGGGTTTATTCTAAAAAGCACACAGAGGGCATCTTAGAGATGTCTACTGTATTTTACCCACTCCTCTAGTGTAGGACTGACTGGTCTGTGCTAGCTTGCCATTAGCAGACAGGTTTCTGACCCCATTGGGTGAGGGCCTTTGTGCTCTCTGAAGCCACAGCAAGCCTGCTCTGGGTGGAGGTACTTCACACACCCCCACCCCCTGCAGGAAATGTAACGCCTGGCGTTGAGCCTCAATGGCTTAGGCATCATGTTACAGAGCCCTAGGGCAGTGGTTCCCAACCTGTGGTCCGGGGACCCCTGGGGGTCCGCGAAGCCTCCTCAGGGGGGTCCGCGACAGCTTAGACAATTAAATAATATTAACAGATTAGGTCCCCAGCTTTAAATAATGACTCAGTTGGGGGTTCCTCGGATTCCAATAAAGATTCAGTGGGGGTCCCCGGGCTCCAATAATGATAAAGTGGGGGTCCACAGAAGTCAAAAGGTTGGGAACCTCTGCCCTAGGGCACTCCAGCTAGTGGAGATGCTCGCCTCCCGGACAAAGCCCCACTTTTGGTTGCAAGTTTCGCGGGAAACTTAAAACAAGGAGGAGTGACCACTTCAGCTGGGACCACACCTAAGGTGTCCAGAGCTGAAGTGACCCCCCTCCCTGCAGAATCCTCCATCTTAGTTTGGAGGACAGGGACCAATATGGTTAGGAATGTGCCCCCACCCCCACAAGGGAGTGGGCACAGGAAGGGTGTAGCTATTGGCTACTGTCCTATGACCCCTGTAATGCCCCTAAAATTGTTTTTAAGGGATTCCCTGAACGCAGCTCACCAGATTCCTGGTGACCTGAAAAGGACTCCTTAGCTGAAACCCCCAGTAGAGAAGAAGGAAGACAACAACTGATTTGGCCCCAGCCATACCGGCCGTGCTCCTGCTTAAAAAGAACAGTGACGCATCCAGCGGGACCAGCAACCTCTGTCAAGCTCTAGAGGACTGCCCTGCACCCAAAAGGACCAAGAACTCCTGTGGACAGCAGCCCTGTCCAAGAAGAAACCAACAACTAAGGACTCCAACCTCACCCCTGAAGCGTGAGTTCTAACCACTCTGTACCCTACGCCCAGGGCCCAACCAGCTAGAGAGAATCCCCAGGCAATTTCGAACAAGTGCCCACCCTGGGTTGACCTCTCCACCCCTCCATGACGGTGCCTGCAGAGAGAATCCAGAGGAACCCCCCCCCCTCCCCCCGCCCCCCCCCCAAACCGCAAAAGCTCTGGATGAAGATATCCAATGCCTAAGGATCCACTGCACCCACAGACCTTGGAGAAACCGACACCCAGTGCAACAACGTTCAGCAGGCGGCCCTCCTCCCTGTCCAGCCTGTGGTTTGCCCAAGACGACCCCCTGGACCTCGTCTGCACCCTCTGAGTGACCCTGAGGTCCCCTCATAGAGAACCATTGGAGACCCAACATCTTGCTTGCACCCTGCACCCAGCCGCCCTATCTCCGCTGAGGGTGTATGTTGGGTACCCCCAGGTCTGTCCTCCGAAGTTGTGGGTACTGGGTCTGAAAACCAGTGCCCCCAGTCTCCATAGGAGCCCATGTTAATTTTGCCTACACTTTGACCTCTGCACCCGGATGGCCCTGTGTTGCTGGTGATGGGTGTTTGGGGTTAACCTCAACCCCAACTTGTGGACTTCCTAACCCCCGGAGACTGGAAGTGTAAGTGTTGTACTTACCTGTAAAACGATCTAACTTTTCTTCCCCCCCAGGAGCTGTTTCTGAAAATTGCAGTGTCCATTTTTAAAACAGATTATTGCGAATATTTAAAAAACTGTATGACTTATCGATTTCAAACAAAGTACTGTTGATATATGTGTGAAGTACACATCTGTTGAAGTACTTACCTACAACTTGAATCTTGTGGTTCTAAAAATAAATTAAGAAAATCAATTTTTGCTATATAAAAACCATTGGTCTGTAGTTAAGTAATTAAGTGTTTGCTTCTTCTATTGTCGGTGTGTGTACAACAAATGCTTTGCATTACCCTCTGATAAGCCTAACTGCTGGAACACACTACCACAAAATAGAACATTAGTATTATCTACTTTAGCCTCTGTTAAGCCTCTTTGGAACCCCTGGACTCTGTGCACACTATATCTAATTTTGATATAGTATATACAGAGCCAACTTCCTACATCCTCTCTTAGGATCTCTAATCAATTTACCCATGAATGTCACCACAGTGGTGTCCAACTCTGTGGTAGCCCCCACTTTACCATCATGGAGGGTCTTGGGCTTTTGGCCCGATGCTTTTTACGCCCTTCCTTATCCAGTGGCTGGCGTAAGCACTGCTTAAGGTAGAACACCACCTTTTCTGAAGGCTCCCGCTCCGAGGAGCGGGGGTGCCTGATGTCCTTGGGATTGAAGAGGCCTTTATCGAAACCCCAGTCTCTGAACTCTATAGAAGAATCTGACTACATTTTATTCTTGGTCCTACCTGACGGGAGCCACTCCCTAGAACGTTTAGACTCCCTATCAGAGTCACCTGAATCAGTCACCTGAATATGGAGAATATGGGTCTCTTATCTTGATCGGAAACATGGCCCAAGACCTGGTTCTGGTAGGTTGGAAAAGACTACTAAGTCCCGCAGCCTCCTGTAGAAGGTCATTAGTGATGTCTGAATGACTTGACGCAATTGAGCAAAATTGTTCGTCAGATCCTTGTTCAGCTTGTTAGTGCTCGGTACCCTACTGTATACCCCACCTGCATCATAGTGATGTGTCTGTGGATAGGTTCCTATGGAACCCTTAGGAGTCTTGCCGATGGAACCCTGCCATTTCTGCAATGCCATTGCGCTCTCAGCTGATTTTGGCCTGCAAAATCAATCATCAAGGCCACTCAGGGTCAATACTGTAATTATCAGCCACCTCCTCCTGCCTTACTTAACCGTGGTTCTTTGCCATTATAAATGAAGATAGTGAAAATCCAATGCAGAGTTGAAAGCTGCCTAGCTAACTACACCACATTTTATGTACTAGGCAATGACCTAACCCTACTTTACAACAACCAAATCTCTGAAGAGGTATGGAAGCTGAGAGAGAGCACTCCACTCGTAACAGAAGGATTTGAAGAGCATCAGCCAAACCTCAAAATGGCCCACACATCTCCTCCGACCTCTCTGAGCAATCACTGAGATTTGGCCCTGCACATGCGAGGGAGAAACCTGATGCAGCCTCTAAAAAGGCTGGGCACGAGCAAGGATCAAACTTCTTGATGCGCCTGGCCAATCGTAAGACCCGCCCTCGTCCTGTGATGAAAAGCATGTTCAGAGAAGGAAATCGCCTGCAAGACACACCAAGATGCTTGGCAGGTGCTTAACACAAGCTGTGATCACCACAGTATTATTGGAGTTCACACAATGAGGCAAAAGCCCAAAATTAAATAAGGATCGCTTAACTGAAGCTGCCATGAGCAGCAAAGAAACAGGACAGATAATGGATGTCAACCACCGTCATAGGATGGAGGACTGCTTAATTGAGGTCCTGTGATTGATGGCATGTTTTAAGTGTTCATGAAAGTCGCAGTTCAGTTTTTTTGCAGATGTGAGTTTTCAGTAAAGGAAGAAAAGCACATTCAAAGCCTCTGGCCCTAGTATAGGATCGGTACATTATCATCTGGTTGACTAATCTGAAAATGTTTTGAGTACAAACACTGCTTTTACTGAGCTAGTACCAGGAAATCGTTGTGTAATAGCAGAAAATATGCAATTGTAAAATCAGTCGTCTGGTAGTTCAGTGGTCCTGTTGAGGTTAACCATATGAACTGATCTGAAAATGACCACTGCCTTGCAGTTCTTCCTTGTGCCTCACCCCAAAATGGCTGATTAGAAGTATAAACATGGTCCGTCATCCACTACTTAAATAGAATGTAATGGACCAAGTGTCAGGAAATCGTGTGTCTTTAAACGAGGAACATCTTCATACAGGGCAAGTACGTTTATGACAGATTTAAAATTCCTGGCTTATATTTCAGAAGCAAGCTTAGGTGAAAGCTTTTGTATGCTTTTCCTTAGCTCCACTGCAAGAACTTAACTGCCTTGAATATAAAAGTGAATTTGTTACTAACCTGAGAAGTTGGTGATGGTGCTTGTTGCTGTTGGAATCCAAGCATTGGGCAAATCTTAGACTCCGTGAACGATAGCTTAGTTTGACAAGCCATTTTAGTCCGTGCTGTCCATGAAGCATAAGGCTAAATGGGAGCAATGCTTGACATCTACATTCATAGATCAATCAAATTTGTTGGGAGAACCTAGGCCTGTTTTTTTCTTAATTGAGAATGCTTCTTTTTGCCTTACTAACTTCTTCTGCACATCCAAATCTAAGATGGACTTTAGAAGTCCTTCCTGGCTTCTCTTCTTTTTTAATTTATTTTTTATTAATCTTTCAATACATCATTAACATTGTTCAATTAACAACCTTAATTAAACACCTAAGCGAGCCTCCTGTGATATTCTACTACAGTAGTAGTTCCATACAATGGGATAAAGGATTGTAGAAAAGGTAAATCAGACAAAAACATATTGTGTTTTTCACCATATTGTATGTCCCTGCTAGTGGTTAATCCAGAATTTCTGTGGTGTCATCAATCAAGGGTTCCTCAAATTTCTCTAGCTTTGTAAGGATTTCCCTCCATCTTAACAAGTCTTCCTCAACATAGTCATCCCGTCTAACCTTACGGAGCCACATTTCTTCTGCCACTGCCCATTCTCTCACATCTTTAAGCCAGTCCCATGCGCTTGAGTCCCTGTGTGCTCATCCAAGTGATGGCCACCTGCTGTTTTGTTAGCAATAAGGCCAGCTGCATAAATCTCTATTCTATTTTTTTTTACCCATTGGTGTTTTAACAGCCCCAAGAGGCATATAACTGGGCTCAGTTCCAGCATCAGTCCCTCTATACACTTCAAACTCCGGACTACAAAGTCCCAGTATACCTGTACAGAGGAACAATACCAGGCTAAATGAAGGAAGGTTGCAGGTCCATTGTGACAATGTTGCCATTTGTCTGTTTTAGTGGGGTCTAGCCTACGCAGAAGAACTGGGTGCTGTGTATATAGGTAAAATGTATCAGTTTAAATCCAGCTTCACACGACACCTGCTTAACCAAGTCACATATCGCCTTCCATTGTGCCTCCTATAAAGGGGTAGCCAGTTCATCTTCCCAAGCTGCTCGTGCCTTAAATGCTATCCTAGTTGTGTCTGCCAGCATGGCTCCATAGGTGTGGGAAACCAAGTGTCTACCTCCTCCATATTCTAGGAGGGTCCTGAACAATGCTGATGAGGTTGTGGTTTTTAGGTACATGGGCCATATTTTGCTTACTATATTAATGATACTAGTTAACGTTATGAATGTCTCATTGGGATAGAGATCTACAAAGACAGCCCTCTGTCTCTCCAAACCTTGACATCCACCGTAGTGGTCAGCCCTTGAAACGCCAGAAGGTCCCATAACCCAAACTCCCATGCAAAGAGGGCGCATCTTAAAACCACCTTACCCGCCTGTTCCCAGAGTATTGTGTGTTTTAGTGTGTACGATAATGTGGAATCATCCCGTCCACCTGCATGAAGAAGCTGCAGGAGCATATCCTGACAAGAGTTGTACTTAAGAGGGCCTTCTCACAGTTATCCCCCTCTGCCAACTAGTGTACTGCATGTTGCAATTGTGAGGCTAGGTAATAGAAAACTAAGGGGGTCATTACGACCCCGGCGGTCGGTGCTATAGTGGAGGTATTGCCGCCAACAGGCTGGCGGTACCTACCTACTCTATTATGACATTGGCGGTTTGGAAAAAGCCAAACCGCCAAGGCAACACACCGACCGCCGAACTGGAGACTTCAGTCACTAGGCCGCCCATGGAATTTTGACCCCGCCCACCGCCGTGGTTTCTATACCGCCACGGAAACCATGGCGTTAGGCACTATCACTGCCAGGGAATTCCTTCCCTGGCACTAATAGGGGTCTCCCCTGCCCCTCACCTCACCTCTCCAGAGTCGTCCTCCACCTTTCCCCTCCCGACCCCCCTCCCAAATATACACACATACATACACATACACACACACACACATTCACCCACGCATGCATACATACATACACGCTGCAAAACTCCCAAACATACATCCAGGCACACACACTAGCACACAACACAACATGCATGTCCACACACACCCACTCATGCACACACGCATTACACACGCATGCATGCATTCAAACAGTCACACACCCCCACAACACCCCTGCCCCCTCTCCGTCAGAGAACCCAACTTACCTGTTTGCAGGGTCCTCCGGCAGGCGACGGGATGCAGCGCTGCTGCCAGCAGAACACCGTCATGCTGTATCATGGAACATGATATGGTAGGCGGTGTTTTGCTAGCGTGGCGCTGCTGCTGGCAGCAGTGCCACCTTACCACCGTCCGCTGCCTTGACTGTCGCTGGAATTCCGCCAGCCCCCTGGCAGAATTCCGGCTATAGTCATAATGGCATGAACGGTCGGTTGCCACGGCAACGGTATGTTGGCAGCAGTCACCGTGGCGGTAGGCGGCATTTGCCGCCAATCTCATATTGAGAGCCTAAATCTGATAGAGACTTTTAGGTGCAGATCCCTTACTTTAGAATATTTCCCCAGGCGTCAAACTGGATCCGGAGATTTTTTCTTCAAGCAGTACCCTTGCATGTTGGTAGGCGACGACGGTCCACTCCGTAGACATCGTTGGCGTCCTAGTCGCTGTGATGACATCGGGAATAGTACATAGACGCTGGAGAGAGCTACCCTGGTCTCTTTTTGACCGAGTTAGACTGTTTTGTCAAATTGTTTGCTGCATTTTTGGTGCGTCGAGATGTCCTTGAAGACCGATTTCAAGCTGTGCGAGGACTGTTACTGTATGATGTTGGTGACGGATCCGCATCGGGTCTGTTTGTGGTGCTTGGAGCACGACCATGACCCGAAGTTGTGCTCCGAGTGCTGGGCCATGCGCCCGAAGGCCTGGAGGAACCAGTCCCTCAAGCTCATGGCGGCCCGGCACTCGACTCCGCGTAGCTCCGAATCTCGCTTGAAGGGAAGGTCTCAAGACCGTTCGTGGAACCACCACCATCCTTCTTCCTCCAAATCTTCGAGCACAAGTAAGGAGGAGTCGTCGAAGCGGTCCCGTCGCTCTTCGACTTTATCCCGTTGCTCGGGTAATGCTACGAGGGAAGAGCATTGACGCTCAAGGCCTCCGTCTTTGGAGTCTGCTTCTGGGTCCACTCGGCGCTTACCCAAATTTCCAGGTGCCGGAGTGACCCCTGCCCAATTAAAGGAGAATTATGAGGCCATGCACATAATTTTTTGGTGGACCGACCCCGATACGGTGCCTTTGGGCCCAAGGGGTTCGGTCGAGGGGCCCTCGGATTCCACACCGGCGGCTTCGGCTCCAGCCACCGAGGTCCCCTGCGGATCCGCAACGATGCTGGTCGCACCACTGAGACCTTCCCCCACGCCGGTTCGATTGTTGATGCTCTTGACGTCGGTGGTGCCCACCATCTACCCAATCCTTATCCCCAACGACTCGGAGTCGGAATGGTGTCGTCCGACGCCGCCTCTGTCTTCGATGGGGCCTACTCACCTCAGTGCGGATTTGGACCCTTTTCCTTATGGGTACGGATTGGAGGGGTCTTTGGACCCTTATGAATACCAGGATGACCTATCTTTGGACTGGGCACAGGAATTGGGCAGGGCCAGTGGACTGGACACTTCTGCAGACGCTGGCATGCTGTCTCCTCCTACCGTGGCTACCGCAGAGGGAACGACTTATGCTGTGGTGGTCAGTAGGGCGGCTGAGCTCCTTGGCCTTGAGCTACCTATTGTACAGGTCAGGTCCAATCTCCTGACAGAGGTGCTTCAGCCAGGGGCTTCCACATCTGAGCCCCTTTTGCGGTTCAATGATGCTCTCACCGATGTCATTTGTGTACTTGGTCCAAACTCAACACAAGGGCTCCTGTGGACAGGACTATCGCACGCCGCCATCGGCCCACCCTGAATGACTCTAAATTCCTGTCCCAACATCCCATGCCTGAGAGTCTTGTCATTCAGGCTTCTGCCTTCCTCAGGTGCATTCCCCTCTGCAAACCCTGATAAGGAATAAAAAAGGCCGGAACAATTTGGGAAGATGTTTTCTTCCTCCAGTCTCTTGCTGTGGTGCGTGAACATCGCATGCCTTTTAGAGCACTATACTCACTCTCTGTGGAATACAGTTGCACAAGTTCTGCCGCAGATACCGGAGGAGGCCCTTGGTATCGTCTCCCAAGCTGTCAACGACGGGAGAGATGCAGCGAAGTTCACGTTCTGATGTGGGCTGGAAACGACTGACTCTCTGGGCAAATCGATTGCTAAGATGATGGCCTTGAGACGCCATGCCTGATTGCGTACTTCTGGTTTTTCAGGGGATGTCCAACAGTTTCTGGCCTTTCATGGATCCCGTCTGACTCGGCCTTGGGAAGATTCAAGGACTCCCGTGCTATGGCTTGGTCCCTTGGCCTTTCTGCTGCCCCTTGCCCCCAACAGTCTGCCTTTTGCCCGTTTCAAGGCCAAGGAAGGGGCTCCCTGTCACGTCCCCACCCAGCCACTGTGCCACTCATGCTGTTCAGCCGCTGCGTGCCCGTGGGACAGGGAACCAGAGGTCTGCCCATTCCACCTCTGCCCCTGCTGTAGCCTCCAAACCCTCATAGTCCGTCCGTCCCTCACTCTGATCCAGTTGGTGGCAGGATTCGCCATCACCTGCCCCACTGGTAATCCATCACTAAGGACAGGGTGGGTTTTGCAGATAATTGAAAGGGCTATTTCCTCCGCTTCGAATCTGCCTCACTAACCATGCATCCATCAATCAGCCAACTTCCGTAGGATCATTTGGCCCTTCTCCACCAGGAAGTCGCAGCTCTCTTGGCCAAGGGAGCCATAGAGAAGGTCCCTGTGCCAGAGGTAGGTAGTGGTTGTTATTCCAGCTACTTTCTGGTGCCGAAAAAGAACAATGGCTTATATCCTATCCTAGACCTTTGGGACCTCAACTACTTCCTCAAGAAGGAGAAATTCAAAATGCTCACCCTGGCTCAGGTCTTGTCTGCCTTAGACCAAGGAGACTGGATGGTAGTGTTGGACTTGCACATTCCCATCCTGCCTGCCCACAGATGTTACCTACGATTTGTGGTAGGTCACGAGCACTATCTGTTTACCGTGCTCTCCTTCAGCCTTACCAGCGCCCCTTAGGTGTTCACAAAAGTGATAGCGGTGATTACAGCTCATCTGTGCAGGTTAGGGGTGTCAGTTTTCCCCTACCTCGACGACTGGCTGTTGAAGCCGGACTCACCCCAGAAAGTCGTCTAACACCTTCAGACTACGGCGAGCCTCCTGCACACGCTGGGGTTCAATATCAATGTGCCGAAGTCACACTTGACTCCCTCTCAGACGTTGTAGGAAAGTACAATCATGCCTGGCATGTTAACCCCATTTTTACATGCATGCCAGTTTGTTTTTGCCGGTCTCACTGGGATCCTGCTAGCCAGGACCCCAGTGCTCATAGTTTGTGGCCTGAATGTGTGTTCCCGTGTAGTGACTGACTGTGTCACTGAGACTCTGCTAATCAGAACCTCAGTGCTTATGCTCTCTCTGCCTTTAAATATGTCACTATAGGTTAGTGACCGCTTTTACCAATTTCTATTGGCACACTTGAACACCCTTATAATTCCCTAGTATGGTACCTAGGTACCTAGGGTATTGGGGTTCCAGGAGATCCCTATGGGCTGCAGCACTTCTTATGCCACCAATAGGGAGCTCAGACAAACCTTTACACAGGACTGCCACTGCAGCCTCAGTGAAATAACACACATGTTATTTCACAGTCATTTTCACTGCACTTAAGTAACTTATAAGTCATCTATATGTCTAACCTTTACTTGCTGATGGTTAGGTGCAAAATTACTAAGTGTGAGGGCACCCTTGCACTAGCAAATGTGCCCCCCACATAGTTCAGGGCCATTTCCCCAGACTTTGTGAGTGCGGGGACACAATTACACACATGCACTACATATGGGTCAATACCTATATGTAGCTTCACAGTGGTAACTCCGAATATGGTCATGTAACATGTCTAAGATCATGGAATGGTCCCCCCATGCCAAATCTGGTATTGGGGTGCCAATCCTATGCATCCCGGGGCTCCACAATGGACTCCGGGTACTGCCAAACCAGCTCTCTGGGGTTTTCTCTGCAGCTACCGCTGCTGCCATCCCACAGACAGGGTTCAGCCCTCTTGGGGTCTGGGCAGCCCAGTCTCAGGGAGGCAGAACAAAGAATTTCCTCTGAGAGAGGGTGTTACACCTTGGAAATAGCTGTTAAAGGCTGTGGAGGGGCAGCCTCCCCCAGCCTCTGGAAATGCTTTGAAGGGCACATATGGTGCCCTCCTTGCATAAGCCAGTCTACACTGGTTCAGGTGACCCCCAGTCCCTGCTCTGGCGCGAAACTGGACAAAGGAAAGGGGAGTGACCACTCCCCTGTCCATCACTACCCCAGGGGTGGTGCCCAGAGGTCCTCCAGTGTGTCCCAGATCTCTGCCATCTTGGATCCAGAGGTGTGAGGGCACTCTGGAGGCCTCTGAGTGGCCAGTGCCAGCAGGTGACATCAGAGACCCCTCCTGATAGGTGCTTACCTGACTAGGTGGCCAATCCTCCTCTGAGGGCTATTTAGGGTCTCTCCAGTGGGCTTTTCCTCAGATAACGACTTGCAAGAATTCACCAGAGTTCCTCTGCACCTCTCTCTTCGACTTCTGCCAAGGATCAACTGCTGACTGTTCCAGGACACCTGCAAAGCTGCAACAAAGTAGCAAGAAGACTACCAGCGACATTGTAGCGCCTAATCCTGCCGGCTTTCTCGACTGTTTCCTGGTGGTGCATGCTTTGGGGGCTGCCTGCCTTCATCCTGCACTGGAAGCCACAAAGAAATCTCCTGTGGGTTGAAGGAATCTTCCCCCTGCTCCAGCAGGCACCCAACTTCAGAATCACTGGTACTCTGGGACCCCTCTCATCCTGACGAACGTGGCCCCTGCAACACAGGTGGTGGACCCAAGTGACCCAGACTGTCCAGTGGTCCAACTGTCCAAATTTGGAGGAGGTAAGTCCTTGCCTCCCCTCTCTAGACAGTAATCTTGTGCACCGCGTGCAGATACAAGGGCTTCTTTGCACATTTCCACAAAGTCCTTTATGCACAGCCAAGCCTAGGTCCCCAGCACTCTGTCCTGCGATGCTCAGCTCCCTGAGTTGATCTCCGGTGTCGTGGGACCCTCTTTTGCAGTGTTGAGACGACTGCCGTGTTCAGACTTCTTGAACCCGTGTTCAAGGACTTCTGCGGGTGCTTCCTTCTTGTGCGTGGGCTCTCTACGTTGCTGAGGGCCCCCTCTGTCTCCTCTCCCAAGTAGGGACATCCTGGTCCTGGGCAGCACCCTTTTTCTTCAACCGCGACTCTTGCAGCTAGCAAGGCATGTTTGCGTTGTCTTGCCAAAGAAACAACTCTGCATCTTTCCAGCACTCCATGGGACATCTTCTGCACGAAGGAGAAGTTCCTAGCAACTTTCGTTGTTGCAGAATCTTCAGCTTCTTTTATCCGGAGGCAGCCATTTTGCACCTTCATCTGGGGCTCCTGCCCCCTCCGGACACTTTCGCAACTCTTGGACTTGGTCCCCTTCCATTGCAGGTCCTCAGGTCCAGGAATCCTTCTTCAGTGCTTTGCAGTCTGTTGTGGTCTTTGCAAATCCTCTATCATGACTTTAGTGTGTTTTTTTGGGAAATAGAAGTACTTTACTCCTACCTTCCAGGGTCTTGGGGTGGGGTATCTTGGACACCCTTAGTGTTTTCTTACACTCCCAGCGACCCTCTACACATTACCCTAGCCTAGGGGTCCATTTGTGGTTCGCATTCCACTTTCTTAGTATATGGTTTGTCTTTCCCCCAGGGCCTATTGCATCCTATTGTATTATACAGTGTTTGCACTACTTTTCTAACTGTTTAATGACCTGATTTTGGTTTGTGTATATATTTTGCGTATTTTACTTACCTCCTAAGGGAGTATATCCTCTGAGATATTTTTGGCACATTGTCACTAAAATAAAGTACCTTTATTTTTAGTAACTCTGAGTATTGTTTTTCTTATGATATAGTACCTATATGATATAAGTGGTATAGTAGGAGCTTTTCATGTCTCCTAGTTCAGCCTAAGCTGCTCTGCTATAGCTACCTCTATCAGCCTAAGCAGCTAGAACACTACTAATCTACTAATAACGGATAACTGAACCTGGCACAAGGTGTAAGTACCATCAGGTACCCACTATAAGCCAGGCCAGCCTCCTACAGATGTTCCCTTTCATCCGAGCTGTTCTGGACACATTGCAGTTTCAGGCTTATCCTCCCAGAAAGTTTGTACAAGATATTTAGGCTATGATGCCGAGCTTTCAGCCTCTGTCTTGGGTTTCGGTGAGACTTATTCTGAGGCTGCTGGGCCTCATGGCCTCCTGCATCTTGCTAGTGACACATGCCAGATGGCATATGCATGCTCTGCAGTGGGACTTGAAGTTCCAGTGGGCGCAGCATCAGGGGAATCTTTGTGACATGGTCCAGATCTCGGAGGGGACTGCGAAAGACCTACAGTGGTGGCTTTCAAATCCAAATTCGGTGCACGGCAAATCCTTCTCCCTTCCTCAGCCAGATTTGTCTATAGTAACAGATGCATCACTTCTGGGTTGGGGTGGCCACATGGGAGAGGCGGCGATCAGAGGCCTCTGGTGTCCGGTGGAGTCTTGGCTCCATATCAGTCTTCTGCAGCTCTGGACGATCAGGCTTATGTTGAAAGCATTTCTTACCTCTCTCAAAGGGAAGGTAGTAGAAGTGTTCACGGACAATATTACCACCATATGGTACTGCACCAAACAGGGCAGGATAGGGTCCTGGACCCTTTGTCAGGAGGCAGTACGCTTCTGAGCATGGCTGGAACATCAGGACATAACCCTGGTGGTTTAACATCTGGTGGGTTCTCAACGCCTGAGTGGACGAACTCAGCCATGGTGTCTCCATCCGGAGGTGGCGCAAGGTCTCCTTCAGCAGTGAGGAGAGCCTTAGTTAGATCTGTTTGCCACTGCAGAGAACGCGCAATGTCAGCTCTTTTGCCCGTTGAAGTTTCCAAGGCGGCACTCGCTCGGAGATGCTTTTCGTCTCGAGTGGAACTCCGGCCTCCTTTCCACCTATACCACAACTGCCCAGAGTTCTCAAGAAAATCAGTAACGATCGGGCCCAAGTTATCTTGGTGGCTCTGGAGTGGGCACGAAGAATATGGTATCCAGAGCTATTGAGGATGGCCACCGAGCCTCCACTCAGCCTCTTCATGCGGATCTTCTGTCATAGCAACAGGGGACGGTTCTCCACCAGAACCTGTCCAATCTCCGCCTTCATGCATAGAGATTGAGCGGCGCCAGTTGATGACTTTTGATCTTCCACCCGAAGTCTGCGATGTTATCTTTGCAGCCAGGCTCCCTTCACCAAAACTATATATGCCTGTTGTTGGCATAAATTTGTGGCATGGTGTACCAACATATCTGTTGATCCTCTCTCTGCTCCTCTATCTGAGGTTCTTTCTTTGGCCCAGCAGGGCTCTGCTTTGGGCTCCCTTAAAGGGTATTTATCTGCCATTTCGGCCTTTCTTAGGCTAGCTGATCAGCCCTCACTCTTTAAATCTCCTATTGTGAATAGATTCCTTAAGGCTTTCACTCATTTATTTCACCCCACTCCATTTATCATGCCTCAGTGGGACCTCAATCTTGTTCTTACTTAATGTGTTCTCCTTTTGCGCCGATGCACAATTTACCTTTACGGCTCCTCACTTTCAAGACTGTCTTTCTTGTTGCCATCATTTCTGCTCGCAGAGTGAATGAGCTTCAAGCTCTTTCTCCCAAGCCTCCATTCTTGTCTGTGCACCCTGAATAAGTGGTGTTGCGCACTAAGGCTTCCTTCCTTCCCAAGGTTGTTACGCGTTTTCATGTAGGCCAATCCATCACCTTGCCTATTTTTTACGCATCTATCCCCCATCCTTTTTATGAGGAGGGAGGGACTCCAGTATCTGGACCCAAAAAGAGTATTGGCGTTCTGTCTAAATCGTACTAAAGAATTCCGGGTGAACGATCAACTCTTTGTCGGGTATGTGGGTATGAAGAAAGGGAAGGCGGTTCAAAAACATACCATCTCTCGATGGGTACTTCTTTGCATCAAGACGTGCTACACTTTGGCCAAGAAGCAACCCCCTGAGGGCTTGTGTGCTCATTACACCAGACCAACTGCTGCTTCCAGTGCGTTAGGATGCGGAGTTCCTGTCCTGGATATCTGCCAGGCAGTTACATGGGCATCCGTACACACGTTTGCTAAACATTACTGCCTGGACAGTCAGGTCCTTTGGGACAGCTAATTTGGTTGTTCGGTCCTGCAGGATTTTCTAGTATGATCTTGGTTCGTAGCCCACCTCCGAGGATGGCATTGCTTGGGTATTTATTCTAAGGTAAGGAATGTGCAACTAGAAGTCTCTACCAGATGTACAAGTTACTTACGTTCGGTAACGAAATATGTAGTAGAGACATATTCTAGTTGTGGATTCCTTACCGCCCCACCTATCCTCCCCGCTTGAGAACAGATTTCTCAGGAAAGGGATTCCCCCTTCAGGTCGTTAGCTCTGGCGCACCAATCTCAGTGTTCTTAGCGGTCTGCACTTTGGCGTGAAAAGTCGTTAAAAGAAACTGACGTCACTGTGCTGAGGTGGCATCTATGTACTACTCCCGACATCATCACGGCGACGACAACGCCCATGGAGTCGACTGCCGCAACCTACCGACTCGCAAGGGTATTGCTCAAAGAAAAAATCTCCAGATCCAGTCTGATGCCTGGGGGAAAATTCTAAGGTAAGGAATCTGTAACTAGAATATGTCTCAACCAGATATTTCATTACCGAAGGTAAGCAACTTGTACATTAGACAATGCCAGTCCTCCTTTTTCTAATGGGAGGTGCAAGATCTTGTGGGTCCCTCTACTACTGCCTCCAGACCATACTGGTTTTATTAATGAGTGTAAGCGCTTAAAGACTGGCCTAGGAAGTGTATCGAGAGAATGCTGTAGAGTAATAAAGCATCTTGGTAGGATTTCCATCTTTGCCACTATCACACACCCCATTATCGACAGTGGGAGGGTGTTCCAGAACTGCACCGACTTAGATAGACCCAAAATTACACTCTCTAGATTATGTTGGTTTCTCTGCCTGACCGCATGGGTCACCATTATTCAGAGGTATTGGAAGTGGTCAGTTTCCCATCTTAATTGTAAATCCAGTAATGGGGGCTGTGTGGCTAGACCTCCCAGTGGAAATATCAGAGATTTGTTCATGTTGACGTGTAAACGTGATAGGTGCCTAAAGGTTTCTAACTGTTCAGTATTGGTAGTGATTCCCTCGGTGCCATCAGATAAGAAGAGTGTATCATTCCCATAGAGTGAGATCAGATGGGTCACCCTTCCACTTGGATGCCCCTCCCCATCATATCTGGGGCAAGCCTCATCACAAGTGGTTCCAAAGCCATTGCAAAAAAACAGTGGTGACAATGGACTCCCTGGCATGTGCCCCTCGTTACATGAAGCAAATCTTAACACAGGCCTCCTACCTTGACCCTGGCTGTGGATCCTGTATAAAGGACTCTGACCCATTTTTGAAACTGTGGCCAAACCCCGTGGCCGTCTGCACCGATAGGAGGTAGTTCCAATTTATGGTATTGAACGCCTTGGCATTATCTACTGAGACCAAAGCCAAATCACCCTCCCCTATCCTCTATTATCTGGAGAACATGCATCAATCTGCGAATATTCATGGTTGTATTCTGTCCGGGTATAAAATTACATTGGTCCGAATGGATCAATCAAGCTATTTTTCTCCCCAACCAAGGAGCCACCACTGCTGCAAAAGTCTGATAGAACTCAGCAATGAAGCCATAGTTGCAGGGGCTCTTTCCTGATGGAAAAGATTTAATGGCAGTTTTAACTTCCTCTAAGGTGTAGGTCAGATTCCAGGGCTTGTTCCACAGCCTTACCAAACTGCTGTATTGGTATCCCGTTCAAATATTCCAACAGTTGATCGCACTCTGGTCACCTGGTCTGTCTTAAACCTGCTCCAGATGACCCCTGAATACAGCCAGTATGCCTATCTATGATCTTGCCTCTCTTACCTATCACCCTCATGATGTAGGAGTTCTCTAAGTTTTCAGTGTGTAATGTTCTAGTCTGTCTCTGGTGTCTGTCAATTGTCTCAAGAGCTCTGTTTAGTCTCCCTGCCTATGTGCCCCACCCACTGGCCCCCTCTGAAAGGCCAATAAGGCTTCTTCCTAGTGGCTTAGTTCTGCCTGCAGCATTCGTTGCATTCCACATGTGAGACCCACACATCACATCTTTCAGGGCCTCCCATTTCATCGCGTAACTTTGAGTAGTCATCCAGTTCTGTTCCATGCATTCTGCTGCTTTGCTATTGTTCCCCTGCCCACTTGGTCTTGGAGAATCTCTGAAGGAAATCTCCATGTGTATACGGTTCAGGGGTTGCCTCCCCACTCAAATGTACATGCTGCTGGTGCGTGGACAGATAGTTATCTTGTAAGGTAGATTACTTCTTGTACCTTGGGAGCTGTATGTTTGTTACCAGTATGCGATTTAGTCTACTGAATGTGCCATGTGTTATGGAGTGACAGGTGTATTCCTGGAGTCCCGGGTGGGTATCTCTCCAAGCATCTCCATAAACCAGTTGTGACATTGCTTCTACCTAGTTTGTGATCATTCTGAGCTTAGTACCCTGCCTGGGGGATACTGATCCAGTTCTTCATCCACTACACAATTGAAATCCCCCACCCAAAAAGTGTCAATCCCCATGGCCACTGACATTACATCAGTTAACGTAGGGTAGAAGGATTTGTCGTCAGTGTTTGGGGCATAGGAGTTAAATACCTCCAGTTCCTGGCCGTCTAGTGTACCCCAAATCAGAATTTATCTACCTTCTGTATCTGTCTCCATCTTCCTGTCTTCTCTTTAATTATTTCCAGATTAATCTCACTTCCAATTAAAAGGGTCAGATTGATCTTTTGTTTTGTCACAACTTTGCTTGGTATGGTTGTCGCTCTCGCCAGATGCTTTTTTTCTGCTCTTTTTTTCATTCTGTTACTCCAGTTGCTCATGTCAGGTTTTGGGGTTTATTGTTACTCTTTGGCCTGTTGGTAATCAAGCTGTTTTTTTGTCTTTTTTGAAAAGCCAGTTATTTCCGTCTTCCACTAGTTATTTGCCTTTTGGAGCTACATCTTATCCTGTAAACATTCTGGGTGAGTGAGAAGTTTTAGAAGGTAGCATGCCGTTACAAAACATAAGAAAACAGTTTTTACGGTCTTGCTTGGAAGGTCAGAACTCTTCACCAATTGAAAGTCCAGTATGCTTCACTAAGCTGAGCACAGAGTCATTCTAAGGTTTTGGAGATACACTAGCATATAGAGAAAACCAAACCAACCATATACATTTCTAAAATAAAAAGTAACACATGCATACACACATCACAAACTACTGAGTTTATTCAGTAGTATGCTGTGCTCAATATTGTAATGAATGTACCTTTGCCTGAACACAGTGCACCCTCAGAGCTTCCTTGCAGTATGCAGTCAATTAAATGTAACTAATAAGAGATCTCAATGCAGCCCTCGCTTGGAAATATTTGTTTTGTATGACACAGCACCAACGCATTATAAAAACAGTCTACACTTGCAAGGTCAGCAACCCCTTTAAGTAAGAGTGCAAACTTGTCATTGTTTAAAGCTGCATATATTTCTTCCAGCGAGCTTGTGGCTTTAAGAACATCAGTGCAATTTGTATATGTGAAGAGGCATATATTATTTAAGAACATCAGTGCAATTGTATACATCCGAATACATATTATTTGAAACAGTTACTTTCAACTAACTCAATGACCACATTAAGGACTAGTTGTACACCTGTGTGGTTTTTCAGCTGTGCTATTGGAGAAATATATGTCCTAGCAACGTATTTAAGTTCCACCTGGACCTAGATGACACCCTCCTGCTGCACTGGACAAAGTTGCTCACCCCACTTTTCTGGAACATCTCCACAACACTGGAATACAAGACAAAGCCCTAAACTGAGCCTATTCTTTACTGTCCAACAGCACAAAGATCTCCTTGACAACATCTTTCACCTTGTGTCTTAAGTCAAGCCAGTGCACCATACCAAAGAGCACTGTAATCGCTCCATTTCTGTTTAACATCTTCACTGTCTCTTATAATACTTTGGCTTTCCGTGCTGCAACTGAAAACTAATTCAAACACAGGCTGCTCTCTACTCGGGTACTGCTGTTCTGCAATCTTCCTCTAGATGATCAGAAATCATCATGTGAAACGGAACACCAAAAAGACCGAAGTCCTCAATTGTGTGTTTTTCACTCACACAGGTCATACAGTGTTGAGGCCCACAGACTTGTTTTTCCTTTCCTGCACCTCCAATACAAGGACTTGCTTTCACTGGACTTTAATCACCCAGCTCAGGGTTCTGCAAAGTCGGTCCTGGAGAGCCAGGTCCATGGCAGATTTTTAGCGTATTCACATTTAGAAACAAGATGTTTCAGAAATGTACATTTTTCTAAATGTAGATATGCTAAAAACCTGGCATGGACTCGCTCTCCAGGACCGACTTTGCAGAACCCTGGCCTAGACAAGACAAAATTCATCCTTGCTGTAGACTGCACATACTAGGTAAATGGTCTCGTCTGTATCTTGGTTCACCAGAATATTTGCTTTTAAGATTACATTAAAAACAGTCCAGCAAGACTTCTCCTGTGTATCCAACCAGAGGACCACATCAACCCAACCTGCATATGATAACACTGGTTCAGTTGTAAGGAGAATTTTGTGTAAGGCTCTTAATCATTTTTTACTATCCTTTGTCCAGAGTAAAAGTTCCACCTACAAATCCGACAAAATACCTGCCACATGATTCACCTCAGAAATTAAATTCCAGTGCTTGACAATTCCCAAAATGAAGGGTCCACCCTTTTAATAAAAATTGCAAACTTTTGGAACAGGTTTGTACCTCAAATTAGTAAATGCCATGTTCACCTCCCCTTTCTGATGGATTTTTCTTCCATTTAAAATACCTGGCATCATTTCTTTTTCCATGCTCCTAAAACATGGAAGTGGTGCTGTCTATTCTCTTTTAACAGTCTTCAGTTTATTATGGGAGGGTACTTCTATTCCTGTCACATTTCTGACTTGTGATAGGAGATCATGTCTCCAGTTAACATTTCAGGATTTCAAATTTGGACCCACATAGAATCTATCAGTAGTGTCTCAAGGCAGACCACAGCTTAACTAAATGCTGCAAATATTCATTGATGCACGCCAAGGCAAGTAGGGGAGAGAGGTCTACCTTGTTCCTCACTAAGGTTTCTTGTTGAGGGATTTCAATGTTGGCCTTTCCCTCAAAACGTAAACCCATCCTGATGAGAGAAAATATTTTTGAGCGGTAGCTTTCCTGACACAAGAAACATTAGCATAAACACAAGGAACAGTTTTCTCCCTCATCCAGGAAAATAGCAGATTCTAATGAAAAACCTGACAATTGGCAGATCCTTTCCCTTTGCCAGAGTTGTCCACTTCTTCTTATGAATAGATACTGATCTCTAAAAGTAAAAACGAACGCTGCCTTCTTCAGAAGGTGGTTCATAAATTGAGGGTTTTGAAAAAAAACACACAACCCACCAAGGTGGACTCGGAGCCTTCAGCTTATGTAAATGAGCAGGTCCAGGTCCAGGTTCAGCAACAGTGAAACCACTGTTAAGGAGCCACTTGACACAATCTGACACAACATTGACCGGGCCCAGCAAGGATCTTCCAAAATCCATGAAGTTGACATCTTCAACATCAGCACATCCTGCTGCGCCATTCTTTGTCTCATTTTTGTCAGTGGCAGAAGATTACTACCCTTCCATTAGGAAGAGAATTTCTGAAGGTGCGTAACGTTTACTTTGGAAAGTGCGGAAATCGTGGTGACTAGCATCATTTTGACTGGACCAATGGCAAAGAACTCACTGGACTGATACTGAGCATGCAGGTATTCTTGAAGCCCCACTGACTTAGCTGCCCCTGCTGCTTGCTGTACCATACATAATTAGAGCCCTTCTTTGATCCTCACTCCTGCTATCTGTGTGTACGCTCACACACAACCTCACTCCTCACTTACATTGATTACCCACACATCAACATTTTCTTCACTGCTTTAGCAACACACAATGCTACTTACGCAAGTAGCATCTTAGTAAGTTTTTACTCTACATGCAACCCTATGTGCTTTCTCTGCTTGATGATCTGGAAAACATCTCCAACACAGTTTTCACAACCCAATACATTTTCATGCACACATTCATGTACCTATATGATTTCCTAGGGCACATTAGGAGTTTTTTCCATGCCATACTAGCAGCATCAAGTTCTGTACGAATACCATTGCCATTTGTAGTCAGTGCCACAGCATTCTCATCAACTCAGCAGAGGGCATTGTTTAGCCCTTTAATTGAAGAATTCTTTTGTAAAAACTAATTTGAAGGCAAACCTAAAGTGCACAGATGATACTAATGGTTTAAAAGTACTCAAGTCTTCTGTACCTAGCTTATGAGCCCCTGTTTTCTTCTTTTAATATAATATTGTTTTAAGTTTGACTTCAGAATAGCTGCGGTGTGAAATTAAATATATCTTTTTCATAGGTTCTAGATGGACCCATTTTTGATCTTGTCCTCAAGGAACTAAAAAAGCATCAAAGCACAAAGGAAGACAAATTTATCATGTGCTTGAATAAAGTGGCAAAGAACTTCCCTCCTCTGGCTGACAGGTAGAACTTCTGACATCAGTCCAACACATGCTTTTTTTGACTTGATGAACAATTTGAGAAATTGTCTGCTTATCTGTTCACAGATTTATGACAGTTGTCTTCTACTTGCTTCCAAAACTTCATGGGGTACTAAAAACGTATTGCCTGGAGGTGATAATGTACCGAGCTGAGGAGATTCCTGACATTTACATTCAGTTAAAGAGTAAGGACTTCAACCAGGTCATGAATCACAGGTAGTGTGTGAGGGCTTATGGACTGTTTTTTACGATGTTTATTTCTTATATGAAGCTAGGTCTTTCAGCTATTGAAATATTGTGCTATTGTGCTTCATAGGTCAGGTAACTATAGGTTATGTAAATGGGTTCAGGGTCATTGCATCCATCATACACTATGTCTTACATTTTCTCACAGCAATAGAGGCATACTTGTCCTCATTATTGTAGCTGCTAACCACATCGTAAGAGAAACCAATTCCACCTGACTGGTCTGATCATCTCCCTGAGCACTTCTCCACTATACTCCCTAATAAAGTGCTGAAAAACAACAAAACTCAAAGTATGCTTTAATCACCAAAACTAGTTACTCCATGTTCTCATACAAGGATTGTAACATCCGTCCCTATTACTTGTGAATCATTACATCCCAACTCTTGCGACACCTTAGATGTCTTAGCACCCTAGACAAAGAAAAGAACCGAAACTGAAGCAGCCAAAATGTTGTTTTCTTCCAGCCGAATTTTGAAACGTACATTGTTTAGAACGTACATGAGTGAAACAACCATATTCTTTACTGTCCAAAACTTCCAAGATGTTAGAAAAATATGTAAAGCAAACCTAATTGAATGTAAATCCACATTCTTTCAAGACCAATTTATGTAGTGGGTACCTGTGGTACTTACACCTTAAACCAGGTTCAGTTATCCCTTATTAGTGAACTGTAGGGAGTGTCTAGAAGCCAGGCTCTCAAGAGGTAGCTGTAGCTGAGCAGCAAAGGCTTATCTAGGAGACATGCAAAGCTTATGCAATACCACTGTAGTCAAACAGTACTCACACACATGAAAGAAAATACTTAGTATTACAAAAATAAAAGTACTTTATTTTGATGACACAAATGCCAAAAATACTATAGAGACTATACTCCTTTAGGCGGTAAGTAAAACACAAACTATATACACTAGTATGCAGAAATAGGCATACAAACAGAAAACAGTGCAACTAGTGAAAATCACAATAGTTAAAAATGGTCCTTGGGGGAACACAAACCATACACTAAGAAAGTGGAATGCCAGTGTTGGTTTCCCACCTAGGCAAATGTGTGCAGAGGGGTGCTGGGAGTATTAGAAAACACCAAAGGTAAGTACTAGAACCCACCCCAGAGCCCAGGAAAGCAGGAGTAAAAGAAGAACCACCGGTGAAGAACAGTCAGTACTCCACCCAAGAAGATGGATTCCTGGTTGGTGTAAGTGATGTCTGTAGGAGGCTGGCCTGGCTTATAGTGGGTATCTGATGGTACTTACACCTTGTGCCAGGTCCAGTTTTTCCTTATTAGTAGATTAGTAGTGTTCTAGCAGCTTAGGCTGATAGAGGTAGCTATAGCAGAGCAGCTTAGGCTGAACTAGGAGATATGCAAAGCTCCTACTATACCACTTATATCATATAGCACTATATCATAAGAATCAAAATACTCAGAGTTACTAAAAATAAAGGTACTTTATTTTAGTGACAATGTGTCAGAACTATCTCAGAGGATATACTCCATTGGGAGGGAAGTAAAATATACAAAATGTACACACAAACCAAAATCAGGTAAGTAAACAGTTAGAAAAGTAGTGCAAACACTGTAGAATACAATAGGATGCAATAGGCCTAGGGGCAAGACAAATCATATACTAAGAAAGTGGAATGCAAACCACTTAGGGACCCCAGGCCTAGTGTAGTGTGTAGAGGGTCGATGGGACTATTAGAAAACACTAAAGGTGTCCAAGATACCCCACCCCAAGACCCTGAAAGTAGGAGTAGAGTGACCCTACTTCCCCAGAAACACACTAAAGTCGTGATAGGAGATTCTGCAAAGACAACAACTGACTACAAAGCACTGAAGACAGATTCCTGGACCTGAGGACATGTAAAAGAATAGGACCAAGTCCAAGAGTCACGAAAGTGTCCGGGGGGGGGCAGGAGCCCACTAAACCCCAGATGAAGGTGCAAATTGGTTGTCTCCGGGTGGAAGAAGCTAAAGATTCTGCAACAACGGAAGATTCCATGAACTTCTCCTTTGCACCGAAGATGCCCCACGGCATGCTGGAGGATACAGAGTTGTTTCCTTGCAGAAGTAACGCAAACAAGCCTTGCTAGCTGCAAAGGTCGCAGTTGAAACAAATGGGTGCTGTCCGGGACCAGGAAGGACCAGGAGGTTGCCACTTGGAAGAGGAGACAGAGGGAGCCATCAGCAACAGAAGGCCCACCGGAACAAGGCAGCACCCGCAGAAGCACTTGAACGGGCATTCAAGAAAATTGAGGACGGCGGTCGTCTCAACACTACAAGGAGGGTCCCACGGAGCCGTGTCAACTCAGCGAGTTGAGCAATGCAGGACGGAGTGCTGGGGACCTGGGCTATGCTGTGCACGAAGGATTCCTTGCAAAAGTGCACAGAAGCCCTAGCAGCTGCAGATCACGCAGTACACAGGATTACTGTCTGGCGTCGGAGGCAAGGACTCTACCAAATTTGAACAGAAGGGACCACTGACTGTCGGGGTCACTTGGATCCAGCTCCTGTGTTCCAGGGACCACGTTCGTCAAGGTGAGAGGGGACCCAGAGGACTGGTTATGCAGAAGTTTGGTTCCTGCGTTAGCAGGGTGAAGATTCCGTCGACCCACTGGAGATTTCTTCTTGGCTTCCAGTGCAGGGTGAAGGCAGACGGCCCTCAGAGCATGCACCACCAGGAAACAGTCAAGAAAGCAGGCAGGATTAGGCGCTACAATGTTGCTGGTAGTCATCTTGCTACTTTGTTGTGGTTTTGCAGGCGTCCTGGAGCAGTCAGCAGTTGATCCTTGTCAGAAGTCGAAGAGGGAGATGCAGAGGAACTCTGGTGAGCTCTTGCATTCGTTATCTGAAGAGACACCCACAGGAGAGACCCTAAATAGCCCTCGGAGGAGGATTGGCCCCCTAACCAGGTAAGCACCTTTCAGGAGGGGTCTCTGACGTCACCTGCTGGCACTGGCCACTCAGAGGCCTCCATTGTGCCCTCACACCTCTGCATTCAAGATGGCAGAGGTCTGGGACACACTGGAGGAGCTCTGGGCACCACCCCCGGGGTGGTGATGGACATGGGAGTGGTCACTCCCCTTTCCTTTGTCCAGTTTCGCGCCGGAGCTGGGGCTGGGGGATCCGTGAACCAAGCAAGGAGGGCACCATCTGTGCCCTTCAAAGCATTTCCAGAGGCTGGGGGAGGCTACTCCTCCCCAGCCCTTAACACCTATTTCCAAAGGGAGAGGGTGTAACCCCCTCTTTCAGAGGAAATCTTTTGTTCTGCCTTCCTGGGCTTGAGCTTCTCAAGCAAAAGGAGGGCAGAAACCTGTCTGAGAGGTGGCAGTAGCTGGGGCTGCCTGGAAAACCTCAGAAGGCTGTAATGGCAGTACTTGTAAAATGACGGCCCTGCTCTCATAATCTGGGAAAATGGTCCTGGACTGCGTGGGGGAACCTCTTCACGTGCAGGGGTGCTTTCACACACAGGTACTCTGCACCCTGCCCAGAGGGCTGGAGGGCCTGCTATTGGGGTGACGTATTGTAGGAAAGTACCCTCTTTTTGCCATGGTAGCCCCCATTTTCTGCCTGATGTCAGTGTGCTTGACTGTGTTAACTGGGATCCTGCTAACCAGGACCCCAGTGATTATGCTCTCACTCCTTTAAATTTTGTTGTTGCATACAGTTATCTCATTATTTCACCCAAAATTGGCATTCTGGTGCCCCCTTATAAGTCCCTATTATATCGTACCTAGGAACCCAGGGCATTGGGGTTCCAGGGGATCCCTGTGGACTGCAGCATATCTTTTGCCACCTATAGGGAGCCCATGCAAAGGCTAATACAGGACTGCCATTGCAGCCTGTGTTAAAAAGTGCATACACCTGAAAACTAACCAATTTTAAACATGCTTGATAACTCAATATGATGCCCTTTCAGCTGAGGAACCCCAAATCAGCAATTAAATTGTCTGCCTGCATTGGTAGCGTGTTCCACACTGGCTCTGAGATTCACACTGGTTTCAGCTGCACCAACACCAACCCTGAACTTTATGGCAATTAACTCGTTGTCTGCACCTGTATCATATCCCATACAGACCTTTTCACGAGCCCGACCGAAGTAAAGCTTGCGCCCAGCTATGAGATTAAAAAAGCACAACTGGTTATCATTCACTATGTTTCTAGCCCAATAGTTCTACTGTGAAACAGCTTCCAACAGAGTGTCTGTTCTCTTTCAGCTCTGACTCTTGCCATATAAACAATCCAGTTTGGGTCCAGCAGGACACTGATGATGAAGAGGGATTCTCTGCTCCATCCTCATTACAACGATGATGCATTATACCTAGACCTTCAAAATGTCAATGGGTTGCATACATCCTCTGAAACTGACTTTTGCTCACCACATGGACCACCACTGGAAGAAAATGCTTAATTTTTGCTGATTGTCAGGAGGGCAGCTGAGGTGCTAGAATTGCAAGCACCCTCTGTAGAAACTAAGTCAGATGTTGTTACAGAGATCCTTTAGCCAAGCCTACGAGATTGAGCCATTGTTGACTTTTAATGCAGCCCTTATCAACACTTTAATAGACTACATGGTCAAAGTCCTGTACTTGCCCACTAGTTAGCAGGTCAGTATGCAGAGAGACATAGACCTACACCTGAGAGCCTAATTATGTAGACTTCCACTAGGAAGGTTTTAAAAAATATATCTTTATTGGTTTTGGTGTTTACAGTATTTCACAGGCAATGCAGTGAACATTAAATCAGGTGCCAAACATGAACCAAATTTAAACAAATAGTCAAACAAAAAGGGAGGCCCTCGTACAACCCCACACCAAGGAATCCCAGATGTGTAAGCACATAACATATGCTTAGAGCATAAAATTCACAGTTATGGTTACAATAACGCTCTCAAATAATCCTTCACAATGCCACAGTCAATTCAAGGAGGCCACAGACCCTTGCGAAAGGGGAATATTGTAGTATCTCAACCAACCACTCCATACCATATTGGAGTTTGCGTGGGCATCCCCAATCTCTCGGCCACCATATACAAATCCATCCCCCTCATCCACTCAAACAATGTCGGGACCAGCTTATGGAAGTAAGAGCCCCTCACCTCTCCACACCGGAGGCAGCTATAGGAGGATGCTTAACCCATGCGATGTAGCCGTTCCCTATCATAATACACCTGATGGAGGATTTTCAATTGTATTAGGCGTAGATGGGATTTTATCGGTACCTCCCGGGGGTGCATCAGAGACACCTTCCAATCAACAACTTCAAGGTCCCCCGTCTCCAGACCCCAGCCCTCCCTCAATTTGAGTAACTTTTCCGACATATGGTTGTTGAGAGTTTTATATGTAGCAGATATGGCTTTAGAGGACAACTCCTCTTGTAGGAGTTACCCCTTGAGTGAGGAGGACTTTGGTAGGTCTTGTAGTGCTATATTCTTCACCCTCCCAGCATAGTGCAGCTAGGCATATTTCAGGAACTGGTTAAAGTGCATAGAGTAGGTCCGTCGGAGAGATGAGAACGGTATCAACTCGCCCTCCTCCAGGAGGTCACCCACCCTGGAGATCCCCAACAAGTCCCAAGCGCCAAACCCTCCAAGTTACCCATCTCCTTCACTCCCCCCTCAGATGGCATTACTCTTATCAACTTGCCCACCCAATCTATACACCCTGTGACCTTGTGGCCCTCAGTCAAGCCTTTATCGCCACCTAAGTCGCCAGAAGCATCTGTCGTACTCCCTTACCCCGGTAAAGGTAGTGGAAACCAGAGCGGTCAATGAATTGGCCGCGCTCTAGGATATAGGTGGAATGGTCCTTGGGTGTGACTAACCAGTCTTTCACTGCCAGTAAACGTGCTGCCCATTAATAGGACCAAACATCTGCTAGCGCAATACCCCCACTGCAGATAGTTGGACGGGTTTATATCCTACCCTTCATTTCAGCCCCACCCCATTTACCACCCAGGCCAGAACTAAGTTTGGAGGAGCACTTGCTCATTATGATGCAGGAGAGTAGTTCTTTTGCTCTCTAAAGTGCCATTGAACAGGTTAAGGACTCTGAGCGATGCAAGGGCTATTTCTCATGCCACTTCCTTGTTCAGAAAAAAAGACGGGGCCTCAGGCCTATCCTGGGCCTTGAGCCATTAATTGCTTTTCCATGAAAGGACAATTTCAAAATTTTGGTCTTGGCTCAAATTGTTTCCGCCCTGGACCCAGCTTACTGGATGGCGGCCCGGATTTAGGATTTGCAGGACCCACATTGTCCTATACCCATCCTGCATTCCCACAAGCATTACCTGTGGGTCAAGGTGGGGCAGGAACTCTTTGTTTTCTATGCTGTGTTTGAACTTCACCTCCTCTATCCTTAGGCCTCACCTTAGCCTCTTGGGTGTTGAAAGGTGATGCTGGTAGTCGCAGTCAGGAAATTCTGTATTTCTGTACCTTGATGACTCGGGTAGCTGCTGAAGGCATACTCACTATAGTCCGTTGTAGACCACCTCTGGATGATGGCCAGAATGCTACCCAAGTCTCTCACTGAAGCTTCCATTCATTGGGGCGATCCTGGGTATAGTGAGGTTTGAGGCCTTTTCTACACCGCAGCAAGACTGAGTCATTCTGGCTATTCTTCTGAGGTTTCGGGTGAGTCCTGGATCTCAGTGAGGATGAGTCTGAGGCTTCTTGTCTCTGGGCCTCGTGCATCCTCCTTGTTAGGAACACCAGGAGGCACATGTGGGCCCTAAAATGGAATTTAAATTACTGTGGGGCTAATGCTGCCTCATTGATTCTGGCCACATTTAAAGGGTGTAAACTCAAGGTCTGCAGTGATGGCTGACTGATGCAGATTTATCCTGAGGCAGACTGCTCTTCTTTCGCTGTCCAAAGCTCACAGTTTAAACAAATGCATAGCTACTATGTTAGGGGGATGGGCATCTAGGGAAAGTGGAGATCAGAGGCTTCTGGTTTCCAGTGGAGAACCAGTTCTGCATTAGTCTTGGGGAACTTCGGGCCTTTTGTTAGGCCCTGAAGATTTTCTTGCTGTCTATCAGGGAAAACTACTCTGGGTCTTAATGGACAAGATGACCACTATGTGGTACTGCAACAAGCAGAGCAGTGTGGTGTCCTGGATCCTGTGCCAAGAGGCTTTATGTCTCTGGTGATGGCTGAAGCAGCGGAACATCCTTTTAGTAGCCAACTACCTGGCAGGGTCCCTGAATGCATGCATCCTGCTTATTACACATGCCGGTTGGGATATACGGACTCTGCAGTGGGACTTGAAGTCCTAGTGGGCATAGCATCAGGGGAATCTCTCCAACATGGTTCAGATCTCGGAGGGAACTGCCGAAGACCTGCAGTGGTGGCTTACGAACTGTATTGGGTCAGTGGCAGACCCTTCTCCACCCCGAGGTGACTGCAGTGACAGATGAATCACTCCTAGGCTAGGACTGCCATTTGGGAGAGTTGGAATTCAGAGCACTCTGGTCTTCAGCGGAATCAAGGCTCCACATCAGTCAGTTGGTGCTTCGATTGATCTGCCTGGCTTTGAAAGCCTTTCTTCCTTCAACCAAAGGAACGGCTGGTACAGTTTTGCAACAAATGGGATTGGGTTATGAACCCTGTCAAGAGGTGTTGTGTATCTGGACATGGCTGGAACACCAGAGCATACCCCAAGTGGTTCAGCACCTGTCAGGCTCTTTTAAAGCTAGCACAGACAAGCTCAGCTCTCAATGCCTAGAGGATCACAAATAGCACCTCCATCGTAGGTGGTGCAGGGTCTCTTCTTAAAGTGAGGAGATCCTTGCTTTGATCTGTTTGCCTCCACTGAGAACTCAAAATCTTAGCAGTTTTGCTCTCTGGAGTTTCCAAGACAGCTCTTGCCCAGAGATGTTTTTTGTCTTGAGTGGAGCTCTGGCCTCCTGATGGCATTTTCACCAATACCACTCCTCCCAGGGTTCTCAAGAACATCAAGAATGACCTGGCCTAAGTCATACATGTGGCTTTGGATTGGGCACAGAGAATCTGGTGTCCTGAGCTTTTGAGCATGAGCATTGGTCATCCGATCAGGCTGCTTCTTTGGGAAGATCTACTGTCGCAGCAGCAGGGCATTGTTCTACACCCAAACTTGAAAACACCTCACCTTCATGCGTGGAGATTGAATGGGGACATTTGACAACTTTTGACCTTTTGCCCGAAGTCTGCACCATTATCTTGGCAGCCAGGTGTCCCTCAACCATGATGGTGTACGCCTGCCATTGAAGTAAGTTTGTGGCATGGTGTGCAGATAAACATGTTGACCCTCTATCTGCTCCCCTTTCTCAGTTTGTCTGGTTTATTCTTAGCTTAGCCCAGCAATGCTCTGCTTTGGGCATATTGAAAGGTTACTTCTATGCAATTTTGACATTCCTACGGTTGCCAGATCAGCCATCCCTTTTCAAATCTCCTATTGTTCATGTGTTCCTGAAAGGTCTTCAACACATGTTCTCACCAGCGCCTTCTATTACACTGCAGTGGGACCTCAACCTGGTTCTCATTTTCCTGATGTAGGCTCCCTTTGACCCATTCCACAAATGTCCAGTTAGCCTACAACCATCAAAAGGGCCGTCCAAGTGGTGATAACATCTGTCCACATGGTCAGTGAACTACAGGCATTCTGTGTGTGTCTTCCATACCTTACCTTCTATCCTGACAAACTGGTTCTTCAAGACTAGAGCATCCTTCTTAACAAAAGTGGACACTATTTTTCCATTAGCCAGTCCATCACTCGGTCTACCTTTTACGCTGCACCTCGTTCCTTTAAAAAACAGAGGAGAGACTCCACTGACTGGGCCCAAAAAAGTGTTGTTGTTCTACTGAAGGTAACTAACTTGTTTGTTGATCCGACATAGACAGTATTCCCATATCCATCATGCTTGTGACAAGGCTTTCTGCTTGCTGATTGGAAGCCATTTGAAAATCTTCCTCAGCATCTTCAGGGTGCGGAAGCATGAGGCGTTGGCGTAATTGACTTGGCTGTTGATGTTGAGTTTCTTGTTGATGGTGATCCTGGAGTTCTTGCCATGGGTGGGTATCGGTCCTAGTTCTTTTGGCCACCCTGTGGAGTCCCACAGTGGGGTGCTCTTTCCAAAGATCAGGATTTTATTCTTATTGGTGTTTAGCTTTAGATAGGGGGCGATGTCAGTCCTGCAGGCACTGAACTTGATCCAGGTACAGGGCATCTTGTCTGTGAGGGAGAGAATGAGTTTTGTGTCATCAGCATAGGAGAGGACGTTAATGTTCTGAGAGCGGATACAACCTGCTAGGGGGATCATGTGTTGAAGAAGGTTGGGCTCAGGGAGATCCTTGCGGAACTCCGATCATGACATCTAAGGCTTCCAAGATGTACAGTGCCAGACTGACTGCATGTAGGAGGCTGGCCTGGTGTGTGGTGGGTACCTATGGTACCTACACCTTATACCAGGTCCAGGTATCCCTTATTAGTGTAGTGTAGTCAGTGTTTAGAAGCCGGGCTCTCTAGAGGTAGCTTTGGATGAGCAGCCAAGGCTCATCTAGGAGACATGCAAAGCTAATGAAATACCACTGTAGTCACACTTAGTACTTACACACATGAAAGAAACACTCAGTGTTACAAAAATAAAAGTACTTTATTTTGGTGACACAAATAACAAAAGTACCATAAAGACTATACTCCCTTAGCAGGTAAGTAATACACAAATTATATAGACTAGTATGCAGAAATAGGCATAAAAACAGTTAGAAAATAGTTCAATTACTGAAAATTACAATAGTTAGAAATGGGCCTCGGGGAGCACAAAGCATATACTAAGAAAGTGGAGTGCGAAAGTCGTTCCCCCACCTAGGCATGTGTAGTGTGTAGAGGGGATCTGGGAATACTAGGAACACCCAAAGGTAAGTACCACAAACCACTCCAGCGACAAGGTTAACAGGAGTAAATCACAGTACGTTTCCCAGATCTCACACAAACGAGGAGAAGAATTATGCAAAACCAGAGTCTCTCACAGAATAGACTGCAAGACAGCAACAGTGGATTCCTGGACAAGAAGACTTGTGGAAGAAGGGGACCAAGTCCAAGAAGCACAGAAGAATCGAGGAAAAGCGTGAGCCCCTGCTAACCTGGATGAAGGGGCAAAGGAGAGCCACCGGTGGAGAAGAAAAGTCCGTACTGCACCCAAGAAGACGAAGTCGGGTTCATGTAGGGAAGGAGGATTGCAGTCAGGTTTGTGTCGTCTGAGTCCACCAAGAAGCCTTGGCACATGCAAAGCTTGCGATTAGCAGAAAAGGATACCGACGGGCACCAGGAAGAACCAGGTGGACTCAGCGACACGGAGTGCCGACAGAACACCAGGCAGCTCACACAGGAGTCCCACAGGACGGGGACAAGAAAGTTGCATAAGAGGCCCACGCAACACTTCGACAAAGGCTCCCACGACGCTGGAGAACCACTCAGGAAGCTGTGCTTTGCAGGATAGAGTGCTGGGGGCCAGAGCTACAAGATGCATAAAAGATTTTGAGGAAGGATGCCAACAAGCCTTGGCAGCTGCAAAAGACATGGTGCACGGGGGAGATACTATCTTGAGTGGGGAGGCAAGGTCTTACCTCCACCAAAGCGAGACAGCTGGAAGAGAGGACAGTCAGGACCACTTCAGTCCACCACCTGTGATGCAGGATCCACGTAGCTCAGCAGCAGAGGGGATCCACGCAGCCGGTTGTCGTCACAGTTGATGCCTGCAGCAGCAGGGGAGTGACTTCTTCACTCCAAGAGAGATTCCTTCCTTGTGATGCAGACTGAAGATGGGTTGTCCTCAGAGGATGCACGACTAGGAAACTGTTGCAGTCGCTGGCAGGAGCCAAAGATGCAGTGTTGCAGGATGCATCTTGCTCTTTTGTTGTAGCTTGTAGGTTCTTGGAGGGTCCGGATGCAGTTTCTTCAGTGAGAAGTCAAAGTGGAGGATGCCGAGGACTCCTGCTGGAGTCTTGCAATCCGAATCTGAGGAACCACCCAAAGGAGAGACCCTAAATTGCCCTGAAAGGGGGTTGCTCACCTAACCAGGTAAGCACCTATCAGGGGAGGACTCTGACGTCACCTGCTGGCTCTGGTCACTCAGATGCTCCCAGAGTTCCCTGCCAACTTGGAATCTAGGATGGCAAAACCCAGGGACCCTCTAGAGGAGCTCTGAGCACCACCCCTGGGGTAGTGGTGGACAGGGGAGTGGTCACTCCCCTTTCCTTTGTCCAGTTTTGCCCCAGAGCAGGGACTTGGGGTCCCTGAACCTGTGTGGACTGATTTATGCAACAAAGCCACCAAATGTGCCTTCAAAGCATTTTCAGTGGCTTGGGAAACCTACCCCTACCAAGCCTGTAACACTTATTTCCAACGGGAGAGGGTGTAACACTACTATCCCAAAGGAAATCCTCTGTTGTGCCTTCCTGGGCTCGAGGTTTTCAAGCAACAGGAGGGCGGAAGCCTGTCTGGGATGTGGCAACAGCTTGGGCTGCCTGGAAACCCTCAGAAGGCTGAAATAGCAGTCCTGGTGATCCTCTAAGTAGCACCCAGAGGACATGGAATCATGCAACCAATGCTTGCAACAGCCTTGAAGTATGATTCCAACATGTTTGATACCAAACATGCCTATGTTTGGAGTTACCATTATGTAGCTGGACATAGGTAGCAATAAGCTATTTTAAAAGTGGACACAGTGCAAAAATGAACAGTCCTGGGGGAGGTAAGTACAAGTTAGTTTAGCAGGTAAGTAAAGCACTTACAAGTTCAGTCTCCAGGGCATAGGCAGCCCACCGTTGGGGGTTCAAGTGAACCCCAAACACCCAGGGCCCGTCAGGTGCAGAGGTCAAAGTAGGACCCAAATAACATAGGTACCTATAGAGACTAGGGGTGCTCCGGTTCCAGTCTGCTAGCAGGTAAGTACCTGCGTCCTTGGAGAGCAGACCAGGGGGTTGTGTAGAGCACTGGGGGGGTCACAAACAGGCATACAATATACACCCTCAGCGGCACAGGGGCAGCCGGGTGCAGTGTGCAAAGTAGGTGTCAGGCTTTGCATTGAAAGCAATGGAGGGACCCGGGGGTCACTCTGTCGATGGAGACAGGGGGGCTTCTCGGGCCAACCACTGACTGGGTAATGATAAGTGCCGCCTGCTGGTCAGTAGTTGGTTTCTCCCGGGTCAGGGGGCTGCAGGTGCAGTGCTTCTTCAAGGTGTCGGGTTCTTTGTTACTGGGCAGTCGCGGTCGGCGGGAGCCTCTGGATTCTTGCTGCAGGCGTCTCCGTGGGGGTGCAGGGAGGGCGTCTCAGGGTGCCCACACCGTGGGAGTCGCCGGGGGGTCCTCGCTGCAGTGTTGTTTCTCTGGATACGAGCCGGGGACGTCGGGTGCAGAGTGTTGGGGACTCACGCTTCCAGAATAAGGCTGGAGTCCCTTTAAAGATGGTTTCTTCTTTGTAGATTAGACAGAGCCACTGTCCACAGGAGTTTCTTGGTCCTTTGGGTTGCAGGGCAGTCCTCTAAGTCAGCAGAGGTCATTGGTCCCGCTGGATGCCTCGCTTTTGCAGGTTCTTTGAGTCTGGAGACAGGCCGGTAGGGCTGGGGCCGAGTCATTTGTTGTGTCCGTCGTCTCTGTGGGGCTTTCAGGTCAGCAGTTCTTCTTCTTCTTTAGTTAGTCAGGAAATCTGTTTTCCTAGGTTCAGGGTCACCCCTAAATACTCAATTTAGGGGGCGTGTTCAGAGCTGGAGGGCAGTAGCCAGTGGCTACTATCCCTGAGGGTGGCTACATCCTCCTTATGCCTCCTCCCTGTGGGGAGGGGGCACATCTCTAATCCTATTGGTGTAAATCCTCCAAAGCAAGATGGAGGATTTCGAAGGCAGGGGTCACCTTAGCTCATGACACCTTAGGGGCGTAGTGCTCATGCAAATATGCCCTCACCTGTGGTATAGTGCACCCTGCCATAGGGCTGTAAGGCCTGCTAGAGGGGTGACTTACCTATGCCACAGGCAGTGGGTTGTGGGCATGGCACCCTGAGGGAAGTGCCATGTCGATGTAGTCATTTTATCCCCACCAGCACACACAAGTTGTGAAGCAGTGTGTATGTGCTGAGTGAGGGATCCCCAGGGTGGCATAAGACATGCTACAGCACTTAGAGTCCTTCACTGGCATCAGGACCCTTGGTACCAAGGGTACCATTTACAAGGGACTTATCTGTGTGCCAGGGCTGTGCCAATTGTGGAGACAAAGGTACAGTTTTAGGGAAAGAAAACTGGTGCTGGGGCCTGGTTAGCAGGCTCCCAGCACACTTTCAGTCATAACTAGCACCAACAAAAGGCAAAATGTTAGGGGGTAACCATGCCAACAGTAGCATTTTCTACTCCTACCATAGGGGTGACTTATAAGTGACTTGGTGTAGTGGAAAATGGAAATGAAAGGGTGCTTGCACCTTTTCACGCAGGCTGCAATGGCAGTCCTGCAGAAGTGTTTGCATGGGTTCTCTATCGGTGGGAAAATGTATGCTGCAGCCCATAGGGATCCCCTGGAATCCTAATGCTGTGGGTACCTAGGTACCATATACTATGGTATGCCAATTGTGGGTAAAATACAGACTTTTGGGAACAAGAGCACAATCACTGGGGTCCTGATTAGCAGGAACACGGTGAGCTAGTCAAGCACACTGACATCAGGCAGAAAGAGGGGGGTAACTATGCCAAGACAAGACAGTACTTTACTACCTGCAATCAGAAAGGTGAGCAGATCTCACTGGGGAGCTCTTCTTTGGGAATTGTTCACTGGTAAGTGTAGAGATAAACTCCTCACACTTACTGGTAAAGATGCAGAATCCTATGACCACATGAAGGCTACCCTGTTTGAGGGCTTTGGAGTCTCCACTGAGGAGTATAGAATTAGGTTCATGGGCTCACAAAACCTTGAGCCTGTCCTGGGTTGATTTTGTTGATTACCCAGTGAAAACACTAGATGGTTGGACAACAGATAGTGGAGTGCATGACTATGATGGGCTTTACAATTTGTTTATGAAGGAACACCTGTTAAGTAACTGCTTCAGTGACAAGTTTCATCAACATCTGGTTGACCTAGGTCCAATTTCTCCCCAAGAATTGCTAAAGAAGGCAGACCATTGGGTCAATACTAGGGTGACCAAAAGAAAGGGGTTACAAAGCCTCCCCAGGGGAATGGTGGTGAGACTCCCAAGGGCCCCAAAAACCTGTTCAGGAGGGTGAACCCTGAGCATCTTCATAGTCCACAAATGGGTACAAGGGTAAAAACTTTGATCCCAAGAAGGCTGGTGTCACAACTGTAAACAGTATGAACTCGAAACTGACGACATGGCTTGTGCCAAGAAAAATCCCACTAGCACTAATCCAGGTATACTGGAATAGCCCGTCCCCAGGTGGGGTCAAGAGTGTACCAAGAGCAAATCAGGGTTCACGCTGAAGCTACTCTAGTCTCTGAGGGTGGGGTGAATATAGCCACACTGGCTGACTGGCCGCCTAACATAAAAAATACAGGCAGCAACTCTTGATAAATGGGAATAAGGTAGAAGCCCTCTTGAAGGCCTGAGACAGCAAGCTGCTGCAGCGGAGACTGGAGATGTCAGTGGCTCCCACAGGTTCTATTGGGAGGATGGACTCTTTTACACTGAGGCCAAAGACCCCAATCTTGGTGCCACTAGGAGAGTGTTAGTGCTTCAGGAGTTTAGAGAGTTTATCCTTACTTTAGCCCATGACATCCCTGTAGCTGGGCATTTGGGACAGACCAAAACGTGGAGCAGACTTGTCAACCACGTTTATTGGCCCAATATGTCCCAGAAAATGAAGGGGTTTTGTAGCTCCTATGTCACCTGCCAAGCCAGTGGCAAGACAGGTGGCCACCCAAAGGCGTCCCTCATTTCACTTCCAGTGGTGGGGGTACCCTTTGAAAGTGTTGGTGTGGACATTGTGGGTCCACTTGAACCACCCACAGCCTCAGGGAACCAGTACATACTGGTAGTATTGGATTGTGCCATCAGGTACCCAGAAGCAATTCCCCTTAGGTCTACTACTGCCCCTGCAGGAGCCAAGGCCGTGATTGATATATTTACCCGAGTGGGTTTCCTTAAGGAGGTGCTTTCTGACAGAGGTACAAACTTCATGGTAGCTTACCTGAAACATGTGGAATGAGTGTGAGGTGACTTACAAATTCACCACACCATACTATCCACAAACCAATGGACTTGTTGAGAGATTCAACAAGACATTGAAGGGCATGATCATGGGGCTCCCTGAAAACTCAAAAAGAGATGGGATGTCCTCCTGCTATGCCATGCCATGCCTGCTTTTTGCCTACAGAGAGGTGCCAGAGAAAGGAGTAGGGGTTTCCCCCTTTGAGCTTCTTTAAGAGGACAGTTGGCCCTTGTTAAAGCAGGTTGGGCGAGATCACTCCATGAGCCTAAACAGGATGTGGTGGACGGTGTGCTTGGCCTCCGCACCAGTATGGCTGAGTACATGGAAAAAGGATCCAAAAACCTTGAGGCCAGTGTTAGGAAATGCCTCCTTGGCATGGTTACCCCCTGACATTTTGCCTTTGCTGATGCTAAGTTATGATTTGAAAGTGTGCTGGGACCCTGCTAACCAGGCCCCAGCACCAGTGTTCTTTCCCTAAACTGTACCTTTGTCTCCACAATTGCACAACCCTGGCACTCAGGTAAGTCCCTTGTAACTGGTACCCCTGGTACCAAGGGTCCTGATGCAAGGGAAGGACTCTAAGGGCTGCAGCATGTCTTATGCCACCCTGGGGATCCCTCACTCAGCACATACACACTGCTTCACAGCTTGTGTGTTCTGGTGGGGATAAAATGACTACGTCGACATGGCACTCCCCTCAGAGTGCCATGCCAACTTCACACTGCCTGTGGCATAGGTAAGTCACCCCTCTAGCAGGCCTTACAGCCCTATGGCAGGGTGCGCTATACCACAGGTGAGGGCTTATGTGCATGAGCACTATGCCACTACAGTGTCTAAGCAAAACCTTAGACATTGTAAGTGCAGGGTAGCCATAAGAGTATATGGTCAGGGAGTCTGTCAAACACGAACTCCACAGTTCCATAATGGTTACACTGAAAACTGGGAAGTTTGGTATCAAACTTCTCAGCACAATAAATGCACACTGATGCCAGTGTGCACTTTATTGTAAAATACACCCAGAGGGCATCTTAGAGATGCCCCCTGAATACATACCCGACTTCCAGTGAAGGCTGACTAGTTTTTGACAGCAAACACACAAGACATGTTGCTGGCCACATGGGGAGAGTGCCTTTGTCACTCTGTGGCCAGGAACAAAGCCTGTACTGGGTGGAGGTGCTTCTCACCTCCCCCTGCAGGAACTGTAACACCTGGCGGTGAGCCTCAAAGGCTCACCCCCTTTGTTACAGCGCCACAGGGCATCCCAACTAGTGGAGATGCCCACCCCTCAGGCCACTGCCCCCACTTTCGGCGGCAAGGCTGGAGGAGATAATGAGAAAAACAAGGAGGAGTCACCCACCAGTCAGGACAGCCACTAAGGTGTCCTGAGCTGAGGTGACACTTACTTTTAGAAATCCTCCATCTTGTAGAAGGAGGATTCCCTCAATAGGATTAGGGATGTGCCCCCCTCCCCATAGGGAGGAGGCACAAAGAGGGTGTAGCCACCCTCAAGGACAGTAGCCATTGGCTACTGCCCTCCCAGACCTAAACACACCTCTAAATTCAGTATTTAGGGGCCCCCAGAACCGAGGAAGATAGATTCCTGCAACCTAAAGAAGAAGAAGGACTGCTGACCTGAAGCCCTGCAGTGAAAACAGAGACGACAACTGATTTGGCCCCAGCCCCACTGGCCTGTGTCCCTACTTCGACGAAAACTGCAACAGCGACGCATCCAACAGGGACCAGCGACCTCTGAAGCCTCAGAGGACTGCCCTGCATCCTAAGGACCAAGAAGCTCCTGAGAACAGCGACCCTGTTCAAACTGCAACTTTCTGCAACAAAGAAGCAACTTTAAAGACCCCACGTTTCCCGCTGGAAGCGTGAGACTTTCCACTCTGCACCCAACGACCCCAGGTCGACCTGCGGAAAACTAACACTACAGGGAGGACTCCCCGGCGACTGCGAGCCCGTGAGTAGCCAGAGTTGACCCCCCTGATCCCCACAGCGACGCCTGCAGAGGAAATCCTGACCGCGACTGCCTGTAACAAGGAACCCGGCGCCCGGAACCAACACTGCACCCGCAGCCCCCAGGACCTGAAGGAACCGAACTCCAGTGCAGGAGCGACCCCCAGGCGACCCTCTGCCTAGCCCAGGTGGTGGCTACCCCGAGGAGCCCCCCCCCCCCCCCCCTCGGTGCCTGCCTGCATCATTGAAGAGACCCCTGGGTCTCCCCATTGCTTTCAATACAAAACCCGACGCCTGTTTGCACTCTGCACACGGCCGCCCCTGTGCCACTGAGGGTGTACTTTCTGTGCCTGCTTGTGTCCCCCTTCCTCCCCCCCGGTGCCCTACAAAACCCCCCTGGTCTGCCCTCCGAGGACACGGGTACTTACCTGCTTGCAGACTGGAACTGGGGCACCCCTGTTTCCATTGAAGCCTATGTGTTTTGGGCACCTCTTTGACCTCTGCACCTGACCGGCCCTGATATGCTGGTGTGGTAACTTTGGGGTTGCCTTGAACCCCCAACGTGGGCTACCTTGGACCCAACTTTGAACCCTGTAAGTGTTTTACTTACCTGTGAACTTAATTACTTACCTCCCCCAGGAACTGTTGATTTTTGCACTGTGTCCACTTTTAAAATAGCTTATTGCCATGCTTGTCAAAACTGTACATGCTATTGTTATTATTCAAAGTTCCCAGAATACCTGAGTGAAATACCTTTTATTTTAAGTATTACTTGTAAATCTTGAACCTATGGTTCTTAAAATAAACTAAGAAAATATATTTTTCTATATAAAAACCTATTGGCCTGGAGTAAGTCTTTGAGTGTGTGTTCCTCATTTATTGCCTGTGTGTGTACAACAAATGCTTAACACTACCCTCTGATAAGCCTACTGCTCGACCACACTACCACAAAATAGAGCATTATAATTATCTCTTTTTGCCACTATCTTACCTCTAAGGGGAACCCTTGGACTCTGTGCACACTATTTCTTACTTTGAAATAGTATATACAGAGCCAACTTCCTACAGCCAGCCAACAACTCCAGAAGTTGTGGTATGACCAAAAGGTTGCACTGGTAGAACTAAAGCCAGGGCAGAAAGTCTGCGTTCTGGAGCTTGTGGCTTTCAGGGTACTTCAGCACAGATGGAGTGGCCCTTACCCAAACAGAAGAGTCAGGTCACCTACTTGATGGATCTGGGCACTAGCAGGACACCGAACAGGGTGATCCATGTTAACCGCCTGAAACCCTATAACGATAGGGCTAGACATAACCATACTGATGGTTACTGGTGAGGATCAGGAAGCAGAGTGTGAATCTCTCCCTGACCTCCTCTGAACTGACCCTAAGGATGGGTCAGTAGATGGAGTTGTCTATTCAGATACCCTCTCTGCAACAGCAAGCTGACTTGCAAGCAAGTCCTACAGCAGTATGTTGAGCTCTTGTCGTTGACCCCTGGTCAGACATACCTGTGTACCCATGATGTGGACACAAGAGACAGTTTACCTTTCAGAAACAACATTTAAAGACAGTCTGACCAAGTCAAAGAGAGCATCAAAGTGGAAGTTGCTGGAGTTAGGGTTAATAGAGCACTCTGAAGGTCCCTTGGCTAGCCCATTGGTCTTCGTCCTCAAACCTCATACCAAAGATGGCAAGAGAGAAATGAGGTTCTCTGTGGACTACAGAGGGCTCAACTATGTCACCAAGACAGATGCACACCCCATACCCAGAGCAGATTAATTAATTGACATATTGGGTGCAGCCACATTTCTAAGTATCTTTGACGTAACTGCAGGGTACTGGCAGATTAGGATGGCACCTGGAGCAAAAGAAAAGACAGCAATTCTTTACACCTAATGAGTATTATCACTTTACTGTTATTCCCTTTGGCTTAAAGAATGCCCCTGCCACCTTCCATAGGTTGGTGAATCAAGTCCTTGCTGGTTTGGAGTTTTTAGTGCAACATATCTAGATGATATTGCTGTCTTTATCTCTAGCTGGCAGGAAGGTTTTGCATGCCTTGCAATCAGCAGGCCTCTCGATTAAGGCATCCAAGTGCCAAATAGGGCAGGGTACATTTGTATACCTGGGGCCAAGTGCTTCCCTTACAACTCAAGATCCAGACAATTCTGGAATGGGAAGCTCCAAAAACCCAGACTCAGGTCAGGGCATTCCTTGGCTTGACTGGGTAATACATGAGGTTTGTGAAGGGTTATGGGTCCATTGTGATCCCCTCACTGAACAGACATCAAACAGGGTGCCAAACAAGGTAAACTGGACTCTTGACTGTCAAAACGCCATTGACACCCTGAAAAAGCAATGTGCTCAGCACCATTTCTTAAAGCTCCGGATCATTCTAGGCAGTTCATTGTGCATACAGATGCCTCTGAACATGGGATAGGAGCAGTCCTGTCCCAAGCCAATGATGATGGCCTTGACCAGCCTTTTGCTTTCATTAGCAGGAGGTTACTGCCCAGGGAGCAACATTGGAGTGCCATTAAAAAAGCTGAGACCATACTTGTTTTGTACTCACTTTATTGTTCGAACTGACCACAGACCTCTCAGATCACTAATGCAAATAAAAGGTGAGAACCCTAAATTTTGGAGGTGGTCCATATCCCTACAGGGAATAGACTTTGTAGTGGAACACAGACCTGGGATTGCCCATGCAGATGGATTTTCCAGATTCTTCCACTTAGATAATGAGGACTCTCTTGGCAAAGGTTAGTCTCATCCTCTTTCTATTTGGGAGGGACTGGTTGTGTAGGAAAGTGCCACTGATGGTATGGTTACCCCCCACTTTTTGCCTAGTGTAGATGCCAACTTTGATTGAAAATGTGCTCTGTTCCTTCTAACCAGGCACCAGCACTAGTGTTCTTTCCCAAAATCTGTACCTTTGTTTTCACAGTTGGCACAGCCCTGGCCCACAGTTAAGTCCCTTGTAAAAGGTACCCGTGGTACCAAGGGCCCTATGGTCAGGGGAGGTCCCCAAGGGCTGCAGCATGTATTATGTCACCCTAGGTTACCCCTCACTAAGCACATGTACACTGCCTATGCAGCCTGTGTGTGCTGGTGGGGAGAAAAAGGCAAAGTCTCTATCAGATGAACAGGTTCCTTACCTTTGGTAACGATTTATCTGGTAGACATATTCTAGTTGCAGATTCCTTACCGACCCACCTATCCTCTGCTATTGCGAACTGATGTCTAGGGACAGGGATTCCTCTTTATGGGCCTTAGCTCTGGTGCACCATTTCAGTGTTTTTCAAGACTCTGCGCCTTGGCGTGGAAAGTTGTGAAAAGAAACTTGTTGCCGAGCCTGCACCTATATTAGACGTCATAAGTGACCATGACGACAACGACGGACGTGGAGTCGACAGACACCACCTGACGGTGTGCTGGGGTACTGCTTAAAGAAAACAAATCCAGATCCAGTCTGCAGCTGGGGGAAATTCTAAAGTAAGGAGTCTGCAACTAGAATGTCTCTACCATATAAATCATTACCAAAGGTAAGTAACTTGTTCATTAAGGACAGTAAGTGCCAAATAGGGCAGGGATCTTTGATTTACCTGGGACACCAGGTGGTGAGTGACCCCCCCTACAACCAAAAATTGACAGTATTCTGGCTTGAGAGCCCCCCAACACCCAGACAGAGGTACGAGCCTTTCTAGGTCTCACCGGTTTCTACAAGAGGTTTGTTAAGGGTTATGGAGCCATTGTTGCCCCTTGACAGCGTTGACCTCCAAAAAGCAGCCTAAGAAAGTGATCAGGACTGGGGCTTTCCAGACCGCTTTTAATGCCCTGAAAGCAGTAATGGTCACGGCACCTGTGCTGAAAGCACCCGACTTCTCCAAGGAATTCCTTGTGCAGTGATTCTTCAGAGCATGGTGTGGGTCCATTTCTAGCACAGCTAAACAAAGAGGGCCTAGACCAACCGGTAGCCTTCATTAGTAGGAGGTTACTTCTCCAGGAACAGAGTTGGAGTGCAATTGAGCAAGAAGCTTTTGCTGTGGCTTGGGCACTGAAGAAGCTGAGTCCCTTCTTGTTTGGGACGCACTTCCGGGTTCAAACAGACCACAGGCCACTCAAATTGTTAATGCAGATGAGGGATGAGAACCCAAAACTGTTGAGGTGGTCCATCTCCCTACAGGAAATTGACTTTACAGTGGAACACGGCCATGGTACAGAACACGGCAATGCAGATGATCTGTCTAGATTCTTCCACCTTAGTGATGAGAACTCCCATGAGGTTGGGTAGTTCTACTCACTTTCAGCTGGTGGGGGGGAGGGGGGGTCATGTCTTAGACCGTGCATCTTTGACGTGGGGGCCCCTGTCTTTTTGCCTCTGCCTCCTGTATTTTTGACTGTGCTCTGAACTTCGTTTTTGCTGGGTTTGGTACTCTGGGCACTTTACCACTGCTGAGCAGTACTAAAGTGCAATTGGTCTCTGTGTAAACTGTATGTGTAATTGGCTTTTCCATGGTTGGCATATTTGATTTACTAGTAAGACCCTAGTAAAGTCCAGTTCAGTTGCCAAGGACCTGTAAATCAAATGCTACTAGTGGGCCTGTAGCCTTGATTGTGCCACCCACATGAGTAGCCCTGTAAACATGGCTTAGACCTGCCACTGCAGTGTCTGTGTGTGCATTTTCAAACTGCCAATTCGAGCTGGCCAGTGTACCCACTTGCCAGGCCCAAACCTCCCCTTTTTGCACATGTAAGGCACCCCTAATGTAGGCCCTATGTAGCCCCATGAGCATTGTGCAGTATATGTTAAAGGTAGAACATGTACTGATTTGTTTTACATGTCCTGACAGTGAAATACTGCCAACTCCGTTTTCAATGCTGCAAGGCCTATCCCTCTCATAGGTTAACTTGGGGACTGCCTTTAAATATCTTTTATATGCCGTTTCCTATTGGGAGCAGATGGAGATGTGGAGTTTGGGGTCTCTGAACTCATCACTTGAAAATACATCCTTTGGTAAAGTTAGTTTTTAGATTGTCAGTTTGAAAATGCCACTTTTAGATCAATTGTAGCACTACTCATGTTGTATACATAATACGATGTAAGTGCACTCGAATTTATGTGGGGAGTACAATACGCCCACTTAAGGTTAGAATTGGAGAACATATTCGAGTGCTCAAAAATTGTGACGTAAGATATCCAATAGTGGCACACATTGTAGCTTGTGATTCACAATCAGCCCATAAAAGCTTTGAATTTTTTGGACTTGAACATGTCCCTAGTGATCCCAGGGGTGGCAATAGAGAACTATCCTTACGTAAGAAAGATGCATTATGGATTATGAGATTGAGGGCCGTAGAATCGGGTCTCAACTCTGATAGAGAATTGGAGTTCTTCTTGGGAGATTGAAATTTGACTTATACTTGTACAATATCTTTTCATGTTAAACTTGTCTCAATTTATATTGATAGGATGTTGGTGTATTTGATGTAATTGTATTATCTTGTGGATGGGGAGATTGTTATAACGAATGGAGTTAATAACCAAAATTCTAAACATAAATTGTTGCAATTTCGGCATTGGGGATGTAAAGGGTCCATATTATAATTGGGTTGTTAAAAAATTAGTTTTTTTGACCAATCTTTGCCAGCAGTCTGACTCTTTAGGTTTGGCTTCTTTTTGGAATAATATGCGACTGAGAACTGGATAGAATTGTATCTCAACATTGTATGTTGAATATGGATTAGGTTAGAACTCTGATTGATAATTTGGGCTGAGGTTTCTAATGAATTACGGTTAATATTAGAATATGTGGTTTCTAGTCTGACTAATGGTGGTTGTTATATGGATATTTCGATTAATAATTTCTAACCGATTAAGTTTTATTGGTTTTTCACTTCTTCCATGGAAAAAGGATTACACAAACCGTACCGATTATGTATAGGATTTAAAAATGAGGGTTGCCATTTGGTTATTTTAATTATAATTTGATCGGTTACATTTATGTGGTTTTTTTAATGTGGCACATGCAAATTAAGGTTACTTGAGCCGGATCAATCGCGTTTTTGTTGTTTTTTATGCTTTACGGGGAACCTTTGGTCCCATCTCAATACTAGCGGACATTTGTCAGTTTTTTCTGTCTGCGGTAGTGGCTCGTACGGTGACCCCGGAAGTCTATTTTTAGCTTCCGGGATCAGGAGCGCAAGTAGCGTACTCGTAGCTCGCCGTTCCTAATACGATAACGCCGTCTGTCGGATTGATTAACCTAATTTGGTGAGTGATTGGGGGGGGACGGGCTCTCCCTAGTGTTTTTTTATGTTCCGGTTAGGAAAAGATTTAACCATGAGATTCTGTCAATCAGGAAGCATCTATATTCAGTACTAGTTTCTCTCTTTTTTGTTGCTTACGGATGGAAACTATATGAACTTTGAATTATCATTTATACTATTGGGCCATGAATTTAAGGTATTCTATATGGTGTCAATTCAGGAACCACATGTTTGGAGTGTGGACTTAATACATTGGTGTTGCTTTGTTTTTGTGTAAATCATTTATACATTTATTTGGTTTCTCCTTTTTTGGTTAGACTTGGATAACTTTGATCGATGTGTCATATTATTGGCAACAGGGTTATGTGGAGTTATTTAGACACAAATTATGGGATCTACACTATTAATCCACTTTGTATAGTGCATGTGTAACATATATAGGATATCATTGGCATGACACAAAGGGTGTGTGTTCACAGATAGTGGTGTTTTTCTTGATATTACATAATTTTGTGTATGTATTAAGATAGGGCTTCTATTTGGTGATTGGTGAACGTTTTATTGTGTTTTTTTATTAGGGTTAATTCTTTTTCCGGTGAAGATAAGAGTATTCAATTCAAACACAACAGTATTTCTTTCCTCTCACTTGGTTATTGGGTTCTGGACTTTTGGTTTTAATTTGGGATTTCTACTTAATACTTAACTATGAAGTTTGAGCATTTTGGTTTCTAACGCAAACAATTTGCTTACAATTTCCATCCCTGAAGAAGTTGTTTGGGATGTAAGAACTTCCCATGACGAAACACGTGTTGGCTTGAAATGTATTTCCATGAATGGGTTGCTGAGTGATTTGAAGATTTGATTCAATAAATCATTGGACTGGATTGGACATTGCGGAACTGTGTTAAATTTGAATGATTTGTTTTCTCTAACTATACTCAATTGAGTCAACATACACTTTGATTGTTGTAATTGTAAATATTGGTGGGGGGGCCTCATATTGTTTCCATTTTCTTGCTTAACCATTCTGTGCCTCTGTCTGCTTGTGGAATCCACGTCTGGGTCTCACTGACAATTGGGCTGTTTGTGAATTTCCTCAGTGATATAAAGGAAGCTAGTGTGTAGCCTGCATATCCTGATGAGGCTCCTGGGCTAGAGTAGGGAGGGGAGGGAAGAACTGACACATCTGAAAGGGCTGTGCCTGTCCTCACACAATGCAGTCTCCAACACCCTGGTGGGTGTCTGAAGCCAGACCTGGGCAAGGCAGGATCTTGTGAACAACAGAGACTTTCCTTTGATGTTTGCCTGCTTCAAAGGCAGAATTGGGGTATAAGTAGTGGACCCAAAACCCCAGACTTATATATTACTTCTGGATCAATAGGAATCTCTGCCAAGGAGAAGAGCTGGAGGAGGAGTGTGAGTATGCTTTGCTTTGTTGGCCTGCAGTTGCTTCTGCCTTAGAGAGGACAAAGACTGGACTTTGCTGTGTTTCCTGCTTGTGAAGTGTCTCCAAGGGCTTGGACTGAGTTTTCCCCCTGTTCTGAGGTCTCAGGGCCATCGACGACTTCCCCTGCCAGCACCTGAACTCTCTTGCTGTGATTCCTACCCTGCCAAGTGGTGCCCTATCCAGTCCCTGGGGCATTGAAAGGAGAAGCTGGAGGACCCAAGGTTGAAAACCACGCACCAAGGCCGAGTGGGAGAAAAATCAAAGCAGCACCTGCTTTGCGGCTGAAAAATCAACACAATAACCGCTTGTGGCTGCCATATTCGACGCATCACCCACTCAGTGCACCTCTTCACCGGCGTGCTTCTGGATTTCGAATGCAGAAATCAAAACTGCAAGGAACATGCACGGACCCAAAGCTGCTCGTCCGGCAATTGACGCATCACTCTTCTGCAGGAGAGTAAAATGACGCATCACCTACCCGACCGGAGATGAATCGGCACACGGCCTCACTTGCAAGTCAGGAATCAACGCTTCGCTTAATCTTGTGACTCACCCTTGCAGCTTTATTTTTGACGCATACCAGGTACTTTGTGTATAAACAACAGATCCATTGATTTCTATGGATTAAGACTCTTTTTAATTGCCTGTGCTAAGCTACCAACATAGTGAGCAGGGGGTTATCCTACGTGTGTGTCTCCCTTACCCTGACTAGATTGAGGGTCCTTGCTTGGACACGTTGCAAACTGACTTCCAACCAGAGACCCCATTTCTAACAGCAACATTAAGTAAATATACTGTATTAAAAAAAATGACCGATATAGATCATGCCACACATCTACATGAGTAAAAAAAAATAAGACCCATTGGCAAGACTGTGCACACTAGCTCCTGTGAAAAGATTCAGCATTATCTATCAGTGTGTCCAAATTAGCTGGAGCTATCACAGAAAGAAAAGCTGGAATAAATGTTGAAGTGTGTACATATGTGTGACATTTTAATGAAATGCACAAATATTCTGTTCCAATATATTAACTTTTAATTTTCTTAAATATTGCCTTTCTAGTACACACATTTTGGCCCTCATAATGAACACGGTGGTCGAAACCGCCGTGTTCATGCTGGCGGTCAAAGCACTGACCGCCAGCGTCCCTGGATCCCCGCCAGCCGTATTAGGAACATTCCTCTGGGCCGGCTGTTTCCACCCGACGGCCCAGAGGAATGCCTGGCCTGGACATTGACGGCGGCTCCACATGGAGCAGCCGCCAATGCCTGTGTGCGGCGGGTGCAGCTGCACCCGTCGCGCAGATCACTGCCCGAAAATCAGGCAGTGACCTGCGCGATGGGGCACTGCCTAGGGGCCCCTGAACTGCCCATGCCAAGTGTATGGGCAGTGCAGGGGCACCCCCTCTGCGCCAGGGAAAGACTGGAGAATTAGGGATCATTATCCGAGGGACAGCACTGCTGCCCTGTCAGATAATGATTCTGACCACTGCCAGGCTGTCTGACGGAGGCAGCCTGGCGGTGAGTGAAGGCTGCCGATGGTGGCCCTCAAGGTGTTCTTTATGTGGCGGTGTGGCCCGCCATGCAGGCAGGCGGGTTTTCCCGCTACCGCCGGCATGGCGGGCCACACCGCCAACATCATAATGACCACCTTCATTTCCAAGTACGTTATTTTCAGTACATACCCTAATACTGCAGTGCATGAAGAAACATTGCACACATTCCCATATAATTCCATATGCCCAATAACCACTGTCATATGCCAAGAAAAAATGTCTATGCCTAGTTTCAGCCTCATATAGTCAGGTTAAACTGGTATATGCCTGTCTTCTGACATTTTATGGCAGTAAGAAATGTATATGCCTAAGTGTATACCCACATGGTTATGTACACTCTCAGTACCATTTTCTGTCTACCAGCATCCAATACAGGAGAACACTACATATACATGGGTTCATTGTTAATGTATGTGGGCGTGTGACCTTATATTACTTTATATTATTATGATAAGGTGACAGGTAAGAGGGCAGTAACATCTACCCTCTGAGGTCGACTCAAATATTTTGACTCAGACAGGAGTATGCAATCTTCCAACTAAGCAATGAGAATCCATTGCCATCAAACAATAACAGAATATGCATCAATGAGTCAGTAATTTAAACACACCATGACCTATGTGGCCGTGAATCACCACATCAATTTAGTAAAGTTTAAACATTTATTGCCCTTAAATTGACAATGCTAAGGTAACGTAAATGATGCGCAAAATCAAATTATAGCAGTACAGAAACAACACAAGCTGTCCAAAGCGTCTGAAGAATCTCAACCTATTAAGTGTAATTACCATTAAACACTCCAAAAGAATTATGCAGAATAACAACATAATTATGTGAAGAATAGAAAAAATGTGGTTGGGTTTTCTTAAGGAAAAAAGCTGCAAAGAAAAATAAATGTTCATTGGTTATACCTCTCCTAAATGAGACAGCAACTTGCAGATTTATCATCAGCGGAGCACAGGAACAGCAGGTTTTCAGTTAGCATCAGGAACATGAAAGGGAAAACAGTTCAATATTGTTTGGACTAATGTAACTGAACTGTTTGAATCATAGACAAGAGCTGAATAACAGAAGCGAAGAGAAGCTAAACAGAATCAAATCTGACTGCATGGAAATGAAAGGAATCTCTAAACTGACTTTACATCACTTCAAGCTTGCTAAATAAAGTCCCAAAAAGTTACTATCTAAAGTTCTATTGGACAAAACTATGAGGTGGGTCAGTGCACATCCAATCAGGCTATCTCTGCACCTCAGATGTAACTTTTCTCTGATCCTTTACCCAGGACTGGTTCATGTTGTCACTCCTTCCTTCTCTCCAGTCAACAGTTTCCGTTCAATAATTACAATTTTAAAAGACAGCAACCAAACACGACATTTAGCTGACGTTGCATCATTTAAAAAATACTAAAGTTCAGTGCAAAAAGTTGCAATTTTTATCACAAGGAAGTACATCAGGAGCAGCAAAAACAGGATAGAAATTTCCACTGTGCAAGTCACACAGCATGTCTAATAAAACAATGTTTGCAAAATGTTTCTGTGAAATCAGCGTCGTGCTTCTGGAAAAATACTAAAACAAACTTTTTCGTTAATGCTAATACATGAAGAAATAAAACTGTTTTTATAATTACAAATCATTACCTTTGTTATACATTAATAATTCATATTTTGTCAGTACATATGATTATGATTAATCAAAATAAATTTCCATTAGCATTTATTATTTCACATGGAACTTCGTTGTGGTGGACAACATGTCAATCACTTTTAATAGCTGCATGTTTATTTTTCTAACATACATTTTTTCAGTTAGGCCTTTTAATACACGTTATTACACATTTAGGGGGTTATTCCAACTTTGGAGGAGGTGGTAATCCGTCCCAAAAGTGACGGTAAAGTGACGGATTTACCACCAGCCGTATTACGAGTCCATTATATCCTATGGAACTTGTAATACGGCTGGTGGTATAACCGTCACTTTACCGTCACTTTTGGGACGGATTACCACCTCCTCCAAAGTTGGAATAACCCCCCCTATGTTTTAGGGACACATTTTTATTAATAATGTTTCCTGGGTTACGTGTATTGTCCTGTTGAATATGTACTTAATTGCCTCGGTTAAGCACATATTGCTATGCCAGTTTCTGTGTTGCAACACAATTGTCTACTGGTTTCACAATGACTCATTTAACTATATGTTTCATGCTAGTTTTCACACTGCCCTCCTTGTCAATTTGCCGCCGTATACCTGCCTTTCAGATAGGGACACCACATACCTATGTACTGTAATTGCCAACATGTGCCAAGGTTTGGCACTGTGTGACAGTGATCATCAGTATTTGGCAAAGAATATATTCATATGCCAGTTTTCATAAATTTTTTGAAAGTTGTGTCGAATGCCAAGTACTGCAATATTGTGTCCTGTGTTTTCTTTACATGGCAGATGCTCTGACAGTTACTGTATTCATAAGTATGTTGAATATGTATATCTTATTGTCATCAACTTTGTATGCCCGGTATTTTCACCAGGAGCGTCTCATGGGGCATGGAAAGGGCGGGGGGAGAAGAGGAGGGGTAGGAAATAAACATTACATTATTTTTTATTTTTATTTTTTTAAACGTACCTTCTCCATAGCCTCCGTGCCGCTCCTCTGTCCCTCACCACTCCTCAGCTGCAGGCAGGCACAGGCTGCCAGTCTGCCATGCGGCCAATCCTAATGCTGCTCAGAGCAGCGTCAGGATTGTTGGGAGCCAGGGCGCTCCCAGGCAGACTGGGAGCTTATGCAGGCTCTCTCCAGCCCGGCAACTGTATTGCTGGGCTGGAGAGAGCCTACTGCGCATGTGTGTTAGGCCAGCCCGAGCCAGCCGGCCAAACATACATGCGCAGTGCGGGGGAGTGCTTTGCACTCCCCCTCACTGCTCGTCACCCCCGCCCCTCTGAGAGAAAATGATAATAAATTAAGTTTATTATCGTTTTCTTTTAAAGATTTTGAAGCTGCTGTCTGGGGGATGGGCTGGGGAGGGGGCGACACTCCCCTGCCCTAGCAGAGGAGCCGCCCCTGATCTTCACCATATGTCGAAGCACTTTCACCAAATGCAGACACATTTATAGGCAGACACTGGTGCTGCATGGTCTAGTAATTATCAGAACAACAAACATTGCATGGAATTGCTAAATACAGTGTAGTTGCAGAAAACATATAAGCTCTACTTGTTTTTGATATAGGGCAGTGCATGTTTGTTCTAGATTGTAGCCCTTTTGGTGTCCTGGGTTTCATAGTAGTACTTATGGTACCTGAAGAGAGCGTTTAATGGGAATCCAGTTTTGTAACCTTTCATCAAACTTGTGTGAATGTGTTTCCTCCCGTAATGTAAGAGCAGTTGCTGTCCCTGTGAGCACTTGTTCCCTTAAACTGCTTTGGTGTGTTTCTAGTCCCATTATATGTGTGATTTTGTGTGTGTGATTCTCAGTATTATTCTTTGAATACTTACTCTCACTGTCCGGTAACTGTGTGTGTCTGAAGGTTGTTGGCTCTCTTTGTATGTTTTTAAATGGGGAGCAGTGGATCTACAGCCTTCCCATATTAAATCAACATACACAGCTTTTCATTAATCAGTGGCAAGAAAAGGGATATGTAATTTTGCTAGCAGTGACCTGTTCCCTCGGCCAAGGTCAGCTGTTCACCTCGTGCCAATGCTAAACCATTGTGGGCAGGAAACAGGCAGCTGGTGACTGTAACGTTTTTTCCCAATGCTCAGGAAAGATCATACTAAAACATTTTGTTAGACGTTCTTGTCCTAATCACTGCCTTCATGTACACACACATGAGTATTTACACAATAGTGAGACTGCCAATTAGATTTAAAGTGTATGTGTGACTGAAGTGATTACATTAACAATTCAGGGAATCATTTTACTTACCCAGGTGCAGTGGTTGGTTTGGAAAATACAACTAAACCACCGTAATGGAACAGCCTTCACTGACATCAAGGGAAAGGTTCTCATTTCCCTTCAGCCGAGACAATTAAAGCCATTCTGAAGTAACTAAGGAAAGAACATTCCTTAGTTAAATGAAAAACACGTCTTTGTTCCTAATAAACCCAACTGTCCCTCATATGATTCTCAGGAGAATTCCATTCCAGGCCTGTTTTCCAGAAGCATGAAAGTTATTTGTTAACTGAATATACTTAGAAAACTTCTGTTGAGTAATTCCTGATCACCAAATGCTTGCACAAATGGTCTAACACTCTACAGTTCTGAAAATCTGTTTAACGGCAAAAGAAAGGATATCAACAAACCACTAATAAATGAGTCAAGTTGTGTGGGCTACGCAATTAGATTATACCCATTACATAAGAAGCACTCAACCTGCACATTAGGTGATTTTACCGCACTTATGGGAAATCACATATAAGGTTTGTTGTTATCCAGTCACCTAACATTTTTCAAAGAACGTGAAGGGGAGGTGGGGGACATCAGATATTTTGCTTTTGATGTGGCACCCTACAACCAGAGAGAAGGGAACATGTTGCAGAGTGTCAAAATACATTGTGGGATTTAGATGTTTGCGTCCCTTTTTCCGTAATTTTTTCTGGTTGCTTAATAGGTTGGCTTATTAAGTTGAATGTGCCCTGCCTGGACCAATTCTTGGTGTATATTTTTTCCTTTGTTTTTTCCCTTTTGTCTTTTGTTTTCTTGAAGGAATATACAGATGTAAAGAACCATAAAAGATAGGGCAAAGATTCTCAAACATTCACAGTAGCATGTTTAATAAAAATGGAATGTAAATTAGTGAAATGCAGCACTTGAGGGTATAAATATGTGGATTAGGAAATGTGCCCATTTGGACTGTGTTATACTTAAGGGAGAAAAATACAATTCTGATATAGACGTAACAAGCACAAAAGAAACTCTCTTGTGCCCATGTGAGCTTTATTAAAAGGTTATAAGGGTCGACTTCATATTAATAAAAAAATCAAAGAGATGACATTTACCAAGTGAGTGATGAAGTATCCCATTTGAGCCCACTAGGGCATGATATGCGGTCCAGATATGTGCATCTTAATACTCTGACTAAGCACAGGTGTGTTTTGATGAATTATAGAAAAATACAGCTGAAACTTCTGTTATGGTTATTATCTTCAGAAACTATTTTATCAATAATCACAAGTGAAAACAGATTGATAATGTATAAATTTAAGTTTATTACAACTATAGAACGGTAGGTTATATTGGACGTTTCAAGATAAACAAAGTAGCTACTCACAAGGTTGAGTGCATTTTGTTGTGATCATGGAACACAAAGGGCAATGCTTTTTTTTTTCCATTTTTTTTTTTTTTCAAATGACATGAAAACACTAAGGCTTACCAACTCGATCAAGAGGGTGTCTGTTCAGCTGAAACTCGTCAGGCTTCCAATGTTTATGGTATATTGAATAAACTGCTGGAGTTTTCACACCTTCTTCATGGAATGTTCTGTCTGTTTATGTACATGTGTGTATGTGTGTATATGTCTATTCACTGAAAAAACAAAGGTTACAGGGATGTTAAAGCTAGGCTCACATTTTAAGCGTATAAAACTATTGAAATGCACCTATTATAGTTGGTTATCTCAAGTAACTGTAACTTGTTCCCTAAGGTAACTATAACTCACCAGCCATGCACAGTTTTTTTGTCAATAATTTGACTGCAAACATTACATTGATATTATCAATGATGTTATCAAAGGTGTCAGGAGTGCCATCATTTATGGGGTAATTAGCAGTGCGTGGCAAGGGCGCAAGTTATAGTTACCTTAGGGCACGAAGGCCATGCGCGGCAGGAGTTGGTCTCAGAGCCTGCAGCCAACCCTATAACAACCCAACCCCAGGCACAGCAGGAGTTGGACGTAGAGCCTGCAGCCAATCCCTGATAACTATCCAAACCTGTGCCGGGCATGGTCGGTGGGTGTTGACCACTGGGTCTGGCCTGCAGTCAGGCCCTGCGGTCAACCCCCATAACCACCTAACCCCGCAGCATTCACAGCCAAACAGTGTGCATGTCTCTTTGTGGGGGGGATAGGTGTTAAAGTGTGTCTCTAGGTGTGAGAGTGTCTTTCTGGGTGTGAACGTAGGTGCATGTGGATTGAGTGATTTTGTGAGTGGGTGCATAAGGGTCTGAGTGGGTCTGTGAGTGGGTGCATCAGTGTCTGACTGGGTCTGTGAGTGGGTGCGTCGGTATCTGAGTGGGTCTGTGAGTGGGTGCATTTGGGTCTGAGTGAGTCTGTGAGTGGGTGTGTGAGGGTCTGAGTGAGTCTGTGAGCGGTGCATCAGTGTCTGAGTGGGTGTGGGACTCTGAGTGGATGCACGAGTGTCTGAGTGGGTGTGTGAAGTAGGCGCATGAGTAAGTGCATGTATTAGTGAATGAATTTATATATGAATGAGTTTGAATAAAAAAAAATTGTTTTTGCTTATTTGCGATTATTCTTGATTAATCACAAATATGGTGCATGGTAAAGACAAATCATTTAAAACCCATAATTTTACCCTCAAGCACCCCTAAATCTCCCTTCTGGGTTCAGGGTACATCTACCCTGACCCCTTATGCTACTTTTCATTTTGTTTTTCAGCCCCAGGGACCGTGTCCTGAGACCTTAAAATGGCAGCTGCAACTTTCTATTCAGATTGTGGCCAGCCAATTACTGCGCTTCTATTCACTAATTATTCGCAACCTCAGATATATAAATTTGGATTTTCTTTAATTTCTCGTAAACTACTGAACAGATTTACACTAAATGTACAAAAGCGTAATCTACCTAGCTTTCTGCCAAATTTGTCGTAAAACCATCAGCGGTATGAGCTGTATCCTTTTTCAAAGGTCCTACGGGAATTAACACTGGAAAAACAACTTTTTTTAGCCCCCTTTTTTCTTGGCCCCCGCGTGACAGATCACCAAGAAACTTTCTGTGGACAACAAGAATCACCGGGGCACTTTTTTGGTGAAATTTTGTGAAGATTCATTAAACGGTGCAAAAGATATAAGCAAGTCAAAAAAATGCTTTTTCTATTGAAACATGCTCCTAACTATAGCTAGAGGGCGACTCCTCTGACCTCCCGGTCAGCATCTGCTTGCTCACCTCTGATCAGCTCCACCTGTTGCTGCTGCAAGCAAACTGAGAGCCTGCCTGACTATCAGTTCGAGGCCCACCCCCACCTGCAGGTACCCACCTGTGACTCATCCCTAGTGGCCTACTGGCCATTTGTATGTGTGTGTTTTTGCTTTGTCATCTTCATTTTTCCTGTCTTTTTCTTTTTTGGCTCGCTTTCTCCTTTTATCTTGTAGCGCCTTTTCTCCTCTTTTATTAGCGCCTTTCCCTCTCCCTGCACTCCTTTGCCTGCCGCTGTAGCCCCACCACCCTCCTTGCGAAGCACTTTGCTGCCCTCCCACCTCCCAGCTGACTGGACCCTCTCACATCCCTCCCCTTCCTAATGCCGGGTGCTACATGGCCTCGTGCAGTGGGCGTGCCACTGGCGCGCCAAATGCAATCCCATCTGCACTCGTTCGCACCTGGTCCTCACCCAGCACCACGAGGCCTGGTCCTTTGACCATTCATCGTAACAACGCAAAGACCCTCCACGCACTGACCACAGGACGCTCCACTACCTGTCATCTTGCGTCACCCAGAGACACCCATGGACCGTTCTCCTGCCTCTACTGCCACCAGACCCTCACCCTGCACCAAAGGGCGGACCCTCCCGCCATTGGGCCATTGAACACCCACCTGAAGAGTCTCAACTGCATCCTCCTCAACATACGCTTCCTCCACAAACCCGGCGTGGAACTCTTTAAACTGCTAGACTCCACCTGCCCTGACGTCGCATTTCTCACCGCAAAATGGACGACCTTGGCGTCTGCATCAGGCATGCCATCTCCAGCGATTACAAACTGCTCTGCAAAGACCGGCCCTCTCGACCAGGCGGTGGCCTGGCCATCATACACAAATCCACCCTCTGCAGCTAACCAACACAGAAGAACACTCCCTCCTCAAAGAGCACCTCCATTTCAGGGTCCATGTCACCCCAAAGACCACCTTCCGCAGCACCCTCATCTACAGGCCACCTGGCCCCGCCCAGCCTTTAGCGACTCCATCGTCCACATCATAGCTCCCCACGTACTCTCCTCCACTAACTACTTTCTACTCTGCGACCTCAACTACCACATCGACCTACAGAGATCAGCTGCAGAGTTCAACAGGGCTCCTCCCTGATTCCCACACTGTAGGTAAGTGCCACTTTTAGCATGGTTACCCCCCACTTTTTGCCTAGTGTTGATGTCAACTTTGAAAGTGTGCTGGGTTCCTGCTAACCAGTGTTCATTCCCAAAATCTGTACCTTTGTTTCCACAATTGGCACACCATTGGCACACAGTTAAGTCCTTTGTAAAAGGTACCCATGGTACCAAGGGCCCTGTGGCCGAGGAAGGTCCCCAAGGGCTGCAGAATGTATTTTGTCACCCAAGGAGATCCCTCACCAAGCACATGTACACTGCCCTTGCAGCTTGTGTGTGCTGGTGAGGATAAAAAGACAAAAACTCTCAGGGTGGGTGCCATGCCCACAAACCACTGCCTGTGGCATAGGTAACTCACCCCTCTAGAAGGCCTAACAGCCCTAAGGCAGGGTGCACTATACCACAGGTGAGGGGATAGCTGCATGAGCAATATGCCCCTACAGTGTCTACGTCTAGTCTTAGACATTTAAGTCCAGTGTAGCCATATTGAGTATATGGTCTGGGTGGTTGTCATTACGAACTCCACAGCTCCATAATGGCCTCACTGAATACTGGGAAGTTTGGTATCAGACTTCTCATCACAGTAAACCCCCACTGATGGCAGTGTGGGATTTATTGAAAAATGCACACAGAATGCATCTTAGAGATGCCCCCTGTATGTTAGCCCAACTGCTAGTGTAGGACTGAACGGTCTGTGCCAGCCTGCCACTTTCAGACAAGTTTCTGACCACATGGGGTGAGAGCCTTTGTCCTCTCAGTGGTCAGAAACAAAGCCTGTCCTGGGTGGAGGTGCTTCACACCTTTCCCGTACAGGAACTGTAATACCTGGCGGTAAGCCTCAAAAGCTCAAGCCTCGGATTACAGTGCCCCGGGGCACTCCAGCTAGTGGAGTTGCCCACCTCCCAGGACAAAGCCCCATGTTTGGCGGCAAGTCAAGTGGGAACATTAGGGAAAACAGAGAGGAATGCCCCCCCCCCATACCAGGACCACCCCTAAGATGTCCAGAGCTGAGGTGCCCCCCTCCCTGCAGAATCCTCCATCTTGGTTTGGAGGACAGGGACCAATAGGATTAGGTTTGTGCCCCTCTCCCCAAAGAGAGAGGGGACAATGAGGGTATAGCCACCCTCAGGAACAGTAGCCATTGCCTACTGCCATTTGACCCTAACACCCCCCTGAATTTAAAATGTAAGGGCCTCCCTGAACACAGCTCACCAGATTCCTGGCGACCTACAAAGAAGAAGGACTGCTGAGGTGAACCCCCGCAGATAAGAAGGAAGATGACAACTGCTGTGACCCCAGCCATACCTGCCTGTCTCCTGCTTCAGAGAACCTGCAAAAAGAACAGCGACGCATCCAGTGGGCCCAGCGACCTCTGGCAATTCCAGAGGACTGACCCTGCACCCCCAAAAGGACCAAGAACTCCTGACAGCGGCTCTGTTCCAAAGAAACTTCCGACCAAGTACTCCCCCCTCACTCCGAATGTGTGAGTCCTGACCCCTGTGCACCCAAAGACCAAATCCCTTGTCCAGGTGATCCACCCAGCAAGAAAGGGTCCCCAGGCGATTGGGAACCAGAGCCCACCCTCGGGTGACCCCCCAAGCCCCAACGACAACACCTGCAGAGAGAATCCAGAGGACCCTCCTGACCTCGAGCTCCGGACAACAATATCCAACGTCTACAGGACAGCCTGCACCCGCAGACCCCTGGCCTTGGAGAACCTGACCCTTGGTGCAGCATCGACCAGCAGGCAGCCCTCTGCCCTATCTGACCTATTATGTGCCTGGGACATCCCCATTCCCCCCCCTTCCCCCAAGGACCTTGCCCGCAGTATCTGAGTGACCCCCAGGGTCTCCCATTGATCTACATTGCAAACCCGACTTCATGTTTGCACCCTGTACCTGGCTGCCTCAGTGCCGCTGAGGGTGTGTGTTTGGTGCCTACTTGGAGCCCCTCCAGTGCTCCTTCAATCCCCCCTGGTCTGCCCGCCGAGTCACAGGTACTTACCTGTTGGCTGACCTAAATCCAAGTACTCCCCTGCCTCCATAGGATCCAATGTTAATTTGGTTCCTGACCCCCCACAACTGACTACCTAAAAGCCGGAGATAGGAACTGTAAGTCGGGTACCTACCAGTTACATTGTTAACTCTTTTCTTCCCCCAGGAACTGTTGAAAATTGCACTGTCTACTTTTAAAATAGCTTTTTGCCATTTTAAAGAAAACTGTATGCATTGTTGATTTAATTCAAAGTTCTAATAATTACTATGCAAAGTACCTTACATTTTATGTACTTACCTGCAAACTGACTCTTGTGGTTCTAGAAATAAATTAACAAAATATATTTTTCTATATAAAAACCTATTGCTCTGGAGTTAAGTCATTGAGTGTGTGTTTTTTCTGTTGCTTGTGTGTGTGTGTATACAACAAATGCTTAGCACTACCATCTGGTAAGCCTAACTGCTCGACCACACTACCACAAATAGAGCATTAGTATTATCCTTTTTTGCCTTTGTCAAGCCTCTGGGGAACCCCTGGACTCTGTGCACACTATATCTCATTTTGATATAGTATATACAGAGCCAGCTTCCTATATAAATATATATATACTCTGTTTTTCAAGAGGATACCCTGTAAGCTATTATACTGTAATAAAAGAATAATTTACAAACACTAAAAAAGGCCTAAATGAAAAATGTCTATCAAAAAAAGAAAAACTTCTGAACACTGGTGAAAATTAAAGGTATGCCATAGTATCCCATTTTGCGTAAAAGAAACTACAATCAATTTAAGTATAAAATGCCATTATAATACATATGTAGAACTAAACCTTTTTGCATTTTAGAGATGATGAAAGGCAGAAGGTCTGCTTGGATATTGTCCATAAGGTGTTGGCCAAACTGCACCCATCAGAACTGAAGGAACTTTTGCCAGCTGTTCTAGTTTTCAGCACACACCCATCTCCGCTGTGTCGTGAGCGAATGTATAATATCCTTATGTGGATCTATGACAATTACAGGTATGGCATTAATGTAGTATCATTTATAAAACTGTGGAAGGAAGTTCGCACATGGACAAAGCTCTAACTATACACTTATTGAATGGCACATTTTGTTTTCACTGTACGTTTTAGAATCAGCCCATACATGTGGGGAAGATTGGTATTTCACTTCAACTTGCAGAACAAATGGCTTATGTGTTTAGTTCTAGTGAGTGAACTGGAAAAGTGAAGTCAGGCAAATGGCAGTGAATTGGATAAATGTCATCTTGTAGAAAATATGTTTGGTAAAATAAAGTTGGAGATTTTGTAAGCTACTTCTTATAATAATTGCATGCAGTTATTCTTGAGTGCTACATAATCATAAAACACTATTAAAACATGCTTAATAACAGAAGTGTATACCTAAGTCCCCATATCTGTATTTCGTGCCTTACGTTCAATGGATAATAAAAATAACTAAACTGTCGCTGGTACAATCTTGTACTTTTATTTTCAAAATTGTATATTTACAGTGAAGTTCCAATTGTGGCTTAAGTCCATATGTCCCTGACTGTCTCCCATCACTGCTGGCCGCCTTCTCTGTCTTTTTGTCCATGAGTGTCTCCCTAGTACAGTGCAGTTGTTACCACCCCTTTTGTACACTACATCTTGCAGTTTGTGTCAACTGACTGTCTGGTCCTTGAGTCTTGTATTACTTTTCATCATTGCATCGAGTTTTGTTCAAGATTTTCAGTAGAGCATTGCTTCCTGATAATTCATGGTGGGTGTGGCCTTCAGCTTTCTCAGCCAGCCTCCCCATCCTCCACTTTGGCCAAGTTCTGTCAATCTGACAATAATATTACAAATTCACAAAACCATATATTACTGCCATGTATACTTCCTTTACCATGATTATATTTGTGCAGTTTCTCAAAATGTGATAGCTTGCTAACTCCTTCATTTTGTCAGTCTGTGATCTGAAACTCAGATACTACTGTCTGTTCCTGGGGTCAGGCTATAACTTACACAGTTATCATTTTACTGAACTAGTGCTACTACAATGTAATCTGGACTTTCTCCAAGTTGTAAGCCTTAATGGATTCTTTTGCCTTCTTGTTTGGTGTAGTCTGCCACTCATTTGATGATAAAGGAAGGTGATTATGCATTGTGTGTCAACTGGGCAATCCCTTTGGTAACCAGTCACACAAATTCCATTTCTATGAATACTTAATTCTTGGGGCTACAATTACTAAGTCACCGGTGTGTGCCGACAACAGGCCTCCTATTTCGAAAGCATGATGTTTGAAATTGAGACCACAGCTGGGAAATAATGCAACCTCACTTTGCAAACTGTCCTGGTAACCAAGCAAGGGAATAGCCAAATAAATTTTAAAAGTCCCCCTTTTTTAACCATATTGTGAATAGTACAGTGAGCCAATTTCTGCGATAGAGACTCACCCTTGTTAGGAAGAGTTTTCTACCACCACAAAAAAAAATTAAAAAGGGACCAAGCACAACATTCAAATATTTTTGTGCCAAAATGTTAAACGTTCACATGATGTTCTCATTGTGCACTCTTTAAATAATCTGAAAAATTAAGACGTCCATCGTAAGGATGACCTTCTCAACAGGTGCAGGAGGGGGGGTCCCCCCTGATATTTTTAAAAAAATGGAACAAAGTGGTGCTTTTTATAGTAGCACAAGTCTCAGAAATATGGCTTAAAATGTTTATGCACATTTCTGAATATTTTGATGCAGTGATGTTTTGGGGGGATTTCCCCTTAAGAGAAACGTGTATATGGTAAAAGAACAGAGCACCAGTTACAAATTGTATTTTTTTGAAAGCTGCAGGGTGTTACAGGCAGTTTAAGTAATCTGAATATTCAGTTTGACGTTTCATAGCATCTGCTACCTAAATAGCAGATTTTCAAATTTTGTAAATTCATAAGTCTGCCTTATATCTCTGTATATCATAAGCATGTCATAAATGCACTTAATTTGCTAATTGTAAGCACCACAAGTCAGAAATGTATACTTTACACCAGGATGTCCATCAGATGCCATACGTGGTCACCATATGCCAGAGATGACCAACACTGGGACTGAGATGGCTAAGATGAACCTGAGAATGTACATAATATTTCTAGGATGGCCACCATAATACGAGAAATGGATGCCTTGATTCCTGCAATGAGGAACTTTTTGTCAGTGCCATATAAATGCACACATTACGCCAAAACAACTACATTATGGCATGGCTTCTCTGTTGCCTACAAGGACCAGAAAATAACATTGTTGTTTATAATGCAGACATTTACCAGAAACACCACCATAATGCTTAGAATGCCTAGATCAAGCCAAGGGAATCCATTGTAATACCTAGAATGCCTGTAGTATTCCTTGCATAGCCACCCTATGTCAGGGCCACAGAATTGCTAAGAAGCCCACCTTGGCCTCTAGTGTGACTGTCTTCTCATTCTCCACCTTTCAGTCAACTAAGCTTCTTGGTTTTTCCTGTGTTACTTATCGTTCTGCCTGTTTCACTCCTATTGACCAGAACTGTTGTTACTCATAGAAACGTCTAACTGTAGATTCATCACATTTTGAATATTCCTCAGGCATCAAACTGGATCAGGAATCTTTTCCAAAAGTACTTCTGCGCACCAGTAAGTGGCACCATGTTGCTCCTCAATGATGCCATACTGCTCCTGAAATGAAATGCAGAGTGTATATAGGTGCCACTCCCTCACACTCTAGTTCCTTTCTTTCTGTGCCACCTGGCGTGGATCCATAGCTGCCTCTGGTCTCTTTGAGACTACTTTTACCTGAAAAACAAATTACTTTGCAAGGATATAGTCACCTCTCAAGAGGACGGGGTTTCAACGCTGTAAGGGCTGTTGTAAGCAAATGTCTGTGACAGATCCTCATCAGGTTTACCAGGGGTGCCTGCTGTCAAGTCATAACTGTAGGAGGCTGGCCTGGTTTGTAGTGGGTACCTAAGGTACTTATACCAGCTCTAGTTATTCCTTATTAGTGAAATGTAGTTAGGGTCTAGAAGCCAGGTTCTCTAGGGGTAGTGTGGCTGAGCTGCCAAGGCTTAACTAGGAGACATGCAAAGCTCATGCAGTACCACCGTAGTCACACCGTACTCACACACATGAAAGAAAATACTCATTGTTACAAAAATAAAGTTAATTTATTTTGGTGACACAAATACCAAAAATACATTTGAGACTTTACTCCCTTAGGAGGTAAGTAATATACACAGTATATACACTAAAATGCAGAAATAGCTGTGAAACAGTTAGAAAAAAGTGCAAATAGTGAAATGGGCCTAGGGGAAACACAAACCATATACTAAAATAGTGGAATGCGAAAGTCGGTTTCCCACCTAGGCTAGTGTAGAGGGGTGCTGGGAGTGTAAGAAAAAACACCAAAGGTAAGTAATAGAACCGACCCCAGAGCCTAGGAAAGCAGAACTGTAAGTTTCCTAGAACACACAGGAACATGTGATAGAAGATTTTGCAAGAACCAGAAGAGACTGCAAGACACCAACAATTGATTTCTGGACCTGAAGACCTGTGGAAGACGGGGACCAAGTCCAGGGAGAACAGGAGCGCCTCCTAACCTGGATGAAGGTGCAAAAGAAGAACCACCATTGAAGAACAGTCAGTACCCGAGAAGACGGATGCGGGTTCCTGGTTGGTGCAGATGATTACAGTCTGGTTTGCGTCGCTGGATTTCACCAACAAGCCTTGGCACACGCAAAGCTTGTGGTTAGCGGAAAATGGCTCTGCCGGGACCAGGAGGGACTTGGTGGACTCTACCCAGTAGGGGGGAATCAGAGGGGGCTCTCAGCAACTCGGAGAGCCCTCAGAAGGCCAGGCAGTGCGCATAGGAGTCCCACAGCACGGGGACAAAGAAGGTGCAAAAGGAGGCCCACGCAGCACTACACAAAAGGATCCCACGCCACTGGAGAACCACGCAGAAGGCTGTGCATTGCAGGAAGGGGGCCCGAGCTGCATGGTGCACGAAGAACTTTGTGGAAGGATGCCAACAAGCCTTGTCAGCTGCAAAACACGCAGTGCAAAGGGTTACTGTCTTGCGTGGGGAGGCAAGCTCTTACCTCCACCAAACGTGGACAGCTGGACTTCAGGACTGTCGGGACTACTTCAGTCCACCACCCGTGTTGCTGGATCCACACACTTCTTCAGGAGAGGGGACCTAAGCCACCAATCGTCGCTGCACAGGGGTGCCTGCTGAAGCAGGAAAGTGACTCTTTCACTTCAAGGAAGATTCCTTTGTTCTTCTGGTGCAGGCTGAAGGCTGGCTGAGGATGCACAACCTGGAAACAGTTGCAGTTGCCAGCAGGAGCTGAAGATACAATGTTGCAGAAGTCATTTTTGCTTCTTTGTTGCAGTTGTAGAGTTCCTGGAGGGTCGAGGTGCAGTTTTGTTGTTTAGCAGGTGAAGTAAAGGATGCAGAGGATTCATGTTGGAGTCTTGCAATCTGAATCTGAAGAACCATCCAAAAGAGAGACCCTTAATAGCCTGAAAGGGGGATTGGTCACCTAGCCAGGTAAGCACCTATCAGGGGAGGGCCCTGTCGTCGCCTGCTGGCACTGGCCACTCAGATGCTCCCAAAGTGCCCCACCAGCTTGGAATCCAAGATGGCAAAACCCAGGGACTCTCTGGAGGAGCTCTGGGCACCACCCCTGGAGTGGTGATGGACAGTGGAGTGGTCACTCCCCTTTCCTTTGTCCAGTTTCACACCAGAGCAGTGACTGGGGGTCCCTAAAGCAGTGTAGACTGGATTATGCAAGGAGGGCACCATCTGTGTCCTTCAAAGCATTTCCAGAGACTCTGGGAGGTTACCCTTCCCATACCTGTAACACCTATTGCCAAGAGGAGAGGCTGTAACACTTCTCTCCCAAAGGAAAATCTTTGTCCTGCCTTCCTGGGCTCGAGCTGCTTGTGCAACAGGAGGGCAGAAACCTTTCTGTGAGGTGGCAGCAGCTGGGGCTGTCTGGAAAACCTCAGAAGGCTGGTTTGGCAGGACTGGGGGTCCGCTATGGAGCCCCCAGAGTGCATTGAATCATACAACCAATGCTTGCCAAAGCCTTTGGGTATGATTCCAACATGTTTGATACCAAACATGGCCATATTCGGAGTTACCATTGTGAAGCTATGGATAGGTTGTTGCCTATGTACAGTGCATGGGTAAAATGGCATCCCTGCACTCACAAAGTCTGGAGAAATGGTCCTGGACGACGTGGGGGCACTTCTGCTAGTTCAGGGGTGCCCTCACACACAGGTACCCTGCACCCAACCCTCAGGATTGTAAGGCCCGGTGTAGGAAAATGCCACTGTTGGCATGGTTGCCCCCCACTTTTTACCTAGTTTTGATGCAAACCTTGAGTGAAAGTCTGCTGGGATCCTGCTAGCCAGGCCCCAGCAACAGAGTTCTTTCCCTAAAACTATACCTTTGTTTCATCAATTGGCACACAGTTAAGTCCCTTGTAAAATTGACCAGTGGTACCAAGGGCCCTGTGGCCGATGAAGGTCCCAAGGGATGCAGCTTGTATTATGCCATCCTGGGGGACCCCTCACTGTCTTGCTGTTTGTGTGTGCTAGTGGGAGAAAAAGAAAAAGTCGACAAGCCCCCCAAATCACTGCCTGTGGCATCGGTAAACCACCCCTCGAGCAGGCCTTACAACCCTAAGGCAGGGTGCAGTATACCACAGCTGAGGGCATAGCTGCATGAGCAATATGCTCCTACAGTGTCTAAGTCAATTCTTAAACATTGTAAGTGCAGGGTAGCCACATTGAGTACATGGTCTGGGAGTTTGTCATTACGAACTCCATAGCACCATAATGGCTACACTGAATACTGGGAAGTTTGGTATAAAATTTCTCAGCACAATAAACCCACACTGATGCCAGTGTGGGATTTATAGAAAAATGCACACACAGGGCATCTTAGAGATGCCCCCTGTAGGTTAGCCCAACTGCTAGTGTAGGGCGGACCAGTATGTGTCAACCTGCCACTTCCAGACGAGTTTCTCACCACATGGGATGAGTGCCTTTGTCCTCTCGATGGTCAGAAACAAAGCCTGCCCTGGGTGGAGGTGCTTCACACCTCCCCCTGCAGGAGCTGTAACACCTGGTGGTGAGCCTCAAAGGCTCAAGCCTCGGGTTACAGGGCCCCTAGGACTCTCCAGCTAGTGGAGATGCCCACCCCCTGGGCAAAGCCCCACTTTTGGCAGCAAGTCTGGCCGGAAAATTAGGGAAAACAAGGGGGAGTGACCATCTCAGCCAGTACTGCCCCTTAGGTGTCCAGAGCTGAGGTGACCCCCTCCCTGCAGAATCCTCCGTCTTGGTGTCGATGGCCGATAGGAATGTGCCCCCCTCCCCAGAGGGAGTGGGCATAAGGAGGGTGTAGCCACCCGCAGGAACAATAGCCATTGGCTACTGCCCTCTAAACCTAAAAACGCCCCTTAATCTTGTATTTAAGGGCTCCCTGAACCACGAGATTTAGATTCCTGACGACCTGAAGAAAAGAAGTACTGCTGAGCTGAAAACCCCGCAGAGACAAAAAGGAGACAACAACTGACTCTGCCCCATCCCTACCTGCCCGTCTCCTGCTTCAGAGACCCTGCAAAAGAAAAGTACTGCGCTCTACAGGACCAGCGACCCCTGAAAAGCCTCCAGGGGACTGCCTGCATCACCGAGGACCAAGAAACTCATGTGGACGGCGGACCTGTCCAACAAGAAGAAAAGGAAACTCCTTCCAAAGGGCTCCCCCTCACTCCAGAAGCGTGAGTCCAAAACCACTCTGCACCTGATGCCCCTGGTCAATGCCCAGGTTGCCCAACTATCCAGAGAGGACCCCCAGGCGATTCTGACCCAGTGTCTACCCTGGGCTGACCTCTCCACCCCTCCACGACAACACCTTCAGAGGGAATCCTGAGGACCCCCCTGACCACGACTGCCAGGGACGAAGATTTCCGATGTCTGGAGACGCACTGAACCCACGGCCCCCAGACTCGAGCGAAACCGACCACTGGTGCAGCAGTGACCAGCAGGCGGCCCTCCCGGTCCAGTCGGTGGCTCGCCCGAGAAGCCCCAGTGTGCCTTGCCTACAGCACCTGAGTGACCCCCGGGGTCCCGCCATAGAGTTCCATTGGGAACCCGATGCCCTGTTTGCACCCTGTACCCGGCCGCCCCCATGCCACTGAGGGGGTGTGTTTGGTACCTACTTGGGGGCCCCAAGTGCTCCTCTAATCCCCTCTGGTCTGCCTTCCGACAGCGCAGGTACTTACCTGCAAGCAGACCGGAACCGGAGTACACCCTGTCTCCTTAGGGGCCCACATTATTTTGGCTCCTGTTTGACCTCTGCACCTAACGGCCCTGTGTTGCTGGTGCTGGGTGTTTGGGGTTATCTTGAACCAATAACAGTGGGCTATCCATACCCCGGAGACTGAATCTGTAAGTTGCGTACTTACCTCCAAAACTGTACTGTACTTTCTTCCCCCAGGAACTGTTGAGAAATGCAGTGTCCACTTTTAAAATAACTTTTTGCCATTTTAAGAAAAACTCTGTACATTCTTGATTTCATTCAAATTTCGGAGTGTACCTATGCAAAGTACCTTTCAGTTAATGTATTTACCTGCAAATTGAATCATGTGCTTCTAGAAATAAATTAAGAAATCATATTTTTCTATAACATCCTATTGGTCTGAAGTTAAGTAATTGTGTGCGTTTCTTCTATTGCTTGTTTATGTACAACAAATGCTTTACATTACCCTCTGATAAGTCTAACTGTTCGACCACACTACCACGAATAGAGCATTAGTATTATCTATTCTTGCCTCTGTCAAGCCTCTTGGGGAACCCCTGGACTCTGTGCACACTATATCTGATTTTGATACAGTATATACAGAGCCAGCTCCCTACACCTGGTATATGCGTGATTTATAAGTGACTGGTGCAGTGTAAATGACAGTGAAAGGGTGCGTACACCATTTCAAACAGGCTGCAATAGCAGTCCTGTAGAAGCCTTGATATGGGCTTTCTGTGGGTGGCAAAAGAAATGCTGCAGCCCATAGGGATCCTCCGGAACCCCAATGCCCTGGGTATCTAAGTACCATATACTAGGGATTTATAAAGGGGCACCAGTATGCAAATTTGGGATGAAATTCTGGGTTACCAGTATGCAGTGACAACATTTAGAGGAGATAGAGCATAAGCACTGGGGTCCTGGTTAGCAGAGTCACAGTGACACAGTCAAACACACTGACATGAGGCAGAAATTGGGGGTAACATGCCACAAAGAGGTACTTTCCTACAATAACTCTAAGGCCTGCAGTGGCTGCACATCAATGAACCCGAAGACCATGCAGGATGGCAAAGTGAAACTCTACACCGCCAAGCACCAGAACACACCTCGTGAAGATCTGTCTAAGTCCAAATGTCAGTTTTGGTCCAGAAGTCTATCCTCAGGTCATTCATCGCCGTGCTCCAAATCTTCAGGTAAGTTGAAGAAAAAACACAATAAATCCAAGTGTTACTCTGCCCTATCATTCCACTCCTGCAGTCCTGAGAAGGCTTGAGGGCTTCATCATTCTTCCCAGTCTTAGTCCTGAAGCCAATTGACTTGGAAGTCAATCCTGCAACTTGTACCAGCACTAATTGAGTTTCCAGGGCTGTCTTCAACACTGAGGCAGATCAAAGAGTTCCACTACACCATCCTCCAACTCTTTGGATCCCTTCTGATTCCATCTGTGGTGCCTGTGGGCCCCAAGGAGCTAGGAGGCCCTCCATGTGGGATACCACAGGCGGGTTCACCCTTAGTGCCAGTTGGACCCTCCAGCACCCTCACCGGGCCTCCCCCTGCTAGTGTACTGACTCCCATGATTCACACCGCTGTCTGGAGCGTCATTTCCGATGCAGACTCCATTGCCGCCAGAGGATCGGGTGCCCATTGTTCTCTCTGACTCGTAGTCCACGCCACTACAACTTCAGCCGAAGCTACGCTTGGTTTCCCTTGAACCCCAGTCTGTGCAGGACATCCCACCTCTACAAGGAAGATCCCTCATATTGCATTCCTTGTTTGGCCCAGATTCTGGTAACTACAATGATGCAGGTGATAAAATTGGCCAAACCTACCTTGAAGAAAGTTAATATGATGACCTCTAAGTGGCTAGTGCCTTTGACCCCTCGCCTTTTTTGACCTTCACACCCTGACGTCATGCCAGTGAAAAGATTGCTTTCTTTGTGGTGGGAATGCTAATGACAGCTGAAGTTCTCAGTCTCCAGCTCACCACCTTACAGGTTAAAACATGTCTTGACAGACAGTGACCAGCTGGGGGAAACCACTATATATCCCTTACTGCCTTTTAATAAGGCACTCACTGGTACTCTCCTAGGGTCCTAGGCCAAACCTTTCCCTGGTGCTGCAGTAAACAATCAAATTGTAATAACCATCGACCTGCCGTGAGCAGCCCTGCATTTTTCTTTTAGCATCCTTCTGACAGCTCAGTGGTGCAGGCATCTATTAGTCGGAAAAAACCCAAATACTTTTCTGACTGCTTCTCCTTATAGGGAGTCCAAAAGAGTGGAGACCTTCAAGAAGAGGGAATTTTCTTCTACCATTTTGCACCACCCGGTCTATTAGTGCCAGTTGCTTGCTGGGCTGCTGTTGCCATGCTCTTTGGGATTCAGTGGCTCAAGTTCTCCCAGGTGTCTCGGACGACGTTTGACCTGTACTGACCCAAGCTATACAGGACAGTCATGACGTGCCCAAATTCACGATTCATTGTGTCCTAGATACCACTGATTCAATCGGGCGAGCCATTGGCACCAGTGTCGCCATTCGTTGCCATACCTGACTCCAGTCAATTATGGACATGTCATTTGACAGGTCTCACCTTTTTGGGGACAGACTAGATTTTGCTCTGCAGCGGTTTTAAGAAAGAGGGGCCAAAGCACACTCCCTTAGCACTTATCCCCCCATCCCCCCATCACCTCCCCTCTGCTGAGGCACTTCATATGTGCAGCCACTTAAGCCTCAGCAAGATGCCTGAGCAATTTTGTGGCCTAGGCTATTGCACCCACTAACCTCAGCGAGGCAGTCAGGCCACTGGCTGCTCAGCACCACCCATCCTTCCCCCCACCTCCCAAACACACACCTCACCACCCGGGATCCCACCTGACAAATCTCTTTAGCATATCCATAGTGAAGCTTAGCCATCTGGCTGGAGACAGGATCCAAGGCTTCTTGCCTGGTTAGCAGCCTGTAACATCAGACAGGTGGATTCTCTAGATTGTTGAGGAGGGATACACCATACCCTTTAACCCTTTATAGCTACTCTGCCACACTGTCCACAAACCCCACACAAACTCATGAAGGACCATCTGTCCATCTTAATACAGGAAGTGCTAGCCCTTTTAGCCAATGGGGCTATCAATATGGTGAACGTGGCAGACGTGGATCATGGTTATTATTCCCGCTGCTTTATGGTACCAAAGAAAAATGGAGGCCTTTGTCCTGTTTTAGAATAGTGCCCTCTCAACACCTTCCTCCGGAAGGACAAACTCAGAATGCTAACCCTGGCCCAGGTCTTTTCTACTCTCAACCATGGTGACTGTATGGTGGTGTCTGATTTGCAAGATGCCTATTTCAGTAATCCTATCATGGAGGCCCATCCACATTGCCTGTGGTTCCCTTTGGGGCAGGCGCATTTTCAGTATGAGGTACTGCTCCTTGGTCTCACAAGCATTCAAGTGATCTTGAAAGTGATTCCGGTGGTAGTAGCACGCCTTCTGAGATCTGGGGTGACACGCTTCCTCCACCACGATGACTGCCTGTTGAAGGCGGGCTCATCCAGGCAGTCATCAACCACCTCGAGACTATGGCGTCACACCTGACTCCTCCTAAGTTGCTTCCTTTTATTGGGGCTTTCTGGACATGATTTCTCCCAGAAAAGAGAGTTCAAGATATTCAGGCTATGATTCCAATCTTTCAGTCTGAGTCTCTGACCTGCTTGTCAGTGAGGTCAACTCTGAGGCTGCAGTGATTGATAGCTTCCTGCATCCTGCTGGCTAAATACTCCAGGAAGCATATGCAGGTAGCTCAACAGTGGGATCTGATGTCTCAGTGGGCCCAACATCAATGTTACCTCTTCAACAATGTCCTGATTTCGGATGAGACCATAAAAGATATGCAGGGGTAGCTACAGGACTGCGACTGGGCCAACAGCAGATCCATCTCTCTCCCTCACCCATAGCTGACAGTGGTCATTGATGCATGACTCCTGGATTAGAGTGGCCACCTGAGAGAAGGAGATCAGAGTCCCCGTTCTCCAGGAGATTCCGAGCTTCTCATCAACCTACTAGAGCTGAGGGCCATCCTCTTGGCACTGAAAGAAAGCCTTCCTACAATCCATCATTGGGAGAAGAATACAGGTGCTTACAGGAAACACCACTGCCATGTGGAAGTGCAACAAAGAGGATGGGGTGGGGTCACAGACCATCTGCCAAGAGGCCCTGCCTCTCTGGAGATGGCTGGGACCATCAATGCATTTTCCAGGATAGACAAACTCATACATCGATGCCTAGGGGATCACATATGGCAGTTTCACCCCGAGGTGGCACAAGGTCTCTCCTATGAATTGGTAGAACTTTGATCTGTTCGTCAGTGCTGAGAATGCATAATGTCAGCAGTTGTGTGATGTGTAGTTTCCACAGCGTCTCTTGCTCGGAGATTCATTCCACCTAGGGTAGAGCTTGGGTCTCCTGCATGCCTTTCTGTCAATACCTCTTCTGCCACACGTTCTGTAGAAGATCAAGACCTATGGGTCCCATTCATCCAAATGGCCCTAGATTGGGCACAGAGAGTATGGTATCCAGCACTCCTGAGCCTCGATTATCTGTTCTCCAGTCAGGCTGCTCCTCCGGGAGGTTCTGCTGTCGCATTAACAGGACAGGATTCTGTACTCAGGCCTTCATAATCTCCACCTTTATGCTCAGAGAGTCCGTTGCAACAGCTGAACAACTTTGACTTTTCTCCAGAGGTAGTTGATGTCATCTTGCAGCCAAGCATCCCTCTACAAAAACTGTATATGCCTGTCATTGGGGCGAATTTGTGGCTTGGTGCGGGACACTGCAGATAAACCCTCTCCAGGTAAAGTTATCAGATGTTTTGTTGTTTGTTTTGTCACCAAGTAAAGCTGTGCTTTGTGCACAGTTAAAGGATATCTTCTGTCCGTTTAGCATTTTTGTGTTTGCTGGATCAGCCCTCATTATTTGAATAACTGCTTGAGATGCATTTTTTGAAAGGCCTGCGACTTCTATTTCCTACCTCTAACTTTGTCATGCCACATTGGAACCTTATCTTTGTCCTGACATATTTACTCTCCTTGAGTCACTTTACAGCTGTCCTTTGTGGTTTCTCACTCTCAAGACAGTGTTTCCCATTGCCTTAACATTAGCATTGCGTGTAAGTTAGTTTAAAGTTTTCTGTGTAGACCTCCTCTACACCACCTTTTTCCTAGACAAACTGGCTGGTTCTGTGAACATATGAGCATTTTTATTTCCGAATGTTGTGATGCCTTTCCACCTTAGTCATGTCATCTCACCCTTCTGGTGTTACATGCTCTGCCTAGCCCTCTAAGGAGTAGGAGAGAAAACATGACTTGGACCAATAAAAATGCTGAGCTTTTACATCGATCATAGCAAAGAACATCTGAAGGATGATCACTACTTTGTCGGGTTCACTGGAGGAAAAATGGCAAGGATGTGCAGAAATGTACCATCTCCTGTTGAATTGTGCTCTGAATTATGAGCTGCTATGCACTGGCCAAGAAGCAGCCTCCGGATCAGTGCTTAATTTGTGCTTGTTGTTTTCCGGTGCTGAGCGCCGGCAAGTATTTTTGAGGGCCGGGGCTTATTCTTCTGCCTCAACATTTGCTGTGAGCAAAAGACACATATGGGAAAGACGGAGGAAGGGAAAAACGCAAACGTGTCACAAAGGGAGATAGTAGAAAGCTGCAGGAGTGAGCTGAAGGGGCAAGGTGTGGCTTTTTATGGATTGAAGAGGCCCTAGATGGCTTCAGGATTATGCTGCCTCAGTACTCTGTGTTTGCACATTTAATTGCAGCAGCTGCATGTTTAAGAGAAGGGCTTTGGGCACAGGCACCTTTTTATTTACAAATTAAGCACTGCTCCAGATTGACTGCAAGCTCATTCCAGCAGAAACAACTTCTACAACAGCTTTGGCATGCCAGGTTTCTCTCTTTGATATCTGACAGGCAGCTACTTGGGTGTCACTTCATATGTTCACAAAGCACTTCTTTCTGGTTAGTCAGGTTTGCAGAGGGAGGCGTTTTCCCTCTCATTCTTACAGGACTTTATTGTTTGAGTCCATTCACAGACCCACTTCCAAATATCTACTGCTTTGCTATCTATTCTAAAGGTGAGGAATCTGTAGTGAGAAATCTCTATCAGATGAGCAAGTTACATTTGGTAACAGTGTTTCTGGTAGAGACTGTCTAATCACAGATTGGTCACCAAGCCTCCCATCCTCCCGTACCTGTAAATTGGACTCTATCCATTAATAAGATTACAAGTCTAGAAATCTGCACAGTGGTCACAACCAATCTGCCTTTAGTGCTCTGTGTCTTGAAGACATGGACTGCTTCAGTAATTTCCAGGGTAGAGCAGCATCTGTGCAAAGCCGCATTGCATCATTTACCGGCGCATAGAAGTACACCTGGAAAGGTTTCTTGATCCCGTCTGATGCCTGGGGAATATTTAAAAGGTCCGCAATCTGCTGTTAGCTGCAGCCTCTTCCAGGATGAACATTATCAGAGGTTAGTAATTTGTTGTTCTGCACAACTTTTCATGCTCCTCTATTGTATGATTTTATTCATTGTCCTATCTGGCGCCTCCTCTTTACATCTTATTCTCCTTCTCACCTCTTTCCCACTCTTTCATTTTGTTCCCCTCATCCATTTATCCACTCCATACGTTCTGTCTCAGTCCACCTATTCTAATCCTTGTCTACCTTTATTTCTTTTCTGCCTCAGTTTTTGCCATATTCATCTCTTCTTCATTTTTTCTTCACTTTTTTCTTTTTATTTTATCTTTCCTTTTTCTTTTTCCTATTTTCATTTTCTTTTGTTTCTCTCTCCACCTAAATCTCATATCTAATAGACTTCCAGTTGCAGATTCCTTATGTTAGAATTTCTCCCAGGTGATAGACTGGATCTGGATATTTTACTTAGAGCAGTACCCTTGCGCGATGAGAGCTGGCCTCAGTCGACTCCGCGTGCGTCGTTGGCGTCATGGTCGCCGTGATGATGTTGCAGTTGTATATAGGTGCCACTCCAGCATGCTGTTGTCAGTTCTTTTCTTTCTGCGCCACGCGCTGATCTGGAGAAGCGCTACCCTTAGTCAATTTTTGACTAGTCGTGACCTTTTTGTCGTAATGTTTGTTACCTTCCGTCTTCCCCTGTCTTTTCTTTCTCTGTCTCTCTCCATCTTTGTGTGCCCTGTAACTGGGCCACAAATTCAGCTTGTGTATGCAAGTGGGTACCTTTATGAGTTTAAATTGAGGTTTGCAATTTACAAAAGTAATCAGACATTCAGAAATTGATTTAGTCAACATAGTGCTACCCCATTATGGTGTAATTTTATATTTGAAGTAAATATACTGCCATGAACAAGAATTGGTCACTCTGTGGCGGGATGCACTGAAATGTTTGTGTGGGCCCACTAACTATTTTCTCTGTGGGGATTCACAACATTTCCATGACCCATCCCTGGAAGCAGCCAGAGATTTACACGTGTCATGTGTAGGAGTATATTGCTTCTGATATGGGAAAGGGTAAGGAAAACCTTAGAGAAAGCAGAGTTTTGTGAGAAGGGGTTTCACCACATACAAAAGTGCAGTTGCCCTAATGCAAATACATTTTCAAATGCTCAATTGTATAGTATGTACATTGATGCCTGCAAAAAAAGATTTCACATGAATGTGAACAGGTATTCAGAATAGTACTCTGGAGTTCTCCTAGAAAGTAACGACTGTTGCAACTTTCCAGGAGCACTCTTAGAAACCTTTGCGAATCCTTGAAATTGAGAATTCTGTGATACAATGTAGATGTACATCTGAGAGTTCCAATTTTCACATTTTTTTAACAATCTGATCCACTCTCTTTACCTGCTGCTTTGTTCTTTTTTTTATTTTTTATTAACTGTTACACCTTTTAATAATTTTAGATAAAAAGAATCAACATTGAGCACAATACGTAGTTAATTGAGAGCAGGTTCATAGTTCAGATACATCTTCTCACTATTCTTCCCTACCAATCCAATGTTTGAAGACTATTTTATCGAGATGCCCAACACTTTTTGTAAACATTTGTAGGCCGTCCCGTGTCTTGTAAACATTCCTCTGCTCTGGCACACCACTTCATACTGTGACACCATTCTTGTTGCTCTTGTTTACTTCAATTTATTTCCTTTTCTCTTTTTCAATTTCTGTTTTTCCATGTGTTATTTTTATCTCCAAAGCCCTCTCAATTTTCATCGCCTCACAGTGATGAAGTTGCTCATTAGATGAACATGTCCACTTACACACTATTAAGTTTTTTCTGTTGCTTACTTTTTCTCCAGGGATCCAGAAAGCCAAATGGACAGCCAGTCTCAAGAAGTATTTAATCTGGCAAAAGAGTCATTACTTCAGGGACTGACAGATGAAGATGCTGAACTTCAGTATGTATTAATGTTCCTATTTACAGTATATTGCAGATACTTGCAGTGGCAATACTGTTTTCCTCACGAATTTTAAAACGTTCAGGGTGTTGCAAAGAATCAATATAATGAAATAATAAATTAAATGAAAGCATCAGATTCTTGTTCTAAATAATGAATATGTTTTCATTGCACTTTCTTTTGCAGTTGTCTTAATTCTCCTAATTCCATGTTGAATGCCACTGTGTTAGACAAAACGTCACTATGCCAACATCATAGATGACGGTTAATACCTCATTTCAGTTTTTGGTATTTATAGGAGGTTCAGTCACCCACTCTGAAATCTTGTTTTCATAGTGGACAGTATTGTTACTGATGCTGATCCTTTCCCCTGTTTTGTTCTTTGATCATAAACATTTGTGAAAAAAATGATGATAGCCGTCATGTTCAACTAAAATGATAGATAGGTAACTTTCAATATTAATGTCAGAGTTTGCTGCAATCACAAAATCAGCTTGAGTAGTAACCAAAATCTAAAGCCAGCCTCTGAAAGATAACAGAAACTCTCCATGTGACAATCTGACAAAGAATAAGGGCTCTCAATTCAGGTTAGATGCAAAAAGAGAGGTGAGTAGCATACAGCGATATTAGCCCCCAGACATGGCACAGTACAGTCATTTCGAGGCATGACTTAGGAGGGAAATCTGCAGGGCATGGAAACATGCCCTCTTCATCCAACTATGTTTGACATGGCTGCAGTAAAAGAAGATGCAGAAACATGAGATTCTCTGTGTTGATAAAATACTTTTTCAGGTCACAGTGCTGTTTTCAGTTTTACTACAGGGCCACAGTGTACCAAGTCTCCACAAGATGCATGGTTCCTTGTTTCTTATAATATATTTGCACCATAAATGGAGCTGTATAGTGAGATGACAAGCATGTACCCTACAGCCTTTGTTAAAAATTCCTATATTTAATGCTTCCTTTACTGAAATTCTACAAATTGCAATTCTAAAGAAGAAAACATAGCACATTTTGAGTGTTATTGCTATATTTATGTATTCAAGATTTCATCTGCCCCAATTTAAAATTGCCTTAAAGTAGTCATATTTGAATAGATTGTTTTCTGTTGCAGGTTGATTGTCAGAAATTTCTGGAGCAATGAAACTAGGCTTCCAACCAGCACCTTTGATCGTATGTTGGCTTTGCTGAGTTCATTGTACTCTCCCAAAATAGAAACTAGCTACCTGAGTTTGGCCACAAATCTGCTACTTGAAATGACCAGCAGGAGCCCTGATTACGTTAGGCAAATGTTTGAGCATCCATTGTCTGAGTGCAGATTTCAGGTAAGCTGCGAACCAGAAATAATTCTGATGAAACTGGCCAGAGAGTCCAAAAAACCGCTTTAAAGTCACTATTTTTTTCATTTTAAGGACCATGTTATAGATTCAAACTGGCGTTATCGCAGTACCATTCTCACACCAATGTTCTTGGAGACCCAGGCTTCACAGAGTAGCAGCCGGCACAGAACACAAGACGCATCACTTACAGCACAAGGTTCACTAGGAGGCCAACTGAGGGCCACACAGCTGCAATATGAATTCACTCCTACACAGAATGTTGGTAAGTTCATATTTAATTGGCCCATAATTAGATTTAACTACTGATTTCACCATATGTTAACTTCTTCTCATCAGTTATACCCTTTTGCAACTTATACTATTTTTTTTTAATTCGCCCTGTCACCAATTGGAAGCATTCAGAAATGTTTACTGATTTTTTTTTATCGACCTGTTGAGGCATGGAGAGGACTGTCCAAGAAATGCAAAGAGTTGTGTGCCTTTGGGATTAATGACAAAATGGGTTTGGTCAACATCCCACCCCCCCATTTGTAACTTTATAGTAGTTTGTCTCCTTGAACGACTACAGTAGAACATTTACATTTAAAAATACTTTATTAGTTAATAAAAACCATAAAACACATTGAAAAAATAAGCCAAATTAGCAATACCAGGGTTGATCTTGCCCATTTCCCTAAAACCCTCTTCTGTTAACATACAAAAGCTCTTATATTCAGTGAAGTGCAAGTGCAAAGGTGTTAAGTAAACATACGCATACTAAAAGAAACACCCAGAAACAGCTCTTAGGCAGAAAAATCCTACTATCTCTTTTGACATGGTGTATCACATTTAGTCTTTGCAAGCAGAGCTATTGTACTCACAATCCCAGAATGCAGTACCCCATGCTAGAAACACCTAAAATCCGGGGGCGATTCCTAGACTGTGGTCCTAGTGTCCATTACGATCTTACATATCATGATTATGCTTTCATGCAGAATTTCCCGACAGTAAAATAATAATTCATAAAAATAAACAACATAATCATAGAAACATCTCTATCCCTCACACTCCATGGCATAGGAAGACCAACCCTGCTCCTTTGTTAGCAGGAGCGAAGAGACAAGGGAAATAAAAATTGTCAGGAGCTGAACTAGCCTGATGTTTAACTTTCCATTACCTATGTCCAATGCTGACATGACCGCTGGCCTACAGGACCGATCTCCTAGAGCGTTAAATTCCCTTCTCAGTAGGTCCCGTCTGTCTTTGGAAAACTGGACATATACAGACCACATGGATCAATGTCTCCCTCGTTTGGTGGCATAATCTACAATCCTGGGTTTGTATCTTAGCCTCCTTTTTCCATTTAGGTAAAAAAAATCAAGGGTTGGTACAACTCCCAATCTATGCCATAAAAGGCTCCGCTTGTATTTCAAACCAACCATCCATGAGATCTTTTGGATAGCTCTTCCAGATCTCCTAGCCAGCTTAATATTTTGGCTGATTTATTTACTGCTTTATTAAAGGCAAAGGACGGCTGTGATTTACCCCATAATTCACCCAGCTCCAACTGTGCAATACTTTTTTCCAAATGCTCCTTGAAATTGCTATTTCCCATTTCCAAATTAATTTCCTCCCAGACTAGATTAGCTAGTGCTCCCTTAGTAGCATGACTTAGTTTAAAGCAAACCTTAGTAAAAGTGTCCCACCTATCCAGGGACTACTTTACTAGGGAAAATTCCAATCTAATTTGGGCTGGTGAAGTCCATCTGGGTAGCCAAAAGACTTGCTTATACGATTTAATTAATAGCCTATCAAACAGGGGCACCTCTGCTCTCCCCACATTATTTCTGTACCATAGGAGAGAGTAGGTAATAATTAGGCTCTCATAACTATGGTCATTGGCTTGAGAGGGCGCCCGAGGATTGATTTTGCTAAGTTCCCAAAAGCACGATTTAGCGCTTCGGCCTTCTCCCTAATTAGTTCTCTGTGGCCCGCGAATGTACCTTTTGAGTCAAACCTGACCCTCTAGGTATGTATATGCTGCCACTTTCTCTATATAGCACCCATTCAAATACCACTTACAAGATATAGAGGGTTTACGGTTAAGGGGAATTATTTTACTTTTACCTTCATTTATTTCCAGATTGTTGGCTTGCACCTATCCTCCTAAACTGACCAGGAGCTTCAGTAGACCTACTCTGGAGTTGCTAAACAAAACCAGGTCATCTGCGTAAAGTAGGTTAGATATTTGGTGGCCGCCAACGGAGGGGGAGTTGGCTGACTGATTGTCTAAAACTGGAGATAAATCTGATATACATATATTAAAAAGGAGTGGAGCTAAAACACAGCCCTGCTTCAATCCAGATGAGGTCCTAATAGACCTAGATAGGTGGGAGCCGTTTTATTTTTACCCAGGTATTTGAGTAGAGCATAACGATGGCATTCAATAAATTTGCTGGAAGCCCCCATTGCTGTAATTTTGCCTACAGTTTGTTTCGAGGGACACTATGAAAATCTGCTTTAAGAACCACAAAGCACGTATAAAGGGGCGTCCCTGTAGCCTTTGCTCTGTTAACTATTAAACTAAGAGCCATAGGATTAGTTAGGGTGCCCGGCTTTTTAGAAAAGCCTGTTTGGTTAATGGGGAACATACCATTGTCAAAGGCCCACCGTTCTAAGTGCTGCAAGAGACCGGTAGAAAAATATTAAAGGTCCACATCCAGTAGGGCAATTAGGCGATAGTTGGATGGGTGGGACGATTTCCCTCCCTTATAAACAGGATGGATTATCGAGCCCCTCCAGCTGTCCGGGATTATACCTGTTGCCAAGATATAATTAAACATAACAGTAAAGAAGACCACCCATCTTGCTATCAACTGTTTAAATAGGGCCGGGGTAGACCGTTGGGGCCAGGTGCACAGTCTGTACGTGATTTTTCTCCAATTCTTGTTAGTTCAAATGGGGTGAACATGATGGATTCCTGGGCCTCTGACCCACTGAAGTCCTTCTCCGATTGGGCTCGGCCAGCATATGCCTAGGGTGCTTCCTTCATGTGAGATTTCAGGTATCCCACCCATAACTCCTTGTTGATGTTTGCGTTGTTGGCTTCCCTGGGGCCCTTTTCAGTACTATTAACTGATCTCCAGAAACGTCTGGAATTTGCCAGTGCCGATGCATAATGTAGTTTTGCCCATAGTGTTTCTTGTTTTGATTTTTTGAAAAGCCAAATGTCCCGTTTACGTCTTCCGGGTATTTCCGCAGTTGCCTCACAAGCCTATTCACCACCGATTTCCTCAACCCTATTGCAGGAGGCATACGTGTGCTGTTGCTGTGTCCCATATATGCACCCCTAGACCTGCCCTTTTTCAGGGATTGATTAACAAGGTTTTTTGAGAGAGTTTCCCATATGGCGACTACATTCCGAGGGTGGTTTGCCAAGCTTTCCAGGGTCATGACTGCTTCCTCCGCTTGTGTTTTAACCGAACGGGAACTCCATTTTAGTCGCTTTAAATTTTCAGAACGGAGCGCACCCTTAAGGAGATTCGATTCTTCCTGGATATGTACTTTGCTCTGAACTGTGGTTATTTGCGGGTTATGGTCGCTACCTGGATGATCTAGTATTCTGAAATCACTCACAAAATGAAATAAGGAAGCGCTTACCAGGGTATGGTCTAGGTGTGAAGCCACCTATTCCGAGGTTCTTGTCCAGGCAGGCGGAATGTCCGATGGTAGGTGGCCATTCAACGCAAAGAGACCTGCTAACTCACAGCTCTTAATAACCTTTTCACCAATTTTATCTTTCTCCCTTTGAGGAGGCAGAGTGGGACTGCTATTTGCACGTGATCCTCACTTGGTGAATGAAATAGATTAAGATTTCCTGAAGGACTACTGTAGAACTTTGTCATGCCTAAGGATTCTTTCTGTGTCTTTTTAGGTTCCTTGTTTATCCTGTTCACTTGTATTCTGCTTTTCATCAGACTTCTCTCTGGTTGGGGGTTATCTTTCGGGACACTTTTGTTGTATGTATGAGTTAAGCATTTTTTGCACTTGCGTCATGCCCAGTACAATTGTTCCTCAGTTTTCCTTGTACTGAAAAATAACCCATTTTATGGTAAACCTGCAAGGTGAGGTGATATCTTGGTTACAGTCAAACTTAGTTAATTGTCTGAATTGTGGGTTGCCAGTCCCCTAACCATTTAGAATAAAACCACTTAATTGACCTATCAGGAACCAAGGTTAGAATATAATAAAAAATAAACAGTGGCTCTCTGATCTCACTTCAAAATTGTTAACCTACAATTTGTCAAAAGACATTGTCATCAGTTATGAAATTGTCAGCTGACAGATAATACATTTAGATGTATTAATTTTTCATACAACAAAAATTACAGAAATAAAGTACGTGGTGGTGATCCCACTGTGCCAAGTAGAAAGTCGTGTACAACAGAGTGTATACAAGGATAAGCAGATGACATTTTATTGATTTGGGGACACTTGTTTGTTATGTTCTCAACATGCCTAAATCTGAGAAATTCTCCTTATCCAAGAACCAACCTGTGTGCCTTTAGGCCTTTCTATGTTTGCCAGGTCAGTCTTCTCTTTTCATATTACCTGTTGTGATCAGTTTCTTGACAGGCCTAACTCATGTTTCTTCTTAAACATTGTGCCATGCCCCAAGTAGAGCCTTAATTTGGTCCACACATTTCTGATGTGTGTGTCATTTAAGCCCATGCATAGTTGCTCCTTGGGTTCTAGCAATCAAACTGTCTTCCTTGTCATGATCACTTATGCACTCCACATGAGTGAACTACCTGCACTATCGGTACAACCGCCGTACACCACTTTCTGTCCAGACAAATTTGTGCTAAGGACTTGGGCTGTCTTTCTTCAAAGATGTAATCGCCCTTTTCATGCTGAACCATTTATAACTTTATCTTGAAAGGGAAGTTGAGGCTAGACTCTAAAAGATGATGTGCTTTTACATTGAGCACATGAGAGAACACTGGTGAATGACCAACTCACTTCGCTGATAAGAAGAAAGTTAAAGCAATGCAAAGAGAACTCTGTGGATGTAGATTGTCCTCTGCATAAAAAGAATGAATAGCCAAGGCTGCTACAATACTTGTTCTGGACATCTACCAGGCTGTACCATAGGCATCAGTGCCTACGTTCAACAAGCACTAATCTCTCGACAGGCATGTCAGGGGAGATGGCCATTTCATCCGAGCTATCCTCCACTCCTCAGACCTTCCACCTTGGTGGAGATACTTTTTTGGTATCTATTCCAAAGGTGAGGAATCTGCGATTGCAAGTACCCATCAGAAAAATAAGTTACTTCCCTTCGGTAATGCTCTTTTTGGTGGATATTATTTGTGACTGCAGATTCTCTTGCCTCACCATTCTGTGAAGTGGAGAGCAGCACATTGTAAAAATGTTTTAATATATATTTTTTTTTTAAAAGGGTCCCTAGTTAGATATCAACAATGTGTTACTCCTTATTCTGGTCTGAGGGCTCAGATGAAGAAACTGACATCAGTGTGCAGGGGTGGCACCAAATGTGGTCCCCCTTTATCACTTCAGGGCAGTACCAGGTCTTGAGCCACACTTTGCCACCCAGCAGCACATGGGAATTATTGATGAAAATATCTCTAGAATAAGTCTGACTTCTGGGAATTTTTTAAAAATGAGTTATTTGCAAGTAGATAGAGAATCCATCAGAAAGACCATTACAAAAGCTGTGTAACTTGATTGTCTAATATGTATAAGCAATTAGTTTTGAATTCAGCAGGTAAAGCTCTGTAAAAACGGGTTATCACCTCCCTCTCAGTTCCTGATATCTATGGTGCTTGTAGGGTACTAAAGGCAAGTGGTTTAGTGGTAATGTAGGCCCCAGGACAGAATGTACTCAATAATCTACTGTAACATAACAAGTGTCTTTTCAGGACTCCATAATCTCTTGCCAGGTTATGGGAACTCAGTAAGATCATCCAGTGTCAGAATACCATAGTTGTGTCACCCTCAACAACCAATTCAGCAGTCAGTACTGATAACAGGACTCTGGGCATACACAGCTTTCCAGTGTCTTCTACTTGGTAATAGTACCCAGCAAGGTTTAGCCACTTTTAGTATTTGTGAGAGCTGTTTACATGTTCATATGAATATGAGCAGCAGAGCCATTATGCCAGTGAAGCTGAAGCCTGCTGTAACCAGTTGCAGTTCCCTTACAGGAAGGACACTGCAAACCTTCTGGTCACCCACTGCGGCTGTGCTGCGATATATAGAGCTTTCAGTCTGGGGTGCCCAGCCCCTCTTCTGAGGATGGAACTTCGAATGTTTCTTACACTTTGTCTGGTGGTGCCCCATGTAAGGTTGAATAAAAAGACATTGAGTGCCTGATTACAACTTTGGCGTAGGGGGTTAATCCGTCCCAAATGTGACGCATATCCCGCCCGCTGTATTACGAGTTCCATAGGATATAATGGACTTGTAATACGGCGGGCAGGATATCCGTCTCATTCGGGACGCCATAGTTGTAATCAGGCCCTTATATTCTAAAAGGCATATTGAGGTGTAGCAGGACTGCATCTTTCGACAGTGCCGTCCAGCCCACAGTCATGATCAGGAGTGTGTTCCAGGCTATGTTATTCATGACAAATGTATAAACTGTCTTCAAACATTTCCATCCATCACATCAGTGGCAGAGTGATAGATCTGTGTGCAAAAGGTTATTTACTCCCATGTGAGAGCTGTCTCTGCCTTTGAGGGCATCGGGACTTGGGTGAGTTGGATTGGTAACACAACCTAATTTAATTAACCTGCAAACGTACACAGTGCTGATCTCTTTTAGTACTTTTACCACCTGACTAAGCCCAGTGGCAGCGTCTTGCAAGTACACCAGGATGTCATCTGCATAAAAGGAGACATGTCTTTCTCCCAAAATTGTGATGTCAATTTTTTTTTCGAATTTCCATAGTATATTCTCCCAGGATTTTTTGGCATTAATTGTATCATTATTAAAGATATCTCGAGGGACAGTGGTCATTCTCTTGAGAGGTTCCCATTTTATTAAAATAGAGATCAGATATCCAGCTACTGCAAACTCTGGTGATCCTTGAGGCATAGAACACCTTAATCTATCCCACCATATTCTGCGCTATTCCACCCTTTGCATCACACTTCACAAATATACCCCCTCTCAACTGTATTGAAAGTCTTTTCTAGGTCTGTGCCAAGGACCATTGGATTGTGCAGGGGGAGTTCCTATCAAGAACATGTAACACGTTTCTGATTTCCAGTGACATATGCTTACCAATGACAAACTCATTTTGATCTGGATTCGAATTGGTGATAACTTTAAGAAGGCAATTTGGTAACAGTTTACTAAGGATTTTACTTAGGATTTTATAGTCTGTGTTTAACACAGACAGTGGCTTAAATACTGTGACATCATGTCCCAACAAAAACAGGAAGGTTGGATTCCTTGAGTTAATCTCAGCCAGAGGTAATTATTCTGCACTGCAATCCAATCCATAGGTTTTTTTTTATCCACCAAGCAACCTCACACAGGAGCCAGCCATATGCAAATCAGCCATGGTCCTGCTCCAATAGGAGCAGTTGAGTCAGGTCTCCTATGAGCATAGCACAAGCAACCCCAAACCGGTTTGAACCTGTTTGATCCTCATCAGTAGGATGCAGTTAGTCCTGTGGCACAGTGAGCTCATGCATGCCATCTGTGCTTCCTGTGGCACTGAAGAAGGCAAATATAAGTGATGGCCCATCTAATTCCCTCTCAAAGGGTATATGAGCCAGTGGCGGCTATGGGTAGAACCAGTACAAAGAAAAATGCACCTGTGCTACTCAAAGATAATGCGTCAGCTGTCGGATTGTCATAAGATAGTCATTCTATCCCAATTTTACCTGGCTGTTTACCTGACCATACAAGTTTGAACACCATAATAATGCATATGTTTTTAAAGAATGCCTTCAGCAGAATTGGATGTTAGCAAATAAGTGCAGTTTGACCATAAGGGTCACCATTTTATTAATTGCTATTCTTCCACCTCACTGTAGTGTCAACCACCAAGCCATATTTATCCCGAAATACAACCTCAACGCTGTGATGAACCCTACCTCCTAAGTTCTATACTGAATCCTCCTGCTGCTGTGGTGGGGTGGGGACGAGTGGGGTTTCTAAAACCATAGCGAAGCCATAGCAAAGGCTACTTTTGAACTGTTTGGACACTGCAAACTCGATATCTGTTTTTTTTCTTCTCTGTGTTATATTTTGGCATTGGTTCTTGATGACACTGATTTGAACATTAGTGCTCTCGCAAGGCCACAGGTCCTATTGTCGGTGTTCTAATGATCCAGATGTTGAAGCGTTTCTGATTGATACTTTTAACTGTACATATCCACAGGTGCCAAAATGGATCCTTGAGGTTTAAACAAAATTGCTCCTGTGCGCTGGTAAGTGGCACCATAGAGCTCCACATTTACTTCTTTCTGAAGTGACAGCAGAGCCTCATATAAGCTCCACTCCTTTGTGTTGATGTCAGTTCCTTTCTTTAGCCGCCTTTGTATGCATACCCATAGCTAGCTCCCAACTGTTTCCTCTTAAGCTGACAAGTTTTTTCAAAAATTCAGATTTTCTTTTTTTTCTCCCCATTGTGTGATGATACTATGTCTCCTCCTTACACTATAGGGTTTAAACTTGTACGGACAGCTGCAGACACAAGTCTGTAAATAGGCTCCCCTAAGGTGTGCCTGTGGTGTTTGTGTTTAGAGCACAACAACAAATCTTGCAAGGAGTGTGTCCTTATGAATCCAAAGGTAATTCAGGCACATGATGCAAAGCTGTACATCGCAGAACACCAAAAGAAGTCACAGAAATCACACTCAAAGCTGATGGCAGGTCCTAGTCGAGGTCCAGGTTTCCCATTAAGTTTAAGTCAAAGCGGAAGCACAAAAAGCCAAATAGGATTTGTCCCAGTCCGGCCATTCTCTGTCTGAGAAGTCTCAGGGACATCATACCCAGTCCCCACCAAGGAGCTGATTCTGCAACTGATCACGATACAACACCAAGGATCCACGGAGAGCTCCAGCCTGGTTACTGGCAGTGGATCCTACCATTCCACTGTGTGTGACTCCTGAACCCTTCTTGGGTTCTGCTCAAACACCAGAGCAGCCTTCCAGTCCGGTACAAAAATCGATGTATGCCCTTTGACATCAACCCCAGCTTGATGCCTTCTAAGAATGATCTTGCCCCAATAGTTCTATCTGACTCCAAGCTGAATTCGCCTTTTTCCCTACTGAGGTCGTGTCCCAAGTTATACCAACTCACCCAGTCCATTCTCATTCAAATAGAACCATAACTTTGCCTGAGAGTTGCACCCCAGCACTCCCACAACTTTTTTGTTCCAGTATTTATGTTGATGACAATGGAGTTGATGAGGATTATTTTACCCCACAGTATAATGATGACAATTTTACTTGAATTTGCAGAAGGTCATTGGAATTGAAATATCGAAGGACACTGTTTTCCCCTGGGCCATCAAAAGAAGAGAGTGCCTGCTTTGCTATGGTAATGAGATAGCAGCAGAGGTATTGGTTTTACAACTGCCAACTGTGGAAGCCAAAACGAATGTATAGACCGAAGTTCTGCAATATGGGAAGACTGTTCTGAATCCTTGCTACCATCCAGTAAAGCCCAACTAACATCCTTATGGGCACATGGTCTAAGCCTTGTTCCTATCCATTGGTGAACAGCCTAGCACCTTTTGATGTAGCACCCTACACCAGAATGTTTGGTAGTTTAGGCTTCCAAGTTGAACCCTAATTCATTTCCTACAACTCCCCCAGACAAAGAGACAAATGAATTCATGCTTTCAGGAAACTGATCGTTTTCCTCAGCCAGCCTAGCCTTTTGGTCATTTCATGCCAGCTGGTTGCTGGAGAGATATTCCCATGCTTTATCTGACATTGTTGATTAAATGTTGCCAGCAGTTTTCAAGGCATTTTGGGCCAACCTGGCTCATACCATCAAGAACATTCAGGATGCCTCAAAATAAATTATCCATTCTGGGCTGGACACTACCGATTGCTTGGGCAGTGCAGTTTGTTCTAATGTGGTGCTTCCTCTGAACACCTGTTTATGATCCACAGGTTTCTCTGGTGACATGCAGGCCTCTTTGATGACTATGCTGGTCGCTGGATCTTGCCTGTTTGGTGAGAAGGCCTTCTGCATTGGAATGCTTCTAAGAATGCCCTATCAAGGTATGTTCCTTAGTCTGTCCCACACCCACTAGACAGTACCTGCAACAGTTTAATCCCTTTAGAGTCTATGCCAGATTTTAGGCATACTTTCAACTCAAAGGTCCGCCTCCCTTGCATGAGTAACCCTAGTCCTTTTGTGGACAGGACAGGGATCTAGCAGATAGCATCTTGGCTCCCAGAGGCAGTGATCTTCCTAGTATCCTGCATCTATGGCAACAGCCTCCAACTCTCTTTACTTTGCCGTTCTTGACGCATGACCACTCAGTGAAAGGCACAATCAGTTGTTTTCCCGAAAGATGGTAAAATATAACATATGATATAGACTTCTAGCTGCAAATATCTTAATTTAGAATAATCCTCAGGAGTCAAACTGGATCCAGGAAGAAATTGAGCATTACCCCTGCATGCTAGGTGCTGGTGTCATTTGGCTCAACGTCTACGTCTGCGTCGGAAGTGATATGCACATACCTATTTAGATTTCACCCTGGCGACATCAGGTTTTTCCTTTCCATGCATATACCTCTTGTCCGGTCAGAGCCAGTTGTTTTTTGACTGTTTTTTTTCTTGACTTTTGTTGACACTTCATTGAGAGATTTTCTCTTCTCGTGTGGCAGGATTTCCCCTAGTAAACTGGCTGGGTTCAAATCATGTGATGCCTGTCACATGCACATATCTGTGACAGACTCACACGGCGTGTTCATGCTGGCAGTCATTTCACTGACTGCCAGCCCCCCTAGAAACCCGCCGGCCGCATAATGAACATTCTGCTGGGCCGGGACATTGCCGGCGGCTCCTTGCCTCTGTGTGGCTGCACCCGCCACGCAGATCACTGCCCATAAACCGGGCAGTGACCTGAGAAATGGGGGACTGCACAGGGGCCCCTGCACTGCCCATGCCCAGTGCATGGGCAGAGCAGGAGGCTCCAGGGGGGCCCGGAGCACACCTTCTGCCAGCCTTGAAAGGCTGGTGCCAGAAGGGATTATTATCTGAGGGGCAGCACTGATTGCAGCGCTGCCCTGTCAGACAATGATTCCCTCCACTGTCAGGCTGCCTGTCCGGCGGCAGCCTGGCGGTGGAGGAGGGCCGCCATAGGCAGCCCTCACTGTGTGCATTATATGGCAGTTCAGCCCGCCATGCCGGTGGCGGTCTTTGCATCCGCTGCCGGCATGGCGGACGGAACCGCCAGGGATCATAATGACCTCCTTAGTGTACTTACGGTGCTTGGAGTGGGACCACGACTTAAAGATCTGCGACGACTGTCCCACTATGCATTTGAAGGTACTGAAGGAGCGATCACACAAACGCCTTGCTACCTGGCATCAGACAACCCTGTAATGCTCGAGGTCTGTTTCGTGGAAGGTTCTGAGAGCGTTTGCAGGGCCCCACCGGGCGATCATCATCACGCTGTAAGTCTTCGGGTAAGTCCCACAATCACAGGAAATCGATGAAGTCAAAGATATCTTCAGCTGCGCCTGTTAAAGTTTTCTGATGAGGCTTTGGAGTCTCGGCACTCAAGGCCTCGAGCTTTGGTGGAGCCTGAGTCAGGGTCTCCTCCTCACTTCCATGACTTTTCCAAAGCTGTAGCTACCCCCAGCCAGCTTAAGGAATTTTATTAGGCCATGCGCCATATGTTTTGGTGGCCTTGCCCCTCGTAGTGCCTTCAGGCCCCACGGGCTCAAAGGGGGCAGGGGCCACTGGATTCTTGCTGGCGGGTTCGCCCATGGCACCAGTCAAACCCCATGGATCCCTTATTAAAGCTAGAACTTCCCTGGATACTGCTCCAGGACCAACAACTCCCACTGTGGCGCCATACCCATTGTCATTCTCGAGTCCGACATGGAGCTCCATGGGTGATGCCAGATGCTGGTTCCAGTTCAGACTGGGTCCGTGCCTTTTGGATTGGAGCCAATGCCTTTTTTATTTGACAGGATTGGAGAGGACGACAAATAGAAGGAGTCTGAGGACCCGTATGGATACCAGCATCCCCTAGATGAGACTGAAGACAGCTTGTATGAGAAAACTGCAGCGGCCATTGGGTTAGACACCAAACCTAGCACTGGCCTGGTCTCTACTACTGTAGCTATGGAGGAGGGAGCTTTTTTTCTATGGTACTGTGTAGGTCAGCTGAGGTCTTGGACCTTAAGCTATGCACAGTATTGCTATTGCTATTGCTATTGCTCAAGACAAACATCTTTACGGTGGTGCTTCATTCTGGAGTCGACCCTTCTGAACCTTTACTCACTTTTAATGAAGCCCTTATCAGTGTCATTCTCTGGTTCCGGTCCAAGCCCTGCATAGGAGCTTTTGTGCCTTGGATGAATAGCCGCCTCCATTGTCCCGCTGCTGGGGACCACAGGGGCCTTACTAAGCTCCCTGCCCCCAGAGAGCTTAGTGGTCCAAGTCTCCACCTCTAGGATCAAGCTCAGCACGTTCCCTACCGCTTCACCAGATAGAGAATCCAAGGGGTTAGATACCTTTAGCAAGAGATTGTTCTCTTTCACCAGCCTTGAAATGTGTTGTGAACACTGCATGCCTTTTGAGCCAATATTCCTATCTGGTCTGGGATTCGGTTGAGCAAGTCCTGCTTATGGTCTCAGAGGGCCCTGAGCAATTTTCTCTCAGGCTATTGCTCATGTCTGAGATACAGCAAAGTTCACCATACGATGTGGACTGGACATGACTGACTCACTGGATAGAGCGATTTCATCCTAGGTGGCATTTCGGCACCATGCCTGGCTGATAACCACTCTTCGGAGAACAAGGCGGACCCAGCGCTGGAGCGCTTCAGTGATAGCAGAGCTACAGCCAGGTCCTTGGGCATTTCCAGGCCCCCCTCCCCACTAACCCTACTCTGCATATCACTCCTTTTGTGGCCATGGAATGGGCTTCCAGCCATGTCCTTTCCTGCCCAGCTACCACAGCACTCAAGCTCACCCCTCTGCGTAGCTGGGGCTGCGGTAACCCCAGACCCTGTGGGACAGGCAGCCAGAGGTTGGACTGGTCCACCACTAACCCTTCACCCCTGCCCCTCCTGGCAGCCACATCATCCAGATATCAACCATTCACCCTCCAACTATCATGGGCAACCGGTGGGAGGCAGCATATGCCACCACCTGCACCACTGGGGGTCAGTAACATCAGACTCCTGAGTTCTCCAGATTGTCTGAAGGGGCTTCTCCCTCCCCTTCATGACCACCACTCCGACTATGTCTCCCACTTGCACACGCTGATGGAGGGCCATCTATCCTTACTCTGCCAGGAAGTGACGCTCTCTTGGCTAAGGGATCTATAGAGAAGTGCAGACGGCAGAAGTAGGTTGTGATTTTTATTCGAGCTACCTTCTGGTGCCCAAAAAGGATGGAGGCCCTCGCCTATCCTAGACATGCACCCTCTCAACTTCTTCCTCATAAAGAGAAGTTCAGAATGTACACGCTTGCTTAAGTCCTGTCTGCCCTGGACCTGGGAAACTGAATGGTGGCTATGGACTTTCAGGGCACATATTTTCACATTCCCGTCCTGCCAACTCACAGACGTTACCTGCGGGCCATGGTGGGCTATGAGCACCTTCAGTACGCTGTGCTCCCCTTTCGCCTTACCAGCGCCACTCAGGTGTTCACCAAGGTGATGGTGGTAGTTGCAGCACATCTCCAGAGATCTAGGGTAACAGTCCTTCCCTTTCTCAGTGACTGACTGTTCAAGGCAGGTTCACCCCAGATGTTGGTCTCCCACCTACAGACTATGGCGGACCTCCTGTATTCAATGGGGTTCATTTTAAACGTGCTGAAGTCACTCCTGACTCCCTCTCAGATGCTCCCTTTCTTCAGGGCAGTTCTGGACAGGATGCAGTTTCGGGACATTCCAAATGGAGTGTCCAGGATATTCTGGTCATGATACCCATGTTTCAGCCTCTACCCATGATTTCACTGGGACTGGCCCTGAGACTGCTGGGCCTCATGGTCCCCTGCATCCTGCTTGTGACGTATGCCCGCTGGCATATGCAGGGTCTGCAGTGGGGCCTGTAGTTTTAATGGACGCAGCATTAGGGCAATCTCTCTGACATGTTAGAGGTCTCAGAGAGACTTGCAAAAAATCTGCAGGTTAACAAACCTTGATTGGGACAGCGGCAGACCCTACTCCCTTCCCAATCTGACAGTGGTGACAGATGCATCACTCCTGGGATGGGTCGGCCATCTGGGAGAGGGGGGCGATCAGAGGACTCTAGTCACCGGCAGAATCTGGTTTCCACATCAGCGTCAGTTTGCCAAAGTCATGCCTGACTGCTTCGTAGAGGCTCCCTTTCACTGTAGCCTTCCTGAATACAGTGCATTTTTGGGCTTTCCCTCTATCACTATGAGTTCAGTGAATTCAGGCTATGATCCCGATGTTTCAGCCTCCGCTCTGGGTCTTGGTGAAAGTGTCTCTGAGGATTCTGGGCCTCTTGGCCTTCTACAATCTGTATGTCAACTGTGTCAGGTGACATATGCAGGCTGGCTCTGCAGTGGAATTTGAAGTCTTAGTGGGCCCAGCATTTTTGGTACCTGTTGGATTCCATCCTTGTTTCAGAGGATATAGCACAAGAGCTGCAGTGGTGGCTGCTCAACTGCACTTGGGCTGACTGTAGACAACTCTCCCTGTCCCATCCGGAGCTGACGTTGGTGACAAATGCATCATTGCTGGGATGGGGAGGTGATCTGTGAGAGGTGAAGATAAGAGGACTCTGCTTAAGTGGACGCCCATCTCAATGTCAGTCTTTTAAAGTTGTGGGCCATTCCCCTGGCTTTGAAAGCCTTCCTCCCACCCCCCACCCATCAGAGGGAGGTTAGCTCAGCTTTTTGCATACAATACTACCACCATGTGGTACTGCAACAAGCAAGGAAGGGTGGGGTCCTGCGCCAAGAGGCACTTTGTAGTTGACTGAAGGGTCAGGCCATTTCCCTGCTCATGAACCACCTTACATAATTATTGAACTCCAGGGTGGGGACACACAGCTGGCGGCACTTGGCAGATCATGAATGAAGAGTATATCCTGAAATGACAAAGGTCATCTTCCGGCAATGGGGAGAAACCTGGTTAGATCTTTTTGCCACTCCTGAGAGCATCCACTGTCAAAACATTTGCACTCTGGAGTTCCTAAGAACGTTGTATTGTAGATGCATTTCAGATGGAGTGGGCATTGAAATAATGTACGCTTTTGTGCTGTTGCCTCTCCTGCCCCAAGTTGTGAAAAAGATCACAAATGACCGGGCCCAAGTCATCCTAGTGAGGAGGAGTGTGGTACTTGGAACTTTTAGGCATGAGCATCTGTCCTCTGAGCAGACTACTGGTTCAGGAGGATCTCCTGTTGCAGTAGCAAGGTAGGGTCATGCACCCGAACCTGCGCAATGTGAATTACATCTCCTGACTCTGAAGACTTTGTTCTTGGTCGCAGTAACTTTGGCTTGTCGCATGAGTGAGCTCAAAGTTCTCTTTGCGCAGCCGTCTTAAATCACCTTTTTCCCAGGTTAATTGGTGTTAAGGATGAGGGTGGCCTTTTGCCAAAAGTCATGAATGTTTTCCATTTTGAGGAATACTTCCCTCTCTAGATGCTCTTCATTTTGCCTTGCCCCTTGAAAGAGATCTATCGGCTGGACCCAAAAGATCTTTGAGCTTTTACATCGCTAGTACGCACTAAAGACGATGGGGTGAACGATCTGCTCTTTGTGGGGGTCTCTCAGGCGCAGAAAAGTACGTTAGTGCAGAATAGGACTCGAGAGAAAGTCATCTGTGTCAAAATCTGCTAGGCACTGGTCAAGAAGCACCCTCTGGGAGGGCAGAGGGCCCATTCCTCCAGGGCTCCAACTGTTACCTCTGCACTGGCACGCGAAGTGCCTATTTTTGTCATGCCAGGCCTCAACAAGGGCATCAACACACAGGTTTATGAAGCACTGCTGCCTTAACAGCCATGTCTGACGAGAAGGTCATTTTGCCTATTTGCTCTTGCCGGACTTCTTTGTCTGAGCTGCCCCACAGACACACTACCTTGGGAGGTGCTACTACGATATCTGTTCTAAAGGTGAGGTATCTGTGGTTAGAAATAGCCATCCAAAGAACAAGTTACCATTTGACAACTCTCTCGCGGATACCTTATCTAACCACAGATTTCTCACTGCCCTCCCACGTACCTACCCACTGTATTTAATTGTTAGACCTGTAAGCCTTAGAGGGGTCTTTCCCCAAACTTTTTGCCTGCTAGCCTCCATTTTCTCTGGATTTTTGCTCTGGTCACCTTAGGACTCTGGCCATTTTACCACTGCTAACGTGCTTGTGCTCATGCCCCTAAACATGGTTTGATTGGCATATACCTGATTGGCATATTTAATTTACGTGTAAGTCCCTTGTAGAGTGGCATACCAAATACCCAGGGCCTTTAATTTAAATGCTGTCAGTGAGCCTGCAGCACATATTGTGCCACCCACCTAGGAGGCACCTTAAAACTTGTCCCAGGCCTGCCATTGCGACCTGAGGCAGTGTCCCACTCCCATGTCAACTTGCCATTTAAAACCTCTTGCCAAGCCTTAAACGCCACTTTTATTACATATAAGTAACCCCTAGGGTAGGCCCTAAGTATCCAATAGGGCAGGGTGCTGTGTACTTAAAAGGTAGGACATGTATCTTTTAGTTTTACATGCCCTAGTAGTGAAATATTCCCAAATTAGTTTTCTCTCTACTGAATGACCTACCCCTGCCATGGGGTAACAGTTGGGGATTCCTTATTAAAATTAATAAGTTGTAATTCCTAAACCTAGATGTGTCATGCTTGGTACCTATGAACTTGTAATGATCAACCCCCTTTAATGGTAAAGTTGGATTTATCATCACACTGTCCCTTTTAAAAAGTTGGCATTTTCCTGCTCTTATCCTTCTGTGCCTGTAAACTGCCTTAGGTCACATGACTGGGGGGTAACTGACAGTTGGGACTTTGTGAATCCACCCCAGACAGTCACACAATAGAGGATTAACAGAGCCTGAATGGGCCATTACCTGACTTGATAGGGGCCAGAGCTAAGCACAGCCCCAGTTGCAGCTAAATAAGCTGGTCTCTGCCACCACACAATAGGCTTAGCATCACTGTATTGTCAGTGCAGCCAGCTAGGAGCCAGGGCAGGGGAGGCATGACATTTCTGGACCTTCAGAAAACCCTTCTGGAAAAGTCTCCCAACGTCTAGGAGCAGGGCACTAGGGTATAAAAAGAGTGCTCTCAGACCTGCTCATCTGTTCACTACTAGACCTGTGGAAGGGCTCTGAGGACTGCCTGCTGCAGTGACCTGATGTGCACTCTACCAGACTGCTGCTGTACCTGGAAGGACTGCGTTCCTGCCTGGAGCCTGCTTGAGACCTTCAGAGACCAGCCCTGTTGCAGAGCCATGCATCACCACCTACACCGAGGACTTCGGAAGTGACTCCAAGGGCTTGTTCAGCTGGTCTCCTGTGTTGAGCCACAGGGACATAAAAGGCTACCACCATCCTAAAGCTGCACCTAGGGCCAGCCTGAGTGAGCATTCTGCCCCAAGAGGTCTCCCTCCACTCCTGGGTCTTTGGTTGTGGTGCTGAAGGTACCAAGGTGGCCATCTTGTAAAACTGAGGACATGATATTTTGAACTTTAAAAAATCATAACTCCGGTTCTGCTTATTGGATTTTGATGGTTTTGGTGTCAAATAATTTATTAACATTGTCTCTATTTTCTAAATTTATTTGGGTTTTTTATTGTGTTGTGTTTTCACTGTGTAGCTGTTTGTATACTGCATAAATAATTAATACATTGCCTCTATCTTTAGCCTGACTGCTTTTTATACCTTGCTACCCAGGTTCAGGCACAGGTTAATTTACTGAATTTTTGAGGTTCACCTTGCAAGGAATTATGGCTATTGCTTGACCAGGGTACACACCCCAGTCAACCAACAGCCCAATTTCTTACAGTAATTGTCTCTTTTTCTATCTAAAAAGGTCCCAAATTAGACATCTGCAGGCTGCTAACTCTGATTATTGTGCAGCTCTGTGCACGAGGGCTGCATATTTAGGAAACAATTGACGCAGATGCCCAGGGGTGACCCTTGTGTGGCTGCGCCGTTGTTTACGGGGTGTAACAAAGTCAGTACAGAGCTGTGCGGCACTGCCTTCTGGTGCATGGGAGTAATGCTGTTTAAATCTTCCAGATGCAGTCTGGTGGCTGCGGAATCTGTGATTAGATAAAGTATCCACCAGAAAGTGTGTTACTGAAGGCAAGTGACTTGTTCTCCATAATGTTTATTTTTTTCTACTGTTTTCTGTTGTATAAGTATTGTTCTATGTAAAGTGCCCTATAATCCTCTGGTTCAGGTGCTGTATTCAGATGTGTCAAATAAAACAAAAAAACGATTCACCTGCCTAAAGCAAGCTCAACACTGGAATCAACAGAACTGAATTTGTCTTAACAGGGAGAAGGCTGGGACATTACTTTTGGGCACAGTATGCCACTTAAATCTCTTTTGCTCTTGCAAGACTTCTCAGGTCCACCCATTGTGCCAGTTCAGAACACATGCTAACTGGATGTCATATTTGACAACACTTACCTTCATACCCAAAAGGAAGGCAGTCACCAATTGCGCACTCTGTAATCACCCATTTCGTTGCTGTTGTGGTGTGTAGTCTGGCCTGCTGCAACTGCATCCTCAGACTCTCCAACAAAACACCAAGTTGCATCGAGGCTAAAAACAATGCTGCTCTTCTCACTTAGGGATTACAGAACTTATTATATGAACTGTGGTTGTGCCACCTGCTTGATGAAAGGGAACTAATGTAAAAATATGCATTATCCACCATTTCCATCATGGTCATTCTCCAGACTGTTGGGCCAACAGCCAGTGTTCATGTACAGCCAATTTCCATCTACAACCTGCACATCCCTTATGGTAATACACCAAATACTGGTATATGCTCAAGCATTTATTGTAACCAGTTGTTGCACGGCTTCCTTAAGGTCAGAGTTAAACCTGCTTCAACCCTTGTTCTATCTCTCTTAAGTTTGCAGGATGATTTTGCGGTCAGTAGGACCTTACAAAAAACTCCAAATGAATATATTCTAAATTACCAGCCGCTAGGATTCACTCTCTTTAATGCTGATGATTACATCAAATTTGAAAGGGACATTCTAAGCCTTGGTGCTAATGTTCTGACATCAGTGGCATACCTCTTGACGTTGATGACGCTCTTGGCTGTAAAGACATTATCTCTAAACTAATGGGACTTCGTCTTTGAAGATAAAGTGCTAGCCAAAAGAATTTGGGGTGGGGGTGCTGAAGGTCCTGTAGCCAAGACGGCTGCATTTTTAATTATACGGGACGGAGGTGCCACCTTCTTTGAAAGCGAGACACTGGGACTGCAGTATGGTCTTAATGGAGGCTAAACGGGCTAGGATTGTGGAAGTGGAGTGATTCTTGGTTAGTAATCTAAGCATAGACCTACAACAGGAAAACTTGTAATATGGAATCCACTTCTGTCAGGTGGAATGATTGTGGGATCTTGGGTTGTTTACATTGCCTGTGATTTTTGGGCCCCCACTGCAAATGGGTAGCTTTTCGTTTGCCTGAGGATGACAGAACGGGACTGTTACATGGTGCTGAATAGGATTTGCTAACATTAACATTCTGGCAATTTCGACCTTCACAGACAATTCCATAGACTTTTTACTAATTCTGGATTGTGAGTCAGTATTACCTGAGCCATTGGAGATCAGCTAGTGCTGATATTCATAAATGGTCTCCATAGGGGAAAGTGATTGAAGACAGCCAAGACTTATTTGATCCCAGGAAGACAAAATCTGTGGAAAAAAGACACAAAGCTACCTCATCACATGCAGTAGCAACAACAGTGTATCAGTGTTACTGTTGGACATTCAGAAGGGGGTGCAAGCCATAGATTGTAAGATAGATACATTCTCCACTCACATGGAACAATTCAAAGAGAGACTGGACAAATAAGTGGACCACATTGACCTGAGTAAACAATGCTTTTTGGATGTAAAGGATGATACTAACATTAGAGGGGAGAAGCTCCTAAAAATGGCATGCATCCTTGATGTCATTAGAGCTGAAAAGAAGATTTGCAATCGAAGTCACAGTGCAGCAACTTGGGCACTAGAAAACTACAGGAGTTGACAAACCTGCCAAATAAAAGTGCACCTATGGAAAGTGTTTGACAGATCTCAGCTGTCTAAGTTTTTCACAGTAGAAAAAGCACGCTGATATGAGATGCAGGCAATGTTTTGCACGGAATACAGGCCTGAGTGCTGGGCGCTAGGGCGGAGGGCGATCATGGCGGCAAATATTGCAAGGAGAATTGCCGGTATAGACACTCTCCTGTATGCATTTGATTTCCTGGAACATTAGGGGAATTCACAAACCTGTCATAGCTAGGAAGGCACTGGGCTCTCTAGACAGATGTTTTCTTATATATCACTACCTCAGGAAACTCAGTGAATGCACCGCTCAGAGGGGGAGACTTTCCTAGACGTTTTGAGGTCATTAGTCATAAAACACATACTCTAGAGGGTTGTAGCTATGTTGATTACACGAGGCCAACTGTTTTAGCACACTGAAACCATAGCTGATATGAAAGGGTGTTGTTATAAAGGCCAAAAGTATTGTGCAACAGACACCTATACATATATACATACAGTCCAAATGTGAACTTTCCCAAGTTTGTTTAAAGGTGTTAGGATTATATGCAAGCAAGCAGATCAGCACTTCATGAGATGGAGTTGACTTTAATACAATCCTAGACCTCAACTGGGTAAATCTACCATTACAGGTAAACTCCTGTCTGTAGCCTTGCAAGCCCTACAGAATATCATGAGACATTACAAACTAGTAGACGTGTGGGGACCACTGGCAGAAAGGGGAACACATATTACTCTTCAGTGCACAATATGGAATCCTGCATTGATTACTTGCTTTTAACATGGGATATTTGCTCCTGGTTGGCTGAGGTAGAGATGTGGGCCTGAACGCTGTCTCTGTTTTCCCTGGATTTGACCGTACCTGACGATGGTACACAGTAGAGAGCATGGTGCTTCCCATCTATAGAATTGTTGGACACTGTTTTTAAAGAAGAGGCGAGTTATAATAGAATTATTTTAACTTCCCACAGGAGCTGAAGCTAATTTAGTCACTCTGTGGGGAGGTGGTCAAAACCTATCTTTAAGGTGTCAACATTGCCAGGCAAACTGGTGTCCTTAAGTAAATACCTCCCATTCTACATAGACTGGATGGTGAACTTGAAGTGCGTAAAATAAGCACTCTTCCTTGCATTGGCTCCTTTGTTTGCTTTCCTCAGAAGATTAGGCCTAGGAGAGGACTTCGTAGGCTGGTTTAACTACCATGCACAATACCAATGGCCGGGTTGAAAGCAAATAGACGTGCGCCGCAAGCCATTGTATAGCACCGGGAACCAGACAACTGTAGGTATAATGTTTTGCTAAGATAAACTTTACAATACCATACAAAGTTATGACGGAATGAACTTTGCAAAACATCCTGGTGGGATTCATTTCACACGTCTGTCTGCGCATGCTGACTTAAAGTACATAATGCATATGAGAGGGATTTCTTGAGTTGTGTGTTCTGGCAGTAATTATGTTTTACTTCTAAACACCTGCTGTAAGCTAACCGTACCCTCAACACTTCACCCAACCGCCCCCCAAACTATCTACTCTTTCCCTTTTCTTTTCACTCTCTCCCATTGCGAGATAACTACTATATGGACCTCATTTCATTAAATCTCTTGTTTTACATTTAGCCAGTAAAATGGGTTTGGCTGCATTCATTGGTGTTTCAAAGTAGCCAGCAGGCACCGTGTTAGCACAATAAAGGACCAGGAAATTATTCAACTGAAGAATAAATGGCCGCATGTTGGATATAAAATGCACAAGGATATTCTTGTTAACTACTGCGTTGTCAAAACGGTATTGAACAGATGTGCCCTGAAAAAACAAATATCACCATCACCTTCATTTGAAAACAGTGATTATAAAGTATATAACAAATCTTTGCTATCTGATATAGACTTCTAGTTGCAGATTCCTTACCTTAGAATTTTCCCCCAGGCGTCAGACTGGAGCTGGAGATTTTTCTTTGAGCAATACCCTTGCGCGTCGGTAGGTGGCATCGGTCGACTCCGCAGGCGTCGTGGTCGCCGTGATGACGTCGGGAGTAGTACATAGATGCCGCCCTCACGCAGTGACGTCAGTTCTGTCGCTGGGGAGTCCTCCCTGAGGTGTTGGTTTTCTGCAGGTCGAGTGGGGGGCGTCTGGTGCCGAGTGGGAAGTCTCACGCTTCCGGCGGGAAACGTGAAGTCTTTAAAGTTGCTTCTTTGTTGCAAAGAAGTTGCAGGTTTTTGAACAGGGCAGCTGTTCACTGGAGTTTCTTGGTCCTTGGTTGCAGGGCAGTCCTCTGAGGCTTCAGAGGTCGCTGGTCCCTGTTGGATGCGTCGCTGTTGCAGTTTTCTTCGAAGTTGGGAGACAGGCTGGTAGGGCTGGGGTCAAGACAGTTGTCATCTCCGTCTTCTCTGCAGGGCTTCAGGTCAGCAGTCCTTCTTCTTGTTAAGGTTGCAGGAATCTAGTTTCCTAGGTTCTGGGGTGCCCCTAAATATTGAATTTAGGGGTGTGTTTAGGTCTGGGAGGGCAGTAGCCAATGGCTACTGTTCTGGAGGGTGGCTACACCCTCTTTGGGCCTCCTACCTGTGGGGAGGGGGGCACATCCCTAATCCTATTGGGAGAATCCTCCAAAATCAAGATGGAGGATTTCTAAAGGCAGGGGTCACCTCAGCTCAGGACACCTTAGTGCTGTCCTGACTGGTGGGTGACTCCTTCTTGTTTTTCTCATTATCTCCTCCAGCCTTGCCGCCAAAAGTGCAGGCAGTGGCCGGAGGGGTGGGCATCTCCACTAGCTGGGATGACCTGGGGCGCTGTAACAAAAGGGGTAAGCCTTTGAGGCTCACCGCCCGGTGTTACAGTTCCTGCAGGGGAGGTGAGAAGCACCTCCACCCAGTACACACTTTGTTCCTGGCCACAGAGTGACAAAGGCAATCTCCCCATCTGGCCAGCAACATGTCTGGTGTGTGGCAGGCTGGCAGAAACTGGTCAGCCTCCACTACAAGTCGGGTAGGTATTCATAGTGCATCTCTAAGATGCCCTCTGGGTGTATGTTACAATAAATTGCACACTGGCATCAGTGTGCATTTATTGTGCTGAGAAGTTTGATACAAAACTTCCCAGTTTTCAGTGTAGCCATAATGGAACTGTGGAGTTCGTGTTTGACAAACTCCCAGACAATATACTCTTATGGCTACCCTGCACTTACAATGTCTAAGGTTTTACTTAGACACTGTAGGGGCATAGTGCTCATGCACATATGCCCTCACCTGTGGTATAGTGCACCTTGCCTTAGGGCTGTAAGGCCTGCTAGAGGGGTGAGTTACCTATGCCACAGGCAGTGTAAGGTTGGCATGGCACTCTGAGGGGAGTGCCATGTCGACTTAGTCATTTTCTCCTCACCAGCACACAGAAGCTAAGAGGCAGTGTGCATGTGCTGAGTGGGGGGTCCCCAGGATGGCATAAGACATGCTGCAGCCCTTAGAGACCTTCCCTGGCATCAGGGCCCTTGATACCAGGGGTACCAGTTACAAGGGACTTACCTGAGTGCCAGGGTTGTGCCAATTGTGGAGACAAAGGTACAGTTTAGGGGAAGAACACTGGTGCTGGGGCCTGGTTAGCAGGGTCCCAGCACACTTTCAAATCATAACTTAGCATCAGCAAAGGCAAACAATTAGGGGGTAACCGTGCCAAGGGGGCATTTCCTTACACAACCCCCCCCCACCCGCCCCCCCCAAACGAAAGAGGATGAGACTAACCTTTCCCAAGAAAGTCTTCATTTTCTAAGTGGAAGAACCTGGAAAGGCCATCCGCATTGGCATGAGCAGTCCCAGATCTGCGTTCCACTATAAAGTCCATTCCTTGTAGGGATATGGACCACTTCAACAGTTTAGGGTTTTCTCCTTTCATTTGCATTAGCCATCTGAGAGGTCTGTGGTCAGTTTGAACTATGAAGTGAGTACCAAAAAGGTATGGTCTCAACTTCTTCAGGGACCAGACCACAGCAAAGACCTCCCTCTCAATGGCACTCCAACGCTGCTCCCTGGGGATTAACCTCCTGCTAATAAAAGCAACAGGCTGGGCAAGGCCATCATTATTTGCTTGGGACAGTACTGCCCCCATCCCATGTTCAGAGGCATCTGTCTGCACAATTAACTGCTTAGAGTAATCTGGAGCTTTCAAAACTGGTGCTGTGCACATTGCTTGCTTCAGGGTGTCAAAGGCCTTTTGACAGTCCTCGGTCCAATTAACTTTCTTGGGCATTTTCTTGGAGGTAAGTTCTGTGAGGGGTGTCACTATTGATCCAGAATCCTTCACAAACCTCCTATAGTAACCAGTCAAGCCAAGGAATGCCCTGACTTGAGTCTGGGTTTTCGGAGCTACCCAGTCCAGAATAGTCTGGATCTTGGGTTGGAGTGGCTGAACATGGCCTCCACCTACAAGGTGTCCCTAGTAAACCACAGTACCCTGCCCTATCTGACATCTAGATGCCTTGATAGAGAGGCCTGCTGCTTGCAGGGCCTGCAAAACCTTCTTCAGGTGGACCAGGTGATCCTGCCAGCTGGAGCTAAAGACAACAATATCATCAAGATAAGCTGCACTAAAGGACTCCAGTCCAGCAAGGACTTGATTCACCAACCTTTGGAAGGTGGCAGGGGCATTCTTTAAGCCAAAGGGCATCACAGTAAACTGGCAGTACCCATCAGGTGTAGAGAATGCTGTTTTCTCTTTTGCTCCTGGTGCCATTCTTCTTTGCCAGTACCCTGCTGTCAAGTCAAAGGTACTCAAGTATTTGGCAGCACCCAATTTATCAATCAGCTCATCTGCCCTTGGAATGGGGTGAGCATCTGTCTTGGTGACAGAATTAAGCCCTCTGTAGTCCACACTAACCTCATCTCTCTCTTGCCATCTTTGGTGTGAGGTTTGGGTACCAAGACCACTGGGCTAGCCCAGGGACTGTCAGAGTGCTCAATCACTCCCAACTCCAGCATCTTGTGGACTTCCACTTTGATGCTTTCCTTAACTTGGTCAGACTGTCTGAAGATTTTGTTTTTGACAGGCATGCTGTCTCCTGTGTCCTCATCATGGGTACACAGGTGTGTCTGACCAGGGGTTAGGGAAAAGATCTCAGCAAACTGCTGGAGGACTTGCCTGTAGTCAGCTTGCTGTTGGCCAGAGAGGGTGTCTGAATAGATCACTCCATCTACTGTGCCATCTTTAGGGTCGGTGGCGAGGAGATCAGGGAGAGGTTCACTCTCTGCTTCCTGGTCCTCATCTGTAACCATTAACATGTTTACATCTGCCCTGTCATGGAAGAGTTTTAGGCAGTTAACATGGATCACCCTCTTGGGGGTCCTGCTAGTGCCTAGGTCCACCAGGTAGGTGACCTGACTCTTTTTCTCTAGCACTGGGTAAGGGCCACTCCATTTGTCCTGAAGTTCCCTGGGAGCCACAGGCTCCAGAACCCAGACTTTCTGCCCTGACTGAAACTCAACCATAGCAGCTTTTTGGTCATACCACATCTTCTGGAGTTGTTGGCTGGCCTTAAGGTTTTTGCTTGCCTTTTCCATGTACTCTGCCATCCTTGAACGTTGGCCTAGTACATAGTCCACTATATCTTGATTAGGCTCATGGAGAGGTCTCTCCCAGCCTTCTTTTACAAGGGCTAGTGGTCCCCTAATAGGATGGCCAAACAGAAGTTCGAATGGGGAAAACCCTACTCCCTTCTGAGGCACATCTCTGTAGGCGAAAGGAAGGCATGGCAAGAGGACATCCCATCTCCTTTTGAGTTTTTCAGGGAGCCCCATGATCAGGCCCTTCAATGCCTTGTTAAATCCCTAAACAGGACCATTGGTTTGTGGATGGTATGGTGTGGTGAATTTGTAAGTCACCCCACACTCATTCCACATATGTTTCAGGTAAGCTGACCTGAAGTTGGTATCTCTGTCAGAAACCACCTCCTTAGGAAATCCCACTCTGGTAAAAATACCAATGAGTGCTTTGGCTACTGCAGGGGCAGTAGTGGACCTAAGGGGAATTGCTTCAGGGTACAAAGTATCATGATCCACCACTACTAGGATATACTGATTCCCTGATGCTGTGGGAGCTTCAAATGGACCCACTATATCCACTCCCACTCTTTCAAAGGGGGCCCCCACCACTGGAAGTGGAATGAGGGGGGCCTTTGGGTGACCACCTGTCTTACCACTGGCTTGACAGGTGGCACAGGAGGCACAAAACCTATTTACCTTCTGGGACATATTGGGCCAGTAGAAATGGTTGACTAACCTCTCCCATGTCTTGGTTTGTCCCAAATGCCCAGCAAGGGGAATGTCATGGGCTAAGGTCAGAATGAACACCCTAAACTCCTGAGGCACTACCACTCTCCTAGTGGCACCAGGTTTGGGATCTCTCGCCTCAGTGTAAAGGAGTCCATCTTCCCAATAGACCTTTTGTGTTCCACTGACAATTCCTTTTTCTTGTTCAGCAGCTTGCTGTCTTAGGCCTTCAAGAGAGGGACAAGTTTCTTGCACCTTGCACAGCTGTTCCCTTGAGGGTCCCCCTAGGCCCAAGAGCTCAACCTGGTAAGGTTCTAACTCCATAGGCTCAATTCCCTCAGGGGATAGAACTTATTCCTGTGATGAGAGGTTCTGTTTCTTTTTCTGTGCTGAAGCTGGTTCCCCAGTCTTCTTTCATTTTCTCTTGGAAGGTTGGGCCATTATTCCAGGCTCCAACACTTCTTTTTCACCTTGAGCTCTGCACTGTGCCCTAGTCTTGACACACACCAGTTCAGGGATACGCAGCATGGCTGCATGGGTTTTGAGTTCTACCTCAGCCCATGCTGAGGACTCCAGATCATTTCCAAGCTGACATTCTACAGGTATGGCAGAAGAGACTACCATCTGTTTCAGGCCAGTGAACCCTCCCCATTCTAAAGTTACCATAGCCATGGGATGTACTTTAGTCTTATTGTCAGCATTGGTGACTGGATAAGTTTGTCCAGGCAGGTATTGTCCTGGGGAAACCAGTTTGTCTGTCACCATAGTGACACTGGCACCTGTATCCCTCAGGGCCTCTACTCTAGTCCCATTAATAAAGAGCTGTTGCCTGTATTTTTGCATGTTAGGCGGCCAGGCAGCAAGGGTGGCTAAGTCCACCCCACCCTCAGAGACTAATGTAGCTTCAGTGTGGACCCTAATTTGCTCTGGGCACACTGTTGATCCCACCTGGAGACTGGCTATTCCAGTGCTAACTGGAGTAGTAGTTGAAGTGGAACCTTTCTTGGGACAGGCCTTGTCTCCAGTTTCGTGTCCATGCTGGCTACAGCTGCAACACCAGGCCTTTTTGGGATCAAAGGTTTTGCCCTTGTACCGAAATGAGGATTGTGAAGAGGCTTTTGACCCACCCTCCTGTGCAGGTTTTTGGGGCCCTGTAGAAGACTATTTACTTTTTCTCTTGGATGTCTCACACTCTTCCCCTGGGGAGGCTTTGTGACCCCTTTCTTTTGGTCACCCTTGTTTTGACCCAGTGGTCTGCCTTCTTTCCCAATTTTGGGGGAGAAATTGGACCTAGGTCTACCAGATGCTGATGCAGTTTATCATTGAAACAATTACTTAAAAGGTGTTCCTTCATAAACAAATTATACAGCCCTTCATAATCATTTACACCACTGCCATTAATCCAGCCATCTAGTGTTTTGACTGAAAGTCAACAAAGTCAACCCAGGTCTAGCTCAAGGATTTTTGAGCCCCCCTGAACCTAATCCTGTACTCCTCAGTTGAGAATCCAAAGCTCTCAATTAGGATAGCCTTCATGAGGTCATAGGATTCTGCATCTTTACCAGAGAGTGTGAGGAGTCTATTCCTACACTTTCCAGTGAACATTTCTCAAAGGAGAGCACCCCAGTGAGATCTGTTCACTTTTCTGGTTGCACAAGCCCTCTCAAAAGCTGTGAACCATTTGGTGATGTCATCACCATCTTCATATTTTGTTACAATCCCTTTGGGTATTTTTAGCATGTCAATAGTTTCTCTGGCCCTATTTATGTTGCTGCCACCATTGATGGGAGCTAAACCCATCTCTTGTCTTTCCCTCGCTATGGCTAGGAGCTGTCTAACAGGAGGTCATCTTCATTGAGGCTGCCCTCAATGCTTCCAGAGTTAATGGAGTCCCCTTTGGAAGAACCAGTATCTCTGACTAACACTTGTGGAGTCAGGGTTTGAGGGACCCTGGCCTCCCTAACCAGGACAGGAGGCAGGGAATTATCCTCCAGGTCACTAGTTTCCCCCTCTGTAGGGTTATCCTCAGAGTGGTGGTCTCTTGCAAACTCTGCCAAAAGCTCCTGGAGATTCACGTTGGTAGGGTTTGATCCAGTCTTTATATTTTTTATCTTACAGAGAGTCCTTAACTCTGACATCGCTAGATGTAGGTAAGGGGTGAGGTTGAGTTAGAAAAATAGCTCAAATTGCAAAAATCAGTTTCTAATGACAATTTTTGGAATTTAGTCGTGTTATCAGGTATTGGCTGAGTAGTCCAGCAAATGCAAAGTCTTAGACCCCACCGCTGATCCACCAGTGTAGGAAGTTGGCTCTGTATATACTATTTCAAAGTAAGAAATAGTGTGCACAGAGTCCAAGGGTTCCCCTTAGAGGTAAGATAGTGGCAAAAATAGATAAATCTAATGCTCTATTTTGTGGTAGTGTGATCGAGCAGTAGGCTTATCAGAGGGTAGTGTTAAGCATTTGTTGTACACACACAGGCAATAAATGAGGAACACACACTCAAAGACTTCCTCCAGGCCAATAGATTTTTATATTGAAAAATCTTTTCTTAGTTTATTTTAAGAACCACAGGTTCAAAATTTACATTAAACACTTTAAATGTAAGGTACTTCACTTAGATACTTTAGGAACTTTTAATAAAAGCAATATCATATACAGTTTTTAAAAATGGCAATAAGCTATTTTCAAAGTGGGCACAGTGAAAAAATCAACAGTTCCTGGGGGAGGTAAGTAAAGGTTAGATTAGGAGGTAAGTAAAACACTTACAAGTCTCAGTCCTGGGGCATAGGCAGCCCACCGTTAGGGGCTCAAGGCAACCCCAAAGTTACTACACCAGCACCTCAGGGCCGGTCAGGTGCAGAGGTCAAAGAGGTGCCCAAAACACATAGGTGCCTATGGAGAACAGGGGTGCTCCAGTTCCAGTCTGCCAGCAGGTAAGTACCTGCGTCCTCGGGGGGCAGACCCTGGGGGTTTTGTAGAGCACTGGGGGGGACACAAGTAGGCACACAAAACACACCCTCAGCTGCACAGGGGCGGCCGGGTGCAGTGTGCAAAGCAGGCGTCGGGTTTCAGGTAGGAAACAATGAAGGGACCGGAGGGGCACTCTAGTGGTACAGGCAGGCACGGGGGGGCTTCTCGGGACAGCCACCACCTGGGCTAGGCAGAGGGTCACCTGGGGGTCACTCCTGTACTGGAGTTCGGTTCCTTCAGGTCCTGGGGGCTGCGGGCGCAGTGTTGGTACCAGGCATCGGGTCTCTTGTTACAGGCAGTCGTGGTCAGGGGCGAGCCTCTGGATTCTCTCTGCAGGCGTCACTGTTGGGGCTCAGGGGGGTCGTCTCTGGTTTCTCACGGGCTCGCAGTCGCAGGGGAGTCCTTCCTGAGGTGTTTGTTCTCTGGATCTCGAGTCGAGGGCGTTGGGTGCAGAGTTTGAAGTCTCATGCTTCCGGCAGGAAACGTGCAGTCTTTGAAAGTTTCTTCTTTGTTGCAAAGAAGTAGCTGGTTTTGAACAGGGCTGCTGTTCATGGGATTTTCTTGGTCCTTTAGTCAAAGGCAATCCTCTGAGGCTTCAGAGGTTGCTGGTCCCTGTCGGATGCGTTGCTGGATCAGGTTTCGAAGTTGGAGACAGGCCAGTAGGGCTGGGGCCAAAGCAGTTGCCGTCTTCCTCCTTCTCTGCAGGCTTGTAGGTCAGCAGTCCTTCTTGTTTCTTCAGGTTGCAGGGATCTGATTTCCTGGGATCTGGGGAGCCCCTAAATACTGAATTTAGGGGTGTGTTTAGGTCAGGGAGGGCAGTAGCCAATGGCTACTGTCCTTGAGGGTGGCTGCACCCTCTTTGTGCCTCCTCCCTGTGGGGAGGGGGACACATCCCTAATCCTATTGGGGGAATCCTCGAAACTCAAGATGGAGGATTTCTCAAGGCAGGGGTCACCTCAGCTCAGGACACCTTAGGGGCTGTCCTGACTGGTGGGTGACTCCTCCTTGTTTTTCTCATTATCTCCTCCAGCCTTGCCGCCAAAAGTGGGGGCAGTGGCCGGAGGGGCGGGCATCTCCACTAGCTGGGATGCCCTGGGGAGCTGTAACAAAAGGGGTGAGCCTTTGAGGTTTACACCAGGTGTTACAGTTCCTGCAGGGGGAGGTGAGAAGCACCTCCACCCAGTACAGGCTTTGTTCCTGGCCACAGAATGACAAAGGCACTCTCCTCATGTGGCCAGCAACATGCCTGGTGTGTGGCAGGCTGGCAGAAACTGGTCAGCCTACACTAGATGTTTGGTAGGTATCCAGGGGCATCTCTAAGATGCCCTCTGGTGTATGTTACAATACATTGCACACTGGCATCGGTGTGCAATTTATTGTGCTGAGAAGTTTGATACCAAACTTCCCAGTTTTCAGTGTAGCCATTATGGAACTGTGGAGTTCGTGTTTGAAAAACTCCCAGACCATATACTCTTATGGCTACCCTGCATTTACAGTGTCTAAGGTTTTGCTTAGACACTGTAGGAGCATAGTGCTCATGCACATATGCCCTCACCTGTGGTGTAGTGCACCTTGCCTTAGGGCTGTAAGGCCTGCTAGAGGGGTGACTTATCTATGCCATAGGCAGTGTGAGGTTGGCATGGCACTCTGAGGGGAGTGCCATGTCAACTTAGTCATTTTCTCCCCACTAGCGCACACAAGCTGAGAGGCAGTGTGCATGTGCTGAGTGGGGGGTCCCCAGGGTGGCATAAGACATGCTGCAGCCCTTAGAGACCTTCCCTGGCATCAGGCCCTTGGTACCAGTTACAAGGGACTTACCTGAGTGCCAGGGTTGTGCCAATTGTGGAGACAAAGGTACAGTTTAGGGAAAGAACACTGGTGCTGGGACCTGGTTAGCAGGGTCCCAGCACACTTTCAAATCATACCTTAGCATCCGCAAAGGCAAAAGGTTAAGGGGTAACCATGCCAAGGAGGCATTTCCTTACACCTCCCAAACAAAATTAAATTTCAGCATACCTCACTTCAATCCCAATACAGCAAGTCAGCCTCTTGCTGGTCAAGTGTGCCAAATATTGCCTTCCAGATTCAGAGAGGGTTGAGGTTTGCTACTTGCGCTACCTCCTTTTGCTGAAGGAGGACGGATTCATTAGGCCTGTATTGGGCCCCCGGGCATTGAACACCTTTCTGAGGAAGCGCAGGTTAAAAATACTCACTGTGGTGCAGATTCTGTCTGCTGTAGACCCTGGTGGCGAAGGACTGACTGGCCATACCGGGCATGAGATGTTTCTCAGGGAAGCTGGAATGGTGCGAGGCTGCTTTTGTTACTGCGAGTGGTTTTGTAGCAGTGAAGCAGTTTTAAAAGCACTGCGTAGTTCCTTGTGTATCCAACAGTTTTTGAGCAGCAATAAAAGTACTAAGATAATTCTGGTGGTTAATTTACCTGCTGGAGAGAGATCAGAGTGTTGTATAGTAGCAGTTTTGACTCATCTAAGGTAGAGCAGAGGGATAATATGCCTGCTGCATTGAACATGCACTATGCAGATCACAGAATAGTATTTTATATGCAATGCTCAGTGGGATACTGCTTTTGTCACAGAGATTCTTTTTTTCTTGTGAAGTTCATAAGTTACAATCATAATCTAGCAAAGTGAACTATGAACTGTCATCAAAGAGCTGCGTGCAAACTGCATGGTAAAGGTCAGGAAGTTGTGTTTATTTCAGGGTCTTTGTTTAGCCTAATTTTGCTAAAAAAGGGTTTCTGTGGGTAGAAATAAATTTCTATTAGTAAACTCAGCCCCTAATCAATGTAATAAGTTCTAAATCCTGATGTTATGCTTCCCCAGGCCAGGCACTCTTAAACATGTCTACCAGTATGGATTGCATGGGAATACTTCACCTTGTAGTCCCATTTGTCTTTTGTAACATTTTCTATACACTGATTTACACACGTGATTCACTGTCTTTGTATGTGTGTGTGATACAAGATGCTCTAACACCCTATGCTGGTAAGAGAGGCACTATAAACCAAAATATTGGTGGCACACACAACCAATGGGAGCTCCATTACAAAATAATCAATCAAGCATTTGACATTGTTAACCAGCGTAGAATACTCGTATATCAGCACCAATGATGCATTGGACCCAGGGGTCTGGTGAAACCTTGAGGAACCCATCCCAGTTATTTCCTCCACAGACAGTTGTGCTTATGAGGACATCCCCTGGCGTCGTATACTGTCCGCACCTGTCTTGCACACCAGTGCACACCTCAACGCAAACCAGAGAGGGAGGGAGGGAGGCGTGGGTGCTTTCTAAGCTTTGCAGTGTCATGTTTGGCCACCATCAAGGCTGTTCCTAGGAAGGTGCGCTCTGCTCTTGTGCCCCCAACGTTATCCAGGACCACCAGAGGAGGAATTTGGATCTCCCATCCCAGCACCTCTGCAAGTTCACCCAGCACGTCAAGCCAAAACCTCTGGATCTGCAGATGTAGCCAGATCATATGGTAGAAATCAGCTGGGGTTCCCTCACAGGGTGGGCAAGTGGTGTCCGGAAGAAGCCCTGCACGCCACAGCCTAGCCATGAGATATATGCTCCATATAATTTTATATAGGGCATTATGGCCCATGGCGTTCAGAGGGAGCCTTGTCAGCATTGGCCTTCCATGTCAGTGGCGTGATATTCAAGGACCATGCAAATTCGGGGAGAAGCGCCACCCAGACGCCTAAGTATTTAAAGCGCATCTGGCGAATGGGTACGATTTCATGCTAGTCAAAGCAATCCCAGGATGTTGCAAGAGGAACCAAGACTGCCTTGGAGGGGTTGACTGTGAGGCCAGAGGCATTTTCAAAACATTGAAGGAGCTGAAAACAGCGGGGGCCACTCGTTGTGGGGTCTGCTAAGTAGAGCTATGCGATCTTCGCATCCCTCTCTCCATCTCCACCCGAAAATTAAATGATTTCCTCTGATCACGTGTGCTAATGGCTCAATTTCCTGACCAAAAAGGATGAGGGATACTGGAGAGCCCTGACTAGTACCTCTCCGAATAGGGAATATGTACAAAAGAGCTCCATTAACCTGGACATCTTACAAAAACGGGGACCAGCTCCTGCTTGGTGCAACACCAATTGCAGATACCCCCAGTCCACTGTGTCAAGCGCCTTCTCGAAGGCTATAAAAACAAAGCTAGATTGGGAGGTAGTCTATGCTGGTGAGCCAGGGTAACATGAAGTCGGCGTAGTCGGTGTCTTGTTCCGCAATTCGGCATAAACCTGCATTGGTCAAGGTGTGTTGCACTTTCTTGAGGCGGGTCACCAGCAACATAGGGTATATATTGACTTTCCATTTAATGAGTGAAATTGGGCGGTAGTCGGCACACTATTTAGAAGGAGGATGAATTTTTCGGATAACCACTATAGTGCCTGCTTCTATTTCAGGTGGAAAGGTACCTAAACAAATAACCTCACTATAGAAGGCCAGCAGTTGTGAAGTCAAAATAACCGTAAAGGCCACACAATATTCAGTGAGAATGCCATCAGTGCCAGGAGTTTTTCCTGAGGCCTTCGCGGAGATCGCTTAGTCGATTTTGGCAGTTATGAAAGGCGCGCCCAGCATCTGTATCTCACTTCGAGATAGCTGAGGAAGTGATACATCATTTAGGATGTGGGCAGCATAGGCGGAGTCGACTGTAGAGGACACCTCTTAGAGCTGTTTGTAGTGGATGACTGCCCCTGCCCCCTCTGAGTGCGTATTTAACTTAGTGCCGCCGTCCCCAATAATTTCGGGTACAATTCTGGACATTTGCTGATGGGAAACCAGCCAGTACAGTAATTTCTCATTTTTATCTCTCTTGTCGTAGAAGCATACCGTGGGTGTTTGGCCCCTCCATAGATTAGAGTCGTATTTGTGCCCTTATCAACGATAAACAACTCGCTACACCTTCTCCAGATTTGAGTGCTGAACCTCCAACTGAGTTATGTGAGATGAACAAGTACGCTCTTATGTAGCCTTTAGCAAGAACTCTAATCGTTGCTTTACTAGCCACCAAAGTGTGCTTACAAAGGGAACCGAGCCTTCATTGATATCGAAGTAGGCCTGGAGCTCTGTTTGTAGGAAGCAAATATAGGATCTGTCCTGCAAATACCATGCGTTAAGGTGCAACATTGGTTATTGGTTTTATACCTGTCCTTCAGGGGCCAAGGAGAAGGGGGTGTGATCTGATATTCCCCTTGGTAGGGTCTATACATGTGTAACTATACAACATTCAGGGGTGGACATAAAGACGAGGTTGATACAAGAATGCGTGTGGTGTGGTGCCAAGGCGTGGGTGTACTGCTGCCGCCGTGGGTGCCAGACCCGCCATATATCACATAATGCCAGGTAGGTAAGCCAGTCAGAGGGGTGTTGAGCCTTAGTGCGTCGGGAGGCAGGGAGGGCCCTGATGTGTCAATGTTGGGGACCCCATTGAAGTCTCCTCCTATCAAGGTTGTACCTTCCAGAAGGTCTGCTATGATTTTGCAGGGATCTCCTAGGAAGGTATGAAGGTCCGGCAGAGGAGCATAGTCACTAACCAAGCATCCTAGTGAGGACCTGAAAACGGCTTTGTGGGTCTTTCACTACTCGAGAGACCATCATGAAAAATGTAGTGATGCAAAAGGATGGCTACCCCTGTGTGAGAAAAGGCCTCTTTTGTCCTGGTTAGTGTAGGAAGCTGGCTCTGTGTATACTATACCAAATGTGGTATAGTGTGCACAGAGTCCAGGGGTGCCCCAGTGGCTGAACAGAGGCAAAAGTAGATAATAGTAATGCTCTCTTTTGTGGTAGTGTGCAAAGCATTTATTGTACACACACAGACTATAGAAGAAACGCATACTCAATGATAACTCCAGACCAATTGTTTTTATATAGCAAAAATATATTTTCTTAATTTATTTCTAGAACCACAAGATTCAAGTTGCAGGTAAGTACATAAATAAATATTTCACTTACGTATCAATACCACTTTGATTGGAATTGGTAGGTTGTACATTTTTTTTAATAAATGGCAATAATCTGTTTTGAAAGTTCACAGTGCAAATTTCAGAACAGTTCCTGGGGGAGGTATAGTTAGCATGTTTTGTAGGTAAGTTCAACACTTACAGTTCCAGTCTCCGGGGGTTAGGAAGTCCACTGGTTTGTGTTCAAGTTAACCCCAAACATCCACCGCCAGCAACTCAGAGCTGTCGGTGCAGAGGTCCAAGTTGAGGCAAGTTTAACATAGGCGCCTATGATGACTAGGGGCACCTGGTTTCAGATTTGCAGGCATGTAAGTACTGGCGTCTTCGGAGGGCAGACCTAGAGGGTTTTAGGGGAGCATCGGGGGCCCCAAGTAGGCACCAAACTTACACCCTCAATGGAGAAGGGGCAGCAGGGTGCAAACAGGCCCCCAAAGCTTTCCTACGAGGGGACCCCTGGGGTCACGTTTATGCCACAGGCTGGATCCAGCGGGTAGGTTTTCTGGAAAACCACAGGCTGGACAAGAAATCAATCCTGGAGTGGCTTGATGTATTGTAAGCCCCCTTGAACCTAATTCTATACTCCTCAATTCTGAATCCAAAGCCCTCAATCAAGGTAGCCTTCATGTGGTCATAGCATTTAACATCTGCACCAGTTAGTGTGAGGAGCCTATCCCTACACTTATCAGTAAACAGTTCCCAAAGGAGAGCTCCCCAGTGAGATATGTTTAGTTTTCTGGTTGCACAGGCTCTTTCAAAAGCTGTGGCCATTTGGCGATATCATCACCTTCTTCATATTTTGAGACAATCCCTTTGGAGATTTTTAGGCTAGCAGTATTCACTCTGACCTTATTTATGTTACTGCCCTCTTCCTCTCAATAGCTAGGAGTTTTTGCTCCAAAGCTAATCTTTTGGCCATCCTTGCTAAAAGGAGGACCTCTTCATTGAGGCAGCCCTCAATGTTCCCAGAGGAGCTGGACCGCCACGTGGTACAGTTCCTGCAGGAGGGAGGTGTGAAGCACCTCCACTCAGTGCAGGCTTTATTTCTGGCCACAGAGAGCACAAAGGCTCTCAACCCATGTGGCCAGAAATGTGTCTCTTAGTGGCAGGCTGGCACAGACCAGTCAGTCCTACGCTAATGATTGGGTAAAATCCAGGGTGCTTCTCTAAGATGCCCTCTGAGTGCATTGTGCAATAAATCCAACACTACACTGGCATCACTGTGGGTTTATTCTGCTGAGAAGTTTCATACCAAACTTCACTGTATTCAGTGAAGCCATTATGGAGCTGTTGAGTTCGTAATGACAAACCTCAATATGGCTATTCTGCACTTACAATGTCTAAGAATGGACTTAGACACTGTATTGCTCATGCAGCTATGCCCTCACTAGTGGTATATTGCACCCTGCCTCAGGGCTGTAAGGCCTGCTAGGAGGGTGACTTACCTATGCCACAGGTAGTAGGTTGTGGGCATGGCACCCTGAGAGGGGTGCCATGTCGACTTTGTCTTTTTCTCCTCACTAGTACACACAAGCTGTAAAGGCAGTGTGTATGTGTTTAATGAGGGGGTCCCTCGGTGGGATAATACATGCTACAGCCCTTGGGGACCTTCCCTTGCCACAGGGCCCTTGGTTCCATGGGTGCCTTTTACAAGGACTTATCTGGGTGCCAGGTGTGTGTCAATTGTTTAAACAAAGATACTGATTTGGGGAAAGAAGACTGGTGCTTGGGCCTGGTTAGCAGGGTCCCAGCACACTCTCAATTAACTTCGACATCAATATCAGGCAAAAAGTGGGAGGCAACCATGCCAACTAGGGCACATTCCTACAGTTAGCCACCACTTTTTGCCTGATATTTGATGTAGAGTAAAGGTTCTTAGTACCCAGGGCCCCTGTTAACCAGGTTCCCTGGGCCAGATCTTTTTCCCTAAAACTGTTGTGATGCATTGGTACAATTGGCAACACCTTTAGCTGCCTGTATAAGTCCCTAGTAAATGGTACCTAGGTACCCAGGGTATGGGGTGCTAAGGGTAGGCCTCTGAGGTCAGCAGCACAGATTGTGCCACCATCCAGGACCATGCATCCAGAAGCACCGCGCACTGCCATTGCAGGCTGAGTGTTCTGGTGCAATCCTAATAGACAAACTCGACATGGCACACAGCCTGTGTGCCCTGTCCAATACTCACTGCATGCACAATAGATAAGTCACCCATCTGGCAGGCCTTCCATCCCTATGGCAGGGTGCACTATAGTGTATGTGTGGGCATAGATGCATAAGCATTATGTCCCTACTGTGTCCTTTCCAAACTTGGGACACAGTAAGTGAACGGGGCAGCTATTTTAATGCATGTGCTGGACACTGCTAAGTACGGGTTTCACAGCTACATGATAGCTACCCTGAACCCTGGGTTGTTTGAATAATAAATAAAACTTGTACCAGTATTTTATTTATTGCAAAATGTACCCAAGTGTCACCTTAGAGGTTACCCCTGCAAAAGCTAACTACCCTGGTATGGTTGCAGGCCGGTCACAACCAGCCTGCCACCACCAGACAGAATTATGAGCACCTGGGGTGAAAGATCCTCCTCTCTAGGACTCGGAACAAAGCCCTTCCTGGGGGGAGGTGCTAACACCCTTCCCTCTGGAATGTGCACTGCCCTGCTAGCGACCTTCAAAGGCTTATCTACTTTGAAGCTGGTTTCCCAGGTCTGCTGCTAGTAGCAGATGGCCTCCCCTATTCCAAACCCCCACTTTTGGTGGGAGCAGTGGTGGGAAACTAGACAAGGTACAGGAGGAGTGGTCAGTCCTGGCTTGCACCAACCTCAAGGTGTTGCATTCAAGATGACCCCCCACATTTCATTTTTCTCCATCTTGCATGGAAGGAAAACAGCCAATCAGGTGTAGTGAAGTGACCTCTGCCCAAAGGAAGTGAGCACTTACTGGGTGCAGCCACCCTAAGGTAGATGGCCCATTAATCACTACTAGGTACCCCTAGGTGGCCCATTGGTCACTACTAGGTACCCCTTAAAACGCCCACTAAATATAGTAGTTAGTAGGCATCCCTAAACCAAGAAATCAGATTCAATGGACAAAGAAGACCCAAGGCTCGAGAACTGAAGTCCTGCTGCACCACAAAAAGGTGCCAAACCCTCCTTGCTTCACCCAGGACTCGACAGTCGCTGCTGAGGGATTGCTTGGATGTGAGGCAGACTCCTCAAACCCCTAAAGGACTTCCACTCTTCACAAATCACCAAAGATCTCCCCCCCCCAAAGTGAAGACATCACTCTACAACATCAAGGAACCAAAGACCCAGTGAAGACCACTTCACTGATTTGTGGTTGACCAGAGAACCGGATGCAGATGCCAGACGAAATTTTGCCTGCCAGTGTACTAAGTTTGGTGACACTGCGCCCTCCAGTGGGCAGACCATACAATAGCCCTAGGTACTGGTCACCTCATGTCGGACACGCAGAAAGACAGTCCATTCCAGACTGAAAAAGGACCAGGAGGTTGCCCCATTCGTGGGACTTCAGGACCGCCCACCAGAGTGCCCATGCTGCCCTGCAAGCGATCCTCAGAGACCTGCCTGCTGCTTCCAAGGGCACCTTTGTGCACAGCTCCTGGCTCACCCATTCGCTCTGCCCTCGGCCGCCCTGTACCGAAGATCCAGCTGTGCCCTAAGGGTCCCCCACCCCTTGCGACCTCGACACTCCAAGGGGACCCACCAGACTTAACTTTAATTCCACCTGTGCAGTGTTTTTCCGAGGGTCTACTGCAGTAGCCTGCCACCATCTCCAACGAGTTTCTGAAGCTGCTCCCGTCGAAACCAGTAGCTGTCTGAACTTCTCCAGCTGGTCCTTAGTGTCCACTGACAACCTCGACATAGCAACAAAAGGAGACCTTGGTAAACGCGCTACCTGATTTTATATGAATTTTCAAAATATTTTCTCCATTGATTCCTATGGTGTGTAATTACGCTCAAAGACTATTTTTATTAAAACTTCAAAAATTCATAACTTAAAAAATACCTGATTTTAATGATCTTGGTCTTAACATTTATATTACAATCTGAAGTATTTTTGTAAATTGGTCTCAAGTTATTTTTTTAGAGTGTCTCTCTTTGTTTATTGATAGTGTGGGTGCAACAAATGCTGTGCACTTCTCGTAGAGTAGCCTAACTGCTCGACTAAGCTACCATAAAAATTTGAGCATTAGGTGGTCTACTTTTTACCTCTGTAAACCAACGTGTGGTTGTCTGCGCCCTCTGCACAGTGTGCCTAGCTTTAGATACTACATAGAGGACCTCCCTCCTACACCCTCCAGACCCCCGGGAGAAACCCTCTTTGAAGACTCTGTCATGCCCCCTGGTTGCTAGGAAGGGGAAGCAATCACCCATGAGATGGGCTTCCTGGGCATCGGGGTTGCGAGGGATCCCTATGGGCTGCAGCATTTCCTTTGCCACCCATAGGGAGCCCATGCAAAGGCTTCTGCAGGACTGCCATTGCAGTCTGTGTGAAAAGGTGCATGCACTCTTTCACTTCCATTTACACTTCACCAGGTCACTTATAAGTCACCCCCAAAGTAGGCCCTCCATCCCTGAGGGCAGGGTGCAGAGTATCTATGTGTGAGGGCACCCCTGCACTAGCAGAGGTGCCCCCCCCCAACCTAAAGGACCATTTTCCCAGACTTTGTGAGTGCGGGGACAACAGTTTCCACTTGTACTGGACATAGGTTACGACCTATGTCCAGCTACATAATGATAACTCCGAACATAGGCATGTTTGGTATCACACGTTAGAATCATACCCCAATGCTTTTGCAAGCATTGGTGGTATGATTCCATGCACTCTGGGGGCTACTTAGAGGACATCCAGTATTGCCATTCCAGCCTTTTGAGGTTTTCCAGGCAGCCCCAGCTGCTGCCACCTCTCAGACAGGTTTCTCTTCTCCTGTTGCATGAGTAGCTCAAGCAGGAAGGCAGAACCAAGGATTTCCTTTGGGAGAGGGGTGTTACACCCTCTCCCTTTGGAAATAAGTCTTACAACCTTGGGAGGTGTAGCCACCCCAAGCCTCTGAAAAAGCTTTGAAGGGCACAAATGGTGCCTTCCTTGCATAATCCATTCTACACCCGTTCAGGGACCCCCAGTCCCTGCTCTGGTGTGAAACCGGACAAAGGAAAGGGGAGTGACCACTCCCGTGTCCATCACCACCCAGGGGGTGGTGCTCAGAGCTCCTCCAGAGGGCCTCTGGGTTTTTCCATTTTGGATTCCAAGTTGGCAGGTCACTTAGGGAGCATCGGAGTGGCCAGTGCCAGCAGGTGACGTTAGAGCTCTCCCCTGATAGGTGCTTACCTGTTTTGCCGACCAATCCCCTTTCAGGGCTATTTAGGGTCCCTCTCTCTCTGTGGTTCTTCAGATTCGAATTGCAAGACTCCAGCAGGAATTCTCTGCATACTTTACCTCACCTTCTTACTGAAGAAACTGCACTGGACCCTCCAGGAACTCTACAACTGCAACAAAGAAGCAAAGACAACTTCTTCCACATTGTATCTTCATCTCCTGCCAGCAACTGCAACTGTTTCCAGGTCTTGCATCCTTAGAGGACGGCCTGTCTTCAGCCTGCACCAGAAGAACAAAGGAATCACCCTTGGAGTGAAGGAGTCACTCCCCTGCTTCAGCAGGCACCTCTTTGCAACGACGACCGGTTGCGTGGATCCTGCATCGCGGGTGGTGGGCTGAAGTCCAACTCTTCAATTTTGGCGGAGGTAAGAGCTTGCCTCCCCACGCAAGACAGAACCCTCATGCACCGCATGCATTTACCAAGGCTTGTGTGTGACCTTCCAAGAAGTTCTTCATGCACAGCACATCTCAGGCCCCCAGCACTCCTTCCTGGGACGCACAGCTTCCTGAGTGGTTCTCCGGCGGCGTGGATTCCTTTGTTGTCATGCTGCGTGGGCCTCCTTTTGCACCTTCCTTGTCCCCGTGCTGTTGGACTCATGTGTGCGCTGTCTGGTCTTCTGAAAGCTCTCTGAGTTGCTTAGAGCCCCCTCTGACTTCCCCTCCTGGGTAGAGTCCTCCAGGTCCCGCCTGGTCCCAGGCAGTGCCATTTTTCACTACCTGGAGCTTTGCCAAGGCTTGTTGGGGGAATCCAGCGACCCAAACCAGACTGCAATCATCCATTTGGCGTGGGACATAATCTGCACCACTCAAGAACCCGCATCCATCTTCCTGGGTGCAGTACTGACTGTTGTTTTTCACCTGTGGTTCTTCTTTTGCACCTTCATCCAGGTTAGCAGTGGCTCCTGTTCTCAATGGACTCTTCTGTGCTTCTTGGACTTGGTCCCTTTCTTCCACAGGTCTTCAGGTCCAGGAATCCATTGTTTATGTCTTGCAGTCTCTTCTGGTTCTTGCAAAATCTTCTATCAAGTGTTCTTGTGTGTTCTAGGAAAGCTACTGTGATTTACTCTGCTTTCCTGGGCTCTCGCGTGGGTTCTATTACTTACCTGTGGTATTTTCTAATTCTCACAGCGCCCTTCTACACACTGCACTTGCCTAGATGGAAAACCGACTTTCGCATTCCACTTTCTTAGTAAATGGTTTGTGTTCCTCCTACGCCCATTTCTCACAATTGTGATTTTCACTATTTGCACTGTTTTCTAACTATTTTTACAGCTATTTCTGCAGATAGGTGGATATAACTTGTGTATTACTTACCTCCCAAGGGAGTATAGTCTTTATGGTATTTTTGGCATTTGTGCCACCAAAATAAAGTACCTTTATTTTTTGTAACACTGAGTATTTTGTTTCTTGTTTGGAGGTACTGTGTGACTAAAGTGGTATTGCATGAGCTTTTCATGTCTCCTAGATAGGCCTTGGCTGCTCAGCTACAGCTACCCCTAGAGAGGCTGGCTTCTAGACACTGCCTGCATTTCACTAATAAGGGATAACTGGACCTGGTATACCTTAAGTACCAACTACAAACCAGGTCAGCCTCCTACAAGGAGGACCTCTTGAAGGTGTTGTTGAGCAAAGGTGAGTACTGCTGTGTGTTTCACCTTGTCCAAGAGACTGTTAATGTTCCAGGACAAGGCATGTATAGTTGCCATTATTGGGTGTAACAGATACTGTCAGCCCGTTTGAGACAAGGTCATTTTCCCGCGCCACACGATAGTTAATCGTCTAGTTGGTGACATTTGTCTATGTTGTGGAAAGTGGTTGAAGTGTTTGATCCCCTGTGGAAGTGTGTGCCAATATATGTAGAAGATTCGAAGAGAAAATAAAAACATAAGTCTAGGACAAGAACAAAACTGTCTTAAAGAACCTAAAACTCCCCATCCCCCCAACTCCCATCCCTCCCCATACTTCCTCCTGGGAATCATCTGTCGCCCTACAAAGAAAGTGCAAACAATAAAACATAATATAGAACCAATGGGCAGTGTTTGACCCCCTCCATTTTTTAGAATGATGTACAGCCATTGAGTCTGAGTAATAAGATTCCGGTGTGCCCACCTATAGGCCCAGCAACCTAGCCATAAGAGTACTATCAGGGTCTGGGAATCCGGGAGAGGTCTGTGTCACTTCTGACCGCGTCCCGGGTGGGTGAGGCTCTCTCCAGGGCCATCACCTGAGTGGAGCTGGGTGCTTCTTCGTTGGCTACATCTTCTGCGGATGTTCGCAACCAAGACTGCCCCGTGTGGTGAAATGTATGCAGAATATTGGATTTGCCTCCATTTCTCTGAGTGTGTGCGCCTTCACTGCAAATATTGGTTTAGCCTCCGTTTCCTTGAGCAAGTGCGTTGTCACTGCAATTTTATTTTCAAGGCAGGACTAGTTGCGTTCGTTGAGGGATGATAAGCGGATGTTCCTCCATGAGTCACAGCCATGCCAATGTTGGACTGATGAAGAAGTGCGTCTTGTTTGCATGTACGACTCGGAGTCTGGCAGAAAAGTGTAGACAATATTGTATTACTATAGCTCTAAGTTTCTGTTTGACGTCCAGATAGGAGCATCATTGCTGCTGTACATCACAAGTATAATCAGGTAAAGGAAGACCTTGGTATCTCCACATCTGAGATCGAAGCGGGCGCGTGTAGGAGGCTGGTCTGGCTTATAGTGGGTACCCTGTGGTACTTACACCCTGTGCCAGGTCCAATTATCCCTTATTAGTAGAATAGAGGTGTTTCTAGCAGCTTAGGCTGAACTAGGAGACATGCAAAGCTCCTACTATACCACTTATATCATATGACAATATCATAAGAAAACACAATCCACAGAGTTACTAAAAATAAAGGTACTTTATTTTTATGACAATATTCCACAAGTATCTCAGTGAGTACCCTCAGTAAGAAGGTAAGTAATATACACAAGTTATATGTACACAAACCCAAAACAGGTAAGTAAGAGTCAGAAAAGTAATGCAAACAGTGTAGAATTACAATAGGTTGCAATAGGCAGACATAGGTTTAGGGGCAACACAAACCATATACTCCAAAAGTGGAATGCGAATCACGAATGGACCCCAGACCTATGGGAACTTGTAGAGGGTCACTGGGACTGTAAGAAAACAGTCAGGGTGTCCAAGATACCCCACCCCAAGACCCTGAAAAGTAGGAGTAAAGTACACCTACTACCCCAAAAGAGCACAATAGTCGTGATAGGGGGATTCTGCAAGAACAACAAACACCAGCAGTGCACTGAAAACGGATTCCTGGACCTGAGGACCTGGAAAGCAAGGGGACCAAGTCCAATAGTCGCGACAGTGTCCAGGGGGGGGGGGGCAGGAGCCCAGAAAACCCTGGATGAAGGTGCAAGGAAGCTACCTCTGGATGGAAGAAGCTTGGAATTCTGCAAGAACGAAGAGGACTAGGAACTTCTCCTTTGGATGGAAGATGTCCCACGTCGCGCTGAAGGTTGCAGAAGTGTTCCCACACAGAAATACCGCACACAAGCCTTGCTAGCTGCAAGGGTCGCGGTAGAGGTTTTTGGGTGCTGCTGGGGACCAGGAAGGACCAGGATGTCGCCCTTTGGAGGATGAGACAGAGGGGGCGCTCAACAACTCACAGAGCCCTCACAGAAGCAGGCAGCACCCGCAGAAGTACCTGAACAGGCACTTAGAAGATTTGTGAACCGGAGCTGGCTCAGAGTCACAAAGGAGGGTCCCACGACGCTGGAGGCCACCTCAGAGGGTTGAGCACTGCAGGACAAAGTGCTGGGGACCCAGGCTAGGCTGTGCACAAAGGAAATCCTGGAAGAGTGCACAGGAGCCGGAGCAGCTGCAAATCACGCAGTACACAGGTTTGCAGTCTAGCGTGGGGAGGCAAGGACTTACCTCCACCAAACTTGGACTGAAGGATCACTGGACCATGGGAGTCACTTGAATAGAGTTCCTGTGTTCCCGGGACCACGCTCGTCAGGATGAGAGGGGACCCAGAGGACCGGTAATGCAGTCTTTTGGTGCCTGCGTTAGCAGGGGGAAGATTCCGTCGACCCACGGGAGATTTCTTCTTGGCTTCCAGTGCAGGGTGAAGGTAGGTGACCCCCAGAGCATGCACCACCAGGAAACAGTCGAGCAAGCCGGCAGGATGAGGCGCTACCATGTTGCCGGTAGTCGTCTTGCTACTTTGTTGCGGTTTTGCAGACATCCTGGAGCAGTCAGCGGTCGATCCTTGGTAGAAGTCAAAGAGGGAGATGCAGAGGAACTCTGGTGAGCTCTTGCATTCGTTATCTGAAGAATTCCCCAGAGGAGAGACACTAAATAGCCAGAAAAGGAGGTTTGGCTACCAAGAAAGGAGGATTGGCTACCAAGAGAGGTAAGAGCCTATCAGAAGGGGTCTCTGACGTCACCTGCTGGCACTGGCCACTCAGAGCAGTCCAGTGTGCCCCCAACACCTCTGTTTCCAAGATGACAGAGGTCTGGGACACACTGGAGGAGCTCTGGGCACCTCCCCTGGGAGGCACTGGTCAGGGGAATGGTCACTCCCCTTTCCTTTGTCCAGTTTTGTGCCAAAGCAGGGCTGGGGGATCCCTGAACCGGTGTAGACTGGCTTATGCAGAGATGGGCACCATCTGTGCCCATCAAAGCATTTCCAGAGGCTGGGGGAGGCTACTCCTCCCCAGCCCTTCACACCTATTTCCAAAGGGAGAGGGTGTAACACCCTCTCTCAGAGGAAATCCTGTGTTCTGCCTTCCTGGGCCAGGGCTGCCTGGACCCCAGGAGGGCAGAGACCTGTATGAGGGGTTGGCAGCAGCAGCAGCTGCAGAGGAAACCCCGGAAAGGCAGTTTGGCAGTGCTAGAGCCCCGGGGATAATGGAATTGTCCCCCCAACACCAGAATGGTATTGGGGCGACAATTCCATGATCTTAGACATGTTACATGGCCATGTTTGGAGTTACCATTGTGACGCTATACATAGGTATTGACTTATGTATAGTGCACACGTGTAATGTTGTCCCCGCACTCACAAAGTCCGGGGAATTTGCCCTGAACGATGTGGGGGCACCTTGGCTAGTGCCAGGGTGCCCACACACTAAGTAACTTGGCACCCAACCTGCACCAGGTGAAGGTTAGACATATAGGTGACTTATAAGTTACTTATGTGCAGTGAAAAATGGCTGTGAAATAACGTGGACATTATTTCACTCAGGCTGCAGTGGCAGGCCTGTGTAAGAATTGTCAGAGCTCCCTATGGGTGGCAAAAGAAATGCTGCAGCCTAAAGGGATCTCCTGGAACCCCAATACCCTGGGTACCTTAGTACCATATACAAGGGAATTATATGGGTGTACCAGTGTGCCACTGAGAATTGGTAAATTTAGTCACTAGCCTGCAGTGACAAATTTAGAAAGCAGAGAGAGCATAAACACTGAGGTTCTGGTTAGCAGAGCCTCAGTGATACAGTTAGGCACCACACAGGGAACACATACAGGGCACATACTATGAGCACTGGGGTCCTGCCTGGCAGGATCCCAGTGACACAACGGCTAAAACAACATACATACAGTGTAATATGGGGGTAACATGCCAGGCAAGATGGTATTTTCCTACAGCGCGGCCCTCTCAAAGTATGGCATCTCTATCGTGAAAGTTTAGGATATGAGCAATCCCCAGGTTGTGGGATGCATCTGGGGACTGCCTAGGAGTCATAGCCCGGTGGGCCAGTTGAATCGTGAGCCAAGATTAAAGTTGTTTGGAGAGCATCCAGGCTTTGATCCAGGTTTTAAGAAAAGTCACCATTTGCTGCGGTTCAGTATTTTGAAGAATGCTAATTATGTGCACATTGTTGCACGAAGAGCGAATTTAGGTGTCTTTGACATGGCAATGTAGTTCAGTGGTTTTGTCGCATGGGCTCTCATTATCCTAAATGAGACTACTGGATTTCTAGGTAGCAGGGTCGTTCCTGGTGTGGGGGACTAAGTCTTACCCACTTGGAAGGACCTTTGCCACCCTGAATCCGGTTTTGCTCCGGCTAACTAGCAGTGCCTCATCTCTCCCAAGGGGAAGGGAGGATTGGGCAGCCGAGCGCATGACATCTTTAGTACCTCTCAGGGAAGTGGTGGTCACTCAGATCCCAACCAGCTCTCTCTTTTACAGTATGATCTCATATACAAATGACAAAGGCAGTTTGAGTTTTATAGATTGGTTTAATAAAACAACTGCATTTTAGATATTAAGGCGTGAGCCGCAATAACCAGAACCATACAACACAGTAGGATTGAGATAGTCACGAGGAGAGTGAAACATAAGAATAACGCTATCATAGTGTTAATAGGTGACCTTCTCTCTGAGTTTGTTCTATTTCGAGCACAGCATGTTAAGCTCTAAGCTTGCCTTTCAGATTCCCCGGTAAGACATCAACCCTCATACCTGAGCAAAGGCCTGTGATCTGGATCAGCATCTGCAACAGGGCAGTCTGTGTCTAGTTGTGGTCCCTGGTCGGAATCTCCCTCTTGCGTGTATTAGGACAAGGAAGTGTTTTTATAACTAATATGTCAGTGTGATCACAAAACGTCCCTACGCAAGAATGCATCCAAAGACTAAACTCCTACCACATCTATCGGCAATGTACCAGACTGTATCCTTAACTGGAGTCAGCAAGAATGTGTTATTGAGAACTCCAGTGCTGAAGTAGGCTAAACAGTGTGATATAAAAAATGAAACAAGACCGTAGAACTGGCTATTTGAAAAATAACAGTACGAAGCTGAATAAAATGCATTTAGAGCAAAGTGCACAGAGGCTCTATGCTGCAAGCAAAGGAATAAAATACATCCAGGGCAAAGTGCACAAAGGCCTAACGCCTGAAGCAAACGCGCAAAGGATACATAAAAATTACCACACTACAGTTTGTGTCAATATACCAATTGCTTGGGATTGCAGGGTCTTGACTTCGTCTTCCACAGTAGACAACCTAGTTTCAGCTTCTGCGATCCTGGCTGTGGCTTTAAGAAGATCTTGGCAGAACAGGGCCACATCTACTCGTACCTTCCCTATTTTGGGTACGACCACAGCCTGGGAGGACTGGATAGCCTGTAAAATTGTAGCAAGGTCCCGTGATGGGGAGGGTGGTTTACCTGCCCCACCCTCTCCTGCATTTCCTATGATCAGACCTGTGGTATATTTCTCCATAAGTGTTTGGCCAGTCATGGAAGGGGGAGAGGGGGGCTTATCTTGCCCATTACCCCAACAGGTGTGCTTGCCACCGGTGTTGTTTCTGGTAACTCACCCCGCTTACCACGCACAGTGGCAATATGAGCAGCTGAGTTTAGGAGCTCCTATATGAAGGTGAGAAGAAGTCTGTCTAGGAGACTGCTAAGTGGGACCTGATGGCCCCAGTTTACTCTCTATTCCTGATGTGCCAAGGTTAAGATGACCATACCCAGGAGGATGTCGCAAAGGATTTATATACATTTGGAAAGTGGAGAAGGCCGCCAATTGTAGGGTATGACCAAGTTCATAAGGCGAAGTGCAGATACCAGGTTGAGATATAGTGCTGATCAAATGGTCCCAGCCTCAGATTTCTGTGGATCGTTAACAGAATAGCTGTCAGCACCACCAGGTAGTTGTCTTGTCGCAGGGTTATAGAGAGTCCTAAATGTGGAGTTCTTGTCTTGGTGGGCAGACTGGGATTTGTGTAGAATTCTAATCCCAAAGGACATCACTGGGCCATGTGAGGGGCATCACATTAGGAGGTCGTCTGCCCACCCAGTGACAGAATTGATTTATTTTCATCCAAGAGCATGTATTCACTGGCCTCACACAGTACATCCTCGTCAAATAAGGACCCACTGTTTCAAAAGTCAGTATAATCTTACCCCCTCCTCCGAGGGCACCACCTTCACCCTGCGCAGGCTCTGCAGGTCCTGAGCCATGCTTCCAAGTAGGCCCGCTAACGCCGGATTCATTACCCCATTTCTTCGTTTGGTGGGTCTCAAGTTCTCCAAGGGCTGCAGTGGTGCTCAGAACCACACAACCCCTCCATGTGCAGCACATAGTGTTCGGTCACAGCTCAGTATTCTTTAGGCCACCAGATATTACACTTCTATAGTGCGTGACCTTCTTCAACCTGTCCTTCTGTCTTGCCGACCCGCACACAGATGCCATCCCCAGAAGTATCCCTCCTTGTCCATGTCTGATCATCCCCGGAGTGCTGCTCTTAATTTCAGTCGCCAGCGCTAGTACATCCACCAGACCTTGAGGTCTGTGCAACCTCCTGCTGGGCAGAATGCTCCACAAGGCACGGGCACACACTCTTACCAAGGACACTACGTTGTGCCCAGTCCACAGACCTGGACAGCACCTGTGCGCTGACTCAAGATGCAGGGGCTCCCCATCCCCAGCTGCCCACAAGGGGTGCCAGTCGCACACCACCTTTGCCTGGGGGGAGGGAGGGCACAGAAGACCGACTGAGTCCTTCAGGACCGGACGCTTGCCATATGCCGTGACCACAGGTTATGCGGCCCCTGTCCTATCAAGACCGGGGAGATAGGTGAGCCCAGGGGGCAGCACCAGTCTGGGTCTCGTCCCTCAGGTCACCGGCATCTGCCTCAGAAGGGGGAAGGCCTGCAGCAGGGGCCCTCTGTGGTAGAGGCAGGATCACCTCAAGCCCTCCCAGCCGCCAGTGCGGGCCGCAACATCTTAAGGCTTCAGTTATTGCTTTCTGGTATCTTGCTGGAGAGTCACCTCGGAGAAAGATGTTACCAGGGCATCCCCAGCAGTGCAGCCCTAGCAATCGATCAGGGGGTCTCCAGGCCTGGGGCAAGGCACCCGTGCTGGGAGAGAGTTGCAAGGATGGCCTTTGATGGAGATGGATGACCGAGGGGTCCAGAGCACTCTGAGTGCAACTGCCATCTTACCACCTAAAGACACTTCCCTCATAAGGTCATCATTTACTATGCTTTAAAAACTAATACATTTGCTCAGGGCCAGCTGGAAGCGGCTGCAATTCCAGTGGTTTGACTGCCAATATCTCTCATCAGCACCTGGGAAGAGGGACGGGGTCGCAATACTTTGGTTACACACTTTCCATGGAGAATGACACAAACACTTAACGAACCATCTGGTATACTCCTCGTACTATTAATTTGCATAAGGGGACATAGGTTTACATTAGCCAACCTTTATGGTCCTAATGATCACCAGGAGAGTGTCATCAGAGAGGCACTGGGTCTAATTCTTACTACACCAGATATGGATAATAATATAGGTGAAGACGTTAACATTGTTATTGACTCAGTTATATAGATCTATCCAGGGACCTGGTCAGACTGACGACAGTGGTTGACGGACATTTGGAGACAGACACATCAGACAGAGAGAGATTACACCTTTTTCTCTGCGGCACACCAAATATATGCTTGCATAGACTTTTTTCTCCCCTCTCCGTGGATCACAGGAGCAACAACTGTTAGACATTGGGGTTGCTGCCCTTTCAGACCACTCACCTATTATCTTATTGTTCACACGGCTTAGATCCACATTGTATCCTCGATCTTGGTGCCTCAACCCTAAGCTCCTCACCTTCGAAACTACAGTCACAGAAATGAAGGCTACCATAGAGGACTTTCTGGCCATAAATGACACACCGACTACATCCACCATACTACTGTGGGATACCCTGAAGGCAGTGTTGGGGGGGGGTCAGCTTATTGCCATTGTAGCACGCCTTAACACAGGCGTAACAGACGTGCACACCTGGAGACCATGATCAGGAAGCTTGAAGCTATCCATAGAAGCACTGGCACATTGGCAATTCGGTGACAACTCACCACGCCCAGTAAGCAGTTGAGGGCCATAGAAATGGACAGAACAGAATATTATGCATGAGGGAACAGAGTGGGACACCTTCTGGCTCACCGGCTTCGCTCACAAGTTGTACAGCAAAGGATAGGAGAACTGAGGATAGCTGACGGTGCCCTGACTCACCAAGAGGTACTGATCATTAGGGAGTTTGAATCCTTTTATACTGGCTTATACTCAATGGAGGAACTCAATGCCAACAGTATTGAGACGATTTTAGATTAAGTCCTACTGCCTCGTGTTCCTCCAGCAAATGTTGCCTGTCTTCAATAGGAATATAACCCCCAATGAGGTCCTCATGGCAATACAGTGCCCCAGACTGGTAAAGCACCTGGCCACGACGGGTACAGTGTAGAGTTTTATAAAGCTTTTGGGACACTCCTCGCCACCATATTGACAGTTATATAGTGATTTTAGCACATCTGTCTCACTCCCACGATGCAAGTTGCAACGATTGCTGTTATCCCCAAACCAGGGAAGGACCCCAAGTGTTATTCCTCACACTGCCACATATCATTATTAAATGTAGGTGCAAAGATATTTACGGGTATACTGGCCAACCAGGCTAGCTCTCTACCTGCAGGGGCTGGTAGATCCTGACCAGACTGGGTTAATCCCACAGAGGAGTTGTAGTGACAGCAGCAAGCGTCCCTGCCTCCTTCTGGACAAAACACAACAATCGTGTGTGCCTACTCCCCTTCTGTCCGTTGACACGGAGAAGGCCTTTGACCAGGTCCACTTGCTATACCTTCGTGCCGTGTTGGCCCGTTATGGTTTGGACCCATGATTTTGCAGGTGGATTCAATGCAGCTAAGCATCACCCAAGGCAATGGTACGAGTTAATAGCTTCTTGTCTCGGCCCTTTTCTGATGCTAGGTACAACAGGGCTTCCCCGTATCACCCTTGTTATTTGCCTTGTATATGGAGCCCTCTGCTGAACGGATACAAAGTAATCTGCAAATTTCTGGCATTTCCATGGGGGACAGGTCACATAAATTTGCAATTTACGCAGATAGTTTTCTTTTTTTATTGAATCCGCAGGCCTCTTTGCCAGCAATTATGACGGAACTAACGACCTTTAGAGGAGTATCGGGGTTTAAGACTAATCTTCAAAAATTATCCATCTTGAACCTCACCACACCCGAAACTAACAGAGCTTCACTGGAGGTTGGTTTTTCTTTGAACTGGGTGACGCATGGAGTGAGATATCTGGGCCTGCATACACACCCCACCCCTGCATCCATGACAACACTATGCCGTGCTCATAACAACAGCTCATTCAGACCTATCTAAATGGAAGGGGTATGGCCTCTTTTGGCTGGGCCTCCTGGCAGCAGTCAAAATGACTCTTCTACTGAAGGTTTTATATGTCATGTAGACGTTGCTGCTCCATCTCCCCTACAGACGCTAGATAATTTGCAGAGTATTATATGGGAGCTCCTTTGGGACAGAAAGAAAGTGAGTATGGTAAAGGCACAGGCGTATTTGCCCCATAGGAGGGATGGCAGGAGGTCCCCCACCTAATGAGCTACTATTATGATGCACAACTGCACTACATGGTGGAATGGTCCCGCCCAAATACTGAAAAACATTGGTGCTTTATTGACCAGTGGTAGTAGGCATACGCCTTTGAAAAGTGCCTGGTTACCAAAGGCATGTCGACTACTTGGAATATACATCTCCCCCATACTACGTGCCACTGTTGGGGTATGGGACAGGGTACAAACACTGAAGTGTCTGTCTACTCCTATCTCCCCTAGACACCAATAATAGGAAATCCAGACTTTCCCCCCGCACTGACTGATTACTCCTGTGATACGTGGCAAGAGGCTAACTGTAAGAGTGGGCAACCTTTTTGACGCTGACATCCTTATAGAATTCTTCTGACGTCAGTCAGACTACGGACTACCACCAGCGACCCATTGGCAATAAATAGCGGTCCAACACTGAGTACCTCTGCCTTCAATTAGCCCCCACACCTGCAGACCCCTTACTCAGTTTGAGAAGTGGCTTCTCACTCGCTCATCCAATAAAGGTCTCCTCCATGACATATATGCCTTCCTTATCATACCACTGAACTTCCTAAAGCACCTGCATGATACAGCTGGGATACTGAATGCAAACACACTTTCACAGAGAGAGTGACTTGACATACTCCATTGTGCCCGTGCTTAGGCTCATATCATGTCTAGTAAGAAAATGTTCTTCAAGATGACCCACTACTGGTACTACACCCCTGCAAAGGTTGCACACTGGAAACTGGGAGGAGACAGCGCATGCTGGCAGCGATGTGGACAGATGGGTACACTTACTCATATCCTATGGCAGTGTCCTAAAATATGTTATTTTTGGCAGGAAGCACGAGCCACAATAGATGACATATATAACACAGCCATGCCCAGATTACCCAGTTAAGTCTTACTAGGACTCCCAAAACCACTAGCATATCCTCTAAAGTCCACTAAAGGCCTCACAATCACACTGGTGCTAGGGGCTGCTAAGCAGCTCTTGCTCTCTCGATGGGGTTCGGAATCTGTTGCAACCCTTGCAGACTGGCTCCACAAACTATGGGACTTAGTGGTGTTGGAGAAACTTACGGCAGTTGTGACACATTCGCTGCCACCATTTGACAAGACATGGGGGCCTTGTATTTGTTGTCTCTCGGACGAGTTCTGAGAAGTGACATGCCCACTATACTTGCGAATCCTGGACTTAACACACGACAGGTACCAGACCTAACTGGATGGAAGTCAATTTTATATACCCTGATTATTGCCTCCCACTTCCAGTCATTCCCTTCCATCTTAGAATATCTTTGATGCCTTATTCTTTTCACTAGTTGTCATTAGGTGTCCAACACTGACCTATCCCCACACCCCTCATTTTCTCTCCTTAAACCTCTCCTTTCCCTCCCTTCTTGAAATTGGTTGATATTTACCCGCTCACCAATGGCTGTAGGTGGCATGATTGTTGTAGTTGTTGACTGCACTTATAAAGACAATAAAAGAGATCTTAAACATAAAAACGAATACCTCAGAATGTTTAATGAAAAGTGCACAGTATTTGCCATTTTTTCTCTAATGTTCTTTTGAGGGTGGGGAGGGGGTGGCACTCCCTCAAGTCCCATTGTAGTGGTCATGCTTGTTCGCTTTGTAACCTATGGGGACTAGTCTGTCAAAATTTGCCAGGGCTGATTTTTGTTCCCAGTACAGCCCTGCTGGTGACTGGATAGTGTCTTTGGACTTTTGAAGGATGTATATTTTCAGATAGCCTTTTTTCAGTCCCTCAGACACTACCTGTGAATCAGGTTGTGGTCTGAACACTTCCAACTCATTGTGCTGCTTTTTGGCCTTACCATGGCTCCTCTGGTGTTTTCACAAAAGTAATGGCATTAGTTGAAGATCAGCTTTAGATGTTGGGAATACATGTGTTTTTGTATCTCAATGACTAGCTCCTTAATTCCTGCTTGTTGCAGCCAGTCACAAACCAACTCCCAAGGATGGCTGTGCTCTTGGCCTCCTTGGGTTTTTCAGCAGCTAGTCAAAGTCTCACCAGTGCCCTGTGTAGGGGGATTCCCTTCATAGGGGCTTCCCTTCATAGGGGCTATCCTGGACATCATCATATGAGTCACATGTTTTGAACTCACTCCTGGGTCTCTGCATCAAAGGTTCTGAGGCTTCTTGGGCTCTTTGCCTTGTGCATTTCTCTTGTTCTGTGTACCAGATAGCGTATGAAGGCCCTGCAGTGGAATCTGAGGTTTTAGTGGGCCCATCAACAAGGCTGTTTTTCTGATTCCATTCAGTTCTCTCAGGAGACAGCTCAGGATCTGCTGTGGTGGCAGGCAAACACCCACCTGATCTGCAGCATGTCACTCCCCCTACTCCACCCAGAGTTCATGGTTGTGACACCGGGTAGGGGTGGGTGAAAAATTCTGCTCCACTGGTGGAGTTCAGAGTTTTGCCCACTCCACTATAAGCGCAGTGTTTTGGCAAGACTCTGCGAACCTCTGCATGGCAACGTTTTTGTCTTGCGCGCGGCTTGCCAACGTTAATTTGGCAAGCGTGAATTTCCGTGCCCTGGCATGATTTATGGGCGCTAGAATGCCTGTCGGCGACATTTCTCAATGCGGGTGGTCATGGCAGGTTGTTACCGTTCATGTTGAGAAAGTTGTCGCTTGACTAGAAAATCTACTCAAACAGCAGAAAAAAGCAGTGCTCTCTGGGTGCCTTGTGGTGCTGTTTGTGGCGATTTTACAGAGTGGAAAAAGATCCCAGTGCTAAAAATCAGCACGAGCAGCACAACGTGCCCAAATTCTGCCCATTTGCGTACATCTGTGGAATCTTCCTTAGTTTTGATCTAGCTCTGCCAAATTCAGTGGAGTTGCGCACAGGCCTACAATCGGATCAGTGCTTGGTTGGAGGGATCATTTTGGGGAGCTGGAGATCAGAGGTCTCTGTCTCCAGCAGAGGACCAGTTCCAAATGATTTTTTGAAGCTTTGTGTAATTTGGCTGGCCCCGAGTGCCTTCACACCATCATGGGAGGATGTTGCAGGGGTCCTGACAGAAAACATGACCTCCATGTGGTACCCCAACAAGCAGGGTGGAGTGAGATTCTGGATACTGGGCAGGAGGCCTTGATCCTTTGGAGATGGCTGGACCAGCAGCTGATCTTTCTTTTGGCCAACCAACTGGCATGATCCCTGAATACCAAAGTGGTCGGGAGTAGCAGGTGTCAGATGGTTGAACACAAATGGCATCTCCACCTGGAGGTAGCACTAGCCATCTTCGGACAGTGTGCCCCAGTGCTAGATCTCTTTGCCACTACCAGGGGCGCACAGAGTAAACGTTTTGGCTCACTAGAGTTCCCTCCAGGAGAGTCAGTGGAAGACACATTCTATCTGGTGGGGCACTAATTTCCTTTACACCATTACCACCATTAACTCTCCTGTCTCAAGTTCTGAAGAAAATCAGAACGGACCAGGCCGAAGCCATCTTGATTACCACTGATTCAACTCCCTCTTGGGGAAGACTGCCTATCTCCTACACCCAAATCTCCATAACCTACACCTCCTCCTGTGGAGATTGAGTAGCGACAGCTGAGTTGCTTTGGTTTGCTGCCCGAGGGAGTGGATGTCATTCTAGCAGCCAGACCTTCAATAAAATCCATTTACACAGGATCCTGGGAGGCATTTATGGTCTGGTGTAGGACCAGTGATCTAGATACTCTGCAGGCCAAACATTCTGGTGTATTGTAGTTTGTTTTGCCATTAGTCTTACAGGCAAAACAATTAAAGGTTACTTGTCAGCCATTTTGTCTTTTTTATATTTACCAGGTCAACCTTTCCTTTTTAAGTTACTTGTTGTGATATGTTTGCTTTCTTACTGACTTGCATGTTTCCTCCATAATCATTTGTAATGTCTCAGTGAGATCTTAATTTGGTTATCAAATTCCTTATGCACTCACTTTTTGGACAGACACAGCTGTTTTCTATGGCTGCTGAAGATCAAAACACATTTCATTGCACTCACTTCTGCATGTTGTGGGAGTGAACTGCAGGCCCCTTTGGTCCAACACCCCTATGCCACTTTCTGTCCAGTAAAATTGGTGCCAAGGACTTGGACCTCCTTGCTTCCAAAGGTAATGTCACTCTTTTATGTCAGACGGTGAATTACTATAAGGGCCTTCTTGACTCCAGATGAACAAGAGCGAAGGCTTTACTAGCTTGACTAAAAAAAAGTTTGGAGCCTTTATATTTGACTGTACACTTCGTGAATGACCAGTTCTTTCCTGGTTTCACTGGGACCAAGAAAGCCAGAGTGGTACAGAAGGTGACTTTGTTGAGGTGGATAGCCCTTTCTATATTGTGTATACTCTAACTGCAGTTTCCTCACTGCCCTCCATCCTCCACCAGTAGTGTCTGCTAGGTACTACTCAGAGCAGTACCCTAAGGAGTACTGTGACTTCTGATGTGACCTTCCTGGACACCACCACCATAGGGATGAGTACTCCAGGGAAAATAGACCATTTTATGGTCCTATCCATTGCACTAGGGAACCTCTCATTGTACTGGTTCCAGTCTATTTACTCCACTTACTGCATCAAAGGATGTGCATTTTCCTTGGCACGCTTCTGCGGTTGGTACTTATTGTAGTATCTCCTCAACTTTCAGCTACTATATCAGCCCCTGCCATCATAGATGCTTTTCACATACTTATTTTGACTCTGATTCCTAAGCTAAAGGCAGAGATACTGGGCACCTTTGAGTGAATCCTCCTCAACTGGGCAAGGTGTAGAGGTCGAAAACAAAAGAGTACAGTTCTTATCATAGTACTACTACCTAAAAGGAAAGTAAATACATAATATGTATGCATATGTCAGTGCGTGTCTGGGTACATTTATGTATTGTTCGGAAATAGGCTGCTTACGCCAGGTTTCTTTTGTTAGCTGCTGAAGGTAGAGCTTTTCACCGCTGCCCTGCTTAAACTCATTTTGATCCTTTATAGGAACACTCCTATGTAAAGCCTCCAAAATAAATGTGACATTCTTAGTGTATTTTGCACATGCTGACAATGTTTTGTGTGAACAAAATTGCCATATGGTTTCCGGTTTAGGCTGCTTAAGCTGAAGGGAAGTTTTCAGATTCCTTGCTTAATTTTAACTGTGGCTATGGCTGTGGTGTGTAGCTTCAGGCCAACCTTTGCACATCTCTGAAGTGCTTCAAATCAATGGATTTCATCTGTGTGTTGTAAACATGGGGTTTCTAGTGAGTAGGCCTCCCCTGCTCCTCAAAATGTTAAGATGAGAAAGGTATTTACATTCTCCCTAATTATGCAAGTTGAACAAAAGCAACAAATCACACAGAGGCATGCTGTCATTTGGAAAATTACCTCAGGATCCTCTGATCGATAGGTGTGTACCACCTGGCTCAGCTACGCACTAATCTATAATGTGATGCCACATGGCAAATAATACGCTTTGGGCTCACTGGTTAAAGGAAGTAGGATGAACAATGTCTGGGGATCTATAGTTTATTCACTCTAATAATGTTCATTATCACAGTAATATTAATTATTATGATAACCCTTATTCGTGTGTTTGTCATAACATAGCACATAATGCATTTCCATTATTATAACATTTCAAGTTGTGTGTACTGATTCTGGAAGTTCAAGGCAGGTGTCTCTTATCTATGTCCTACAACAATAAGAGATTACCTGGCAAGCCTGCTGATTCACCCCCTTATATTTGTACGTTCGATGGCATGTGTAGCTGCAGATACACATGCTGTGCACAGTCCGCCATCTGGTGTTGGGCTCGGAGTGTTACAAGTTGTTTTTCTTCGAAGAAGTCTTTTCGAGTCACGAGTCTGAGGGACTCCTCCCATTTCGAGTCCATTGCGCATGGGCGTCGACTCCATCTTAGATTGTTTTGCCCGCAGAGGGTGAGGTAGGAGTTGTGTATGCTAGTAATAGTGCCCATGCAATGGAGTGAGTGCGTATGTACATAATAAAGTTTTAAGTAATATATTTACAAATGTACAAATGTTTAAGATCTACTTCTAAACGGCTACAGGCTCCCAGGGAGGCGGGTGGGCGCATGTGAATCTGCAGCGACTAATGCCACGAACAGATGTACACTGGGTAAGTGACATTTTCCGTTCGATGGCATGTGTAGCTGCAGATACACATGCTGTGCATAGACTAGTAAGCAGTTATCTCCCCAAAAGCGGTGGTTCAGCCTGTAGGAGTTGAAGTAGTTTGAAATAATGTTCTTAATACAGCTTGACCTACTGTTGCTTGTTGTGCAGTTAGAACATCTACACAGTAGTGCTTGGTAAATGTATGAGGCGTAGACCATGTTGCTGCCTTACATATTTCGTTCATTGGAATATTTCCTAGAAAGGCCATGGTAGCACCTTTCTTTCTGGTTGAGTGTGCCTTTGGTGTAATAGGCAGTTCTCATTTAGCTTTAAGATAGCAGGTTTGAATGCACTTAACTATCCATCTAGCAATGCCTTGTTTTGAAATTGGATTTCCTGTATGAGGTTTTTGAAAGGCTATAAATAATTGTTTTGTCTTTCGAATTAGTTTTGTTCTGTCAATGTAGTACATTAGTGCTCTTTTGATGTCTAATGTATGTAGTGCTCTTTCGGCTACCGAATCTGGTTGTGGGAAGAACACTGGTAATTCTACCGTTTGATTTAGGTGGAACGGTGAGATTACTTTTGGTAAAAATTTAGGATTGGTCCGTAGAACAACTTTATTTTTGTGTATTTGAATAAATGGTTCTTGAATGGTAAATGCTTGAATCTCACTCACTCTTCTTAGAGATGTGATGGCAATTAAAAATGCAACTTTCCACGTTAAGTATTGCATTTCACAAGAGTGCATGGGCTCAAAAGGTGGACCTATGAGTCGTGTTAGGACAATGTTGAGGTTCCATGAAGGAACTGGTGGTGTTCTTGGTGGTATAATTCTCTTTAGGCCTTCCATAAACGCCTTTATGACTGGTATCCTAAACAATGAAATTGAGTGCGTAATTTGTAGGTAAGCAGAAATTGCCGTAAGATGTATTTTAATGGAAGAGAAAGCTAGGTTCGATTTTTGCAAATGTAGTAAGTATCCTACTATTTCTTTTGCAGATGCGTGTAAAGGTTGAATTTGATTATTATGGCAGTAATAAACACATCTTTTCCACTTATTTGCATAGCAGTGTCTAGTGGTAGGTTTTCTAGCTTGTTTAATGACCTTCATACATTCCTGTGTGAGGTCTAAGTGCCCGAATTCTAGGATTTCAGGAGCCAAATTGCTAGATTCAACGATGCTGGATTTGGATGTCGGATCTGTTGTTTGTGTTGTGTTAACAGATCTGGTCTGTTGGGTAGTTTGACATGAGGTACTACTGAAAGGTCTAGTAGTGTTGTGTACCAAGGTTGCCTTGCCCATGTTGGTGCTATTAGTATGAGTTTGAGTTTGTTTTGACTCAACCTGTTTACTAGATATGGAAGGAGAGGGAGAGGGGGAAAAGCGTACGCAAATATCCCTGACCAGTTCATCCATAGAGCATTGCCTTGGGATTGATCTTGTGGGTACCTGGATGCGAAGTTTTGGCATTTTGAGTTTTTTTTTGTTGCAAATAGATCTATTTGAGGTGTTCCCCAAATTTGAAAGTAATTGTTTAGTATTTGGGGGTGAATTTCCCATTCGTGGGTTTGTTGGTGATCTCCAGAGAGATTGTCTGCCAACTGGTTCTGAATCCCTGGAATAAATTGTGCTATTAGGCGAATGTGGTTGTGAATCGCCCAATGCCATATTTTTTGTGTTAGGAGGCACAACTGTGTTGAGTGTGTCCCTCCTTGTTTGTTTAGATAATACATTGTTGTCATGTTGTCTGTTTTGACAAGAATATATTTTTGGGTTATTATGGGTTGAAATGCTTTCAGCGCTAGAAATACTGCTAACAGTTCTAAGTGATTTATGTGAAACTGCCTCTGATGTATGTCCCATTGTCCTTGGATGCTGTGTTGATTGAGGTGTGCTCCCCACCCTGTCATGGAAGCATCCGTTGTTATGACGTATTGTGGCACTGGGTCTTGGAAAGGCCGCCCTCTGTTTAAATTTGTACTGTTCCACCATAGAAGCGAGATGTATGTTTGGCGGTCTATCAACACCAGATCTAGAAGTTGACCCTGTGCTTGTGACCATTGTGATGCTAGGCACTGTTGTAAGGGCCGCATGTGCAATCTTGCCTTTGGGACGATGGCTATGTATGAAGACATCATGCCTAGGAGTTTCATTACCATTTTGACTTGTATCTTTTGTGTTGGATACATGGCCTGTATTACCTTGTGAAATGTTTGAACCCTTTGTGGACTTGGAGTGGCAATCCCTTTTGCTGTGTTGATTGTCGCTCCTAAGTATTGCTGTGTTTGACACGGCAAAAGGTGTGACTTCGCGTAGTTGATCGAGAAACCTAGCCTGTGAAGGGTCTGTATGACGTAGTTTGTGTGCTGTGAACATTGTCTTAGCGTGTTGGTTTTGATTAACCAGTCGTCTAAGTACAGGAACACATGTATTTGCTGCCTTCTGATATGTGCAGCTACTACTGCCAGGCATTTTGTAAAAACTCTTAGCGAATGGCAACACTTTGAATTGGTAATGTATTCCTTGGAATACGAACCTTAGGTATTTCCTGTGTGAAGGATGCATTGGTATATGGAAATACGCATCTTTTAGATCGAATGTTGTCATGTAGTCTTGCTGTTTGAGCAGTGGGATTACGTCTTGTAACGTGACCATGTGAAAGTGGTCTGATTTGATGTAGGTATTTAGTGTTCTGAGATCTAGTATTGGTCTCAGAGTTTTGTCCTTTTTGGGTATTAGAAAGTACAGTGAGTAAACTCCTGTGTTTTTCTGTTGAATTGGAACTAATTCTATTGCGTCCTTTTGTAGCAATGCTTGAACTTCTAGTCCTAGAAGATCTATATGTTGTTTTGACATATTGTGTGTTTTCGGTGGGACGTTTGGAGGGAATTGGCGAAATTCTATGCAATAACCATGCTGGATAATTGCTAAGACCCAAGTGTCTGTTGTTATTTCCTCCCAAAGTTTGTAAAATTGGCTTAGTCTTCCCCCCACAGGTGTTATGTGATGGGGGTGTGTGACTTGCGAGTCACTGCTTATTTTGAGTGGTTTTGGGGCCTTGGAATTTTCCTCTATTTTTTGGGAATTGGCCCCCTCTAAATTGCCCCCGAAAACCTCCCCTTTGATATTGACCCTGGTAGGTAGGCCTTGTTTGTGAGGTTGTGGTTTCTGTGGGTTGACCTCGAAACCCTCCCCTAAAAGGTGTTTTCCGAAATGTGCCTCTGCTCTGCGGGGAGTAGAGTGCGCCCATGGCTTTGGCTGTATCGGTGTCCTTTTTGAATTTTTCGATGGCAGTGTCTACCTCCGGCCCAAACAATTGCTGTTCATTAAACGGCATATTGAGCACAGCCTGCTGGATTTCCGGTTTGAACCCAGAAGTGCGCAGCCATGCGTGCCTTCGTATTGTGACTGCAGTGTTTATTGTCCTTGCAGCTGTATCTGCTGCATCCATGGAAGACCGTATCTGATTATTTGAGATACTTTGTCCCTCTTCCACCACCTGTTGCGCTCTTTTTTGGAACTCCTTGGGTAAGTGTTCGATGAAATGTTGCATTTCATCCCAGTGAGCTCTGTCGTATCTTGCCAAAAGTGCTTGTGAATTGGCAACACGCCACTGATTTGCTGCTTGTGCTGCAACCCTTTTTCCCGCAGCATCAAATTTGCGGCTCTCCTTGTCTGGAGGTGGTGCGTCACCTGAGGTATGAGAGTTGGCTCTCTTACGAGCTGCCCCCACAACTACTGAGTCTGGTGTTAGTTGTGTTGTAATATATATTGGATCTGTGGGCGGTGGCTTATATTTTTTCTCCATCCTTGGAGTTATGGCTCTGCCTTTAACTGGATCCTGAAAAATTTGTTTTGAATGTCTTAGCATTCCTGGGAGCATGGGAAGGCATTGATACTGGCTATGGGTGGAGGATAGGGTGTTAAAGAGAAAGTCATCCTCAATTAGTTCCGAATGTAAGGAGACATTGTGAAACCTGGCTGCCCTTGCGACCACCTGTGTATAGGATGTACTGTCCTCAGGTGGTGACGGTTTTGTAGGATAAGAGTCTGGGCTATTGTCAGACACTGGAGCATCGTAGAGGTCCCATGCATCGGGATCATCCTGACTCATTGTGGTATGAGCTGGTGAGTGCATCAGTGGTGGAGTTGTTGCTGGTGATGCATGTATTGATGGTGGTGGAGACGGTGGTGGGGTTGTTTTCCTTGCCACCTTTGCTTGTGGTTGCGTGTCCTTTTGTTGAAAGGCAAGTTTCCTTTTTATTTTGATTGGGGGAAGAGTGGTTAACTTCCCTGTGTCCTCATGAATATGAAGCCTTCTTTGAGTGTAGTCAGGCTCTACAGCTTGAAGCTCCTCTCCAAATCTGTGTAATTGGGAGGTTAATCCTTGTTCCTCTGTATAGGAACTAGTTTTCGGCTCCGAGGCTGGCTGTTTCGGAACCGAAACCTTTTCAGAAGTCTTTTTAGGCTCCGAAGAAACCTTCTTTGTTTTCGGCGTGGTGTCTCGGTGCCGAAATTCTTCGGTGCCGCTGTCTCTGTGCCGAAGTTTCTCGGAGCCGCTGTCTTGGCTCCGAGGTTGCTGTGTGGCGGTATCTCGACCGGAGTCGGATGACTTCGACACCAGCATGCCCTTTTTCGGTGCCTTGGATCGGTCACCTAGTTTTCGGGTTAAGCCATGGCCTGTTGGCGGTGGCCTCCCCTGGGCTTTTGTGGACCTCTCGTGAGTCTTGATTTTCGACGTCTTACTCACGGTTTGGTGTGTTTCTTTGGCGTCGAGTTCTTCAGAATACGACTCGCGGATGGAGAAAGCTTCTTCTTCCTCCTCGAAACGATCTTGACCTGTCGGCGTGGACGCCATTTGTAGTCTCCTGGCTCTTCGGTCTCTCAGCGTCTTCCTCGACCGAAACGCTCGACAGGCTTCACAAGTATCCTCCTTGTGCTCGGGGGACAGGCACAAGTTACAGACCAGATGGTGATCCGTATACGGATACTTGTGATGGCATTTTGGGCAGAAGCGGAATGGGGTCCGTTCCATGAGCCTTGAAGTCGCACATGGCCGGGCCGACCAGGCCCCGACGGGGGATCGAAAAAAAACCAAAGGGCCACCGGAGCTCTTCAGAATTCGGTGTCGATTTGTTCTAACTAACCCGATACCGAACGCAAACAATACCGACGTTTTTTTCCGAGATTCTAACTAACTTTCCGACCCGAAACACGGAGCGAAAAGGAACACGTCCGCACCCGATGGCGGAAAAAAACAATCTAAGATGGAGTCGACGCCCATGCGCAATGGACTCGAAATGGGAGGAGTCCCTCGGTCTCGTGACTCAAAAAGACTTCTTCGAAGAAAAACAACTTGTAACACTCCGAGCCCAACACCAGATGGCGGACTGTGCACAGCATGTGAATCTGCAGCGTCTAATGCCACGAACAGATGTACACTGGGTAAGTGACATTTTCCATACTACTCAAATTAAGTCTAGTTTTCTTTTTTCCATTGAGGTAATCTCATGGGTGTGACATTGAAAGGGTAAGGAGGTACATGACTGGCACCCGTTTCAGCATCTTTATTTTGTCTTTAGTCTTCTGCATTGAGGTCCACTAGTAGCATTGATTACTGGCCTTTCTCAAGACTTCTCCTATTCCTGAAACTAGCTCTCCTCTTATAATTCTTCAGTTCTGTTGTTTCATTCTTTACTCTTTCTTTGCTGTTTTCTTTAATATATTCCACCTTGGGGGGTTGGGGGGGTTGCCCCCAATTCTTCCCTTTTCAGTACCAAGGTTGGGATTAACCTTCTAAATCAATCCCCTTGGGGCAGAAAGTACAATTCATACTGGTCTCTCACTTAGTATATGTAAATAAATGTTTTAGTGCTAAGGCACCAAGTGAGTGGTAGTGGGTGTGCTCTTACCACAGGAGCTATGTAGACATACCAGAATCTGAGCGGTTTAGGTTCAGCATTTCTCTTTGGTGACCCTGCCTCTTTTATTGATTTGCAGTTTTGTATAGCACAAAGTACACAAAGGGGAGTCATAGCACTTTATAAGTGCATTGTGAATGTTACACATAAGGCTAAAAAATGGAGAATTATTTCCCTGTCATAAAACTGTTATATTTAGGTAAACATGTGTTCGATGGCATCTGTCGCTGTAGATACGCATGTTCTGCAATAGCTCGCCATCTGGTGTTGGGCCGGAGTGTTACAAGTTGTTTTTCTTCGAAGAAGTCTTTCGAGTCACGGGACCGAGTGACTCCTCCTTTTGTCTCCATTGCGCATGGGCGTCGACTCCATCTTCGATTGTTTTTTTTTCCGCCATCGGGTTCGGACGTGTTCCTGTCGCTCCGAGTTTCGGAACGGAAAATTAGCTAATTTCGGAAGATTTTCGTCGGTATTGTTGCGTTCGGGATCGGCGTACTTAGATTCCACACCGCATCGAAGATCGAAGAGCTCCGGTGCCCTTCGGGGTAGTTTTTCGATCCCCCGTCGGGGCCTGGTCGGCCCGACCGCGTGCTGAAGAACGCCGATGGAACGGACCCCGTTCCGTTTCTGCCCCAAATGCCACAATAAATACCCCTACACAGACCAACACTTGGTCTGCAACCTGTGCCTGTCACCTGAGCACAGCGAAGACACCTGCGAGGCCTGTCGTGCGTTCCGGTCCCGAAAAACACTCCGAGACCGTCGAGCCAGAAGACTTCAGATGGCGTCCGCACCGACAGCCCAACGGGAGTTCGAGGAACAGGAAGAGGAAGGTACCTTCTCGATCCAAGACTCAGACTCCGAAGGATTCGACGATACACAAACCGTGAGTAAGACGTCGAAAACCACACAGAGAAACATTTACAAGGCCCAGGGGACGCCACTGCCATCCGGCCATGGCTCCACCCATAAATTCGGTGACCGACCGTCGGCACCGAAAAAGGCCCAAACAGTGCCGAGGTCGTCCGACTCCGGTCGAGACACCGGCACGCAGCCTTCTCGGGACCGAGAAAGTGCTGGAGACAAGCCTCGACACCGAGATGCCGGTGTGGACACGGCTCGACGCCGAGACAGCGGCACCGAAGCAGATCGACGCCGAGAGGTTTCGGCCCCGAAAAAGAAAAAAGTCACCTCGGAGCCGAAAAAACACGCAGACAGGGTTTCGATGCCGAAACAAACTGCAAGCGACCCAGCTTCAGGCTCTTATACAGAAGAGCACTCGCTAACCTCCCAAATGCAAAAGCATAGGTTTGAGGAAGAGCTACAAGCAACTGATGTGGACCATACGCAAAAGCGTATCTTCATACAGCAGGGGACAGGAAAAATAAGCACCCTTCCCCCCATTAGGAGAAAGAGAAGGTTGGAGTTCCAGACTGAACAGACACCACAACCAAAAGTGGTGAAAAGAGTTACCCCACCACCCTCTCCTCCGCCCGTGATTAACGTCTCACCAGCACAAACTCCATCACTCTCCCCAGCTCACACCACCATGAGCCAGGGTGACCAAGATCAGGACGCATGGGACCTATACGACGCCCCAGTGTCAGATAATAGTCCGGAGGCATACCCTACGAAGCCATCTCCACCAGAAGACAGCACCGCGTATTCTCAAGCGGTGGCTAGAGCAGCACAATTTCACAACGTAAGCCTCCACTCAGAACAGGTCGAGGATGATTTTTTATTCAACACACTCTCCTCCACCCACAGCTCATACCAAAGCCTGCCTATGCTCCCTGGTATGCTCCGGCACGCAAAAGACATCTTTAAGGAGCCGGTCAAAAGTAGGGCAATCACACCAAGGGTGGAAAAAAAGTATAAGGCGCCTCCTACAGACCCGGTTTTCATCACTACACAGCTGCCACCAGACTCTGTCGTTGTAGGAGCAGCTAGGAAAAGGGCCAACTCTCACACATCTGGAGATGCACCACCCCCAGATAAAGAAAGCCGCAAGTTCGATGCAGCTGGTAAAAGAGTCGCAGCACAAGCTGCAAACCAGTGGCGCATCGCGAACTCCCAGGCACTACTTGCGCGCTATGACAGAGCCCACTGGGACGAGATGCAACATCTCATTGAACATCTGCCCAAGGACTTACAAAATAGGGCAAAACAAGTGGTTGAGGAGGGACAGACCATTTCCAACAACCAGATCCGCTCCTCCATGGACGCTGCAGATACAGCTGCACGGACAATTAATACATCTGTAACTATCAGAAGGCATGCATGGCTCCGAACGTCTGGATTTAAACCAGAGATTCAACAAGCAGTTCTCAATATGCCTTTTAATGAAAAACAACTGTTCGGTCCAGAAGTGGACACAGCGATTGAGAAACTCAAAAAAGATACGGACACTGCCAAAGCCATGGGCGCACTCTACTCCCCGCAGAGCAGAGGGAATTACAGCACATTCCGTAAAACGCCCTTTCGAGGGGGGTTTCGGGGTCAAAGCACACAAGCCAGCACCTCACAAGCAACACCGTCCAGTTACCAGGGACAGTATAGAGGAGGTTTTCGGGGACAATATAGAGGAGGGCAATTCCCTAGAAATAGAGGAAGATTTCAGAGCCCCAAAACCCCTACTACTAAACAGTGACTCACATGTCACTCACCCCCTCCACACAACACCAGTGGGGGGAAGAATAGGTCATTATTACAAAGCATGGGAGGAAATCACTACAGACACTTGGGTTCTAGCAATTATCCAACATGGTTATTGCATAGAATTTCTACAATTCCCTCCAAACATACCACCAAAAGCACAAAATTTAACGACACACCATTCCAATCTCCTGGAGATAGAAGTGCAGGCACTATTGCAAAAGAATGCAATCGAATTAGTGCCAAACACACAAATAAACACAGGAGTTTACTCACTGTACTTTCTGATACCAAAGAAGGACAAAACGCTGAGACCAATCCTAGACCTCAGAGTAGTGAACACTTTCATCAAATCAGACCACTTCCACATGGTCACACTACAAGAAGTATTGCCATTGCTAAAACTACACGACTACATGGCAACTTTAGACCTCAAGGATGCTTATTTCCATATACCAATACACCCATTGCACAGGAAATACCTAAGGTTTGTATTCAAAGGAATACATTACCAATTCAAGGTACTGCCTTTCGGATTAACAACCGCACCAAGAGTCTTTACCAAATGTCTAGCGGTAGTCGCTGCACACATAAGAAGGCAGCAAATACATGTGTTCCCATATTTGGACGACTGGCTAATCAAGGCCCATTTGTTCATAGAGTGCTCAAATCACACAAATCAGATCATACAAACCCTCTTCAAACTCGGGTTCACCGTCAACTTTACAAAATCCAACATTCTGCCGCGCAAGGTACAACAATACCTAGGAGCCATAATAGACACATCAAAGGGAGTAGCCACTCCAAGTCCACAAAGAATTCTAAATTTCAACACCATCATACAACGCATGTATCCAACACAAAAGATACAAGCAAAGATGGTATTACAACTCCTAGGCATGATGTCTTCATGCATAGCCATTGTCCCAAACGCAAAACTGCACATGAGGCCCTTACAACAATGCCTAGCATCACAGTGGTCTCAAGCACAGGGTCACCTTCTAGATCTGGTGTTAATAGACCGCCAAACTTACCTCTCGCTTCTGTGGTGGAACAACATAAATTTAAACAAGGGGCGGCCTTTCCAAGACCCAGTGCCACAATACGTAATAACAACAGATGCTTCCATGACAGGGTGGGGAGCACACCTCGATCAACACAGCATACAAGGACAATGGAACGTACATCAAACAAAACTGCATATCAATCACCTAGAACTTCTAGCAGTTTTTCAAGCACTAAAAGCTTTCCAACCAATAATAGTTCACAAATACATTCTCGTCAAAACAGACAACATGACAACAATGTATTATCTAAACAAGCAGGGGGGGACGCACTCCACGCAGTTAAGCCTGCTAGCACAAAAGATTTGGCGTTGGGCAATTCACAACCAAATTCGCCTAATAGCACAATTTATACCAGGGATCCAAAATCAACTCGCAGACAATCTCTCTCGAGATCACCAACAGGTCCACGAATGGGAAATTCACCCCCAAATTCTGAACACTTATTTCAAACTCTGGGGAACACCTCAGATAGACTTGTTTGCGACAAGGGAGAACGCAAAATGCCAAAACTTCGCATCCAGATACCCACACGAACAATCCCAAGGCAATGCCCTATGGATAAAATGGTCAGGGATATTTGCTTACGCTTTTCCTCCTCTCCCTCTCCTTCCTTACCTGGTAAACAAACTCAGTCAAAGCAAACTCAAACTCATATTGATAGCACCAACTTGGGCAAGGCAACCCTGGTACACAACGCTGCTAGACCTATCAGTGGTACCCTGCATCAAATTGCCCAACAGGCCAGATCTGTTGACACAGCACAACCAAAAGATCAGACACCCAGATCCAGCATCGCTGAATCTAGCAATCTGGCTCCTGAAATCCTAGAATTCGGGCACTTACAACTTACCCAAGAATGTATGGAAGTCATAAAACAAGCCAGAAGGCCATCCACCAGGCACTGCTATGCAAGTAAATGGAAGAGGTTTGTTTGCTACTGCCATATTAATCAAATACAACCATTACACACAACTCCAGAACATGTAGTGGGTTACTTGCTTCACTTACAAAATCTAACCTGGCTTTCTCTTCCATTAAAATACACCTTGCAGCAATATCTGCATACCTGCAGACTACCTATTCAACTTCCCTATATAAGATACCAGTCATTAAAGCATTCATGGAGGGCCTTAGGAGAATTATACCACCAAGAACACCACCTGTTCCTTCATGGAACCTAAATGTTGTCCTAACTAGACTTATGGGTCCACCTTTTGAACCCATGCACTCCTGCGACATACAGTTCCTAACCTGGAAGGTGGCATTTCTCATCGCCATTACTTCCCTAAGAAGAGTAAGCGAGATTCAGGCGTTTACAATACAGGAACCTTTTATACAACTACACAAAAATAAAGTCGTCCTAAGGACCAATCCTAAATTTTTGCCAAAGGTTATTTCACCGTTCCATCTAAATCAAACAGTGGAACTTCCAGTGTTTTTTCCACAGCCAGATACCGTAGCTGAAAGGGCACTACATACATTAGATGTCAAAAGAGCATTGATGTATTACATTGACAGAACAAAAAACATCAGAAAGACTAAACAACTATTTATTGCATTTCAAAAACCTCATGCAGGAAACCCAATATCAAAACAAGGTATAGCCAGATGGATAGTTAAATGCATCCAAATCTGCTACCTTAAAGCTAAACGACAGCTGCCCATTACACCAAGGGCACACTCAACCAGAAAGAAAGGTGCTACCATGGCCTTTCTAGGAAACATCCCAATGCAAGAAATATGTAAGGCAGCCACATGGTCTACGCCTCACACATTTACCAAGCACTACTGTGTAGACGTGTTATCCGCACAACAAGCCACAGTAGGTCAAGCCGTATTAAGAACATTATTTCAGACTACTTCCACTCCTACAGGCTGATCCACCGCTTTTGGGGAAATAACTGCTTACTAGTCTATGCAGAACATGCGTATCTAAAGCGACAGATGCCATCGAACTGAAAATGTCACTTACCCAGTGTACATCTGTTCGTGGCATCAGTCGCAGTAGATTCGCATGTGCCCACCCGCCTCCCCGGGAGCCTGTAGCAGTTTGGAAGTTACCTTCAATTATTTATATATGTATCATCTCAACCTTAAATAGGTGCATACTTAGTCACTCCATTGCATGGGCACTATTACTACAATTCAACTCCTACCTCACCCTCTGCGGGGAAAAACAATCGAAGATGGAGTCGACGCCCATGCGCAATGGAGACAAAAGGAGGAGTCACTCGGTCCCGTGACTCGAAAGACTTCTTCGAAGAAAAACAACTTGTAACACTCCGGCCCAACACCAGATGGCGAGCTATTGCAGAACATGCGAATCTACTGCGACTGATGCCACGAACAGATGTACACTGGGTAAGTGACATTTTCATTCACATGCTTGAGCAAAAATAAATGCAGCTAGTGCCTCATGTTGCTTGCCACTTTGTTTTGTACTTTGCTATCATTGCCAAGCCCTTTTGCAGTTATTTATTTTCTACTTTATTTTTATTCAGATTTCTGATGGATCCTTTTATACGCAGAGTTCTCACCTTTAGAACATTCCCCAGGAGCTAGACTGGATCCAGATAATTTCACACCAGTGCTCTTGCATGCTTCTAGGTGGAGCTGCAGCTCCATTTTGGCTTAGTCATGGAGCAGAGCCGCACATAAGCACCACCCATGTACTCTGATGTCATTTTCTTTTTGTTTCAGATCCTCAAATGAAGATCAGGAGCTCCACTCTTCAAAACAAATTCCAGTGAGAAAGGGAATATTGACCCCACTAAAACTACAAGGCTCAAACCATCTGACTGCCATAAACAGATGTTGATGACAGACCTGCCTGAGAAGTGCTTTTGGTGTTTGGGATCGGGACATCACGATACGTTGTTTGGGTAACGTATCCTCATACACCTGAAGGCGATCCAGTGCAGTGAAGAAAAGCTGTCCGTCAGCGAACATAGAAAAAGGCCATGGACCTCACAAAGGTTTTGCTTTAATTTATGGGGGCAGAAGCGTTTCCCTCTCAGGCTCGATTCCAGAACAGGTACTCTTCGTGGTCAAAGCCATTCTGTAAGTCAAAGACCTAGTCAAAAAACAAAAAGAAAACAAGAAGAACTCTATCCCTCCACTCCCTATCTCAAGAGAAGTTGCAAGGGCATCAAGGTGTGATCTTAATCTGCTCCTGATTCTCTATTTACGAGCCAATCCTATAGTTGACTCCAATTGTGCCCCAAGTTCATCAGGCCATCAGTGGCACCGCCGCAACCTGAGGCATTTAAGGAGGCCAGGCTCTGTATTTTTGGCATTCATCTAGCTCCTGCTGGTGTGTCTTCAGGGCCAAAGGATTTTCAGGGCCTTCAGGTAGGTTCCTGCCAGCAGATCTGTTCTCTGTGTCATCTGGGCTTTTGAAACCAGCTTCTGATTCTGCACCAACTGCAGTGCAGACTTCATTCCTGCTCCAAGACCTGCTCTGGTCCCTCTTGTATTGACATCTCTCTTTCAGTCACTGATGCTGGAGGGAGATCCGCTCTGGCGTCTGAGCTGGAACAGTCCTGACCCTGATGAGGTTGCCCTCTAACTCCACCTGACACATAGATTCCTCGAACATTCTGATTTAGACAATACACTGCCTCTACCACAGGGCCATCCTCTGATGCTCTGTCAGCTTTTCTGTTCCCATTCTGACCAGAGATTGCTGTCACTTGGTGATGGTATTGGCGATAATAGGTATGATTTACACCCATATTATGGCAATGACATTTTATACATGGTTTTGCAGTAGGCTAGTGGGTTTGAAACTTTTCCTGATACATGGTTGATTTCCCCACCCACCTCCCCTGCACCCCCGTCCATCTTCAGAAGGGAGTGCTTCCTTTGCTGTTATCAGGCATGCTGCTTAGGTGGTAGACCTACAGATAACTTGGATTCAAGTTAAAACAATGTACAACATGGGTCAGCTTCCTCTGAGTCCTTCCTATCATTACACAAAGCCCTAACTGCTACTTTTATGGGCACTTTGTCTAAGCCTTGTTCTTGCAAACCAGTGAACACAGAGGAGGCCTGATGCCATAGACTGGTGCCTGGTGATTCTGATTTTCTTTCGCTGCATCCTACTCCATAGAGTTTAGTGGTCCCAATTTCCACCAGCAAGGTGAATCCTAATTAATGCTGCACACCCTGTTCTAACAGGAGTTGAAAGGGATTGAGGCATTTGGGAAAGAAATAGTTTCTTCAGCCAGCCTAGCCCTGAGGACTGCGAACACAGTTTGTGTTCTAGGCTGTTACAAGGATGCCATCTGGGACATAGCCAGTGAGATCTTGCTGAAACTCCCAGAAGAGTTTAGGGCATCCTCGACTCAAAAACTTCAAGATGGTTAAGATGCTGCCAAATATTTGATTCTCTTTGCTCTGGACACTAGGAGTTGCTTGGGCAAGCAGTTGACACTAGTGTGGTGATCCATTGTCATGCTTGGATGTGATCCATAGGTTTTTCCGGAGATGGGGAGGCACTCTTTATGGATGTGCTTATGATGACTTCTGCCTATTTGCTGAGAAAGCTGCTTCTGCCCTAGAACGTTTCAAGGCAAGCCACACTACAGAAAATTCATTGCACCTTTTTAACCACTCCCAGACAGGTCTTCATCGTATTTGGCACTTCTGTGGCTACTCCAGAGATTTGGTGTATAGCAAACTCCAGGTCAGTTCATCCAACTCCTGACAGGAACCAGGCAGGCAACACGCAGGTCACAGGTGCCTCGATCTTTCTAGTCCCCTTACCCTTTGGCATCAGCCTCTAATCTTTTTTAGTTTGCCCTTAGCGGCACACAACCACCCTGCGGGGGCAGGATCCAACATTTTTCCTAGAGTGCCAATGCATCATATCCCATGCAGATGCATACACCATATTGTTGGTTAACGTGGTGAACTCAGACCTCACTCCTTTGCTTAGGCTTCATTCTGTAGGAGCTATCTTGTTTCAGGGACTTTCCTCCATCTTACAAAGTCCAGGACATGTGGGCTGTGATTCTGATGTTTCAGTCTTGGCCCTACATCTCAGTGAGATTGTCTGAGGCTTCTTGTCCTGCTTGTCCCCTTCGCCAGGTGGCATATGATGGCTCTGCAGTTGGATCGAATGTCTCAGTGGTCCAAGGGCACATGTCTGATATCATCCACGTTTTGGAGGAACCTGCACAAGATCTGCAGTGGTGGCTGCTCAACTGCTGCCTGACCTCTGTGGCAGACCCATCCCTCTTCCCCACCCAGAGTTGATGATGGTGACAGATGCATCACAGTTGGGGAGGCCATCTGGGACAGATGGCAATAGAGGACTCTGATCTCCAGTGGAAAAACGACCTCCATATCAATCTGTTGAAGATGCTGGCCTGGTGTTGAAGGCCTTCCTATCATTCACCACGGCAAGGCTGCTACACATCCTCACAAACAAAACTACCACCATATGGCACTGTAAGAAGTAGGTAGGGATCCTGGGGCCTTTGCCAGGAGATTGTGTACCAGAGGAGGTGGTTGGAATATCAGGGCATTCCCCTGATTGTGAACCGCCTGGTGGGCTAATTAAAATCCAGGCTGGGCGACCTCAGCCTGCGGTACCTGGCTGATCACAAATGGTGGCTACACACCAAGGTTGTACACACAAGAAGTCTTCCGACAGTGGATAGAATCCTGGCAAGGTCTTTTTGTCATCATTGAGAATGTGCTGTTTCCAAAAGTTTGCACGTTGGAGCTCCACAAAAGTCCTCCCTAGGAAATGCATTTCGGCAGGGATGGCACACAGGATCCCTGTATGCTTTCCCGCTTCTTCCTCTCCTGGCCAGAGTTCTGAAGAAGTTTTGGAAGAACTGTGGTCAACCCACTCTAATAGCCTGGTTCAGGCCAGGAGAATGTGGTACCTGGATCTTCTATGCCTGTGCATCTGCCCTCTGATCCTGCTTCCACTGCTGGAAGATTTTCTGTCTCAGCAGTGGGTAGAGTTCTTCACCCGATCCTGCACAATATTCACCTCCATGTATAGAAATTGAGCAACACCAGTTAATGGCATTTGTATGCCAACCAAAGTTGGCAATGCAATGCAATCCTGCGTGCTAGATGCCTCTTCCATGACACGTTTTTAAGCTGGTCACTGGGACAAATTTGTGGCATGGTGTTGAGTTTGCTGGACAGACCCTATGCAAGTCAAGCTGTTAGATATCCTAGTTGTGTGGTCTGAGGCCTAGCAAGGACTTGCAGTGGGCACAAATAAAAGTGTAAGAAAGCAACCTTTTGGCATGGTTAGCCCCCACTTTTTGCCTGGTTTCTGATGTGGATTCGACTGCTAGAGCACTGGGTTCCTGCTTAACAGGCCCCAGTGCTGGATCTCTTTCCCCAAAACTGCATATTTGTGTTGCACATTTGCCTCACCCTTCAGCACCCACTGAAAGTCCTTAGTAAATGGTACCCAGGGCCTGGGGTACTAAGGAAGATCCCGGAGGGCTGCAGCACCAGTTGTGCCACCCCCAGGGACCCCTGACCAAACCCACACTGTGCTCCTGTTGCAGACTGCGTGCGCTGGGCCAGGCTAAATTATAAACACGACCTGTCAAACACCCGTGTGCCACGGCCCCTATCATTGCATGTGCCAGGTGTAAGTCACCCCTAAGGCAGGGTGCATCAGGGCCCATGTGAGGGCATATATGCACAAGCAGATATGCCCCGGCTATGTTTCTGTCAGTAATACCCTGAAGCCGACACCAGGATGCTTGTTTCTGGTCCAGGGAGGACCTGCCTTGGCAGTTCGGGCTGGACTGTTGCCATGGAAGTATGGTCAAGACTGATTTGCATATGACTGGGTCCAAACTGGGGTGGCATGGTGAGCAAAAGAGCGATAGATTTGGCCCAGATTTGTGACTGGGGGTGAGTATCTAAAAAGTTTCAGCACTCCGTCCATCATCCTTTTGTGTTGCTAAAGTCACCCTAAGTGTCAAGGGTATGCCCAGAAGTGGGTCCCTCGATCACAGTACCACTGGATTCAAGCTAGACTGGCTGATAAGGGGTGATACTCTGAAACCGATCCCAAGATGCTTGCTTCCAGTCCAGGGAGGACCTGGTCTGGTAGTTCAGGCTGGGCTGTTCCCATGGGAAGCAAGATCAAGACTGATTTGAATATAGCTGGGTCTAAACTGGGGTGGCAAGGTGAGCGATGGATTTAACCCAGATCTGTGACTGTGTTTGAAAAGCTTCATCCATCGTCCTTTTGTGTTGCTATTGTCGATTCTCAGACATAGTAAGTGTACGGGGGAGCCATTTTAAATGCATGTGGTGGACACTTGTCATTATGAGTTCCACAGCTACATGATGGCTTCTCTGATCCTTGGGATGTTTGGGATAAAACATCTCAGAATAATAAACCCTCACTGAATGGATTTATTAATACATGCACACAGAGGGCACCTTAGAGGTGCCTCCTGAAAACCTACTAGTATGGTGACTGACTGGTCCTGACCTAAGGTGAGAGCCAGCACTCTTGAGAGCCTGAGACAAAAGTCTGCACTGGGCAGAGGTGTTACCACCTCACCCAGGCAGGATGGACATTCCATGGCGGGGAGCTTCAAAGGTAATGCGACCCAGGTCTTTCCAGATGGTGGAGAGGACCGCCCCTCTGTCCTGACCCCACTTCTTGGCGGCAGCACAGGCGGGAAAATTAGGCAGATTAGGTAGGAGGTGTGCCAACTTCATGCCAGTCTCACCCCTAAGGTTTACGAGCTGAAGTGGACTGTATTTTTTAAATTTCTCCATCTTGTTTGGAAGGAATTAGGCCACTAGACTTATAGTTACGCCCACTTCCCGGCGGATGTGGTCACAGAAAGAGTGTAGTCACCCTAAAGGTGGGCAGCCCATTGGCTGTCACCTGGCACTCCCTGTAACACCCCTAAATTGAGTAATTAGGTCGCCCTCTTGAACCCTAGAACTCAGATCCTGACTACCTATGAAGCAAAGGACAAAGAAGAGTCGCCCCTGCAGAAGAGGAAAAGAAGCAGCTGACTTGGAACCAGCCCCTACGGCCTTCCTGCTGACCTTGACGGACTCTGCCCAAAACACAACTCATCCTGCTGCTGAGCCTCCAAGAAACCCAGGAGAACTGCCTGCCTTCTACAAAGACTCAGACTCCTGTGAGCTGCGTAACTGCTCTGCAACAAAGTTTCAAGAAAGACTCAGCAGCCCCTGGAACAGCAAGGGCTCAACACTCGAAGTGACCTCTGCACCCAATGACCATGACCCGAGGTGAAGCCAACCAATGGTGCCAGCCCAGTTCCCCAGCTGTCTACTCAGGTTGCACCCCTCTTGGACTCCATCAAGTTGCCTGCAATCTCTGTATAATTGTCCTCAAAGGGATAACATTGAGAGAACTGGAAAATTGTAGTGTGTTGATTTCTAAAACTGCAAAGTATTTATGCTTAAAAGTCTACTTGCCTGACTGCGAAATTCTTGTGTTTGAAATATATATAAAAAGAATTGCTATATTTCTAATATGGTCTTGGATTTATTCTTTGAGTGTGTGTCTCATTTGTTTCTTTTGTGAGTACAACAGATGCTTAGCACTACCCTCTGATAAGTCTAACTGCCTGCCCACACTACCACAAAATAGAACAGACAAACTGGTGCTAAGGACCAGGGTGGCCTTTTTGCCAAAAGTTGTGACTTCTTTTCACATTGGGCAGACCGTCACTCTCCCAATGTTGTTTGCTCTGCCTCACCCCTCAAAAGAGGAGAAGAGACTCCATCACCTGAATCTCAAATGAGCCTTAAGCTTTTACATTGATTGCACCAAGGACCAATGGGTGGTTGATCATCTTTTTGTGTGGGCTCTTGAGGGCAAAGAAAGGCACACGGCAGTGCAGCAATGGACCTTGTCAGAGTGGATATTCCTCTGCATCAAGATCTGCTGCCCCTGGAAGAACTGAGATCTCAATCCACCATGACCTGAGCAAGGCTGCTACCACAGTGTTGGCAAGCAGAGTGCCTGTTCTTGACATCTGCAGGCAGTGATGGTGGTATTATTACACATGTTCACAAAGCTCTATTGTCTTGACGGCCAGGTCAGATGCGAAGGACCTTTTGCCTGTTCTGTCCTGCAGGACCTATTAGTCAGAGCCCACCACACAGACTTGCCAACTTTGAGAGGTACTGCTGTAGTATCAAATCTAAAGTTGAGCTGCACCTCACCACTTTGCAGCACACAGGAGCACTTGTATGAACACTTCCAGATGCAGTCTGTCACCCTGGAAATATTATGAAGGTGAGGATCCTGCAGCTATAGAAACCACCAGAAACAGTGCTAACAAATGGAAGTAACTTATATATCTTGTATTGTCTATTTCAAAAGTAACACTGTACCAAACTAATTGGCTATCTTGGAGCTCAACTGTCTGGTGCCCCACAAAATGATTGGCCATCTAAGCTCAAAAGAAAAAAAACGATTTAAGCATTTTGTATATATTTAGCAAATCAAAAATCATACCTAGAAAGCTACAGTTGTTTTTGTACAGGATGTGTTCTATTTGTGCTCTCTGGGTGCTCCACCTTCCTCATTTGAAAGGGGAGCGTACTAACATTCCCATGTTGGGTGTGACTACGGGCACCAGGCAATAATTTGGGACAAAAACTACTGAATGGTCCCAGGGTGGGGGAATGAGACTTAGTGTTAGATGAGTTAGATAGGAGGTGGGCAGAAGGAAAGAGAGTTTAAAGATAAGGAGTTTGAAATTGTCCTCCCAGAACGAAGGCGTGGGTGGGGGGCTCATTGAATGGGTGGTTTGCATGGGAGCAGGTTGGGAAGTGTAGAAGGACATGGGTGAGGCGGGGAGGCAGTTAACGAACTGATACAAAAGTCACCACTTCTTACACAGTAATCACCCAGAAGGCTCATTATTTGTGCAGATAGTCTTGATCTTGGGCCTCAATATTTGTGGGTCCTCCAGTATCTCAGTAGATTCCCACTGAGGATCCATACAATGGGCACTATATTTCCTCATTAAGTATGTCTCTGGTCTCTTAAACTGTGCTCTGCAAAACATACAAACACCCTTATAACTGCTTAAAATCCTTGAAAGAAGATCCAAAAATAGGGGAGGTGTATTAAATATTTACTCTTCCACTCTGGCAATTTGGTGGGGTCACCTCAAGGTCTGGAGGATCTTAATCCTCTTTGAGTCCTACAGTTCTCTAGTGAAACCTGGGGTTTCAGTTTTTTCATATTGAGGCCCCCCAGTGATCGAGTCCCCATGCACTTTATCATGTCCCCATCTACTCCCTCACAGTGGGCCTCAACTAGTTTTCTCGGGTATCCTGCTTTCTCTCAAATAATCTCACTGCTCAGTATATGTGTGGTTATCCAACACATCTCCAGGTGTTTTTTTGGCCTGATGTGTTTGTCCTTTTTCTCTTTCATTTGTTTTCTAACAATTGCCTCGTTAGTTCTCTCTATCTATACTGCAACATGTGTTTGTGCTGCAAATGCCCTCCAATCTTCAATCCGCTTCTCCAGTAAAGTTGAGATTTGTTGAATGTTATTTTGTGTGAGTAGTCATCGACGCTAATTCTCCCTGGACTCTGTGGGGACCTCAGGCAGGCCAATATGTTGTTGCATTGTTGTTCTCATCTCTAGTCCCCTCTCTTTTCTCACCCTTGGACCTTGGAGCCTATTTTTTTACTATGGTAACCATCTTACTTGATGTCATCATTGGCACTGTTTCTGGTTATGGGCTTTTAAGCTACAAATCTTGGCTGATAGCTATGCTATTTTTAGTATTTTAATGAAAGCAAACCAAGACTACGGCACCCAAAGTGCATTAGGTTATTCCTTGAATGCCAAAGACTGAAAGCAGTGTCTGTAATGACCTAGTTGAAGTGCTCTTATTGTGGTTCACACTGTCCTGCGCCTTGGACCTGCCATTTTGGCTGATGATTAACGAGTTGCAGGACACATCTAAAGGGGTGTAGGGGTGGAACACCACTTTAACTGTGACCAGCACATCAAAGCTTGAGGTCAGTTATGTCATTTTGTATTCCCCATTGACTGCTGAATGTATTCCCTTCTCTCACAACTGTTGATAGGTGTCCTCCAAGGTCCTACTTCCTAATTGACAGGGCTCCTCTAGGAGCTCTTCAGAGATATTTCTACTGCTTGTGGGGTCTGCCTAGTGTCCCTCCTATTAGATAATCTTTGCATGTTGCAGAACGTGTTCTTTGTAATGCCATTGCCTCTTTTTCGTCAACTCGATAAGTTGCTTCTGTCCCTAGTTTGGGCGGGTAAGCAGCCTAGAGTTCGCTTGGAGGTGCTGAAGCTGGATCTGGTTGAAGGAGGACTGGGTCTGCCCGATTTGTATTTATACTATGCGGCATGCTGGTTTCAATATGCAGCCATGTGGTGTGATGACGGAGAAGGAACTGTTGGATGGCTCTGTCTGACTGTCACTCTTACCGTGCTTGCTGATGAGGGGATCTCGGTTGCCACCGGGGATTCCTTTCCTAGTTGCGCAGGTATCGCGGATCTGGGAGCAGGTCGTTGTGAAGGTCTCGAGTAAAGCGCCATATGCTCTCTTGCTTCGGCTGTGGTGGCTGCGCCCCTTCGTCAGTGCTGCAGCAACACTAGACTTCGGGAAGTGGCGAGACGGCTGTTGTAATACCGCTGGTGATCTTTGCCAAAATAATGTGTTTATTACTTGGCAAGAAGCGCAATCCCTTTTTGGAATTGACCAAGGTCAGTTTCTGCAATACGCTAGCCTCTCGCAGACGGCACGTGAGATTTGGACCTCTTTTCCTACTGAACCGATTGAATCCTGCCTTTCGGCGACTCTCGTTGACCTAGTTTGTGTCCAGGGCCTCATTTCCCGGCTCTACAGGCCTCTCAAACAAGACAGACGGATAAGCCTTACGGGGGCTAGAGACAGTTGGGATGCTGATCTGGATGGTCCACTTCCAGATAGTGAATGGTCTAGAACCTGTTCCTTGGTGCGGGAGGCCACTAGTAATGCGAGATTTAAACGGACCCATTTTTATTACATTCACTGGGCTTACCTGACACCACACCGCCTCCATAGAATATTTCCAACGCACCCAGACAGGTGTGCTCGCTGTGGTGGGGCATTGACTAATTTTGACCATATGACATGGTTATGTAGTGTGATTCAACTCCTTTGGCTTCAGATAGTGCGGACACTAAGAGATGCGTCAGCGATTAACGTAGAGGCAACTAGGAAACACTGCCTACTTGGTTTAATTCCTCGCCCCAAAAAAGGTCGTAAAATGAGTTACAGATTTGCGCAACTGGGACTCATCCTCGCCAAGCGGCGCATTGCGATACATTGGGCAAGCCCGTCCCCTCTGCTGCATGATACTTGGTTGGTGGATCTTGTTGAGTGGGTGACTGTGGAGAAGTGTCGACTTCGAAAAGTACGTATGGATGAGCACGCGGAGCGTGACCTGGAGAGATGGAGGGATATGATTGATACCCTATTGGGGGTCCCTATGGAGATTACCGGGGACTCCTCGGGTGGGGCTTCTACTTGCTGAGATGGGTTGATGCCATTCATGGCTGGCAACGTGTCTGTAGACTGAATGTTTTGTGATAATTGGGTGAGTGGGATCTTCCTTCTGCCCCCCCACCCCCCTGCTGTCCGCTCCCTCCCTTCTCCCCCTCCTCCTGCCGCGGGATTGTCATTGAAGAGAGGATGTTCATTTCTTCTTCTGCATGCATGGTAGACTCTGCCTGCGGGATGCGGAGCTGTTGTGGTACTGAGCGTTCCCCCCCCCTCATGGTATGTTCTGTTGGCAGGGTTGGTCTAACTCATATCAGTAGCTTTCCTCCTGATTTGGATGTTCTACGGGAACTCGGTGGCAGTTTTGTGTGCTGGTTTTGCTGTAAAGTGCTCCACACTGTTGCGCATTTGGTGCATGAGCTATATAGTTCCGCAGCCCTGGTATCGCTTTTGTAGCAGCAATTGTTCTTGCAGCCATATTGGTCAGTTCAATTTATCATTTCTTTATGGGTTGTACTCCTGTATCTCTGGTGACTCTACCGAAGATGTGATGCAAACTTATGCTTATGTTCTGAAATGTAAAGCTGAGATGCTGCGATATATCCTATGAACAGTGCGGTTTATGTGTTGTTATTCTATATTCATAAATAAAGTTTAAAAAAACAAAAAAAAAGATAATCTTTACACATTAATCCATTAGGACTACGAAACACAGATAGCCTTCCTGCTGATGCATACTGTTTATAATAGTACTACCAATTCTTTATGAAGCATGTATATTTTAGTTCCTACATGGAAGCTTTGAGAGCCCTTTGTAGGCTATGTACAGGCTACTCCAAAACATAATTTTCCTAATATATATCAGACATGTTTTAAAAGTGTACGTCCGTTTGTGTGATGTCTGAATCAATGTTTTAAATGAGTGTTGTATAACAGATATTCAAAAGAAAAACAAATACGTTCTCAAATGCGCAGACATTACAAGTTATGGATGTGAATGAACATGAACACAGTATACTTGTATATAAATGATTGTCCTAACCTATAATATTCTTCTGCTAATGGTCATAACACTATTTGTTTTCTTTTTCTTTCGATGCATTTTTTGTGTCCTGAAGCAGCTCTGAAGAAATTTGTATCTTACTTTTTCATTCCTGGTGATGAAACATTTGATCTTTACAGATTCATTAAATGTGCTTATTTTAGCCACTTCTATTTTTCTTACCAAATTATCACACTCTACAAGCTATGCCGGTGCCCTCTCACTTTCCGCATGTCAGAAATAATTAGCTAAAACGTTGTGGTATAAATGGTGTATAGTTTGTAATCGTTTTGCACACATTTTGAGCTTTTGCTGATGCATCTGATATATTTCCTTATTTCTAGGTGCGAGAAGCTTTAATTGGTTGACGGGAAGTAGTATGGACACCCTTGCAGATTATGTTGTTCCTTCAGCCTCAGATTCTCTATCGTCTACTTTATTCTTTCAAAACAAAAAAAAATTTAAGTCATCGAGGGCACCTTTTAAGCCACTTGGACCAAATTTTGGAAAGAAGATGCTGGGTTTGCCGGGAGATGAGGTTGACACCAAAGCAAAAGGTACTGAACTTCCTTAAATAATTCACTGTATGTTTATTTATTCTTCACTTAGTTCGATCTTTTTTCTTGTTTATACAAGCATAGTCTTTTTGTTGTTTCCTACTTTTCCCTGTCTTTCCTCTCTGTTCTTCGTACCACTGGTGTACATAAATTAAAGTGACTAATCAGATTTAATAACTGGTTTTGTGAAGTTAGACAATGTAAAACAAAACATGGAGTTCTAGCATAACAGTAGCAGAAAACATGACTGTGCAAGGAATAAATAATGTAAAATGTTTCATGAGGGCTAGTGGAATGGCGATGAATTTGGAGAAGAGCACAATTGTCCAATGGTTTGAATATTCTACGATCATGGTAAGGTCTGCCTTTTGGTTCTGCTAGGTCACTGAAAAACTCTTGATGTCTGCCACTAAATGTCTGTACATTTTACGGATTCTTGAGAATTGGAACTGATGTGCTAAATTGATTTTCAACATTTCTGAAGGAAAGAGTCTGTTTTCTTGGATTGATTCCTGGCTGGTGGAGTGCTGCATGACTTGACTCTATCGCTCATTGTTTTCAAACTATGTTCTGTTGCTGGGCACTATATCTCAAAAGATGAGGGTAAAAACATTAATGATTATACAGATGATAAATAGTTATACCTTACGGCAGTGGTTCCCAAACGTTTTCGGCCTGCAGCTCCCTAGACTTATTGGCCGTGGCTCCCGGTTATGTCACTTTTTTTATTTTTAACGGGTAAGGGGATGTAAGCCAGGCCTCTGGAGCACTTCCATTTTTCTCCCTGAAAATAATTGGGATGAAGCCGATAAAGGGCTTGTGCGACCGGTGTGTCTACCATAACTCCCTCACAAGGCATCCCCACATGGGTTACTCGGGCCAAAAATGGACATTACAAAAACCTAACAAGTTTGATTAATTTGCATTATGATTCTTTATTTTTCATACTTTAGTACAGCTTCGTTCTAAACATAAGGTCTTGAAAAAAAATTGCAATACAAATAAGTTAAACTTGTTAGGTTTTTGCAGTGTTAAGACGTAAATTGTAAAACCCATAATGTTTGGTTTGTCTCCACTGCAAGTCTTTCTCTTTCATACTACCTTGTGGCTTCATGAGCTGTACGGTAGTATGAAAGAGAAATACTCTTAGTAGAAGCAGTGCTTAATTTGAGACCGTGGTTTCCGGTGGAGGGCACCAGCACTTATATATGATGGCCGGCACTTAGTTTTCTGCATCAGGCATTTACTGCAATCAAAAGACACATATGGGAAAGATGAAGAAAGAGAAGGAGGGAAGAGCTCCACATTGGGAGAAGTCAGAAAGCTGCAAGAGTGAGCTGAAGGGGCAGGGACAGGCTGTACATGGATAAAAGAGGCCCAAGATTGCTTTATGATTACGCTGCCTCTGTATTCTGTGCTTGCACATTTAATTGCAGCAGCCGCATATTTCAGAGGAGAGCTTTCAGCACTGCCACGTTTTTATTTACAAATTAAGCACTGACTTGATGGGTTTTACAATTTACAACATAATATTGCACAAACCTAGCAAGTTTGATTTATTTGCAATGAGATGCTTTCTTTTTTATATTAACTACTGTATGGCTCCGTTCTAAACATAACATTTAGAGAAAAAATCCCAGTGCAAATAAATAAAACTTGTTAGGTTTTTGCAATGTTAAAATGTTAATTGTAAAACCCATCAAGTTTGATTTGTTTTCACTGTGAGTTCTTCTCTTTCATAGTGCTGTATGGCTTTGTTAGCTGTACGGTAGTCAGAAAGAGAAAGACATGCAGTGGAAACGCATCAAACCTGATGGGTTTTGCAATTTACAGCGAACAGAAACCCAACGAGGCTTATTTACTTTTAGGGGTGCATGGTTGAATGTTAGGATTAGTTTACTAATTTACCTGGATATTTTTCGGCTATTTGCAGCGTCTCTTTTAGGGATTTTGTCACACTTGAATATAAAGGACTGACATAATCTAGTTGCACTTTAACCAAAGCCAACCCTGCCTTAAAATGTCACGCATAACAAGGAATAGCAAGAGTTTCTGTAATTTTCTTGCCTTGGAGCATAACAGTGAGCTAACTGCTGCTACTTAGAGTATCAGATTTAGGCCTGCATCGATCTTAGAGCCCATGTTGTCCACACCCCTGGATGGGCACTGGCACATAATCTAGGATTCCTAGGGTTCACATTCCCATCAGCCACCAATATCTGTGTTGCTGCTTTTCAATTTGAACAACTGGCTTTCCATCCAGGTGATGACCACTGTAAGGAAATGCCTTCCTTGGCATGGTTACCCCCTGTCTTTTTAGCTTTTGTTGATGCCAGTTATGATTGAAAGTGTGCTGGGACCCTGCTAACCAGGCCACAGCGCCATTATTCTTTCCCCAAACTGTACCTTTGTTCCCACAATTGGCACAGCCCTGGCACACAGATAAGTCCTTTGTAAATGGTACCCTTGGTACCACGGGCCCTGTGGCCAGGGAAGGGCTGCAGCATGTCTTATGCCACCCTGGGAACCCCTCACTCAGCACAGGCACACAGCTTGTGTGTGCTGGTGGGGAGAAAATGACTAAGTCAGCATGGCACTCCCCTCAGAGTGCCATGCCCACCTCTCACTGACTGTGGCATAGGTAAGTCACCCCTCTAGTAGGCCTTACAGCCCTAAGGCAGGGTGCACTATACCACAGGTGAGGGCATAGTTGCATGAGCACTATGCCCCTACAGTGTCTAAGCAAAACCTTAGACATTGTAAGTGCAGGGTAGCCATAAAAAGTATATGGTCTGGGCGTTTGTCAAACACAAACTCAACAGCTCCATAATGGCTACACTGAAATTGGGGAAGTTTGGTATCAAACTTCTCAGCACAATAAATGCACACTGATGCCAGTGTGGGATTGTTTTGTAAAATACACCCAGAGGGCATCTTAGAGATGCCTCCTGAATACCAGTCCGACTCCTAGTGCTAGGCTGACCAGTTTCTGCCAGCCTGCCACAACCAGACGAGTTTCTGGCCACATGGGGTGAGTGCCTTTGTTACTCTGTGGCCAGGAACAAAGCCTGTACTGGGTGGAGGTGCTTCTCACCTCCCCCTGCAGGAACTGTAACACCTGACGGTGAGCCTCAAAGGCTTATGCCTTTTGTTACAGCACCCCAGGGCATCCCAGCTAGTGAAGATGCCCGCCCCTCTGGCCACTGCCCCCACTTTTGGCAGCAAGGCAGGAGAGGATAATGAGAAAAACAAGGAGGAGTCACCCACCAGTCAGGACAGCCCCTAAGGTGTCCTGAGCTGAGGTGTCCTCTGCCTTTAGAAATCCTCCATCTTGAGTTTGGAGGATTCCCCCAATAGGAATAGGGATGTGCCCCCCACCCCTCAGGGAGGAGGCACAAAGAGGGTGTAGCCAACCTCCAGGACACTAACCATATGCTACTGCCCCCCAGACCTAAACACACCCCTAAATTTAGTATTTAGGGGCAACCCTGAACCCAGGAAATCAGATTCCTGCAACCTGAAGAAAGAAGGACTGCTGACCTAAAAGCCACGCAAAGATGACGGAGACACCAACTGAGTTGACCCCAGCCCTACCGGCCTGTCACCAGACTCAAAGAACCTGCAGAGCGACGCATCCGATGGGGACCAGCGACCTCAGAGGACTGCCCTGAACCTAAATGACCAAGAAACTCCCGAGAACAGCTGCACTGTTCAAAACCTGCAACAACTTTTCAACAAAGAAGCAACTTTCAAAGAACTCTCTCTTCCCGCCGGAAGTGTGAGACTTCACACTCTGCACCCGACGCCCCCGGCTTGAGTTCAAGGGAACAAACACCACAGAGAGGACTCCCAGGCGACTACGATGACGTGGGTACCCTGAGTCAACCCCCCTGCACCCACACAGCGACGCCTGCAGAGAGGATCCAAAGGCTCCCCCTGACCGCGACTGCCTGGTAACAAGGAACCCAACGCCTGGACCAAGCACTGCACCCACAGCCCCCAGGACCAAGAGGAACCACCTTCCAGTGCAGGAGTGACCAGCAGGCAGCCCTCTTCCTAGCCCAGTCGGTGGCTGGCCCGAGAAGCCCCCCTGTGCAATGCGTGCATTGCCTAAGTGACCCCCTGGTCCCTCCATTGCTTTCAAAAGCAAACCCGATGCTTACTTTGCTTACTGCACCCTGCCGCCCCTGAGCTGCTGAGGGTGTGTTTTGTGGGCGTGTCTCCCCCCTGCCCCAGTGCTCTACAAAACCCCCCTGGTCTGGTCCCTGAGGAAGCAGGTATTTACCTGTAAGTAGACTAGAACCGGAGCACTCCTGTTCTCCATAGGCGCCTATGTGTTTTGGGCCCTCCTTTGACTTGTGCACCTGACCGGCCCTGTGTTGCTGGTGCGGTGGCTTTGGGGTTGCCTTGAACCCCCAACGGTGGGATGCCTATTCCCAGGAGACTGACTGTGTAAGTGCTTTACCTACCTGAGAAACCTAACTAAACTTACCTCCTCCAGGAACTGTTGATTTTTGCACTGTGGCCACTTTTAAAATAGCTTATTGCCATTTTAACCTAAACTGTGTGTACTACTGTTTAAAATCAAAGGTCTCTACTTACCCAGGTGAAGTACCTTGCATTTTATGTACATACCTCAAATCTTGAATCTTGTGGTTCTAAAATAAATTAAGAAACAATATTTTTCTATATAAAAACTGTTGGCTTGGAGTTAAGTCTTTGAGTGTGTGTTCCTCATTTATTGCCTGTGTGTGTACAACAAATGCTTAACACTACCCTCTGATAAGCCTACTGCTCGACCACACTACCACAAAAAAGAGCATTAGAATTATCTAATTTTGCGATAGTATATACAGAGCCAACTTAGTACAATCCAGTTCTGCTCCTGGGTTTAGTTACACAATGAAGAATCTGTGATTGGATCGAATATCCACAAAAATAGCCTTACTGAATGTAACTTTTTCTTATTGTAAGGTCACCTAAATCCAGCTACTTTTCTCATGGTCTTTATCACCTGATAACTCCTCATTCTAGTAGGCTAAGCTAGAAATCTGGGTTCCATCCTTAGTTCAGCACTATTCTTTCCTCAGGTGAACACTCTGGGCAAAGACATTGCATCTCCAAATACATATGACCAGAAAAACCACTTCCACCACGAAATATTCCTAGTCCTACCTTCTTGACTTCATGCCTAACCTACCGCAATGGTATTTGCATACTGTACGCCTCATAAAAAGAGTATGATTACAACTTCAGCTGGTACTGATTCAAGCCTAGTCCTAGTTCTGAAGAGCGTAGAATTATTAACACACACTTTGCAATCTTTGATTCTGATGGATACTTTTATTTGCAAATTCTTCATCTTTTTAAAATTCCCAGGTGCCAGATTGGTACTGAAAAATGTCCATTAGCACAGCATCCACACACTGGTAGATGGCTTTATGTGGCTTTGGAGTGATAATGTACTACGCCAGAGCTACATTAAACACCATCACTGTGCTCTAACTTCAGTTCCTTTCTTTCTGTGCCTTTGGACATGACAACTTTGTTGATCTTCTTATGGATGGCTTCTAAATTATTGATGACGTTGTGGGAATGAGGTCCACCAAAACTCCTGAGACTGTTAGAAGGTAGATGTCATTTACAGACCTGCACAAGGTGTTCTTTTGGGCCTTGGGGTGTGGGCATTACTTGAAGGTGTGCAATAAGTGTTTCTGAATGCATCTGAATGTGATCTTACACTGGGAGGTGAAACACTACATTGCTGAACACAAGAAGGGGTCTCGGCCAAAGGATAGATCTCACTCCTGCTTCAAGTCCTGGTCTCCGTCCCGATCATGTTCTTGAGAGAGTTTCCCGCATAAGATCTGCATTATGCTCACAGTCTTCAGGTAAGGCAAAAACAAAGTCTAAGCATTAGAAGACATTGAACTCAGTCTCTTCCTGCTACTCATGCTCTCTTGAGAAAGTTCGAAATCTTTAAGATAAAGAGAGCACTCTTGTGAAGCCCCCAGAGCACTCTTGTGAAGCCCCCAGATTCTAAACATATTCCACCTTCAGTCCCAGCGTGCCATGAGGTTCTCAGAACATTGACTCGACAGTTGATAGTGGACTTTAAGGAGGTCAGGTTTCAGATTTTTTGAGGTTCTGGGGCGGGAGGCTTTCCAGCTCTCGGGAGCCTTTGGACCCCACAGGAGCCATAGGGTCTCCAGTCTGAATACAGGTGGCAAAAAGGACACTATCATTGTGGATCGTCTGTATCTGTATTAGGATCTGATACATGCTGGCAAAGAAGCAGCTTCTTGAAGGTCTGATGGCCCATTTCTCCAGGGCAAAGGCTGTCACAACAGCATTTGGTGTAAGGGGTGCCTCTTATAGAGATCTGCAAGTCTGCAACATGAGTGCTGGTGCATACCGTCACAAAACACTACTGCCTTTATAGCCAAGTCTGGTGGTGAAGTCGCTTTGCTCCCTTGGCTCATCAGGAATATTTTTAGTTTGAGTCCACTCCGTAGACCCAATAACTTTAGGAAGTCTTGCAGTGGTATCTATTCTAAAGGTGAAGAATCTGCAGTTAAAAGTATCCATTGAAAAAACAACTCCCTTATCGTTAGCACTGCTATTTATGGTAAATACACTGTCTAACCCCAGTTTCCTCACTGCCCTCCCATGTTCCAGTTTTTGGAGTGGCCTCTTTTACATCGAAAAAATTGTAATTTAGGGCTCTGCACACTGTCATCTACCTTTAGTTCAACACTCCACCTCTGGAGGTGCAGAATGAGAAAAATGAATGGCACTGATGTCAGCCGGTGGAGGTTGCTTACATGCATCCCTGCTCTGTCACATCAGGGGCAATACAAAGTTGCTGTGCAGCTGCACAGTGCCACCTACCAGCACACAGGAGCAGTGTAAGGAAAATGTGATGATTCCGCCTGGTGATATTCGAAAGGTAAGGAATCTGCAGTTAGATAGGTTATTGATCGATCAGTCAATACATTTGTAAAGCGTGCTACTCACCCGCTGGGGTCTCAAGGTGCTGAGGATGGAGGTGGAGGGGGGGGGGGAGTAGTGGAGCTGCTACCGCTTGAACAGCCAGGTCTTGAGGTGTCTCCTGAAGGTCAGCAGGTCCTGGAGGTGGATGGGGAAGGGTGTTCCAGGTCTTTGCAGCGAGGTGGGAGAATGATCTGCTGCCTGCTGTTGTCCTGTGGATGCGTGGAACAGTGGCGTGGGCGAGGTTGGCAGAACGGAGCTGTGGGTTCGGGGTGTAGTAGGTGAGTCATTCATTGAGGTATGCTGGTCCGGCGTTGTGAAGTGCTTTGTGAGCGTGGGTGAGGAGCTTGAAGGTGATCCTCTTGTTGACGGAGGGTAGATAGAGCAGGTCTCTCAGGTGGGCTGTGATGTGGCTGCGGCGGAGGATGTCGAGGATGAGGCGTGCAGAGGTGTTTCGTATGCGTTGCAGTCTTTTCCATAGATTGGCTGTGCTTCCCGCGTAGAGAACGTTGCCTTAGTCCAGTCTGCTGCCGACGAGGGCCTAGGTGACCGTCCTTCTGGTTTCGGTGGGGACTGATCACAATGTTGACTTGTTAATCACATAAACCCTAACTTTAAGATATTCCACACAAATGCTTTAAATTCACCTACTCCCCAGCCCTCCAGTAAATCAGCCATTGACTTCAGGGCTTGTAGATATTTAACTTGGGAATGGAGAAAAAAGAATATGGTGTTTTTAGAGACAGAAAGCCAGACCACTGAGTTCTTTTAGAACCTGTTGGGAAACTACTTGACCCTTAAATAGAAAAAAAGATTAATCAGTAACCCTTAAAGGGACAATCGGACACTTAACTAGCACTCAGTCATAGGTAATACCTTAACTGAGTGTTTGTTTTTCTCTCTCTGATGTCTGTGGTCAGAGTCTCTGAGAAAAGGTATTTCCTTTGCCAGGGTGAGATGTTCTTGATACTGCTGACTGCTATAGAAATAATAATAAACACTTTAACCCAAGCACAGAACTGCTCACAGGTTGGAAAAGGGAAACAAAAGGAATACAAAGTCCTGTGCTCTCTAGCACTAACTGATACCTTACTCAGCAGAGCAGCACAATTCAAGAGTATTGGGGACAGTCACATTACCAATTGCCCAACATAGCATTCAAAACTTAGTTCCCAACACCAACAAGTGTTCAGCCTAAAAGCTGCGACTTTACTTGTCACGGGAATCAAAAATAGTCAGACTGATTCATAACACTATAAATGATTACTGACACCACATTTTTCCAGACATAATCAAACATTTCTTTTCACTTCTAAAACGCTTGAATCACCAACAGAGCAGAACACACTCCTCATGCATTCCATGAAGATCTCAATGCAAAAAAGGCAGAAAGCAAGCTGTATTCAAAATAGTCAGTCAGAAACTGTCAGCAAGATGCCTACTAGGACTGACATCTTAATCCTGAACCGCCACCTACAAATAACCTGCACTTTGTTCGAACAAGCCATCTTGCAAGAATGTTAACTCTGGTCAGAAAGTGAAAACGCTTTCAAGAGTGTTGCACACAGTGAACTAGACACACCAGACCCGGTTCAGACACTGTTCTATGGCATGCTACTACATTATAAGACTATCTATTGCAAAATAGCAGGGATTGTAGGGACTGGGCCTCCGACTTGTTGGCGAGAGACACTCACACAGGACACAGATACCACTTACATAGGTGTGAACACAAGCAGCCCACAGCTCTTTTATTTATATTTTTTTCTGAGACTGACCTTCAGGGTATGTGCAGCATCTCTCTTGTAGAGGCTGGCTAGCACTCTACATCATTCCCTTGTTAGTCCTCAGCCATGGTCTTGGGAGCCTCCCCCTCACTCACCAACTATCCACACACAGTCCTGGAGGACACAGCTGGGTTAAGGGTTGCAGTCAGCTAGAATAATGGTATTACCCCAGGGTGCGCCCCTTGAGTGTTTCCTTGGCTTTCATTACACTCCCTCAGCTGTGGTCTGTTCAACGCAGGATGGGAGGGTGGATCATGAGATTCCCCAGGTGCCCTTCTGCTGTTTTAGGTGGAGGGCCCTGGGTCGGGTGACGCTCCAGCTGCGGGGCTCTACTCCTCCTGCCGGGAAAGGGGGTGAGAAGGGAGGGTGGGGGGGTTGTCGGCTATATCCTAGCTTTGTTCACTGTGCAGCCCCTTTAATCAGTATACATACCTGGTCACAATCTATCTGTGGCATGAAGTAGTGATCATGGCCCCTTGAATCCAGGTGACTTGCCAAGGTTCCCTCTCTAAAGGGGTCCTGAATGTATGCCCAGGTTGGCGATCTTTGAACACCACATCTTCCACCTGGAGACTGGCTGTCCGGGCTCCTCAGTCTTGGAGGGCTTTAGCGTACTTCTCCTGACACTTCTTTTGTGCAGACTCATCGTCCAGCATGGCCAGCCGTCAGCGGCAACTGGGGGAGGGGGGTTAGATATTATCTTGCATGGGCACCTCAACAGAAGGTCCACAGAAGTGCATCCAATGGTGCTGTGAGGGGTTTGCTGGTATACCACCAGGAACATCTGCAGGCTTGTCATGAGGACCTCTCCTTGGTTAACTGTGATTCGCAGTGTCCTTTCGAGAGTCCTCATAAACCACTTAACCTCATAATTTGCTAGGGGCTTGGACAGTGTAATCGTTCAGTCTTTTTCACCAAGGCTTTCGAAGTAGTTCTCAAACTCTAGGCTGTGGAAAGGGAGTACGTTGTCAGTTCTGATTTCCTCTGAAATTCCAAACAGTGCACACATTTTTTTCGCATCTCCACCACAGGATACTTGGAGTGAACGTCCTTGATGATAACCATGAACCTCCCCTCTGGGAAGCTATCTAAGTCCATTCCGAGATGTGTCCACAGGTGTTGGTCTGTCTTCCATGGCTGTTAAAGCTGGTGCTGTTCCTCCCCTGGTAATATGACAGGTGACTCGGATGCAGATTGTGTCATCCATGAGTTCATCCATTTCTGGAAACCAGACCTTCCTCCACAACCAGGCCTTGGTTTTGGTCTTTCCTTGAAGCCCTTGATGAGCCATGTCCATTACTGAGGCCCACAGACCTTGAGGATTCTCGATGCGAGAGCTCCTGATCAAGAGTCCGTCCGTGGTGTATCTGAGTTTGTGGCGGGTGCGTCGTAGTTGGGTGAGGACAGCTTTGTTCTCTGTGTTCCATCCTTTGGCTTCAATTAGGAGGTTCCTCCATGTTCAAATGTGCAGGGCTTACATTGTTTTTTGGAGGCAGGAGTCCCCATTGGTCATCTCCTGTATGTCTTTGGACATCCTCGCCATGGTGCACTCTCCCTGTACGACCTTATTGATGAAGTCAGAGAAACAGCCCACCATTCATTTGTGGGTGATAGGTTCCAGAAGGTGCCTGCACAGAGGGAAACTAATGGTTTATGGTCCATGATAAAGTGTTATCCGCAAAAGTAGCAATGGAATTAGTGGCACCCCATTGGATGACTAAGGCCTCTTTCAATTTGGGCATACCTGCTGTCCGTTCCAGTGAGGGCCCTGTTGACATATTCAACTGGGACCCATGTCTTGTGGCCTTTTTTGTGCACCAGTACCACCCCAAGCCTTAGGGGCCTGGTGTCAATAACTAGTTCAGTGTTGTGGTGGAGTTTGTAATGCGCCATTGTTGCATCGCTCATGAGATCACCCTATGCCAGTCGAAACACTGCTTTGGGGCTGTCATTCCACTACTACTAGGCATCTGCCTTTGTGGAGGCTCGTATGGGTTCAGATAGTGTTGCCAGGTTCAAGATAAACCTTCTGCTGTACATGGCCTTGATGAGAGAGCTTCTCATCTCTCCTGTGTTTTGGGACATCAGTGCTGTGTGTATTGCTTCTGCCTTTTTTAGGTCACCCTTTAGTCCATCCTTGGAGAATATGTATCTGAATAATTTGATTAATTGTTCAAAGAAGGAGCCCTTCGCCTTGTATAGTGGGAGTCTGTGTGTTCTGCCAGGTGGGCTAGGGTGGCACAGAGGTGCTTGTGATCTTCTAGGGTGTAGGATTATATCAGGATGTCATCACTGATATTGACGTCACCAGTGAGGCCAGACAACACCACCCTGATAGTGCTCTGAAAAAACTTTGGTCGCTGATGACATGGCGAAGTTGAGGGTCTTATACCTTCTGAGGCCGAGGTGAGTAGAGTAGGTGGTGATGTATGGACTTGCAGAATCGAATTTGAGCTTAGAACCATTGTGGCCCCTTTAAGTAGGATATGATGTTATAAATGGTGGGCATTGAATGATGTTTGTGGCATATTGCGGCGTTCAGGAGGCGCATATCCACGCTGAGGCAGATGGCTCTGGGTTGTCTTGGCTTAGGTGCTACTACCAGAGGGTGCACCCCAAGTGATCTGCTCCGAGACCACCTATATCACGTCCTTCTGTTCCAATTTCCTCAGCCCTTCCTCTACCTGGGACCTCAGTGGATGATGGGTACATATTGGTGGTGCAGCGCCACATGGCCAAACTGTTTGGTCAGTGTGTTTTTACTTATGTGTCTTAGAGGTGGCCAAGGCCAAGTAAGAGGCCAGGAAATTCCTTCAGCATGTCTTCTGTCTAGTTGGCATGGATGTGCTGGACACAGACTAGCCCCAGGTGTTTCACAGTGTGGCACCCTAGAAGGAAGCCTGTTCCCTCCTTGTGGTAATAGAAGCGGGTGCGCATACTTCTGTCCTAGTTCGCTAGCAGTATCCCAATGGCACCAGCCAGCTGCAGAGGGTGCTTGTTTCCTTATGCCACGATCTTGGCTCTTGCAGCTTCCAGCCGTGGCACGGTTGTAACTTCTCAAATTGGTCGACGTTCTTGATTTTGACGGATGCCCCAGTGTCAAGAAGGGCTGGTACTGCTACTTCGCCAACCATGACGGTGTGCAAATGGGATTGCTTCCTCTTCCTCCTCCTCTGGTTGTGCTGCGAAGATGTTGAAGACATTGGGCCTGATTTATATTTTCGGCGGATGGATTACTCCATCACAACGGTGATGGATAGCCCGTTCGCCAAAAGATAAAAACCAGTATATCCTATTGGATTTTACTTCGGCAGATGGGATATCCATGACCGTTGTGACGTAGTAACCCGTCTGCTGAAATCCAAATTAGGCCTATTGTCGACTTCGCAGTCTGGAACATTCTGGATAGAATGTGGGGCTGTGCCGCCTGTGACCGAAGTGTTGTCGTCCAATATAAGGTGCTTTAGTGTTGACAGTCTGCAGGCTTGAATTAGTTGAGCGCCTATCTCCTTGGGTTGGTTATTATCCATGCATAAATTGGTGAGTTGCCACAGCCTGGCATGGAAGATGTTGTTATTATCTGCTTTTTGCCAGGCCTGACACAGCTTGAATCGCTCAAAGTTTTGATTGAGCTGTGGTATCCACTGCAAAGTGCCGGGCCTTGTAGGGACTGGTCCTCGGACTTGTCGGCGAGAAACACTCACATAGAACACAAATACCACCTATATGCATGTCCCAAAGAGCTGTCCACAGCCCTTATATTCATACTCTTTGGCTGAGCCCAGCGTGCGGTGGCACTCTACATCCACCAGGAAGTGTGTTACCGAAGGTAATTATGTTCATTTGCCCCAGCTGCAAACTATTAATTGCTATACATACAACACAAAGGATATACTGATCTCAAGGCCCCTGTCTATGAGTGAGCAGATTAGCTACTGCAGGCCAACTCACGAAAGGAGATAGGGTGTGGAAAGCTAGATTAAAGCAAGCAGCAAAAAATCCTTCGGATGCCGAAACACCCTGCTTACTGGGTCCAAATGTACGTAGCCAACTCAGCCGCTACAAGAGAACTAAATACTTCCGCCAACTTAATAGCTAGGAGCTTGAATACAGTGTAATTTGTCTGTCCTTTTCTAATTCACTAATGCACTTCATCTCTTTAGCCCTCCAATGTTTGTTTGCTTTCTGACGCTTCCTGCACGCATACATGCAAGTTATAAAATCTTTGAGAAATAATTTCATTTGATTTTTTTTAGTTTATTTTTTTTTGGTATTTTTTCATTCTGCTTGAAATGTTTCTCTCATTTGTGCCATCCATTTTAAAAAAAATTATATTTGACCTATGCGATCCTTTTTTTTAGTTCATTTGTGTGTTCTTTATTTCCTTTTTCAGCTACGCTACATTTTCACTTTTATTTCTGTTGTCTTCTTTTTCCTTGTTCATTTGTTTTCTCTTTGTTTTTCCCTGTCTTCCATTGAGAGTGAAACTTCAACAGGAATACTGCAATAAATATTTACCAGTTTACTCGCAAAAACTCAAAGCATTCTGTTTGTGTAACATTGATGTATTTGGCAGTTCACCAATAATCATTTATTAACACAGGTATAGAGGAAAAAGCAGAAATCCTACGATTGCGCAGGCGTTTTTTAAAGGATCAGGAAAAAGTTAGCTTAATTTATGCAAAAAAAGGAGCTGCTGAGCAGAAACGAGAAAAGGTAGGATAACTTTCAATGAACATGCATAATTCCTTTAAAGATAACTTCTGTTGTCATGATTTCGGGCAGTGCAAATAAATTGAGTATGTCAAAAATTATCTTCATTATGAACTCCTTTACTGAATTTTCCCTTACACCTAGGAATCTGACTTTGTTTGTGTGAACTGACTAGTAAGCATGCCATCTTATGATTTCTTACCAGATTCCTCATCTTTAGAATACCCTACAGGTGCCAGACTGCATCCAGAGAAGTTTTCTGCAATGCTTTTCCTTCCTGGTAGGTGGCATTGTGCGACTTTGTGCTACCTCCATACCGCTCCAGCAGTGACAGAGCAGAACCAATTATTAGAGGCACCCCTGTGTGTGGACATAACTTCCTTTTTTTCAATGTATTCCAACGTGGATCTGGAGCTCCGCACCCAACATTGTCAGTCTTCCAACAACTTTGAAAATCTTTTCTCACTGTGCTAGGGAACAATGTCTTCATTGAAGACAACAGGATTTAAGTAATACAGAGACTGCAGGAAGCAGATGTTGGCCACAGACCTGCACCTGGTTTATCTTTGTTGCATAGGCTGTGGCTACGACTCTTAATTCATGTGACCAGTGCTCCCTTATGTACTCAAAGGTAAATCAAGGCTAACCTTTATATCACAGAGTATAAGAAGTTGTTGCAGTTTTCACACAGGCCCACTATTGATCCAAGCCAGGGGCCTGGTGCAGTTAAAAAGGCCATCCTGTGACTGCTCCACTTCCCTTTCTAAAGCTTTAGGCATGTTGGTGTCCAAAAGCAAGAACTAAAAAGAGTAGCAGGTCTCTATTCTGGGGAGTCTCATTGTACTGGCTTCGACCAGTAAGGTTAACCCAAACACATTGCTGTCCAATCCCCTGGACTGAGAATGCAAGAGGACATATGCTTTTTGGCAAGCAAATGTTTTCTTCTGTCAGGTTAGCACTTCGGTCCATTATTGCAGTCTTTCTCTTATGCCACTATTGTGACTGCAAATCTTGTCAGCAGTCTCGGAAGACCTTAGGCCTCCATGGCTCACATGATCCATACTGGCCAGTATGCAGCAGGTTTAAACATGAATGCATTGGTAGAGCAATTAGTACCAATGTTGCGTTGCCAGGATTTTCTGGTAATGTGCAGGTATTGCTGATGGACTCATCCTTTGATTGGTCCTGTGTTTTTAGTGAGAAGGTGAACTCTGTGCTGGAATGGTTTAAAGATAGTAGGACCACAACTTACTCCTTTGGTCTTCTGGCTGTTGCAAAGCAATGTCCTGATCAGCTCCACAAATTTAAGGGCAACTACTTTACTACCTTGGAAAGGTTGAGATCAGGCAGGAACCTGTAAGCAATTTCAATCTTCTGAGTCAGTAATACAGCAGACAGCCCAACCCTTTTGAGGACTGTGGACGCGGCACCAGCAGACTGGCATAGGCTGGAAGGGGCACCATTCCTCTAACTCCTCATCCCCTACTTTAACGGCCACCAAGCTGCTTTAGTTTATTTTCATTGGTTCATGACTGACTTGTGGGGGACAGGCTTGAAAGTTTCCTCCCAGGTTGGCAATCCCTCACGTTCAACTGATTGTCCCAAGGCACTATGCACTTACTTTCATTCCCCCCCCCCCCCCCCCCCCCCCCTTCATTTTCCCACATCAGAGTGAATTTTGGAGGAGCATCTGTCTATTGTGCTACAGGAGGTTCACCTGCTATTCTCCAAGGATGCCACCGAGCACGTACTGGACTTGGAGAGAGGCAAGTGTTGTTGTTCATGTTAATTCCTGTTCCTGAAACAAGATTAGGGTCTCAGACCTATCTTGGCGCTCCAACCACAGAATCCCTTCCTTAAGAAAAAGAAAAAAAAAATGCTAAAGTTGGCTCAGATCCTGTCTGCTCTGGACCTGGGAGACTGGATGATGTCCTTTCACTTGCCAGACGTGTATTTTCATATACCCGTACTGTTGTCCCACAGGCGTTATCTGTGATTCAAAGTGGGCTAGGAACATTTTCTATTTATCATTCTCCCCCATCGGTCTCAGTTCCACCCCTTGGGTGTTCACAAAAGTGATGGTTGTGGTTGCTGCCCTTCTTCCAAAGTCTTGAGTTCCTGTTTCACCATAAACAAAGTGATGTCCCACCGGTTTCCGAATACTGCATACAGTGAGATAGAGGGTTTTGTTCTCCACAACAGCGAGTCCCAGGACATTTGTGTTATGATTTTGATATCTGACTCTATGCTGGATCCCAGTGACGGTGACTGAGGCTTCTTGGCCTCTTAATGTTGTGCATCCTCCTTGTTAACTACCCCAGATAGCACGTAGTTCCTGCATTGGAGCTTGAAATCCCAATGGACCCAGCATCAAGGATGCCGTTCCAATTCCATCCAGGTCTCAAGAGAGACTGCCCAAGATCTTTAGTGGTGTTCGACCAATCACAGTATGTCTTGTGACAGACAGCCTTCTTTTCCCTTCCAAGAGCTGACAGTTGTGACAGATGCATTGCTATTGAATTTGGGCTGGGGGCGGGGGTGTTACCTTGGAAAGGTTGAGATCAGTCAGGAACCCTTTGCCTCCAGCAGAGATCCTGCTCCACAGTAACCTACCGGAGATACAGCCATTTATTTCACCCTGAAGCCTTTCCTGTAGGACATCAATGGAGGCTAGTAAGGTTGTACTAGACAACACCATCACCATATGCTACTGCAAAAGCAGGGTGCAGTGGTGTACTAGGGCCTCTGTGATGCATGGTGTATTTGATCACTGCTGAGAGCCCTGGTTAGATATATTCACCAGTGTCAAGGATTTTGTGTGTTTGAGTTCCTGTGAGAGCGGTCATTAGGAGACATATTCTGGCCTGAATGGAACAAGTGTGGCTTGTTCACCTTTTCCACTGCTACCTCTCCTGCCCTGAGTTCTGAAGAATATCAAGAACTACCAGGTCCAAGTCACTCTGTCACATCATCCTTAATCCTCCTTATTGGGCTAGGAGAGTGTGGTGCCTGGACTTCCTGAGCATGAGCATATGTCTTATGATCACCCTATCCCTTTGTGAGGACCTACTGTCTCTGATCCGGCTACCTTTTTGTGAGGACATCTATCTCAGCAACAGGTCAGGGTCATTCATCCCGTTCTCAGCAAATGACACTTTCATGCATATAGGTTAAGCGGCAGAGGTTGACTCCATTTTACTTGCTATCTGAAATGGTAAATGTCATCCTTGCTGCCAGATACTATTCCACAAATTCCAGCTATGCTGGTCATTGAGGCAAGTGCCTAACTAGGTGTGATACCCAGGATACTGACCCTTTACCTGCAAAACTACTAGGCTTTCTGTTGTTTATTCTACCTTCAGAACAGCAAAGCCTTGCTGTGCGCACTGTAAAAAGTTGTCAGCTATTTCAGCCTTTCTACGTTTGCTTTACCAACCATCCTTGTTAAAATTATCTAGATTTATTAAAGGATTGATGCATATGTTCCCTCCCAAGTTTGGTATGATGCCCCAATGGCACCTTCCTTCATTTATTGGATTCAAGCCTCTGCATAGTTGTACGGGGGCGTCTCTTTTTCTTTGTGATTATGTCAGCTTGTCACATGAGTGAACTGCAGGCTCCTTCAGGGCAACCACCTAACACCCCCTTCTTTGCAGACAAATTGGTGCTGAGTACTTTGGTGGTCTTTTTACTTAAAAGCGTGACTCCCTTCCACAGTTGGGCTGTCAATCGCTGTACCAATGTTTTTGTGCCCCTCGAAAGAGGAGGCAAGGTTCAATCAGCTGGAACCCAAAAGCATTTTAGCCTTTATATTGATCGCACCAAGGCCCATCATTTGGAGGATCAGCTCTTTGTGGGGTTTTGTGGAAAGAATGGGAACGTTGTGACGAAGGCGAACTTTTTGCAGTGCATTGCCCTCTGCACTGGCGAAGAAACGGCCCCATGAGGGTCTTAGAGCCCATTTCACCAGAGCTAAGGCTCCTTCAAGTGCGATGGTACATGGGGTGCTTGTCCTAGATATGTGACAATGCTGCAGTGTGTACATCGGTGTATAGGTTTGCAAAACACTACTACCTTGATAGCGAGGTTGGGTGAGAAGGACACTTGATCTGCTCAGTTCTGCAAAATATTTTACTTTGAGTAAACCCTCCACCTGGGGGAAGTACTAGTTTGTTCTCTTCTGAAGTGAGGTCTAGGAAAATGGCTCTCTGTTGCAGTTAACCCCACTTTTTGCCTGGTGTTGATGCTGACTTGGCTAAGAAGTGTGCTGGGATCCTGCCAACCAGGCCCGGCACCAGTGTTCTTTCACTAAAAATGTACCATTGTTTCCACAGTTGGCACACCTCTGGCACACAGATAAGTCCCTTGTAAAGGGTACCAGTAGTACCAAGGGCCCTGTGACCAGGGAAGGTCCCTAAGGGCTGCAGCATGTGTTGTGCCACCCTTAGGGACCTCTCACCTAACACATTCACACTGCCATTGCAGATTGTGTGTATTGGTGGGGAGAAAAAGGCAAAATCGACATGGCATCCCCCTCAGGATGCCATGCACACAAAACACTGCCTGTGGCATAGGTAAGTCACCCCTCTAGCAGGCCTTACAGCCCTAATGCAGGGTGCACTATACCACAGGTGAGGGCATAGCTGCATGAGCAATAAGCCCCTATGGTGTCTAAGTCTATTCTTAGACATTGTAAGTAGTGTGGCCATATTGAGACTATGGTCTGGGAGTTTGTCAAAACTAACTCCACAGCTCCATAATGGCTACACTAAATACTGGGAAGTTTGCTATCAAACTTCTCAGAATAATAAACCCACAATGATGCCAGTGTTGGATGTATTACAAAATGCACACAGATTTACCCAATCCTTCAGTGCAGGACTGGCTGGTCTGTGCCAGCTTGCCACTGAGACGAGTTTCTGACCCCCTAGGGTGAGAGCCTTTGTACTCTCTGAGGCCAGAAACGAAGCCTGCACTGGGTGGAGGTGCTTAACACCTCCACCCTGCAGGAACTGTAACACCTAGCAGTGAGCCTCAAAGGCTCAGGCTTCGTGTTACAATGCGCCAGGGCACTCCAGTTAGTGGAGATGGCCCACCACCGGGATCCAGCCACCACTTTTGGCAGCAAGTACAGAGGAGATAATGAAACAAACAAGGAGTTGTCACCTACCAGTCAGGACAGCCCCTACTGTGCCCTGAGCTGAGTTGGCTCCTGCCTTTAGAAATCCTCCATATTGGTTTTGGAGGATTCCCCCAATAGGAATGGGGATGTGCCCCCTCCCCTCAGGGAGGAGACACAAAGAGGGTGTAACCACCCTCAGGGACAGTAGCCATTGGCTACTGCCTCCCCCAAACCTAAACACACCATAAATTTAGTATTTAGGGGTGACCCCCAAACCCAGGAAATCAGATTCCTGCAACCTACACAAAGAAGGACTGCTGACCTGAAAGCCCCGCAGAGACGGCGAAGATGACAACTGACTTGGCCCCAGCCCTACCGGCCTGTCTCCAGACTCAAAGAACCTGCACAGCGACCTCTGAAGACTCAGAGTACTGCCCTGAACCGAAGGACCAAGAAATTCCAGAGAACAGCGGCACTGTTCACTAACAGCAACATTTTTGCAACTTCGAAGCAACTTTTAAAGAACTCCCTCTTTCCGCTGGAAGCGTGAGACTTCACACTCTGCACCCGACGCCCCCGGCTTGAGCTCCAGAGAACCAACACTGCAGAGAGGACTCCCAGGTGACTGCAACTTCGTGAGTAACATGAGATGACCTCCCCGCACCCCCACAGCAGTGCCTGCAGAGAGGATCCAGAGGCTCCCCCTGACCGTGACTGCCTGGTAACGTGGAACCCGATGCCTGGACCCAGCAGTGCACCCGCAGCCCCCAGGACCGAGAGGAACCAAACTCCAGTGCAGGAGTGACCATCAGGCGGCCCTCTGCCTAGCCTAGTCAGTGGTTGGCCCGAGAAGCCCCTGTGCCCTGCCTGCATTGCCTAAGTGACCCCTGGTCCTCTCCATTGCTTTCTATAGGAAACCTGATGCCAACTTTGCACACTGCACCTGGCTGCCCCTGTGCCGATGAGGGTGTGTTTTGTGTGCCTCTGTGTGCCCCCCCCCCCCCCCCCCCCCCCCCCCCCGCAGTGCTCTACAAAACCTCCCTGGTCTGCTCCCTGAGGACGCAGGTACTTACCTGCCAGCAAACCGGAACCGGAACACCCCTGTTCTCTCTATAGGCGCCTATGTGTTTTGGGCCCTCCTTTGACCTCTGCACCTGACCAACCCTGTGTTGCTGCTGCGGTGACATTGGGGTTGCCTTGAACCTCCAACGGTGGGCTGCCTATGCCCAGGAGACTGAACTTGTAAGTGCTTTACTTACCTCAGAAGCGTAACCCTACGTACCTCCCCCAGAAACTGTTGATTTTTGCAGTGTGTCCACTTTTAAAATAGCTTATTGCTATGTTAACCTATACTGTGTGTACTACTGCTTTAATTCAAAGTTCCTTACTTACCTATGTGGAGTACCTTGCATTTTATGTATTTACTTCAAATCTTGAATCTTGTGATTCTAAAATAAATTAAGGAAATATATTTTTCTATATAAAAACTATTGGCCTGGAGTGAAGTCTTTGAGTGTGTGTTCCTCATTTATTGCCTGTGTGTGTACAACAAATGCTTAACACTACCCTCTGATAAGCCTACTGCTCGAACACACTACCACAAAATAGAGCATTAGAATTATCTAATTTTGCCACTATCAACCTCTAAGGGGAACCCTTGGACTCTGTGCACACTATTTTTCACTTTGAGATAGTATATACGGAGCCAACTTCCTACATGAGGAATTCGCAGTTAGAAATATCTTTCAGAAGAACAAGTTATCTATCTTTAGCAACACTCTTTCTGATGGAACTTTACACCTGCAGATTCCTCACCTTTGAATATCCCAGTGCAAGACTCGATCAGGAAACTTCTGAAATAGCTGTCTGGTGCCGGCAGGGGGCTCTAACTCGGAGTCTACTTCAGGATTGGAGTCAGTGACGTCATCGAACATTTAATGTTCCCTGACATTAGTTCTGTTTGTTTCACTCCTTTCTATTCCACCTGGAGCTTCATGTGACCTTGTGTGGTAGTTTTGTTTGCTAAACAAGATATGCTTTGGTGCAGTGTAGGGATAATGTTTCCACCAAAAAGGTCAGGTTCTAAACTCTGTCAGTGGGATCAACATATGCCCATCACAAACCTGCATGATGACTGTCTTTGTTGCCTGTGTTCAAGATATGGCATGTTGTATTCTCTTTTCCTCCAGGTGGACCTCAGTTCCAACAATGAGCATAGGTTCAAGCTCTTCATGGATCACACTAAATTAGATCATAGAAGGCCCTGTAGGATGAATTCTAGGCCCAGGACACTGGTGAGATAGAGGATTTCTTCTCATTCTTAAAAGACTTCCAAGGAGAAGAGCACATGTCACAAGAAGAAGGAGCAGCACCCTTCTCCAAGAAATCAAAATCCTAAGATAAGTCACCCCAATCTCAGTCTCCCCCTGGAGCTTGTGGGAGATTTCCCCTGACCTGTCACCAACACTACCAAATCAAGTGCTGTCTCCAACTCCACCACCAATGTCAGTACTGACTCTGACTTAAGCAGTGTTTTTGATGTCGGATGTAGATTCAGCCTCCTTCATGCAGTCTATGATTGATCTGTTTAGGAGAGTGGGTGCCCCCTCTGGAGCTCCTATTTTCTCCACGGGGCCTCATGGGACACCAATAGGCACCCTTCCGCTGACACCACATGTCCATATGAGTTCCACCCTGTGCTCTGTCCCATCTTTCTGCAGCAGAACCTAGATCACTGAGCCAGACACTGAAGGTCGCACAAATACCATTTTGGTTGCTGACCTCAGCACTCCTATTGAAGTTGACTCTGGCCCCGATTCCTCTGACTGCTTCTGTGCTATTTCTGTCAATTCCAGTGCCATTTCCAGGACCCTCTGAGATTCCATTTTCAATGCCACTTCTCCAGCTAGCTGTCCAAGATCTTATGCCAAGTCCCAATCAAGGCGACAATACAAACGCTTTAGTAGGAGGAACAACATTAAGAGAATATCCATAGCCTCTTCAGCTCCAACTTGGATCAGCAGTCTCTGGATGGTAAAGGAGATGTGGATGAGGCCTACCCTGCTTCAGATTCACTGTCCCTTTAGGAAACTGGCTCTGTATATATTATATCAAAATGAGATATAATGTGCAGAGTCCAGGGGGGGGCCCAGAGGCTAAAGTAGATAATACTAATGCTCTCTTTTGTGGTAGTGTGTTAGGCTTATCAGAGGGGAGTGCTAAGCATTTGTTGTGCACACACAGACAATAGAAGAAGCACGCACTCAATTACCTTACTCCAGACCAATGGTTTTTATGTAGCAAAAAGATATTTTCTTAATTTAGTTTTAGACCCACATGGTTCAAGTTGCAGGTAAGTACTTCAAAAGTTTCGTATTTCACACAGTTATCAACAGTACGTTGTTTGAAATAGTTAAGTAATAGAGTTTTTGAACTATTGGCAATAATCTGTTTTTAAAATGGACACAGTACACTTTTCAGAACAGTTCCTGGGGGGAAGATATGTTAAATCATTTTACAGGTAAGTACAACACTTAAAGTTCCAGTCTCAGGGCTTTAGGAAGCCCACTGGTTGGGGTTCAAGTAAACCCCAAACACCCACCACCAGCAACACGGGGCCGGCCGGGGGTAGAGGTCAAAGATGAGCAATTTTATCATAGGCTCCTATGGAGACAGAGTACTCGGAATCAGGTCTGCCTGCAGTAAGTACCCGCGGCTCAGAGGGCAGACGAGGGAGGATTAGAAGAGCACTGAAGGGTTCACAAGTAGACACCAAACACACATTCTCAGCGGCACAGGGGCGGCCGGGTGCAAACAGGACGTGGGTTTTCAATGCTGGTCTATGAGGTGACTCTGGGGGTCACTCAGAGGCTGCAGGTGAGGTCCAGGGAAGTGTCTCGGACACACCATCTGTCGGACAGGGAGGAGGGCCGCCTGCTGGACGTTGAGGCACAGGGGGTTGGTTTCTCCAAGGCCAGGGGGCTTCGGGTGCAGTGTGTACCTAGGTGTCGGATATCTTTGACCGAAGTTTCGCAGTCGGGGGGGGGGGGGGTCCTTGGGATTCTCTCTGCAGGCGTCGTCTTGGAGGGGTGGAGAGGTCAACCCAGGGTGGGCACTTGCTCGCAATCGCCTGGGGACCCTCTTTTACTGGATGGACCATCTGGACATGGGCCATGAGCGTTGGGCGCACAGGGGTCAAGACTCACACATCCGGTTTGAGGTGGGCGTCCTTGGTTGTAGGATTTCTTAGACAGAGCCGCTGTCCTTGGGAGTTGTTGGTCCTTTTGAGTGGAGAGCAGTACTCTGGAGTTGGCAGAGGTCGCTGGTCCCGCTGGATGCATCACTGGTCTTTTGCAGGTTCTTTGAAGCAGGAAATAGGCCGGTAGGGCTGGGGCCAAAGTAGTTGTCGTCTTCCTTCTCTGCTGGGGGTTTCAGATAGTCAGTCCTTCTTCTTGTATGTCACCAGGAATCTGGTGAGCTAGGTTCAGGGAGGACCTTAAATCTTAGATTTAGGGGTGTTTTAGGGGTCAGAAGGCAGAAGCCAATGGCTACTGTCCCTGAGGGTGGCTACACCCTCCTTGTGCCCACTCTCCTTGGGTAGGGGGGGCACAAACCTAATCCTCTTGGTCCCTGTCCTCCAAACCAGGATAGAGGATTCTGCAGGGAGGGGGTCACCACAGCTCTGGACACATTAGGGGTGGTCCTGGCTGGCTCTCTGTTTTCCCTAATTCTCCTGCCAGACTTGCCGCCAAAATTGGGGCTTTGTCCAGGGGGCGGGCATCTCCACTAGCTGGAGTGCCCTGGTATACTGGAATCCAGGGCTTGAGCCTTTGAGGCTCACCGCCAGGTGTTACAGTTCCTGTAGGAGGGAGGTTTGAAGCACTTCCACCCAGGACAGGCTTTGTTTTTGACCACAGAGTGCACAAAGGCACTCGCCGCATGTGGTCAGAAACTTGTCTGAAAGTGGCAGGCTGGCAAAGACCAATCAGTCCTACACTAGCTGTTTGGCTAACATACAGGGGGCATCTCTAAGATGCCCTCTGTGTGTATTTTCCAATAAATCCCACACTGGCATCAGTGTGGGTTAATTGTGCTGAGAAGTTTGATACCAAACTTCCAGTATTCAGTAAAGCCATTATGGAGCTGTGGAGTTCGTAATGACAAACTCCCGGACCATATACTCAATATTGCTACACTGTACTTACAGGTCTAAGAATGGACTTAGCCACTGGAGGGCTCGAAAAATCATAAACATTTTACTAGACCTGCAGGTCGAGTAACTTAATCTACTCAACCTAACTGTAATGTACTTGACCCGTAAACTGGTCTCAAATTGTATGATCATAGGCAAATAGTTTACAGAATCGCCTTTTTCTTAATTCTCACATATGATTGCACCTTCAAACATGTGATGTCAGTATTTCTGCAGTACAAAAAAAAACTCTTTTGTTTGTTTGATTAAGTAGAGTAACATTTGCTGCAGTCATCACAAGAATGTAGCGCACATACCCTTGAGGTGTAGCCCACATAACCTAGGACTTCTTTTAGTTTACTGACAACGTTGCCATCAGGGCAGGAGTGTTTCTCAGTTTGTTTAAACACTCAATTTTAATAAGTATATTACTAAACCATAATGTGCTACGCACAGTAATTTTACAAGAAATGTCCAAAAACCTCTCCACTAACTCGCAGCTTACTGATAAAACAATATAGTGTATTAACAGCCTGTGAAAATTAGGTTTCAGAAAACATATCCTTTGCACATCAACATGTAAAGTATTTCGATTAGTTTTCATCCTATTAAAATATATTTCCATCACACAGAAAGATAAAAAAGGTTTTTCACAACTACTGGAATATATTTTGAAATGTTTGCACAGTTTGCTTAGTCATTTAAATGTTGTGTGTTAGGAAAACCCTGACACCCTATATCCTTTTATTTCACATTCTAAGAAGCAGGTCACACAGTTCACCTGTTCAGTGTTAATTCGCCAGAAGGGACAAGTAAGAATTAAAAATAGTTCGACCTGATCAAATAAGACTCGCCAATGCGAGTGGTCGAGTGGATTTTTCTAGCCCTGCACTGTAGGGACATATTGCTCATGCAGTTATGCCCTCCCCTGTGGTATAGTGCACCCTGCCTTAGGGCCTGCTAGAGGGGTGACTTACCTATGCCACAGGCAGTGCTTTGTGGGCTTGGAACCCTGAGAAAGGTGCCATGTCGACTTTGTCTTTTTCTCCTCACCAGCACACACAAGCTTCCAGACAGTGTGTATGTGCTTGGTCCCCTAGGGTGGCATAATACATGCTACAGCCCTGAGAGACCTTCCCTGGCCACAGGGCCCTTGGTACCATGGGTACCTTTTAGAAGGTACTTAACTGTGTGCCAGGATTGTGCCAATTGTGGAAACAAAGGTTCAGTTTTAGGGAAATAACACTGGGGCCTGGTTTTCCTACATAATCCCCCCATCCCCAACCCAAAAAAAAAGAAAGAGGATGGGACTAACCTTTCCCAAGAGAGTCTATATTCTCTAATCAGAAGAACCTGGATAGGCCAACTGCATTGGCATGTGCAGTCGCAGGTCTGTGTTCCACTGCAAACTCCATTCCCTGTAGGGATATGGACCACCTCAAAAGTTTAGAGTTCTCACCTTTTATTTGTATTAGCCATCTGAGAGGTCTGTGGTCAGTTTGAACAACAAAGTGAGTACCAACATATGACCTCAGCTTTTTCAGGTTCCAAACCACAGCAAAGGCCTCCCTGTCAATGGCACTCCAACGCTGCTCCCTGCTCCTCCTGCTAATGAAAGCAACAGGCTGATCAAGGCCACCATCATTGGTTTGGGACAGGACTGCTCCTATCCCATGTTTAGAGGCATCTGTCTGCAGAATGAACTGCCTAGAATAATCTGGAGCTTTAAGAACTGGTGCTGAGCACATTGATTCTTTCAGGGTGTAAAGGCCTTTTGATAGTAAAGCGTTCAGTTTACCTTCTTTGACATCTTCTTTGAGGTCAGTTCAGTGAGGGGAGTCACAATGGACCCATATCCCTTCACAAACCTCCTGTAGTATCCAGTCAAGCCAAGGAATGCCCTGACTTGAGGCTGGGTTTTTAGAGCTTCCCAGTCTAGAATTGTCTGGATCTTGGGCTGTAAAGGTTGCACTTGGCCCTCATCTGTAAGGTGACCCAAGTATACAACTGTGCCCTGTACTAGTTGGCACGTAGATGCTTTGATAGAGAGGCCTGATGTTTGCAAGGCCTACAAAACCTTCCCCAGGTGAAACAAGGTGATCCTGCCAGCTGGAGTTAAAGTCAGCAATATAATCTAGGTATGCTGCAACTTGATTCATCAACCTTGGGAAGGTGGCAGGGGCATCCTTTAAGCCAAATGGCATAACAGTAAACTGATAATGCCTATCAGGTGTAGGGAATGCTGTATTTTCTTTGGCTTCAGGTGCCATCCTTATTTTCCAGTACCCTGCAGTTAAGTCAAAGGTAATCAGAATTTTTACTACACCTAACTTCTCAAACAATTCATCTGCTCTCGGTATGGATGTGCATCTCTCTTAGGGACAGAGTTGAGTCCTCTGTAGTCCACACAGAACCTGATTTCTCTCTTGCCATCTTTGGTATGAGGTTTCAGGACTAAGACCACTGGGCTAGCCCAAGAACTGTCAGAGTGCTCTATTATCCCTAACTCCCGCATCTTGAGGACTTTCAGTTTGATGCTCTCTTTGACTTGGTCAGACTGTCTGTAAATTTTGTTTTTGGAAGGTAGACTGTCTCTTGTGTCCACATCATGGGTATATAGGTGAGTCTGACCAGGAGTCAGTGAGAAGAGCTCAGCATACTGCTATATGACTTGCCTGCAGTCAGCTTGCTGTTGGGCAGAGAGGGTATCTGAATAGACAACTCCATCCATTGACCCATCTTTAGAGTCATTTGAGGGGGGGATCCGGGAGAGGTTCACTCTCTGCTTCCTGAACCTCATCAGTAACCATCACCATGGTTATGTCTGCCCTGTCATTAAGGAGTTTCAGGCAGTTAACATGGATCACCCTCTTGGATGTCCTTCTAGAGCCCAGGTCCACTAAGTAAGTGACCTGACTCTTCCTTTCCAGGACTGTTGGCTGGCCTCAAGATTGTTGGATGCCTTTCCATGTACTTGGCCACCCTGGAGCAGAGATCAAGCACATAGTCCACCAAATCTTGTTTAGGCTCATGGAGAGCTCTCTCCCAGCCTTCTTTAACAAGTGCAAGTGGTCCCCTTACAGAATGGCCAAACAGAAGCTCAAACCGAGAAAACCCTACTCCCTTCTGTGGCACCTCTCTGTAGGCGAAAAGCAGGCATGGCAGGAGGACATCCCAACTCCTTTTGAGTTTTTCACGGAGCCCAATGATAATGCCTTCAGTGTCTTGTTGAATCTCTCAACAAGTCTGTTGGTTTGTGGATGGTATGGTGTGGTGAATTTATAAGTCACTTTCATTCCACATGTGGTTTAGGTAAGCTGACATGAAGTTTGTACCTCTGTCAGAAACCACCTCCTTAGGAAACCCCTTTCTGGGAAAATTATCAATTAGGGATTTGGCTACTACAGGGGCAGTAGTTTGCCTAAGGGGAATTACTTCAGGGCATATGGTAGCATAATCCACTACCACCAGTATGTACTGATTCCCTGAGGTTGTGGGTGGTTCAAGTATACCCAGAATGTCCACACCAACCCTCTCAAAGGGTACCCCCACCACTGGAAGTGGAATGAGGGGGTCATTTGGGTGACCACCTGTCTTGCCAGTGGCTTGACAGGTGACACAGGAGCTACAAAACTCCCTTACTTTCGGGGATATGTTGGGCCAATAAAAATGGTTCACACGTCTGCTCCATGTTTTGGTTTGTCCCAAATGGCCAGCTAGGGGGATGCCATGGGCCAAAGTGAGGATAAACCATCTAAAATCTGAGGCAGTACCACTCTCCTAGTGGCACCAGGCTTGGGGTCACTGGCCTCAGGGTAAAGGAGTCCATCCTCCCAATGGACCCTGTGGGAGCCGCTGACATCTCCCTTCACCTGTTGAGCAGCTCGCTGTCTCAGACCTTCAAGAGTGGGACAAGTCTTTTGTCCCTGGCACAGCTGTTCCCTTGAGGGCCCCCCTGGTCCCAAGAGCTCTACCTGGTAAGGATCCAGCTCTATGGACTCAATCACCCTCAGGGGATAAGAGATATTCCTGAGAAGATAGGTCTTATTTCTTTTGCTGTACAGAGGCTGGTCCCCCAGTCCTTTTACCTTTTCTCTTGGAAGGTTGGGCCATTATTCCAGGCTCCAACACTTCTTTTTCATCGTGTGCTCTGCTCTGGTTTTCACACACACCAGTTCAGGGATTCCCATCATGTCTGCATGGGTTTTTAGCTCTACCTCATCCCATGCTGATCATTCCCTAGCAAACATTCTATTGGGATTGCAGAAGAGACCTCTACTTGTTTCAGGCCAGTAACCCATCCCCATTCTAAAGTCAGCATAGCCATGGGTTGTACCTTAGTTACATTGTCAGCATTGGTGACTGGGTAACTTTGTCCAGCCAAATACTGTCCTGGGAAACCAGTTTCTCTGTCACCATGGTGACTCTGGCACCTGTATCCCTCAGTTATTCTACCTTGGTCCCATTGATTAAGAGCTGATGTATTTTTGCATGTTAGGCGGCCAGGCAGCCAGTGTGGCTATATCCACCCCACCCTCAGAGACTAGAGTGGCTTCAGTGTGAACCCTGATTTGCTCTGGGCACACTGTTGATCCCACCTGGAGACTGGCTATTCGAGTACTGGAATAGTGCTAGTGGAATTGTTCTTGGGACAGGCCATATCTCCAGTTTGGTGTCCATGCTGTTTACAATTGTGACACCAGGCCTTCTTAGGATCAAAGTTCTTACCCTTGTAACCATTTGTGGACTGTGAAGAGGCTCATGGCCCACCCTCTTGAGCAGGTGTTTGGGGCCCTTGAGAAGACTGTTTTTGTCCTTAGGTGTTTCACCATCCTTCCCCTGGTGAGGCTTTGTGACCCCTTTCTTTTGGTCCCCCTCTGTGGAAGTCTTGGTCACCCTAGTCTTGACCCAATGGTCTGCCTTCTTTCCCAGTTCTTGGGGAGAAATTGGGCCTAGGCCTACCAGATGTTGATGCAACTTATATTTGAAGCAGTTACTTACCAGGTGTGCCTTCATAAACAAATGATAAAGCCCATCATAGTCATGTGCTCCACTGCCAGTTATCCAACTATTTAGTGTTTCCAGTGAGTAGTCAGCAAAATCAACCCAGGTCTGGCTCGAGGTTTATTTTGTGAGCCCCCTTGAACCTAATCCTATACTCCTCAGTGGAGAATCAAAAGCCCTCAATCAGGGTAGCCTCCATGTGGTCATAGGACTCTGCATGTTTACCAGAGAGTGTGAGGAGTCTATCCCGACACTTACCAGTCAACAGTTCCCAAAAGAGAGCTCCCCAGTGAGATCTGTTTAACTTTCTGGTTGCACAAGCTTTCTCAAAAGCTGTAAACCACTTGGTGATATGATCATCCTCTTCATATTTTGAGACAGTCTCTTTAGGGATTTTTAGGATGTCAGTATTCTCTCTCACCCTATTTATTTTGCTGCCACCATTAATGGGTGGTAAGCCCATTTTTGCTCTCTCCCTTTATATAGCCAGGAGTTGCTGCTCTAAAGCTAACCTTTTGGCCATCCCTGCTAAAAGGATTCTCCCAATGTTTCCGGAGGAGCTGGACTCCTTTGTTAATGATCCAGATCCAGTGAGTTCTATCCTTGGAGACAGAGGTCTGGGGACCATGGTCTCCCTAGTTAGGTGAGGAGGGGGGAGGTCATCCTCCTCATCTCTAACATCTTCCCTGTCTGAGTGGAGTTCTTCCTCCTCAGCAGGGTGGTCCCTGGTGTACTCTGCTAAGAGATCCTGGAGCTTGACCTTGGTGGGGTTGCAACCTGTTCTAATCTTCTTCAGCTTACAGAGGGACTTTAACTCTGCCATCCACAGATGGAGGTAAGGGGTGAGGTTGAGTTCTACAACCACGTCCCCTGAGATGCTCATTATGTTAATAAAAGTTGGGATTACTTTTTAGAAACTAAAAACTACTTCTAGCAGCTAAATTCTAACTCGAAAATGACTTTAAAAAGAGATGCTAAGGGGACTTAACCAGGGCCCTAGCAGGACTTTTAAAAATTTAGAAAACATAGTCAAAATCAAAAATCAGTTTTCTAAAGGGAACTTTGAAATTTAGTCGTGTGATCAGGTATTGGCTGGGTAGTCCAGCAAATGCAAAGTCATGGACCCCACCGCTGATCCACCAATGTAGGAAGGTGGCTCTTTATATTCTCTATCAAAATGAGATATAGTGTGCACAGAGTGCAGAGGTTCCCCTGAGGCTAAAGTAGATAATACTAATGCTCTCTTTTGTGGTAGTGTGGTCTGGCAGTTAGGCTTATCAGAGGGTAGTGCAGAGCATTTTTGTACACACACAGACAATAGAAGAAGCACACACTCATTGACTTAACTCCAGACCAATGTTTTTTTATATCACAAAAATATATTTTCTTTATATTTAGAACCACAAGATTCAGGTTGCCGGTAAGTACTTGAAAAATGTAGTATTTCACACAGGTATCAACAGTTCTTTGTTTGAAATAGATAAGTAATACAGTTTTTGAATTATTGGCAATAATCTGCTTTAAAAATTTGCACTTTTGAGGAAGAAATGTTAGATCGTTTTACAGGTAAGTACAACAATTACAGTTCCAGTCTCCAGGTTTTAGGAAGTCCACTGGTTGGGGTTCAAGTTGACCCCAAACACCCACAACAGCAACACGGGGCCGGCCGGGTGCAGAGGTGAGCTATTTTATTGTAGGCTCCTATGGAGACGGGGTGCTCGTAATCAGGTCTGCCTGCAGGTAAGTACCACGGCTCGGAGGGCAGACCAGGGGGGATTAGAAGACCTCTGAAGGGGCCACAAGTAGGCCTCAAACACACACCATCAGCGGTACAGGAACGGCTGGGTGCAGGTTGCAAACAGGACGTCAGGTTTTCAATGCTGGTCTATGAGGAGACCCCGGGGGTCACTCAGAGGCTGCAGGCGAGGTCCAGGTGGGGTCTCTTGGGCACACCACCTGTCGGACAGGGAGAAGTGCCACCTACTGGACGTTGCGGCACTGCGGGTCGGTTTCTCCAAGGCCTGGGGGCTGTGGGTGGATTGTGTTCCTAGGTGTCGGATATTTTTGTCCTGAGCTTCACTGGCAGTGGGTCCTCGGGATTTCCTCGGCAGGCGGCGGCGTGGAGGGGTGAAGATGTCAACCCAGGGTGGGCACTTGCTCGCAATCTCCTGGGGACCCTCTCTTGCTGGATGGACCACCTGGATATGGGCCGTGAGCGTCGGGTGCACAGGGGTCAAGTATTGCGGATCCAGAGTGAGGTGGAAATCATTGGTTGTAGGTTTTCTTAGACAGAGCCGCTGTCCGCAAAAGTTCTTGGTCCTTTTGGGTGCTGGGCAGTCCTCTGGAGTTGCCAGAGATCGCTGGTTCTGCTGGACGCGTCGCTGTTTTTTGAAGCAGGAAACAGGCCGGTAGGGCTGGGGCCAAAGCAGTTGTCGTCTTCTTTCTCTGCTGGGTGTTTCAGCTAAGCAGTCCTTCTTCTTCTTGTAGGTCGCCAGGAATCTTGTGAGCTGGGTTCAGGGAGGCCCTTAAATCCTAGATTTAAGGGCGTTTTAGGGGTCTGAGGGCAGTAGCCTATGGCTACTGTCCCTGAGGGTGGCTACACCCTCCTTGCGACCAGTCCCTTTGGGGAGGGGTCACAAGCCTAATCTTATTGGTCCCTGTCCTCCAACCCTAGGTGAAGGATTCTGAAGGGAGGTGGTCACCTCAGCTCTGGACACCTTAGGGGTTGGCCCGGGCTGGGGTGGTCACTCCTCCCTGTTTTCCCTAATTGTTTCACCAGACTTGCCGCCAAAAGTGGGTCATTGTCTGGGGGGGGGCATCTTCACTAACTGGAGTGCCCTGGGGTACGGTAATCTGAGACTTGAGTTTCTGAGGCTCACCCCCAGGTGTTACCGTTCCTGTAGGGGGGAGGTGTGTGGGAGGTGTGAAGCACCTCCACCCAGGACAGGCTTTGTTTCTGACCACAGAGTGCACAAAGTCACTCATCCCAGGTGGTCAGAAACTTGTCTGAAAGTGTCAGGCTTGCACAGACTGGTCAGTCCTACACTAGCAGTTTGGTTAACATAAAGGGGGGAATCTCTAAAATGCCCTCTGTGTGCATTTTCCAATAAATACCACACTGGCATCAGTGTGGGTTTCTTGTGCTGAGAAGTTTGATACCAAACTTCCCAGTATTCAGTGAAGCCGTTATGGAGCTGTGGAGTTCATAGTGACAAACTCCCAGACCATATACCCAATATGTCTACACTGCACTTAAAATGTTTAAGAATGGACTTAGACACTGTATGGACATATTGCTCATCAGCTATGCCCTCACCTGTGGTATAGTGCACCCTGCCTTAGGGCTTTAAGGCCTGCAAGATGGGTGACTTACCTATGCCACAGGCCATTTTTTGTGGGCATGGCATCCTGAGAGGGGTGCCATGTCGACTTTGTCTTTTTCTCCTCACCAACTCACACAAGCTGCCAAGGCAGTATGTATGTGCTTGGTGAGGGGTTCCCCAGGGTGGCATAATACATGCTTCAGCCCGTAGAGACCTTCCCTGGCCTCAGGGCCCTTGGTCCCATGGGTACCTTTTACAAGGGACTTAACTGGGTACCAGGGTTGTGCCAATTGCGGAAACAAAGGTAAAGTTTTAGGGAAAGAACACTGGGGCTGGGGCCTGGTTAGCAGGATCCCAGCCCACTTTCAATCAAAGTTGGCATCAACACTAGGCAAAAAGTTGGGGGGGGTTAGTAACCATGCCAACAGTGGCACTTCCCTACAGTCCCTTTTAGATGCAAGTGGACTGAACACACAGATATAGATACTGATACGGTTCCCAGTGCAGCTCCTCCTGAGATGGCTTCTTTCCACACAGTTCTTAAGAAAGCTGCCATATTGTTGGAACTCCCTCGGTCATCAGTGAATTAAGCCAAACATCTTTATTGTTGTGCTACAGTCAGCAGCAGCTTCAAGTGCCCCTTTTGCCATTTAATGAAGCCCTTATCGAGACAGTCAGATATCCTTGGGCCAAACCATCCTCTAGCCTTGTGTTAGGGTGGACCAAGAGACGTACCTTGGGGGATTATTCTTTTCTTTCCATACACCTTTCACCTGATACTTTGTTTCCAGGCTTCGTCCACCCAGTGATTAATCCAGGTGCTTTCCCGACCCACCCACCCAATGGGGAATCTAAAAAACCTGAAGGTGTTGGAAAGAAGGTCTTTTCAGGGGGACCTTATGCTCCTTACATTCTGCATGTTTACCAGGACATTATACCAACTCTCCCTAGGACATGGCATCGTTGGTGGTCTCCAATCTGCTCAAATACATCAGGAGACATTTTACAGAGGTCATTTTGGATAAAAAAAGACACTTCTGATCATATTGTCAAGACTGGCCTAGCTATAGCTGATTGCATAGGTGAACAATGAGTTCATCCATACTTCTGATGGCAGCAGGCCTGGCTACAATGGACTGGATTATCTTCATATGCCCAGAACACACTTATCTACTTGCCGTTTGAAGGAAAGAGATTCTATGATCAGTAGAGTTGCTGTCCTGCAGCCCTTGAAGGACAGTGGCGCAGACATAATCTCTAGGTTTATAGTAATCTTTTTTTTTTTGCTTGTATTATGGAGTCGAGGCCTTTACAGAGGCTTCCAGCATAATCAACATCAATCCTTCTTGACTGGTCAACAGCAGTAACAAAACCCTCTTTGTACAAAAATACAAAGATAGAGGTAAAGAATACAGTTAGCAGCTTCAGCCCCCTCCATCCTCCGCCTCTTTTTCCTCCAGCTCCACATGGAAAGCGGCAGTAAGTTGACTGAAAAGAGCACATTATTGGGCCACAGCAGAAAATTGGGCAGGGGTGCTATTCCCGGTACTTCCTCATTCCAAAGAAGGAAGGCGGTCTTTGTTCACTCCTAGAACTCAGGCTTCTTCAAAGTGTCTTTGGCCAATATTCTACAGTTTGTGCTATCATTGCCGAATGGGACAGCCCAGTGTCCCTGGTCAAGGGGTATCTGTTAGCTGTGTCTGACTTCTGACGTCTATGGATGTTGAGAATACTGGTCTTCCAACACCTCGACAACCGACTGTGGAAAGCAGATTAGCCCCAAACAGTCGTAAACCACGTCCAGACAATGGCCAACCTATTTGTTGAGCTTTTCCATCAACATGCCAAAGTTACATCTGACGCCTTCATAACAGCTCTCCTTCAATGAAGTTATTATGAACATTGTGCTCTTCTGAGCCTTTCAAATGCCTTAATGAGTTCAGGACACTTGAGCTATGATCCAGATGTTTCAATCCTTAATCTGGGTCTAACGGTTGTGACAGATGCATCGTTGCTGGACGACCATTATGGGATAACTGGTAGAGATCCTTACGGGCAACACTATTGAAATGTAGAACTGCAACAAACGGGGCTGAGTGGGGTCATTGGTTCTGGGACTGAAGGCTTTCGAGCTCCAGAAGTGGTTAAATGGCCAGAGCATCCCCATGGTCGCACAACACAAGGCAGGGTATTCAAACTCCAGGGTTGACTACTCATCAGACATTACATAGCAGATCACATATAGCGGCTGCACTCCAAGGTGGCACAGGGCATCTTCCAACAATTGGGAGAACCCATTGTCAATCATTTTGCCAGCATAGAAAACATGAAAATTCCACACTTTCGCATGTTTGGCTTCCCAAGTAATTTCATGCTATGAGGCGCCTTTTGCTTTGATTGAAACTCAGGAGTCTTATATGCTTTCATGTCTCTACCTTTTCTGCCTAGAATTCTCAGGATGATCAGGGTGGACTGGGCCCAATTCATCTTATTGGCTTTGGACTGAGCAAAGAAGGTGTGATACCCAGACCGCTAGTCACGAATATCTGTTCTCTGCTCCAGCCGTCCCTTCGGGAGAACATCTTGTCACAGCAGCAGGAAAGAGTTTTGCCTGCACTCAAACCTGAACAACCTACCGCTCTATGGATGGAGATTGAGTGATAGCTTTCGATTCTTCCCCCCTAGGAGTTAGTGTTATGTTGGCAGCTTGGAATCCCTCCACCCTGTTTACATGAGATGCTGGGAGAAGTTTGTTATATGATGCTCCTCCCGCAGCATTCAGCCTTTACTTGCACAGTTCATTTGTCTTTCATTAGCCCAGGGAGGCCTTGCTGTGGCGATGCTTAAGGGTTACTTATCGGTCCTCTTCCTTTTTATGTCTACCTGATCAGCTATCGGCCTGTTGTAATGTGTTTCTTTAAAGGACTGATTCTTCTGTTCTTGGCAACACCTTTTGTGATGCCTCATTGAGACCTTCATTTGAGTCTCACTTATATCATGTGTGACTCCTTTCAACCAGTGCACAGCTGTTCTCTCTCTGCCTTCTCACGCTAAAGACCATCTTCCTCATAGCAATCATGTCAGCTTGTTGCATGAGAGAGCTACAAGCACTGCCTGTCTTCCTAGATAAACTGGTACTCTGGATAAAAGCATTCATACCAAAGGTCGTCATGCTGTACCCTGATGGGTAGTCTAATGCCATGGCAGCTTTCTTTGCCCAATCTCATCCATTTAAGAGGAAGAGAGACTCTAGAGCCCTAAGCTTCTACATTGATCGCACCAAGGAACATCAGGTGGACTCACCCCTTATTTCCACTCTTTCACTCCTGAAAAAGAGCAAATGCTTAAACAAGTCTCTTGGTCTTGCTCCCAATGTTCTTTTTAAGCATATTCAGACTCTCATATCTGGGGAACCTGAATTTCTGAGTCCCCCAGCAACACCACAGCAAATTATGTTCTGCAAAGCTATGCTGAGTCTTTTCATCTTGAGGCCAGCTTTTTCTGATGTGCCTCCGGGCTACAAAGAACCTCAAGGACCTCCACTTGGAACTCTGGTGGCAGGTCCCCCCTGGTGTCAGCTAGACCCTCTCGACCCATTACGGGCCCTGCACCAGCTTTGGCATGGATGTCTATCTTGGTGTCACAATCCCCTCCAGACCCAGGGGCATCTGCCCTGGACAACGAAGCACAACCAGTAGTGCTCTTACTCTCTGAGCTAACCCCACTCTGACCGAGGCCATGCCCTTATCACACTAGGCTGCGGCCTTCTGGCAAACCAACAGACTCTGATACGTTTCCCTTGCCCCAAGGAGAAGGGCCCAGATCATCCACAATCAGTTTTACAAAGAATCTGAATCTGAAAATGTCTGTTATGATGAAAGGGACAAATGTGCTCTCTCTGTACTGAGGACAACTGGTAAGATGAGCAGCAAAATGTAAGTGAACTGGATACTTCCAGAGAAACTTGACTGGTCTCTCTATGTGGGCCAGCTACTAAAGAGAGTGCTTGCCTAACCGTTGTGATACAGAAGACTGAGGTTTGTGACCTCCAGTTACCCACTATGGAGGTTAAACTTAATGTTCATACAAAGTCCTCCAGCACAGACAAACTTATACTGAGCCCCTGCTTCCTTTAATTGAGGCCCTTACAGACACCCTTCTTGGAGCATGGGCAGCGCCACATTCCGTGTCACCGGTAAATAGGTGGATAGTGTGGTGCCACTGCCCTGCGTGATCTAACCTACTCAACTTAATATTTGATTCTAGAGGTGCAGGCATCCATGAGGAAGGTCAACTTCAATGCTTTCCTGTAGGAAAGTACCCTCTTTCTTGGCATGGATACCCCCTTTTTCTGCCTAATTCTGCCTAATGTCAGTGTGCTTGACTGTTCACTGGGATCCTGCTAACCAGGACCCCAGCGATTATGCTCTCTCTTCCAAAACTCTGTATTTCACCCACAATTGGCATACTGGTGCCCCCCTTATATGTCCCTAGTATATGGTACCTAGGTACCCAGGGGATTGGGGTGCCAGGGGATCCCTATGGGCTGCAGCAAATATTTTGCCACCCATAGGGAGCCCATGCAAAGGCTTTTGCAGGACTGCCGTTGCAGCCTGTGTAAAATGGTGCAAGCACCGTTTCACTGCAATTTTCACTGCACCAGGTCACTTATACGTCACCCCTATAGCAGGCCCTCCAGCACTGAGGGCAGGGTGCAAAGTACCTGTGTGTGAGGGCAGTCCTGCACTAGCAGAGGTGCCCCCACAAACTCCAGGACCAGGACTTCGTGAGTGCAGGGACGCATTTTACACGTGTACTGGACATAGGTCACTACCCATGTCCAGCTACATAATGGTAACTCCGAACATAGGCATGTTTGGTATGAAGCTTGTTGGAATCATAACCCAAGGCTTTTGCTAGCATTGGTTGTATGATTCCATGCACTCTGGGGGCTCCATAGAGGAGACCAGCATTGCCATTTCAGCCTTCTGAGGTTTTCCAGGGAGCCCCAGCTGCTGCCACCTCACAGACCAGTATCTGCCCTCCTGTTTTTTTTTTTTTTTTAAAAGCTCAAGCCCAGGAATGCAGAACAAAGGATTTCTGGATTTCTTTGGAAATAGGTGTTACAGGTTGGGAGGGGTAGCCTCCCCAAGCCACTGGAAATTCTTTGAAGGGCACATTTGGTGCCCTCCTTGCATAAACATTCAACACTGGTTCAGGGACCCCCCCCCCCAGTCCCTGCACATGCATGAAACTTGACAAAGGAAATGGGAGTGACCACTCCCTGTCGATTACCATTCCAGGGGTGGTGCTCGCAGCTCCTCCAGAGGGACCCTGGATTTTGCCATCTTGGATTCAAGGTTGGCCTGGAACTCTGGGAACATCTGAGTGGCCAGTACCAGCAGGTTACGTCACAGCCCTCATCTGATAGGTGCTTACCTTGTTAGCTGACCAATCCCCCTTCCAGTGCTTTTTAGGGTCTCTCCTTTGGGTTCTTCCTCAGATTCGGAATGCAAGACTCCATCAGGAATCCTCTGCATTTCCACTTAGACTTCTCATTGAAGAAACTGCATCTGGACCCTCCAGGAACCTACAAGCTGCAATAGAGAAGCAAGACGCCTCCTGCAACAGTGTATCTCTGGCTCCTGCCAGCAACTACAACAGTTTCCCAGTCGTGCATCCTCCGAGGACAGCCTGCACCAGAAGGAAAAGGAATCTCCCTTGGGGTGAAGGAGTCACTCCCCTGCTTCAGCAGGCACCAACTGCGACGAATACCAGCTGCATGGATCCCTTCTCCTGCAGAGCTGCGTGGATCCTGCATCACAGGTGGTGGACTGAAGTGGTCCCGACGGTCCTCTCATCCAGCTGTCCCACTTTAGTGGAGGTAAGACCTTGCCTCCCCACGCAAGACAGTACCCCTGTGTGTCTTTTGCAGCTGCCAATGCTTGTTGGCATCCTTCCTCCAAGTCTTTCGTGTATCTTGTAGCTCTGGCCCCCAGCACTCTATCCTGTCACGCACAGCTTCCTGAATGGTTCTCCAGCAGCGTGGGAGCCTTTGTCGTAGTGCTGCGTGGGCCCATTCTGCAACTTCCTTGTCCCAGTGCTGTGGGACACCTGTGTGTGCTGCCTGGTCTTCTTTTGGCTCCCTGAGTTGCTGAGGGACCCCTCTGACTCCCTCTCCAGGGTAGAGTCCACCTCGTCCTTGGTCCTGGGCAGCACCATTTTTCGCTAACTGCAAGCTTTGCGTGTGCCAAGGTTTTTTGGCAGACTACGACGATGCAAACCCGATTGCAGTCCTCCATCTGGCATGGGAAATCACTTGCACCCTCCAGGAACCAGATTTGGTCGTCTTGGGTGCAGTGCTACCATTTCTTCTTCACCGGTGGTTCACCTTTTGCTCCTTCATCCAGTTAGCAGGGGATCCTTCTCTTCCTGGACTCTTCTGTGCTTGGTCCCCTTCTTCCACAGATCTTCTTGTCCAGGAGTCCACTGTTGGTGTCTTGCAATCTTTTTTGGGTTTTGCAATATTCTTCTGTTCTTCTTTCTGTGTGTTCTAGGAAACGTACTGTGATTTACTCCTGCTTTCCTGGTCACTGGGTGGGTTCTGGTGCTTACTAAGTACTCCCAACTCCCCTCTACACACTACACTTGCCTAGGTGGGAGATCGACTTTCACATACCACTTTCTTAGTATATGGTTTGTGCTTCCTCTAGGCCCATTTCAAACTATTGTGATTTTCACTAATTGCTCTGTTTGCTAACTGTTTTTATGCCTATTTCTGCATATTAGTGTATAAAATTTGTGTATTACTTACCTCCTAAGGGAGTTTAGTCTCTATGGTATTTTTGATATTTGTATCACCAAAATAAAGTATCTTTATTTTTGTAACACTGAGTGTTTTCTTTCATGTGTGAGACTACTGTGTGACTACAGTGGTATTGCATGAGCATTGCATGTCTCCTGGATAAGCCTTGGCGGCTCATCCACAGCTACCTCTAGAGAGCCTGTCTTCTAGACACTGCCTACACAACACTAATAAGGGATAACTGGACCTGGTATAAGGTGTAAGTACCATAGGTACCCACTACACAGCAGGCCAGCCTCCTACATTTCCCTACCACCCCATGGAACATAAAATCCAATCATTATGAAACTTATGGAAAACGCAAGTTCTCGACCACTGTTATGGCATTGCGGTCTGTCCAGGTTATTTTGTGTGGTGATTGGAACATAACCCGTGGCTGATCTGTACAGATCAGGTAGACCAGCTACATACCGGACTGCATACCGAAGACTGTTACTGGTTCTAATAGAAGAATGTACACTTAAAAACCTTCGAATACTCTTACACCCTAGCGATAGACTATACCATCATGTCATATGTACGTGGCACATGTACACACACTAACTTATATACTCTGTTTTTGAGGACGGCATCTCAGAAAATGTTGGCCTTCCATAATTGCTGGTCAGAGCATGAGTTTGTATTTTTAAACAAGTGCCAGAGTCTGGACCATTAAATGTATGTTTGAACAGTTCCCTGTATAAATTTTTAGTTTTTGGAGTGTATGTGAGTGCTCTGTTTTCAGAAGGCCTGTCTTTACACTACTTGCTTGGTGTTTTTGCAGGGGCGTGTGGGTGATTTACCTTTCCCTCATTGCTTGATGAAGATCCTAATTGAGGGTGATAGTGTTTTTGGTATTACTATTGAGTATCCGCCCTGCAAAAAGGAGCTCTGCCCACAAAGAGAAACAAGAGCTAGCGGTCTTTTTACCCAATAGCTCATGGTGGTAGCTTATGTGATGGGACTTCTGATTTGCTAGCTGTAAAATTAAGTACCTAGTATGACATTGCTTTTTTTTTTTTTGTCGGCCATGAACACCCCCTGTCTTTTTGAATTAGATGATTATACTGGCTAGTCCTCATGCAGTGATGGTCTGTGTTTGGGGCCTCAATTCACTTGTGAAAAGGAAAAAAATATTCAGGGGAGTGGGATACTGCTTTTTTTCTTTTTATTGTTTGGGCCTCACCCCACATGGCAGGTAAACCTGAGAGACTTCTAGATCAGCGAGAAAGGACTGGGATCTGAATTCTTAGTGGTCTCAGCACTAAGGGAACTATCCGATTCCTTCCAGGTTTGGAGGAGACTGCAAATGTGTGACAAAGCTTCACACCGGATGGATGGATGCTTCAAATTGTCCATTATGGATACAATGTACCTTTGCTGACCACCACTCCTTGTATGCTACATACACCACAGCAACTTCCAGAGGACCACTTGTCCATTCTGCAAAGGAAAGTTCAGGCTGTTTTGAGAAAGTGAGCTATCAAGACAATGTCTGAATCTGAAGTAGGGATTGAATGCTACTCCTGTCATTTTCCTGGTATAAAAGAAAGGCAGAGAACTTTGTCCTGTTTAAGAACTTCGTCTTCTGAGCTTCTTTCTCAAATTAGACAAATTCAAGATGCTCACCCTGCCCAAGTTCTGTCTGTCTTAGATCCAGTCGATTAGATGGTAAAGTTGGATTTGCGGAGCGCCTATATCCACATTCTGATCCTGCAGTCCCACAGATGTTACCTGTAGCTCCAAGTGGGCCATGGGCATTTTCAGTTCTCTGTGCTCCCTGTCGGCTTCACCAGTGCACCTATGGTGCTCACAAAAGTGATGGTAGTCCTATTCGTACATCTTCGAGGTTAGTAATACTAGTCTTGTCATGCCCTTGTTAACTGGCTGTTGACTGCAAGCTTGCCTCACTAAGTTGTGGACCCCCTTTACAGGACAGTGAAACATCCAGACATCTTTGGTTTTTTCGATCAATGTGCCAAAGTCACACCTGACTCCTTTTACGGAGGCTCACCTTCATCTGAGCCATCTAGATATGGTGGAGATTTGATCCTTTCCTTCATCTCAATTAGTCCAGGACATTTGGGCAAGGATCCTGATGTTTCAACCTTTGGCCTCAGTCTCAGTGAGAGTGGCTCTGAGACTTCTTGGCTTCCTGCATCCTGCTAGTCAACCACACCAGATGGCACATGTGAACTTTGCAGCGGGATCTGATTTCTCAGTGGGCTTAACACTAAGGGAACCTATCGGATTCCTTGTAGATGTTGGAGGATACTGCAAACAACCTTAATTGATCATTTCTAGACCTCAGCTGGACAAGTGGCAAACCCCTCTCCCTGCCCCAGACCCCAGCTGACAATTGTAATGGATGCATTGTTGCTGGGTTGAGGAGGCCACTTCTGAGAGGTTGAGATCAGAGGACTCTGGTCTCCATCAGAGGCCTGGGTCCACTTCATTCTGCGGAGATTGCGAACAATTAGTTTCACACCATAAGCCTTTCTACGTTCCATCTAGCTGGAGCTGGTGGAGGTCCCCTTGTTGTACTGCAACAAGCAGGGTGGTGTTGGCTCATGGGCCCTAATGCCCTCCTAAGGCTCGGTGTTGGATCATGGGCTCTATGTCAGGAGGATTCTGTAGCTGGCTGAGTCACAAGACATTTCCCTGGTCTTAAACCACATGGAAGCATCTTTATATCCCAGGATAGAGGGACTCAGATGCTGTTGCCTAGCACTTCACTAATGGTGATTACTTTCAGAGGTGGTGCAGGACATATGAAAGCAATGGTGTGAAACTATTGCTCGATCTTTATACCACATTTAAGAATGTGCAGTGTCCAAGCTTTTGTGTGTTGGGGTTCCCAAGCCATGTCTCCCTCTGAGAAAGATCCCTTCCGACTGGAATGGATTTCGGATCCCCTGTGTGCCTTCCAGCCTCTACCTCTCTTGCCCAGAGTTCTGAAAATGACCAAGAATGACTGGGCCCAAGTCATCTTAGTGGTCCTGCACTGGCCCAGGAAATTTTGGTACCCATAACTTCCGGCCATGAATATCTCCTCCGATCTGGCTGCTGCTTTAGGAAGATCTTCTATCCTAGCAACAAGGCAGTGTCCTGCATCCAGGCCTGTGCAGGCTACACCTCCATGTGGGGAGGTTAAGCGGCAATATCAGGTCTCCTTCGATTTTTCCTCCCAAAGTTGTTTATTTGATTCTGGCAACCATGTTTGCATACACGAAAGCAGTGTGTGCTGGTACAAGTTTGTGGTTTGGTGTGTCACCCGTTGGGTTGACCTGCTACAAGCTAAGCTATCTGAAGTGTTTGTTTTGCTGATGGCCCAGCCAGGACTTGTGATGAGTTTGTCAGCTCCTGGTTTTCTGAGGCTTGGTCAGCCTGCTTTATTTATATAACCATTTTATAGCACATTTTTCTGCTGAAGCCCCTTGTCATGCAGCAGCGGGACTTGAATTTGGTTCTTTTTTTTTTAATGTGTTACCCAATTGGGCCAATGTACAGCTGTCCACTAAGTTTCTTGACCCTAAATATTTTCTTTCTGGTTGCGATTACACCTGCTTGTCGCATGAGTGAACCTCAGGCCCTCTTTGCCCAGCTGCCTTTCACATAATTAATTCCAGGCAAGCTGTTGTTGAGAACTGAAGCTGCATTTCTACTAAAGATAGTAAGACATTTCTACATTGGGTAGGCTATAACTCTTCTGACTTTCTTTGCCCTGCATCACCCCTCAAAATAGGAGTAGAGACTCCATTGTTTGGACCCCAAGAGAGTTGTAAATTTCTACATCCATTGTACTAAGGACCTTCAAGTGGACAATCAACTCATTATAGGCTTCCCAGGAGTAAAGAAGGGCAAGACAGTGCAGAAAAGAACCATCTTTAGGTTAATAGCCCCCTGTATAAAAATCTTCCGCACATTTTCTGAGAAGCAGCCCCTTGAAGGATTGATGGCTCAATCCACTCGGGCCAAGGCTACTGTTACTGCTGTGGCATGCTGTTTGTGTGTCCTGGATATGTGTTGGACTGGTACGTGGGCATCAGTGCACATGTTCACAAAGCACATTTGCCTTGATAGTTAGGTCCGTCTTGATTGACATTCTGGCAGTTTGGTCCTGCATGACTTTTTGGTTTGAGCCCTTTTACAGACCCACCGCTGAGGGAGGTAATGCATTGGAATCTATTAACAAGGTGAGGAGTCTGCAATTAGAAGTATCCATTAGATGAACATGTTACGTAACCTCTTCTAGTGGATACTCTAGCTGAAGATTTTGCACGGACCCTCCAACCTCCCATTCTGTGGAATAGACACTTTTTGCATCTAAAACAACCCATCCTCGTGACCTCCTCATGGATCAAGCCAATTCGGGCATTGGCGTTTTTTGAGGATGTGGACAAGCCTTAGTAAGAAGCTGGCATCTGTTCACCTGGTTGGCATTTATGCAGCCCTGCTCATCACTTTGCAGCAGAACGGGTTTGGTGCAGAACCACACACCACCACCTGCCAGCGCACAGCAGTTGTGCTTTGGCGTTTCTGGATCCAGTCTGATGCCTGGGGTAGTAGTGACAAGGTGTGGAATATTAAATATAGTATGCACCAAAATGAGCATTACTGAAGGTGAGTAACTTGTTCACCTGGGCTAAGTTCCCACTAAGAAGGGAAGAGCTAAGAGATTAACAATATCAGTGGGCTAGGAAGTGCCCTTACACATTTCTGTCATATACTAAGAGTTCCTGGCGTTCTTTATTTTATATTTTATATTTCTGCAAAACATCTAAAAAATAAATATACAAAATCAAATTGTAGTCTGTAGAACCATACAGCACCATCTAGGCAGACCTTGTCCATCATAACTACAACTTCAGAGGCACTGATCTGTTTTTTACATAGGATGTCTGCCAAGCAGCCCTTATATTTTCTACAATACTGGTATTTTATTTGCTGTTTGTTATAGATATGTCAGTTGTGCAAAGAGTTCTAATCTTAAGTGTTCATCTTTAAAAGCCATAGGAACCTTAACATCCTGTATCAAAAACATTAAATGTTACTTTGTATCTTTTAGGAAATTACAGCTGAAATGAAGATTAAGCAGGATGCCCAGGTCACTCTTTACAGGCGCTATAGACATGGAGACCTGCCAGATATCCAGATTGAATATAGAAGTTTAATTGCCCCTCTTCAGGCTTTGGCACAGGTCTGTCTTTCTGTTCTGATACATACACATTGTTTTTAAATTTACACCATAAAAGGAAAAAGAGAGACTTTATTTACTCTCTCGATTCGTTACACATTTTGCCTTAAATTACAAGATGCAGCAAGTGTTTGGAGGATGTGATGCTTAAACTGATCTCAACCAATGGTAATTGCTCCGGGCTGAATCCCCTGCCTTCCTTTCAGCTCTGCTGTGCCATAAAAGCAAGGGTCCAACAATATACAAATAGATTTTGGCCATATCCCTAAAAGGGACAGTCCAGCCCATATTGCTAGTCTACATCCTCTATGAACTGGAACCAAGCAGCCCTAGGTGAGTTTCATCCCTGTTGGGACTCATCGTTGTGGGGTAAAGCAGAATCCCTATAGATCAGCGAACTTGAGACCCACATCAGGAACTACCTGCCCAAACCGAAAGACTATTGTTGCACTGAAGGTGATGGAAATGGTAATTATTCTGGGTATTATTGGCGCCAAAATGGAATTCATTTTCTGAAGGTTAAGTCTCAGGAAAAGGGAGAATCCTGGTATCATACATTTAGCAAATAACATTAAGGAAAAGACTTGAGACCATAATCTAATTTCTTATAATTAATTCCTCATCAGAATAATCATTACAGTAGGCATAACGGTCAGTTAATCAAGGGAACTGGCATAATCTAATCAGAAGCCAAGGTGAAAGCTAGCCGTCTCTAGGTGGCAGGCGGACTGCCCTAAGGTTTTATCATTCAAAGTCTAAAGCTAAGTTTGGTTGCATTTAAGCTCCAACCGTCAGTGCTCTAAAGCTAAAAGTAAAATGCATAAAAATCTCTTTTCTGGTTGTTCATCAAATAGCGCGTAATTTCCAATGTTTAACCATAGAAAACACTCTTATTTTCATAGCATGATGTTACGTAAATGAGCAGTACTGAAATGTTATTTGCATAGCAACCAAACTATTAATTTAACACATACTTCCATTTAATTTGTAGTGGGCAGTAGATCCACATGTTCTAATTGCACAAAGGAAATAAACACAAATTTGAAACTTCAGACAATAAGATTCTTCTGCAGTTTTCATAACAGCAGACACAACCTACCTTCCATGTTGCAAAATTATCTTCCTTAACTAAGAAAGCTAGAGGAATGTTACATTTAGAAGCAGAGAGAAAGACACAACAAACCACAGCTGAACTTAAGTGATTTTCTGAAACAGAGCAGAACAAAAGTATTAAGATGCAGAGCTTGTGGCCACAAATCAACAAGCAGTCTAGTCATGTTACCTAAGCCAACCCAAATTAGGCACAGTATTTTTATAATGAAATCTACTCCCACAGCATCATATAAGTAATTGTGATGTGGGGGCTTAGATTTGCAAAAGAATTATCATTATCTGCCCAGAGATCATACTACAACTCAGGCAATCTCCTTAGAAATGTTATGGTCTGAACCCATAGTAGCTAAACTGATGTCTTGCTAGAGACACACTGAAATTAAAACATATGCTTGGTAAGGAAACATATTACTTATAATGTCATATTTTACAGAGGGATTCAACACTAGCAAAGCAGCTCTTCAGCAACCTGTTTTCTGGAATCTTAAAAGAAATGGAACAATTGAGGAATCAGTCGGAAATGAAAGAAATCGCACAAATGTTGCTTGAAAATTTCAATCGCTTTTTAAGCATCAGTGTGACCTACTTTCCTCCCTTTGTAGCCTGCATTCAGGTAATGTTATCCTCATGAAGTAGGCTTATACTTTAATATTTTGGTCTTTGATGTATACATTTTAACACTGCATATATCTATATACATGTCCTGGACCTCACACCAGAGGATTACATCTCTTCTAAGCAAGCCCTGTCGTTTTTATTCTCCTGATGTCTCTTGTAAGCAACATACTGATTGAAAAGCATTCGAAAATAAGAGGTCCAGTACTTTGCGAATTTCTGTATTGTTTCAGCTGTACATCTAAATGGTAACTGCTGTTTTCTTTTTCCTCTTTTCCCTTTAAACTTATCTTTAAAAATGGTGATCATACTTTCAGATATCCTCATTTTATATTGAGACCTACTTCTATCCCATCATAAAGTGTTCCCCATTTATCACTTCATAAAAGGAAAGGTTTATCTGAGTGTGACTGAAGCCAGCTTGGTAGCAAACAGACATACAATTACATACTTGAGTAATTGATATCCTTGATTTAAGATTGACAGCTCATGGGACCCCTGTGATTTATAGATAATATGGTGAAGGGTTTGCAACATCACTCATTTAACTGTAACTTTGACTACCATTACTTTTGCTTCCATTGGTTCAGGATATGCTTTAGTTTAACTAAGCATCAAATATTGACAGAGGAGCAAGGAAGTAAAGATTAATATAAGTAGTGGTGATCAAAGTTAAATGCGCTGAGTGATAATGCACACACTTCCTCAGCATTTAAGCTTCAGGTGCTTCAAAGACAAGTGCTAAATGCAAGTGCATTTTCTCATGTCATCTGTCTTCATGGCACGCAGTATCCTGTATGCGAAGCACACTCCTGAAGGCCACCCCCAAAGGTCAATGCACTAAGGAATAGCAGAGTGGAGCTATAATATAATTTTGTCTCAGCCCCCTTTCTTCTGCATATGAAATGTCCTTCCTTTGCATGGTGCTCTGATGAGCCCTGTATGGGTGCATAGCACTTTATGGGCTTAGAAACATTAGAATGGCTCTGTCTTTTCCTGTGGTCTACTCTATAATTCTCAGCACAGTACTCCTTTTAGTATTATGCCTCTCAAAAGTTAAGAGACAGCTTAGTTTAAGTACCTAAGCTTGGATAGCAGATTGCAGTGAATGCACTGGTAAGACGTAGAAATTGATAATATTCAGGATATTCCAGAAGTTCCTCAATTACCCCTCTCAGGAAAAATAGTGCAAGCAGTTGCCATTTAAAATTCTGTAATTACTATCCTGTTTCCTCACATGGCCTTGTAACCATAGGTCCTATTGCAGATAGTCATATCAGCCCTGTAAATCTGTTAAGGACTGATCACACAGATAAACTGAACTGAACTGTATTGTACCCTTAAATGTATGTTTGTATAGACAGGGGACCATGATGTGCATTTTAAAGTGATGTCCCTATTGAAAGTGAGATACCTTTTCTCTCTCGAGTCATATGAGATTCCTGCAAATTTGTATATTGTAGGCTTTTGTAGGCAGGGGAAACCACATTTTTCTCCCACAACCCATCCTTTACAATGAATAACCTGCAAAGATGCACCCAACCCCTTGACCTGGTCAGGTAGGTGCCATAAAGGTTTCTTGGAATTAAACATGTCCTGTTTTCTTTCCCAGCCTTAGGAGTGCCTGATTATGAAAGATAATTTTCCTATATTGTACAGAAATGGAAAGCAGCTCATTGTCTGTGTTGACAAAACATGATTAGTAACCCCCACTTGCAGATTTTTCACCTGTGCTGGATCCATTTGCGGCAGACATTGCAAGGTGTCTATGAGCTGTTGTGACTGCAGTGTTGGCAAATGAACAGTCTGATAATATTGTGCAGGGACACTCCCTGACATTGTATGTAGAAATTCTGCTCACCGATGTAAAACCCATCATTTGAGTAATGCTCAGCTTCCTTGCTGTGGAGTAATATCTATTAAAAGGTGTGCTGACTGTTGCTATGCTATTGCCTTTACTCTCTTTCCAGGTGGGGGAAGAAGATGAGCATGATTATGTTCAAGTAACAGAGCTGTTTACCAAGCCCTGATCATATACTAAGAATTAACCCTCTAAAAATTGTGTTTGTGATATTTGTAGACAGCTCATGTTTGATGGACGATGCTGGAATTTTTAAGAGCTGCATATGCTGTTTTTACAAATGAAAAGATTAATGAGCCTTCTTCTTTAGCAAATGTATAATCCACTCAGACAGCTGAAATCATAAGTCTCACAAGAGCCTACTGTCAGGCTAACAATGTCACTGTAACCATTTTTACTGATTCAGGATCCTTTTTTTTGTTTTGAGTGGCCCATGATTTTGACAGGTCATAGTTGCAGAAGAGGGTTTGTGACGACTTCTGGTACCAATCCTCAATCTCCCCAGAGTGTTTGATTTGTTGCAAGGTCTGCAAATGTCATCCCAGATAATTGTTGCGAAGTGTGTAGCAGAGATGAAATTTCAAGAAAGCAATCATGTTGTAGATGATGTGGCTCGAAATCCTGCATTGAATGGCACCATGGGGCAATCCACTGTATTTGCTGAAGTGATAGTCCCCGATGTGTCTGCACAACATTTTGAGGTGTTCAGGAACAAACAGGAGATCGTAGAGTAGGAGGAAAAGTGTGAATGGGTAAAGGAGGGTTGCGGACACAATGAGGTTGGAAATGTAGATGGACACAATAGGAAGGGTTGTACTATCAAATGCATTATTGACAGATAGTACTAAGTTGGTCCATGACCCTACCAACTTAGGATGAGATATGATGACAGATAACCTCCAGGGGAAATAGTCAAATGAACATTTCTGGAAAGTTGCTCAAGATTACAGTTCATAGCGTGAATGTTTAGCATGTTATTTAAATAACATTGGAAAACGAACCAAAGTTACCATTAATCATTCACCTTTAGTGTATGAGACCTTTCTTGAGGCTGCAGTTTTATTTTATTGAACTGACCGTCCCCGACCTCCTGGTAATGATACCGCTATACGCTATGTTTTGGTGGGGGAATTGATATTTTAAATAAGGATGGAGACCTATATGTCGTACACTCCTGTTATGTTAACGAGACTGCTGGATTTTGGGCGGCACCACCATCAAGGGTGGGGTACTTAGTCTGATCCAACACTGTGAGAGCTGTCAGCCTAACCCTTTCCGGCTAGCTAGCAGCACCTTACAAGTACCAGAGGTAGAAGTGATTTGTGGCAACCTCTAGCATGTGGCGAAACAGATCTTACCCCTTTCTCTAAGTTATACAAGTCTCATACATGCAAGTACAAAACAGTACAAAACGGAAGCTGAATCTTGGTTCAATAGTTTTTATTGAAGCAACTGCGTTCTATGTAGAAAGGCATGAATTGCGATTATGCGTATAATGAAACAGTGTTATTATACCAGTGACCAAAAAGATGAAACACATGAAGAGTCCCCCCCATATTGTCATGGTAGTGTGCCTAATATTCCCACCTACACTACTAAGTTTCAACATGAGAGCAGGTAGCAGTGGTAGCCCTAATCCACCCGTCCGAGGAAGGCAGCCCAACCCCCTTACCTGTTTTCAGAGGTGAAGAAGAGGTCTATTAGTCTGCTGTGAGTCCTCCCACATAGACGAATACGAACCAAAAGGTTTCTGCAGAAACTACAACAACGTACAGCATGAGATGTGGGTAACATACCTGTTATTCTAAGAATTGCCCTGACGTGACAACACACATTTTTCTGTGTAGGGTAGACAAGGTTCCCTTTGGACCGGCAGTACCCAAAGGTTGTGCAAAGAAATGAATAACAGATTCTGCAAGGAAGGACAACTGATAAAAGGAATAAAAAACATCTCCACTAAAATGAAGCTTTGCTAAGATAATAAAAGCGAAATGTAACTGGTAAAAGGGCACAGGCCCAGAGCTAAATAATATGCCAGTGTAAAATAATAACCTCATGACATATCCAGTGTGCTGATGTACTGCAATGACTGTAAAAGTTGGTGCTCAGAGAACTGATCCCACAATATGGTAATCTGATGTATATGGAAATTGTTTAGGAGGGACATTTTTAAAAACAAGACCATGAGCCTGACAGCAAACAAACCTTTGACACAGTGTGCTCTATTTCTCACCAAGTTCAGCAACCTGACCCAGTCCCTGCATCCGCCATCTGCCATAGTTTGGAGCCTGGTACTGGGTCCTCTTGAAGAACCATGCGTGAAAAAGCACTCTGCAGCCCAGATGGAAAGGGACACTTTAAGTTCTACTGATCACAAACACTGATGTAACATGTGAAAGGATGTGTGCTTGGCTTCATACATCACACACAAATAAGGTAAAGGCACCAAAGGAGAGCAACAGAGACATACTGCCCACTGACAAAGACTGGCCTGGATTGGGTGAAAAGGAGTCCCAAAATATGTGAAGCCGTGAAGGGTAGCTGAATCACCTGAAGTTAATGGAGAGTAACATTGTAGTCTGACTAAAGGAGAGAAGATGATGGTCAAAGAACCGCAAATAGTTCTAGCGAATGATTATTCCAATAGGACATGGGAGGTCCTTCACCTCAGCAATCATAAGCATAATGGAGACTAACAAAAATAGATCTGCATGCACGCCAGAATAAATATCTAGAAATAACATACATTGCTCTGTTTCGGACTTATTATGCAGTCATGGACATTTCAAATTGTTGGTGTATACTTGTATGCCTTCATCATTGGTAGAAAGGGTTACATATTCACAGATACTTCTCTCTTTTGTTTAAATCGTTCACCATTTATCTTTCCGTACTGTCTTACTGGCAACTGGTGTTCACTTCAAGAGATGTAGAGTTTAGAAATGTAAGACAGAAAAGTAGAGAGTTTAAATTTACAATGTATAAAGACACACAGTGCATGTAATAAAGAGAGAAGAAAAGTTTTTAGCATAGTAAAATAGAAGCACTGGATATTACATGAATATTGAGGGGGATTTGTGATTTTATATTGAGCACGGTTCCACGGAGAATGCTTTTCTGCTAGCACACCTAGCTGTAAACATTTTGCAGAAGAGAGTTGGAACACTTTGTATTGCCTGTAAAGGAATTATTAGCATGGGTAAAAGTACTTGTTAATAGACTTTTCATATGCCTTCAAACTGTAAGCATTATAGTCAAGTAGGACTCTATATAGACATTTGTCACTTTTGTGGGAATAAGGCTTACTTAGTTTGTGATCCCATAAAAGGTAGCAAAGAACACACCTATACCCGTACTCAGACTCTTAAATGTTCCAACAATATGCTAATGACAACTCCAATGAACTTTATGATGATCACAGCACCTCAGTGTCATGTTAAGGATTTTGGAGGATCCGGGCAACCATATTTTGGGGACCCTGTACGGAACAAAGTGGAATTTGATTACCCATTTTAAGCCCACATGATACCAAACAATACTAAATTATGTGTTAAATTCATACAAAAACAGTTGAAACATGTCTTGCCCTGGTTCAGAGATCCTTAAAATGACACTGGTTTTGGAAATCAATGTTAGAGGTAATGTTAGGCAGAGCGAGAAAGAGGTATAGATACAGAAAAAGGATCGACAGAAGACGAATATAAAAAAGTTAAGCTTCCTGGGGGGGCTTTGGAAGATGGGGGCTCTGGGCCATTACCCACTTTGCCAATGCCTTTAAATATCTCTCAAATATCTTTCTGGACTTACAAGACACCAGTGGTCTGGATACCTCTACAGACATTGGCCTTTCTTTCTGTAATTCTGCAACTACAACAGAAAAATCCACCTCCTTTGCTATAGTAATGTGAAGAGCAGCAGAGGTTTTAGACCCCAGCTTACCTGCTACAGAAGTCAAAAAGAAGGTCTTTAACCTATGACAAACAAGTCAAGAACCTCTCCTGCCCTTTAATAAGGGCCTCTCTGATGGGCTGATGCACACCTGAGCAAAGCCAGGATCTCGCCCACCAGGCATCAGGCAGGTAGCCAGGTGATTTAGTCCTGCCCCCAGAGATCTAGATTACCTTTGGTAATATCCTGCTCCGGAGAGCCTAATATTGCAGGCGTCCAGAAACAAGAGTTAAGCCAATATTATTTCTCAACCCCTCCCTTGCCTGATGGAGAGCACAAACATATGGAAAGGTTCACCAAATGCATGTTTTCCTCCACTAAACATGCCCTTTGGTCAGTAAATACCAGCTGACTCCTGGGAAGGTACTTGCCAGCAATTATTGAGAACATTCAGAAAACCGTACAAACTTTGTTGAAGGGTCAAGACTAGGCGAAATATTACAGTTGACCAGGCCTGGTCTCTAATGACTGTCTGGGTGGGGCAGTCATGACCATTGTGGTCCTTAGGTGCCATGCTTGCATTAGCTCAACTGGCTTCTCAAATGACATCCAGTAAACTTTAATGGACATGCCCTTTGATGGCTCTAGGCTCTTTGGAGCGAAGGAGGACTGTCACAAAGCCGGGGTTCTTTATCCTGATCTATGGCATCAACATAGCCCCAATAGGGAGGCCGCTGGGCAATGGAGCAGTGGCACTGATATGCCTACCTTCTCCTTCCAGCCAGAGCGTCCCACATTACTGATTCCAGTGGTGAAAGAAGGTCCTGACGGGGACTCATGCTGTGGACGTCCGCTGGAAGCCCTGTTGCCTTTCTGGAGTAACGAATGTCCGAAACAATAGCAGGACCGGGATCCTTTAAGGGGGCGTGTGAGGAGATGGGATCTGATAGGAGGAAAACTGACATCAGAAAAGAAGAGGTGAGCCCAGACACCAAAAAGGGAAGAGCCACGGCATGTGAAGTTGAAGAGGAAGTGTGGCAAGACATTGAAGCAAAAGATGCCTGCCAACCCGGGACCGAAAAGGGAGCATGGGGTGCCAGCCACATAGAAGGTGAAACAAACTCTGAGGTGGAAACACCAGAAGTCTCTGGCCGGCAAGAAAGACGCCGTTCAGATGTAAAGTCCCGCCAAACTCTAGGAAGAACGTGGCTCAGCCAGGTGTGTACACAAACTTGGGGAAGGTGGGGTGGAAGGGGAGGCAAAGACTTGGTTTAAAGAATTACGGGCACATTACTAACTGCCATTAAAAACCAGGCAAAGCGTTTTCTTTTTGTTTGATGCTCTCTGCCTTATTTTTGAGTATATTGTTCCCTCCTAAAATACTAACTCTCACTGAGCTAAGATTATCCAACGGGTCCTCATAGACGTTCTGAGGGAAATGCTAATTCCCCATAATACCTAAATGTATTGGTGGTCACGACACAATCAGCCCACATTAAGCACATGATGTGAATCTTATAATAAATATAAAGAGCACTTACCTGAGCCCTCTTCTTCCTCCAAGGGAAACTAGAAGAAGGGCCGTCCTGGATTCCCCAAAGCGGACTGGACCTGAGGAAATAAATGATGAAAGAACCGAGACTAAATTAATTAATTCACCTGAAATCCATTAAAACCCTAAGAAAGGATAAATAAAAAATGTTTGTTTCGCACCACCTCGGTATTCAATAGTTTCTATTATTGATCCCAGGACAAGGACTCAGCCTTAGAAAGATTGAAAGAGAGCAAAGCCACTGCCCTGTCTCCAGGCCTAGCACAGCAGTTCCCCCAGCAACTTTGCCCTTTTGAGGCTTTTGGAAGGGCTACCAGCAGAGACTTCTGTGCACCAACAGGCCTCTCAGTCCTTTCAAGGTAGAGGATGCGGATCAAGCCAACAGTGTCCAGGCACCCAGGAGCAACGATCTACCCAGACTCTTCACCACCAGTGGAAGACTGCATCACCTATCACATTCGCGGTTGGAGGCCCATCACAGCAGACCAGTGGGTGCACCAAATTGTAGAGTATAGGTACTCCCCTCACTTTCTGTCATGCCACCCTCATATGCCACTAACAACGCAGCACCTTCAGAAGGACCACGTGTCCATATTCCGAGGAGTAGTTCAAACTCTCTTGGAGTAGGTATCCATGGAAAGGGCACTGGTATCAAAGACTGGAACTGGCTGCTATTGACATTATTTCCTGTTGCTGAATAAAGATAGAGGTTTTCGTTCTTCAATCTCCCCTCAAGATGCCCCACCAACTTAAGTTTTCTCTGCCCTGGACCAGGAGACTGGTTGGTGTTGTTGGATTTACAGAACGCTTACTTTCACATCCCCCGTCCTGAAATCCCACAGACGTTACCTGCAGTTTCAGGTAGGTTAGGATCACTTTGAGTTCTCCGTGCTCCTCTTTGGCCTTTACTAGTGTATTTTGGGAGTTCACAAAGGTGGTGATGGTAGTTGCAGTCAATCTGCAGAGGTTAGAAATACCATTCTATCCCTACATCAGCGACTGGCTTCTGAACACTGACTTGCCTCAAGCAGTTGTAAACTACCTCCAGACGATGGCAGACTTACTGATTTCATTGGGTATTTCCATCAACCCAACATCTGACTCCTTCACAATAGCTCCTCTTTATCAGAGATATCCAGGATACAGTGCTCTTTCAAGTCTTCCCTTCGCTTCCACGAGTCCAGGAAGTTTGGGCCATGATCCCGATGTTTGAACCTTCAACGTGGGTCTCAGTGAGAACAACTCTAAATCTTCTCTGCCTCTTTGCCTACTGTTTCTTGCTTGTGGGACTTGACAGTGGCTCATATGGGTGCTGCACTGAAATCTGAACTCTCGGTGGGCTCAACACTAAGGGAATGTTAGAAATGTGGTCTCTGTTTTTCAGAGGTATACACCCTTGTCCAAGTAGGGACCATAATCCTAGTCAGGGTAAGTCGTAAACAATCCATATTATCCTGTGCCCACCCTATGGTAGCTTGGCACTGAGCAGTTAGGCTTAACTTAGAAGGCAATGGGTAAAGTATTTGTGCAATAAATCATGCAATAACACAGTGAAAACACCACAAAAATACACCACACAGTTTTAGAAAAATATAAGTTATTTATCTGAGTAAATTAAGGTAAAAACAATCAAGATTTGATAAGTACAAGTTGAAAATTCACTTTTGCAATGATAAGAAGAGTCTTAAGTCTTTAAGAATCAACAAATGTCTCTTTTGTGCACAAAGTACCTGGTATGCGTCAAAATTACAAATAAGAAGACCGCAGAGGAGGAGATGCATGGAAAAAGGAAGGTGGGTGTCGGATTTCCTGATGCGCACAGACGATGTGTCTATTCTTCCCGGCATGCAGTCTTGGATCCTTACTGCGTTGCGGGGTCTTTTGATGGCCAGGGACGATGGGTGAAAATCCTAGGCGTACAGGATGAAGTCATAGGTGCTGTGTCGATCCGGTGTGGCGATGCGTCGGAATTTCTGTCACACGGCAGGCGCTCCGTCAATTCCTCACGCAGGAAGTTGTGCTGCATCGTTCCTGCTCAGTGGTGAGTCGATCCGGTATGGCTGTGCGTCTAAGTTTTGGTCGCAACACAGGTGCTGCGTCAATCTCCACTCGAGGAGCCGGGCTTTGTCGCTACATTTCGGCAATGCTGTGATTCTTTCTCTGCTGGGCAGGCTGTGTGTCGATTCCAGCAGACTGTGCGTCGATTTTCGCCGCACAAGGAGTTTCCTTGAAGAAAGAAGTCTTTTGGCCCTGAGGCTTCAGGAACAGGAGGCAAGCTCTTGGAGAGGACTTATCAGCAGAGCCAGTGGCCAGCAAGGCAGCAGGGCAACAACAAGGCAGCAGTCCTTCACAGCAAAGCAGTCCAGGTGAGTCCTTTGGGCAGCCAGTTACCTCCTCTTGGCAGGTTCCCGGATCTGGTTCAGAGTGTCTGTCCCAGGAAGTGTTTGAGTTGCTGTGGTCAGGGACCCAGGTTACATACTTAAAAGTGCCTTTGAAGTAGGGGCGACCTCAAAGAGTGGTTTTGAAGTGTACAAGGTCCCCTTTCAGTACAGGTCTGTCTGCCAGGACCCCAGTAGGGTTTTGACAGTCCATTGTGGAGGGCAGGCCACTAGCTTTTGAAATGTATGTGTCAGGCCCCCTCCACCCTTCTAGCCCAGGAAGATCCATTCAGTATGCAGATGAGTGCAGGTGTGACTGGAGTATCCTGTGTTTGTGATTGTCTGGGTGAAATGCACAAGGGAGCTGTCAACCAGCCCAGACGTGGATTAGAGACAGGCTGTAAGGCACAGATGGATTTTATGTGCAGAAAAACGCTCACTTTCTAAATGTGGCATTTCTAAAATAATAATAAAAAATCCAGCCTCACCAATAAGCAGGATTTTGTATTCTCATTCTGGCCATACTAAATATGACCTGTTTACCCCTTTCTACTCCATATCTACCACTCAAACAGTATATGAGGGTAGCCCTAATGTTAGCCTATGAAAGGAGCAGGCCTCACAGCAGTGGAAAATGAATTTAGTAGTTTTCCACTACCAGGACATATAAAGCACACAGGTATATGTCCTGCCTTTTACCTACACAGCACCCTGCCCTATGGGTTACCTAGGGCCTACCTTAAAGGTGACTTATATGTAGACAAAGGGGAGTTTTTTCTCCCCTTCTGTGTGTGCAGTTGCATTTACCACTTCGACTTGGCATTTTAAAGTACTTACCAAGCATTAAGCCTTTGGCAGTGCTGCAGGCTCACTAGTACCATTCAGTTTAAAGGCCCTGGGTACATGTAGTACACTTTACTAGGGACTTACAAGTAGATCAATTATATGGTACGAACCATTGTTACCATGTTTTAAGGGAGAGAGCATATGTACTAAAGCACTGGTTAGCAGTGGTAAAGTGCACAGAGTCCTAAAACTACCAAAAACAGTGTAAACAAGTGGAGGGAGGCAGGCAAAAAGTTGGGAATGACCACCCTAAGGCTGTCAGATCTAACAGAGAAACCTTTGGATACCATCCAGGTGTTGGAGAATACTATAAAAGTCCTACATTGGTGGCTGCATGACTGCAATTAGACCAGTGATACACCCCTGTCCCTACTCCACCCAGCGATAACAGTCCTGACAGATTCATTGTTGCTGGGTTGGGGAACTCTTCTGGGAGAGAGGTACAAATCAGAGGATTCAGTCTTCAGTGGAGACTCTCCTCCACATCAGTATTCTGGAATTGAGTGGTCCATTTGGCACTAAAGGCGTTCTTCCTGAACTTTACGGGGCAGTGGGTGCAGGTACTCGCAGACAACACAACCATCATGTTGTACTGCAACAAACAAGCCGTGGTGTGTGGTTGTGGGTCCTGTGTCCGGAAGCTCTCCATCTCTGGAAGTGGCTGAACGCCAGGGCATGTCACAGATTGACAAACAACTGGACGGATCTTCAAACTCCAGTACGGACAGTCTTAGCTGACGTTGCTTATCAGATCACAAACTGTAATTGCACTTGGAGGTGTGTAGGGTATTTTCTGACAAAGGGGACAACCCTGGTTCCGATATATTCCCCACTGCAGAGGACGTGTAGTGTCCAAGCTTTTGTGCGCTCCCAACACCCGAACCCGTACAACATACAACTCTGTGCATAGAGATTGAACAGAGACAGTTGATGGCTTTTGATCTCCTTCACAAGGTGGTTGATGTCATTCTTGCAGCCAGGCTTTCTTCGACGAAGCCTAAATTTGCTGGACGCTGTGGAACATTTGTTGTTTGGTGTCTTTGTGTTAAATCCAACCTTTACAGGTAAGGTTATCCAACATTTGATTGTTTTGGCTCTCCTCAGCTCAGCAAATCTTTGCTGTGGCAATAATTAAGGGTTATCTTTCAGCCCTTTTGACCTTTTTGCATTTGATAGATCATTTGCTTTTCAAATCAGCTCTTGTAATGCGTTTGTTGAAGGGGCTGGTCCACCTGTTCCAGCCAACACTTTTTATCTGATAAAGACTTCTAGTTGCAGATTCTTTACCTTAGAATTTCCCCTAGGCATCAGACTGGATCAGGAGATTTTTCTTCCAGCAATACCCTTTGCATGTCGGTAGGTGGCATCGGTCGAATCTGCGGCGTCGTTGGCTTCGTAGTCGCTGTGATGAGGTCAGGAGTAGTACATAGACGCCGCCTCAGCGCAGTGAAGTTAGTTCTTTTCTTTCCAGGCCACGCGCTGATCTGGAAAGAGCTACCCTGGTCTCTTTTTAATCGACTTTGACCCTTTTGTTGAGTTTTTTGGTGCATCAAGGATGTCCCCGAAGACCGGTTTCAAACCGTGCGAGGACAGACACCACATGATGTCGGTGACTGATCCGCATCGGGTCTATTTGTATTGCTTGGAGCGCGACCACGACCCAAAGTCGTGCTCCGAGTGCCGGGCCTTGCACCCGAAGGCCTTGAGGGAGCGGTCCCTCAAGCTCATGGCGGCCCAGCGCTCGACTCTATGTAGGTCCCGGTCTTGCTCGAGGGGAAGGTCTCAAGACCGCTCGTGTGGCCACCACCATTCTTCTTCCTCAAAGTCGTCGGGACAAGGTAAGAAGAAGTCAAAGAGGCCCGTCACCCTTCGACTTCACCCCGTCGCTCGGCTGATGTGACGCGGGAGGAGTGTAAATTCCTGAGGCCTCCGTCTTTGGAGCCTGCTTCTGGGTCCGCTCCGCGATTTCCTGAGTTTCCGGGAGGCAGAGCAACCCCTGCCCAATTGAAGGAGCTGGGTCTGCGGAATAAATTCCTGTCCCAACACCCCATGCGTGAAAGCCTTGTCATCCAGGCATCCTCTTCCCCGGGTGCATTCCCTTCCGCAACCCCAGATAGGAAATCAAAAAGGCTGGAACAGTTTGGGAAGAAGATATTTTCTTCCTCCAGTCTTGCGCTGCGGTCTGTGAACACTGCATGCCTTTTGGGCCGCCATACCCACTGTGGGATATGATCGCGCAAGTTCTGCCGCAGATACCGGAGGAGGCCTGTGCTATCATCTCCCAAGCTGTCACAGATGGGAGAAAGATGGCAAAGTTCACGATCAGATGTGGGCTGGACATGACCGACTCTCTAGGTAGATCGGTTGTGACGACGGAGGCCTTGAGGCACCACGCCTGGTTGCGTACTTCTATTTTTGGGGGATGATTTGTGGTAGGTCACGAGCACTTTCAATTTACCGTGCTCCCCTTTGACTTACCAGCGCCCTTTGGGTGTTCACGAAATAGATGACGGTGGTTGCTGCTTTTAGGAAGCTGGCTACGTATATACTATCTCAAAGTGAGAGATAGTGTGCACATAGTCCCGGGGTTCCGCAAGAGGCTTGACCGAGGCAATAATAGATAATACTAATGCTCTATTTGTGGTAATGTGGTAGTGTGGTCGAGCAGTTAGGCTTAACAGAGGGTAGTGTTAAGCTTTTGTTGTACACACGGGCAATAAATAAGAACACACACAATGACTTAACTCCAGGCCAATAGGTTTTTATATAGGAAAATATGATTTTCTTAATTTATTTTAGAACAACAAGATTCAAATTGCAGGTAAGTACATTAAATGTAAGGTACTTTGCATAGGTATAACTAGAACTGTGAATGAAAACATTATTGTACACAGTTTGGCATAAAATGGCAATAAGCTATTTTAAAAGTGGACACTGCAAAATTCAACAGTTCCTGGGGGAGGTAAGTACAGGTTAGTTTTTGAGGTAAATAAAGCACTTACAAGTTCAGTTTCCAGGTCATAGGCAGCCCACCATTGGGGGTTCAGGTCACCCCCAAACACTCAGCAGCATAGGGCCGGTCGGGTGCAGAGGTCAAAAAGGGGCCCAAATAACATAGGCGCCTATGGAGACTAGGGGTGCTCCGGTTCCAGTCTGCTGCAGGTAAGTACCTGCGTCCTCTGGGAGCAGACCGGGGGGGTTTTGTAGAGCACTGGGGGGGTCCCAAACAGGCACACAAAATACACCCTCAGCGGCACAGGGGCAGCCGGGTGCAGTGTGCAAACAAGGTGTCTGGTTTTGTATAGAAATCAATGGAGGGACCCAGGGTTCACTCACACGATGCAGGCAGGGCACAGGGGGGCTTCTCAGGCCAGCCACTGACTGGGCAAGGGTGAGGGCCGTCTGTTGGTCATTCCTGCACTGGGGGTTGGTTCTTCACGGGCCTGGGGGCTGCGGGTGGAGTGCTTCTTCCAGGCGTTGGGTTTCTTTTTTACTGGGAAATCGCAGTCAGGGGGTTCCTCTGGATTCCCCCTGCAGGTGCCGTCGTGGGGGTGCAGGGAGGCACCCCCACGACGGCACGTCGTTGGAGTCGCCTGGGGGTCCGCTCTGCGGCGTTGGTTTCTCTGGATTCAGGCCACAGGGTGTCGGGTGAAGAGAGGTGGGGACTCATGCTTCTGGAGTGAGGTGAGAGTCCCTTTAAAGATGGTTTCTTCTCTCTGCTTTAGACAGGGTCACTGTCCACAGGAGTTTCTTGGTCCTTTGGAGTTGCAGGGCAGTCCTGTGAGTCGGCAGATGCCGCTGGGCCCACAGGATGTGTCGGTATTGCAGGTTCTTTGAATCAGGAGACAGGTCGGTAGGGCTGGGGCCAAAGCAGTTGTCGTCTCCTCCTTCTCTGCGGGGTTTTCAGGTCAGCAGTCCTTCTTCTTGTTAGGTCGTCAGGAATCTGATTTCCTGGGTTCAGGGTTGCCCCTAAATACTAGATTTAGGGGTGTGTTTAGGGCTGGAGGGCAGTATCAATGGCAAGTGTCCCTGATGGTTGCTACACCCTCCTTGTGCCTCCTTCCTTTGGGGAGGGGGGCATATCCCTAATCCTATTAGGCTACATCCTTCAAAGCAAGAGGGAGGATTTTCTAAGGAGGGGGGGTCACATCAGCTCTGGTCACCTTAGGGCTGAGGGGGTGACTCCTCCTTGTTTTACTCATTATCTCATCCGGACTTGCTGCAAGTTGTCGGGGCTGTGTCCGGGGGGGAGGCATCTCCACTAGCTGGAGTGCCCTGGGGCGTTGTAACACCAGGCTTGAGCCCTTGAGGCTCACCACCAGGTGTTACAGTTCCTGCAGGGGGAGGTGTGAATCACCTCCACGAAGGACAGGCTGTGTTCCTGGTCACAGAGTGCACAAAGGCACTCGCCCCATGTGGCCAGAAACTAGTCTGGAAGTGGCAGGCTGGCAGAGACCGGTCAGCCTATCACTAGCAGTTGGGCTGGCATACAGGGGGCAACTCTAAGATTAGCTTAGAAACTGCAGGGTCATAGTGCTCATGCAGCTATGCCCTCACCTGTGGTATAGTGCACCCTGCTTTAGGGCTGTAAGGCCTGCTAGAGAGGTGACTTACCTTTACCAAAGGCAGTCGGTTTGTGGGCATGGCACACTGAGGGGAGTGTCATGTCGACTTAGTCTTTTTCTCCCCACTAGCACACACAAGCTGTGATGCAGTGTACATGTGCTGAGTGAGGCGTTCCCAGGGTGGCATAATACTTACTGCAGCCCTTAGGGCCCTTGATACCAAGGGTACCTTTTACAAGAGACTTAAATGTGTTCCAGGTCTCTGCCAATTGTGGAAACAAAGATACAGTTTTAGGGAAAGAACACTGGTGCTGGAGCCTGGTTTTCAATCAAAGCTGGCATTAACACTTGGCAAAAAGTGGTGGGTGACCATGCCAACAGTGGCATTTTCCTACAGTACCCCATTTGGGCTGATGCACAATTGTCCATTACGGCTACTTACTTTCAAGACATTTTCTTGTTGTCATCTCTTCTGCTCGCAGACTGAGTGACCTTCAGGCTCTTTCTTTAAATCCTCCATACTTGTCTATGCACCCTGACAAAGTGGTGTTACGCTGTAAGGCTTCCTTCCCAACATCATTATGTCTTTTCATGTTGGCCAATCCATCACCTTGTCTACTTTTTACGCACCCCCACATCCTTTTCATGAGGATGAGAGACTCCACCGCGTTCTAACTGGATAGTACTAAAGATTTCCGGGTGGACATTCAACTCTTTGTTGGATATGTGGGTGTGAAGAAAGAGAAGGTGGTGCCAAAACGTACCATCTCTCTATGGGTACTTCTTTGCATCAAGATGGGCTACGCTTTGGCCAAGAAGCAACCCCCCTGAGGGCTTGCATGTTCATTCCACCACAGCAACTGCTGCTTCAGCGCGTTAGCATGCGGAGTTCCTGTCCTGGATATCTGCCAGGAAGCTACGTGGGCATCCTTGCATACATTTGCTAAACATTACTGCTTGGACAGTCAGGTCTGTCGGGACGGCTACTTTGGTAGTTCAGTCCTCCAGGACTTTCTAATATAATATTGGTTCGCAGCCTACCTCAGAGGTTGGTATTGCTTGGGTATCTATTCTAAGGTAAGGAATCTGCAACTTGAAGTCTCTATCAGATGAAAAAGTTACTTACCTTTGGTAATGATATATCTTGTATATAGATATTCTAGTTGCAGATTCCTGGCCGACCTACCCTTCCTCCCTGCTTGCGAACTGATTTCTAGGGACAGGGATTCCCCATTCAGGGCCTTAGCTCTGGGGCACCAATCTCAGTGTTCTTTGCAGCTCTGTGCTTTGGCGTGGAAGGTTGTGAAGAGAAACTGACGTCACTGTGATAAGGCGGTGTCTATGTATGACTCCCAACGTCATCACATTGACTGCGACACCAGTGACGCCCGAGGAGTCGATAGACACCACCTACCGACCCGCAAGGATATTGCTCAAATAAAAATTTCCAGATGCTGTCAGACGCCTGAGGGAAATTCTGAGATAAGGAATTTTAAGGTAAGGAATCTGGTACTAGAATATGTCTCTACCAGATATATTGTTACCGAAGATGAGTAACTTGTAAGTTATGGCACAGTGAGACCTCAATTTAGTTCTCATTACCTGATGTGAACTCCCTTAGTTTAGTCACATGCAGAGCTGCTCTCTACATCGACTTACCTTAAAAAATGTATTCCTCATGGCCATAACCTCTGCCCAGCAAGTGAGTGAACTCCAGGCCTTGTCCATTCAGCAACCAGAGATATTGTTCTTTCCAGTCAAGTTTTTCCTCTGATGAAAGCGGCATTCCTGTGGAAGGTAGTTAAACCATTTCACGTATGACAGTCCATCACATTATGAGCCTTTTGAACTCCTCCCCACCCCTCCAAGGAAGGTTAATGATAGAGTCCTGACCCAAATGGATTGTTTTATGCATTAAGATCTGCAATGGGTTGGCCACAAAACAGCCCCCTGAAGGTTTGTGTGCTTATTCCACCAGAGTGAAAGTTGCCACTATGGCACTAGTGTGTGGTGTGCCAGTCTTGGACAGCTATCAGGCAGCTATGTGGGTGATGGTACTAACGTTCACAAAGCATTACCGCTGGGACAACAGGGCCCTGTGTAAGGGGCATTTTGCCCATTCTGTCCTTCAGGATTTCCTGGTCTGAACCATTCCGCAGACCCAGCATCTAGGGAGGTGGTACTTTGGTATCTAATCACAAGCTGAAGATTCTGCTCTTAGAAGTCTGTCAGAAGAACAAGTTACCTACCTTTGGTAACTCCCCTTATGGTAGCAACTCAGTTTAACCACAGATTCCTCACCGACACACCCTCCTCTCCACATTTTGTAAAATGGATTCATATAGTCCACTTATAAGATCCCAATCTAGAGCGCTGCACACTGACAAATTCTGATTTCTATGGGCCCTATGTCCGATAACATAAAAGCAGTGTTAGAAATGGGGTCTTTGGTTGACAGTCAGTTTACCCCCCTGTCCAAGCAAGGACCCTCACTCTAGTCAGGGTAAGTCACACACAATCTAAATCATCCTGTGCCCTCCCTCTGGTAGCTTGGCACTGAGCAGTCAGGCTTAACGTAGAAGGCAATGTGTAAAGTATTTGTGTAATAAATCATACAATAACACCATATAGCACCACAAAAATACACCACACAGTTTTAAGAAAAATATATAATATTTATCTGGATAAATGCAGGTCAAAACAATTGAAATGCAATAAGTATATGTTGAGATATCACTGTGAAAGTGATATAAAGTGTCTTAAGTCTTTTAAAAGCAAACAGTCTCTTTCAAGCACAAAGTACCTGGTTCGCATGCAAAATCTCTGCAAAGATCCGCAGAGGAGGAGATGCGTAGAAACAAAGGGGGTGTGCGTCGATTTCTCGGGCTGCACCCTGCGATGCGTCATTTATTTTTTATGCAGGGACGGCTGCGCGTCGATTTCCGGCGCTTGGTCGTGGATTCTCTTCGGGTTGCAGGGTTTTCACAAACCCCAGGGATGATGCGTGGATTTCCTGCGCTGGCAGGATGAAGTCACAGGAGCTGCATCGATTCGGTGGGTGTTGTGTCGAATTTTCTACCGCACAGCAGGTGCTGCGTCGATTCCTCTCTGGAAGTTTGGCTGCGTCGTTCCAGCTCGGCTGTGCATCGATTCGGTGGGCGTGCGTCAAATTTCCAGTCGCTACACTGACGCTGCGTCGATCTTCTCGTTGCGAAGTCGGGCTGCATCGTTCTGGTTCGACGTGCGGTGCGGTGCAGGCTGTGCATAGTTTCTGGCAGGCTGTGCATCGAATTTCGCCGCACAGGAGGTCTTCTTGTAGAGATGAAGACTTTTTGGTCCAAAGACTTCAGGGAACCGGAGACAAGCTCTATCCAAGCCCTTGGAGAGCACTTCTTCACCACAGCCAGAGAGCAGCAAGGCAGCAAGGCAACAGCAAGGCAGCAGTCCTTCACAGAAAGCAGACAGGTGAATCCTTTGGGCAGGCAAGCAGTTCTTCTTGGCAGGATGCAGGTTCTGGTTCCAGTTTCTTCTCCAGGAAGTGTCTGAGTTGGTACGGGCAGAGACCCTGTTCAAATACCCAAATGTGCCTTTGAAGTGGGGGAGACTTCAAAGAGTGGCTTAAAAGTGCACAAGGTCCCCATTCAGTCCAGTCCTGTCTGCCAGGGTCCCAGTAGGGGGTGTGGCAGTCCTTTGTGTGAGGGCAGGCTACTGTCCTTTGGCATGCACATGTCAGGCCCTCCACCCTCCCAGCCCAGGAAGACACATTCAAAATGCAGATGTATGCTAGTGAGGCTGAGTAGCCTGTATTTGGGGTGTGTCTGGGTGAATGCACAAGGAGCTGTCAACTACCAGCCAGACGTGGATTGTAAGGCACTGAAAGATTTAACTACAGAGAAATGATCACTTTCTAAAAGTGGCATTTCTAAAATAGTAATATGAAATCCAGCTTAATCAGTAAGCAGGATTTTAAATCATCATTCTGGCCATACTAAATATGACCTTCTTACTCCTTTCAGGTCAGCAGCTACCACTCAAACAATGTATGAGGGCAGCCCCAATGTTAGCCTATGAAGGGAGCAGGCCTCACAGCAGTGTAAAACAAATTTAGGAGTTTTACACTACCAGGACATGTAAACTACACAGGTGCATGTCCTGCCTTTTACCTACACAGCACCCTGCCCTATGGGTTACCTAGAGCACACCTTAGGGGTGATGTATATGTAGAAAAAGGGGAGTTTTAGGCTGGCAAGTACTTGTAAATGCCAAGTCGAATTGGCAGTGAAACACACACAGGCCTTGTAATGGCACGTCCGAGGCAAGGTCAAGGGGCTACTTAAGTGAGTGGCACAATCAGTGCTGCAGGCCCACTAGTAGCATTTAATCTACAGGCACTGGGCACATATAGTGCACTCTACTAAGGACTTACAAGGAAATTAAATAGCCCAATTGGGTATGATCCAATGTTACCATGTTTAAAGGGGGAGAGCATATGCACTTTAGCACTGGTTAGCAGTGGTAAAGTGTGCTGAGTCTTAAAACCAGCAAAAACTGTATCTAAAAAGTGGAGGGAGGCAGGCAAAAAGTTAGGGGTGACCACCCTAAGGTTGTCAGGTCTAACAGGCAGAGATCAGAAAGAAACTGACATCACCATGGGGAGGTGGTATGGATGTAATGGCCCTGATGTCACACTCTGGGGGGAATTGACACACAGCAGCATAACACATGCAGGAATTGCTTTTAAAAATCTTGCAATTCAGTCTGACACCTGGGGGTATTCACAAGATGAAGAACCTACAGTTAGAGTGGCATTCTATACAGCACATGTAATTCTCCATAATGTGAGGGGGGAAAAAACAAACAGAAGGCTATTTCATGGAAAATGGATTGTCCACAATTAGTACGACAACAGGAATTCACACATTCTTTCAGAGGTTGTAAAGAAATGCCTCCTTGGCATGCTTACCCCCTAAATTTTTGCCTTTGCTGATGCTAAGGTATGATTTGAAAGTGTGCTGGGACCCTGCTAACCAGGCCCCAGCACCAGTGTTCTTTCCCCAAAATGTACCTTTGTCTCCATATTTGGCACAACCCTGGCACTCAGGTAAGTCCCTTGTAACTGGTACCCCTGGTACCAAGGGCCCTGATGCCAGGGAAGGTCTTTAAGGGCTGCAGCATGTCTTATGCCACCCTGGGGACCCCTCACTCAGCACATGCACACTGCCGCACAGCTTGTGTGTGCTGGTGGGGAGAGTGCCATGCCAACCTCACACTGCCTGTGGCATCTTTGAGTGTGTGTTCCCATTTAGTGCCTGTGTGTGCACAACAAATGCTTAACACTACCCTCTGATAAGCCTAACTGCTCAACCACACTACCACACATAGAGCATTAGTATTATCTATTATTGCCACTATCAACCTCTAAGGGAACTCCTGGACTCTGTGCACACTATCTCTCAGTTTGAGATAGTATATACAGAGCCAGCTACCTACACCTGGTCTTCAACTTCTTGCGGAATTCAAGAGAGAAGGAGGCTGTGATGTGGAGTGGGATGCTGTTCCTCGCCTTAGGACCAATATAAAAGAACGCCTGACCTCTTGTTCTGGTTCTGCATATTCGTGGGATGTGTACAAGTAGGAGTCCTCTGGAGCAGTGCTATCTGGGTGGTTGTTTGAAGAAGATGCAACTGTTCAGATAGGTGCTGTAGGAAAATGGCTCCCTGTTGCAGTTACTCTCCACTTTTAGCCTGATATTGATGCTGACTGGACTGAGAAGTGTGCTGGGACCCTGCTAACCAGGCCCCAGCACCAGTGTTCTTTCCCTTAAAAATATACCATTGTTCCACAATTGGCACACCCTGGCACATAGATAAATCCCTTGTAAAAGGTACCAGTGGTACCACAGGCCCTGTGACCAGGGAAGGTCCCTAAGGGCTGCAGCATATGTTGTGCCACCCTAAGGGACTCCTCACCTAACACATGCACCCTTCTATTGTAGATTTTGTTTGTTGGTGGGGGGAAAAAGGCAAAGTCGCATGGCATCTCCCTCAGGATGCCGTGCTTACAAAATACTGCCTGTGGCATAGGTAAGTCACCCCTCTAGCAGGCCTTACAACCCTAAGGCAGGGTGCACTATACCACAGGTGAGGGCATATGTGCATGAGCACTTTGCCCCTACTGTGTCTAAGCAAAACCTTAGACATTGTAAGTGCAGGGTAGCCATAAGAGTATATGGTCTGGGAGTTTGTCAAACACGAACTCCACAGTTCCATGATGGCTACACTGAAAACTGGGAAGTTTGGTATCAAACTTGTCAGCACAATAAATGCACACTGATGCCAGTGTGCAATTTATTGTAACATACACCCAGAGGGCATCTTAGAGATGCCCTCTGAATACCTACCTGACTTCTAGTGTAGGCTGACCAGTTTCTGCCAGCCTGCCACACACCAGGCATGTTGCTGGCCACATGGGGAGAGTGCCTTTGTCACTCTGTGGCCAGGAACAAAGCCTGTACTGGGTGGAGGTGCTTTTCACCTCCCCCTGCAGGAACTGTAACACCTGGCGTTGAGCCTCAAAGGCTCACCCCTTTTGTTACAGCGCCCCAGGGCATCCCAGCTAGTGGTGTGGTATCTTTGGGGTTGTCTTGAACCCCCAACGGTGGGCTGCCTATGCCCCAGAACTGAGATTTGTAAGTGTTTTACTTACCTGCTAATCTAACCTTTACTTACCTCCCCCAGGAACTGTTGATTTTTGCACTGTGTCCACTTTGAAAATAGCTTATTGCCATTTTTATGAAGACTGTATATGATATTGCTTTTATTCAAAGTTCCTAAAGTACCTTACATTTAAAGTGTTTAATGTAAATCTTGAACCTGTGGTTCTTAAAATAAACTAAGAAAATACATTTTTCAATATAAAAACCTATTGGCCTGGAGTAAGTCTTTGAGTGTGTGTTCCTTATTTATTGCCTGTGTGTGTACAACAAATGCTTAACACTACCCTCTGATAAGCCTACTGCTCGACCACAGTACCACAAAATAGAGCATTAGAATTATCTATTTTTACCACTATCCTACCTCTAAGGAGAACCCTTGGACTCTGTACACACTGTTTCTTACTTTGAAATAGTGTATACAGGGAGTGCAGAATTATTAGGCAAGTTGTATTTTTGAGGATTAATTTTATTATTGAACAACAACCATGTTCTCAATGAACCCAAAAAACTCATTAATATCAAAGCTGAATATTTTTGGAAGTAGTTTTTAGTTTGTTTTTAGTTTTAGCTATGTGAGGGGGATATCTGTGTGTGCAGGTGACTATTACTGTGCATAATTATTAGGCAACTTAACAAAAAACAAATATATACCCATTTCAATTATTTATTATTACCAGTGAAACCAATATAACATCTCAACATTCACAAATATACATTTCTGACATTCAAAAACAAAACAAAAACAAATCAGTGACCAATATAGCCACCTTTCTTTGCAAGGACACTCAAAAGCCTGCCATCCATGGATTCTGTCAGTGTTTTGATCTGTTCACCATCAACATTGCGTGCAGCAGCAACCACAGCCTCCCAGACACTGTTCAGAGAGGTGTACTGTTTTCCCTCCTTGTAAATCTCACATTTGATGATGGACCACAGGTTCTCAATGGGGTTCAGATCAGGTGAACAAGGAGGCCATGTCATTAGATTTCCTTCTTTTATACCCTTTCTTGCCAGCCACGCTGTGGAGTACTTGGACGCGTGTGATGGAGCATTGTCCTGCATGAAAATCATGTTTTTCTTGAAGGATGCAGACTTCTTCCTGTACCACTGCTTGAAGAAGGTGTCTTCCAGGAACTGGCAGTAGGACTGGGAGTTGAGCTTGACTCCATCCTCAACCCGAAAAGGCCCCACAAGCTCATCTTTGATGATACCAGCCCAAACCAGTACTCCACCTCCACCTTGCTGGCGTCTGAGTTGGACTGGAGCTCTCTGCCCTTTACCAATCCAGCCACGGGCCCATCCATCTGGCCCATCAAGACTCACTCTCATTTCATCAGTCCATAAAACCTTAGAAAATCAGTCTTGAGATATTTCTTGGCCCAGTCTTGACGTTTCAGCTTGTGTGTCTTGTTCAGTGGTGGTCGTCTTTCAGCCTTTCTTACCTTGGCCATGTCTCTGAGTATTGCACACCTTGTGCTTTTGGGCACTCCAGTGATGTTGCAGCTCTGAAATATGGCCAAACTGGTGGCAAGTGGCATCGTGGCAGCTGCACGCTTGACTTTTCTCAGTTCATGGGCAGTTATTTTGCGCCTTGGTTTTTCCACACGCTTCTTGCGACCCTGTTGACTATTTTGAATGAAACGCTTGATTGTTCGATGATCACGCTTCAGAAGCTTTGCAATTTTAAGAGTGCTGCATCCCTCTGCAAGATATCTCACTATTTTTGACTTTTCTGAGCCTGTCAAGTCCTTCTTTTGACCCATTTTGCCAAAGGAAAGGAAGTTGCCTAATAATTATGCACACCTGATATAGGGTGTTGATGTCATTAGACCACACCCCTTCTCATTACAGAGATGCACATCACCTAATATGCTTAATTGGTAGTAGGCTTTCGAGCCTATACAGCTTGGAGTAAGACAACATGCATAAAGAGGATGATGTGGTCAAAATACTCATTTGCCTAATAATTCTGCACTCCCTGTATACAGAACCAACTTCCTATAGAGGTGTTCTGAGATCTCGTGTTTTCTCAAGTTTTGTGATTCTAAATACGTAAAGCTTTGACTTGTGACTTCTTATAGAACAGACTGCATAACAAAATGGAAGGCATACCTGACATGGATATATTTTTTGCTGCAAAGCTTAACTTAAAGAAACAATCCTTTAAAGTATTCTACATGCAGATTACACTTGTTTCTGCATAAATGCCAGATTATTGTGTTAAATATATCTTGATGGTATTACCAATACACCTACACCAGTCTCTCATTCTGCTAATTGTTTGTGTATGATACCAGTACATGTATAATTCATAGTCATTGTGGCTATTTTGTTCGCAGGACATGAGCTACCAACACAAAGAACTCCTAAACCTGGATTCAGCAAATGTGAGTACTAGCTGCCTCGCTAGTCTTCAACAGCCAATGGGTATATTGCTACTTGAAAAAGCGTTGCTCAATTGCACCTTACCAGAAGAACCTCCAGCCAAGAAAATGCGTAGAACAACTGAATTCCCCTGTGATGTTGTCAGATGGATTGAACTGGCCAAGTAAGTTTTAGTGTAAAGACGTACTCTGTGCAGGGCGTTACCATGCCTGAAGTGTTCTTTCCAATGCAACGTTACAATTATAACATCAGATAGAAAAATATCACATTCACTGACCAACACAGGAAAAAGATGTCACAAAGCCACCAACACAGTGCTTTGGTTAACTATAATTGCAAGACGAAGGGTCTGTTGCTGTCTTAGAAAATGTGTAAGCAACTCTTAAAAATACGTGGACATGTGCCTCTAACACCCGAATCACAAGCTCGGAGCTCATAAAGCAACCAGATATTGACCAGAATACAGTGTTCAAACATAATATAGCAGGATCACACATATTCCAAACTCTGATTGAATTTGATTCTAGCTCCAGAATTACATGAAGAGACACTTCCAGAAAGCCAACAGCTTCCCGGAGCCATATTAGTGGCAGACAGTTGGTTTGCAAATGTCGATTACTTATCATAACATTATTTGCAACTAATCATTAATGAATAACAAAATAGCAGTGTTCATAACCCTCATTATAAATTGAACACTGCTACAAGGCCAAATTAATGGCAGATTGTTTGCTGTACAAACACAACATAACTATAAATGTGGGTACAGTGTTCTGCTACAGTAATAAAAAAAAATTGCAATAAATGTGCCCTCATGCACCCAAAGCTGAAATTAGGAGCAGGAGACTAAACTTTACGTCGCTGAGCATAAGAAGCTGATGTGAAAATCTAAACCCCTCGCAGTAAGAATTAAGAAACCAGACTTGAGCAAAGGCCTGTTCCTGTTCATAGTTGAGGTCCAAGATGCTCCAGAAGTGCAAGAAAGCTAAGCAGTTCTCGATCCCATACCTCCACTTGAAATCAAGCAAGAGCACTCAAGGGCATCAGTCAAAAAGGTCATATCACACAATCGACTCTGATCTGGTCCCATATTTAATCACAGCATTCCCAGAATTCTCCAGTTCCCTCTGGCACGTAATTAGGCCCTACAGAGCAGCAAGGGTCTTCTGCTGGACTTCACTGGTGGGTCCTATGTTGTTGTCAACTGACCCTGTTTGAATTGTTCCTGGGCCTGTACTGACACTGATTCAGCCTCCCACCTCAACTCCTGGTTCCTTCCAATGTGCACCCCGGACTTCGTTCTGATGCTGGTCATGGGCTTGCTGCAGACCTACTTCACAGTACAAGATTACAAAATCGCAATCAGTCCGTATGGTGCTAAACTCAAATCCTCAGCTTCTGCCTTAAAGCTAGTACTATCAGAGAAGGCGGCCCAGGAAACATACTCCAGCCCATTGTGATCATATTTTGTGACAAGGCATCATATGTCGGTAGGTAAAGTTACTCCTAATTTCTTTCTGACTCACCCTCCTAATACAAAGTTGAAACATATTGATGCCTTTGGAAAGAAAATGTTCTGATGGCTACTTCTAACAGAACATTTGTCAGAACATTCCCAAGGTGCCAGACTGGATCTGAAGATTTTTCATAGCAGTTCTTCTGCGCACCACTAGGTGGCCCCTTGCTGCTCAATTCTGGCTCTGTAATGCCCTGGAAGTGACAAAGTAGATCCACGTATAGGAGCCACTCCAGCTTGCTCCTTTCTTTTTGTATCCTCTATAGCACACGAGGAGCTCCACTCCCATAAATGTTGGTTCCCCAACTACATTTAAACTTTTCACAGTCTGCTAGGAAATTATGTCCACACTGAAAACTACATGATAGAAGCTGTGCCGTGATTGCAAGAAGTAGATGTGAGTCTCAGATCCACTTAAGGTGTGTCTTTGGTGCGTGGGCAAGGAGCACAACTCTTAAGTTGTGTGATCAGTGCACCCTTATGCACCCAAAGACAATTTGATACTGTGCTGCTGCATGTCGGTGAGAACAACAATTAGTTGTGGCCTTTGTGTGGGTTCCACTCCTGTTCCAAGTCACTACCCAGACTCTGTCCCAATCACACAGTCATTCCCGCAGCTGATTCACTTCCCCCTCAGTCTTCCAGTAAGTCCAAGTCCATAGAGAAGCATACAAAATGTGAGCTAGACTCAAACCCATCCCACTACTCTGACTCCAAGGAAAGGGTGGAGTGCTTCAGGATTTGTGTCACAATTAGTATAGGTTGCTAACTACTGAGCAGATTCCTCAGTTGATTCCCCCTATGTTCCCAAAGTTTCCCAAGCCATTGTTGACTCCACAGCAAATTGAGGCCTTCATAGACACCATGCTGCAAATATCCAGTGCACTTCTGGCTCTCTCTCTGGTACGTCTTCAGTCTGAGTTTCTGCCAGTAGGCCCCACCCCGCACTCCCTTCCGGTGACATTTGTCCAGCACCATGGTATCTACTACTGGGTGCAAAGTAAGTCAGGTCTGCCCCTGCCCCACAATTCATGTCAATTCCTGACACTGGTGTTGGTGCCACTGGCACAGAAGGATGATCTGTTGCATAAGCCTACTGTGGACCCCGAACTGCCATCTGCCTGACCTCAAACGACGTTGCATTACAAAATTGCAACCAGTCAGTCATGCAGCCTGACTAACCTTGTTCCTCTACCGTGTCATAGCTGTCAGCAGGGGCTCCATTATGCTCTTGATTCTGACTCTGTGCCAGAATATGCTGATCCCCAGGATGTTGCTGATGATGGTGGCAGTTAGGGGACTGGCTTGCTCACTGATAATACCTTGACTTACAAAATGCCAGTGGGCTTGACACCTATCCTGAGACTGAACTTGACTTGCTACATGGGCCACCAATGCAAGAAAGTGTTGTCTGCAGCGGTGACCCGGAGACCAGCTGAAGTATGAGTGTTACAGTTGCCATTCTTGGAGACTAAGACAAATGATTTGAAATACTACAGTCTGGGCCAGCAACATTTGACCCATTGCTCCCATTTAATGATTCTCTCACAGATACTCTATTGACTACGTGGTTGAAACAATGTTCTTACACACCTGTGAACAGGTAGAGGGCTAGATGTCATAGACAGCCATCTGGTGACCCAGATTTTATCACAAAGAACCCTGCCCCAAAGAGCCTTATATTGTATGCATTGGCCAGCAAAGTGAACCGTAAATCTTTTGACAAGCGAATGTTTTCCTCTGCCAGCTTAAAATTGTGATCCATAAACAGTCTCGGTTTCTTAGGCATATACACAGTTTCTTTATGACATGGCCAATGAGATCCTTACCAGCAGTGCTGATTTATTGAGGTTCCTTTGGCCCAGGGGGTACATAATAGGATACACACTACCAAATAGTTTATCCATACAGGCTTGGATACAACAGATTTCCTTGGCAGGGCAGTTGGTACCAATGTGGCCTTTCATCAGCATACATGGAAGAGGTCCACAGGGTTTTGGGCAGTGTGCATGTTTCACTGATGGACATGTCATTTGATAGGTCCTGCCTCTTTGTCGAGAAGGCAGACTTCGCTATGCAATGCTTTAAAGATAGTAGAGCTACAGCGCGTTCCAGAAAACTATTTGTGCTCCAGTTTCAGAAAGTTATAGGCTACTCTACATAGCGGGTGAATGGAAAAAGAGACCTCACCACCTGTGATACAGTTGACAACCCTGGGCTTTCGAGGGCAGCAGACGGAGTACAGGCTAGCATTTGCATCAGTCTTCCAACTCCTTCCCTGCTACAATAAACAACAAACCACTTCAGTTTTCCCTCAGTGGCTCATGCCCACCCAATTGGAGCAGGATACAGCACTTACTTCCGGGTTGATCCATCACATCCAACAGATGATTCTTGCAAGTTACTCAAAACTGTTATGCCCTACCTCTTCTTTGCTTTCTGTCCAATGTCTCTCCCACACTAGAAGGAATTTCAGAGCATTGTCTGTCCATCCTATTGCAGTAGATGCGACTGTTACTCTTACTCTCCACAAGAGTAGTTAAGAAAGTTATGCACTCGGATAAAGGTGGGAGTTGTTACTGTCAATATTTTCTCATTCCATTGGACCTCTGACCCCTGAACGCCCTTTTGCAGAATCTATGTATTTCCGTACCTGGCTACTGAGGGCGGGCCTGCCACAGTCCTTTGTGGTCCACGACTGTGGGTCTTTGATATAGTTGGATTTCATCAGAAAGAAGTCTAAGTTCCACTTGATTCCCTAGCAGAGGTTTACATTAATTGGAGTAATCCTGGATACCGTGAAATTCAGGATGTTCCCTTTACCACTATGAATCTTGGACATTCTGACTCTGATGTTTCACACTCATTCTTGAATGTAGGCAAGGGCAGCTCTGCGGTGTCTTTGCCTCTGACCCTGCGGGTTCCTGCCTCCTCCTTGTCAACAGCGCCAGATGGCACATGCAAGCCCTGCAGCAGAACCTCAAATCAAAGAATGCCCAGCAGCAAGACGACTTTTCTGACACCGTCCAGCTCTTGGGGGAAACTGCTCAAGAGCTGCATGGGTGTTTGACCAATTACAAATTGTCCTCTGGCAGGCCATTCTCCATTTCCTACCCAGTGTTGACAGTGATGTTAGCCTTATCACAGGCAGGTCCCTGAATGCCAGAGCAGACAAACTGAGTGGACATTGTCTGGCATATCAAAAGTGGAGCCTGCATCCCAAGTTGGCACAGGGCATCTGCAACCAGTGGGAAAACCCTGGCCTGATCTTTTTGCTACTGTCAAGGACACAGTGTCAACAATGTCTGTGTGTTGTTTGTTTCCATAGGAATACTTGTAGGTGCATTCCAGCTAGAATGAAACTAGTGACTTGTCAACACTTTCCCGCTGTTACATATCCTGCCCTTAGTTCAGAATAACACCAGGCACAATGGGGCCCATTTCATCCTGGCGACTCTGGATTAGGACAGGAATGTGTGTTAGTTGGAGCTCCTGAGCATGAACATCTGTCCCTCAGTCATGCTACCACTTTGGGAGGACCGTCGATCCAGCTGAAGAGCAGAGTCTTCTATCTGAATTTGTGCAATTTATACCTCTAGGTGTGGATATTGAACAACACCAGTTAATTGCTTTTGATCTATCCTGGGTGCTGGGATAAGTTTGCAACGTAGGATATTGGCCGGAACACCAGCAAGCTACAGGCGAAACTGTCAGGCATCCTTTTATTTGTGTTGTCTTAATCCCAGCACGACCTTTCAATGGGCACTGTAAAACGTTATCTGTCGCCTCTTTCAGGCCTTTCTACATTTGCTGGCCCAGTCGTCCATCTTTAAATTACCTGTTGAGATTGGGGGTTGTTAAAGGTCTGACACATGATCCGTCGTTGTCATGCCGCAGCAGGACGTTAATTGGGTCTTAACTTTCTTCATGGCTATAAAGCCTTTGTATAGTTGCTTGCTGGTTCTCTTGACCTTGAAAACTGTGTTCCTCGTTATGATTGTCAATACTTTGAATGAGTGAACTACAGGCACTTTAAGTGCTACTGCCCTACACCACATTTTTCCTGAACAAATTAGTTTGGAGGACTCAGGCAACTTTCTTCATGGCTCTCTGCCATGATGGGAAATCCATCACTCTACGAGCATTCTTTGCCCCATCATGCCTCAAAAGACGACAGGTTCCATCAGTTGTACCCCAAAAGGGCTTTAAGTTTTTATGAAGATTTCATCAAGGACCATCAAGTAAAGGATTAGCTTTTTTAGGGATTCTCTGGGGTAAAGAACGTGTCGGCTGTGCTCAAAATGACCTTGTCAGGGTGGATAGCCCCCTGCATTAAGATAGGGTCCTTAATGGTCAAGAAGCAGCACTCTGAAGGTGAAAGCCCATCCCACCTCTGCAAAGGCGACTGGCACTACTTCTTTCATGCTAGGTGTGCCTGTCCATAACATCTGCCAGGCTGCGACATGGGTATTTGTACATTTGTTTACAAAGCACTACTGCTTTGATACTAGGTCTGAAGAGAAGGACTCTTGGCCAGTTCGGTTCTGCAAGAGTGTTTGATTTGAGTTCTTTACACAAACCCTTCCCTTTGGGAGTTCACGCGTTGGTATCTATTCTAAAGGCGAAGAATCTGGTTTAGAAATATCCTTCATAAGAAAAAGTTATTTCCCCTCTTGTTGATAGTTTATTTTACAACAGATACCCCACTGCCCTTTTCTCTGAAGTGAGCTCGGGGACACCATTAATAAGATCCAAGATAATAGCTTGGCACATTCTCATCTGCCATGTGTTCAAAGTGCTTTGCGTCTGAGTATGTGGAAAGATTAACGAACTGAAGCTGCATGCTGGGATGGTGCTTATACCTGGCTATGCGCTGTCATTTCTGGGGTTGTGCATAGTAGCTTTGGAGAAATGTAGTACCGTCTATTGGCACACAAGAGCAATGCCGTAAAATTCTTTGGATCCAGTCTGACACCTGGGATTCTCTCAAGCTGAAAAATGTGTGATTAGATAGAGAGTCCACCAGAAGGAACATTACCGAATATAACTTGATTCTTGCTATTATGTTGATTTGAAAAGAGCTGCTGTCTCTCCGAAGGGGTGTCCTGGCACTGTGTTGGAGGCCTATCCTGATCCAAAACAAAATTAACATTGTTCTGAAAAGCCAGGTTTTGAGTTTTTCAAGAAGATTATAACTGGAAAGTTGATATAGCGATAGAGAAACGTTGTACCAGCTTTTAGCAGTGTTTCATAGGAACAACCGACCACTAGTTATAATACAAGTAAATTTCAGAGTGACAGCGAGGTGGAGGTTGGCTGACCTCAGAGTATAAATAGGATGATTGCAGGAGAGTTTCTTGTTTAAATCAAGAGGAACAGTGTTGTGCAGCGCCACACGAGCAAAGCAAAGAGTTTTCAAAAAAAGCTTTATTATGCAAAGGAAGCCAGTGTGGGTTTTAATATCCATAGGAACGAAAGAACATTCAGACCTAACATAAAATTTTCAAGATGGAAAACCAGGTTATTGTAACATTGTTGTAAGATTGTTGATTTGGGATGTCATTCAAAGTTTGTGGTCCAAGATTATACCTATGTTTCTGGTGGACTTTGAAGAACAAGGGGTGCTGCCTAATTCGTTTGGCCTGATAGAGGGCCAAACAGAGGCATGTTCACAAAACGTGATGCTCTATGTCTAGTTACTATTTAGCCTCGGGCTATTGTTCTGCATTCCCCCTTATTATAATGGATTTCACGCAGGAGCAAAAGTGAACTCTGGTAGCTGTAGTATTACTTGAAATGGATACATTGATCTGCGTTTCATCAGTTTATGAAACTGTGTTAAAAGCAAATTATTTGGCCACAGCAGTTAGAGGAGAACTGTACGTGTAGGACTCTTAAATGAACCCTAAGGCATGCCACAATCAAGATGGATGGCTTAGGACTGGTAAGTAGTCAGAAAGACAGTGAGTTCAACGAGACAGGAAGTGGGGGCCTGATTAAGTGCAAGTAGGCACATACCTATCTCGAACAGCTGATTAAAAAGATTAGCATCACAAATTATATCAAATGTTGTATACAGATTTGCAATTTGATCAGCTTCACAAGCAGTTTCATAGGAAATGGTAGGAGAGCTATTGGACCGGTATTTAGACAAACGAAGATCTGCAGCGGGGCAACAACAAGGTTCATTTCTAGATTTCTGGGACCACAGCCGAAGACAGATTGATTGTAAAGACAGACCAGTGTAGGCCTTAAATCACTGAAGCCCTAAGAATAAATATGGTGTGGACAAGGGTCTGGTGGGGATCAGACTTGATAGAGCACATTTCTTGCTAGCTGTGTCTAAGTCTAATAAGAGAAAGTCAGTCAGCAGAGCCTGTTGAGAGCTGCTGATTTGAGGTTAGGAAAAGTCAAATAATCAAGCTGGGTTGTGGATCAAAACGAGACTGAATCATCTTGATTTTGTCAAAGAAACGCACAGAAAGGGTAGAGCAAAGTTGCCATGAGGGTTGCACCATCACGATGCAGTTCTTAGGCCGTGTGAAAAACTTAGTGATGGCAGTTACCCTGAAGAGCTGGCCCTAATGTGGTTGGTGATAGAGGCACAGTGAGCGGTTTTTATATTTGTTGAAGCTTTTTCTAAATATGCAGTTGTGAGTGAAATTATTTTTGAATACTAATTTCTTTTTCTGACGAACATAGTCGTAATTCATAAATTAATATTGTTGCACTTCAAACAATTATATTTGAAGTGTGTTTATTATGCAGGACACTGACCTAGTTGATTATTTTCTTTAGAGACCATGTTCATAATGTAACTTTCTGAAGAACACTTCTACTGGAAGTTCTGATGGGGGCTTGCTAACACTCTAATGTATGGCACTTTGTCTGAAAATGTTTTATGTTGTGTTACACATTTCCAGACTGCGTTGTTGTTGTGAAAGCTAAAGGAAGATTTTCTCTACTTTAGAAATGGTTTAGTGTATAATATGTCTGTGACTGTTCTGATTTGTCCAGTATGTATTATCACTAGTCATGCCATGAGGCATTTGCAGTTTTAGCTTATTACGTATACGTAAAATGTGTCTAAAAAACCCTTGTTTTTGAGCAGAGCCAGAGACTTTTTGTTTTCCTCACACAATTCTAATTATTTAGATGTTTTTCCTGTTTTTTTTGCTGATGCTGTCCATTTGATTTTATGATTTTTGCTACTTATTGGGTCTTATGAAACCATTCTGTTTTCTGATTACCTACACTGTGTCCAAGCCTTTATGACATATATGTTTGATTTCTTGCTATTACTTATTTTGCGATTTGTAATAAAACTACAACTTTTTACTGGTTTAGAACTCAGTTATTTTAATGGACCAAGTCCTTTATTAATTTACTCTACTATTTGTTGGACCTGATGATAAAAAAGGGTGGTGACTCTTTATTGCTTAGTCAAGGGTGCTGGAGCCAAGCTGCTGCATGTGAATTTAGGGGTAATTAAAACATTAGGGTGCACACAAATATTAGTCTTCGGCTCCCCCAACAATAGTAACAGAGAATGGTTGCATAAGAGCACCTCCTTTTTTTATAGTGACCACTACAGTAGTCCCAAAAGTCTTCTAATAATTTCTGAGACTTTAGTGACCAGTTTGAGGGAGAAAGGACTTTTTGAAACTCTGCTAAATTTCCAGCACTGGGGACTCCTGAGAAGTGATTTCCAGAGTGTTCCTGAAAGATTTGGAGTTTAAGTATGAATAGGGTGAATTGATTTTTGTTTAATGTATGCATTTGCATGTATGTTGGAGTCCATGTTTGCGGAACGGATTTCATTCTGTTTTGAGTTGTTTGGATATGCAATGCTAATTGTGGGTTCTGTTGGCAGAATTATCAAATGATGATGTATTATTCATATTTGAAAATGCATTTGAAGACTATTTAAAGTTTCATTGGTTGGTTTGGTTATTGGATTTGTCGAAATCCATGATCTCGAGATACTTTGATTTTACTTGTCTATAATTATGGTATGTAGAGCGAGGCTCTAATTCAACATTCATAGGGATTCTGAACTAAAGAATGTTCCTTTTCTATGTTGTGTGTAATTGGAATTGGTGATTCTTGCTCTTGAGTGCTCGGGAACCGGCATGCTGACAAGGGTAGGTTACCACTGGACAGAAGTATTCCTAATGTTGATTGAAATATTTTGTGAATTGTCCTTAAATTGCCACTCCTGATTTTTAAGTTTGGTTCTCATTTCTGAAGTTTATGGTTTGCTGTTGAGTTGTCGTACTTTGATTTGGTTGTTTTTCTCCATTCTACAGGCAACAGAAAAGGGTTTGTTTAGTTTGTTTGTAGAGAGGTTTTGTGACTGTTTTTCCTGTTCACACAGAAGTTGTGCTGTGATTGGCTGATCAGCCAGGGAGCTACCTTGGGATTGGTGATACGTCATTGTAAAGCAGAGCTTGGATTGGTTGGTTACTGACAAAGCCACACTGTGATAATTTGACAGAGTTATGATTGGCTGCTGCCCTCTAGTTTGTTGTGGTTGCGAGTAGATTTTTGAGGATGTTTTGAGCAGAAATAATGTGAAGTTTGTTAGGAAAGCCCAAAGTTACTGTAGAACCTATGGAGGGGCAGAGGTTGCAAGCAGAAGGAACGCTAGCTGGCGAAATTAGTGGGATTGGGAACTATACGTGTAGCTGGATTTTCAGATTGGAATAAGTATACTAAATAAGATGATGCATTTCCATGAGAGGGTATCTTCAATGTCAGAAAGCTAGATTTCTCGAGACAAACTATGTATGACATGAAGCTGAGGCCTAGACCTACACAGTTTGAGGCACATAATAAATGGGATCATTTGAAAACAGAGAAAGAGAGAAAGAAGGCAGCAAAGCAGATAAAAAGTTAATTTGAGTATTATCTTTATAGCAAAATGGATCAGCAGGAAAAGTGTTGTAGGGAGGACTTGATTGAATTTGTAAAGACATTCCCTGCAGTAATTACTGAAAATGACAACAAATATCGAATAAAAAAGGAAAACAAGCAGATGATTCTGATAACATAATAATTATACATTTATAAGTGAGCATTTAAATTCTAGACATCCTCCATATACAGACAGGCCAATAGACATGACTCCTATTGTTGTAGGACTTGGTACAGGTGCAGGAGGAGATAGTACAGTGGTGCAAACTACTCCTGGAGAGATATCAAGTATACCAACAGAGTTAGCAATGGCAATGGTACATGGTATTAGTAGGGCTATCCAGTCTGAAACCCAAATTCAAGCTATCTCACCTGTAAGAGCAGTGGTAATGTAGGAAATTAGCATTGGCATTTTAAATATTTACTTATGTGAGATTATTCAAGACAATGTAAATATACATAGGCCGTTACCTAACAATGCTGATGAAATGAGATATCTGATTTAGAAAGCAGCCAGATGTGCAAGTAAAGTACTGAATAAATTAGAAGAATTGATGAGATAGAGGTTGGTACCAGTAAAATAGAAAATGAAAAACAAAACTATAAAATGGATTTGACGCATGATGAAATCAAAGAAATGGGTTTGATTACTTTAGGAGCTCATATTAAGGACGTAATTGAAAAAGCAAGGGATTGGAATGATTTGAAGAAAGATCAAGAAACAAGGGAAAAAGGGACACCAAATAAGAGATTGAAAGGGGCAGAAGGTAGGGCGAAAGGCATTACGAGTGATTCAGAGGTTGGGACAGTTTAAGAATGTTTTTGTTAGCAGCACATGGTGGGAATCTTGTCACCACAAAATACCTGGGTCTACGAGAAAGAGCAGCTTGGAACCTAGAATGTTAAAAAAATATTCTTTTAATAGGATGAAGTCCCTCACACACCAGTGGTGGCGTGCTTCATCATAGACGTTCTCCTTAAACCGTGATAGCAAATCACGGTGCAGGCAAGTGGACAGAAGTCAGGCCTAGAAGGAAATCCCGCTGTCAGCGAAAGGTAATCCCCAAAAAAGCACGAGCAGTGATGGAATGGGCAAAGGGAGTGTCTGAGCTTCATCGTATGTGCTCTATACCAACCAGCAATAAATGGGCAGAGTTGGACACACTTCCGACAATTGTGATGATTCAACCCCTGGGCCCCTGTCCGGTGAGGAGTACAACGGACTGCTGGTGATCCCAATGACTGCGGCGATGGTGATGACTTAAGCAAGATCATCGGGCAAAGGCTAAGCACTTTGACAGACAGTACAGGCCGGAATCTGATGGGCCCCATTTGGTCATTGATGAATGCACCAGGAGGGCTGCGCCCTCACATGTCAATTGAACACTTATTATCCTGGCTTAACTATATAGTTCTTAATATGATTCAAGTTCTGTTTATTCAGATGGGGTGACTAGCCTCTCTGGCGTTGGGGTGGAGGGTAGTTCTGAGCCCGCAGCACGAGGTGATTGGGAGGGAGAAGTTGGGGTAGAGGATTTTACCCAGCGAGGATATGGACAAGGCACCATAAGCCCAGGGGGCTGAGACGATGGGAACCCAGGGGGACATTTATGAACCAATGGGAGATGAAACTCAGGCCAACGTTTAACTCTATAAATTCTCTCCTGGAACATTAACATCCTGAGGGAAAAATTAAACGGGTGGTGGGGAAATATTTGTTTAGAGAGGACCCAGACATCATCCTATTGCAGGAGGCTCATCTGCTGGGCAATAATTGTGGATTCTTGGGGAGAAGCAGATACAAACTGCTGGCACATGGAGGTTTCATGAGAGGATTCAGGGGGATTGGGACTCCTAATTTGTTGTACCCTGCCACTACAGGTTCTCCACACATGGGTGGATGACAGTGGCTGTCAGGCAGCGAGTCATGGTTGATGCTACTGAGAGGTATGTGGTTATAGGATCATAATACTATTTTTCCACATATGGGGGCTTGGCTGACACATTCTCCTGATGCACTGTCAATCGTCCGGTGGGGGCCTCAACCGGACACTCTGGGGGGGACATGGACAGAGTGACGGGATCAGGGGGCTGAGTACGATCCAACACCAGACCGGCAACCTTTGTAGAAGCCATGGGTCACCATCCTGTGGAGGAAGAGGAACCCTGGCATATGTCAGTGTTCATATGCTGCCATGACACAGGGGGCTGTATCCCGACTGGACTACTTTCTGGTGCCCATGCACCAGCTGGGGAGATTTTTAGATACCACCTTCCTTCCCGGGGTATTTCGAACCTCTCGCCACTACTTACAGTAGTCCATATGGGCGTCTCGGGCCTGACAATCCCAATGCTTGGGAATTACAGAATAGGGAAACAAAAACGATGGTGACTACCGCTACGGTTAATTATTTTGCGGAAAACGTTGGCTCAGTCCAATCGACGATTAACTTGTCGGAAGCATATAAAGTGGTCCTGCGGTGACAATTGATTGCACGAACAGTGGGCCTAAAAAGGGAAAGATAGCAGAAGTGTCTGATGCTTGAAGAGAAACAAACTTGGCGTGAGGCGGAATACGTGGAATGCCCCACTAGAGAATGTGTCCACAGGATTATAGAGTTCATGCGGGAATATATCCCCATGGCAAGACAAGAAGTAAGAGCACACACTTGCACCACCTAGGATCGGCTCTACGAGGTGGGTAAACGTCTGGCGTGGCTAGCCAAACAGGAGGACGGGCAATGTTGGGTCCTAGGGATACGAACCACAGACTTGCGGCTGAAAGAGACACCCCGGGTGATTGCAGGGGAGTTTGCAGAGTATCTGGAATGGCTGTATTAGAGTTGGGCCACTGCTGACCAGGCAGACTTCGAGACCTTCGTGGGGGACCTCTCGACCCCTCTCCTGGATCCGGGCCAGGTTGAGATGTTGGAGGGAAAGAGCACAGAAGGCGACGTGACCACGGCCATCTCGCAGTTGAATACTGGGAAAGCCCCGGGCCCCAAAGGTTTCCCAGGGTAATTTATGAAAGCGTAACATTGAAAGTCGTGAAGCCCGTGCTTGCCATGTTTAATATGGCCAGGGAAATTAGCATTTTGCCATCTGACCTCCAGGAAGCTACAATTGTTCTGATCCTCAAATAGAGGAAAGCGGTTGACAAATGTGCCTCCTATAGGCCTATCTCCCTGATTAATACTGAAATGAAGATTCTAGCCAATTGTTTAGCAAACTGCTTGACACAAGTGCTTGAATCCCTTATTAAGCGGGCTTCATGCCCTAACGGGCAGGAGGCACAATTTCAGGAAGCTAATGGGAAGCTTAACTCGCAGTGGATGACTGCAGGATCTGGGAGCCCTACTGGCCTCAAATGCCGAAAAGGCCTCCGACTCCCTGGAGTGTCCCTACCTGATTGCGGTCCTCCAAAACCATCAGCTATGGCCCATACTTCCTATCCTGGATCAGCCTAATATATAGGGAACAGGTGGAGAGAGTCAGGGTCTATGGGGTTTTTTCTGCCCGCTTTGAAATGTCTCGAGGCACCAAGCAGGGTTACCCACTCGCACCCTTGCTTTTTGCCATCGCTGTCGAGCCCTTGGCATCCTGGATTAGGGTGTATGCACAAATCAAGGGCCTTTGGGGGGACCCGAACTGGGAGGATTTTGTTTCATTATATGCCAATGACATCCCCCTTTATCTTGCAAATCCTCCACAATTGATGCAGAGAATCCTAGACATCCTGGCAGTGTTTGGGTTCTATGTGGGGTTTTGCATTAATTGGTATAAGTCAGTGGCTTTTCACATGGAGGTAGGTACTCCTCAGCAGTAGGAGACAGTCTTTTATGGTGGATCACCCATAGGTTTCCATATCTGGGCATATTCATCATGCCCAACCGCTACATAAACCCGCAAAAAAACCTAGAGAAGATTCTAGTGGCATATTGTGATGATGTGGAGAGATGGAGGAAGTTGCCGTTTCCCTCCTGGGCCGAGCAGCCCTATACAAGATGGTTTATCTCCCCACAATTTTACACATACTGCAGGCAGAATACTCCATACCCAGACATGTTTTTTTTTACAAAGTAGACAGTGTGATGCAAGTGTTGCACTGGGCCGGTGGAATTCCAAGAATAGCTGTTTCCCTACTGACTCGCGCCAGACAGAGGGAGGTATTGCCCTCCTGAACTTTGTAATATATTATTGTGCCTCACTGCTTTTGATTGTCAATGACTGGGCCTTCTCATCGCAGTAGGAGCCCTCGCTGTGTGCAGACTGCTCAGCCTTGGCCCCAGAGGGTTACTTACGCTGCATATATGGAGGGGGGGGGGGGCTTCCCTCCATCCAACTGCAACTCAGACAGTAATTACCATTTGGAAAAAGGGCAACACGAAGGCTGAGGTAGAGAAGTAGGGCAATGTTGCGGACACCCCACTGGGACTCAGACTTATTACGCGGTCTAAAGGGCATAGAGGGCCATCGGAAGTGGGATCTGCTGGGGATCTCCCAACTGGGGGATGTCTGGAGAGAAGAGGCAATAATTCCGTTTGACGAGCTGCAAGTTGAATACGAACTTTCAGGGAGTCAATTCCTGCGGTACCAACAGCTCCCGTTCCTACTTAATAGGTGCAACGTATTGCAGGCTAAGATTGAGGAAGAGTCCCCACTGGAATGCAGGGTGCTGGGCTGCCCTGTGACGACCCACTTAGTGTCCCGAATCTACTGCACATTGTTAAATAACAGTCTCCCACCACTAGACCCCTTCAGAGAAAAATGGAAAATAGATCTGTGCAGGCTAGAGGGCGACGACTGGAGTCCGGCCTGTGGGTACCCTAGAGATATGGTGATCTGGGCGGGTTTCCGACTGGTCGAAATGAAAATCTTGCATAGGGCCTACTACACCCAGACGCGCTTGTCCCCAGTGTGTTGGGTACTGGATGATCGCTGTCTAAGAGGCTGCAAAACAAGAGGAAATCTAGTTCACACAGTATGGGAATGCCCAAAACTAGGGACCTACTGGAATAGAGTGGATAGGATCTTGGGTACTCTGGGGGACGAAGTGAAGCTTACTCCACAGTTGTTCACCCTGGGAATCTGGAGTGAAAATACCCTAGACAGCTACACCCTACTATTCTGTAAATTGTTGATGATGGTAGCCTGCAAGGATATACTGAAACACTGGGGGACGTCCAATCTGCCCCCACTGCGAGAGGTGGGGGAGGGTTTGAGCTGGTGCATGGGGGCAGAAAAATTATTGTACCAAACAAGAGGCTGCCCACTAAAATTAAAAACAAATCTGGGGCCCCTGTTAATCCGGAAGAGATTGATGAGTATAGGTGGAACAGGGCCCACCCATACAGTGGATGGACTGGATACCCTCCTATGATTTGAAGGCGAGGGAATGTCTGAAATTGCACTTATCACTTAGGGAGAGGAATATTGTCTCTCTCGTAGACCCACAGGATGAGAATATTAGTAATAAATGCACATTTTTCATGCGTGTCCTCGAGTGGTTGGAGAGGTGTTTTTTGTATCTTTTTTGGAAAATGAATAAAGAGATTTCTTTAAAAAAAAAATCATCACAGTGTGGCTACAACTCCCACTCTAATCGGGATGAGCTCTTTGGATGTTTTAGTATGTGATGATAATCCCTAGTGAGTCAGTAAAGTGGTGAGGCTAGCAGTGTGAAAAGTGCTGTGGTGCAAACAAAAATAATGTAAGCGACTTGGTTAAAACTAACTCCAAAAAACATGTTAAGTTTTATTATTGTCTTTCTGGGTCAGGATTACAATAAGTGAATAGGCTGGGCAGTAGTCTCTTAACACTTCCAATTTATCTTATTGTCAACATATTTCTGCCCTCACTAGAACCCTCGGCTGAGATGTCAGGCCATTTATGAAAGCCTTCCCATTTTAAAAGCCCCCAATTTCTCCATCAACAGTGACCTTAACTTCTGTTTTGAAAATATGGAAGAGTTACAAAAATAAAGTATTCTTTACTGTATCACTAGTACTACCGTAACTTTGGTATATCTCCACTCTGAGATATCTACACCCAATAAAAACACTTGGCAACAAGCAAGTCATAGAGATACATAGGGCCCAATTTGTTTGGGGGGGGGATGTCAAACAATATATTGAAAAAAATGGAATGTGAATGGAGTATCCAACCAAGGTGAGTATGTTAGGATGCTAAGGGCCACGGAAGTAAGAAAACACCCAAGGTAAGTACCAGAAGTGTCCCCAGCGCCCGGGTGCAGAGTGGTTATCTACCCGGTCGTCCCATAGACTAACATAGGAAAGTCTTGGTTGGAGTTTTTAGGATTCAGGACCCTTCCCATAGGACCCCGTGGAAAACCAGTTGGCACAAGGAAGGTTAGATAGTGCCCCACCCGAGGATACCCAGAAGAGTGGAGTACCTACAACACGGAGTCCAGGGCCATAAGGGTGAAGTGACGTTGGACACCTTCATTGGAGTCAGTGGGAGCCTTGTTTGTCCAGTTGCTGTTGTGACCCGTCGACCAGGTCGATGGAACCCAAGATTGGATTCTGGACAGGGAGAACATGAAAAGGAAGGGGACAGAGTCCAGACCATTCTGAGATGTCCATGCGGTGCAGGTAGGCAATGCCCACCCTACTAGAGGTGAAGTTCCCGCAGGCTGGTGAAGGAAGAAATCCAGCAGCGGAGTCCAGGAGATGCAGGAAGATCCTTGGAGTCACCCACAAGTTGTCCCATGTCAGTTGCCAGATTGCAGGAGGGTCAGCTATCATGTAACTAACACTGGAATCAATTTAGTTGCATGATTCCAACATATTTGAAATCAAACATGCTTTGGTTCGAGAAGCCATTATGTAGTTGGACTACTTGTGTTGACCAGTGTCCACTACATACCTTAAAATGGCTTCCCCACACTTTCAAAGCCCAGCGAATAGAGTCTGGGGTTTGTAGGGGCACCTCTGCGCATGCACGTGTGCCCTCACACCCATGACCATTCACCCTGCTCTTGGGCTTAAGGGCCTACCATGACGTGACTTATGGTGTCCCAGTGCATTGATGATGATATACAGCTTGTCTTATATCTAAAGTGAAAGGAGCATGAACCATTTTACGCAGGCTGCAGTGGCATGTCTGCAGACAAAGTTTGCATGGGCTCCCATCGGTGGCATAATACATGCTGCAGCCTGTGGGAGACCCCTGGTGTACCAATGCCCTGGGGCCCTGAGTACCATATACAAGGGACTTACATGCGTGCTCCAGTATGCCAATTAGGGGGTGTGAAAGTTACCATGTAACCGAATTTAGAGGAGAGAACTCTGAAACTAGGATCCTGGTTAGCAGGATCCCAGTGTACTACAGTCTAAACACAATGACAAAAAGTGAGGGTAACTATGCTAGAAAGATGCTACTTTCCTACAAATGGGATGGCAAGACCAAGCCAAGGTGGTAATTGCATTAAGACCAGGGCATGAGGAACCAATAATTTTGGGTGAGATACCTGTTAAGTCTTTAGAATTTCACATTCATAGTGCAAAGTTTCAGTAATTACTTAAAAAGTACTCAGTAAGGAAGTTGGATTGGTGAAAGGATTTTGTTAGACCTGGGGTCTGTAGTTGGCAGTCAGTTTACACCCTGTCAAAGTAGGGACCCTCACTCTAGTCAAGGTAAGGGAGATACACAGCTCAGATAACTCCTGCACACCCCCTTGGTAGCTTTGCACAAGCAGTCAGGCTTATCTCAGAGGCAATGTGTAAAGTATTTGTCCAAATACACACAGAAACACAGTGAAAAGGACCCCACGCCAGTTTAGAAAAATAGCCAATATTTATCTAAATCAAACAAGACTGACACAACAAAAATCCAACATACTTAAGCAAAGATGATTTTATAAAGTAAAAGTCTTAATCTTTAGAAATCAATGGATGCGTTGTTTTAGCACAAAGTACTTGGTATGCCTCAAAAATAAATTGCACGGGCGAGCGTGCATCGGAAAATTAAGCAATGCCTCAATTCCTTACTCACAATTGTGGCAGTGCATTGATTCTTTCTCAGCTGGGCAAGTGATGCATTGATTCTTTCCTCACAGGGAAGAGATGCACCGATTTGCAGAAAAGCAGCCTCAGGTCGGTGCGGTGATGTTGCAGGTTTTGACGACCAGGGATGATGTGTGGAAAATCCAGACGCACAGCAGCGATGAATCCACGCTGAGATGGCGATGAGTTCGTTTTACTGGTCCTGCGTTGATTTTTCAGGTGCGGTGCAGGCGCTGCGTCAATTTTTTTGTGGGTCAGCTCCGGTGCATGGATTGTCACCTTTGGTTCACCAGCTTCTCCTTTCAAGGGCCCAGGGGCTGGATGTGGCACCACTTGGCAAGCTAGGGGTCTCAGCAAGAGAGCCCAAGTGCTGGCAAATGAAACATTTGATGGCCCTGAGACTTCAGAACAGGGGACAAGCTCGGTCCAAGCCCTTAGAGAATCTTCACAAGCAGGATAAACAGCAAAGTCCAATCTTTGTCTTCTCTACGGCAGAAGCAGCAACTGCAGGCCAACACAGCAAAGGGGCAATACTCATCCTCCAACTCTTCTCCTGGGCAGAGGTTCCTCTTGATCCAGAAGTATTCTAAAAATCTGGGGTTTTGGGTCCACTATTATACTCATATCTGCCTGGCCCCAGACACGTACCAGGGGTTGTGTGAGGACAGCCCCAGCCCTTTCAGTTGTAAGTGGCAGTTCCTCCCTTCCCACTCTAGCCCAGGAGACTCATCAGGATATGCAGGACACCTCTCAGCTCCCTTTGTGTCACTGTCTAGACTGAATTCACAAAAGCCAAGCTGTCACTCAGACGTGGATTCCCCAGGCAGGCAGATGCAAAGAATGATTAACAAGAAAATGCCCACTTGCTAAAAGTGGCATTTTCAAACAGACACTCTTGAAAAAAAAAACTCTACCAGGAGATGTATTCTTAAATTGTGAGTTCAGAGACTCCAAACTCCAAATCTCTATCTGCTCTCAATGGGAAACTGCATTTAAAGGATATTTAAAGGCAGTCCCCATGTTCACCTTTGAGAGAGATAGGCCTTGCAATAGTGAAAAAACTAATGTGGTAGTACTTCACTATCAGCACATGTAAAACACACCAGTACATGTCCTACCTTTTAAATACACTGCACCCTGCCCATGGGGCTACCTAGGGCCTACCTTAGGGGTGACTTACATGTCGTAAAAGGGAAAATTTGGGCAGTGCAAGACTGCATACACAGGAACTGCAGCATCAAGTTTGAGACCTGTTTACATGTCTACTCATGTGGGTGGCACAATCAGTGCTGCAGGCCCAATAGAGGCATTTGATTTATAGGCCGTGGGCGCCTCTAGTGCACATTACTAGGGACTTAATAGTAACTCAAATATGGCAATCAGGGATAACCAATCATAATCACAATGTAATACTGGGAGCACTTGCATGTTAGCACTGGTCAGCAGTGGTATAGTGCCCAGAGTACCGAAAACCAGCAAAAATGAAGTCCAGCACACAGTAAAAAATACAGGAAGCAGAGGGAAAAAGACAGGGAAAACCACACCAAGGATGCCAGCTTTAACAGATTTGAACATAGAATTAAATTGAAACTTAATGCTAACCCAGTAGTTCAAAACGTGAGACAAATTGTAATCTCTGTGGCCAACCAACATGGCCGGCTAGATGCTCCTTACGGCGCTCTCACCGGCATCTCAGATATCCTGCCTGCATCCTGGCTAAACCTGTAAGCTGCATTGCCCCAGCAGCGTAACACCACATTGGGGGCCCTGGGCAGTTCATCTGAGGAGTCTTAAGGTGCCTCAGGACAGGTGGTGCAGCCGAGGCCTGACGATTCATCCAGCCGGCCGCCATTTTGAAACTGTCATGGCCACGCTGATGGGGGCAGATATACAACATATCTCGAGGCCTCTCCAGAACTGCATACAATCTGGTGTGACGAGACCTTGGCACCCGTGGTGTTCGAGAGCGGGGGGGCGCGTTCCTGTGGTCAGAAGGTGGTTGCTGGGTGTGGGCCCATACAGAGGCCGTAATTGATAACATTGCCGGTAGCTGCGGCTCAGTGACTGCCAATAGCACTTTCGCAGCGGGACCTGGGTGCTCCGTCAGGAGCGAACATGTAATGAGCTCTGCTTCCGGCTGAGGTGAGGAGTTGATGGGTGGCCTCCCTGGGGGAAGGGCTGATGCCTCTGCTTCAGAAATGTATTTGGGAGAAAGCTGCTGCGGGCACTTGGAGAAATCGTGGCGCTCAGAGCTGCTGTGACTCTGTGACGCTCTCTGGCACTGGGGAGACTTACAGCGCCATGTTACCTGTAGTAGGGGGCCCCAGACCGGAATACCTTTCAGTGCTCCCATTCCTTATTGGGGAGCCAGATTCCAAGTATTGTGAAGGAGTGGAAAATGACCATGTCCCTTAGTCTAAATTCCAGGCAGCAACAAACAAGACTGGCCATAACCCAGCTCACCCTTGAGAAGAGATTGGGGGGTGGATCGTACCCCCCCTCCCCCTCCACCCAGGACTGTGATTTAGCTGCCATCTAGGGTCCTTGGCCTAGCAGGGAGACTCTGGGGAAATGGTGACCTTTCCCCTCCTTTTTCATCTCTTTGGTCTCCCTACTTTTTGGGTGTCTTGTTCCTGGATGGACTAGGAACAACCCCAGAGTGTCTTAGACCCATAGAATCTACATTTACCTGCGAGGAACTATCACAGCTGAAAGGTAGTCCTACACTGGCCCAAGTTATATGGCCCCTGTTGCTTCTGGGAGCCTTGACCAGTTCCACACTTGTGGGCTGCACAGAGGGGGACTGCTGGGGGCACGTGGTCACGACGCCACAGAAAACTGCATAACCAGCACAGTGGATAAGGATATTTACTCATTCTTCGCCATGGCAAAGGACAAGAATCACAAACCAGCCCATCTGAACAAGATCCTTAACTATACACAACCAAAGCCTCCAGAGAAACAAACTCTGGTTGATACTCCGCTCCTGGTGGCAGAGAAACGTGATGACACCAGCCTCTCCCTGGCGGACCTTATGATGACAATCACGATCTCCCATTATGAAATGGCTATAATAATGACTCTGTTGCAGCAGATATTAGCTTGCTCCGCACGGATTTGTGCAAGGTGACGGAGCGCGTGACCACCACCGAACGGTATGTGAGCTCCCTTAAGCTAGAGGTCACTTTTAGAGACACTGTAATCTGCCTACAACAACAAACGATCCACTTAGATGACAGAATGGAAAACTCAGAAGTGAGATCCTGCAGGAATATCATAGACTTTGCAGAAAGGGCGGAGGGGCAGTCTACTGAGCTCTTCTTGGAGAACTGAATTACCACTGTTCTGAAGCCCAAAAGACATTCTAACTTATTCACAATTGAACAAGCGAATAGGGCACTCGCTCCTCTGCCCCAGCCTGGGGCCCATCCGAAGACGATCATTGCTCACTGGTTTAATTTCAGTGAACGGGACACTACCTTCCAGACCACCTGCATCAGAGGTCCCTTAGTGTTTGAGGATCACACTTTCTCCAGCTATTCCAATTACACACACAAGGTGCAGAAGCAGAAGAAAATGTTTCTGCCTGTCTTATATTCCTGGTGAAGCTGAGGGTCTGAAGTGAGAGGAAGGCTCTTTTCTTTTTCACTGCTGCGGAGGCCCGCGACTGGCTCAACTCCCGAGAAGAACTTCTACCCAAGAGAGGCCACAAAATGCATCTCCTGTTGGACTACGCAAAGCCTGATGGTACGCCCCAACAGATATGTGGGTGATGGAAGAGCTTAGAGGATGGAAAACAGACTGAAAAAGTCCTGGTTTGCCTTCATGGCACTGTGAGGGTTGCGGAGCAAGTTCTGGACACCGGGGAGCTTTCCCAGGATGAGCGTGGCGACCAGGAGTTGGATGGGGCTGGCTACTTCTGAGCCTAGCCTCGTTCGTTGTGTATCAAGGGGTGGGATTGTATTCTTGGGCCCTACTGCACCATCTTTCCTATAGACCTCACGACTGGAAGATACAGGAGGCCCCGGGGGAATTGTGGTAAGATACATTACTGATGCTGGTCCTGAGGGATACTGTATGCTTAATGACACTGAATGCGCTGTTGATGGGGCGATGTGTTCTTCTTAAACAAGGAAGGATATTTTATCTTTGCATGTTTTGGGTACACTGGCAGTGATTTCAACCCCTCAGAGGGCAGTGGACACAGGGCGGCGGCTTGAGAGTGATGGCCTCGCATCTTCCCTGACACCCTGCCTCTTGCAAAGCAAATATTTCACGAAGTAGTTGGGGTGAGATATTGTTTCATAGTGTTTCCACGTATTTGACATTGATGGTGATATGAGGCGGGAATTGCTGACTTTCAACTCAACTGTTCTGCAAAGGGATTGGTTTAGCAACACTATCCAACGGGTGGGTGAAATTGGGAACAGATGTTGATTTTCTAGTTGAATTGTTGATTAGGAAACTGAGAGCGGAGCCTTCATCGCTCGCCATCATCCCATTCAAAATCGTTGGGACAATCAGATAATCACCCGAAACTCGAAGATGCACATGCACTCTTCGACTTCACCCCATGGGCTGCAGCATGTATTGTGCCACCTATGGGGTCCCATGCATAATGTGTCTGCTGACCTGCCATTGCAGCCTGCATGAAAAGGTGTATGGACCCTTTCATCACAGGTCACAGCACCAGGTCACTGTAAGTCACCCCTAGGGCAGGCCCTCCAAGCCCAGAGGGCAGGATGCAGTTACCTGGGTGTGAGGGCACCTCTGCATGAGCAAAGGTGCCCCTACGAGATCTTGTTCCATTTCCCTGGACTTCGTAAGTGCGGGGAAGCCATCTACCCGTGTACTGGACATAGATCACTACCTGTGTCCAGCTACATAATGGTAACCCTGAACCTGGGCATGTTTGGTATCAAACATATCAGAATCAAGTGCCAATACTGTTACCAGTATTGGTTGTCGATTCCATGTACTCTGGAGGTTCCTTAGAGGACCCCCAGAATTGCTCCTACCAGTCGTCTGGGGTTTTCGGGCATCCTGTGATGCTGCCACCCCTCAGACAGGTTTCTGCCCTCTTGCTGTTTGACCAGCACAGGCAGTGGAAGGCAGAACAAAGGATTTCCTTTGGGAGAGGGAGGCAACACCTTTTCCCTTTGAAAATGGGTGTTACAAGGCTTGGGATGGGTAGCCTCCCAAAGCCACTGGTATGCTTTAAAGGGCACCTTTGGTGCCCTCCTTGCGTAAACCGGTATGCACCAGTCCAGGGTCCCCTGGTCCCTGCTCTGACACGAAACTGGACAATGGAAAGGGGAGTCACCACTCCCCTATCCAAAACCTCCCCAGAGGTGGTACCCAGAGCCCCTCCAGGTGGCCACTTGATTCTGACATCTTGAATTCAAGGTGTCCAGAGGCCCATGGGAGCATCTGAGTGGCCAGGTCAGGCAGGTGATGTCACATTCCCCTCCTGATAGGTGGTCACCCTGCTAGGTGACCAGTCCCCCTTCCTGGGCTATTTAGTGGCGCCCTCCCAGGTGGGTTTTCAGATTCGATGTGCAAGGTTCCAGCAGGACCCCTCTGCAACATTTAATTCATCTTCTAGACACCGGGACTGCAACTGGATCCTACAGGAACCGACAATCTGCAACTCCAGCGACAACTCCGCTCTGCAACATTGTTTTTCCGCCTCTTTCCAGCAACTGCAACATTTCCCTTGCTGTGCATCCTCTGAGGGCGACGAGTCTTCAGCCTGCACAAGAAACAAGAAGGAATCTCCCTTGGAGTGAAGGAGTCACTCCCCTGCATCCGCAGACACCAACTGCAACGACGACCGGCGGCGTGGATCCTCTCTTCGGAACTGCATGGATCCTGCATCCCAGGTGGTGGTCTGGAGTGGTCCCCTTGGTCCTCTCTACCAGCTTTCTGACTTGAGAGACGGTAAGCCCTTCCCTCTCCTTGCAGGACAGTACCCTGGTGCACTGCGACTCTTGCAGCTACCAAGACTTGTTTGTTCCTCCTCCAAGGGATCTTAAGGCTCAGTGTAGCCCCAGCTTCCAGCACTGTTCCCTGCAAAGCACAGTCTCCTTCTTGCTGCTCCAGCTACATGAGTCTCAAGGTGTGCTGAGTGGGCCTCACTGCGACCCCTGTGCCCTGCTGCCCATGAGTCGTCTGTGAGGGCTGCCATATTATTATATCACTTGGAAGCGACCCGAGCATCACCTCTAACTCGTTCTTCACCATCCGCCTCACTATCCACATTATCGTCCTTACTGTGAAAGCAGATATGCCTTCCGACTTGGTCCACTAATTAAGGTCTCATGTGCCCCGCCCTCCGCTCGCTATGAAATGCAGTAAACAGGAAATGTGCTCAAGTTCCAGCCAACAAGCACTGCCAAAGAAAGGCAAACTGAGAAGCTATCAGCATCCCCGGCCAGCTATGCACACAGTCCCGTTCAGCAGGAAGTTGCTAATTAGCATAATACGTGAGATCACAGGAAGTGACATCACTGGAAGTTGTTACAAATGTCAAAAATGAATGTAGAATTACAAATTTACACCAACTCATGCTTTCATATAATGCCAATACAGCACTGTGCGAAAATATAGGTTCGATGGCATCTGTCGCTGTAGATACGCATGTTCTGCAATAGCTCGCCATCTGGTGTTGGGCCGGAGTGTTACAAGTTGTTTTTCTTCGAAGAAGTCTTTCGAGTCACGGGACCGAGTGACTCCTCCTTTTGTCTCCATTGCGCATGGGCGTCGACTCCATCTTCGATTGTTTTTTTTCCGCCATCGGGTTCGGACGTGTTCCTGTCGCTCCGAGTTTCGGAACAGAAAAAATAGTTAATTTCGGAAGATTTTCGTCGGTATTGTTGCGTTCGGGATCGGCGTACTTAGATTCAACACCGCATCGAAGATCGAAGAGCTCCGGTGCCCTTCGGGGTAGTTTTTCGATCCTCCGTCGGGGCCTGGTCGGCCCGACCGCGTGCTGAAGAACGCCGATGGAACGGACCCCGTTCCGTTTCTGCCCCAAATGCCACAATAAATACCCCTACACAGACCAACACTTGGTCTGCAACCTGTGCCTGTCACCTGAGCACAGCGAAGACACCTGCGAGGCCTGTCGTGCGTTCCGGTCCCGAAAAACACTCCGAGACCGTCGAGCCAGAAGACTTCAAATGGCGTCCGCACCGACAGCCCGACGGGAGTTCGAGGAACAGGAAGAGGAAGGTACCTTCTCGATCCAAGACTCAGACTCCGAAGGATTCGACGATACACAAACCGTGAGTAAGACGTCGAAAACCACACAAAGAAACATTTACAAGGCCCAGGGGACGCCACTGCCACCAGGCCATGGCTCAACCCATAAAATCGGTGACCGACCGTCGGCACCGAAAAAGGCCCAAACAGTGCCAAGATCGTCCGACTCCGGTCGAGACACCGGCACGCAGCCTTCTCGGGACCGAGAAAGCGCTGGAGACAAGCCTCGACACCGAGATGCCGGTGTGGACACGGCTCGACGCCGAGACAGCGGCACCGAAACAGATCGACGCCGAGAGGTTTCGGCCCCGAAAAGGAAAAAAGTCACCTCGGAGCCGAAAAAACACGCAGACAAAGTTTCGATGCCGAAACAAACTGCAAGCGACCCAGCTTCAGGCTCTTATACAGAAGAGCACTCGCTAACCTCCCAAATGCAGAAGCATAGGTTTGAGGAAGAGCTACAAGCAACTGATGCGGACCATACGCAAAAGCGTATCTTCATTCAGCAGGGGACAGGAAAAATAAGCACCCTTCCCCCCATTAGGAGAAAGAGAAGGTTGGAGTTCCAGACGGAACAAGCACCACAACCAAAAGTGGTGAAAAGAGTTACACCACCACCCTCTCCTCCGCCCGTGATTAACGTTTCACCAGCACAAACGCCATCACACTCCCCAGCTCACACCACCATGAGCCAGGGTGACCAAGACCAGGACGCATGGGACCTATACGACGCCCCAGTGTCAGATAACAGCCCAGAGGCATACCCTACAAAACCATCTCCACCAGAAGACAGCACCGCGTACTCTCAGGTGGTGGCTAGAGCAGCACAATTTCACAACGTAAGCCTCCACTCAGAACAGGTCGAGGATGATTTCTTGTTCAACACACTCTCCTCCACCCACAGCTCCTACCAAAGCCTGCCTATGCTCCCTGGTATGCTCCGGCACGCAAAAGACATATTTAAGGACCCGGTCAAAAGTAGGGCAATCACACCAAGGGTGGAAAAAAAGTATAAGCCGCCTCCTACGGACCCGGCTTTCATCACAACACAGCTGCCACCAGACTCTGTTGTTGTAGGAGCAGCTAGGAAAAGGGCCAACTCTCACACATCTGGAGATGCACCACCCCCAGATAAAGAAAGCCGCAAGTTTGATGCAGCTGGTAAGAGAGTCGCAGCACAAGCTGCAAACCAGTGGCGCATCGCGAACTCCCAGGCACTACTTGCGCGCTATGACAGAGCCCACTGGGACGAGATGCAACATCTCATTGAACATCTGCCCAAAGACTTCCAAAATAGGGCAAAACAAGTGGTTGAGGAGGGACAGGCCATCTCCAACAACCAGATCCGCTCCTCCATGGACGCTGCAGATACAGCTGCACGGACAATTAATACATCTGTAACTATCAGAAGGCATGCATGGCTCCGAAAGTCTGGATTTAAACCAGAGATTCAACAAGCAGTTCTCAATATGCCTTTTAATGAAAAAGAACTGTTCGGTCCAGAAGTGGACACAGCGATTGAGAAACTCAAGAAAGATACGGACACTGCCAAAGCCATGGGCGCACTCTACTCCCCGCAGAGCAGAGGGAATTACAGCTCATTCCGTAAAACGCCCTTTCGAGGGGGGTTTCGGGGTCAAAGCACACAAGCCAGCACCTCACAAGCCACACCGTCCAGTTACCAAGGACAGTATAGAGGAGGTTTTCGGGGACAATATAGAGGAGGGCAATTCCCTAGAAATAGAGGAAGATTCCAAAGCCCCAAAACCCCTACTACTAAACAGTGACTCACATGTCACTCACCCCCTCCACACAACACCAGTGGGGGGACGAATAGGTCATTATTACAGAGCATGGGAGAAAATCACTACAGACACTTGGGTTCTAGCAATTATCCAACATGGTTACTGCATAGAATTTCTACAGTTCCCTCCAAACATACCACCAAAAGCACAAAATTTAACAACACACCATTCCAATCTCCTAGAGATAGAAGTGCAGGCACTATTGCAAAAGAATGCAATCGAATTAGTGCCAAACACACAAATAAACACAGGAGTTTACTCACTGTACTTTCTGATACCAAAGAAGGACAAAACACTGAGACCAATCCTAGACCTCAGAGTAGTCAACACTTTCATCAAATCAGACCACTTCCACATGGTCACACTACAAGAAGTATTGCCATTGCTAAAGCTGCACGACTACATGGCAACTTTAGACCTCAAGGATGCTTATTTCCATATACCAATACACCCATCGCACAGGAAATACCTAAGGTTTGTATTCAAAGGAATACATTACCAATTCAAGGTACTGCCTTTCGGATTAACAACCGCACCAAGAGTCTTTACCAAATGTCTAGCGGTAGTCGCTGCACACATCAGAAGACAGCAAATACATGTGTTCCCATATCTAGACGACTGGCTAATCAAGGCCCATTCGTTAATAGAGTGCTCAAATCACACAAATCATATCATACAAACCCTCTTCAAACTAGGGTTCACCGTCAATTTCACAAAATCCAAAATTCTGCCACGCAAGGTACAACAATACCTGGGAGCCATAATAGACACATCAAAAGGAGTAGCCACTCCAAGTCCACAAAGAATTCAAAATTTCAACACCATCATACAACGCATGTATCCAACACAAAAGATACAAGCAAAGATGGTATTACAACTCCTAGGCATGATGTCATCATGCATAGCCATTGTCCCAAACGCAAGACTGCACATGAGGCCCTTACAACAATGCCTAGCATCACAGTGGTCTCAAGCACAGGGTCACCTTCTAGATCTGGTGTTAATAGACCGCCAAACTTACCTCTCGCTTCTGTGGTGGAACAACATAAATTTAAACAAGGGGCGGCCTTTCCAAGACCCAGTGCCACAATACGTAATAACAACAGATGCTTCCATGACAGGGTGGGGAGCACACCTCGATCAACACAGCATACAAGGACAATGGAACGTACATCAAACAAAACTGCATATCAATCACCTAGAACTTCTTGCAGTTTTTCAAGCACTAAAAGCTTTCCAACCAATAATAGTTCACAAATACATTCTCGTCAAAACAGACAACATGACAACAATGTATTATCTAAACAAGCAGGGAGGGACGCACTCCACGCAGTTAAGCCTGTTAGCACAAAAAATTTGGCATTGGGCAATTCACAACCAAATTCGCCTAATTGCACAGTTTATACCAGGGATACAAAATCAACTCGCAGACAATCTCTCTCGAGATCACCAACAGGTCCACGAATGGGAAATTCACCCCCAAATACTGAACACTTATTTCAAACTCTGGGGAACACCTCAGATAGACTTGTTTGCGACAAGGGAGAACGCAAAATGCCAAAACTTCGCATCCAGATACCCACACAAACAATCCCAAGGCAATGCCCTATGGATGAACTGGTCAGGGATATTTGCTTACGCTTTTCCTCCTCTCCCTCTCCTTCCTTACCTGGTAAACAAACTCAGTCAAAGCAAACTCAAACTCATATTGATAGCACCAACTTGGGCAAGGCAACCCTGGTACACAACGCTGCTAGACCTATCAGTGGTACCCTGCATCAAATTGCCCAACAGGCCAGATCTGTTGACACAGCACAACCAAAAGATCAGACACCCAGATCCAGCATCGCTGAATCTAGCAATCTGGCTCCTGAAATCCTAGAATTCGGGCACTTACAACTTACCCAAGAATGTATGGAAGTCATAAAACAAGCAAGAAGGCCATCCACCAGGCACTGCTATGCAAGTAAATGGAAGAGGTTTGTTTGCTACTGCCATATTAATCAAATACAACCTTTACACACAACTCCAGAACATGTAGTGGGTTACTTGCTTCACTTACAAAAATCTAACCTAGCTTTCTCTTCCATTAAGATTCACCTTGCAGCAATATCTGCATACCTGCAGACTACCTATTCAACTTCCCTATATAAAATACCAGTCATTAAAGCATTCATGGAGGGCCTTAGGAGAATTATACCACCAAGAACACTACCTGTTCCTTCATGGAACCTAAATGTTGTCCTAACTAGACTTATGGGTCCACCTTTTGAACCCATGCACTCCTGCGACATACAGTTCCTAACCTGGAAGGTGGCATTTCTCATCGCCATTACTTCCCTGAGAAGAGTAAGCGAGATTCAGGCGTTTACTATACAGGAACCTTTTATACAACTACACAAAAATAAAGTCGTCCTAAGGACCAATCCTAAATTTTTGCCAAAGGTTATTTCACCGTTCCATCTAAATCAAACAGTGGAACTTCCGGTGTTCTTTCCACAGCCAGATACCGTAGCTGAAAGGGCACTACATACATTAGGTGTCAAAAGAGCATTAATGTATTACATTGACAGAACAAAGAACATCAGAAAGACTAAACAACTCTTTATTGCATTTCAAAAACCTCATGCAGGAAACCCAATTTCAAAACAAGGTATAGCCAGATGGATAGTTAAATGCATCCAAATCTGCTACCTTAAAGCTAAACGACAGCTGCCCATTACACCAAGGGCACACTCAACCAGAAAGAAAGGTGCTACCATGGCCTTTCTAGGAAACATCCCAATGCAAGAAATATGTAAGGCAGCCACATGGTCTACGCCTCACACATTCACCAAGCACTACTGTGTAGACGTGTTATCCGCACAACAAGCCACAGTAGGTCAAGCTGTATTAAGGACATTATTTCAGACTACTTCCACTCCTACAGGCTGATCCACCGCTTTTGGGGAAATAACTGCTTACTAGTCTATTGCAGAACATGCGTATCTACAGCGACAGATGCCATCGAACTGAAAATGTCACTTACCCAGTGTACATCTGTTCGTGGCATCAGTCGCAGTAGATTCGCATGTGCCCACCCGCCTCCCCGGGAGCCTGTAGCAGTTTGGAAGTTACCTTCAATTATTTATATATGTATCATCTCAACCTTAAATAAGTGCATACTTAGTCACTCCATTGCATGGGCACTATTACTACAATTCAACTCCTACCTCACCCTCTGCGGGGAAAAACAATCGAAGATGGAGTCGACGCCCATGCGCAATGGAGACAAAAGGAGGAGTCACTCGGTCCCGTGACTCGAAAGACTTCTTCGAAGAAAAACAACTTGTAACACTCCGGCCCAACACCAGATGGCGAGCTATTGCAGAACATGCGAATCTACTGCGACTGATGCCACGAACAGATGTACACTGGGTAAGTGACATTTTCATTTCCGCATAATGTATCATCAGATGCTCGACATTTGACTATTTCTTATCTTTACTGTGAGCGAGAACTACGCTAGCTGTCAGTCAGTTTTTTATTGCTATTATTGAACGCACATATCACAAGAAAGGTAACCTCAATATCAAGAAAGAAGTCTTCCTATCAGGAGGGCAGCACTCCTGTATTTTTAAACATATTTCTATGTGGCATGCATCGAGTCCTCACCAAGAACGTTTATACGGGACCGGGTGGGCTCAACTACTCTTGTTGGGGGAGCACTTTGATGTGACCTGCAGAATTAGGCAAGGGGGCTAGAAAAAAAGAGTTAAAATGCCGGAGCTTTGTTGTTTTTGACGTTTTTCATTTTAATATGAAGAGCACCCTTGGCCCCACTAAAAGTAAGAACGGAACGTCTGGGAGAGCATTGAGTGACGCTAGCATTAACAATAGTTTAATGTTACTAAATGTAAAACAGTATTTTAACCAGGGGTACATATGTATTGTGTTACATCTCTACATGAGATAGAGGGTGAAAATGGAGTCAAAAAGGGAATTTCCGAAATACTGCCACCACATGCGATTCCGGGTCATAAAAACAATCTGTTTAGGTTCTGGGTACAGCCAGTTCAGGAACTACTGATGTCAAATGTCTCAATTATACTTAGGATTCGATTTTAGGTAGGTTATTTAATCGTAAAACCGCATATTATTATATAACTACTTAGGTATGTCTAGATCATATTAGTAATGCAAGTTCACACTCCCTTCTCTCAGTGGACTTTGCGAGTTGAACTGTAAATGGGATTGTAATGAAGCTGATAACTGATATTCTATTCCGAGCTAATGTTCAAATGTGTTCAATATATATTTTTCTTAAACTCATAATCCATGGACGTGTCTTTTTGTTAGGGGTAACTGTTATTATTTTTGGATAACACTTCTGATGAAGACCTCATTCCATTCGAATACTATTAGCAGAACCACTGGAATTATGCAGCAGGAGAGGTCCAAATTATGCTGTAGGGTTGAGTAAATTTTGCAGCTAGAAAACGCAAATTATGCATCATAATGCAGCATGTTATGTAATAATCTTACTTCAGCATTCCGTCCTTTTTATGGTCGAGCGCAAGCACTCTAGCCTGTTACACTCTCTCTGTGGGCTTTTAACCTCTCCCACGTCACGCCCATCATTTCATTGGTTCGTGGGCTTGCCTTTTAAAAAATCGCTTGATTTATTTCATAAATCATGCCTTTTCCTGTGTTTTGCCCTCTTCTAGCACACTTACCAACTACTGAAAATATACTAAGCTCTTAGTTTTCTGCATGGTTTCTGGACTACTTTTTATTTTTATTTCCTACACAGCGTGATCTCGCTGGGCAGTAGTTGAGTGCTTTGCATGACATCGACCCTGTTACGTGGATAATTGCATAGCTGCCGATACGTTTGACTGCAAGCAAACTTCTGTTTCCTTTTGTGTGCTCCTTCACGCACATGCTGTGGCGCTTTAAATCGGTTCGCTTATGTAAAACTGTACTACTTTTCATTTTCAAATTATGTGGCTAGAAAAGTCTGGTTAGGACTTTACAACGCTAATAGCTTTAAGTCAAGCAAATGCGAGACCCATTGTATTGAAAATGCTTGTACCTATTTCCGATTGCTTTCTATGCTAATCACTGACTTCTAATGCATACATAATAGTGTGGTTACTTACCTCTTATTGGAGTATTGCCTATCCAGTATTTTAGTATTTGTGTTACTAAAATAAAATACCTTTATTTTTGTAACACTGTGTGGTTCTTTCATGTGTGTAAGTGCTGTGTGACTGTAGTGATATTGCATAAGCTTTGCATGTCTCCTAGATACGTCTTGGCTGCTCATCCACAGCTACCTCTAGAAAGCTCTGGCTTCCTAGACACTGGTTACACCTCACTAATAAGGGATACCTGGACCTGGTGCTCACCACACACCAGGCCAGCTTCCCACAGGATTGATGGAGATGAAAGCTGGCTTCAAGGAAAGAGCATGAAGCACACTCCCTCTGTGGGCAGAGGTGATGGCTACAAGGAAGACTGTTTTTAGAGTAAGCAGATGAAGTGAGCAGTTGTGAAGTGGCTCAAAAGGAGCACTTATCAGAAAAGTAAGAACTACGTTCAAATCACATTGGGGCATTATGCACGGAGGAGGAGAAAACAAATGGGTAAGACCCTTAAGAAATCTTCCAAAAATAGAAGATTTAACCAAGGAGGGTTGGTCAGACAAGCAGAGGACAGCTGTGATGGCAGACAAATAACCCTTGAGGGTCCCCAGAGCAGAGCCCACCCAGATTCCTAGACATCTGCCTGGCAGCAATGTGAGCGTCCTTGCAAACACTTCTGCCTGCACAATCTGGTCCAAAGGAAACGGGTACTTTGTCCTTTCGGTCCTGCAGGACTTCCTAGTATGATCTTGGTTAGCAGGCCCTCCTCCAGGGATGATATTGCTTAGATATCTATTCTAAGGTAAGGAATCTGAAACTGGAAGTCTCTATCAGATGAAAAAGTTACTTACCTTCTGTAAGGAATTATCTGGTACAGACATATTCTAGTTGGAGATTCCTTACCGACCCACCCAAACTCCCCACTCTGCGAATTTATTTCTAGGGCCAGGGCCTCACCTTTCAGGGTCCTACTTCTGGTCCACCAATCGCAGTGTTCTTCATGGCTCCGCGCTACTGGTTTGGAAAGTTGTCAAAAGAAACTGACATCAGCATGCCTGCACCTAGATAAAACCTGCGACATCATATCCAAAGACCAAGATGCCAACAATGGATGTGGAGTCGACTGACGCCACCTAACAGCATTCAAGTGTACTGCTCTAAGAAAAATCCCCAGATCCACACTAATGCTTGGGGGAAATTCTAAGGTAAGGAATCTGCAACTAGAATAAATCTTTGCCAGATAATTTGTTACCAAAGGTAAATTACTTTTTCATTATTACTCAAGAAGACACTTGCAATTTTACAGCTTGTTTCCACTCTCGGGAGACCATCATAATACCCCAGAATCTCGGAGCCGGTAAACTCCGCTCTTTCTCAGGGCAGCCCAATATTCTGTGCATGACTGTGTCCTTGGATTGTGACATTCTACAGACTGTCATGTACAGCCACCTCTTACCATGAGTCGATCTCCCATCCTGGCCTTCTCTTCTTTTGATGAGGACCTCACTGTCAGTCATCTAATACATAACAGTAAACTATTCACTAGCTAGCTAGAGGCATCTGGAAAAACAGCATCTGCAATGGAAAGGCACATAACGTGCATAGCGAACGACAATGAAGTGTGCTGGCCTCTCAGTTTTAAATATGTAAAATAGGACATTCAAAATGGCAATAGAAATGTGGTTAGCTTAACTTAAATAGCATGTTAATTCGGGTGCTGCTCATAATGGCCAAATGCAGTCACCTGCGCCAAACCATATGATTAATATGCATGTTTTTAGCAGTGTAAATCACACTTTTCTCCTAAATGTGTTCATTTTGCAGATGAACCATTTTGCTCCTCCACAAGTGACCCAGAGCAGTACCTGGAGGAATATACCATTTCAGGCCATTCCAATATGTTCATTGTCTATAAACTCGGAATTACTGGGTGTACGCAGCTGGCTCTGTATATACTATCTCAAAGTGAGAGATAGTGTGCACAGAATCCAGGGGTTACCCAAGAGGCTTGACAGAGGCAATAATAGATAATACTAATGCTCTATTTGTGGTAGTGTGGTCGAGCAGTTAGGCTTATGAGAGGGTTGTGTTAAGCGTTTGTTGTACACAAACAGGCAATAAATGAGAACACACACTCAATGACTTAACTCCAGGCCAATAGATTTTTATATGGAAAAATATTCTTTTGTTAATTTATCTTAGAACCACAAGAGTCAAATTGTAGGTAAGTACATTAAATGTAAGGTACTTTGCATAGGTATAAATAGAACTTTGTATCAAAACAGTAATGTACACAGTTTGGCATAAAATGGCAATAAGCTATTTTGAAAGTGGACACAGTGCAAAATTCAACAGTTCCTGGGGGAGGTAAGTAGAGGTTAGTTTTTGCGGTAAGTAAAGCACTTAGAAGTTCAGTCTTCAGGTTATAGGCAGCCCACCGTTGGAGATTCAAGTAAACCCCAAACACACAGCACCAGCAACACAGAGCCGGTCAGGTGCAGAGGTCAAAGAGGGACCTAAAAAACATAGGCGCCTATGGAGGCTAGGGGTACTCCAGTTCCAGTCTTCTAGCAGGTAAGTACCTGCATCCTTGGGGAGCAGACCAGGGGGGTTTTGTAGAGCATTGGGGATTCCCAAGTAGGCACACAAAGTACACCCTCAGCAGCACAGGGGCGGCCGGATGCAGTGGGCAAAAAAGGCGTCCGGTTTTGAATAGAGATCAATGGAGGGACCTGGGTGTCACCCACACGATGCAGGCAGACCACAGAGGGGCTTCTCAGGGCAGCCACCAACTGGGCATGGGTGAGGGCCACCTATTGGTCACTGCTGCACCAGTGGCTGGTTCTTCATGGGCCTAGGGGCTGCGGGTGCAGTGCTTCACCAGGTGTCTGGTTTCTTTGTTTCCAGGCAGTCGCGGTCAGGGGGGTCCTCTGGTTTCCCTCTGCAGGCTGCGTTGTGGGGGTGCAGAGAGGTCGGCTCATGGTGGACACGTCGTTGGAGTCGCCTGGGGGTCCTCTCTGCAGTGTTGGTTTCTCTGGACACTGGCCAGGGGCGTCAGGTACAGAGTTGTGGGGACTCACGCTTCTGGAGTGAGGAGGGAGTCCTTCAGAAGAGGTTTCTTCTTCTGTTCTTTGGACAGGGCAACTGTCCACAGGAGTTCTTGATCCTCTGGGATGCAGGAAGTCCTTTGGAGGTTTTTAAGAGGTCGCTGGACATGCAGGACACAATGCTTTTCTTCTGCAGGTTCTTTGAAGCAGGAGACAGACCGGTAGGGCTGGGGCCAAGTGAGTTGTTGTCTCCTTCCCTTCTCGGCTGGGGATTCCGCTAAGCAAAGCGGTCTTCCTTCTTCTTGTGAGGTCGTCAGGAATCTGATTTTTCTGGGTTCAGGGTTGCCCCTAAATACTGAATTGAATTTAGGGGTGTGTTAGGGTCACAGGGCAGTAGCCAATGGCTACTGTCCTTGAGGGTGGCTATACTCTCCTTGAGCTCCCTCCCTTTGGGGAGGGGAGCACATCCCTATCTCTATTGGGCGAAATCCTCCAAAGCAAGATGGAAGATTTTCCGGGGGGGGTGGGGGGTCACTTCAGCTCTGGTCACCTTAGGGGTGGACCTGGATGAGAGGGTGACTCCTCCTTGTTTTTCTCATTATCTCCCCGGACATGCCGCCAAAAGTGAGAGTGGTGCCCGGGTGGGGGGGAGGAGGGTGGCGTTCATATCTACTAGTTGGAGTGCCCTTGGACATTGTAACACGAAGCATGAGCCATTGAGGCTCACTGATAGGTGTTACAGTTCCTGCAGGGGGGGAGGTGTGAAGCACCTTCACCCAGTGCATGCTTTGTTTCTGGCCCCAGAGAGCACAAAGGCTCTCACCCCAGGGGGTCAGAAACTCGTCTCTCAGTGGCAGGCTGGCACAGACCAGTCAGTCCTGCACTGAAGGATTGGGTAAAATACAGGGGGCATCTTTAAGATGACCTCTGTGTGCATTTTTTAATCAATCCAACACTGGGTTTATTATTCTGAGAAGTTTGATACCAAACTTTCCAGTGTTCAGTGTAGCCATTATGGATCTGTGGAGTTCGTATTGACAAACTCCCAGACCATACACTTAATATGGCCATACTGTACTAAAATGTCTAAGAATGGACTTAGACACTGTAGGGGCATATTGCTTATGCAGCTATGCCCTCACCTGTGGTATAGTGCACCCTGCCTTAGGACTTTAAGGCCTGGTAGAGGGGTGACTTACCTATGCCACAGGCAGTATTTTGTGTGCATGGCATCCTGAGGGGGTGCCATGTCGAGTTAGGGTTTTTTGCTCCCCACCAACACACACAATCTGCAATGCCAGTGTCCATGTGTTAGGTGAGGGAGTCCCTTAGGGTGGCACAACACATGCTGCAACCCTTAGGGACCTTCCCTGGTCACATGGCCCTTGGTACCACTGGTATCTTTTACAAGGGACTTATATGTGTGCCAGGTGTGTGCCAATTGTGGAAACAATGGTACACTTTTTAGTGAAAGAACACTGGTGTTGGGGCCTGGTTAGCAGGGTCCCAGCACACTCTGTCAAGTTAGCATCAATATCAAGCAAACAGTTGGGGTGTAACTGCAACAAGGAGCCATTTTCCTACACTGGGTCCACAATCTCGGGAACCCTGTAATTCCCCAGCTCTCACCTCGCCTTCTCTGTGCCACCCCCACAACCTGCACCACAGCCAAAACCAAATCCCAACATCGATTTTGTGGTATATGAATATGGATTTAAGCCCGTTATTTTCCCCGGAATGGAATAAACAGAGAGATTTGAACTCTGATTTCCTGGGTTACATGTTAGTCTGAGAGAAATAACTCACCATCCCCTGATTTAGGAGTAGGAATATGGATCATAATGGGAGATTCCGGCACAATTAGTGAGCTCCCTAAAGAAAGTTGATCAAATGTATTAGGTGTTTGTGTAACAAAATGTCTTTGGGTGCTCCAAATGAGTTTGAGAGAATGCCAGAACCGCTATTGACCACAAATACATGGTTTGTCGAGTATTTCTTTCATTGCTTTTTTATGTATAATCTCTTTGCGATTTCTAGGCTATATCGATCAGTTGGAGATTATGATGTCCTTCGTGGCATTTTCAGTGGAAAGCTTGGAACAAAATCAGTTACACAAGAAGCACTGCTAGCGGAGGCAAAGAGTGATTATTCTAAAGCAGCTCAGCTCTACGATGAGGTAATGGCTTAAATAGGAAATATTTGAATGTATCTCGGCTCGCCTGCAGAATACTTGCATACCTGAAATACGTGAAATGTTCTGTTGCAATGTTTTCGAAGATACTCCTTTGGTCAGTTTGTTTTGATTCACAGTTTATACTTTTCTGATACACTAGTCAGTTTACTACTGGTGGCCTACGCAGGGCAACACCTGCTACTTGTGCTGCGCTTGTTCGAGCAGTGCACTTTACAGTGGTTTTTTTAAGCTCGCAACATAAGTCGCACCACCAACATCAATAAGAGAGGGGAGAGTAAGGGAGTAATAGGTGCCATAATTCTCTGCAGCCTTGTCTTTGTTGAATCCGGTCTGGATGGTGAGGCGCACATCTCTTAGTTTATTCTGAACCTCATGCCCTGCTGAAAGTGTTGCTGGCTGCTTTTTTTTATTTACAGATGAAGTTCAAACATTTACATAAAAAGGGTATCTTAGATTGTTACACTTTAGGGCATTAGAATATATCACTGCTTTGATTAGCCTTTATTAGAAATAGCAAATTACACCCCTTCTGCCATGACAGTTTTTGTTTATGACTCAGTATGGAAGTTGTAGGAAAGTACCCTCGTATTGGCACGATTACTCCCACTTTTTGCCTGTTGTCAGTGTGTTTTTGACTGTGTGCACTGGGATCCTGCTATCCAGGAACCCTAGTGACTGTGCTCTCTCCCTTTAAACTTGGTTGCTTGGACCACAAACACCCCACAATGGGCTTACTTGGTGCCCCCTTATAAGTCCCTGGGATATGGTACACAGGGCATTGGGGCACCAGGGATTCCCCATGGGCTGCAGCATGCATTATGCCACCGATGGGGACCCATGTAAAATGTGTCTGCAGGCCTGCCATTGGAGCCTGCGTGCAAAGGTGCATGCACTTTTTTTTTTTTTTTTTTTTACTGCAGGTCACTCCATGAGGTCACTGTAAGTCACCCCTATGGTAGGCCCTCCTAGCCCAGAGGGCTGGGTGCTGGTACCTGTGTGTGAGGGCACACCTGCATGAGCAGAGGTGCCCCTACGAGCTCCAGCTCCATTTTCCTGGACTTTGTGAGTGCAGGGATGCCATTTTACACATGTACTGGACATAGGTCACTAGCTATGTCCATCTACAAAATCGTAACTCCGAATCTGGGCATGTTTGGTTGCCAGTATTGGTTGCATGATTCCATGCACTCTGGGGGCTCCTTAGAGGACACCCAGCATTGCCCCTACCAGCTTTCTGTTTTTTTTTTCTGGCAGCCCAAGCTGCTGCCACCCCTCAGACAGGTTTCTGCCCTCCTGCTGCTTGAACAGCTCAAGCCTAGGAAGGCAGAACAAAGGATTTCCTCTGGGAGAGGGAGGCAACACCCTCTCCCTTTGGAAATAGGTGTTACATGGCTTGGGAGGGGTGGCCTTCCCAAGCCAAAGGTGTGCTTTGAAGGGCACATTTGGTGCTCTCCTTGCATAAACCAGTCTACACTGGTTCAGGGACCTCCAGTCCCTGCTCTGGCATGAAACTGGACAATAGAAAGGGGAGTGACCACTCTTCTGTCCATCACCACTCCAGGGTGGTGCCCAGAGCTCCTCCAGATGGCCCCTTGATTCTGACATCTTGAATCCAAGGTGGGCAGAGGCCTCTGGGAGCATCTGAGTTGCCAGATCAGGCAGGTGACATCAAAGCCCCCTCTGATAGGTGGTCACCTGGCTAGGTGACCAATCCCCCTTCCAGGGCTATTTAGGGTCTCCCTCAGGGGTGGGTCCTCAGAATCAACATACAGGACTCCAGCAGAAATCCTCTGCAACGTTTACTTCGACTTCTGGCCGCTGGAACTGCAACTGGACTCCACAGGAACCTACAATCTGCACCAACCACAGCAACTTTGTCCTGCAACATTGTTTCTCCGGCTCCTTCCAGCAACTGCAACATTTCCCTGGCTGTGCATCCTCTGAGGGCGAAAAGTCTTCAGTCTGCACAAGAAGTAAGAAGGAATCTCCTTTGGAGTGAAGCAGTCACTTCCCTGCATCCGCAGGCACCAACTGCAACGACGACCGGCTGCGTAGATCTCTTCCTAGGCTGCGTGGATCCTGCCTCATGGGTGGTGGTCTGGACCCCTTGGTCCTCTCTGCCAGCTATCCAACTTAGGTGAAAGTAGGTCCTTGCCTTCCCACACAGGACAGTACCCCTGTGCACTGCATCTCTTGCAGCTACTAAGACTTGTTGGCATCTCTTCCAAGGGATCTTCAGGCTAGGTGCAGCCCCAGCACTCTCTCCTGCGAGCTAGTCCTCTGCATGCTTCTCCTGCGACATGGGACCTCTCTTCAGGTGGGCCTCTCTGTGACTCCTGAGCTCCTCGCCTTTGGGGGACGCCTGTTCTTCTTTGGAGACTCTGCACTGCTGAGGGTCGCCTGGGTCTTCGTCTCACCGTCGACTAACTCCTGCATCCACAAGCGGGTGGGTGGTGGCTCCTGCCACCACCGGACACTCCCACTTGAACTGGACTTGGTCCTCTTCTTTTCCAGATCTTCCACTTCCAGGATCCACCTTTGGTTTCTTGCAGTGTTGTCTGGGTCTTTCAATATCCTTCTCTGCAGTCCTGTCGGTTGGTTTGGGTAGAAACTTAGGGGTTTCGTAGTTCCTCAAGCTCCCCTCTACTGATTCCACTTCCTTGGTTGGGGACTCGACCTTCGCATTCCATTTTTTTAGTATATGGTTTGGTCCCCTCCACGTCTTCAGTATTGCCTATTGGTTTTCACTGTTTTCCATTACTTTTTATGCCTATTTCTGATTGCTACTGTACATACAATAGTGTGTTTACTTACCTCCTATTGGAGAATTGCCTATCTAGTAATTTAGTATTTGTGTCACTAAAATAAAGTACCTTTATTTTTGTAACACTGTGTGGTTCTTTCATGTGTGTAAGTGCTGCGTGACTATGTTGCATTGCATGAGCTTTCCATGCCTCCTAAATAAGCCTTGGCTGCTCATACACAGCTACCTCTAGAGAGCCTGGCTTCTAGACTCTGCCTAAATTTCACTAATAAGGGGATACGTGGACCTGGTATAAGGTGATAATACCTTACGTATTCACCACACACCAGGCCAACTTCCTACAGAAGTCGGTTGTTCCCATATATAAGCCTTTATTTTTGTAGATGGAGAAACATTGTGGTCTATTAACTCATACACAAGAGAGATTGTTGTACAGTGTGCGTCCTGAGCTGAATTCTTTGAAGATGCTTTTTAGATGTGATGCTCATAAAAAAGGAGGCACAAGAAGAAAAGTAATCACCTAGGATCACTTTGTTTAGTTAGGCTTTGAAGCCAGAAGTGAAACAATAACTTTAACCACAAGAGGCACTCATGAAGTCATTCAACACAATTTAAAAAAAGTATTTTTGAAAGGAAAGTCTATAAAATCAATATTCAATAATTTAAAACAAATTTCCATATATTTCTGGAAAAGAAATAAAAGTGAAACAAGGTTTCCCGATTATACAGGATTTAGTTCCATCCTAGATGGTTATCATTCTTTCCTCCTTCTACCCTGATGACAATTTTATCTGATAGAAACTTCTAGGTCCATATTTCTCACCTTTGAATTTCCCCAGGCGTCAGACTGGATCCGGAGATTTTTTCTTTGAGCAGTACCCCTGCGCACCGTTAGATGGGGTTGGTCAACTCTGTGGGCGCGTGGGCGCTGTGATGACATCACAGTCGTATATAGGCGCCACCCCAGCGCGCTGACGTCAGTTCTTTTCTTCCCGCACCAACCAATGCGCAAATACAGAGAAGAGCTACACCAGTCATGTTTTGATTAACTGCAACATTTTGTCATATTTGTTTTTGACGAGTTTTGATGCGTCGAGGGATGTCCTGTCAGACTGGATTCAAGCCCTGCGACTCCTGTCACCACATGATGTCATTGACGGATGCGCACCTCATGTGCCTCTGGTGTTTGGAGTGCGATCACGACTCAGTCGTTCTCAGTGTGCCGGGCCATGAACCCGAAAGTTTTGATGGAGCAGTCCCAAAAGCTCTTGGCGGCCTGACACTCAACTCCACGTCATTCCCGGTCGAGAGGAAGGTCAAGAGACCGGTCACTTAGTCACCACCATTCTTCTTTGTCCAAGTCATCTGGACATTCGGGTAAGAAGTCGTCGTCCAAGAAGGCAAAACGTTCTTTGACTTCGCCCCGTCGCTTGCACGACACAGGAAGAGTGTTGATGCTCTAGGCTTCTGTCTTCAGAGCCTCAGTCTGGGTCCACTCCGTGCCTCCCTGAATTTCCGGGAACCGGGACTACCCCTGCCCAACTAAAGGAGTTCTATGAGGCCATGCGCCCCATATTTGGGCAGCCCGACCCATCCTCAATGCCTTTGGGCTCAGTGGAGTTGGTGAGGGCCCCCTCTGGTTCAAAGTCAGCGGCTTCCATCACGACTCCGGAGGGCACCTTAGGATCCTCTATCGGAACTGTCTCGACACTGGTTGTGTCAATGCGACCTTCCCCAGCATCGGGTCAGACATCGACTCTCCCAGCGCCGATTGGGCCCACAATCAACGTCAATCCTATACTCATTCCTGACGAGCCGTAACGTCACTCAACGCAGATACCGTTTCGATGGGCTCTGGTGTGCCCAGGGTTGATCCTGAACCCTATTACTATGGGTATGGATATAGGGATAGTGTAGAGGGGTCGCTGGACCCTTTGGAAGACCAGCTTGAACCTGAACTGGACTGGGTACAGGATTTGGGTGATGCCAGTGGGTTGGACCCCTCGCTTGATACTGGCATGTTTTCTCCCTGTTTGCTTTGGAGTTGCAGGACGCCTATTTCCATATTCCCGTTTTGCTGGCCCACAGACATTACCTACGATTCGTGGTAGGCCACAAGCACTTTTAGTTCACCGTGCTCCCCTTTGGCCTTACCAGTGCCCCTCGGGTTTTTACGAAAGTGATGGTAGTTGTTGCAGCTCATCTGCGCAGGTTAGGGGTCCCAATCTTCCCCTACCTCGACGACTGGCTGCTGAAGATGGACACGCCCCAGAAAGTCATCTCCCACCTCCAGACTACGGCGAACCTCCTGCATTTGCTGGGGTTCACTATCAACGTGTCGAATTCACACCTGACTGCCTCTCAGACATTCACTTTCATAGGAGCTGTTCTGGACACAGTGCAGTTTCAGGCTTATCCTCCCGAAAAGCGAGCCCAGGTGTTTGGGCTATGATACCGATGTTTCAGCCTCTGTCCTTGATTTCGGTGAGAATGACTCTTAGGCTGCTGGGCCTCACGGCCTCCCACTGGTCCAACATGCCAAATGGCATATGCGCGCTCTGCAGTGGGACCTGAAGTTCCAGTGGGCACAGCATCAGGGGAATCTCTCCGACATAGCTTAGATTTTGCTAAAGACCTGCACTGGTGGTTGTCGAATCCAGATTGGGTGAATCAGCTTAGGCTAGAACTAGGAGACATGCAAAGCTCCTACCATACCACTTATATCATATAGCACTATATCATAAGAATCACAATACTCGGAGTTAGTAGAAATAAAGCTACTTTATTTTAGTGACAATGTGCCAAAAATATTTCAGAGGATATACTCCCTTAGGAGGTAAATAAAATACACAAAAAATACACACAAACCAAAATAAGGTAAGTAAACAGTTAGAAAAGTAGTGCAAACACTGTAGAATACAATAGGATGCAATAGGCCCAGGGGCAACACAAACCATATACTAAGAAAGTGGAAGGCGAACCACTTAGGGACCCCAGGTCTAGTGTAGTGTGTAGAGGGTCGCTGGGAGTGTAAGAAAACACTAAGGGTGTCCATGATACCCCACACCAAGACCCTGAAAAGTAGGAGTAAAGTGGCCCTACTTCCCCAGAAACACACTAAAGTCGTGATATGAGATTCTGCAAAGACCACAATGGACTGCAAAGTACTGAAGATGGATTCCTGGACCTGAGGACCTGCAAAGTAAGGGGGGCAAGCCCAAGAGTCATGAAAGTGTCGGGGAGGGAGGAGCCCACTAAACCCTGGATGCTGGTGCAAAATGGCTTCCTCTGGGTGGAAGAAGTTGAAGATTCTGCAACAACGGAAGATGCCAGGAACTTTTCCTTCGCACAGAAGATGTCCCACAGGTTGGTGGAGGATGCAGAGTTGTTTCCACGCAGAAAGACCGCAAACAAACCTTGCTAGCTGCAAAGGTCGCGGTTGAAGAAAATGGGTGCTGCCCGGGCCCAGGAAGGACCAGGAGGTCACCCCTTGGAGGAGAAGACAGAGGGGGCGCTCAGCAACACAGAGAGCCCACGCAGAAGCAGGCAGCAACCGCAGAAGTACTTGAACATGGGTTCAAGAAAACTGAGCACGGCGGTCGTCTCAACACTACAAAGGAGGGTCCCACGAAGCCGGTGGTCCACTCAGCGAGTTGAGCAATGCAGGACGGAGTGCTGGGGATACGGGCTGTGATGTGCACGAAGGATTCCTTGCAAAAGTGCACAGAAGCCCTAGCAGCTGCAGTTCACGCAGTACACAGGATTACTGTCTGGCATGGGGAGGCAAGGACTTTGGACAGATGGACCAATGGACTGTTGGGGTCACTTGGATCCAGCTCCTGTGTTCCAGTGACCCCGCTTGTCAAGATGAGAGGGGACCCAGAGGACCGGTGAAGCAGACGTTTGGTGCCTGCGTTAGAACGGGGAAGAATCTGTTGACCACAGGAGATTTCTTCTTGGCTTCCAGTGCAGGGTGAAGGTAGACAGCCCCCAGAGCATGCACCACCAGGAAACAGTCGAGGAGGCCAGCAGGATTAGGCGCTACAATGTCGCTGGTAGTCTTCTTGCTACTTTGTTGAAGTGTTGCAGGCGTTATGGAGCAGTCTGCGGTTGATCCTTGGCAGAAGTCGAAGAGGGAGATGCAGAAGAACTCTGGTGAGCTCTTGCATTCGTTATCTGAATAGAAGCCCGCAGGAGAGACCCTAAATAGCCCTCAGAGGAGGATTGGGCACCTAGTCAGGTAAGCACCTATCAGGAGGGGTCTCTGACGTCACCTGCTGGCACTGGCCACTCAGAGGCCTCCATTGTGCCCTCACACCTCTGCATTCAAGTTGGCAGAGGTCTAGGACACACTGGAGGAGCGCGGGGCACCACCCCTGGTGTGGTGATGGACAGGGGAGTGGTCACTCCCCTTTCCTTTGTCCAGTTTTGCGCCAGAGCAGTGGCTGGGGAATCCCTAAACCGGTGTAGACTGGCTTATGCAGGAAGGGCACCACCTGTGCCCTTCAAAGCATTTCCAGAGGCTGGGGGAGGCTACTCCTCCCCAGCCCTTAACACCTATTTCCAGAGGGAGAGGGTGTAGCACCCTCTCTCAGAGGAAATCCTTTGTTCTGCCTTTCTGGGACTGGGCTGCCCAGACCCCAGGAGGGCAGAAGCCTGTCTGTGGGTTGGCAGAAGCAGTAGCTGCAATGAAAACCCCAGAGAGCTGGTTTGGCAGTACCCAGGGTCCAGGCTGGAGCCCCGGGGATGCATGGGATTGGCACCCCAATACCAGATTTGGCATGGGGGGGACAATTCCATGATCTTAGACATGTTACATGGTCATATTCGGAGTTACCATTGTGAAGCTACATATAGGTATTGACCTATATGTCGTGCATGCGTGTAATGGTGTCCCCGCACTCACAAAGATTCGGGGAAATTGCCCTGAACTATGTGAGGGCACCTTGGCTAGTGCCAGGGTGCCCTCACACTTAGTAACTTTGCACCTAACCTTCACCAAGGGAAGGTTAGACATATAGGTGACTTATAAGTTACTTAAGTGCAGTGTAAAATGGCTGTGAAATAACATGGACATTATTTCACTCAGACTGCAGTGGCAGTCCTGTGTAATATTGGTCTGAGCTCCCTATGGGTGGCAAAAGAAATGCTGCAGCCCATAAGGATCTCCTGGAATCCCAATACCCTGGGGACCTAGGTACCATATACTAGGGAATTATAAGGGTGTTCCAGTGTGCCAATCAGAATTGGTAAAAATGGTCACTAGCCTGCAGTGACAATTTTAAAGACAGAGAAAGCATAAGCACTGAGGTTCTGATTAGCAGAGCCTCAGTGACACAGTTAGGCACCACACAGGGAACACATTCAGGCCACAAACTATGAGCACTGGGGTCCTGGCTAGCAGGATCCCAGTGAGACAGGCAAAAACAAACTGACACACAAGTAAAAATGGAGGTAACATGCCAGGCAAGATGGTACTTTCCTACACAAACCATTTATGATCCCATAGTGGAACCTTGGTCTTGACATTTCTTATGTGTACAGCCTTTGAGCTGGTGCATAGTGGTGCATCGCCAAACCTTTAATTCTGTTTTTTAAATTGCGATTATGTGAGCGCATTGCATGAGTGAACTACAGGCACTTTCTCTGCATTCTCCCTCAACCACATCTTTCCTGGATAAATTAGTGCTGAGAATTCAGGTGGCCTTAGTGCCAAAAGCCGTGACTCCTTTCCACGTTGGACAACCTATCTCATAACTGGTCTTCTTTGCTCCACCTTACCCCATTGAAGGAGGAGGAAGAGCTCAATTGTTGGGATCTGGGGGAGGAGGTGCTCATATGCTAGCATGCTAGATTACTACCTCAACATTTTGGAGCCATCATAGAGGAACATTGTGCCACCTAGCATCACTCAGGAGCACTGCTGTGAAAATATTTTCTGGCACCAAGGGAATATTCTAAAGTGAGAATTGGGTCTCTAGTTATACATTGGCAGTCACTACCTCACCATAGGTCTAAACCTCAAGATCATTCTGCCATGGCTGACGTTGAAATTACCCTTCCACCACAGGGATGATTGGCTGTGGTATGTATGTATCTATGTATGTGGTACTTGTATAGTATAAACCTAGTGAAAAAGAAAGCACAGCGATGTACAGTGTCAACGGCAAGCATACAGATACTGAGTGATAGGAGACATAGCTGATTATCGGATTGTTTCTGCAATGTGATGTAGTGTTCTTTACAGAGGTGTCTTCTGCTCTTTCCTGATTTGCAGTAGCATTTGGGCAGTCCTTTTAGGTGCAGGAATGCTGTTCCAGATCATGGAAGCATAAATGGAAATGGCCTGCTGCCTTATATTTTAACTTCTAGTCTCCACGCAGATGGTGGCCTGGCTTTGAACGTACTGAGAGGCTCCAGAGATAGTGATCATGTCTGTATGCTTAGTAGGGGTAATAGTTTTAGGAAGCTGTCTCTCTATATAGTGTACTAAAATGAAGTACACTGTGCAGAGAATCCAGTGGATCACCAGAGATGTGCAGAGGCAAAAATGGATAGGTTTAATGCTCTAATTGTGGTAGTGTGGGCAAGCAGGTAGGCTTATCAAGGAGTTGTGTTAAGCATTTGTTGTGCTCACAGAGGCAATAATTGAGAGACACACTCAAAGAATAAATCTGTTACCAACCTAGGAAAATCACAGTTGCTTTTATATATGCTTTAAACCCAAGATCTTTGTTACAAGGTAAGCAGTTTTTAAGTTAAAAATACTTTGTTGATTCAGAAATCAACAGTGCAGTTTTCAGAGTCTTCTGTGTTAGCCTATAGAAGGAAGACAAGAATGCAGTTTCTCAGGTAAGTACACAACTTACAACCCCAGTTTTCAGGGTTTCAGGCTAGCACTGGGTAAGGTTCAGGCAGATACCAAGTGTGCACCAACACCGGCACGGGGGCGGCTGAGTGTCAAGGTCGAAGACGATGCCCAATGTTAGTCAATGGAGACTGGGGGGTGGGGAGGGGCGGGGGACTGAAGACTTGCTGCTCATAGGTAAGTACAGGCGATGTCAGAGGTTGGTCTCCGGGGGTTGAGGTAAGCACCGAGGGAGCCACAAGGCAGCACAAAACTTACACATTCAGTTGCACAGTGACGGGCGGGATGCAGTATGCCAACACAGAGTTGGGCGCCCAGTGCTATCGAACTGACACGGGAATCTGCTGCAACGCTGCTTACAGGTGAGTAGAGCGGGGTCAGTGATGGAACTCCTGGGATTCAAGCAAGGAAAAGGGGGGGCCACATAACAGCACCAAACATACACTCTCAGTGGCACAGGGTCAGACGGATGCAGAGTGCCAACACAGCCTCAGGCTCCCAGTGTTAGCCAATGCAGGAGATCACTTTCAGAAACAGGCTGCAGGCTCTGGCCAGGGGGCCGGGAGAGGTCAACGCACAGCTTCCCAGGTAAGATAAAATGGCAGGGGTTGTAGGGACACCAACGATCTAGCTCTCCAAGGCCCAGGGGCTCCGGGTGCAGGGGTGTCTTTTAGTGTCCGAAACAATTTATAGGGCAGGTCGCAGTCAAGAGGAGTCCTTGGATTTAGGCTGCAGGTGTTGCTGTGGAGTCCGGCAGGGGTCAGCCCACGATGGACTCTGGGTCAGAAGCACTGGGGAACCTTCATTGGACTGGTGGGTTACTCGACTCGAGCCGTGAGCATCAGATGCAGAGGTAGTTTGAGGCGGCTGTTTCACAGTTCCTCGGGCAGACTTCTTTCTTCTTTGTAGATGCTTCTTTTGAACAGGTCCACTGTCCACAGAAGTTCTTGTTCTTTATTGAAGGCAGGCAGTCCTCCCAAGGCTTTGAAGGTCACTGGGCTTGATGACAGTCATCTTTATGGCGGCAGGTTTCTTTGACGGCTGCTGACAGACCGGTAGGGCTGGGGCCAAGTCACTTGGTGTCTTCAGTCTTCTCTGCTGGGCGGCTACTGTTTTGCCTGGCTCTTCTTAGGTTGACAGGAATCTGGTACTCGGGTTCATGGGTGCCACCTAAATACTGCATATAGGGGTGTTACAGGGAGGGCCAGGTGGAAGCCAATGGGCTATTCACCTTTAGGGTGACTACAACCTGCCTTTGATCACTTCCTTTGGGATGTGGCCATATCCTAACCCTATTGGCCTAATTCCTTCCACACAAGATGGAGGAATTTAAAAAGTAGTGTCCACTTCAGCTCATCCACCTTAGGGGTGGGTCTAGCACAAAGTGGATACTCCTTCTAATATAACTATTTTTCCTGCCAGTGCTGGGGCCAAAATTTGGGTCAGGACGGTGGGGGATCATCTCCACCATCTGGAGAGACCTGGGTTGTATTACAAAGGCGGCAAGACCTTTAAACCTCCCTGCCCTGGAATGTCTTTCCTGCTTGGGAGAAGTGATAACATCTCTGCCCAGTGCAGGCTTTTGCCTATGGGTCTCGAGAATACTGGCTTTCACTGTGGGGGTCCAGAAACGTGTCTGTGGTGGCTGTTCTGGCCAGGACCAGTCACTCAACACACAAGTAGCTGGTAGGTTATCAGGGGCACCTCCAAGGTCAATCAATCAATCAGGGATTTGTAAAGCACACTACTCACCCATTAGGGTCTCAAGGCGCTGAGGAAGGGAGGGGGAGAAGGTATGAGGGGAGTGCTGAAACTGCCCGAACAGCCAGATCTTAAGAGGTTTCCTGAAGGTTAGGAGGTCTTTGGTCTGGTTGGTGGGAAGAGTGTTTCACTTTGGTGCAAGAATGATCTACCGCCGGTTGTAGTTCTGCCGATGCGTGGTATGGTTACGAAGGCGAGGTCGGCGGAGCGGAAGTGCAGGGTCGGGGTGTAGAAGGCGAGTCGAGGTATTTTGGTCCAGTGTTGTGCGGTGCTTTGTGAGCGTGGGTGAGGAGTTTGAAGCCGATTCTCTTGTTGACTGGGAGCCAGTGCAGGTTTTTCAGTTGGTCTGTGATGTGGCAGTGGCGGGTATGTCCAGGATGAGGCGTGCGGAGGCGTACTGGATGCGTTGCAGCCTCTTCTGGAGTTTGCCCGTGGTTCCTGCGTAGAGGGCATTGCCGTAGTCCAGTTTGCTGCTTACGAGGGCTTGGGTGACTGTTCTTCTGGTTTCGGTGGGTATCCATTCGTAGATCTTTCGGAGCATGCAGAGGGTGTTGAAGCAGGAGATGATATCAGTGGCCTCCTAGCGGAATGGGGGGAGGCAGACTCTCTGGATTCTACCAGTGACAAATGAGGTGACCCAGTCCAGGGCTCTGTCAACAGATTCCAGCATTACTGAGACATGAGCGTAAGGTGTGGTGGCAGGCGGTGTCGAACGTGGCCGACAGGTCCAGGAGGATGAGGGCCGTGGTTTCGCCACCGTCCAGTATGATTCTGATGTCGTCGGTGGTGGCGATGAGGGTGGTTTCAGTGCTGTGGTTGCTGTAGTATCTGGATTGGGAAGAGTCCAGGGTGGGGTTCTCCTCTAGGAAGCTGGTTAGTTGTCTGTTGACGGCCTTCTCGATGAATTTTGCTGGGAAGGGGAACAGGGAGATAGACCGGACGTTCTTGAGGTCCTTTGGGTCCGCCTTGTTTTTTTTGAGGAGGGCATTGATCTCGGCATGTTTCCAGCTCTCCAGGAAGGGGGTGGACTCAAAGGACCTGTTGATGATCTTCTGTAGTTGGGGTGCGATGACGGAGCTTGCTTTGTTGAGGATGTGGTGAGGGCAGGGGTCAGATGGCGAGCCGAAGTGGATGGTGTTCATGATTTCGATGGTGTCGTTGACGGGGGTCCAGGAGAGCAGGAGGTTGGTCCTAGGTGAATCTTTGGTGTTGGTGGTTGCCGGGGGGGTCTGGGTGCTGAAGCTGTTGTGGATGTCTGCAATCTTGCTGTGGAAGTAGGAGGCTAGGGAGTCGCAGAGGTCTTGGGATGGCAGGATGGCAATTGGAGCTGGGGTTGGAGAGTTCCTTCACGACGTTGAAGAGCTCCTTGTGGCTGTGTGCGTTGTTGATTCCGTCTTTGAAGGTGGTTCTTTTGGGTGTTCGGATGAGTTGGTGGTGTCTGCGGATGGCGTATTTGAAGGCTGTGTGGTTGTCCAAAGTCTGATCTTGGCGCCACTTTCTTTCGAGTCTTCGGCAGCTTTGCTTAGATTCGTGGAGGTCGGCGGTAAACCAGAAGGCCTTTCTGTCGGTGCGTATATTGGAGGGATTCTTGATTGGGGTGAGAGTATTGGCACAGGTGTTGACCCATTGCCTGAAGTTGTGGGCAGCTGCATCAGTGTCAGTGGTGTTGATTAGTGGGTTCTGGGAGAGGGTCGCGATAAGTTGGTCTTCGGTTACCTTGTTCCAACTGTGGTGGGGGATTCATTGTGGGTGGTGGTGTGTTGTGGGTTTCTTGAAGGAGGAGTGGATGCAGTGGTGTTCTGTCGAGTGGAGTTCGGTGGTGTGGTTGAAAGAGACGTGATTGCTGGCGGAGAAAATAGGATCGAGTGTGTGTGTCCTGTGGAGTGGGTTGGTGTCGTGACGAGATGTTCAAGGCTGAGGTTGAAGAGGTTGTCGAACAGGGTGGCGGTGTTGTTGTCGTTGGTGTTCTCGAGGTGGAAGTTTAAGTCTCCGAGTAGTCGGTGGATGCGAGAGCATGCATGCTGATGATGTCATTAATAGAGTCGCTGAACTGGTGTTGTTGGACTGTAGACGTGGGTCCTTCGGAGGGTGGTGTTTGGGTCGGTGTGAATTTGGAAGTGCAGGAGTTCGGTGGTGCTGAGGGTGTCTTCGGTGTTGGTCTTGATCCTGAGGGTGTTCTTGTGGATGATGGCAATGCCTCCTCCTGGTTTGTTGGAACGGTCCGTGCGGGTGATGAGGTAGCCGTCCGGGATGTCTATGGCGATGTCAGGCGCTGAGGAGGGGTTCATCTAGGTCTTGGTCAGGAAGGTGACATCTGGGAGGCTGAGTCTAGTAGATTCCATAGCTCTACTACGTGCTTGTGGACGGAGCGGGTGTTGAGGAGGATACATCTGAGATGGTTGCGTCCTGGCTTGGTGGGTGGGTCGTTGGCGTGGAGGCTGGTGAAGGTGCAGTTCCGGCAGGAGAGGGGGCCACAGGTGCTCTGCAGGGAGGCTTGAAGGCAGGCGGGAGAGCGCCCGGTGTTGAGGGCGCGGAGTGTGGCGGTGGCGTAGGGAAGACGTGCGTGGCGGCGGTGAGGCGGAAGGGGAGGCAGGGGTTCCGGTGCTGGGCGTGGTCCAGACGCGGACGGGTGCAGACGGGCTTGCCTTTGGCACGCCCGCTGCGTGGCCATGTAGCGGCTGCCATTAAGTAGGGAGGTGGGGGGAGGAGAGGAGAGGTGGGAGGGGGGACAGAAAACGGCGTGAAAAAGGGGGGGGCTGAAAATGGGAGTGGGTTAGCAGCGGTTGGGGGAGAGAGAAAGGGGGGAGAGCGAAAGTGAGAGAGCGGAGTGAGAGAGAAACGAGGAAAAGGAGCACTAAGGGACAGTAGTGGAGCATAGAGCAAAGCAAAGCAGAGAAAAGGAGAAGAGAGGCAGAAGGTAGCCTAACACGAGAGCAGAGCTGTCCCACGAGACACCAGGGAAGAGGCGCAGGCAGAAGCCTGCGGGTGGAGGATGGCATGAAACTCCTGACAGGGGTCAGGAGTTCAGAGGAGTCAGGGAAAGGGAAAGGGCTCTACTTAGAGGGTGGAGCCATGGGAGGCAGAGCAATGCACTGCAGAGCAATGCACTGACCAGGTCTGGTGCCCTCTGTATGCATATTTATAAATAAATCAGTCACTCGGGTGAGTGATGGTTCGTTATTCTGAGATGTTTGATACCAAACATCCCAGGATTCAGAGAAGCCATTATGTAGCTGACAAACTTGTAATGACCAGTGTCTAGCACATGCATTTAAAATGGCTTCCCTGTACACTTACTATGTCTGAGAATTGACAGAGACATAGCAGGGGCTTATCTGCTCATGCAGATAGGCCCTCACATGTAATATTATACGCCCTGCCTTAGGTATGTAAGGCCTGCCAAAGAGGTGATTTACATATATTACATGCATTGTTTAGGGGACATGGCATACAGGATGTGTGCAATGTCGTATTTTCAAATTTGAGAGTACCTTGTCACGCAGCCTGCTGTGGCAGTCTGCATAAGGTTAGTGCTGAGTCCCTCAGAGTGGCACAAGTTGTGCTACAGCTCTGAGCGGCCCTCTCCAATACCCTTGCCCTAGGTACTAAGGGTGCCATTTACTAGGGGCTTGTTGGGGGCTGAGGGGCCTAGTCACTTGGGGATCAGGTGTCCAGGTGTCTTTGTTTTAGGGAAGGAACATTGGCACTGAGGGCCTGGTTAGCAGGAACCCAGTGCCCGTCAGATGAAGTTGCTTCCAAAACCAGGCAAAAAGTAGGAGGGTACAGCAACCCTAACCCATCTTCCTGCAATAGTCATAATGGTTGTTGGACTTGGCCCTCTCTGCGGGGTCATACCCAGACTTTTTGCCTTAACCCTCCTCTTTTCTGAATCCGTCTTTGCTGTCCTGTAGGACTCTGCACACCTAAACACTGCTAACTAGTACTAAAGTGATTGTGTTTTCTTCTTTAAACATGGTGGAATTGGCTTACACCCAGTTGGTACATTTCATTGCAGCCTGTTTGTACAGTTTTAAACTGTATTTCGACTTCGCACAATAAATCTTTTTCCAGGCCTAAACGTTCCTTATAAATGCATATAAGTTGTCCGTAGGGTATGCCATAGTCAGCCCATAGGACAGGGTGCAATTTAATAAAAAAGTTGGACATGTACTTTTACTGTTTACATGTCTATATTGTTCAAATCCAATATATTGATTAATAGAATTCAGGCAGTTCAAAAAATGTACAACAAATACAACAAATGTCCATCCCATATACAACAACTTTATATATATATACATATATATATACCCCCCTAGATCACACAATTGAATCCCAACAGAAGATCCAGGAAGGGTTTATGACCCTCCTCTTGACACAGCCCTGCACAGTAATTGCATGGTTTTCAGTCCCAGTTCAAATAATATCATAGTCTTTCAATTCAGCTTGTCAAATGAGAAGGTAATGTTGACATTTTGGTCTGTGGTGGCAGTCAGAGGTCCGTCAGACCATCATTAGGACTCAGTGTTGTAAAATAATCCCTACACATAAGGAAAATTAATTATAAATCAGTACGTGCAATCAGCCAAATCACAACATGTGTACTGCCTGTTGAACCCAAAAAACACCATAAACACAGGTGTGGATACTAGTATAGGCCACCACCTACATGACAAAGAAAGTTAAAAAAGTATATCAAAAACATAGAAAGTGTGCTCCTTATAATACACTGTGTCAGGCTCCCAACCAAAATAATTACGTTCCGCTACTTACAACAGGTTGCAAAAAACAGGCTGCAAACAACAACACACAAGGGGACTTTAAACTACAAGCCCAAGTAAACAAATCCAGACATTTTAAAATAGTTTAACCACCATACAACATAAACTCTAGAAAAACGCTGCCTCCACTGTAGCAAAGACATACTTTCTAAATATGGGCCTGCTAGCGTTTGTCTCCATCCGCATCTGCTCAACCCAGGCGAGTAGGGATCAAACACTGCCGGTCTTCCTAGCATGTTTAAATAAGGAAGTGACAGGTCATTTGACCATTCCAGTGACTATGGCGGCCACCTTGAAATGGTTAAGATGCCTAACTAATACCCATAGTTTAGAGACTCTTGTAAATATGGTAAGTTTGCTGTTGTGGACCTCAGCAACTTAATAAATATAATATCCATCTAGGCCATCCACTCAGTCCCTGTTAGTAAGATATACACGCTTCCGGGCTTCCTGATGTAGAGCATTCAAGTAGTAAGATGTCACATGACCACTGCAATGACTGTGACGGCCATCTTTAAATGTAATAGTAGCCCATCCAAATGCTCTCTGACACTAAACCCACATTCACAACCCTGTAGTAGATAGACCCAGAGCCTAACTTATACACAAAACAAAAAGAAAAGATTGACTCTGCCAATTATTCTCAGGGAATTATTAGCCAGCAACCACAACATCCAATACACCTTAATGTCAGAAATGTAAGTAAAGATAAAGGAAGTCACAACCCTCATACCATCCATAAGAAACAGATGGATACAATAGGTAACCATGAAAGGGACCATACCCTATCTAGTAGAACTGCCGGATATCGATTCAGCATCCGTATTTGCAGCACAGAACCATGAAAGGAGATCAAGATCGAGAACCATCCATAAGAAACAGATGGATACAATAGGTAACCATGAAAGGGACCATACCCTATCTAGTAGAACTGCCGGATATCGATTCAGCATCCGTATTTGCAGCACAGAACCATGAAAGGAGATCAAGATCGAGAACCCTCCATGTGTAATTCATCACATTAACTGTTCTGTTAAAGATAGTCCATCTGCGATATTGCCAGTACTTGCCATTCCACATGTTGAGTCAGACCCTTCTTCACTGTATCACAAGCCAAATCCATTGGTTCTCTTTAATGGTCAAGAGGTGGTCCACATTTACATGTTTTTTCGAGAGTTTTATAACATAAAGTACAAACCAGTGCATATCGTTGGGGGCATGTTTCATGAGATTGTTCAATGTAGGCCCTCACTAGACTGTCTCAAGCTTTTTCCCATTTTGAAGGCAAATAATGGTTTCTAAATTGGAATGTCAAGAAAGGCTAACAAATGCCAATTTTTCAAAATGATTTTTTAAATTCCATTTGACTCTGAACCAATCGTCGTAACACAAGTCATACAGGAGTCAACAGCTTTCTCTTTGACCTGGAATAAGGCTTGTCGATAATATCAGGCACGTTTAAGGGATCTTTTAACCAGTCTAAATGCATAGCCTCTCTTAATCAATTTGGGCATTAAAGTCTTGGCTTCCAAAAAAAAGTCATTCATCTTAGTGCAATTACTTTTAATCCTCAAGAATTGCCCAAACAGTAAATTGTCCCTTAAGTTAATGGGTTGATGGCTATTATATATCAATAGAGTATTTCTGGCAGTGAGTTTAGTATATAGGCCTACATTCAACTCACTCTCATCAACTGAAATGTTCAAATCTAAAAAATTAATGGAATGGGTATCATATTATAGGGTAAATTGTATGTTTGTATTTTGATTAATCCAATTTTGAAACTGTAGTAAGTCACTTATTGGACCATGCCAAACAAAGAAAATGTAATCTATATACTGGAGCCATTTTGTGCTGTAACTGCAATAAGGATTGCCCTCCTTATAGATGGTGTGCTCTTCATAAATGGCCACATATAGATTCACATTATCAGGAGCAAAAATAGCTCCCATTGCTTACTGCCTGTATTTGTACAAATAACTCATGAACTTGAACAGGAAGCAATTGTGTTCCAGTGCAATCTGAGCACAACTTGTGATAAAATCAGTGGGGACCCTATAAGGTTTTGGTCTAGACTCAAGAATGGTGGTAATTACCTCAAGTGCCTCACCTTGTGGAATATTGGTGTACACATTTTCTTTATCCATCGAAACCGAAATGTCAACCTCAGGATTAAAAGCAGCCCCTTCTATTTGAGTGATCACAGACAGACTCTCTCTTGTGTATGACTAGGTTAGAGGTACAAATGGTTTGATGAAAAAAATCAACATATTCTGCAAGTGGTTGTAAAACTGACTGGCAGCCAGCCACGATGGATCTTCCTCGTGGCTTTGTTGTATCTTTATAGATTTTAGGTAAAACATAGAAGGTTGGTATGGCAAAATCATCTTTATTAAAGTAGTCCTATTCCATTTTACTTAACCACCCACCAAGGAGACGCTCATTGGTCACTTCAAGGATTTCACTTCTGATGGATGGTGTCAGATCTTTCTTTAATTTGTTGTAGTGTGAAAGATTTGTAGTTGTCTTTAAAGTTCCTGTTCATTATCTGTTCTGTTTTGAATAATGATGCTTGCTCCTTTATCGGTAGGTTTGATAACTATTTGTTTATTGCTGTATAGGGAGAAATAAAGCTTTATTTTGACCTCTAGTAAAGTTGAACCGCACTTATTTATGCTTTCTCTATCTCAAGCAGAACTGCATTCGCAAACTTTATGATTTCCTTTGTCTTCAAGTTAAGCGGAGGAAAAAATGTAGAGGCGCATCGCAAGCCAGTGATACTCTCTGGACTGACATCTGGATTCTTGGTAAACCAAAAGCTAAGCCTCAGGGTCCTCAAAAATGCATATAACTCTATTTGAGTAAAAAATGGTTCATTCTTATTAGTTGGCACAAAGGATAGACCTGTACTCAGAACTTCAATTTCTTTAGAACTCAACTCATGTGAAGACAAGTTGAAAATCGGTACCGCCTCTAAACCAGGATTATATGCCATAGTGTCTACCACTCGTAATATTGATTCCTCGTTTATCTGAAACCTGGTGTGTATTGGTGTCTGAACCACCCCCACCTGAAGTTCCTTATCCTTCTACGTGCTGATCTCTGGCCCCTTTCTAAAAAGGTTGTCTAGAGGTGGAGGGTTCAGTATTACAACATGTGTTATCAAGGCCCGCACTAGAAACAGAGTTGTCACTATCGGAATCACTAGTAGTATCTGAAAAAGTAACAATATGTTTCCGAGTACCACCAGTATTTACTGTTCCATGTTGGTAAAAGTCTTTGTTTAAATATGGATATGTGCGCTCCTTACTATATCTCCTGATGTCTTTCTGTAACATATCCGTTTTCTTCAGCATATTAGTTATTTCAGTATCAGAAATTTTAGCTTCTAACATTTTTTTAAAGACTTTTTTAGCATTGGTTCCAGTTTCATCCTCCAACAACTTTTTTTCCTACCTTTGCAATCTTTTTTTTAATCCTTTCTATATGTTTTAGAGTGGTTTCTATGCTCAGTAACATTCAACTTCTTGAGCATTTGTTTGAAACAAAACTGAACCCAATTTTAAATTCCTTATCATCAACAAAAAAGAATAGGAATATTCCGTACTTGTAATCCCAGCTGGATGATATTTGCATTTAAACAATGTTAAAAACTTGGCGTGTAGCTCAGTCCTTACCAATTTCTTATGCAACTTTTCTAGTTTAGGCAAAGTGGAGTTCTGTTGTGTATATAAAATTGATGTCCTCTTTTGTCTAAAAAGAGATGGACCGCTGACTATTCTAGCAATGTAATCATCAGTGTAAGATAATGTTTCCTACTCAGACTTATCCAGTTACCAGTTCACAAGGTGCAGGCAACATAACGTTTTCCACAAATTAAACATAGATATCAAAAACTAACTAATTGAAGGGTTCACCCCCATGTATCATAGTTCTGAAAAGACCAAAACAGTAATTTGATGATAAAGGGGCCCTCGCAGCGATACCTCTGCTCTTGTAAATCAACACACTTGGGGGAAACCCAGTATTCCCATAGGAACCGGATACAGACAATGTCTCACTTAAAAATGCTCCTAGAGGAATTGTTCAGATAGAATTTATGTACATAAGATCCAGTCTTAAGTTAATGAAAAAGCTTACTGTTCAAATCCAATATAATAATCAATAGGATTCAGGAAGTTTAAAAAAGTACATAAAATACAACGAATATCCATCCCATAGACAACAACACTGTATATAATTCCCCTAGATCACACAATTGTGTCCCAAAAGAAGATCCAGTAAGGGGTTATAGCCAGTTAACTTAGACGCAATGTATAAAGTATACGTTCAATACTCAAAACAGTAATGAAGTGAAAAATAGAACTTTCTTTAATAACTAAAAAAAAGACCACAATGACAAAAATCCAATCAGTAGAACCGAAGATAGTAAATTTTAAAGATTTAACTAAAAATAGTCCTGCAAAGCGCCAACTCTGGATATTTTGTTGCGACAGACCTGGATAAAGTCACAAGTATAGTCCAAACGCGATGGAATGCTTGCTGAACAGAATATCTTAAATCCTGGTTTGTGGAGCATTGCAAGAATACGCATCCCATACGTGTTACACATCTCAAGCGATGAGTCCGTTCCAAGATGTGGCGAGGCTGGGATGAGAGGGCCTGTGTTGTCGTCGAGGAGCTTGTTGTTGAGGGCTTGTGATGCAAAGTCTGGTGTTGAGGATGTGTTGCGCAGTCAAGGCGATGCATCTGTTCTAAGGAGCTTGGAGGCTGACATGCAGAGTCTGGCATGGTCATCGAGGCTGCCGCTGATTAGGGGTTTGAGGGCCTGCCCTGAGGTTGCATTGCACAGCGATTGTTCTGAAGGCATTGCGGGTTGCGTCGGCTATGCGGGTCTTTGCGATGGTTCTGAAGGCATTGCGGGCTGAGTCGGCTATGCGGGTCTTTGCAATGGTTCTGAAGGCATTGTGGGCTGCGTCGACTATGCGAGTATTTGCAATGGTTCTGAAGGCATTGGGGGCTGCGACGGCCATGCGGGTCTTTGCGATCAGTCCAATGGTTGGTTCAGCTTGGGGTTGTGTCACGCAGCAAAGGAGATGCATTTGGGCTGGCAGAGCACCTTAAGCCCACTTGCACGGGTCCAGAACTAGCGTGGCACAACTTGGCAGGGTAGACTCTCATATGGCAGAGTCCATGTGCAAGGTTGTTGGAAGCCTCTTGTGTCCGTGAGGCTTCAGATCAGGAGGCCAGCCAACTAGCCTTTGGAGTCACTCTGGGTCTGGGTTCAAGAGATGCCAGTCCTTCTCAACCAAGTAAGATGGAACAGGTCAGCACAGCAGGGCTGCAGTTCTTCGGAGCAGGAGTGCAGCATAGTGGCAGTCTGTTAAGCAGCACAGCAGTCCTTCCTGGCAGAGTATCCACAGATCCAGAAGTGTACTGAGTTGGTGTCTGAGGTCCAATATTTATTCTCAGTTGTGCCTTTGAAATGGGAAAAGGTTCTAAATGGATGCCTCTAAAGTGCACAGGTGCCTTGACGTCCTGGCCCTGGCACTATACTAACTACAGGGGATATGCAGTCCTCTGTGTAGAGGCAGGACACAGCCTTTTCAAGTGTTAGTGGGGTTGGGTCCAACTCTTCTCTTCCATCCTGCCAGCGAAAGCCCATCCAGCCACACCTAGGCTCCCTATGGTGTGCAGCTATTTAGGAGGACTACACAAAGCTCAACTGTCACCCACACCAAGTCATGTGACCCTGAGACAGGCTGAAGACATCAAATGCCACTGTAGGAAGCTGGCTATCTGGGTAGTGCATCAGTGTCTGAGGCCACTATGCAGATAGTCCAGGTGACCCTTTTTGGTTTACAGGGTTACAAATGACAATCCCCAAAAACTCTCTTTTATGGTAGTGTGAGTTAGCAGTTAGGTTTATCAGAGGGTAGTGCTAAGCATTTGTTGTACTTGGGGAGGCAATAAATGAGACACGCACACAAGAAGGAATTCTAGAAAAATTGTTAGAAAAATAGCTCCTTTTTTATATTATGTTTCAACACTAGAATACTGTTACAAAAAATAGATACTGGTGCACTTTTGAAGGAAACGGTCAATGCAACTAAAGTGTCTCTAATGCAGTACTGCAGTCCTACGGAGAAAAAAAAGATCTCCTGCATACAGGTACTCAACAGCAACTTACAGGTCAAATCCTCAGGAGTTTAGGTAAGTACAGGCCACTGTCCAAGGCAGCACCAACAGGTTACCTCGGGGTGCTCTGTGGCGTCCAGGTGCAGAGGTGCTTTACGACGTCAGGTCAGTGGTGCAACAAAGGCCCCCGCAGCCCCTGTGGTGTGTGGGGGGCCCGAGCTTCAGGGGGACCTCTCAGCACAGTACACTGTGCACAAGTTGCAGGCCCCTGACGGGGTCCAGGGAGTACAGAGCCCCCACCAAGTACTTTGCAGGGGGGTCCTCCTAAAGTTTTGTTACTCCACTGCCTCAGGTGCCTCGTTGGTTTTAATGGAAAGCAGTCCTGGGGAAAAGAAGCTGCAGGTAAGGACTGAGGGGCTATTCTGGCTGAACCAACAGGGGGGTCAGGTCTTGCGATGGTTGGGAACGTAGGGGCGTCTTTGGTCCTCTTCTCCACAGTTCGAGATGGACGGGTGCAGAGGTGTTCTGAGGCCTCGGGTCTTTGTCACCGGAGATGGTCGCAGTAGAGGGGCCCTGCACAGAGAGGCTGCAGGTGGCGTTGAGTAGTTCACAGTTGAGAAACTCAAGGTGTTGTCCATACTTGCACTGTTGACCCGGTTCGATTAGGGCTAAGTGCAGTGGTGTTTTCCGGTGTTGGGTTTGTTGGGGTTCAAGAGTCCTCAAGGTTCTTCTTGGGTGCCTGCAGTAGCTCTGCTACTCCACTGGAGATTCTGGTGCTTCTTGAATTGCTGGCAGTCCTCTCAGGCTTCTCTAGGCAGAGCATCTACAGTGGGAGTCATCATTGGTGCAGTTGTCGAGGACTGCAGACAGAATGGCAGGGTTGGGGCCAAGTCAGTAACTGCTCCTCAGTTCTTGCTTTTAGGTGTCCTTCTTCTTAGGTCCAGATAATCTGTCTTCTTGTTTCAGGGAACCACCTAAATGCTCAATTTAGGGGCATTTAGGGGTATGTAGGGTAGTAGCCAAAGGACTACTTATCCTTGGGGTGCCTGCACCCCTATATGACCTCTTCCTTTGAGAAATGGGTATATACCTATCCCTGAAGGCCTAGTCCCAATCATAAACAAGATGGTGGAACCCTTCTTTGAGTGTCCATCTCGGGTAGCCCACCTTAGGGGTGTGGTTAGCCGAGTGGTGTTACACACCTACTGACCAACTAATGTTACCACCTTTCTTGGTGCCAAATGGGTCTTTGGGCGGTGAGCTACACCCAGGCCTGGGGGAGCTGAGGTATGCAAACCAAAGGTGGCAGGGTGTTTGAAGCCCCCTGGCCTTGGTATGCAGATCTGCTAACCACCCTGCTGGAATGGGTTACCACACCCCTTCTCTGGAGCAGGCTTTTTTTCAGACCTCTGAGATTTCGGACTCTCACTTCCAGGGGGGTCAGAAACTTGTCTGTGGTGGCAGGCTGGTCAAGACCAAGCAACCAACAAACTCCGAGACTACTGCGGTTCAGGGTGCACCTCTAAGGTTCCCTCTGGGTGGACGTCGTAATAAATAAATCCAAGGCTGACATCAGCCTGGATTTACTAAGATGAGGTGTTTGATAACAAACACCATACGTTTCAGTGAAGTTGTTATGTGACTGGGGTCACTCGTGATGATGGGTGTCATGCACATATCTTAAGATGGCTTCCCTGTTCATTTGCAGTGTTCAGCAATGGGGTTGGACTTCACAGGGCCATATCTGCTTGTGCAGAAAGAACCAGACATCAAATATAATGCACCCTCCCTTATGACTCCAAGGCCTGCTGTAGGGATGATTTACATATACTTAGATGCAGTGATGGTAATACAGCACACAATAGGTGTGCCATGTTGTGTTTTGACCTGGCTTGCACCAGTACACACAGACAGCAACAGCAGCTGTGTGCATCTTGTTTTTAGGGAGGTCCCTGAGGGTGGCACAATATGTGTTACAGCCTTTACGGACCTTCTCCTCTACCCATATCCTAGGTGCAAGAGGTACCCCTTACTAGGGACTTACGCAGGTAGAGGAGTGTGCAAATTGTACACATTACCCATTTTTAGGGAAAGAACACTGTCATTGTGAACCTGGTCATTAGGGACCCGTGCACCTGAGTTGAAAAATCTCTGTGCCAGTTGGAAAAAAAAGTGGGGAGTGACCGTATCAAAATGGGCACTTTCCTACAGCCACCTCCATAAAAGTGGCATTTTCAGAATTGTAATTTAAAATATGACTTCACTATAAGTTAGGCTTTTTCATTACAATTCCAAAGACTAAACATGAACTTAATACCTGTTCCTATTTGGAAAGTGCATTTACAAAATGTAATAAAGTTAGGTAACTCCAATGTAGATGTAGGGCTTGCAGCAGTGAAAAACACATGTAAGAATTTTTCACCACCTGGACATGTAAACCTTAAATGTATATATCCAACTTATAGATACATTCCACCCTGCCCTATGGGCTATCCAGGGCCCTACACTAGGGAGTAACTTTTAAGTATTAAGAAGGAAGGTTTGGGCCTGACAAAAGGTTTACTTTGCCATGTTGAAATGGCAGTTTACAACTGCAGGCAAGCTGCAATGGAAGGCCTGAGACAAGTTTAAAGTGCTACTTAAGTGGGTTGCACAATTAGTACTGCAGGCAATTTAGTAGCATTTAATGTATAGGCCCTGGACACAGGTAGTGCCACTTTGCTAGGAAATTAAGTTTACCATTTGGATACAAAGCGATCGAGCACAATCACTTTAGTACTAGTTAGCAGTGGTAAAGTGTGCAGGGACCCAGTGGCAAAAAACAGGAGGTCTGAAAGCAAAATGTAAGGGGGAAAACCACGCCAAAAATGCCATGTGTAACTCTGAGGAAGGAGAAAGGGATGATGAGTTAATCGGTCCAGGTCAAGGTCAATAGGTGATCTTGAAAAAACAGGATTGAGAATGTGATCTTTGGACTGTGTCGGCTTGGTGACCTGCTGCACCACTTTAGGTGGGTTGCTGACCTTGGCGAAAGTGCATCCTGTGTTTTTTTTTTTTTTTTTTTTTACTATTAATTTCTGTTGTCTGGGAGGTTGAAGTCGCCGAAAAAGGTGGTGAGTGTGTTTTGTATGGATGAAGTGGCGAGAAGATCTTAGAATTCATCAATCACAATGAGATTAAAGATGACAGTCTGAGTTGCAGAGAGTATGAAGTGGCATGACATTTTAGTAGCTCCAGGGAGTTGTCACTTGTTTGTCAGGGGTACAGAGCCATGAGGAATTATGGATGATAGCAAGCCCTGCTCTCTTCTTTTGTTCATGATCGACACAATGGATGCCTTTGGGAAGAACATCTAGGATGTGTAAAGATATGGTGTAAACCTTGCTTCTGTGATGAAGAAGGCATCAGGCTTGTTGTTGGTAATGAGGTATGCAATACCTAATGCATGGAATATTGTGGAGTGAGCATTTTTGAGCACAAGATGAATTAGGGGCTCTGTAAGACATAGTTTTGTGATAAACAGTGGGATATGTACAGAGTTGGGTCTTTGTACTGTGAGGCTGCTATGTGTTTGTGTCATCTTGGCCTGTAATTGTGAGGCTTGGCAGTATGGAGTGCTGCATGAGGCACTTGTTTTTATATTACATTGTAGGTTACAGTGGAGCAAGGTTTCAGGCCAAAGGACCTTGTTGGCCCTAACAGACTCAGAGGCAATGCCCTCTGTGTCCGCCCTTTAATGGGGACACTCATGCAGTGGGATGCCCTGAGGAGTAGACTGAAGTAAAGTGACAGTAGATAGGGATGCACTTCGTATGTAGGATGAGTAACTACTGATGTCCTTTTTCCTAACTTATTCTTTTAAAGATGGTTTTGCCAGAAAACTGTTGATGTTTCTTCCTGTGCAAATGTGTGGTAGGGAATGGCAGAACTACTGTGGACATCTGCAGAGCAATGCATTCACCACTATGTAGATGTCTCAGTTCTGTATTTTGAAATCTGGTCTCGTGTCCAGAAATATGGGGCTGCCTCAACATCCAGGACCAAGAATCTCTGGCATTATCCATGGGATCCTTGAATGCTTGCAATACAGTCAAGGGAATACATAGGATTCCCCTTTTACGGGAGGCAGAGACCAGGTGTTTAAGCACCCAAGAGAATATAATCCTAGTGATTATAGAGATCCTCTTGATTCCTGGGATTGTGGCTCAAATAACCACCCACCACGATCTCATGAAATCCACAAGAACCTCCATTGTTCTGCAGCATTGATGGGGCTCCAGGCCTGAGACATGTAGATCAGGCCACTGCAGTTATTGCCATCTCAGAGTTTGCTGATAACACCTGTCATACTCACTTGACACACCTTAATATCAAATTGAAAAACAACAGGGTGATAGATGGAATGCTTGAATTAATCTCACCCACAGGCAAACTTTCAGGCCACATCACAATCCATCATTTTTCGCCCATCATATCACCTCAGTTTGGACCTCATCCAACTCAATCTTGACCCTGCTCCTCCTGGGAATAGTTCAACTTGAACTGCCAGACAACCTCCTCCCCAAACCAGAATACTAGCAACTTAGGACTGGTTTCACCCTACTAACGGCACTTCAGCCAGTATAGCCTTGTTCCAGTGGCACAGTAAGCCTGGGTCCCACTTCTGGGCAAACCCACCAAACTTAGGGCAGCAAATACAAAAAACAAGGTGAATTAATCGGAGCGACTGGCAATCCCTTTGGGCCACATCACAATTTATATATTTTCACCCACCAGACCCCAACAGTTTGGACCCAGCCATATGCAAATCACTCTTGACCCTGCTCCTCATGGAAACAGTCCAGCCCCAATTGCCAGGTTAGGAACTTCCTGCAATGGTACACAAACAACCTAGGACCGGTTTTGCTCTAGTTAGGGCTCTTCAGCCAGGTATTGCTTGGTTACAGTGGCGCAGTGAGCCTAGGGAGCCACGTCTGGGGATACCTGGCGCACTTAGGGCATCAAATACAAAATCAGCAAGCTGATGTACAGAATGGTCCCCCCTGAACCTAAACACAAGCAATCCAGAGCCAAAACCAGTCTTGGGTTGTTAGTGTTCCAGTTCAGGGAGGACCTGTTTTGAGAGTTCGGGCTGGACTTTTTGGAGCAGGCTCAAGACTGATTTGCATATAGCTGGTTCCAAACTGAGGTGGTCTGGTGTGCAAAATAACAGTGGATTAGGATGCAGCCCTAGTGATTACCATTAGCTGAGAATATCTCAAGCATTCCTTCCATCACTGTTTTGTATACTTATTTTGTTGCCCTAAGTGGGATTGGTATGCCCAGATATGGGTCCGAGGCACATTGCCTCTCTGGAACTAAGCTGTACCCAGCTAATGAGCACGTAACTAGGGCCAGTCATGGGTTGAACCTGGCTTGGCAGTTCAGGCTGGACTGTTGCTATTAGAGCAGGGTCAAGACTGATAGGCATATAGCTGGGCCAAAACTGAGGTGGCATAGTCTGCAAAATAATGATGGATTGGGATGCGATCCTAGTGATTACCAGTGGTTGAAATTAATTAAAGCATTCCACCCATCACTGTTATGTATATCAGTATTAAATTAGGCTAAAATACTGCAGCTTCATTCTGAAGGTAGGCTGTGGTGGGGAGGTTGATTCCACCACCAGATCAGTGAATTTCATCATTGCATTGATATTTTAATTGTGGAATGTCGGCCGTCCACCAAGTTTTTAATGGAGTTACTGTTCCCTTTAATGGGATTTGAGTGATTGCTCATCCACGTTTCTGATGTGAAGAGAAAATCTCAGTACCAGTTAGTCTCATGTATGCATCACAGCTTTTCAAACATTTGTTTTCTATATACATGGCATAACTGACCGTAGCGGGCATCGGGTGTTTCCCCGGGAGGCTGGATGTGTGGGGGCCGGTTTTGCAATGGTGCTGCAATATCTGCCCTTAGTAACAAAATCAACAATCTAGCGTAATCCGCTCAGTCTCATTGCCAGCCTCTGTGCACCAGCTGGTCTGACAATATTGCCAGGGCTGCTTTGGGTTCCCAGTCCGGCCCTGTCTACATAATATAGTCCGTATCCCTTTTAAAATAGGCCCTTTCTCCTTGAGCATTGTTAACAGGGTTATTGATTATAGGTGTTTGTTTAAGCAAAGATGCAAAAGAAAATAGAGAGTATCATTTGTCAAGGAAGACTTGGGTCATTATAAGGGTGTAGATAAATGAGGAATGAAGAGTATTAGCGAAAAATCTCCTTAATTCAGAAAATGAAACAAGTTACTTACCTGTAACTACAGTTATCCAGTATTGGTATCTTTCATAAGGAGTGGGGGCCAAGTAATCATCCCATTCCTCGGTAGGATGTTGTGGAGTGGAAATTTCTCCTTCTTCTTGTTCCTCTTCCCCTGAAGTGGAACCTTCATCTCTGGGGGGTGCAGCTAACACCGAGTGGGATGTCAATCTTGGAGTAGCTGGCGGAGGAGGAACATTAACTGGTGTCACCGGAGAGACTGGCGCTGGTGGTTGATCTTCCGCTGCCAGTGGGAACCTTCTCCTATAATCCCAAAGCATGGATTGTAAATCCTGGATTAAGGAGGAAGGCATTTGTACAGTATCTCTGTGTTGAGGTTCTCGTGTTTCGTAATATTGTTCCTGATGAGAGTAGTATGGTTGGTATTGTTCATACTCATCCTCTTCATCCTCATCTTGGTACTTGACATGGAGCTGCGAGGGGCTATGTGCAACTCCGAATGGACCTTCGTCAGATTCCTCCCAGTCAAGAAGATGACTGGGTACTAAAGCCGACACCTTGTTTGGAGATGTGTCAGTTGGATAAATGTCCGGTGCAGGTAGAGATCTGAGCCTGACCATGGCTCAGAGATCTGGAGACCTGGAAGAGGCAGGAGTGGCCTCAATCTGTCTACTAGGCACCAGTGCTGTCGATGGCGTGAAAGTTGATGCAGCCGTGGATGGTACAGATGGTTTAGCCGACGGTGGTGTCCTCGACGGTAGTGTCTTCGTCGAGGATGACTTCTTTGACGTTGTCTCCGTCGATGGCGAAACCGCCGATGACAATGGCGTCGCTGACGTTATAGTCGACGGGGCAGTCGTCGACGGTGTTGCAACCGACGATGTTTTTACTATACTCGTCAACGGAGTTTTGAGAGAGGGAATAGGATCCCTTACGGTCGATGTTAAGGTAGTCGACGCTGACGACGGTCTCGTCGACGATGTAGTGGAGGCGGTAGTTGGTACCGTCGTCGTCGTCACGGTCGTCGACGGTGTTGTCGTCGATCTGATTTTTAGAGTCATTTTTCCAGAAGTAGAAGGCTCTGAGGAAGGAGATAGACGGTAGGACTCCTTCTTTTGAAGAGGAGAGGAAGGCTCAGAGGAGACTGAAGTCTGTAAGCCCTTCCCATGATGTGATTTCTGCCTCTTCCTGGATTTTTCTGTGTGGCCCAGGTCCTCAGATCTGGACTTTTTGTGTGGCCTCTCTGACCCACTCTCCTCACCTGAAGTACAGGATTTGGCCTGTAACCATGTCAGGAGCCTGCCCTCACAGTCTGTGAGGGTCTTTGTGGAGAAGGTGCGACATATTTTGCAGTCCTTAACCTGGTGTTGTGGGTAGAGACAATACAAAGAGTCTTTATGTGGGTCATCCCCATGGAGCCTTTTCTTTCCACAGGTCTTGCAAGGGCGGAAAAGGCCTTTCCTAGAAGAATCCGACATATTTTCAACTGTTTTGAGAGAAAAAGTTCTGAAGTAGAAGAAAAACTGAGCAGAGCTCAGGGAGACTCCCTTCACACGACGTGTGGTAGAAAATCTGAGGAAGGGAGCTTCTCTGGAGAAGGTTCTAGAGGGTGCTGGTGCCTGATTGGACAGCAGGCAGGTTTGGGTCCTTTCACAAAAGGACATGGATAGGCTATGTGAGCAATTGCTGGCTCCATTATAGCCCATGGCAAAAAAGTTTTATTTATTATTTATTGCTATTTTATGTACTGTGGGACTCCCACTTCGACGACGAGGATGATTCAAGCATGTGAATTTATGAAAGATCCAATACTGGATAAAGTACACTTACTCCTTCCAAGAATTTCTTGTCTCTATGTTGAGATCCACAATTGCATTTAGGAGAGTTTATGTTGGCTCAGTTGACTAAAGTAAGATAAATGCCCACAAAGTTATTTTTGTTTTTGTAACGTGTGCTTCTTTTACAATTTGAAACCAGAGATCGCAAGCATGTTATATGAACATTTGTAATAATATGATGTGCATGGATATTGAAGACACATTAAGGAAAAAGCTAAACCAGTGAAGTTGACTGATAGGAATATCACCTCATTGTGGTTTAAAACTCATATCTGACATGCTTTTGATTATCTGTTGATAGGCGCTTAACACAGAGGAATGGTCTGAGGGAGCACCAACTGAAGCAGAAAAGGATTTCTGGGAAATTGCATCTCTAGAATGCTATAACCATCTTACTGAGTGGAAGTCGCTAGAGCACTGTTCAACTGTTAGCATTGACAGTGCACAGCCACCAGATCTGAGCAAAATGTGGGCTGAACCCTTTTATCAGGTTTGTTTAACTCTTAATGTACTTTAGCACTAGTTTAATGTTAATGTGTTAGTATTTGCATGATATGTATTATGTACATTATGTAACACTGGTGCAAATGAGTGCTTCACAGTGTGATAGGCAATTTAAACCAGTGGTCCCCAGTTCAAGTGAATATCGTGGTCTAAAAATTGGTTAACTCCTGTGCAGCTCTCTGAAGCTAACTTTCTTAATCATACTTCCAAATGCAGGTTCCTCACCTGTTGAATATCCCCATGATATACATGTAAACTTTTACGTAGCTCTAGGGGATGCTTGGTCTAAATTGGTGCCAGAAGTGATGCTAGAGTAATGTCACTGAAGCCATATAGCGCCCACCTCTGTGCACTGTAATTTCTCTTTTTTCCCTACCCCCTTGCAGATTTTTCTCCTTAACATGTAGTGCAGTGCTAGGGAAACGTCACTGCTGTAAAAATAAGGTTTTAAACACTGTTGCACTTGCATCAAACAGCTGTCCATTTTATGAGGTCGTACTTGGGATTGTACCACAAGTGAAGATTGTGCCAGCAATGCAGCCATTTGTACCCCAAGACCTTCGAAGGGCCCAGGGCCCAAGGCCCAAGGCCACACTTTCTGTGGCTCATTCGATGTTGCGCTTCTCACCATCTTTGAAGTCTTCCAAAGAAAAGAGAATGAAGCAAAACAATGAATCCCCTCGATTCCAGTTCAATTCCAGAGGCAAGTTGCCTTGATATACCCACTTACTGAAGAGTCCCACTTGGAGCAGGAGCTCATATACATCGCTCTGTTTGAGAAGCTTTCTCCAGAAGTACTGTGTAGGAAAGTACCATCTTGCCTGGCATGTTACCCCCATTTTTACATGTATGTAAGTTTGTTTTTACCTGTCTCACTGGGATCCTGCTAGCCAGGACCCCAGTGCTCATAGTTTGTGGCCTGAATGTGTGTACCTGTGTAGTGACTAACTGTGTCACTGAGGCTCTGCTAACCAGAACCTCAGTGCTTATGCTCTCTTTGCCTTTAAAAGTGTCACTATAGGCTAGTGACCATTCTCACCAATTCTGATTGGCACACTGGAACACCCTTATAATTCCCTAGTATATGGTACCTAGGTACCCAGGGTATTGGGGTTCCAGGAGATCCCTATGGGCTGCAGCATTTCTTTTGCCACCCATAGGGAGCTCAGACAAATCTTACACAGGACTGCCACTGCAGCCTGAGTGAAATAACGCACACGTTATTCCACAGCCATTTTACACTGCACTCAAGTAATCTATAAGTCACCTATATGTCTAACCTTCACTCAGTGAAGGTTAGGTACAAAGTTACTAAGAGTGAGGGCACCCTGGCACTAGCCAAGGTGCCCCCACTTAGTTCAGGGCAATTTCCCCAGACTTTGTGAGTGCTGGGACACCATTACACGCGTGCACTACATATAGGTCAATACCTATATTGTAGCTTCACAATGGTAAATCCGAATATGACCATGTAACATGTCTAAGATCATGGAATTGTCCCCCTCATGCCAAATCTGGTATTGGGGTGCCAATCCCATGCATCCCCAGGGCTCCACTATGGACCCCGGGTACTGCCAAACCACCTCTCTGGGGTTTTCTCTGCAGCTACCACTGCTGCCACCCCACAGACAGGGTTCTGCCCTCCTGGGGTCTGGGCAGCCCAGTCCCAGGAAGGCAGAACAAAGGATTTCCTCTGAGAGAGGGTGTTACACCCTCTCCCTTTAGAAATAGGTGTTAAAGGCTGGGAGGAGTAGCCTCTCCCAGCCTCTGTAAATGCTTTAAAGGGCATAGATTGCGCCCTCCTTGCATAAACCAGTCTACACTGGTTCAGGTAACCCCCAGTCCCTGCTCTGGCGCGAAACTGGACAAAGGAAAGAGGAATGACCACTCACCTGTCCATCACCACCCCAGGGGTGGTACCCAGAGCTCCTCCAGTGTGTCCCAGACCTCTGCCATCTTGAATCCAGAGGTGTGTGGGCACAATGGACACCTCTGGGTTACCAGTGCCCGCAGGTGACGTCAGAGACCCCTCCTGATAGGTGCTTACCTCTCTAGGTGGCCAATCCTCCTCTGAGGGCTATTTAGGGTCTCTCTTGTGGGCTTTTCCTCAGATAACGACGTGCAAGAATTCACCAGAGTTCCTCTGCATCTCCCTCTTCAACTTCTGCCAAGGATCGACTGCTGACTGCTCCAGGACGCCTGTAAAACTGCAACAAAGTAGCAAGAAGACTACCAGCAACATTGTAGTGCCTAATCCTGCCGGCTTTCTCAACTGTTTCCTGGTGGTGCATGCTCGGGGGGCTGTCTGCCTTCACCCTGCACTGGAAGCCAAGAAGAAATCTCCTGTGGATCGCAGAATCTTCCCCCTGCTCCAGCAGGCACCAAAACTTCAGCGCCACCGGTACTCTGGGACCCCTCTCATCCTGACGAGCGTGGCCCCTGGAACACAGGTGGTGGACCCAAGTGACCCAGACTGTCCAGTGGTCCAACTGTCCAAATTTGGAGGAGGTAAGTCCTTGCCTCCCCTCTCCAGACAGTAATCCTGTGTACTGCGTGAACTGCAGCTGCTAGGGCTTCTGTGCACGTTTGCAAGGAATCCTAGCCCAGGTCCCCAGCACTCCGTCCTGCAGTGCTCAACTCGCTGAGTTGACCACCGGCTTTGTGGGACCCTCTTTTGTAGTGTTAAGACGACCGCTGTGCTCAGTTTTCTTGAACCCGTGTTCAAGTACTTCTGTGGGTGCTACCTTCTTGTGCGTGGGCTCTCTGTGTTGCTGAGGGCCCCCTCTGTCTCCTCTTCCAAGTGGCGACCTCCTGGTCCTTCCTGGGCCCCGGGCATGACCCTTTTTCTTCAACCACGACCTTTGCAGCTAGCAAGGCTTGTTTGCGGTCTTTCTCCAAAGAAACAGCTCTGCATCCTCCAGCACTCCGTGGGACATCATCTGCACAAAGAAGTTCCTGGCACCTTTCATTGTGGCAGAATCTTCAGCTTCTCCCATCCAGAGGCAGCCATTTTGTACCTTCATCCGGGGTTTAGTTGGTCCCCCCACCCCCTCCTCCCCCTCCCCTCCCCCCTCCGGACACTTACGTGACTCTTGGACTTGGTCCCCTTCCTTTACAGGTCCTCAGGTCCAGGAATCTGTATTCAGTGCTTTGCAGTCTGTAGTGGTCTTTGCAGAATCTCCTATCACAACTTTAGTGAGTTTCTGGGGAAGTAGGGTCACTTTACGCCTACTTTTCAGGGTCTTGGGGTAGGGTATCTTGGACACCCTTATTGTTTTCTTACACTCCCAGCGACCCTTTACACACTACACTAGGCCAGGGGTCCCTAAGTGGTTCGCATTCCACTTTCGTAGTATATGGTTTCTGTTGTTCATAGGCCTATTGCATCCTATTGTATTCTAAAGTGTTTGCACTACTTTTCTAACTGTTTACTTACCTGATTTTGGTTTGTATGTATATTTTGTGCATTTTACTTACCTCCTAAGGGAGTATATCCTCTGAGATATTTTTGGCACATTGTCACTAAAATAAAGTACCTTTATTTTTGGTAACTGAGTATTGTGTTTCTTGTGCTATAGTGCTATATGATATAAGTGGTATAGTAGGAGCTTTACTTGTCTCCTCGTTCAGCCTAAGCTGCTCTGCTATAGCTACCTCTATCAGCCTAAGCTGCTAGAACACTACTAATCTTCTAGTAAGGGATAACTGGACGTGGCACAAGGTGTAAGTACCATCAGGTACCCACTATAAGCTGGACCATCCTCCTACATACAGGCTTCTCTGGTGTCTTCATTGGGCCGCCTCCAGTCCCCTTGCCCCCTGTGCCGGGAACCATTCCAATTTACTTTGAGTGTCCAGTGCTTTTCAGACAGGCTTTGGTCCCCTCTGGGGCACCTTGGGGCCCCTGGGTCTTTTAAGGGCTTTCTGTGGATTTTAGTTGGCTGGTCTGCCCTATGCACCACAGGACCCATAGGATTCCCCTTAATGGACACCTCTGATGCTGGACAGCTTCATCCTGACTTTGAGTTCTTCGGCAGTACAGTATCTACCAGATCCATTGTCAGTGCCTGTCCCAGCAGTGATTACGGAGCCGCTGCTGGGTCACCTCAGGCAGCATCAACACTGACCCCAACCTTTCCAAAGGACCCTTCTGTATCTAAAGCAGTTCACCAGGTCCATGGGGGAGGCGTAAAGACTAATACAGGAGACCAGACCTGAGGAGCTATCTCAACCTGAGCCACCGCCCCTCCCTTCTTCAGACATTACCAGTTATCTCACTCTCCTGGACATGTTGCCATAGACAGAAGTGGAATGTCCACCAGGCCCTACCCCTCCTGAACTGACATAATTCTGTGCGGTGCTTAAAAAGACAGCAGAAATCCTGGATCTTTCCTTACTCACAGTGGAGGCCAAAGCTAGCATTTTAACAGGTTCTCCAACTACCTTCCTCTACATCAACACTTTTGTTACCATTTAATGAAGTACTGCTTGAACCCATTAGCTCAACATGCTATAAACCCACCTTGGGCCACCATTTAATAGGCACATTGCTAGGAGATACAGGCCTGCACCAGGGGACCCTGCGTCCCTAGCTAATCAGCTCTCATCAGAAAGCCTGATGGCAAAGGCTTCATCTTGCAGAAATCAATTTTGAGGTTTATTCTCCATGGTCCCCACAGCTAGGGCATTGAAAAAACTGGTTGCAGTATGGCAAAAAAGCATTTTCTTCCATTATGAAAATATTACCAATATGACCCTTCAGTCTATGAATGCAACCTGTCTTTTTCTAGGTATTCACATGCCTTTTAAGAGATGGGGAATTCGATGGTCCCAAGTTTCACAGTAACCTCAGTGAGCCTTTTTGAAGGGTGGAGAGGGCTAAACAGGATGCGTCATATCAGATTTTTAAGGTACTGGACACAGTGTATTTTGTAGCCAGTACAGTGGAATCCTTAGTAGTCCTGAGGAGGCATGCCTCTCTTCCATCCAGTGGATTCTCTTGGGATATGCAGGCGAACATTATGGATTTGCCATTCAATGGGACCTGTAGCATTGGAGAGAATGTTGATTTGGACTTCAAGAGATTCAAGACGGGTGGGCTATGGCCCGCTCCCTTGGCCACCAGTCTCCTGCATATGGGGCAAGAGGCAGTTCTTCAAGTTTCAGAGATTCTTGAAGGACCTTTACTTTTGGTATTGCCAGAGTTTCCAGTCAATTCAACAGCCCAACCAACTGCAGCGACAATCCAGAGGAAAAGGCTCCAGGCTCAGCAGTCCTCCTCACCACCTGGAAAGCTTTTGTAGCTCACCCTTGAAGGAGAATGTGTGGCCTGTTGGAGGACCACTATCCTCCTTTCAACAGATCTGGAGGGTCATAATATCACACCATTGGGTTTTAATAATTATAGGAAGGGGATATACCATAGCACTTTCAGCAGACTACTCCTCCACACATACTTCCCTGGCTGTTCACTCAGAGAAGTACCTGTGTATTCTGAATCAGAAGGTGGCAGCCCTGCTGCAGACGGGAGCAGGGGAGTTGCCCCAGAGCAGGATAGTGAGGTGCTATCATGGGTACTTTCTTGGTCCCATAAAGGACAATGGTCTTCATATGATCGTAGATCTCAGGCTTTTGAACTTTTATCTTCATAAAACGTTGTAGGATGTTGTATGTTGACTTACAGGATGCTTATTGCCACATATTTATTCCTTAGTTGCAGAGGGGGTACCTCCATTTCTTCGCTGGCCACTACTAGTTTGCAGTCCTGTTTGGATTAACATCAACACTTCCAGTCTTCACCAAGGTGACAGTGGTGGTTATGACCAATCTCTGAAGGATGAAGATATCTGTATTCAAGTACCTAGATGACTGGTTACTCCAGGCAACACATTGCAAATAGTGTTGCCATCTGCAGACAAAAGCATCCTGCTTTCAAATTGTGTTTTTCCACCAATGTGTTGAAGTCTCACTTGTAGCCTTTTCAAAGCCTCCTGTTCAAAAGGGCAGTACTGAACACAACATCCGTTGAGCTGTCCTTTTTCTCGCAGAGGATCCAGACCATTTGCAATAGTATTCTTATGTTTCGGGAGGGAACTCTGTTTCCAGGCCCATTTTTTGCCTGGTAAATTTATTGGCCTTACGCAAAACTTCTGATCATATACACACAATGGCACATGAGGGCTCTCCATTGGTGCCTTCGGTGGTTATGGTTACAGCATGCAGAAGTTCTGTCTGACACATTTACAATTTACCAGGACTCTTTGACCTCATCTGGTGGTCGGTGGAGGATCACCTGTCTCAAGGGATGTCTTTTCATGCTTCTCATGGGACTATTCTGGAGTTGACAGATATGTTGCTTGGTGTTCTGCACAAAATAAAGACCAATTGAAAGTGCACTTGTCCAAGGTCCTCAGTTTTACTATTTCATTGGTCCAGCAAGCCTCTGCCCAGGGCATAGTCAAAGGATTCATTGCCGCCTTTTCTGCATTTATCTTCTTTCCTCATAAGCCTTCCCTTTTTTGAGTCTCCAATTACCAATTTCTTCAAGACACTGACACATTAGGGTGGAGGTGTCTGACAACCTCTGTTGTTATGCCTTAGTAGAATTTAAATCTGGTCTTGACCTTATTCTGATAGGTTCTTCTTTGGGCTCCTTCACAGCTGCCAGTTAGGACTGTGGCTGTTATCTCAGCCTTGTGCGTCTGTGAGCTGCAAGCATTGACAGGCCTTTTGTCTTTCACATTCTGAAGCAGCTTATCTACCAAATCTGTTGTCTCCTTTCCATCTGGAACAATCTGTTATACTTCCTACCTTGTAGAATTCACTTCTCCACACTAATGAACAAAACAGATTACACAGGATGCATCCCAGACGAGCAGTCATATGTATTTCCTACTAAACCTTACTTAGAAAAAGAATCCAAGCGTGAGCATTTCTCATCATCCATCTGTACAGGAAGTGACATCACTACATTTCCTGTCATTCATCTGCATAGGAATTAGTGACAGTGGTTTCCTGCTAAAACCATCTTTAAAAAAAAGGATCCAGGCAAGAGGACTTCATTCATCATCCATTGCACACCGCTCCATGAGCTTTTCCCCACGCCCCAGAAATACATAATGGTGGCTGCAGTGCGGTCGCACAGTGGATGTGTGCTGTGGGCAGGCAGCTAGTGCACCAAAGGCAAGCCTCGCTGTGCGTGAACCACACCCAGTGCCAGGAGCCCTGGTCCTCCCCTTCCCCACCACAACCCTGCTGCACTTTTCTATGCTCTTAAGCCCACCTGCTGCGTGCAGCAGTGCTGTCACACTGCACAAAATAGTAGCATTCACATGTGCCTCATAGAAGTTCTCATGCACTGTTTCACACCCACTCCCACTCGCTCACACAAACCAACCATCCTTTTCACACAGATCAACTACCACCCACACAACATGCACATATGCATGCATGCCCCTCCAAACATACCACAGTGATATGGGACCTACTGCACAACCACACTCCAGGCCTGCTGCTCTTCCTGAGGGAAACATAGCTAAACCAAACCTCTGCATGGGACACCACTACAGCCATCCCCTCCGGTTGCAAGATCACTCAGCAAGACTGTCAGCACAAGCCCGGAGGCGGAGTCACAATCAGCTGCACCACCTACATGGACATCCCCATCAGAAACACATTCAAGATATGGATTTCAGTCAACTTCTCCCTGGGCGAAACACTTGAATATAGATCACATGGGCCTTCACCTACCAACATACCAGACTTCATCAAAGCCCTGATCCTTAACACCTCAGAGACTTCCTCCTCGTCTGAGGCTTTCACTTAGAATACTGCATAAACCCAAACTCTATACCCTTCCCGAAAACCTTGGAAACCTCGGCCTTGCCCTGCATGTTACCGAACGCACTCACACTGCCAGATACCTATTGGACCTGATTTTCTCCTCGATTAGCAACATCGCAGTTGGCAAGCCAGCATCTATGACTTGGACAGACCATGCCCTCATCAATATCAACATGCCCATCCCACACCATCAGAGACCTATCTGTCGCAGCTGGAAAAGCATCACAGAAGAAAACTGGGTTTCCGCCTTTTTTGCTCCCTTGCCCAAACACACCTGCAGCTTGCCTTCAAGAACCTCAACAACAGGATCACTGCATGCAACAACACCCTAGCTCACCTCAAGCACAATCCAACGGAAAGAGTCAGACCACAGGCTAGCTAGTACTCAAAGGGGGACACCACAGATAACGTCTCAAAATCCGCCCTAAGATACTACCACCAGCAGATACTGAAAACCAAGCACATAACTCTTGCAGACTGGATCGATACCAACAAAAACAGCAGCGAGGAAATCTTGGTCATCATCAAAGATTTAACCTCCAGCAACATCACCCTCTCGTAAGACCTTTGCAACGAGCCAACTGAATTCTTCTGTAAGAAAATCACCTCACGTGACACCTTTGACCCTCAAAGGGACCCAGTCATTGTTGAAACTCAACATCCCACCACAACTGAAGAAGACAACCCTGACCTCATTGCACACCATCACTACAGTCAGAACTGCTGCTGCCATGGGGCCCCCAACTGGATGGTCATCCTTGCCCCACTATGCCTTAAACAAATGACTCCTACCAACCAGCTAAGTTCCAACACTCATCCTCAAATCCTCCATCTACTTGGCCACATGCCTGGACACCTGGAAACATGCCACCATCACAGCCCTGATGATCAAACCATCGGCTGACCCCACCATGCTTTCCAACTACAAATCTATCTCCCTCCAGCCATATCCAGGCAAGGACTTAGAGAAACTAATCATCAAATGCCTCATTAACCACCTCAGCAAGCACCAGCTCCTTGATGCCACACAGTCAGGCCCAACCACAGTACAGAAACGGCACTCATCGCCACCACAGATGACATCCACATGATCCTTGCCAGAGGGGACTCAGCAGCCATCGTTCTCCTGGACCTCTCTGCCGCTTTTGAAACAGTCTCCCACCCCATCCTCACTAGGCTCATGCATAAGACTGGCATCCAAGGATGCGATCTCTGCTGGATCGTCTCTTTCTTAACGGGTCAAACACAATCTGTCAGCCTGGCACCTTTCTCCTTGGAAGCCCGCAAACTCATCTGTAGGCCCCACTCTCTTCAATGCATTAATTACTTTTGCCTATGTCATCCACGCACACAGCATCAACATCCTCTCCAACACGAACGGCACACATCTCATACTCTTCCCCCTTGGACAAGACCTCCAACACAAGAAACTTGTTCACTGCCTGCATGATCGAAGTCACTAAGTGGATGAAAGCCAGCTATCTCAAGCTCAACACTGAAAAGACAGAAGTAGTGATCTTCTTCAAGAACACCTCACCTTGGGAGCCTAAGTAGTGGCCGGCCGAACTCAGACCCACATCCAGATCACCAAGCAACTCACCAACTGGAAGATCACAAACCATCCAGAACTCCGCAGCCAAACTCATCCTCAACCTCTCCAACAGAACTCGCACCACTCCTCCGGGTGCTCCACAGGCTCTTGCTGCTCATATGTGCTAATTTCTGTCCCCTCACTCACACATTCAAGGAACAACACACCTTGGGCCCCGCCTGCCTCAACAGTTGCATCTCCTTTCACCAACCACCCAGACCCCTCTGCTTTGCAGGACTTCTTGCAGAAATCACACACAATACACTGAACCGTATCAGGATGTCAGGCGGTCTCTTGCACCACTTCTAAAACATGAAACGGCCTCCCTTTCCACATCATAATCTCCTCTATTTGAGTTCTGCAAGAAGATGAAAACCTCTCTTTTCAACCAACCAACCTAACTTAGGAAGGACTAGACACCCTCACCTGCTAAGGGCCGGGATAGCCTTGTGGATGATACTGAGCTTTACAAATACACATAACATACAAACCACACTAAGGAGATTAGGTCTGAGAACCAGGTGTGTAGGTATCAAGAAAAGCGAGGGCTTTCAGATTTGAATTTACCTCACTGGATAGTAATCTGTATAACCATGTATACACGTGCTGTGTCCTTGCCAAAATAGAACTGCCAGAGAACATCCATGCTCACTCCACCATACCAAAGTCTTGTACATAGGTGCCCCCTAGGTTTGTTTTGATGGCTGAGGTTAGTTGTGTCGCAACATGGACTTTCCTTCTCATCTTTGCTAAGCATTATTGCTTGAATTCAGAGGTGAGAAGGGAAGACCATTTACACACATATGAGCTCTAGGATTTGCTTGTTTAACCACACATTCAGACTAACTAGCTGTGAGGGGGACTACATCTGAATGTATTGAACAGGCAAGGGATCTGCAGGTGAAAGTATCCATCAGATAAAAAAGTTATTTTCTTTTGATAAGTCTTTCTAGCCGATATCCTATCTACCTTCAGATTTGTCACAGATGCCACTCGCCTCACATTCTGAAGGGTGGTTAGAGCTCATCAATAGTAAGGTTCCAGTTGAGTTTTTTGCACTGCTTAAAATTGTTGGGATTTTCTTGTATCTACCTGTAAAGACACAGAAAAAATGGATTGGGAACTGACATCTGTGCACCTAGGCAGATGTTACATAGCTCCAGTGACAACACCCTGGTATTGTTTCTGCTACTGAGATGATGCTAGCACCTCCTACTGGCACGGATAAGCAATGGAAAAGTTTCTGGATCCAGTCTGCCTGTGGACTTTAAACATTTCAGGAATCTGCAGGTTAATAGTATATCCACCCAAAAAAGATTGTTAACCTTTTCTTCTGGCCATTATGTTCGAACCAATTGTGTGCATTTGAGATTACTTCCTAAGAAAACAGTAGCTCGGCACAGAATCTATTAATGTGAATGTGAGAACTCATCTCTTCTCTAGTGCTGTCAACCTGATTGCTCACTTTTCAGAAACAACAAAACCTTTGGAACCAGATATAATTTAAGGGAAGAGGCTTATTTTCAGTCCCTTGCTAAGCCCTGGGTGGTCAATGATTTCTCTTGACAGCAACTGCAGATGCTTTCAAATGCTTGCTCTTAGGACCAAGAATGTCCAGATTATTTACCAGTAATTTTCATTATGCCCCCTTTTTTTATTTTATTTTTTTATTATTTGTTATTAAGAGTCCATACCGTGATAGGATTATCCTTCCATAGTGACACAGGTAAAGTACATTAGTAAATTAACACCTAGCTGGCCACATATTATTCAGTACTCAATGCTGCTCTGTACAAAACTGTATCAACTACAATTGCAGAGTAGACTTGCATCTGTAGATCAGAATTACAACACTGGAATGTTGGGTGCTCCATTGAAGACAATGGAGTGCTCTGGGCTTCTAATGGCTGGTAAAAGCATGAAGCGCCAACATTCTAATGTTTGTCTCACAGTACCTGCTGTGAACAAAGGCTTCATGGAGCCCAAGGGGATTTCAGTCCCCTTGGGCTCTGTGTTTTATTTATTAGAACATTCTGTCCTACAGTTGCGGAATGTTCTAATAGCCTTACAGTCCACCTTTGGTGGGCTGTACCGGCCATTAAAGGCCTGCTCCCTTGTTACAGGCCCTCGCCTTCCGCTCAGGCCTTTAATGCTGGAGCGGGCTTTTAATGGACGGTACACCCTGCTATGGCGGGTTTTAAGGCTCAAATGTATTTTTCTTTTGAAGAATCTTTAAACTACCTCAAAAAGATACTTATTTTCTCTAGTACAAGAAAGAAATCTGATAGAGACTTCTGTTGCAGATTCCTTATCTTTGAATTTCCCCGAGGTGTCAGACTGGATCAGGAGAATTTTCTTGAGCAGTACCCCTACTCGCCGTTTGGTGGTGTTGATCGGCTCCGCATCGTCCGCACTGGATTTGACATTGCGGTCCCTACATAGGTTCAGGCCTTTTCTGTCCATGCCAACCAGTGCTGATCAAAAGAAAGCTTACCCCTCAGTCAACTTTTTACTGACTTTTTTCAACTTTATTGGGTAAGTCAAGACACAAAAAGAAATCTAAAAAGTCAAAGCGTTCCCGGACTTCTCATCTTCCATCCGCCGATGAGGCATTGGAGCATCGACGTTCTAGGCCTTGCTCTGTGGATCCTGTGCGCAGGCTGACTCCACATCGACCCGAGTTTCCGGGAGCCGAGAGACCCCTGCTCCACTTAGAGTTTTATGAGGCCATGTACCCCATTTTTGGGTAGTCCAACACCGCTGGAGCATCTTTGGTCACCATGGAGTAGGAAGGGCCCCCTTTGGGGTTTGCACCAGTGGTTTCAGTGCTGAGGGGCACCCATGGATCCAGTCCTGGATTCAGACTGATGTCTGTCATACCATTCTGAACTTCCCCAGTGCCGGCCCTGATGCTCCTGGCGCTGCCCGCACCCACAGGCGGTGCCACCCCCAATTTTATCCCTGTCTCTGACCTGACCCTGAATGGGCTTCATATGACACAGAGACTGGCAGGAGACTTGCCTCCTTTGTCGGATCCGGAGCCCCTTTCTTATGGACTACGCTACGGTGAAGAAAGGGAGGTATGGCTGGACCCTTTAGAATACCAGCTTCTGGATCCTATGGAGGGGCGTACAGACTTGGGTGAAGCCAGCAAACTGGACACTTCTCCAAATATTGGCATGCTTTCTCCCCCTTTCGTGGCTGCAAAGGAGGGAGCTTCCCATTCTGTGGTGATGAGAAGAGCAGCTGAGGTCCTGGACCTTGAGTTGCCTTCGGTGGCTGTCAGGGCTCACCTTCTAACAGAGGTGTTTCAACGTGGAACTTCCTCCTCCGAGCCCATGCTGCCGTTTAATGAGAACCTCACGGATGTCCTACAGCATACCTGGTCCAAACCCAGCACAGGGGCTCGTGGGAACAGAACAACTGCCCGCCATCGCCCCCCCCCCAGGGGACAGAAGTTTTCTGACACAGCACCACACCCCTGAGAGCTTCTCTATCCAATGTAGGAAGCTGGCACTCCATATAGTGCACTAAAATGAAGTACACTGTCAGTGGATCCCCAATCGGTAATGCAGAGGCAAAAGTAGATAGGACTAATGCTCTATTTGTGGTAGTGTGGGCGAGCAGTTATGCTTATCAGAGGGTAGTGCTAAGCATTTTTTGTACTCACAGAGGCAATAAACGAGACACACAAAGAAAATTCTGAGGCCAATTTAGAAAATTAACAGTTCTTTTTCTATATGTTTAAAATGCAAGAAGTTCGTAATCAGGTAAGTAGGCTTTTAAGCATAAATACTGTGCAATTTCAAAAATAGACACAGTGCATTTTCAGAATTCCCTCAGTGTTATCCTATGGAGTATTACAATGTTTAGCAAACACTGGGTTAGCAACAATTTACAAAGCCTATCTTGGGGAGTTAAGTTAAGTAATGGCCATTGATCAGAACCTCACCAACGGGTCACCCCGGGTGGCATTGGGGTAGTTAGGCATTGGGTGCCCAATGGTTTCCTAAAGGATTTTGGTCCTCGTGAAGACAAGCTGCAGACTCTGGCTGGGCAGCCAGTCAGGGACAACAAGCAGGTAGGTAGTAGACTTGGGGTGCTCGGGACGTAGGTGCACCTTTGGTCCTCTTCTCCTGTGCCCAGGAACGACGGATGCAGGGGTGTCTTTAGGTGTCAGGTTTTCACATCCAGGAGCACTCGCTGTCAGGGGATCCTGTATGTTGAGGCTGCAGGCGTCATGGGGGAGACTGGTGGGGGTGGACCGTAGAGAGCTGGGTTCTGGTTTCAGTACCCCCCATTTGATCCCCAAGAGACTTGGCACTTCAGCCCTGTAGCAGTCTGGCCTGGTGTGTGTTGGACACCTATGGTGTTGGCACCTTATACCAGGTCTAGGCAACCGCTATTAGTAAGTGTAACAGTGTCTAGGAAGCCAGGGCTCTCTAGTGGAAGCTGTGGTAAACAGCCAAGACTTATCTAGGAGGAGTGTAAAGCAATTGCAACACCACAGTAGTCACACAGTAATTTATCACATATGAAAGGAACCACACACACTGCTGCACAAATAAAGATAAGTACATACAGAGAGGGTCACTGACGTCACCTGCCTAACCTGACAACTCGGATTCTCTCAGGGACCTCGGCCTCTTGGTTTCAAGGTGGCAGAATCAAGTGGCCACCTGGAAGAGCTCTGGACACCACCCCTGGGGTGGTGATGGGCAGGGGATTGGTCACTCCCCTTTCCTTTGTGTAGTTTTGTGCCAGAGCAGGGACCGGTAGTCCCTGGACTGGTGCAAACCGGATTATGCAAGGAGGGCACCAAATGTGCCCTTCAAAGCAAGCAGGTGGCGTGGGGAGGCTACCCCTCCCCAGCCCTAAAACGCCTATTTCCAAGGGAGAGGAGGCTGCCCCCTCTCCCTCAGGAAATCCTTTGTTCTGCCTTCCCCTGCTTGAGCTGGTCAAGCAGGGGGAAGGCAGAACCCTGTCTAGGAGGCTGCAGCAGCGTGCACTGCTCGCAGACCCTGGAAAATTGGTAGTAGAAATATTGGGGGGGGGGGGGTCCTCAAAGGAGCCACCAGAGTGCATGAAATCAAGTATTGAGGTATGATTCTGACATGTTTGATACCAATAATGCCTAGGTTCGGAGTCTGCATTATGTAGCTGGGCCATACGTAGTGACCTATGGCCTATGGCCAGTACATAGCTAAAGTGGCTTCCCGCACTTACGGAGTCCAGGGAATTTGAACTGGAGTTCGCAGGGGCACCTCTGCTCATGCAGGGTTGCCCACATACTCAGGGATCTGCACCCTTGCCCTTAGGACTGGTAGGGCCTACCACAGGGGTGACACAGTGACGTGGTGTAGTGACAAGCAGTGAAGCGGTGCATGCAGCTGCAAATGGCAGGCATGCAGACACAGCTTCATGGGCTCCCATGGATGGCATAATACATGCTACAGCCCATGGGAGACCCCTGGTGTACCAATGCTCTGGGTACCTGAGTACCATATTCTAGGAACGTACACAGTACACTAGTATGCCACGTGTGGGGTGTAAAGGGTATCCAGACACCCAAAAATTAGAGGAGAGAGCACAATCACTAGGGTCCTGGTTAGCAGGATCCCAATGAAAACAGTCCAAGCACACGGACAACTGGTAAAATGTTGGGGTAACCTAGCCAAAAACAGTGACTTTCCAACAAGCCACCTATAAGTCCCTAGTAAATGGTACCCCCGGTAACTAGGGCATGGGTAATGAAGAGGGCCCCTCAGACCTGCAGCACAACTTGTGTCTCTCTGAGGGACCCAGCACTAACCTTATGCATATAGCCATTGCAGACTGCATGAGAAGGCACCCCCGTAATTGAAAACACAACATGGCACACAAGACTGTATGCCATGTCCCCTAAACACTGCATGAAAATGACTCTGATGCTGCTGGGCCTTATGGCCTCCTTCATTCTGCTAGTGACACATGCCAGATGGCATATGTGGGCTCTGCAGTGGGACTTGAAGTTCCAGTGGGCGCAACATCAGGGGAATCTCTCTGACATGGCCCAGGTCTCGGAGGGGACTGCAAAAGGCCTGCGGTGGTGGCTTCCGAATCCGCATTGGGTCCACGGCAGATCCCTCTCCCTTACCCAGCCAGATCTATCCATAGTGACATATGTGTTGCTTCTGGGTTGGGGTGGCCACATAGGAAAGGCGGAGATCAGAGGCCTCTGGTCTCCAGCGGAGTCTGGGCTCCATATCGATCTTCTGGAGCTCTGGGCAATCAGGCTTGCGTTGAAAGCATTTGTTCCCTTTCTCAAAGGGAAAGTAGTGCAGGTGTTCACGGACAATACTACCGCCATGTGGTACTGCAACAAACAAAGCGGAGTAGGGTCTTGGACCCTTTGTCAGCAGGCACTACGCCTCTGGACATGGCTGGAACATCAGGGCATTACCCTCAGTTCAACATCTGGCGGGTTCTCTCAACGCCAGTGCGGGCGAACCCAGCCATCGATGCACAGCGGATCACGAATGGCGTCCCCATCCGGAGGTGGCGCAAGGTCTCTTTCAGCAATGGGGTCAGCCTTGGTTAGATCTGTTCGCCTCCGCAGAGAACGCACACTGTCAGCTGTTTTGCGTGTTGGAGTTTCCAAGGTGGCACTTGCTTGGAGATGCTTTTTGTCTCCCGGCCCAAGTCATCTTGGTGGTTCCAGACTGGGCACGGTGAGTATGGTATCCAGAGCTATTGAGCATGGCCACCGATCCTCCACTCAGACTGCCTCTTCGGGCGGATCTTCGGTTGCACCAACAGGGGACAGTTCTCCACCCAAACGCGCTAATTCCACCAGAACGACTGCTGCTTCCACAGCGTTAGCACGCAGAGTTCCTGTCCTGGATATCTGCCAGGCAGCTACATGGGCATCCTTGCATACCTTTGCTAAACACTACTGCCTGGACAGTCAGGTCTGTCGGGATGGCTACTTTGGTCGTTCGGTCCAGCAGTACTTTCTAGTATGATCTTTGTTTGCAGCCCACCTCCGAGGATGGCATTGCTTGGGTATCTATTCTAAGGAAAGGAATCTGCAACTAGAAGTCTTTGTCAGATGTACAAGTTACTTACCTTTGGTAACAAAATAGCTGGTAGAGACTTATTCTAGTTGCAGATTCCTTACCGACCCACCCATCCTCCCTGCTTGCAAACTGATTTCTAGGGACAGGGATTCCCCCTTCAAGTTGTTATTTGTGGCGTACCAATCTCAGTGTTCTTAGCAGCTCTGCACTTTGGCATGGAAAGTCGTGAAAAGAAACTGACGTCACTGTGTACTACTTCCTATGTCATCACGGCGACTATGATACCAACGACGCCGTGGATTCGGCCGACGTCACCTACCGACGCACAAGGGTATTGCTCGAAGAAAAAATCTCCGGATCCAGTCTGACGGCTGGGGGAAAATTCTAAGGTAAGGAATCTGCAACTAGAATATGTCTCTACCAGATATTTCGTTGCCGAAGGTAAGTAACTTGTACGTCTGTTGACCCCCCCCCCCACACTCAAGAATAAATCTGAGATCAATTTAGAAAAATGATTCTTTTATATATATTTCAAACCCAAGAACTTTGTAGTCCTATAAGTAAACTCTTAAGCATAAATACTTTGCAATGTTAGAAATAGACAGTGCAATTTTCCGAGTTCTCTCAATGTTATCTCATGAAGGAAAACAATGTTCAGCAAAGACTGGGTTAATAATGACTTACAAAGCCAATCTCAGGGAGTTAAGGTAAGTACTGGCCACGTATCCGAACCAGACCAACAGGTCACACCGAGGAGCATTGGGGTGGCCAGGTGCAGAGGTGTGCAGTAAGGGGTTGGACGCCCAGTGGTTTCCTATGAGAGTTTGGTCCTCATGAAGGCAGCCTGCAGGCTCTGACTAGGAAGTCAGTCTGGGGTAAACAAGTAGATAGACTTGGGGTGCTCGGGAATGCAGGTGCACCTTTGGTCCTCTTCTCCTGTGCCCAGGAGCGACAGATGGAGGAGTGTCTTTAGGCTTTGGGTTTTCACTTCCACGGATGTCGGGGTCCTGTGTGTTGAGGCTGCAGCCGTCATGGGGGAGTCTGGCAGGGGTGGACCCAGGGTGGAGCTGGGGGATAACGTTGGCACCAGTGACTCACCTCAGCTAGGGTCAGGGGTCACGAGTGCAGTGGTTGCTCGAGATATCGGATTTTCTTTATCCACAAGCCTGTGGGCTTGCAGGGGCTGCAGGCATCCCGGGAAGGTCCAAGATTGTTGAGACAACACTGGACTGTCTCTGAGCAGCTGGTGACCTGCGTTGGCACCGTAGGTTGGTCTACGTCGGGTGCTGTGGTCACTTCGGGTGTCGGGTTTCCTAGGTCCTGCAGCTGCAGAGTCTTTTCTTTGGAGTTTTCTTCTTGCAGGGCAATTCCGCTGCACACAGGAGATTCAAGTCTTTATTGAAGGCTGTACGAGTTGGATTATTGTGCAGGATACTTCGAGGTCAGCAGGCAGGCTGGAAGGGCTGGGTCCAGGTCAGCTGTTTCTTCTTTTCCTCTTCTGCAGGTGCAACTCTTCTTTGTCTCGGTCTTCTTAGGTTGTGAAAAATCTGAGTTCTAGGGTTCAGGGATGCTGCCTAAATACTCAATTTAGGGGCGTTACAGGGAGTGCCAGGTGGTAGCCAATCAGCTGACCACTTTTAGGATGACTGCACACTTATGACCACTTCCACTGGGAAGTGGGTATAGGAATGTACCCTTTTTCTGGAGCATGGTTACCCCATTTTCTGGCTGATGTCAGTGTGTTTGACTGTGTTCACTGCGATCCTGCTAACCAGGACCCCAGTGAATACGCACTCTCTCCCAAAAACTCTGTATTTCATCCCACAATTGGCATACTGGTGCCCCCATGTAAGCTTCTAGTACCTAGGGCATTGGGGTTCCAGGGGATCCCTATGGGATGCAGCAGTTATTCTGCCACCGATAGGGAGCCCATGCAAAGGGTTCTGCAGGACTGCCATTGTAGACTTCGTGAACTGGGTGCATACACCCGTTCTCACTAAAGGTCACTGCACCAGGGCACTATGTCACCCCTATAGTAGGCCCTCTCAGCCCAGACGGCAGGGTGCAGGTACCTGTGTGTGAGGGCACCCCTACACTAGTAGAGGTACCCCCACAAACTCCAGACCCACTTTTCTGTACTTTGTGAGTCTAGGGACGCCATTTTACGTGTGTACTTGGACATAGGTCAACACCTATGTCCAGCTACATAATGGTGACCCCGAACCAATGCATGTTTGGTATCAAACATGTTGAACTCATACTCCAAAACTTTTGCAAGTATTGGTTGTATGATTCCATAGACTCTGGTTGCTCCTTAGAGGACCCCAGCATTGCTCCTACAGCCTTCTGAGGTTTTCCATGTAGCCCCAGCTGCTGCCACCCCACAGTCAGGCTTCTGCCCTCCTGTTCCTTGAGCAGTTAAAGCCCAGGAAGGCAGAACAAAGGATTTCCTTTGGGAGAGGGGTGTTACACCCTCCCCCTTTGGAAATGTTACACCCTCTCCCTTTGGAAATAGGTGTTACATGGCTTGGGAGGGGTAGCCTCCCAAAGCCACTTGTATGCATTGAAGAGCACATTTGGTGCCCTCCGTGCATACCCCAGTCTACACAGGTTCAGGGACCTCCAGTCCCTGCTCTGGCACTAAACTAGTCAATGGAAAGGAGAGTAACCACTCCCCTGCTCATCACCACCCCGGGGGTGGTGCCCTGAACTCCTCCACAGGGTCCCTGGGTTTCTGCCATCTTGAATACAAGGTTTGCAGGGAACTCTGGGACCATCTGAGTGGCCAGGCCAGGCAGGTGACGTCGGACCCCCCTCCTGATAGGTGGTCACCCAGCTAGGTGATCAATACCCCTTACAGGGCTATTTAGGGTCTCTCCTTTGGGTGGTTCCTCAGATTCAACTTGCAAGATTTCAGCAGGATTCCTCTGCATCCCTTACTTCGACTTCTGACCAAAGAAACTGCATCTGGACTCTCCAGGACCCGACAATCTGCAACAAAGAATAAGACTTCGCCTGCAAAATTGTTTCTCTGGGTCATTACAGTTTTTGCAACATTTCCCTGGTTTTGCATCCTCTGAGGACAGCCTGTCCTCATTCTGCACAGGAAAGAAGGAGGAATCTCCCTTGGAGTGAAGGAGTCACTTCCCTGCAATGCAGGCATCAACAGCATCATTGACCGGCTGCGTGGATCCTGCAACACGGGTAGTTATCGGAAGTGGTCCAAAAGATCCTTTCTACCAGCTGTCCAACTTGGGTAACGGTAAGCCCTTGCCTGCCCATGCAGGACAGTTCCCCCATGCACTACGTCCTTTGCAGCTGCCAAGGCTTGTTGGCACTTCTTTCAAGGGGCCTTCAGTCTTTGTGTAGCTCCGCGCCCAACACTCCTTCCTGCGATGCACACCTTTCTGAGTGACTCTCCTGCTGCGTGGGACTCCTTTTCATAGTGCTGCTTTTGCATCTCCTGTGGGCTCTTGTGTGTGCTGCCTGTGCTTCTGTGGGCTCTCTGCGACGCTGAGGGTCCCCTCCCATATGCCCTCCTGGGCTCAGTCCTCCTGGGCCTTGCTGGTCCCTGGCAGCACCATTTTCTGCCAGCCGCGAGTTTTGCCTGTGCCAAGGCTTATTGGTAAAATCTGGACACGCAAACCCGACTGCAACCTTACTTCTGACGTGGGACATCACCTGCATCCTCCAGGAACCCGACTCCGACTCCAGGGCTGCAGTGCTGACTTTCTTTCTGCACCGTTGACCAACTCCTGCAATCCTCAGCTTGGTGGGTAGAGGCTCCTGCCCCCACTGGACTCTGCTGTGCCTTCTGGACTTGGTCCCCTCTTTCCACAGGTCTTCTTCTTCAGGAATCCACTGTTGGTCTCTTGCAATCGTCTCTGGGTTTTGCAATGCTCTTCTTTTCTTCTAAGTGGGCATTCTGGGGACATTCTAGTAATTTACTCTTGCTTTCTGTTTGCTGGGGAGTGTTGTGGTACTTACCTTTGGGCTTTCCTGGTACCCCCAGCGACCCTCTACACACTCCACTTACCTGAGTGGGGGTGAAATGCTCACATTCCATTTTTTTAGTATATGGTGTGTGCTTCCCCCAAGTCCACTATCCTCTATTGTGTTTACACTATTTACACTATTTTTCTAACTATTCTTATGCCTATTTCTGACTACTAGCGTATGTATCTTGTGCATTACTTACCTCCTAAGGGAGTATTGCCTCTATATTATTTTTGTGTAGTGTTAACTGAATAAAGTAACTTTATTTTTGTAATCGTCTGTAAGAAGAGTGTATTCTTTCATGTGTGTAAGAGCTGTGTGACTACAGTAGTATTGCATGAGCTTTGCATGTCTCCTAGAAAAGCCTTGGCTGCTCATCCACAGCGACCTCTAGAGAGCCTGGCTCTTAGACACTGCCTACACTACACTAATAGGGGATGCCTTGTATACGGTGTAAGTACCATAGGTACCCACCACACACCAGGCCATCTTCCTACAGTGGGCATAACTCTAACCCTAGGTGCCTAATTCCTTCCAAACAAGATGGAGGAATTTGAAAAGTAATGTTCACTGCAGCTCGTCCACCTTGGGGATGGTACTGGCATGAAGTGGGCATTTCTCCCAATTTAGCTAATTTTCCCTCCTGTGCTGCTGCCATAAGTGTGGTCAGGACAGGGGCGTTGGTCCCCATTACAAAGGCAGCAAGGCCATTGAAGCTCCCCTCGCTGGAATGTCCATCCTGCCTGGAGAGGAGGTCACACCTCTGTCCAGAGCAGGCCTTTGTCTCAGGCCCTCGAGAGCGCTGGCACTCAACGTGGGGGGTGGGAGGGACGGGGGCAGACAGGCAGACATTTGTCTGTGGTGATTGAACTGGTCAGGACCAGTAAGTCAGTGCACCAGTAGCTGGTAGGTTTTCACGGGGCACCTCAAAGGTGTCCTCTGGGTACAGTTATTAATAAATCCCTCACTGGCATCAGTGAGGGTTTAATATTCTGAGATGTTTGATGCCAAACATCCATATTTTCAGTGAAGCCATCATGTAGCTGGGTATCTCTTAGTGACCAGTGTCAGGCACAAGTACTTAAAATGGCTTCCCTGTTCACTCACTATCTATAAGAATCAACAAAGACATAGCAGGGGCACATCTGCTCATGCAGATATTCCCTCATGTGTAATATAATGCACCCTGCCTTTGGTGTGTAAGGCCTGCTAGAGGGGGAACTTACATATATTGCATGCAGTGTTTAGAGGACATAGTACACAGAATGTGTGTTATGCTGTGTTTTTAGTTTTGGGAGCACCTTGTCACGCAGCCTGCAATGGCAGTCTCCATAAGGTTGGTAGTGGGTCCCTCAGAGTGGCATAAATTGTGCTGCAACTCTGAGGGTCCCTATTCGGTACCCATGCCCAAGCTACCAGGGCTACCATTTACTAGGGACTTATAGGGTCCTGAAGCGCCTGGTCACTTCGCGATCAAGTGATTAGGTGTCTTGCTTTAGGTAAGGACCACTGGCACGGGGGACGTGGTTAGCAGGAACCCAGTACACTTCAGTAAAAATTGCATCTACAATCCAGGCAAAAAGTGACAAGGTACAGCAACTAGAACCCACTTCCCTACACCCTTTCATGTAAGTCAATCCATCACCTTGCCTACATTTTGTTGCAAGCTCTTCCCTGTAAATCCAGAAGTCTCCCGGGACCTGCTCACACCCACCGCTGCTACGTTAATGAGCCTGACTGCACCACTCTCCTGGGCGCGGATGTTATTCGGGCGTCTAAGTTCGGTCCCCCCTGTCAGTCTGTCACTCAGTGAATGAGCCTGGTCTCCAGCTCCCAACGGATTAGCCCCAGTTTCCCCCGGGGTCGGCCCTTCTCCACTGTGATATACTTAATGAGCTTCGCAACTATGGTGCCCCCTCACGTGCGGTCACAGGTGCTGGTGTCTAGCTTGTGGCTTCCTTCGCCCCCCGTTTCCCTGATCCACAGGTGAGCAGCCCACTCACAGGCACTTGCCGGGTAACTCCAAATTCCCCCAGGGCCACATGCCTCTTCTCTGGTGTGCCGTGCTACCATTTAGGGTGTGGATGCGGCTCACCCCCGGAACAATCTTCGGGCAAACACCAGCTGAATGCCGTGGCCGCCTCTAATTAAAAACGTTGACTGGGCCCACTCGTGCCTTATGGACCCAGACCTGACCAGTTCCAGACTTGGGGGAGGGTGTTCAAGGATCACCGAACTACAGGCCACAGGCGCTGGAGCTGAGCTAACAAACATATGACGCCATTCACACCTTCCGATGGGAGGGGCTCTTGTTCTTGAATCTGTTCACCTGCATGTTCCATTATAAATAATAACATATTTAATTTATCAGCGTATTTGTTTGATACATAATATAAATGATCATTGCCATATGATGTTGCCTTTGATGTTACCCACCTCATTGAATCCATCCCTAATAGATACTTAAATAAAACTTGTCAAAAACATATAATTTGACAATAAATCTCAATTACATGTATCACTTACATAACCAGCATGCAATATAATGATGACAGAACTGGTTCTGAAGATATGCTATAAAGTTGAAAAAGGAAGCCCAAGGATTCGTGTGAAATGTTGCAGCTTCTGTGTATTTTGTTTCTGATTTTGCGCTAAATGTTAACATGCATTTTGGTTAAAGAAGTGTTATTGTCTCTACTGTGGAGGAAGTGCCGGAACTTTAATCTGATCATGAATTGGGCAGATCTGCAGTTACAAGGCAAGGACTCATAAGTGTCAAAATAAGGTTTCTTTGGCAGCTTGTGCGGGTTGATTGTTTTTTATCTTTGGGTATATTTTGTGTGTTCTTTTGATGTACAGCAACATTTCACTGTGCCTCAGTTTGATATCTGTGTGTAAGTGTTGTTTGTTGCTTATTATCTCAGATGTTATTTGCTTGTTGAATTTCTGCCTCCAGTTATCTCATCAACATTCGTCAAAATATGCTTTATTGGAATGTAGAAAGAGCAAGTTCACTTTTAACCTTTTCTTGAACTTCCACTTTACAGGTTTAAAGTTTCTCCTGTTCTAATAATGAAAGCCTTAGCCTCAGAGTGGTTTGAAATGCCCTGACATAAGTGCTGCTTAGATACATAAAACTGTATTTTATCGATGTTCATCATTCATAGAATGAACCATACCTTGATAAAATGTCAAACAAAGAGGATCTTTTGACTGATTGGCAATGTGTTTCTCCTTTAGGAAACTTACCTACCATATATGATGCGCAGTAAAGCCAAGTTGCTTCTTCAGGGAAACGATGACCAGGCTTTGCTCACGTTTGTTGACAATTCCATGAAAGTTGAACAGCAAAAGGCGCTTTTGGAAACTCACTACAGCCAAGAACTCAGCCTTCTGTACATTTTACAGGATGATTTTGACAGAGCAAAATACTATATCAACAATGGTATTCAGGTGTTCATGCAGGTAACAAAGCTACTTGAATTGTGGGTGTTGTGATAAATCAGGGCACAATTGCAATAATATTGCCTTTCTTCATTCACATAAAATATCCATATGCTAGCATATTTCAGTATCTAACTGCATATGGTAATATGAGTATTTAGATGTTCCCCGTTAAAGCAAATATTGGAAAACAGAAAAGTCATTTTGAAATAGGTTAAATTAAGACAATCTGAAGCATAAGACTAGTGTTAGAAATTGGATTGTTGATTGACTGAGGTGTGAGTCCTGGTCAAGCAGCAGCCTCAATCCTAGTCACGTTACGGCTCAAGCAAATCCCAAATTAACCTGTTATCACACTGTGGTAGCTTGGCACAGAGCAATCAGGCTTAACCTGGAGGCAGTGTGTATAGTATTTGTGCAACAGTTCCAACAGTGAAACACCACGCAAAAAGGATCTCACATCAGGTTTGAAAAATATAACTTATTTCAATAAATAGAATAAGACAAAAATCCAATAAGCAGAACTTGAGTTATGAGTTTTTAAAGATTAAATTGTAAAATAGCGCTCAGAAACAAGAAGTGTCATCTGGGGATATCTGGTTGCACTGGACCGGGACTAAGTCAAGAGTTCAGGCCGACCACTAGTTGGCTACAGGAACCCAGTTGGGCTCGCTGAACCAAAGTACTTTAAATCTGGGTTGCGGAGCAGTGCACCCGTTCCGAACCACGCAGCAGAGGGGATGTGTCGCTTTTCTCCATGCAACAGTGACAATACGTCCGTTCCGAGAGGCGGTGAGGCTGCTGTGTGAGTTTCTGATGCATCGACAAAGAATTGGGCAGTCAAGGTGATGCATTGTTTCCGATGAACACAGGGGCTGCAATGCAGAGTTGCATCATCGAGGCTGCTGTTGATAGGAATGTGAATACCTTGCACCAAGAAAAATGGCGGTGTCAGTTCCAAAGGCGATGCACTGGTTTTGAGATGCAAGGTACAGCAACAATGTGATTTTGGTTGCTCTGGTCCTGACCCACACAGTAGAGGTGATGCATTGGTTCTGCTCAGTTCTGCTCCCTCAGCAGAGTATGCATTGGTTATGCAGGAGCAAAGCACCTCATCCACATTTACAAGGATCCAGAACTCGAGTGACACCACTTGGCAGGGCAGACTCCTAGTGAACAGAGTCCAGGTGCAGGAGCAGGGTGGTTGAAAGTCTTTTTTTTGTCCCTGAAACTTCAGATCAAGAGGCCAGCCAACTAGCCCTGGGTGTCTCTTTGGGCTCTGGGAGATCGCAATGCAGTATTTCTTACTCCCAGGGAAGAGGGCCCCAGGCCCAGGTCAACACAGCAAATTAAGAGACCAGCAAAACAGCAGTCCAGCTGAGTGGCAGGCCTTCCGCAGCATGATAGTCTTTCTTCCCGGCAGAGTATCCACAGGTCCAGGCGTATACTGAAGTGGTGGTGTCTGAGGTCCAGTATTTATACTTTAGTGCCCTGGTTCTGGAATGTGGGAGTCACTTCTAGAAAGTAGCTTTGAAGTGCAACAAATCCCTTCTGCTCCTGCCTCCCAGCTGGTTGGAGTGACAATACAGGGTCATTAAGCCTTTGTGTGGCCAGGACACACCTTATTCAGGTGTAATTGAGGCTGTGTCCAGCTCCTCCGCCCCATCCTGTCCTGCATGACCCATAAAGTCACACTTAAGTTCCCTTTGTGTGTGGCTCTTTAGAAGGAATACACAAAGCCCAACTACCAACTACACCCAGTCATGTTACCAGAGACAGGCTGCAGGGCCCAAATGGCTAAGGCAAGAAAATGCCAACATTCTAATAGCGGCATTTTTCGAATTACACTTTAAAATCCAACTTCACTATTAGATAGGATTTTATATTTTGATTCCAGAGAACCGAATAAGAATGGGCCATGGCTTCCCATTTGTAAGTTATACTTATAAGGTGTAATAAGGCAACTGCAATGATATCCTATTGGGAAGATAGGCCTTGCAGTAGTGAAAAACGAATTTGAGTTTTTCATCACCAGGAAATGTTAACATAAAACTTACATGTCCTTCTCTTTAAATAAATTGCACCCTTCCCTCTGGGCTGTACAGGGCCTACCCCAGGAGTGACATGTATTAAAGAGGAAGGTTTGGGCCTGGCAAAAGGTTTATTTTCACAGGTCGACATGGCAGTTTAAACCTCACACACAGGCTCTGCAGTAGCAGGCCTGAGAGATCTTTTAAAAGCCTCCTTAAGTGGGTGGCACAGTCAGTAGTCTGTGCTGCAGGCCTACTAGTAGCATTTAATTTGCAGGCCCTGGGTACGTGTAATACATTTTACTAGGGACTTAAAAGTAAATTGAATATGCCAATTGGAGAGTAAGCCAATATTACTATGGTTTAAGGAGTGAGCACATGCATTTTAGCACTGGCTAGCAGTGGTAAAGTGCTCAGAGTCCTAACGCCAACCAAAATAGGTCCAACAAAATGGAGGGGGGGGGGAAGAGTCTAGAGAAGAACACCCTAAGGCTAACAGGTCTAACAACTAGTTTTATTTAATATTTTAGAATCCTATTCGTTCGTAATGTAGTAGGGAGCGCATGTCTTAGATAATTTGATAGCATATTTCTTAGGACTGGAGAAATGGTTAGTGGCGGTCTCTTGCACCTTTAGGTTGGCTTGCTGGACAGGCTCAGCTGGTGATACTGCTGATCCTTAGCATGAGATGCTATCCAGCCTGAGTGATATATACTACCCATTTGGCAGAGGTAATGTTCAGGTTTAGAGGTGAGGAAAGGGAATGATAGACATGCCACTTATTATGCTACTTACTGGGAGTTGCAGACCATCACTAAATGGCTACATGCAGCACCCACCTTAACCCTCCCAAATCTACAAGACTGTTTCTCACACTTCTGATGGATTTATATTTGCCCAGCAGGAGCACTTAATCATTACCACGTGGGCCCATGTGGCATAAGGTCTACCTGCCAGGTGTGATGTCATCAGAGTATAATAGGCGCCTTCTGTCACACTGTCAGCAGTTCCTATTTTTCCATACTCATCAGCATAGGTCTTGAGCATCCTGCGCACCACCACAGGAGGCAGGTCTTTCTCCTACCTCGCCCCAAAAACCTGGAACTCCCTCCCCACCGACCTTCGCAAAATTAAAGACCTACTAGTCTTCTGAAGGAACCTCAAGACTAGTGACCTTCCCCAGCCCGCCCCCCCCCCCAGCGCCTTGAGACCCTCACGGGTGAGTAGCGCGCTCTACAAATTTCTTTGATTGATTGATTGAGCTCTTTCATTCCTTCACTGATGAAATTTGACAGTTGTTTTCATGTCCACTGAGAGGATTGCAGGGTTTCAACCATGACCCAGATGCTCAAAGAAAATATCCTTGTTCGATCCATGTGACACCTGCGTGTGGTGTCTGGATTAAGACCATGCATGCCTTTGATACTCCTGATCACTGATGCACTTGAAGGCCATAAGAGGGTCAGTGGTCAGGCAATTTTTGGAACAATGTTCTAAAGATCGTCACACAAAAAACATACAATGTACCACCTGGAGGAGAAATCCTCTTCTTTTTTCAACTCTAGGGACAATTCAGAATCTTGGCAGAATTTTCTGTTGCCTGGCTTTTCCTCATTGTTGGAAATGGTCCTGCCATTGAAGAAGATGAAGCCTTAGTTCCTGACACCTGTCAGCTGACCCTGTTCAAGCCAAGCCATCTAGCTAGATATGCTGGATTTGTTCAGGACTGTTTTGATATCTTTTTGGCCAGTCCTAAAGGTTGAGAACTATCCTGTGGGGTTGGCAAATTTGGCAGCTCCAACCCCTCCAACTCATGACTCCATGGTCTCTGATATGTTAGTAGAAACAGGTGTCTGTCAAAGTGCTGTCACCCATTTAATCACCACCACCTTTGATAGTGAAACCATCTTCATATTAATCAGAATAGAGAAGAGAAAATTCAGAGGCTGTTCTGATGTTGTGAGCGCACCGCCACCCACAGCACCACGAGTGGGACTCAGCTGCCTCATTTCATGGGCCCTTGGTGGATCGGGACTCATCCCTAGGGCTCTCTCACAGGCTCCCCTGCAGGCAGAACCTGTGGCAGAGCACAAGGAGAGGCCCCGCAGGCTCCAGCTGCCACTGGTTAGGGGAGGGTAACCAAACAGTGCTCGGACACCCCCGCTTCTCTATTCGTTACCCAATTTGGGTAGCTTGTTTGTTTTTTTCCTGCATTATTTCTGTGCTGATAAAAAAAGAATGCAGAAGAGCAACCTCCAATCATTTCAGCCAGGTAACCCCCCTATAATCTTGTGGAAAAAAATTGTCCAGTTTGGAGCTGACAGACTTTGAGCATGCTGGGTTCTTTAAGCCCATGATTGTTATGAAATTGCAAGTTCCAGAATGCAATATGCTGCTGAGAAGAAAAAGCAGACTGTCTAAAGGTGCCGTGCTCATATTATCTTGCATTTTGCCCCACCATAGTAGTCCCTGATTTGTAGTTCACTTAATCCATATACTGTGCTGTTTATAGCCTGGCCTCTGTTCTTCTGAGGATCAAAGGTTTGCCTCTGCTGAAGCAGTGGTGCTGCTGTGGGGTCTCATTTCGTTTGATGTGGGAGGGGTTTGTCTCTAAGGCTACAGTCTATTTCTGAGGTCAGGAGATTTTGCAAAGTGGGTCATTTGCCCATAGAGGCAAATGTGAAAGCGTGTTCTGCCCAAAGCAGTGGTTAGTTTCTGGTGAGGAAACTATTTAGGTCCACATCTCCTGTGGCGATCTTTTCCTGGAGGCCCAGACCCTAAAGGTTTTTTTTTACTGTTCATAATGGTCTGGGCAGCAACTTGCACCTCGTTGTGCAACTGTTAATTTGAAGATAAATTGCTAGGAGCAGAGCTGGAACAGCAAAGCAGCTGTAATTTGTCCTTGGATGTGAGGAGAGGGAGAGGTCAGTGGGTGCGGCAAGGCTGAAGAGTCACGTGGCTGCACAAAATTACTTGGGTTGGGAGGAACTTGCGCAATTCTGCGGCGTTACATAAAAACTCTGCAAGATGCCGTGGAGTTCTGTGAGCGAGTGGAAATTGGTATGTTGTGCTGATTTTTACCGTCAGGAGCTTGTTCTGTGCTTAGAATTCAGCGCGGATGGCACCACGTGGTGTGCAAAAGGCCGGTGCTGCTGAAGTTGGCTTTACTGCCGCTCAAGTAGATTTTTCTACTTGAGCAGCAGCTTTTCCAATGCGAATGGTCATGACCACCCACATTGGGAAAATCTTGCCGGATGCCTTCCTCGTAACTGAAAATTGTGCTAAGGGGCGCCAATTCTTGCTCATGCTCACTGCAGGAGGCAGGCTCAGTACATGGTGTGAACCTGTATGTGAGGCACCCTGTACTGAGTCCAGGTAACCCCTAGTGATAGTGTAGGTGGCTCTAGATAACCAGAGTTCTCATAAGGGTAGCTGTGGAGAGCAGCTTAGGCTTATCCAGGAGGGTATAAAGCGGTAGCAAATACCATACAGGTCACATCAGTGTTAGAAAAATGTTATATATACACTAGAATTAACTTGGGTATATCTCCTAACCGGAGATATGAACATACAAAAATATACTTAGCAACACATAAGTAAAGGCTTAACATAACATGGGCCGGCGGTAGGGCACGTAAATCATATACTAAAAAAATGGAATGCGAAAATCACTTCCAACCCACACTACCACCCAAGGACCCTTAGGACTGGGGAAGTACTGAAACCCCAAACATAGGTAGATAGGATACCCCAGGCTCCCGTGTGCACAGTAGTAATCTCAGGTCAGTGTCCATAGGATAAAATGGGGAAGTCATAGTTGGAGTTTGCCCGTTTTAGGACCCTTCCCAGAGGACCCCGAGGAAACCCATTAGGGTGAAGGACGCTTGACAGTGCCCTCACCCATGGATACCCAGAACAGTGGAGTACCTGCCCCAGGGAGCCCAGATGCTTAGGGGTGAAGTTTTGTCAGAACCTCACGTTGAAGTCAGTGGGGACCTCGGTTGGCCAGCTGCTGTCGTGACCCATGGATGAGGTAGGTGGATACAGGCATGGATCCCTGAAGAAGAGGACCTAAGGAAAGAGGGGACAAGGTCCAGACCACCCGGAGATGCCCAGGCTGTGCAGGAAGGCAATGCCTACCCTTCTCGGGATGCCTTCCTGGAGGATGGTGGACAAAGACGTGCAGTTATGGAGTCCAGGTGATGCAGGAAGATTGCAGGCGAAGTCCACTAGCTGCCCCATGACAGTTGTCGAATTGCAGAGAGGTCATTGGTCAGCAGGACCACCAACAAGCTTTGGTAAATGTAGGGAAGCGTTGCACGGAGTTTGCAGGATTTGAGGGGACCAGCAAGGTCCAGGTGACCCAACCTTGGCAGGTAGGTCAGGGAAAGCCCTCAGCACACAGGAAAGCCACCAGGAATCAGTGGAGCCCCTAGCAGGACCCTCTGGCAGCAGGCACAGGGAGTCACAGGAGGTCTCAACAGCAAAGTGGGTTGCCCGAGTGGCAGGTGTTGCAGAGAGGACATTGTTCCTGGAGCTGGAGCGTGCTGGATGCTGAGACTTCTTTGAGCTAGGAGGTGTTTGGAAAGAAGAGCCAACAAGCTTTAGCAACAACAGACGTGGTGCACAGGGGGGTTCCAGCCAAGCTGCTCCAGTGAGGGACCACAGACTTCCCATTTGCAAGGAAGATATGTCCGACCTTTGACCACCAACTGTGTTGTAGAGCCTCGAAGAGTTAGTTGGACAGCAGGATCCACAAGCCGGTCGTTGTTGTTAAGGTGCCTTCAAATGCAGAAGAGTGACTCCTTCGCACCAAGGGAGATTCCTTCTTGCTTTCCTAAGTTCAGGTAGAGTCCTGGTGACTCTGGAGGATGCACAGCCACTGGGTTTCAAAAGTCTTTGCAGAACTTGGAAACAAAGTTGCAGTAGGAGGCCTCCTACTGATTACAGTCTTGCTTCTGGTTCCAGCAAAGAACAGCATCGTCTCAGGTGTCCAGGAAGCAGAAGTGTCTTGCAGACGGTTCCTGACGTCTTGCAGATGAATCAAGAGCCCTTAAGTAACCCAGGAAGGGGATTGGACACATTCTGCAGGGACCCACCCATCGGGGTGGAGGGGGAGGCGGAGACGTCCCCTAGCTGGGCTAACCAGTCAGATTCTCCCAGGGGCCGCTGCTCATTTATTTCCAAGATGGCAGAATCAAGGGGCCACCTGGCAGAGATCTGTGCACCTCCCTAAGGGAGAAGCTTGAAGGGGGTGGTCACTTCCCTGTCATTTGTGCGGTTTTGCACCAGAGCGGGAACCAGGGGTTCCTGCACTGGGGCAAACTGGTTTATGCAGGGAGGGGACCAAATGTGCCCTTCAAAGCAGTCTGGTGGCACTCAGAGGCACCCCAGCCCAAATACACTTTTCAAAAGAAGAGCTGGTCATACTTCTGTCTTACAGGAAATCCTTTATTCGGCCTTCCCCTGCCGAGTTAGACTCAGCAGCAGGAGGGCAGAACAGCATCTGGGGTCGGCAGCAGCACAGGCTGACATGCAGACCCTGCAAGGCTATACAGGGAGACTTTGGGGGATCCCCTTGGGAACCCCCAAAGTACATGGCATCATGCAACTAGCACTGGATTTGGTGTGGTTGCATGATTCCAACATGTTTGATACCAAACAAGCCTGTGTTCGGTGAAGTAATTTTGCAGCTGGACAACTCGTCTTGACTAGTGTCCACTACATACCTTAAGATGGCTTCCCCACACTTACAGAGCCCATGAAATGGAGTCTGGAGTTTGTAGGGGCACCTCTGCCCACACACTTAGAACCATGCACCCTGTCCTTTGACTGAAGGACCTACCTTAGGAGTGACCTACAGGGTCAGAGTGCAGTGACCATGATATAAGGCAATCCTTATATCTGGAGTGAAATGTGCATCATCATTTCACACAGGCTGCAATGGCAGGCCTTTAGTTACAGTTTGCATGGGCCCCCATGAGTGGCACAATGCATGTTGCAGCCCATGGGAGACTCCTGTTGTACCAATGCCCTTGGTACCTAAGTATCATATACTAGGCACTTACATGGGTGTGCTAGTATGCCAATTGTGGGGTCTAAAAGTTATCATACAACTTAATTTAGGGGAGAGAGCACTGACACTGGGGTCTTGATTTGCACTCTTTGATTGAAGAAAGCCTAGGAAGATGGCTTGGGTGGAAGGCTGCAAGTGTGCATACATTTATATCCAGCCATATCGGCTATCTGCAGAGAATGGAGGAAACTGCCAGCATGAGCAGACCATCGACTCTTTACCTGTGACACCTCTCTCATCCACCTCTGTATGTTGCTTAGTTCCCTTCACTCCCAGAGGCAATGTATGCTTCCATTAGAAATAGAAGTAAGCTAATTTGACTCCTTGGCCCTCTGTATCTCAGTGCTTTTCTGATAAGTGCTAAGGCACGTCTTGGCCTGCTCATCAGACTCTTGTGTTTGTATGCGTCTTCAATTCACTGCCCATCGAGCCTCCATACCACTGCTTCTAAATCTTTCTACTAATAAAGGTTGGACCACACTGCACTGGGGCATGTTGCAGTGTGGCTTTTCTCTTCCATGATAGGCCATCCGGCTGAGTTTCTAGCACTCTCCTTGTTGCTGCTGCTGCTCACTTTGCTAAATCTTATCCAGGAAAAGAAGCATAATTAGTTCTCTGCTGATCTTCAGTGGGAAAGTATGATCATCAAATGAATGCAGACATTTACCTTCTCTCATGCCAGTGATATCTGATGGATACTTCTAACCACAGATTTGTCACCTTATATATACTGTAGGGAGCTGGGTACTGGTTGCAGTGTGCACCCACACTTTTTGCCTGTTTTTTTTTAGATGGAACTTCGACTAAAGTGCACTGGGCTCCTGCTAATCAGGTCCCCAGTGCCAGTGTTCCTTCCCTAAAACAAGACACCTGGTCACTTGATCCCCAAGTGACCAGGCTCCTCAGCCCCATGTAAGTACCTAGTAAATGGTACCCCTGGTACATAGGGCATGGGTACTGAAGAGGACCCCTTAGAGCTGCAGCACAACTTGTGCCACACTGAAAGACCCAGCACCAACGTTATGCCAGCTGCCATTGCAGGCTCTGTGACAAGGTGCTCTCAAAATTGAAAACACAACATGGCACACACGCCTGTGTGCCATGTCCCCTAAACACTGCATACAGTATATGTAGGTCACCCCTCTAGCAGGCCTTACAGCCCTTAGGCAGGGTGCATTATATTACATGTGAGGGCATATCTGCATGATCAGATATGCCCCTGCTATGTCTTTGTCTGGTGTGGCGGAGGTGGCCAGCATTAGGCTGATGCGGCTTGCTTCACCTGGCAGGCTTGGCTACCTCACCTACCCCAAGCAAGTTACTTCCTAAGTTAAATCCTAAGATTTTCTAGGACTACCGAATGGCCGCACAAGGTTCACATAAGAACTGTCTAAAGACTCAAGGATTTAAGGACCTGAACATTTGTAATTGAACGTGCTCGTGACCCCTTGCCGCAAAGTGATAGGACAGCCTAAGGGGTGTGTCACCCATCCTTTTCCGCTTGGCCTTTGTGTGGCAGTAGGAGCCACTGTAGCAGTACTAGGCAGTACCTGACATTTCTTCTGAGGTATTTCCGTCAGTTAAAGCAGCAAAATCAAGAGCAAAAATTAAGAGCCAAACTAAGGTGATCAGGCGACCAAGCTAGAAATCGTCAAGGAAGGAACTCTTGAAATATACGGAACAAGGGGAAATTCACGGATGCTAAGGAAGCTGCAAACATGCGCAAGTAATTGTCTAAACATTATGTCCATCACGGTGGAATCATCTACATCAAACACGAACATGATGGGCACATTCCCCACTAAGGAACCTGAATCCACATTGAGTCAAGGAACCGGAAGTATGCAGCAGGTTGCGGTGTTATCTTGCTTGGCTCCTAATTCAACCGCCTCAGTCGACGCTCCTAGCCGGGAGGACAGCAAGTCTGCCCAATGTGACTTAACAAATGCTGCAAGGTCCATTGTAGGGCCCATTGTAGAGTTGACTGCTGTCCAGAGAAGCACAGAGGACAATACTGCATGTTCTGGGAAGTGTAGGACCGGAACTAACATGTGTCAAACATCTCTGGCTATCCTGGCCGACCTGGCTCATACAGTCCATCATAAAAAAAGAAGGGGCAAAAAGTCACCATCGAACCTTGCCGAAATCACAGTTAAAGCCTAAAGTATTTCCAACCTCAAAGAACACTGACTCACATTTAACTTCTACACTTGCAGTAATACCAATACTGGCTCTCCTTACACAATGCTTACTTTGTTTATTTTCGATCAGCAACTGGGAGAGCAGAGTACACAGGCAGAGCCCAGGCATGGGAGAACCCTTGTAGGACATTGTGACGTTGAACAGTATACAAAGCCCTATCCACTAGCAGACATAAATGAATATACATAGGAGCCCAATATATTACTAGGAGAAGTAGTATCATCAGGGAATAAGATCTGCAACAAGGCAACTTGGAATCATGTTTCTCAGGGTACAGAAACAAGAGTGTCACATCTCTCCAATGACAACTTTAACTTTAAAAATAATTATAATTTGGGACTGGAAACGAGCAGACATGACTTTCAAAAATCCAACATGAGCTTCATTGTGGAAGAAGATGCTTAAAAGACTTCTGCCGTGCTGACTTCCGGTTCAGTTATAATTGACGATCCAGTGCCAGTTGCTGTTCCAAAAATCATGGACAATAAACTGGAACTCTCAATAAAAGCACAATCATTGCAGTCACAGTCATCTCCTATCCCCTCAGATGGAAAGAATGGTTATACATCAGATGCACATGCCTTACACCTATTTAGCTTAGGGCTTTCTACATTAGATAACCTTATTATCACCAGGGCTGGCCCTCAAATGAACAGCATAACATCAGATGACCTAAATTTCCTAGATGAAAACCATCAAAACCTTGTTAAAAGTGATCTGCGTTATATAGATTAACATGAGGCTTTAAATCAGCCCCCAAATGAGAATGAAATTCTTTAGATCAACTTATGCTTAGTATCATGGTTATGTGTCCAACATTGGATTCAATCGCAAATGCATTCGTGATGCAAACTTTAAAATTTGATAGCCAATTAGAACTCACCAGGTAACCTACAGCCTCAATAATGACAATAGGCCATAGGATGGCCCTGGTGGAGGGCGCAGTGAAGGAAAACCTAACGCTATAATCTACTCATGACCTCAAAGAAAGCAAGAATTTTTCCCCCTTGTTGGAGACATTGCTGGAAGTCCCCAGAGTCATAAATGATATTATTGAGGATTGTAGGTCCAATCTCAAAAGTCTGACAGGTGCTGAATCTACCATCGAAGAACCCCTGTCCTCTGTAAATCTACCAAGTGGCGCAGAGTAATAATTTCCTGGGCAAAAATCCAAAGCCCACACAGAATCTCAGGCCTGTATTGGAGATATGATAGAGGAGTTAAGCATGTCTCACGTGCTCATGGTAGATGTACTCTCCCCACCCAGAAGGAAGACACAAAGGAGGAGGGTAAATGCAAAAAGAAAAACTAAAGCTACTGGGAAAAAAGCTAAAGGCAAAAGGGGAGTGTTTAATAAAACCTGAACACGCAATATTGCACTGAAAGGAATTAAAGTACTCTCAAATCCTGTCATTATTTGTCCCTGTAGAAAATTTCTTAGATGGTAGTTTAGTCAAAAGCGATCAGACAAATGGTAAATTTCTAAATCAAAATCCTGGTTTGCTGTGCAGCAAAATTTGCACACACAGGGCACCTTAGATGTGCCCCCTGAAAAGCTACCAATTACTAATGTGCTTACTGTTTGATCCCGACCAGTTCAGCTACCACAGACAGGCTTCTGGCCCCCCACGGTAAAAGCCAGCACTTTCAAGAGCCTGAGACAAAAGCCTGTACTGGTTTAGAGGTGTGACCTTTTCTCCCAAGCAGGAAGGACATTCCAGGGCATGCGAGCTTCAAAGGCCCTGTTGCCTTTGTAATGTGACCCAGGTCTCTCCAGATGGTGGAGATGGCCAACCCCTCTGTCCTAACTCTGCATTTGGCAGCAGCACAGACAGGAAGAATAGTTAAACTAGGAGTGCCCACTTTGTGCCAGTCCCACCTCCAGTATGGATGAGCTGAATTGGACACTACTTTTGAAATTCCTCCATCTTGTTTGGAAAGATTTAGGCCACTAGGGTTAGGGTTATGCCCACATACCAGCGGAAGTGGTCATTAGAAGTGTGTAGTCACCCTAAAGGTGAACAGCCCATTGGCTACCGCCTAGCACTCTCTGTAACCTCTAAACCCTAGAACTGAGATTCCTGATGGCCTAAGAAGAGCCGAACACTACAGAGTTGCACCAGCAGAGAAGACTGCAGACACCAACTGACTTGGCCCCAGCCCGACTGGCCTGTCTGGAGCCCTTGACAGTCCTGTGCAAAAAGAAGATCCGTCCTGCAGCCCAGCGACCTCCAAAGTTTTGGAAGGACTGCCTGCCTTCGGCAAAGATCAAGATCTCCTGAGAACAGCTGACCTGTTCAAGAAGAAACCAATTTTGAAAGAAAACTGACTCTCCCCTGAGGAACCGTGAGGCCGCCTCCGGACCCACCTCTGCAGCCGATGCCTAGGGCCCAAGTCCAAGTGACCCACCTGTCCTGCAAAGGTTCCACGGTGATTTTGTGTTTGAGTTTACCATGGGCTGAACCCTGCCGGATTCTGCTTCAAAGCCTGCAGCCTCAAACCGGCCCCTGACCACGACCTGTCTGGTAAGCTGTTCTCAACACCAAAAGTTACCCTGCCACCTGGAGCCCCTGGTCCTTGGGGAGCTGGACCATTGCTGTTTCTACATCCTCTAGCATCAGAACTTACCTGGGCAGCTGTGGATTTTCTTTGTTCATCCTCCTGGCCCGAGCCTGCAGCCTTTTTCCAAAACTGATCTCCTACATTGACTTGCATTACATGCCCAACGCTGTGTTCGCACTCTGCACCCGGCTGCCCTTGTGTATGCCTGTGTAGTTCCTAACTGTGTCACTGAGATTCTGCTAATCAGAACCTCAGTGCTCATGCTCTCTCTGCCTTTAAATTTGTCACTGTAGGCTAGTGACTACATTTACCAATTCTAATTAGCATACTGGACCCCCTTGTAAGTCCCTAGTATATGGTACCTAGTTACCCAGGGCTTTGGGGTTCCAGGAGATCCATATGGGCTGCAGCATTTCTTTTGCCACCCATATGGAGCTCAGACAAACCCTTACACAGGACTGCCATTGCAGCTTGCGTGCAAAACGCACACGTTATTTCACAGCCATTTTCACTGCACTTAAGTAACCTATAAGTCACCTATATGTCTAACCTTCACTTGCTGAAGGTTAGGTGCAAAGTTACTAAGTGTGAGGGCACCCTTGCACTAGCAAAGGTGCCCCCACATAGTTCAGGGCCATTTCCCCAGACTTTGTGAGTGCGGGGACACCATTACCCGTGTGCACTACATATAGGTCAATACCTATATGTAGCTTCACAATGTTAACGCAGAATATGGCTATGTAACATAACTAAGATCATGGAATTGTCCCCTCATTCCAAAGCTGGTATTGGGGAGCCAATTACATGCATCCCGGGGACTCCACTATGGACCCCCAGTACTGCCAACCAGCTCTCTGAGGCTTGCACTGCAGCTACAGCTGCTGCCACCTCACAGACAGGTTTCTGCCCTCCTGGGGTCTGGGCAGCCCAGTCCCAGGAAGGGCGAACAAAGCATTTCCTCTGAGATCAGGGTGTTACACCCTCTCCGTTTGTAAATAGATGTACAGGCTGGGGAGGGGTAGCCTCCCCCAGCCTCTGGAAATGCTTTGAAGGGCACAGATGGTGCCCTCTGTGCATAAGCCAGTCTTCACCAGTTTAGGGAACCCCAGTCCCTGCTCTGGCGCGAAACTGGACAAAGGAAAGGGGAGTGACCACTCCCCTGTCCATCACCACCCCAGAGGTGATGCCCAGAGCTCTTCCAGTGTATCTCAGACCTCTGCCATCTTGTTTTCAGAGGTGTGAGGACACTCTGGAGGCCTCTGACGTCAGAGACCCCTCCTGATAGGTGCATACCTGGGTAGGTAGTCAATCCTCCTCTCAGGGCTATTTAGCGTCTCTCCTGTGGGCTTCTTTTCAGAAGAATCCACCAGGACTCCTCTGCACTTCTCTCTTTAACTTCTGCCACGGATCGACCGCTGACTGCTCCAGGACGCCTGCAAAACTGCAACAAAGTAGCAAGAAGACTACCAACGACATTGTAGCGCCTAATCCTGACAGCTTTCTTGACTGTTTCTTGGTGGTGCATGCTTTGAAGGCTGCCTGCCTTAATCTAGCACTGGAAGCCACGAAGAAATCTCCTGTGGGTTGACGGAAATCTTCCCTCTGCTCCAGCAGGCACCAAACTTCAACGTCACCGGTACTCTGGGACCCCTCTCATCCGGACGAGCGTGGCCCCTGGGACACAGGTGGTGGACCTAAGTGACCCAGACTGTCCAGTGGTCCAACTGTTCAAATTTGGAGGAGGTAAGTCCTTGTCTCCCCTCTCCAGACAGTAATCCTGTGCACCGCGTGAACTGCAGCTGCTAGGGCTTCTGTACACATTTCTAAGGAATCCTTCGTGCACAGCCAAGCCCAGGTCCCCAGCACTCCGTCCTGCATTGCTCAACTCCCGGAGTAGACCTCCGGCTTCGTGGGACCCTCTTTTGTAGTGTTGAGACGACCTCCGTGTTCAGACGTTTTTAACCCGTGTTGAAGTGCTTCTGTGGGTGCTACCTACTTGTGCGTGGGCCCTCTATGTTGCCGTGGGCCCCCTCTGTCTCCTTTCCCAAGTGGCGACATCCTGGTCCTTCCTGGGCCCACGGAGCACCCTTTTTTCTCCAAATGTGACTCTTGCAGCTAGCAAGGCTTGTTTGCTGTCTTTTGCCAAAGAAACAACTCTGCATCCTCCAGCACTCCATGGGACATATTCTGCACTAAGGAGAAGTTCCTAGCATCTTTCGTTGTTGCAGAATCTTCAGCTTCTTCTATCCGGAGGCAGCCATTTTGCACCTTCTTCCGGGGTTTAGTGGGCTCCGTCCCCCTCCCCCTCCCCCACCCCCGGACACTTTCACCACTCTTGGACTTGGTCCCCTTCCTTTGCAGTTCCGCAGGTCCAGGAATCCGTCTTCAGTGTTTGCACTCTGTTGTGGTCTTTGCAAAATCCACTATCACTATCACGAATTTAGTGTGTTTCTGGGGAAATAGTAGTACTTTATTCCTACTTTTCAGGGTCTGGGGTGGGGTATCTCGGACACCCTTAGTGTTTTCTTACACTCCCAGCGACCCTCTACACACTACATTAGTATATGGTTTGTGTTGCCCCTAGGCCTATTGCATCCTATTGTATTCTACAGTGTTTGCACTACTTTCTAACTGTTTTACTTACCCGATTGTTGTTTGTGTGTATATTCTGTGTATTTTACTTACCTCCTAAGGGAATATATCCTCTGAGATATTCTTGGCACATTGTCACTAAAATAAAGTACCTTTATTTTTAGTAACCCTAAGTATTGTGTTTCTTATGATATAGTGCTATATGATATAAGTGGTATAGTAGGAGCTTTGCATGTCTCCTAGTTCAGCCTAAGCTGCCCTGCTATAGCTACCTTCTATCAGCCTAAGCTGCTAGAACACTACTCTTCTACTAATAATGGATAACTGGACCTGGCACAAGGTGTAAGTACCACAAGGTACCCAGTATAAGCCAGGCCAGCCTCCTACACCTGTCCATCACCATTCTAGGGGTGGTGCCCAGAGCTCCTCCAGTGTGTCCCAGACTTCAGCCATCTTGCTTTGCAAGGTGTGGGGACACTCTGGAGGCCTCTGAGTGACCAGTGCCAGCAGGTGACGTCAGAGACCCCTCCTGATAATTCCCTTCCCGATAAGTCCCCTCTCAGGGCTATTTAGGGTCTCTCCTGTGGGTTCTCTTCAGAATCTACTTGCAAGTTTCCAGCAGGAATTCTCTGCAACTACCTCTTCATCCTCTGACCTTAGATCAACCGTAGACTGCTCCAGGAACCGCTGTAACAGCAACAAAGTATCCAGAAAGGCTATTTTACCTCTGTAACTTCAGCTCCTGCCAGCAACTGAAACAGTTTCCACAGTGTGCACACTCTGGGGACTCCCTGTCTTCACCCTGCACCAGAAGGACCCAAGAAATCTCCTGTGGAGTGACAGAGTCACTCCCCTGCTCCTGCAGGCACCTTCTAAGACGACGACCGGTTCTCTTGGAGTCCTCTCCTGGACACGAGCGTGCTCCTTGGAACACAGGTGGTGGACCTCTTCGACACAGACTGTCCTAAGGTCCTGCTGTCCCAGTTTGGAGGAGGTAAGAGCTTGCCTTCCCAGAGGGCGACGGTACCCCTATGTACTGCGTTTTCTTCACCTCCTGAGGCCTCTGTGCACTATTTTCAAAATTCCTTCGTGCACAGCCTGGCCTAGGTCCCCAGCACTCTGTCCTGCGACGCTCAACTTGCTGAAATGTTCTTCAGCTGTGTGGACCTTCCTTTGTAGTGCTGCACCAACCGCATTTTGCTCCTCCCTTGTCCCCGTGTCCTGGGACTCCTGTGGGTGCTATCTGGTGTTCTTAGGGCTCTCTAAAGTGCTGAGTGCCCCCTCTTTCTCCTCACACAGAGTAGAGGCCCCCAGGTCCAGATAGCGCCAACTTGATGCAAAATGCAACTTTGCCAGAGCCAAGGCTTGTTGGAGGAATCCAGCGCCAAAACTCGCCTACATCCAGCTTCTTTTCGTGGGACATCTAGTGCATCATGCAGAAACCCGCTGACATCTTCCTTGGATGCATTTCTGCAGTCTTCGGCCAACTTGGGACTCTTGCACCCTCTTCTGGGTTGGCAGGGGCTCCTGTCCTTCCTCAAACTTCTTTCGACTTCTGGACTTGGTCTCCTTCCTTTACAGGTCTTCAGGTCCAGGAATCCACCATTTGTTGTTTGCAGTCTTGCTTGGTTCTTGCAATAACTCTAATCACGCCTTGAGGTGTGTCCTAAGGAAACTTGCAGTACTTTACTCCCGCTTTTCTGTGCTCTGGGGTGGGGTATTTTACTTACCTTTGCTGTATTGTTACTATCCCAGCGATTCTCTACACACTACACTTGTCTAGGGAGGAGTTTGTGATTCGCATTCCACTTTCTTAGTATACGTTTTGTGTTGCCTCAGACCTATTTTCTCCCATTGCATTCTATAGCATTTCCTATCGTTTGCACTATCCTATGTCTAATTACTTACCTTGTTTTGGTGTCTAGTTTATATATTGTGTATAATACTTACCTCCAGAAGGAGTATTGCCTCTAAGATATTTTTGGCCTTGTGTCACCCATCTAAACTACCTTTATTTTTGGTAACACTGAGTATTGACTTTGCTTGTGTATAAGTACTGTGTAACTATAAGTGGTATTGCAGGAGCTTTGCATGTCCCCTAGTTCAGCCTAAGCTGCTCTGCTATAGAGCACTACTACATTTCACTAAAAAGGGATAACTGGACCTGGAATAAGGTGTAAGTACCCGAGGTACCCACTACAAACCAGGCCAGCCTCCTACAATAACCATGTCAAAAAGAGAGTACTCTCCTACAGTATGTCATACTCCTCCAATTGGCCATGCCCCAACTGCAGCTTATTGATTTCAAAGCCTACACACACAAACTACACTCTGAAGGAGTTAAGGCCGGTAAGCTTCTTGCCCCCATGATCCAGCCTCAGTTGCCCCCCACACCGATCCTATCCCTAACTTAAGCTTCAGGAGCACACTGCACTACACAATTGGACATTAATGACACTTTCCGTTCCTATTATGCGAACCGGTACAAGACTAGTTCCCTGCCACTTCCAGCGGTCAGAGATGATTTCCTGGTGAGATTTCCAGCGGTGAGAGATGATATTGAGACTCCCACGGGTCTCGGAAGCAGTGCGTGCACCATTAGGACAACTATTACACTGGAAGAACTGCACACTGTGATTTGGGGGATGAGGCGTAACAAATTGTATTACACCTTTGCCACATGGCTGGTTCCCTGCTTGAAGAAGGTTTACAAGGCATCTCTAAAAGCATGCTGTTTACCCTCAACAAATAGTCAGTCTCTTGTTACCTCCCTGCTGAAACCCAGCCGGGTCTCGGAAGATCTCTCTTCTTACAGACTGCTCTCTCTTTTGACTTCAGACTATAAGATCCTCAGCAAAGTCCTGACTCCTTTGATTGGGACTACCTGTTTTAGGTGTTGCGGAAATTTGGCATTTCTAGTGCCTTCATCACCTGAGTCAGGGTGCTTTACGCTAATCTCATGGCTCGTGTCAAAATGGGCGCACACATCTCTGCGCAATATACAATATCCCATGAAATGCGTCAATGTTGTCTGCTATCACCTCCATTATTTGTGTTGGTGATGTAACCCCTAGCACTGAATCTTTGACAGGAAGAAGCGGACTGGGATATCCCGTGGGGGCTTCAATCACATGCAGTTTCCTTATATGCAGATGGCATGATTATATACACCTGTGACCTTGGAATGGACGTTACCCTATCTCTACTATACTTCACACATTCAGTGATTTATCTGGCCTGTTTTTTAACCACACCAAATCATTCGCCATTTCCATGTAGAGTTTTCTTTGGTACACAAAACAAGCCCAGTGGCACACCACACTTATCCAGGTCTATCAATTCCACACTGACCTGCTTGAAGGGAAACTACTTAAGGCTATCTCAGTGCTGTGAGCCCAAATAAAATTCTGGGTCAGCCTACCCCTGTCGGTGACAGGCCAGATGGCCCTTGCCAAAATGGTGATGCTCCCTAAATTATTGTACTATTTCATTAATCTACTGATAGTGATTTCACACCTTGTATTTTCTTCTGATTAACCTCATATGGGACTCGGGCTGCCACACCATTGGTTTCTTTAACTTATATTTGCTGAAGGACATCAGTGGGTTGGATGCCCCTAATTTCCGATCTTATTGTCTTCTAGTCCAGCTACAGTGACTTTCATACTGGCTGGCGGGAATACACCTACAAGAAATAGGTTATACACCTTTCAAACTGCATACTGGGAGCTTACATGTGCTGATTTTACAGGGGAGCAGGAAGCCCCTCCCCGAATTGCCTTTGATCCTCCACATATTATAACTCTACGCTCCGTATTACACGCACCATGACTGCTTATGCCCCAAACATTCCATTATGCAATTTACCCACTCTGGTGGATACTCTTAAGTCTGCTAAACCATTACCTTGGGAAGCAGTTGGTGTCTCCATTATTGGTGATCTCTTTGACGATGGTATACTGCTTTCGCACTGTAACTTTATACAGTCTCACAACCTACCTGGGGCTCTGTTCCTTACACATGCCACTATCCTGTGTTACATACGTCAACATTGGTCCCTACAGAGTGTAGAACTGGACACACTTGCAGTAGTACAGCCTCTCTATGACAGGGACACAAGCAGGCTCTTGGTTGAGGGGCTGTACAAAGGCCTTTGCTCCCAGTTACATATGGCGCTGACTGCTCTAAGAGACTGATGGGAGGCTGATTTAGACCGCCCGCTTCAAGATAAAGAGTGTCAGTTTTTTTCTGGAATATCCCAGCACAATACCACACAATACTCATTTTGAGTTCATTCATTTCCCACTTTGACATAGAGCATATTTGACACCCTCTAATTTAAACAAAATCTTCCCTACAAATGCTTCCAATTGCCCACGATGCCACACTGAAGAAGCAGATCTCCTGCGTATGGTATAGGTATGCCCTACTCTGTCCTCTTACTGGTAAGGAGTCTGGGATACAATTAGAACCCTAACAGAAAACACACACTGGGACACTATGGAACAATGCATACTACCCTCGATCTAAATCTTCCTCATCTGAATCCCGTTTTGTGGACTTGGCACTTATCTTTGCTCAGCAACAAATAATTCCTTGTTGGAAGTCTCCTGCTCCGCCTGCAGAGCTGAGCTGGCACAAGAATGTTTGTTGCTGGGGCTCGGCTGATAGCTTGCCATTGAGGAGGGAGGAATACGGAGGCTACGCAAACGACCTATAGCCATGAAATGGGACACTTTGATGGGTTGGAGCAGTTCAAGGTGTAGACGAAGGAAGCTCCTTGATAACCGATACGCTCTTTTGTGCTTCACACACTTAGGCTCTAACCCCTGTCACTGCACTGGTCATAGCTGTTACCATCAACATTGACGTATTGGCCATTTGATAGGATGGGACATCTTCCACACTCATAATTTTCTGTGGGACCATGAATGGCAGTCAGACTATCTTGATGGAAAAGTCGATGGGGGTGGGAAGAGTTTTCGGTCAGTTTGCCTTCAAGTTTACATATACAAAAAAATAGTTAATGCTCTACAAACTTATATGCTTTGTCAGTTTTAGATTCTATTTCTGCCCCATAGATATTTGATCTCCTTTATATGGCTTAACTCTAACAAAGTGTTTACAAATCAATGCAAAAGATATGTTGTGTCAGACTACCATGTACAAGTTTAATATTGCAGTAAACTACTTGTTTTTAAAAATAATCGCATACCTACAATTTCTTTTATCACACTCTTCCCCAAACATCCCTCCCTCTCAGATGACTAATTGCAGCTCCAAGCTCTTATGCATCCTTCTTTGTGCCATCTGTACTAACACCCAGCATGCTGAGATCTCCAACCTCAATACCCACCACAAATCTGATCTTCATCACCAAGTTCTTGCTCAGTCCACATTCGCAAGCCATCATCCAGTTTTTAAGAACCAATGTCATAGCCTCATAGGGAAGGATATAGAACTGAAACTAAGAGGTGGTACACCTGCTACATGCAAACATTTCCTGAAGTCAAGCACAACCCCCCCACCTTCATTCTTCTTTGAAACGTTGTACGTTTGTCATTGCTGTCTCCTTCCTGAACCACCTACGTTCTCATCATCTGTCATTCTCCCTATCTTAAGTCCAGACCAAATCTCAGAATACCTACCTCATAACCTGATGTAATCTCCTCACACCATTTTCTGGGGAGATTTCAGCATTGATGGGGGTAACCGGAAATGCATTGCTTTCTTCTTACTCAGGATTACCCTAAATCTCCACAATCTGTATCTAATGCTTTTCCATTGATTTTGATTGTTCATTACTGCCTTATTCCCTTATGTCTTGAAGTCTGTATCCACCAAACTTCTAAGCAAGGCAGAACTAAAAATCTAGTTTAAAAAAAAAAAACACACAACAATCTTCTCACCAACACTGAAACAACTTGACTTCTCAAGCTCTACAAACAACTTTGTACATGAATAGAAAGCCATCTTTCATGAAGTAGTACACACCCTTGCTCTTTGGCCGAAGCTCAAGTGCGTACACTCAAGATATATTTGGTTCAGTAGCTCCCTCTACCAGTAAATGTGTGAGCTCTGTCACCTGGTCATCTAAACCTGACATGCTAAACTGAAAGCCCTAAGAAAATCTTGTAGCCTCAAAATACAGTGAGCTCCTTTGCATTTTCATGAACAAAATCAATGTCATGAGAGTCCATTTCAAACTAACGACCAGGTTAATTACACCTCTACAAAACCAATAACCCGTTGGCCATTTCCCCCTTATCAACTCAGAGGATCTCTCTAAAACCAGTCAAATTATCAACAACACAAACTACTTGACATCATCAAAGACAATTTCCCATCCTCGCATTATTCTGTCATTTCCTGATCAACAGCTTTCCTTCTCAAAGGGTCTTCCTGTGATCCCTAAAACAGATCACTCTGTTTTAAAAATTAACCTAGACTTCATTGTTGTCTCAAACTTCAGAGATATTTGAAAACCTGCCTTGGTTAAACTAAACCTTGGGGGTCTGTCTCCAACCAATTCGTTGTCTATATCAAAGGAGAACATCTGTCGGCAAACTACCGATCTGTATTGTACTCTTGGTTTAGCCTTGAAACAGCCAGTCTAAAAATCTTTGAAGTTGTTTATTGCACGATGGATAGTGGCGATGGCTACCTTTTCCTCCTCACTCTCTTGGCAGCCTCAATAGCGCAGCAGGCTATTGAGCACTCTGTAGCAATGCATGAGCCTTCACAATACAGTCCTGAGCTGGTTTGCCTTGTTGTTATTCAATCACCACAAGCAGGGGAATTGCATCAAACATAACTCTAATTGGGTCCTGTTGCCTGGTGGAGTTCCCTAGGATTCCACATGGACCACTACCCTCTTAAATTGTATCTTATGCCGACGAGTCTGCTGATTGAGTGGTAGAATATACCTAACTATAGGCATGCAGATGATGCACAACTATACATCGAAAACTCCTCCATATATGATATGTCGACACCCTACCTCACTTGTGCCAAACTCAAGCACTGGATGTTTAGCAACGTCTCGCAGTTGAATCCTTCCTAAACCAAAATTCATCATCTTCTCCCACAGACTCCGAAACATATTTGACTGTGGTCCGCTTGATGACCTCAGAGTGCATGTTTTTTTACATGTCACTGACCTTTATCCCTTTTTCCTCCATCCCATATTTAAACAGATTGCCTCATCAGTGAACTTTCACCTCATTCACCATTAAAAAAAACTGAAAACTCCTCCGCCATGCACCAATCCAGTCACTGGAACGCTGGAAATGCTGTTGTGGGTGGCATCCTGAAATCCTTTCTGGCTCCGACAAGTTAGGTACCCTGTCCATAACTCATTTTTTAGTCCTCCACCCAAAAAGTCGACCCCCTCAAACCTGACCTCCAGGAGTTCACTGTTCCACATCTAGGCAAGATAAACATTTAAAATCAGTTCCCTGTGGTATATAGCCATCCACTTGAATCTTCTGCCATGTCTAGCCAATCTTCTCACCATCTGTGGAGTTCAAAGAAGAGAACCACACTGCACCTTGAAAAGCACCCAGATTTAAAACCTCTGAAGGTCCCAACCAAACCGTGTTTGAAGGTTCCTCATCTCTTTGACCCTCCAACCCATTAGAAATCCCAACTGCATCCACTTTCAAGACACTGAGAAAATAATAAACAACACATCTCTTCTGCATCCATCTGGGACCCTCTAGCCTGGTCTTCAATTAGCATGTAAGTACTCGCTGCATTCAATCTTGTGAATGTTTTGAACCTGTTGTTTCTCGTTTGTTGACCACTCCTTAGTTTTTGCGCTAATGTACTTCCTTGCTACTGTGAAATTCATTTTAATGCCTTACAGTGACAGAGCACTACATACAACCTCTTATTTCTCCTCTGAAGCTGTTTTTATTCAGAGCAGTCAATTCTTATTAGGCTTTCCTTTATTATTCAATTTACTGTTCCTTAGTCTCTGCGGCTGAGAGAGGAAAGGTCAGAAATGAAGTACGGGCATATTGGGCACCTTCACATCCAGAAATAGGCACTTAAAACCATTCGGCACCTCATGTGCTTGTTAGAACTTTGCATGCCCAGTCTGCACCTGACGCCTTAATTCAAGCAATGATAAATCTGTGAGAAAAATCGGTATCCAGCTGAAAAACATTAGAAGTAAGTAACTTGTTCATCATAGATAATGTGATGCTGTTATGTTAAGTATTCTTAATAAACAATAATATTACCCGCAAGGCTATCCTGGTGCTGAGCAGGTGTGTGGGCCTAGTCCTGCCTGTAGTCTTTTGGCTAACTAAAAAGCCTGGTGTAGAAAAATGCCAATGTTGGTATGGTTAACCCCTAACTTTTTGCATTTTGTTGATACCAGCTTTGATTGAAAGTTTGCTGGGACCCTGCTAACCAGGCCCCGGCACCAGTGTTCTTTCCCTAAAACTGTACCTTTGTCTCCGTAATTGGCACAGCCCTGGCACACAGATAAGTCCCTTGTAAAAGGTACCCCTGGTACCAAGGGCCCTGTGGCCAGGGAAGGTCTCTAAGGGCTGCAGCATATATCGTGCCATAGTGGGGACCTCTCACTCAGCACATGCATACTGCCTCACAGCTTGTGTGTGCTGGTGGGGAGAAAATGACTAAGTCGACATGGCACTCCCCTCAGAGTGAAATGCCCACAGCCCACTGCCTGTGGCATAGGTAAGTCACCCCTCTAGCAGGCCTTACAGCCCTAAGGCAGGGTGCACTATCCCACAGATGAGGGCATAGCTGCATGAGCACTATGCCCCTATAGTGTCTAAGCCAATTCTCAGACATTGTAAGTGCAGGGTAGCCATAACGAGTATATGGTCTGGGAGTTTGTCAAACACAAACTCTACAGTTCCATAATGGCTACACTGAATACTGGGAAGTTTGGTGTCAAACCTCTCAGCACAATAAATCCACACTGATGCCAGTGTGGGATTTATTGAGAAATGCACACAGAGGGAATCTTAGACATGCCCCTTGCATACCAGGCCAACTGCTAGTGCTAGGCTGACAGGTCGACTGGTCTCTGCCAGACTGCCACTTCCAGACCAGTTTCTGGCCACATGGGGTGAGTGCCTTTGTGCACTCTGTGACCAGGAACAAAACCTGTCCTGGGTGGAGGTGCTTCACACCTCCCCCTGCAGGACCTGTAACACCTGGTAGTGAGCCTCAAAGGCTCAAGTCTGGTGTTACAACACCCCAGTGCACTCCAGCTAGTGGAGATGCCTGCCCCCGGACACAGCCCCCCTCTTTTGGTGGCAAGTCCGGAGGAGATAATGAGAAAAACAAGGAGAGGTCACTCTCCATCCAGGACAGCCCCTAAGGTGCCCAGAGCTGTGGTGACCCCTTCCTTAGAAAATCCTCCATCTTGGCATGGAGGATTTAGCCCAATAGGATCAGGGATGTGCCCCCCTCCCCAAAGGGAGGAGGCACAAGGAGGGTGTAGCCACCCTCAGGGCAGTAGCCATTGGCTACTGCCCTCCAGCCCTAAACACACCCCTAAAATTAGTATTTAGGGGCGACTCTGAACCCAGGAAATCGGATCCCTGATGACCTAACAAGAAGAAGGACTGCTGACCTGAAAACCATGCAGAGAAGGAGGAGACAACTGCTTTGGCCCAAGCCCTACTGGCTGTCTCCAGATTCAAATAACCTGCAACAGTGATGCATCATGCGGGCCCAGCGACCTCTGCAGACTGAGGACTGCCCTGCAAATGCAAAGGACCAAGAAACTCCCGTGGACAGCTGTTCTGTCCAAAGCAACAAAGAAGAAACCATATTTAAGGGGCTCCCACCTCACTCCTGAAGCTTGAGTCCCCACCACTCTACACCTGACGCCCCTGGCCTGTGTCCAGAGAAACCAACACTGCAGAGAGGACCCCCAGGCGACTCCAACGACGTGTCGACCCTGAGACGACCTCCCTGCACCCCCACGACGACGCCTGCAGAGAGAATCTAGAGGACCCCCCTGACCGTGACTGCCCAGTAACAAAGAACCCAACACCTGGAAGAAGCACTGCACCCGCAGCCCCCAGGCACGAGAGGAACCAACTACCGGTGCAGGAGTGACCAGCAAGTGGCCTCATCTTTGCCCAGTCGGTGGCTGGCCCGAGAAGCCCCCCTGTGCCCTGCCTGCATCTCCTGAGTGACCCCCAGGTCCCTCCATTGATTCCAATACAAAACCTGACACCTTGTTTGCACACTGCACCCGGCCGCCCCTGTGCCGCTGAGAGTGTATGTTGTGTGCCTGTTTGGGACCCCCCCTCCCACCAGTGCTCTACAAAACCCCCCTCGTCTACTCCCCAAGGACGCAGGTACTTACCTACTAGCGGACTCGAACCAGAGCACACCTAGTCTCCTCAAAGGCTCAGGCTTTGTGTTACAATGCCCACGGCATCACAGCTAGTGGAGATGCCCGCCCCTGGACATAACCCTCAATTTTGGCGGCAAGTCCAGAGGAGATAATGAGAAAAACAAGAAGGAGTCACCTACCACACAGGACAAGCCCCTAAGGTGCCCTGAGCTGAGATGACCCCTGCCTTTAGAAATCCTCCATCGTGGTTTTGGAGGATTCCCCCAATAGGAATAGGGATGTGCCTCCCTCTCCTCAGGGAGGAGGCACAAGGAGGGTGTAGCCACCCTCAAGGACAGTAGCCATTGGCTACTGCCCTCCCAGACTTAAACACCTCTATATTTAGTATTTAGGTGCACCCCAGAACCTAGGAAATCAGATTTCTGCAACCTGAAGAAACAAGAAGGACTGCTGACCTAAAAGCCTGCAGAGAAGACGGATGACGACAACTGCTTCGGCCCCAGCCCTACCGGCCTGTCTCCAGATTAGAAAATCTGCCACCAGCGACACATTTGACAGGGACCAGCGACCTCTGAAGCCTCAAAGGACTGCCCTGGACTCCTGTGAGCAGCGGCTGTGCTCAACACCAGCAACTTCTTTGCAACAAAGAAGCAACTTTCAAAGACTTCACGTTTCCCGCCGGAAGTCTGAGACTTCACACTCTGCACCTGATGCCCCCGGCTCGGGATCCAGAGAACAAACACCACAGGGAGGACTCTCCGGCGACTGCGAGCCCCCGAGTAGCCTGAGACGACCCCCCTGAGCTCCCACATCGATGCCTGCAGAGAGAATCCAGAGGCTCCCCCTGACCGTGACTGCCTGTAACAAGGGACCCGACGCCTGGAACCAGCACTGCACTCGCAGCCCCCCAGGACCTGAAGGAACCAAACCTGAGTCCAGGAGTGACCCCAGGCGACCCTCTGCCTAGCCCAGGTGGTGGCTGTCCCGAGAAGCCCCCCCGTGCCTGCCTGCACTGCTAGAGTGACCCCTGGGTCCCTCCATTGATACCTACCTTAAACCCGACGCCTGCTTTGCACACTGCACCCGGCCGCCCCTATGCTGCTGAGGGTGTGTTTTGTGTGCCTACTTGTCCCTCCCACCTCCCCCCCCAACCCCTGGCCATACAAAACCCCCCTGGTCTGCCCCCGAGGACGCGGGTACATACCTGCTGGCAGACTGGAACCGGAGCACCCCTGATCTCCATAGGTGCCTATGTGTTATGGGCACCTCTTTGACCTCTGCACCTGCGTGGCCCTGAGCTGCTGGTGTGGTAACTTTGGGGTTGCCTTGAACCCCCAACGGTGGGCTGCCTATGCCCAGGAACTGAGACTTGTAAGTATCTTTCTTACCTCACAAACTAATCTTTACTTACCTCCCCCAGGAACTGTTGATATTTGCACTGTGTCCACTTTTAAAATAGCTTATTGCCATTTTAACAAAGACTGTATATGATATTGCTTTTATTCAAAGTTCCTAACTTACCTGTGTGAAGTACCTTGCACTTTATGTGTTTACTTCAAATCTTGAACCTGTGGTTCTTAAAATAAACTAAGAAAATATATTTTTCTATATAAAAACCTATTGGCCTGGGGTAAGTCTTTGAGTGTGTGTTCCTCATTTATTGTCTGTGTATGTACAACAAATGCTTAACCCTACCCTCTGATAAGCCTTCTGCTCGACCACACTACCACAAAATAGAGCATTAGAATGATCTAATTTTGCCACTATCTTACCTCTAAGGGGAACCCTTGGACTCTGTGCACACTATTTCTTACTTTGAAATAGTATATACAGAGCCAACTTCCTACAAGTGGCGCTTGAGTTGGTTAGTGCCTTGAATGATGTGTGAGGAGTTTGAAATTACCATGTTTGTATATTGGAAGCCAGTGAGACTCCCTGAAGTGTGCTTTGATGTCAGTTCTGTGTGTGAAGTTAAGGATGAGTCTGGTTGATAAGTTTGAATGGCTTGTGTTCTTCTAGTGACTTGCTAGGTGATTCCCAGCTTAGAGGGTGTTTCTGTAGTCCAGTTTGCTAGTGACTAGGGAGTGAGTGGCAGGTTTTCTTATGTTGCTTGGGAGACATTTGAAGATCTTCTTTACGATCTGAGTCTACCAAGTATTGGTGCAACAAGTCAGACACACAATTATTTAAAATATGCTCTCTCAGTAACAGATTAAACAAGCCCTCATAGTCAGAGACTTTGCTGCCATGTAACCAGCCTTCTAAAGCTTTAACAGAACAGTCCACCAAGTCAACCCAATGCTTTGAGGCCTCTTTTCTGGTCTCCCTGAACTTGTTCCTATATTGTTCAGTGGTGACACCAAAACCTTCTAAGAGTGCTGTTTTTAAAGTATTGTAGTTGTCTGCATCTTCTCTGACAGTGAGAAGTCCATCCCTCCCCTTGTCAGAGAAGGACAACCAGAGAATAGCAGCCTTTGAGGGACCCTCTGAACTTTACAGACCCTCTCAAGTGCAGCAAACCACTTGTATATGTCATCCCTCACCTTGTATGAGGGAACAATTTTGTGCAGGTTTCTGGAATCTATCTATCTATAGTCCTCCCTGAACCTATAATCCTTGAAAATGCTGCTGCTGCCACCATGGGGGGCTAACCCCAACCCCTGCCTCTCCCTCTCCACTGCCGAAGCCTCCCTTTCTAGTGCTAGCTGCTGCCTCAGCTTGGCCTCCTCCAGTCTCACCTTTCTGAGCTCTCTATTCATACAGTCATCCCCTGGAGTTGTGCAGTGTGACCCCTCAGACACTAAAATGACATGAGAGTGGGCAGAACTTGATCTTTCCCTAGTCGTAGTGACCCTTGCTACTTGTCCTGTGTGTGTAAAGGGAGCCCTAATGGAGTGACTTCCCCTCCCACTACCAGCTGCAGTAGATGGTCTGCTAGAAACAAGATCCCTTGAAAAAGCCTTTCCTGGGCCTGAAATATTATCCTCTAACTCAATGGGGTTAGAGTCTCCCTCCTCCTCCTCCTCCTCATCCTCCTGGCTTCCAGCATGTTCTTGGTCATCCTGAAGAAGGACGCTCAGAAGTAAACTCCTAATAGGATTATTCACCATGTCTAGCTTCCTCTCTGAACCCAGCCCCTTCAATTCCTTGAAGGTAATGCCCTCATAAGGAGAGTCAATGACCTCAGAGCTACGTCCAGCTGCAGACATGGTGTGTGTGTTAGGTTGGTGTAGGGTCTACCTAACCTACCTAACCTCTAGTTTCTCAGAAAGAAGATTAGAGACTAGATTCCTGCACTAAATACTATGTATTGTCTCTATGTATGGAGTAGTCTTTCCTATGGAAAGCACCAGGTGACAGAGTGATAAGGCAATTGCAAGAACTTATCCCACTGCATCACCACCAATGTAGGAGACTGGCCTCTTGTGTAGTGGGTACCTATCGTACTTACACCTTATACCAGGTCCAGTTTTCCCATTAGTGAAATGTAGACAGTGTCTAGAAGCCAGGGTGTCTAGAGGTAGCTGTAGGCAGAGCAGCCAAGGCTGAACTAGGAGACATGCAACGCTCTTGCAATACCAGTGTAGTCACACAGTACTCACACACATGAAAGAAAATACTCAGTGTACCAAAAATAAAGGTACTTTATTTTGGTGACACAAATGCCATAGAGACTAAACTCCTTTCGGAGGTAAGTAATGTACATATTATATACACTAGTATGCAGAAATAAGCATACAAACATTTAGAAAACAATGCAATTAGTGAAAATCACAATAGTTAGAAATGGGTTTAGGGGGAGCACAAACCATATACTAAGAAAGTGGAATGCGAAAGTCGGTCCCCCACTTAGGCAAATGTGATGTGTAGAGGGAACTGGGCTAGAAAACCCCAAAGGTAAGTACCAGAACCCACCCCAGTGACCAGGAAAGCAGGAGTAAATCACAGTAACTTTCCCGGAACACACAGAGAAACGAGAAGAAGAAGAATGCAAAACCCAGAAGAGACTGCAAGACACCAACAGTGGATTCCTAGACAAGAAGACATGTGGAAGAAGGAAGTCCAAGAAGCACTGAAGAGTCCAGGAAGAGAAGGAGCCCCTGCTAACCCAGATGAAGGTGCAAAAGGAGAACAACCGGTGAAGACGAAAAGTCAGCACTTCACCCAAGAAGACAGTCGGGTTCCTGGAAGGGTGCAAATTATGTCCCATGCTGGATGGAGGATTGCAGTCTGGTTTTCGTTATCGGAGTCCGCCAACAACCCTTGGCACAGGCAGAGCTCGAGGTTAGCGGAAAATTGTGCTGCCGGGGACCACGTGGACTCTACCCAGGAGGAGGAGTCAGAGGGGGCCCTCAGCAACTCAGAGAGCCCACAGAAGACCAGAGACCAGGCAGTGCACACAGGAGTCCCACTGCATGGGGACAGAAAGTTGCAGAAGAGGCACACGCAGCACTGCGACAAAGGCTCCCACGCCGCTGGAGAACCACTCAGGAAGCTGTGTGTCGCAGGATAGAGTGCTGGGGGCCAGAGCTACAAGATGCACAAAGGACTTGGAGGAAGGATGCCAACAAGCCTCGGCAGCTGCAAAAGACACAGTGCACGGGTGTACTGTCTTGCGTGGGGAGGGAAGGTCTTACCTCCACCAAAGTGGAACTGCTGGAAGAAAGCATCGTTGGGACCACTTCAGTCCACCACCTGTGACGCAGGATTCACGCAGCACAGCAGGAGAGGAAATGCACACAGCCGGTCTTCGTCGCAGTTGGTGTCTGGAAAAGCAGGGGAGTAAGTCCTTCACCCCCATGGGAGATTCCTTCGCTCTTCTGATGCAGGCTGAAGACGGGCTGTCCTCAGACGATGCACGACTGGGAAACTGTTGCAGTTGTTGGCAGGAGCTGAAAATACAGTGTTGCAGAAGGCGTCTTGCTTCTTTGTTGCAGCTTGTAGAATTCCTTGAGGGTCCGGATGCAGTCAGTGAGAAGTCGAAGTGGAGGATGCAGAGGATTTCTGCTGGAGTCTTGCAATCTGAATCTGAGGAATCACCCAAAGGAGAGATCCTAAATAGCCCTGAAAGGGGGATTGGTCACCTAACCAGGTAAGCACCTATCAGAGGAGGGCTCTGATGTCACCTACTGGCACTGGCCACTCAGATGCTCCCAGAGTTCCCTGCCAACCTTGAATATCCAAGATAGCAAAACCCAGAGCTCTGAGCACCACCCCTCGGTGGTGATGGACAGGGGAGTGGTTACTCCCCTTTCCTTTGCCAGTTTCGCACCAGAGCAGGGATTGGGGGTGTCCCTGAACTGATGTAGACTGTTTTATGCAAGGAGAGCTCTAAATGTACTCTTCAAAGCATTTTGGGAGGCTTGGGGAGGATACCCCTCCCAAGCCTGTAACACCTATTTCCAAAGGGAGAGGGTGTAACACCCCTCTCTCAAAGGAAATCCTTTGTTCTGCAGAAACCAGTCTATGAGGTAGCAGCAGCTGGGGCTGCCTTGAAACCCTCATAAGGCTTTAATGGCAATGTTAGTTTTCTCTAAGGAGCCCCCAGAGTGTATGGAATCATACAACCAGTGCTTGCCCAAGCCTTGGGGTATGATTCCAACATGTTTGATACCAAAAATGCCTATGTTCTGAGTTAGCATTATGTTGCTGGATATTGGTAATGACATATATCCAGTACACACGTAAAATGGCGTTCACACACTCACAAATTCTGGGAAAATGGCCCTGAAGGTCGTGGGAGCACCTCTGCTTGTGCATGGGTGCCCTCACTCACAGGTACTTTTACCCTGCCATCAGGGCTGGAGGGCCTGCTAAATGGTGACTTATAAGTGACCTGGTGCAGTCAAAATGGCAGCGAAAGGGTGCTTGCACCTTTTCACACAAGCTGCAATGTTAGTCCTGCAGAAACCTTTGCATGGGCTCCCTATAGGTGGCAAAAGGTATGCTGCAGCCAATAGGGATCTACTGGAACCCCAATGCCCTGGGTACCTAGGTACCATATACTAGGGACTTATAAGGGGGCACCAGTATGCCAATTGTGGTTGAACTATTGAATTTTGGGAGAGAGAGCATAATCACTGGGGACCTGGTTAGCAGGATCTCAGTGAACACAGTCAAGTACACTGACATCAGGCAGAGAATGGGGATAACCATGCCAAGAAAGAGGGTACTTTACTACACTTCAGCATCTTCAGTGTGTGGAAACAGGATGCAGTGGCAGTATTGACTGATGAAATCATGTCCAGTATGACGTTTAGGTCCAGTATGATGTTGATGATTATTCTGAAGTTCCTGGAGTGGGTGCTGGCTGTCAGTGGGGTATGAGTTCGGCCAGCCACCAGTTGGTGTCCCATGATGAGGTGTTTTTGCTGAAGATCACTACTTCTGTCTTGTTGGTTTTAAGCGTGAGACAGTTGGCTTTCATCCAGTTAGCGACTTTGGTCATCCAGGCAGTGAACTTAATTCTTGTTTTGGCGGAAAATAGGACAGTCCATTCTTCAGTGTGGCCAACTCACAAGTCTGTGCTCCCACAAAACACTAAACAAATCTAACAGTTTTCCTTAGTTTGTTGTATAATAGTTGAATGTTGTATTTTTTCTAGATCTACTCTAGCATCGACACCCTGTTGCACCAGAGCCGACTAACCAAGCTCCAGTCTGTCCAAGCATTAACAGAGATAAAGGATTTTGTTAGTTTCATCAGCAAGCCAAGTAAGATATTACTGTTTTCATCTAGTGCCTAATGTCTATCCGCTCACATTTTGGTCTTTGCATTGTTTTTTGTAATCTCTTGTGTATAGTTTCAAAGTTCTAACAAATTCATAATTTCTTGAAATATCAGAGTAGAGACTGTTTCTTTGACCAGTTAGTAGTTACCAGGGAGCCACATGTATTTGTGCTGCGGGTTGTGGCGGAAATTATGTTTATACAGTCTCATTTGGCGCTGCCAGCTCTACTGATGGCATTTACTTTTTTATGCATGTGACACAGATGTGGTACCTCAAATGCTGATTTTCATAAGTAGTTTTTGACAAATATATTTAGTTGCCTTCTCTTGCTGTCTGAAGAGCCTCCTTGTTTGATGAGTGGTAGAGAAAAGTCAGATAGGGTCACTCATTGGACTCCATTTGTGTTGCATGTGGGGGATTTTTGGAGAGAAAATTGTGAAGTCTTCCGTTCTCACACTGCCAGATCCATTAATGTTCAATCCATGGGCAGTTTGTGAGTATCACTCATGAGAAGGCAGAGAAAGCCTCTCCAACTGGAATGAAGAACATGAATCACTCATAGTAGAAGTGGCTCGCCTTCTATGAAGTCATTGGTTAACAGTCCCTGGAGGATATGCAGGTGTCCCGCTAGAATCCATCTAGTTACGAGACCACTGTAAGTTCCCACAGCCACAACCTAAATAGGTCCTAAAAGCCCTATGAATATTTGGAGAGTTACAGTTATCACCAGAATCAAATTGTAATGACCTACTCTTGTCAGTAATAAATGTCAGGTGCTCTCATCACTTTCACTGTGCTACTTGTATTCTGTCTGGTCTTCTGTTAGACAAGCACATGTCCGATCTGGAAGTCCACCTGGTCACCTGGCATCAGTCACCAGTGAATGAAGGTACTGGCAAGGTGTAGGAAAGTGCCTCTTTTGACATGGTAAACCTCCCCTACCCCCTTTTTCGTTGTCTCTCTTTTCTGGCACAATTTCGACTGGAGGTCCACTGGGTCCCCGCTAAACAGGTCCAGAGGGCCAGATTTCTTTCCCTAAAACTGCACAGTTGTTTTTCCTAATTGGTAAACCTTTGTTGCCACTGAATGTCCCTAGTAAATTGTTCACCTGTTACCTAGGGCATGGGGCACCAAAGGAAGGCACCTGAGGGCCGCAGCACAGATTGTGCCACTCTCAGGGACCCTCTCACTAAGTGCACACATTGCTGCCTTCACAGGCTGCGTGTCTTGGGGCAGACCTAAAATGAAAACATGACATGACACAGAGCCTGTTTGCCCTGTCCCTTGCACACTGCATGCAATATATGTAAGTCACCCCACTGGCAGTCCTTCCAGCCATAAAGACAGGGTGCATTATTTTATAGATGAGGGCATATCTGCATGAGAAGATATGCCCCTGCTATGTCTGTCGATTTGCAAGCATAGCGTGTGAACAGTGCAACCATTATAAGAACCTGTGCTGGACACTGGTCATTACGAGTTCCCCAGCTACATGATGGCTTCACTGACAATAGGGATGTTTGGTATCAAACATCTAGTATTAATAAACACTCACTAAATTCAGTGATGGATTTATTAATACACGCTCTCAGAGGGCCCCTTGAGACCTACCAACTCCTAGAGTGGGCACTGACTGGTCAGAACCAGTGCAGCCACTTTAGATAGAATTCTTCCCCCCTGAGGTGAGAGCCAATGTACTCAAGAGCTCGGTACAAAGGCCTGCTCTGGGCAGAGGGGTGATCTCCTTTCCCAGGCAGTATGGACATTCCAGGGCGGGGAGCTTTAGAGGCCTTGTCCCCTTTGAAATGTGACCCAGGACTTCCCGAATGCTGGAAGAGGCGGACCCCCATTTCCTGATCCCACTTTTGGCAACAGGACTGGTGGAAAAATAGATAAATTGGGTGGAGTGCCCACTCCATGCCAGTCCCACCCTTAGGGTGGAAGAAGCTGAAGTGGACACTACCTTTTAAATTCCTCCATCTTGTGTGGAAGGAATTAGGCCGATAAGGTTAGGGCTATGCCCACCTGCCAAAGGAAGTGGCCCTAGGAAGGGCGTAGTCACCCTAAAGGTTAGTAGCCCATTGGCTATCACCTGGCACTCTCTGTAACACCCCTAAATTCATTATTTAGGTGGCGCCACTGAACCCTAGATTCAGATTCCTGTCAACATAAGAAGAGCCGGACACCACAGAAGCCGCCCAGCAGAGAAGACTAATGACACCAACTGGCTTGGCCCCAGCTCTACCGGCCTGTCTGCAGCCTTTAGAGAACTTTTTTCCAGAAGACGACTGTCTTGCAACTTAGCAACCTCCAAAGCCTTGGGAGGACTGCCTGCTCTCCATAAAGAACAAGCACTCCTGTGGACAGCGGACCTGTCCAAAAGAAACATCTCCAAAGAAGAAATAAGTCTTCCTCAGGAACCACGAAACCACCCCCTGAAGCCACCTCTGCACCAAACGGCCCACGTCCAAGTGGCCAACCAGTCCTGTGAATGTTCCCCAGCGCTTCTGACCCAGAGTCCATCGTGGGCTGACCCCTGATGGACTCCACAGCAACGCTTGCAGCCTAAATCCCATGGCTCGGCATGATCGCGTCCTACCCAGTAAGCTGTTACCGACACCAAAAGATGACCCTTCACCCATAGCCCCTTGGCCTTGGATAGCTAGACCATTGGTGTTCCCACAACCCTTGGCATCTTAACGCACCTGGCTAGCTGTGGGTTGACCTCTCCCGGCCTCCTGGCCAGAGCCTGCAGCCCTTTCTGAAAGGGATCTCCTGCATTTGCTAACATTGGGAGCCTGATGCTGTCTTGGCACTCTGTACCCGTCCGCCCCTGTGCCGCTGAGGGTGTAAGTTTCGTGCCGCCTTGTGACCCCCCGTTGTCAGTGCTTCAACTCCAGGAATTCCACCCCTGAGCCCACTCTACTCACCTATAAGGGGAACTGCAGTGGATACCCCCTGTCTCCTTTGGATAGCATTGGGCTCCCGACATTGTGTTGGCACACTGCACCTGGCTCACCCTGTGCAGCTGATGGTTTCAGTTTGGTGCTCCCTTGTGCCCCCCAACCTCACAGTGCTTGGCTCAACCTCCAGAGACCAACCTCTGACACGGCCAGTACTTAGCTGGGAGAAGCATGTCTTCTTTCCCCCCAATCTCCACAGACTAACATTTGGGTCCGATTTTGAAAATTGCACCCATCCTCCCCCATGCCACTATGGGTGCACTCTTGGTACCAACCTGAACCTTGCCCGGTGCTAAACTGAAACCCTGAAGACTGAGGTTGTACGTTGTGTACTTAGCAGAGAAACTGCATTCTTGTTTTCTTTCCATAAATAAACATTGAAGATTATGAAAATTGCTCTGTCAATTTTTGAAACAAAGTATTTTTAATTTAGACACTGCTTACTTTGTAACAAAGTTCTTGGGTTCAAAGGATATATAAGAGTAAGTCTTATGTTTCTCAATTAGTCTCGGGTTTATTCTTCTAGTGTGTGTAGGAGGCTAAGTATATGGTGTGCACCTATAGATGAGGCACACTGCACGGAGTCCAGGCAATCCTTAGTGATAGTGTAAGCGGCTCTAGATAACCGAAGCTCTCAGAAGGGTAGCTGTGGAAAGCACACCAAAGGACCTTTAGGTCTGAGGAAGTACTAACACCCGAAAGGTGAGTAGGTAGGATTCCCCAGGCGCCCATGTGCAGAGTAGAAATCTCGGGTCAGTGTCCATAGGATACCATTGGGAAGTTGTAGTTGGAGTTTCGCCTTTTATGACCCTTCCCAGAGAACCCTGAGGAAACACTTTGGGACAAGAGAGGTTAGATAGTGCCTGTAGGAGGCTGGCCTGGCTTATAGTGGGTACCTTGTGGTACTTACACCTTGTGCCAAGTCCAGTTATCCCTCATAAGTAGATTAGTAGTGTTCGAGCATCTTAGGCTGATAGAGGTAGCTATAGCAGAGCAGCTTAAGCTGAACTAGGAGACATGCAAAGCTCCTACTATAGCACTTACATCACTTAGTACTACATCATAAGAAACACAATATACAGAGTTACTAAAAATAAAGGTACTTTATTTTAGTGACAATATGCCAAATGTATCTCAGAGGATATATTCCCTTAGGAGGTAAATAAAATACACAAAATATACACACAGACCAAAATCAGGTAAGTAAACAGTAAGCAAAGTAGTGCAAATACTGTAGAACACAATGGGATCCAATAGGAGACAATAGGCCTAGGGGCAACACAAACCATATACTCCAAAAGTGGAATGTGAACCTCAAATGGACTCCAGGCCTAGTGTAGTGTGTAGAGGGTCGCTGGGAGTGTAAGAAAACACTAAGGGTGTTCAAGATACCCCACCCCAAGACCCTGAAAAGTAGGAGTAAAGTTACCCTACTACCCCAGAAAGACAGTAAAGTCGAGATAGGGGATTCTGCAAAGACAACAACTGACTGCAAAGCACGGAAGACGGATTCCTGGACCTGAGGACCTGCAAAGGAAGGGGACCAAGTCTAAGAGTCACACAAGTGTCCGGGGGGCAGGAGCCCACTAAACCCCGGATGAAGGTGCAAAAGGGCTGCCTCTGGGTGGAAGAAGCCGAAGATTCTGCAACAACGAAAGGTGCCAGGAACTTCTCCTTTGGTCAGAAGATGTCCCACGGTGTGCTGGAGAATGCAGAGTTGTTTCCACGCAGAAAGACCGCAAACAAGCCTTGCTAGCTGCAAGAGTCGCGGTTGAAGGTTTTGGGTGCTGCCAGGGCCCAGGAAGGACCAGGAGGTCGCCCCTTAGAGGAGGAGACCGAGGGGGCGCTCAGCAACACGGAGAGTCCACGCAGAAGCAGGCAGCACCCGCAGAAGCACCTGAACAGGCGTTCAGAAGATCTGAGCACGACAGTCGACTCAGCACAACAAAAGAGGGTCCCACGAAGTCGGAGTCCAACTCAGCGAATTGGGCAATGCAGGACGGAGTGCTGGGGACCTGGACTAGGCTGTGCACAAAGGAAGTCTTGCAAAAGTGCACAGAAGCCCTAGCAGCTGCAGTTTACACAGGATTACTGTCTGGCGTGGGGAGGCAAGGACTTACCTACACCAATTTTGGACAGAAGGGCCACTGGACTGTCGGGGACACTTGGATCCAGCTCCTGTTTTCAGGGACAACGCTCGTCAAGATGAGACGGGACCCAGAGGACCGGTGATGCAGAAGTTTGGTGCCTGCGTTGGCAGGGGAAAGATTCTGTCGACCCACGGGAGATTTCTTCTTGGCTTCCAGTGCAGGGTGAAGGCAGACAGCCCTCAGAGAATGCACCACCAGGAAACAGTTGAGAAAGCCGGCAGGATGAGGCACTACAATGTTTCCGATAGTCTTCTTGCTACTTTGTTGCCGTTTTGCAGGTGTCCTGGAGCAGTCAGCGGTCGATCCTTGGCAGAAGTCGAATCGGGAAGTGCAGAGGAACTCTGGTGAGCTCTTGCATTTGTTATCTGATGAGAAACCCACAGGAGAGACCCTAAATAGCCCTCACAGGCGGACTGGCTACAGAGAAAGGTAAGCACCTATCAGGAGGAGTCTCTGACGTCACCTGCTGGCACTGGCCACTCAGAGGTTCCATTGTGCCCTCACACCTCTGCATCCAAGATGGCAGAGGTCTGGGACACACTGGAGGAGCTCTGGGCACCTCCCCTTGGGAGGTGCTGGTCAGGGGAGTGGTCACTCCCCTTTCCTTTGTCCAGTTTCACGCCATAACAGGGCTGGGGGGGATCCCTGAACCGGTGTAGACTGGCTTATGCAAGGAGGGCACCATCTGTGGCCTTCAAAGCATTTCCAGAGGCCAGGAGAGGCTACTCCTCTCAGGCCCTTAACACCTATTTCCAAAGGGAGAGGGTATAACACCCTCTCTCAGAGGAAATCCTTTGTTCTGCCTTCCTGGGACTGGGCTGCCCAGGCCCCAGGGGGGCAGAAACCTGTCTGAGGGTTGGCAGCAGCAGTAGCTGCAGAGAAAACCCCGGAGAGTTAGTTTGGCAGTACCTGGGCTCTATGCTGGAGCCCCGGGGATGCATGGAATTGTCACCTGGTATTGGGGTGACAATTCCATGATTCTAGACAAGTTACATGGCCATGTTCGGAGCTACCATGGTGACGCTACATATAGGTATTGATCTATATGTAGTACACACATGTAATGGTGTGCCCGCACTCACAAAGTCCTGGGAATTTGCCCTGAACAATGTGGGGGCATCTTGGCTAGTGCCAGGGTGTCCTCACACTAAGTAACTTCGCACCTAACCTTCACTAAGTGAAGGTTAGACATATAGGTGACTTATAAGTTACTTACGTGCAGTGTAAAATGGCTGTGAAATAACGTGGACGTTATTTCACTCAGGCTGCAGTGGCAGTCCGGTGTAAGAATTGTCTGAGCTCCCTATGAGTGGCAAAAGAAATGCTGCAGCCCATAGGGATCTCCTGGAACCCCAATACCCTGGGTACCTAGGTACCATATACTAGGGAATTATAAGGTTGTTCCACTGTGCCAATCAGAATTGGTAAAATTAGTCACTAGCCTGCAGTGACAATTTTAAAAGCAGAGAGAGCATAAACACTGAGGTTCTGGTTAGCAGAGCCTCAGTGATACAGTTAGACACCACACAGGGAACACATACAGGGCACACTTTATGAGCACTGGGGTCCTGGCTAGCAGGATCCCAGTGACACAGGCAAAAACAAACTGACATATAAGTAAACATGGGGGTAACATGCCAGGCAAGATGGTACTTTCCTACACAACCCCCCCAAACGAGGGGTAATAAGGCTAACCTTGCCCAGATGAGTCTTCATTGTCTAAGTGGAAATATCTGTAGAGTCCATCTGCATTGGAGTGGGTACTCCCAGGTCTATGTTCAACTGTATAGTCCATTCCCTGTAGAGAGATGGACCACCTCAACAATTTAGGGTTTTCACCTTCCATTTGTTTTAGCCAAAGTAGAGGTTTGTGGTCTGTCTGAACAATAAAGTGAGTACCAAATAGGTATGGTCTCAACTTTTTCGGTCCCCAGACCACAGCAAAGGCCTCCCTCTCTATGGCAGAAAAACGCTTTTCTCTAGGTGTTAACCTCCTGCTGATAAAAGCTACAGGTTGATCCTGGCCCTCAGTATTTAGCTGTGATAGCACTGCCCCAACCCCCAATTCAGAAGCATCAGTCTGGACTATGAACTTTTTGGAGTAGCAAGGGCTTTTTAGGACAGGTGCAGAGCACATGGCCTGTTGGAGCTCTTCAGAAGCTTTTTGACAGCTAGCTGTCCACAATACCTTTTTAGGCATCTTTTTACCAGTGAGGTTATTAAGAGGTGCTGCAATGGAGCCATAATACTTAATAAACCTCCTATGGTACCCTGTGAGGCCTAAAAAGGCTCTCACCTGGGTTTGAGTTGTAGGGGGAGCCCATTCCATAATGGTCTGGATCTTCCCCTGCAGTGGTGCAATCTGTTCCCCGCCTACCAGGTGGCCCAGATAAACCACTTTCCCCTGCCCTATCTGGCACTTTGAGGCCTTGATAGTGAGGCCTGCCTTTTGCAGGGCCTCTAAAACATTGCACAGGTGGACCAGGTGATCATCACAGGTGGAGCTAAAGACAGCTACAGCATCTAGATATGCTGCACTAAAAGCTTCCAACCTTTGCAGGACTGTGTTCACCAACCTTTGAAAAGTGGCAGGTGCATTGTTCAGACCAAAGGGCATCACAGTGAATTGATAGTGCCCTCCAGTGGTTGAGAATGCAGTTTTGGGTTTTGCATCGTCTGATAATTTAATCTGCTAATACTCTGCAGTTAAATCAAAAGTGCTTAGATACTTGGCAGAAGCCAGTGTATCTATCAGCTCATCTGCCCTGGGTATAGAGTGAGCATCTGTCTTGGTTACTTGGTTGAGCCCTCTATAGTCAACACAAAACCTCATCTCTCTTTTACCATCCTTACTGTGAGGTTTTGGAACCAGCACCACTGGGCTAGCCAATGGGCTTTCTGAAGGCTCAATCACTCCTAAGTCTAACATATTCTGAACTTCTTGTTTAATGCAGTCCCTGACATGGTCAGGTTGCCTATAAAGCTTACTTTTGACAGGTAAACTGTCTCCAGTATTGATTGTATGCTCACACCAAGTAGTGGTACCTGGTATTAGTGAGAAGAGTTCAGAAAACTGACTTAAAAGATTTACACAGTTATCTTTCTGCTCAGCAGTAAGACAATCTGCCAGTACTACTCCCTCCACTAAGCCATTAGCTTCAGTGGTGGAGAAGAGATCAGAGAGAAGGTCACTCTCTTCTTCCTGTCCCTCATCAGTTGCCATGAGCAGGGTGAGATCAGCCCTGTCATAGTAGGGTTGTGGCGGTTGACATGGAGCACCCTAAAGGGACTCCTGGCAGTGCCCAGGTCTACTAAGTAGGTAACCTCACCCTTTTTCTCAACAATTAGATGTGGTTTACTCCATTTGTCCTGGAGTGCTCTTGGGGCCACAGGCTCCAATAGCCACACCTTCTGTCCTGGGTGGTACTGGGTCAGGACAGCCTTCTGGTCATGCCATTGCTTTTGCAGCTCCTGGCTAGCCTGAAGGTTTTTACTGGCCTTTGTCATGTACTCAGCCATTCTTGATCTTAGGCCAAGTACATAATCCACAATGTCTTGTTTAGGAGTTTTTAAAGGTTGTTCCCAACCCTCCTTAACAAGTGCAAGGGGACCTCTCACAGGGTGCCCAAAGAGGAGTTCAAAGGGGCTAAAGCCCACTCCTTTTTGGGATACCTCCCTGTAAGCAAAAAGGAGGGGAGGCAAGGTAACGGGACATCCCATCTCCTTCTCAGTGTCTCAGGGAGTCCCATTATCATACCTTTGAGAGTTTTTATTAAACCTCTCAACTAGACCATTTGTTTGTGGATGATAAGGAGTAGTGAACTTGTATGTTACACCACACTCCTTCCACATTGCTTTGAGGTATGCAGACATGAAGTTACTACCTCTGTCTGACACCACTTCCTTAGGGAAGCCCACTCTGGAAAAGATTCCCAGGAGGGCCCTTGCCACTGCAGGAGCTGTAGTAGTCCTTAAGGTGATGGCTTCAGGGTACCTAGTGGCATGGTCCACTACCACCAGGATAACCCTATTGCCTGAATCTGTTGGAGAGTCAAGGGGTCAACTATGTCAACCCCTACCCTTTCAAAGGGCACCCCAACCACAGGAAGTGGAATTAAGGGGGCGTTTGGAGTGCCACCAGTCTTGCCACTGGCTTGGCAGGTCACACAAGAGTGGCAACACTGTTTGGTGTCCTCTGACATATGAGGCCAGTGAAACAGGGAAACAAGCTTGTCCCAAATTTTACTTTGGCCCAAATGCCCATCCAAAGGAATGTCATGTGCCAAGATAAGAAGAAACTCTCTGTATTGCAAAGGGATGACCAATCTCCTGGCAGCTCCAGGTTGAGGGTCCCTTGACTCAGTATACAGGAGGTTGTCTTCCCAATACACCTTATGGCTATCACTGACATCCCCCATTCTGCTGTTTGACAGCTTGCTGTCTCAAACCCTCTAGTGTGGGACAGGTCTGCTGTGCCACACTCAGCCCTTCCCTAGCAAGCCCCCCTGCACCCAAAAGCTCAGCAGTGTCTGCTGCCAGCTCATCTGGTGTAGGTTCTGCACAGGGAGAGGATTTATTTTCCTCAAAAGGGGAATCTTCTGGTGAGGGAGGGATAGTGAGTGGGCAAGGATTTACCCTTCCTACCCCTAGCTTTTGGGAGCACGTGGTCCATTGTTCCAGGATCCAAGTTTCCCTGTCTTTTTTGCTTTTTGGCCTGAGCCCTTGTCAAAGCAAAAATATGCCCAGGAATGCCCAGCATTGCTGCATGAGCCTCCAACTCCACTTCAGCCCAAGCTGATGTCTCCAAATCATTGCCTAGTAAGCAATCTACAGGTAATTCAGTGGCTACCACAACTTTCTTTGGACCAGTAACCTCCCCCCCCCAGTTGAGATTCACAACAGCCATGGGGTGGCTATGTGTGTTATTGTGAGCATCAGTCACTTGGTACTGCTGACCAAGTAGGTGTTGAACCAGTTTCTCTATAACAATAGTTACACTGGCTCCTGTGTCCCTGTAGGCCTCAGCCTCAACACCATTAATTAGGGGTAGGTGCTTGTACTTACCCATATTAAGGGGACAAGCAACCAAAGTGGCAAAGTCAATGCCACCATCAGAGACTAACACAGCCTCTGTGGCCTCCCTAACAAGACCAACCCCAAGTACACTGCCAATAGTGAGCCCAGCTACACCCTTGGATAGGCTATTTGTAGTAGACTTCCCACCACCACTGCTATTACTAGGGGCACTAGAGGTTGCAGTTGGGGTTGTGGTAGTGGAAGCCTTGGTGTTTTTTTTTTTGGACAAGTGGCATCACTTGCCCAATGGCCTTTTACTTTACATAAATAACACCATGGCTTTTTCTGATTGTGAGAAGAGGATTGGGACCCACCACCCCCAGAGGATTTTTGTGGGCCTGATGAAGACTCAATGTTTTTTATCTTTGTCCCCATCCTTGTCAGAAGACTTACCATCCTCCTTCTTGCCATCCTTGTCACCCCCTGTATGAACCTTTTCTGTTCACTCTTGTTCTGACCCATTTGTCTGCCTTCTTTCCCAATTCTTGGGGAGAGGTCAGATCTGAGTCTACCAAGTACTGGTGCAACAAATCAGACACACAATTGTTCAAAATATGCTCTCTCAGGATTAGATTATACAAGCTTTCATAGTCAGTCACCTTACTGCCATGTAACCAACCCTCCAAGGCTTTCAGTGAACAGTCTACAAAGTCTGTCCAGTCTTGAGAGGACTCTTTTCTGGTGTCTCTGAACTTAATCCTGTATTGTAAAGTGGTTAAGCCAAATCCATCCAAAAGTGCATCCTTCAAAACTATGTAATTGTTAGCATCACTTTCTCTGACAGTAAGGAGCCTATCCCCCCCTACCCGTACCAGTGAAGGATAGCCACATGATAGCTGCCCACTGCCTTTGAGGGACCAACTGTACTATACAGGCCCTCTCAAGTGCATCAAACCACTTGTTAATGTCATCCCCATCCTTGTAAGGGGTGACTATCTTATGCAGGTTTCTGGAATCTTGCTCTCTAACAGGATTACTATCAAAAAACACTGCTGCTGCCACCATGGAGTACCAACCCCAACCTCTGCCTTTCCCTTTCCACATCCAGAGATTCCCTGTCTAAGGCCAGCTGCTGCTGTTTAAGCTTCAGCCTGGCCGCTTCCAACCTCAGCTTTCTGTGTTCCCTTTCCATTAGGTTATCCTCAGGGTGGGAGGCTTGGGAATTGTGAGACACAGAAGAAATGTGGGAATTGGCAAAGAGAGACCTGTCCCTAACTGGCTGGACTCTAGTAACCTGGCCTTTAGGAGTGAAAGCTGCCCTACTAGTGTATGACCCCCTCCCACTACCAGTGTCACTAGATGGCCTGTTAGCTGACAGGTCCTTGGAAGAACCCTCCCTAGCATCCTCAGGGGACTACTCTGAGGAGAGTAACCCTCTCCTCTCCCTCCTGATCCCGGGATGGGCCAGACTGGTTCTGGTCACTTTCTAGGAGAAGGCTAAGGAGAAGATCTGATCTAAGGAGACAACTGTGGGAGTAAGCTCTACTGCAAGCATGACAGAAAAAGGTTTCGGACTGAGAGAGAAAAAAGTTTTTAGAACTTTTAAAAGAACAGAGAAAACTTTTTCAAATTTTTGAAAACGTTTGAAGGTTTTCAGAAACGTTTCAGAAACTTTTTAGAAGTTTTAGGAAAGGAAAGTTAAACTGTTTAGGTTATTGTGTATATTCTGAAGTATTTGGTATATGTTTTTCTTATAAAAAAGCACCAATGGCAAAGTGGTAAAGCAGTTGGAAGTACTTATCCCACCGCTGCACCACCAATGTAGGAGGCTGGCCTGGCTTATAGTGGGTACCTTGTGGTACTTACACCTTGTGCCAGGTCCAGTTATCCCTTCTTAGTAGATTAGTAGTGTTCTAGCACCTTAGGCTGATAGAAGTAGCTATAGCAGAGCAGCTTAGACAGAACTAGGAGACATGCAAAGCTCCTACCATACCAATTAGATCACTTAGCACTATATCATAAGAAACACAATACTCAGAGTTACTAAAAATAAAGGTACTTTATTTTAGTGACAATATTCCAAAAGTATCTCAGGGGATATACTCCTTTAGGAGGTAAGTAAAATACACAAAATATACATACAGATCTAAATCAGGTAAGTAACCAGTTAGAAAAGTAGTGCAAACACTGTAGAACACAATAGGATGCAATAGGCCTAGGGGCAACACAAACCATATACTCCAAAAGTGGAATGCGAACCACAAATGGACCCCAGGCCTAGTGTAGTGTGTAGAGGGTCGCTGGGAGTGTAAGAAAACACTAAGGGTGTCCACGATACCCCACCCAAAGACCCTGAAAAGTAGGAGTAAAGTTACCCTACTACCCCAGAAATACAGTAAAGCTGAGATAGGGGATTCTGCAAAGACAACAACAGACTGCAAAGCACTGAAGACGGATTCCTGGACCTGAGGACCTGCAAAGGAAGGGGGCCAAGTCCAAGAGTAACGCAAGTGTCCAGGGGGGGCAGGAGCCCACTAAACCCCGGATGAATGTGCAAAAGGGCTGCCTCTGGGTGGAAGAAGCCAAAGATTCTGCAACAACGGAAGGTGCCAGTAACTTCTCCTTTGGTCAGAAGATGTCCCACAGTGTGCTGTAGGATGCAGAGTTGTTTCCACGCAGAAAGACCACAAACAAGCCTTGCTAGCTGCAAGAGTCGCGGTTGAAGGTTTTGGGTGCTGCCAGGGCCCAGGAAGGACCAGGAGGTCGCCCCTTGGAGGAGGAGACAGAGGGAGCGCTCAGCAACAGAAGCAGGCAGCACCCGCAGAAGTACCTGAACAGTCGTTCAGAATATCTGAGCATGACGATCGACTCAGCACAACAAAAGAGGGTCCCACGAAGTCGGAGTCCAACTCAGCGAGTTGGGCAATGCAGGACGGAGTGCTGGGGACCTGGACTAGGCTGTGCACAAAGGAAGTCTTGCAAAAGTGCACAGAAGCCCTAGCAGCTGCAGTTGACACAGTACACAGGATTACTGTCTGGCGTGGGGAGGCAAGGACTTACCTCCACCAATTTTGGACAGAAGGGCCACTGGACTGTCGGGGACACTTGGATCTAGCTCCGGGGACCACGCTCGTCAAGATGAGAGGGGACCCAGACGACCGGTGATGCAGAAGTTTGGTGCCTGCGTTGGCAGGGGGAAGATTCTGTCAACCCACGGGAGGTTTCTTTTTGGCTTCCAGTGCAGGGTGAAGGCAGACAGCCCTCAGAGCATGCATCACCAGGAAACAGTTGAGAAAGCCGGCAGGATGAGGTGCTACAATGTTGCTGGTAGTCTTCTTGCTACTTTGTTGCGGTTTTGCAGGCGTCCTGGAGCAGTCAGCGGTCGATCCTTGGCAGAAGTCGAAGAGAGAAGTGCAGAGGAACTCTGGTGAGCTCTTGTATTTGTTATCTGATGAGAAACCCACAGGAGAGACCCTAAGTAGCCCTCAGAGGAGGATTGGCTACAGAGAAAGGTGAGCACCTATCAGTAGGGGTCTCTGATGTCACCCGCTGACACTGGCCACTCAGAGGTGTTTATTGTGCCCTCACACCTCTGCATCCAAGACCGCAGAGGTCTGGAACACACTGGAGGAGCTCTGGGCACCTCCCCTTGGGAGGTGCTGGTCAGGGGAGTGGTCACTCCCCTTTCCTTTGTCTAGTTCCTCACCAGAGCAGGGCTGGGGGTTCCTTGAACCGGTGTAGACTGGCTTATGCAAGGAGGGCACCATCTGTGCCCTTCAAAGAATTTCCAGAGGCCAGGAGAGGCTACTCCTCTCAGGCCCTTAACACCTATTTCCAGAGGGAGAGGGTGTAACACCCTCTCTCAGAGGAAATCCTTTGTTCTGCCTTCCTGGGACTGGGCTGCCCAGCCCCCAGGGGGGCAGAAACCTGTCTGAGGGTTGTCAGCAGCGGTAGCTGCAGAGAAAACCCCAGAGAGTTAGTTTGGCAGTACCCGGGCTCTATGCTGGAGCCCCGGGGATGCATGGAATTCTGGTATTGGGGTGACAATTCCATGATCCTAGACAAGTTACATGGCCATGTTCGGAGCAACCATGGTGACGCTACATATAGGTATTGACCTATATGTAGTGCACGCGTGTAGTGGTGTCCCCACACTCACAAAGTCTGGGGAATTCGCCCTGAACAATGTGGGGGCACCATGGCTAGTGCCAGGGTGCCCTCACACTAAGTAACTTTGCACCTAACCTTCACTAAGTGAAGGTTAGACATATAGATGGCTTATGAGTTACTTAAGTGCAGTGTAAAATGGCTGTGAAATAACGTGGACGTTATTTCACTCAGGCTACAGTGGCAGGCCTGTGTAAGAATTGTGAGAGCTCCCTATGGGTGGCAAAAGAAATGCTGCAGCCCACAGGGATCTCCTGGAAATCCAATACCCTGGGTACCTAGGTACCATATACTAGGGAATTATAAGGGTGTTCCAGTGTGCCAATCTGAATTGGTAAAATTAGTCACTAGCCTGCAGTGACAATTTTAAAAGCAGGGAGAGCATAAACACTGAGGCTCTGGTTAGCAGGTTGGACACTCTCGGGGGTTATCCACCTATGAAACTGGGTCAAGGATGTCAGCCAACTGGTCTAACCAGCCAGATGCTCCCAGAGGCTTCTGCCTACCTTGTTTCCAAGATGGCAGAATGAACCGGCCACCTGGCAGAGCTCTGTGCACTTCACTAGGGGAGGAGTTGGACAGTGGGTGTGGTTACTCCCCTGTCCTTTTGCGCAAAGGCGAAAACCATGTGTTCCTGAATTGGTGCAAGCAGGATCATGCAACGAGGGCACCAAATGTGTCCTTCAGTGCAGTCTGGTGGTGCTTAGAGGCCATCCCACCCCAGCCCATAGACACCTAATACAAAGGTGGAGGTGGTCTCACCTCTCCCTTGCAGGCAATTGTTTATTCTGCCTTCTTCTGCTTGAGTTAGCTCGCCAGCAGGAGGGCAGAACAGTGTCGGGCCGGCAGCAGCGTGGGCTGGCCGCCAGACACTTTAAGGCTGCACCAGCAACACTAGGGGATCCTCTAATGAGCCCAAGATTACTTGGTATCATGCAACTAGCACTGGTATCAACATGGTTGATATTAAACATGCCTTGGTTCGGAGAAGCCATTATGTAGTTAGATCACTGATGTTGACCAGTGTCCACTACATTCTTTAAGATGGTTCCCCGCACTTAGAAAGCCCAGAGAATGGAGTCTGGGGTTTGTTGGGATACCCTGCTCATGCAGGGGTGCCCTCACACTTAGAACCATGTATCCTGCCCTAGTGCTGAAGGGCCTACCTTAGCGGGGTGACTTACAGGGTCAGATTGCAGTGACCATGATATAAGGCAAACTTTATATCTGGAGTGAAAGGTGCGTGCACCATTTTTACACCGGCTGCAATGGCAGGCCTGTAGTCAGTTTGCATGTGCCCTCATGGGTGGGACAACATATGCAACAGCCCATGGGGGACCCCTGGTATACCAGTGACCTGGGTGCCTAAGTACCGTATACTAGGGACGTACATGGGTGCGCCAGGATGCCAATTGTGGGGTGTAAAAGGTACTTTACAAACTAAATTGAGCTGTGAGAGCACTGACTGGGAGTCCTGGCTAGCAGGATCCCAGAATGCTACAGTCTAAACATACTGACACCAGGCCAAAAGTGGTGGTAACTATGCTAGAAAGATGCTGCTTTCCTATAGAGGCCCTTTTTCATTACTCATTTTTGTATTTTTATATCATGTTAGTTTTTTGCCAACTAGAAAATGCTTATTAACTAGAAGACATTGATGAGTTTATTTGATTTATGTTTAAAGTATATTTTGTACTTAAATTATATGTAAATAATATGTGAATGTAAATTAGAGTTTTGATATAATTAATGACACTTAAAATAATGCAGTTGGTCATCAATGCATTCATATAGGGAAATGAGTGCCTCAACAGGTGCCGTCTTTATTAGTTTAAAGCTTCATTAAATTTTTTGAAACCTAAACTCTTGAGAAAGGGCCTGTGGCTGAAATGTACTGAAACCCTGTCATCAGCTTGAAGTTTGTTTTAAATTTATTTTTTTACTTGCTCTAGATAGAAAGATGTGTGTGTGATAGTGAGTGATTGAAGTGATAAAAGCTGTAAAAGTAAATGTAATAAGTCATAGACAATCGCTTTGTGGTTTACAACAGATTTGTGAATGATTTTTCAAATATTAGTTATGTTCTCACAGACTATATAATAGATACATGTGCCCAGTCATACAAGAGTCAAAACCTCTGGCACTGTACTACTAGTCACTTCTTGAGATAGCCTTGGTGAAAACAATTCTAGTTTTTTTAATGTCTTTATTGGGAGTATGGGTAGGCAAGCAATACATAGAAAATCAATGAAATTAACACACTATATTAGAAAATGGGGATATAACAACCTGCTGCAAGCCACCATTTTACTAGGAGAAAATTCTCAGTTTTATGCCTACTCGCACCCCCCTCCCCCCACCCCAACTGAACATTTTGACTGTTCTGAGTCAACCCACTCCCACCTAATCCTTCCAACTGCCTTCACTGCATGTAGGCCACAGTATCAAAATGTCGCACTCGTGGTTTTCCAGCAATTGTATCATTTGAATTCTGGAATACGGAATGTAAGCTTAAGAGGCTGAATATGTTGGAACAACAATATAGGATCGTTGGATCTCATGCTAAAATTAAATGTCAGTGGGAGTAACTTCAGTGGCACGTATAGTCTTTAGTGCAGTGTGCAAAAGCCTCCACTAACCTATCTCAGTCATGGGCTATAGTATAGTGTGTTTTCACAGTCGAACCCTCTTTTGTATAAGACCACGCCTTCCGGAGACAACCAAGGGGGGGAACCACTTTACCTCAAGTCTGGACCGTCAGCAATGCTCCACTCTTCCAGTTTATTGTGCTGTCTCTAGTAGCATGGTCATGAATTTAGTTGAGGCTCTGTTAGTGACTGCGGGGTGGGGGTGGAAGACCCAGCATTAACTTTTGCCGAGAATTATTCAACTTTTACCCTGTAGCCTGGGACAGCACGTTGATAACCCCGATTTAATGACCAGTAAGCAACAAATCACTTCTAGTTAGTGTTTGAATTCTTCAGTCTCCATGTCCAACCACACTGTACTTTTTTTCTACCAACACCGGTAGGCAATCAAAGAAAAATGAATTAGAATTTAAAACCACTAAACTCCATTCCTGAGACATAAAGCTTAGATATCACATTCTCTCCACTGATCGCAAAGCCAGCCAATCCTAGTCCCTGGTTATATATGCAAAAAAATGCTATCAAAGGTAAAAATGTCATGGAGTCAAATCTTGTTATGTGATGCAAAGTACCAAGCTTCTAGATAAGATTCCAGAATGGTTATGAAATAAAGGGGACAATAAAGAAAAGTATGGAAAATCATCCTTATGTAGTGGAATAAAGTGTAGAAAATTCATTAGAATAATATGTTAGAGGATATTGTCACAACTAGAGAATATTCTGTCACTCTGTCATCATAAGTTACATTTTTATGATGGGATAGTGTTAAAAATATATTATTTCACAGCTTCCTGTTTTCTCATGGTTCAGTAAACATGTTTTGTGACTATTTCTATAATGCAGGTAATTTAGCATCTGAAGCATCTCTAAGAAAACTTATCCAAACTTGGAAAAGCAGATATCCTGACTCTAAAGTGGACCCAATGAACATTTGGGATGACATCATGACAAATCGGTATGGTCTCCTTTGTAATATATTTGTGTCATTTTGAAATATAGTCTTAGTTTAGATGTGTCCCAGTATTAACTCCTCGTGTGCCCTCAGAAAGTATGGATGCCCTTTAGAATCAGTTACAGAGCCTGTTGGCAACATAAATTACACAGAATGCATCTAATAATATTAATGTATGAACTGCTTAGCAACCGTGAGTACAATGAAAGCTTTCAGCAGGAAAATTTGACTTGCCACTTTTTATCCTGCCATTATTTGCCACCTACTCTTAAGTTTTGTCAGCATCTGATGAATATACAATGGTTTTGCCCGTTCATCAATTCTTCTTTGTTGTTTTATTCAGGCTTTTTTTCCTTTGTAAAATGAGTGCTCTAGTTTCCATGAGACATTTTGCTAAGATTGTGATGAAACTTTTCTCTGTTACTAAATTCTACATGTGAGCTACGTGTTACAGTATGTGCAGATTCAGAAAGTATGTAGTTTTAATTGGTTTGTTTTAGTTGTGACATTTAGATTCTTATAAAATAAATCATGTGCCTTCCCCGTTTTAGGCAGCTTTTAGGTTGAGCATAAGCTTACGACCTCTTGTATGTATACTTTTAAGTATACTTCTGTGAGCTTCTAGCTTTTTCATTTATCAGTGTAAGTTTCATTTAAAAATCCTTGCTTGCTAGCGGTCAGTCATGCCTCTTTGTCCCTCATTCTTCTGTGTGGGAGCAGGGACCAACTACTGTATAATTAAGCTTTGTCCTATTTATTTAATCTGTAGGGGATTTTTTTTTTTTACTTTGTTTCCTGCTCGTGTCCAGGGATGCTTTCCTTTCCATTTGTAAAGCATTCTTGCTCTGAGTTTAGCTTAGCTGTATACAAGGCTATAAATCAGGCTGTTATCTTGGTGACATTTGGTCTTTGTGAGCTTTCTGCGCCCTCTGTCAGCTGCCTGGCTCCTCCCATTCCTTGGTTTGGATTTTCTTTACGGAGTGTCCCTGCTTGCAATCCTGGTGCTTACAGCAAGGGTGGAGGATCACTTGCTTACTTCATTACTTGTTCCGGACTGTGGGCATGTTTGCAGAACCTAGATGATGTGCAGGTGATTTAGTACAGTCCTTTTCTCACAATCTTTGAAAGTTAAGACCTTTCCAGAACAGACGAACATACCCATTTACACTACTGTACAGTACATCTTCCCAAGACGAGTTGCACTCAGGGCTGCAGTGGAAATACTCTGAACCGGTTGGAATTAATTTGTTGTGCACATTTGACAAACTGAAACATTCAGCACTGCATGGTTATCTATGTTGGAGTGATGTTTGTGTGTGTGTGTTGTTTGTTTTTTTGTTTTTTTAATATAAGGAGAGCACATTGATTTTTGCATTTCCAGGTATCTTTGTAGCAAATTTCATTTGAACATTTGAAATATTTCTGAAGTTACTTGCTTGTTACATCCTTTATATGGCCCTAGTTACTAGGCTTTCCATGTATCTGCTGAATTGGTTATTAACCTGCCCCAAAGCGCTGGCTTCCATCAGTTGTCGTACACTTGTGCCGGGCTGTCTGCAAGTTAAGCATCCCAGAAGATGCATACATGATTTGGTGCAAATCTCCCATCATATACTGAATACACTCCTATCCAGTTGGATGAAGTTATTTCTTTCCGGGACAGAGGAGCAAGCATTTTTGTCCTATAGCAGCTCTTTTCCACATGCCAAATGGGACTCCGGTCTGAGATGGGAACGTCCGATCGGTTGTTCCCCACGATTATTTAGTGCTTCACTGTAGGAAAGTACCCTCTTTTTGGCATGTGACCCCCAATTTCTGCCTGATGTCAGTGTGTTTTGACTGTGTCACTGGGATCCTGCTAGTCAGGACCCCAGTGCTTATGGTTTGTGGCCTGCTTGTCAGTATGTTTCACTGTTTTTTAAAGTATGCGTGACTGTGTCATTGGATTCCTGCTAATCAGGACCCCAGTGATTATGACCTTTTTCCAAATTTGTCACTACATACTGGTAACCCAGTATTTCACTCCAAATTGGCAGACTGGCCACCCCTTATAAGTCCCTAGTATATGGTACCTAGGCACCCAGGGCATTGGGGTCCCTTATCGGGTGTAGCATTACTTTTGCCACGCATAGGGAGCCCATGCAAAGGCTTCTGCAGGACTGCCATTGCACCCTTTCACAGCCATTTTCACTGCACCAGGTCACTTATAAGTCACCTATATGCCAGGCCTTCCAACCCTGAAGGCTGGGTTCAAAGTACCTGTGTGTGAGGGCACCCCTGCACTAGCAGAGGTGCCCCCACGTCGTCCAGGGCCATTTTCCGGGACTTCGTTAGTGCAAGGATGCCATTTCATGCGTGCACTGGACATAGGTCAATACCTACGCCCAGCTTCACAATGGTAACCTTGAATATGGACATGTGGGGGTGTGTAACAACTGGGAATGGTATCCCAATACTGATTCCAGTATTGGTAGCACAAATCCATGCACTCTGGGGGCTCCACTATGGACCCCCCAGTACTGCTATGCCAGCCTTCTGAGGTTTAACAGGCAGCCCAGCTGCTGCCACCTCACAGACAGGTTTCTGCCCTCCTGTTGCTTAAGCGTCTCAAGCCCGGGAAGGCAGAACAAAGGATTTCCTTTGGGAGAGGGGTGTTACACCCTTCCACTTTGGAAATAGGTGTTACAGGCATGGGAGGGGTAGCCTCCTAGAGCCTCTGTAAATGCTTTGAAGGGCACAAACGGCACCCTCCTTGCATAATCCACTCTACGTTGTTTCAGGGACCCCCAGTCCCTGCTCTGACGTGAAACTGGACAAAAGAAAGGGAAGTGACCACTCCCCTGTCCATCACCACCCCAGGGGTGGTGCCCAGAGCTCCTCCAGAGTGTCCCAGACTTCAGCCATCTTGCTTTGCAAAGTGTTGGGGCACTCTGGTAGCATCTGAGTGGCCAGTGCCAGCAGGTGACGTCCGAGCCCTCCTCTGATAGGTGCTAACATGGTTAGGTGACCAATCCCCCTTTAAGGGCTATTTAGTGTCTCTGCTCTGGGTGTTTCTTCAGGTTCGGATTGCAAGACTCCAGCAGGAATCCTCTGTATCCTTTACTTCATCTTCTACTGATGGGAACCGCAGCTGAACCCACCAGGAACTCTACAAACTGCAACAAAGAAGCAAAGACGACCTCTGCAACATTGTAACGTAAGCTCCTGCCAGCAACTGCAACAGTTTCCAGGTAGTGCATCCTACGAGGACTGCCTGTCTTCAGCCTGCACCAGAAGAACCGAAGGAACCTCCTGTGGAGTGACGGAGTCACTTCCCTGCTTCAGCAGACACCTCTCTGGAATGACGACCGGTGGCGTGGGTCCCCTCTCCATATGACGGGCGTGAATCCGGCGACACGGGTGGTGGACTAAAAGTGACCCCGACAGTCCCAAGGTCCAGGTGTTCAACTTTGGTAAGAGCTTGCCTCCCCATGCAAGCCAGTACTCCCGTGCACCGCGTGACTTGCAGTTGCCAAGGCTTGTGTGCGACCTTTCAAGAAGTTCTTCGTGCACAGCATAGCACAGGCCCCCAGCACTCCATCCTGCGGCGTACATCTTCCTGAGTGGTTCTCTGGTGGCGTGCTGCGTGGGCCTCCATTTGTACTTTCTTTGTCCCCGTGCTGTCTGACCCCTGTGCGCGCTGCCTGGTCTTCTGAGGGCTCTCTGAGTTGCTGAGAGCCCCTCTGCCCTCCCCCCCCCCCCAGCCCCCACCTCCCTCCTGGGTAGAGGCCACCAGGTCCCTCCTGGTCCCGGGCAGCTCCATTTTCTTCTAACCGCGAGCTTTGCGTGTGCCAAGGCTTGTTGGCAGAATCCAGCAACGCAAACCAGACTGCAGTCATCCATCTGGCGTGGGACATCTTCTGTACCAACCAGAAACTGGCATCTGTCTTCTTGGGTGCATAATTGACTTTGTCTTCTCAGCGGTGGTGCTTCTTTTGCACCTTCATCCGGGTTAGCCAGGGCTTCTGTTCTCCCTGGACTCTTCAGTGCTTCTTGGACTTGGTCCCCTTCTTCCACAGGTCTTCTGGTCCAGGAATCCATTGTTGGTGTCTTGCAGGCTCTTCTGGTTCTTGCATAATCTTCTATCAAGACTTCTTGTGTGTTTCAGGAAACGTAGTGTGATTTACTCCTGTTTTCCTGGGCTCTGGGTTTGGGTCTGTTACTTACCTTTTGGTGTTTTCTTACACTCCCAGCGCTCCTCTACATACTACACTTGCCTAGGTGGGAAACCGACTTTCGCATTCCACTATTGTAGTATATGGTTTGTGTTCCCCCAGGCCCATTGCAATCTATTGTGTTTTTCACTATTTGCACTGTTTTCTAATTGTTCCCTTACCTGTTTTTGGATTCTAGTATATGTACTGTGTATATTACTTACGTCGTAAGGAGTATAGTGTCTAAGGTATTTTTGGCTTTTGTGTCACCAAAATAAATTACTTTTTATTTTTGCAACATTGAGCATTTTCTTTCATGTGTGTGAGTACTGTGTGACTACAGTTGTATTGCAAGAGCTTTGCATGTCTCCTAGTTCAGCCTTGGCTGCTCTGTCTACACATACCTCTTGATAGCCTGGCTTCTAGACACTGACTACTTTTCACTAATAAGGGATAACAGGACCTGATATAAGGTGTAAGTACCTTTGGTACCCACTATAAACCAGGCCAGCCTCCTACATTCACTGCCATATTAGGGGCAGTTAGTCTTGACAACAAAGGGTGAAAAAAGGGTGTTTCTTCTCATACTGCTGCAGAGTTTGAGTGCTTCAGCGTTCTGTCCATGCTTTTACCTTACTTGTCAGACAAGCTGATGGTGAAGTGGCAGACACTGGGTGGTGTGCTCTGGACTCTTGTCTTTAGAAGCATAGCAATCAGTAATGAACTATGACACTATGATACTTGAAAAACCTGAAGCATTGCTTTAAGTCCCACTATCATAGATTGTTCATAGGGGTGGAAAGTGGGAATCATCCCTCAATAGTGTGAAAAAATAGGGTCAGATATTGCATTTTTACCCAGATTTGCTAAAAAGCCACCATCTTTGAAAGGGCACTCATCAAATATCGTAAATCTTTGTGTGCTATTAAATCTGACGACACGCCCCACCCCACCAAACCCCAGCAGTGCTGCAGGGGCCCACCGTAAGCTAATCTGCTATGATCAACATCATGCATTTTCCCACACAGATTGCCAACAAGGATCTGCCATGCAATAGGTCTCACATTTCCTTGAGTGCAACCTATTGGTGTTGAAAATTACAATGTATTTTATTTATGTGTTTTGGTTTGGAGTGTAGGGGATATATGTGGTGTGGAGTAGAAATTTGTGTTTTTTTCATTTGAATTGTTACTTTTGGAACTGTGCAGTGTGGAATTGTGTGGTGCGGAGTGTATTTGTGTAGTGGAATTATGTGGCATGGTGAATATATATGAGTGAGAGCTGCATAGAATAGATGGAAAGGCAGCTAGAGAGAGATAGGTTGTTTAATCAAGAACTAAGAAGAGACAATGCAAGCTTCCCTCACATAGATGGTACAGTGCAAACTGCCCTCACAGCGAATGTACCCTGCAAGCTTCCTTCACACAAAGCAGATACAATACAGGCAGCAGCAGTGCAGGCGTCCCTTACACACAGCAGATACAGCACAGGCAGCAGTGCATGTTCCCTCACAGAGAAGGTACAGTGCAAGCTTCCCTCTTACACAGCAGATACAGCACTACAACAATGCAAGCTTCCCTTAAACACAGAGCGGATACAGCAAAGGCAGCAGCAGTGCAAGCTTCCCTCCGACACAGCTGATACAAAGCAGCAGCAATGCAAGCTTCCATTACACGCAAAGCAGTTACAGCAAAGGCAGCAGCAGTGCAAGCTTCCCCCCAACACAGCTGATACAAAGCAGCTGCAATGCAAGCTTCCATTACACACAAAGCAGTTACAGCAAAGGCAGCAGCAGTGCAAGCTTCTCTCACACACAGCAGGTTCAGGCATGACCTATTGGCTATGCTAATACTTTGTGCACTGCTGCTGTGCTATATCTACACTGTGTGCGAGGGAATTTTGCACTGCTCCTGTGCTGTATCTGCTGGTTGTGAGGGAAGCATGCACTGCTCCTGCCTGTGCTGTATCAGCTGTGTGTGAAGGAAGCTTGCACTGCTGCTGTGCTGTGTGTGAGGGAAGCTTGCACTGCTTTTGCCTGTGCTGTAACTGCTCTTTATATGAGGAATGCTTGAACTGCTGCTATGCTGTATCTGCAGTGTGTGAGGGAAGCTTACACTGATGCTATCTGTGCTGTATCTGCTCTGTTTGTGAGTAAAGCTTGAACTGTGCTGTGCTACAGCATCTGTGTTCTTTCCCTAAAACTGTACCAATGTTTCCCCAGTTCACACATCTCTTTCACACAGATAAGTCCCTTGTAAAAGGTACCAGTGGTACAAAGAGCCCTATGGCCAGAGAGTGTTCCTAAGGGCTGCAGCATTCTGGCTACCCAATGGCAGTGTGCATGTGTTTGGTGATGGGTCCCTTATGGTGGCACAATATATGTTAGTCAACATGGCATCCCTATCAGGGTGCCATGCCCACAAACCACTGCCTATGGCATAGGTAAGTCACCCCTCTAGCAGGCCTTATAGCCCTAAGGCAGGATGCATTATACCACAGGTGATGGCATAGCTGCATGAGCAATATGCCACTACAGTGTCTAAGTCTATTCTTGGACATTGTAAGTACAGTGTCGCCATATTAAGTATATGGCCTGGGGGTTTGTCAAAACTAGTTCCACAGTTCCATAACGGCTTCACTGAACACTGGGATGTTTGGTATCAAACTTCTCAGAATAATAAACCCACACTGATGCCAGTGCTGGATTTATTTAAAAAAATGCACACAGAGGGCATCTAAGAGATGCCTCATGTATTTTACCCAATCCTTCAGTGCACGACTGACTGGTCTGTGCCAGCCTGCCGCTGAGATGTGTTTCTGACCCCTTGGGGTGAGAGCTTTGTGCTCTCTGGGGCCAGAAGCAAAGCCTGCACTGGGCGGAGATGCATGCTTCACACCTCCCCCATGCAGGAACTGTAACACCTAGCAGTGAGCCTCAAAGGCTCAGGCTTCGTGTTACAATGCCCCAGGGCACTCCAGCTAGTGGAGTTGCCCCTCCCCCCCCCCGGACACAGCTCCCACTTTTGGGCGGCAAGTCCGGGGAGATAATGAGAAAAACAAGGAAGCGTCACCCCCTCATCCAGGTCCACCCCTAAGGTGACCAGAGCTGAAGTGACCACCTCCTTGGAAAATCCTCTATCTTGTTTTGGAGTACCCCCCCACAGGCAGAAGGCACAAAGAGGGTGTAGCCACCCTCAAGGACATTAGCCATCGGCTACTGCCCCCAGACCTAAACACACCCCCCCTACATTGAGTAATAAGGGGGCGACCCTGAACCCAGGAAAACAGATTCCTGCAACCTGAAACAAGAAGGACTGCTGACCTGAAAGCCCCGCAGAGATGACGGAGACGACAACTGACGTGGCCCCAGTTCTACCGACCTGTCTCCAGACTCAAAGAACCTGCACTGCAACGCATCCAGCGGGACCAGCGACCACTGAGGATGCAAAGGGCTGACCTACACCCAAAGGACCAAGAAACTCCTGTGGACAGTGGCTCTGTCCAAGAAACCAAGAAATAGCCATCTTTAAAGGGACTCCAGCCTCAACCTGGAAGCATGAGTCCCCAACACTCTGCAGCCGACGCCCCCAGCTCGTGTCCAGAAGAACCAAGACTGCAGAGAGGAAATAATGGTACATTTTTAGTGAAATAACACTGGTGCTGGGGCCTGGTTAGCAGGATCCCAGCACACTCTGTCAAGTCAGCATCAATATCAGCCAAAAAGCGTGCGTGGGGGGGGGGGGTAACTGCAACAAGGAGCCATTTTCTTACAGTATAACATCAAATACACTGATCTGAATTGCGGAGTCCCACTAGGACATCAGTGTAAGATACAAGTCAAACTAGCCACTGCTATAAATAGAAACAAGGGCTCTCACACACCCAACTGGTTGTCATGCCTCGTCCTCGGGTCTGCTCCTTGTCAGACCAGCTCTGCAATGCCTGCATGTACTATCACACAAAGATGAACAATGTTGCCTTACCCTCCTTGATTAAGGTCAGGTCCCCTTGGGAAATGTGGGCCTTAGGACTGCGGCAAAACTAAAATAACCAGAAAAACTCAACAATGAAAATTATTTGGATGTGTAGTCATAAACTGTCATCTCAAAGTGTGCTGTGGCTGATCACACCGAACTGGTATGGTTCCCACTTAGTGTCAGTCTGTGGGGGGCTACCTGTAAGCTGTAGTCAAGTCTATTCAGAATTTTACAAATCTATATATGAATGCATTGCTGGAAAATTATGATTGTGTCCCCATAGGGTTGTAAAGTAATAGTGGACATTGTGCGCCCATCATATGTTGAGATAACCCTCAACCAGCATCCTTGTGCTTCCTTAAAGCCATATTTACTGCTACACAGAAAAGCATGTAAAGCCCCTCACAGTTTTAAGTGCAATGTTTTGATGATGGCATTCCAGTGAAATTAAGGCTCATGGCTTTTAGTCTGTGGTAAATATATCACATGCAAGCTTGCCTCTAAATGATTTCTTCTTCTGGCTTCTCATTCCCGGAAGTTGATGAAGGGACAAGTGGAGAACACCCAACTCTCTAGATAGAAGGCAATGACAAGAGGAAGGGCCAGATAAGCCACGGGGAGAGAAATTAGCATAGTGCAGGCACCTGGTGAGAAGCTCATGGAAAGGGGAATAACGGCTGGTGGGCCAGGAGGCTGCATGAGAACCCGTAGGGAAAAGAAGGTGCTTTAATGTGAACCCTGGTTGAGACATGAGAGGCCCTGGGGTGCGGAACTGAGGCTGCAGGTGAGGCTATTGGGGAGCACAGGCATCAGATAAGACATTAATGCAGAGGGAAAGCAATGTATGAAGGGAGTATCCCAAGAGTTGCATGAGAAAGGAAAGCAAGCAACTTCACTGTTGGCCTCAGAGTCAAGGGGGAGGGGAGCGACCTGGGAGCTGCATGAGAGGCCTAAGGGCAGCACATCAGAATGGTGAACAAAGAGCCCAGGTGAGAATAGGGTCCAAGGGGCAGAGAAACCAGGCTCTTACCCTCCAGTGCTGTGGGTATTCTGGGAGTGCAGAAGCTCCATCATGGTCACCTCTTCCTCTTAGAAATGAAAGGGCCAGAAGAAGAGCCTGGGAGCCACATTAGAGTTCCGTGGGGAAAGACAAAAAAATCTTAGTTTACAGCTGTGTGGGAGTTCTGTATGAAATCTGTGAGTTTGTGCTTCATCATGCTCATATTCAGTAGAGAGAATGTGGCATAATGGCCAGAGCTGCCAACTTTGGAACTGGGAAACCAGATTCGAGTCTGTCTCTGCGTTGACTTAAAATCCTGTGGTTTGGGCATATAATTTAATCTGCTTGTGCCTACAAAACGTAAATGTGTCCTTGTGTAATGTAACTAGGTTTCATGTAAAACGCTCCAATACCTTTCGTTGGCGTTCGTGCTATATAAAAATGTAAAAGAAAATCTCTCAGAAAAGGAAAGAGCTGCTCCTTCTCTTATTTCTCTTTCTCAGTCAAAATCAAATTGCTCAAAGCCCACTCATGGCCAGGGCTCACCAATAGTAAGAAATGTGTACAGATGCCGGGCACTTGGCCCACCTCATCCAATCCCAGGTATGGTTGTAGTGATAGTCATCTGAACGATCACAGGCCACCCAAACATTTTAACCTGCAATTGCACCTGCTTCATATTTTCTGATTGGCTGTGGGCAACAAGGTTGTAAAGCTTTGTTTTGGTTTACTATAATGCACTGCCTACTTATCCTTTGAACAAAACAAACATGAAAGCTTATTGCAAGAAATCCAGAGATCTGAGGCATTAGCAATATAAATTTCCCACCGTTGTGACAATTTATGAATACTCACCCCAAGTCTTCACCATCACGGGACTCTAAACAGTTGTTTATTCTGTATCATTTCCCTCCACTGGTTCATTCCTGAACACTACTGCCCTTTAGTACTGATCCCTGAATTCCAAAGAAGCTCCCAACCTGCAGCCTGCAGTACAAAAGCCAGTTACCATATCAAACTTGTCCTCCTGTTCACATGCAGCTGAAATGTCCTATTGCACAAATGAGGAGTAGTGATATGATGATATTTAAATCATGTTCATCTTTATATGTATGCTTTCCATGCACCTGACTTTTCACCTTTCTACTGTATAGGTGTTTTTTTCTGGATAAAATTCAGGAAAAACTTCCTGTTTGCCATGTAGATGATAGCATGGAGGTTGATGGAGGAGATGATGCAGTTGACAAAATGGAAGTGGATGAGCAAGAAGATATAAACACTTTGATAAAAAGCTGCAAGTTTACTATGAAAATGAAGATGGTGGAGAGTGCTAGAAAACAGGTAAATGCAATGTCACAGTGTTGGGGGTTTGCTGTAAAATTGTGTACACAAAGCAGTACAACAGAAACATAAAAACTGTAGCCCTCCTTTTCTGATCAATATCTTTTCCTGCTGATCACTCACTTATGAATGTCTCCAAGCCCCAGACTGAATAAGAACATTTTCCTTGTATCGTCAGTGCTCTGCCTATCCAGGAAGTGATTGGACTGGTCTTCCATGATGGTGTCAGTTGCTTTAACTTCATGCCTTACTGATGAGAGTTTGAAGTTGTTGTTCTGTAGTTATCAAATTCCTAAGCATTTTATCAGTGCTTATATGCAAATTAGGTCAAATGTCACCTCCTTGGGTCTCTGGACTGAAGCCCTGCCACTCTTCCTTTTTGTGATTGATACTTCTAATGACAGGCTCTTAATCTATTAACTTTTCCCAGGCCTTAAGGATACTGTAGCAACACAAAAGGATGATGGACGGAGTGTTGAAACTTTTCAAATACTCACCCCCAGTCACAGATCTGGGTTTAATCCATTGTTCTTTTGCTCACCATGCCACCCCAGTTTGGACCCAGCCATATGCAAATCAGTCTTGACCCTGTTCCCCATGAGATCAGTGTGGATTTGTTTCGATACCAAAATTCTCAGTATTCAGTGTAGCCATTATGGAGCAGTGGAGTTTGTGTTTGACAAACTCCCAGACCATGTACTTGTGCACTTCCAATGTCTAAGAATTGGCTTAGACACTGTAGGGGCATAGTGCTTGTGCAGCTGTGCCCTCACCTGTGGTATAGTGCACCCTGCTTTAGGGCTCTAAGGCCTGCTGGAGGGGTGACTTACCTATGCCACAGGCAGTGAGAGGTGGGCATGACACTCTGAGGGGAGTGCCATGTCGACTTAGTCATTTTCTCCCAACCAGCATACATGAGCTGTGAGGCAGTGTGCGCATGTGCTGAATGAGGGGTCCCTAGGGTGGCATAATACATGCTGCAGCCCTTAGAGACCTTCCCTGGTGACAGGGCCCTTGGTACCAGGGATACCATTTACAAGGGACTTATCTGTGTGCCAGGGCTGTGCCAATTGTGGAGACAAAGGTACACTTTTAGAACACTGGTGCTGGGGCCTGGGTAGCAGGGTCCCAGCACACTTTCAATCATAACTAGCATCAACAGAAGGCAAAATGTTAGGGGGTAACCATGCCAACTGTGGCATTTTCCTACACTGAGGAACTCTCCTTTGAAGACTGTTTTCAGAAAAATGTAGGGATAGACTCCTCATACTGAGTGAGGCAGATGCAACCTCATATGAATGCTACCCTGATTGGGGGATTTGGGTTGACTCATGAGGAGTACAGAATCAACTTTAGGGACACTTGAAAAACCCTGAGTCAGTGCTCAGTTGACTTTGTGAACTTTGCAGTGAAGCTCCCATAAGGGAAAGAGAGTAACCACAAACAGGGCAAAAACAAATAGTCTTCTCAAAGCCCTGCAAAACCTGCACAGGACGGTGGGCCCAGAGACGTCCCAGCCAAGGGGTTGGTACAAGGGGAAAAACTGGGATCCCAGGAAGGCTTGGTGCCATACCTGCAAAACCAGTGGACACCAAACTGGAGATTCTAACTCTCCTGACAAAAAGAATTCCTCTACAGCACCTGCAGTAAATGCAGCTGTAAGTATCCAGATGGGATTCCAAGTAGGCCCTGACCATGTCAGTGAGCTTAATGAGGCAAGTTAAGTCTCAGAGGGTAGGGTGCATGTAGCTGTCTTGACTGTCTGGTCCAGTAGTCTGGAGAAGTACAGACAACAGTCTCAGATCAATGGGATTCAGGTTGAAGCACTGAGAGACCCTGGTGCCAGTGTCACCATGATGACTGTGCAACAAGTGTCCTCAGATGAGTATCTTGCAGAAGAGAGACATACTGTATTCAATGTTGACAGCCAGGCCAAGGTCCACCCCTTGGCAATGGTGTCCTTAGAATGGGGAGGGGTTACTGGCCAAAAGAAGGTGGTGGTATCTCCTGCTATAACTTTCCATGTGTGCTAGGGAATGATTTAGAGTCCTCAACCTGGGCTGAGGTAGAAAGAAAAACCCATGCAGCTATGCTGGCAGTCCCTGAGTCAGTGTGCATCAAAACCAGAGCACAGAGCATAGCACAGGGTGAAAAAGAAGCGTTGCAGCCAGGGATATTGGCCCAACCTACCAAGAGAAAAGGCAGGAAGACTGGGGGGACCAACATCCATACAGTTCACAGAGCCGGATCTCTCTCCTCAGTGAGAAGACCTAACAGCCCCAGAGGGTACAGCGCCTCGGGAGCTTGGGATTTACGCTGTAAAGCTCCTAGGACGAGGGGGGCCGTCTATGGAGGGTCTGAGCCATGGACAACAAATCAGTCCCACTCTTGACGGCCTGAGGCAGCAGGCTGCTGCACAGGGAAAATGATGTTAGTGGTACCCACATGATCTATCTGGAGGAGGGACTCCTCGATACTGCGTCCAGAGACCGTAAACCTGGCGCCATCAGGAGACTGGTAGTGCCTCATCAATGCAGAGAGTTTCTCCTAACACTGGCCCATGACATTCCCTTAGGAGGGCACCTTGGTCAGACAAAAATATGGAGTCAGTTGGTTAACCACTTCTACTGGCCACGCATGTCCTGGAAAGTAAAGGAGTTTTGTAACTCCTGTGTCACCTGTCAGGCTGGTGGCAAAAAAGGTGGACAACCGAAGACCCCCTTAATTCCACCTTTAGTGGTTGAGTTCCGTTTGATAGGGAGGAGATTGACATTGTTGGTACCCTTGGCCCTCCCTACTTCGTTGGGGAACAGATTTATACTGGTGGTAGTGGATCATGCCACCAGATACCCTAAAGCAATTCCCTAAGGACTACTACTGCCCCTGCAGTAGCTAGACCATTCATTGGTATTTTACCTGTGTTTTTTTTCTAAGGAGGTGGTGTCAGACCGAGGTACGAACTTCATGTCTGTCTACCTAAAGCACATGTGGGCTGAATGTGGTGTGGCCTATAAGTTCACAACCCCATATCACCCCCAGTACAATGGTCTTGTTGCAAGATTTAACAAGACTCTCAAAGGCATGATTGGTGGGCTCCCTGAAAAACTCAGAAGGGTGACCTACTTTCATGCCTGCTTTTTGCCTACTTAGAAGTGACAAAAAAGGGAATGGGTTCCTCCCCATTTGAACTTTTGTTTGGGCATCCTGTTAGGGGACCACTTTGCCTTGTGAAGAAAGAATTCAAGAGATCTCTCAGAGAGCCCCAGCAGAATATAGTGGATTATGTGCTTGGCCTTCGTTCAAGGATGGCTTAGTACGTGAAAAAGCAAGAAAAACTTGGTCAGCCAAGAGCTCCAGATGCTCTGGTTTGACCAAAAAGCTGCACTGGTTGTATAACAACCTTGGCAGAAGGTATGGGCATTGGATCCTGTGGCTTCTAGGGCCCTCCAAGATAAGTGGAGTGAATCCTACCCTATCCTAGAAAAGAAAGGTGAAGTCACCTAACTGGTGGACTTTGGCTGTTGCAGGAATCCAAAGACGGTAATCCATGTAAATCGGCTGAAACCCTACCATGACAGAGCTGGGCTGACCATGCTCATGGTCACAGATGGGGGATAGGAAATTGAGTGATCCTCTCCCTGATCTCCTCTCAAGCAATCCTAAAGATGGCTCAGTTGAGAGAGTAGTCTTTTCAGACACCCTCTCTGGACAGTAACAGACTCACTGCAGGTAGGCCCTACAACAGTTTGCTAAACTCTTCTCCTTGACCCCTGGCAGAACTACCTTGTGTACCCATACTGTGGACAGTTTACCTGCTGAGAACAAAATACACAGACAATCTGACCATGTCAAGGAGAGCATGCATCAAAGCTGAAATCAGGAAGATGCTGGAATTGGGTGTTATTGAGCGCTCAGAGAGCCCCTGGCCCAGCACAGTTGTGCTAGTCTCCATACCTCATTCCCATGGCACAAAGAAAGAGATGAGTTTCTGTGTGGACTGTAGGAACTCAATGAAGTGACCATGACAAATGCCCACCCAATTTGAAGAGTAGCTGAACTCATTGACAGATTGGGAGCAGCCAAATATCTGAGTACTTTTGATCTCACCTCAGGGTACTGGCAGATAGGAGCAACAGAATCATCTACATTCTACACTCTTGATGGGCATTATCAGTTCACTGTTATGCCATTTGGTCTGAAGAATGCCCCTGTACCTTCCAGAGATTGATGAACAACACTCTTGCTTGGTTAGAAGACTTTTGTGTAACATATCTAGATGATATTGCTGCCTTCAGCTCTACCTGGCAGGACCACCTGATCCACCTCAGAAAGGTCCTTGAGGCTCTGTAAAGTTCAGGCCTCACTATCAAGACAAGCAAGTGCCAGATAGGGCAAAGTCAGTTTGTATACATGGGACACCTTGTTGGTGGAGACCAAGTTCCACCACTCCAACCCAAGATCCAGACTATTCTGGACTGAGCAGCTTAAACAGCCCAGACCCGAGTCAGGGCATTCCTTGCCTTGACTGGGTATTACAGAGGATTTGTGAAGAGATGTGGCACTATTGTGGCACCCCTCACAGAACTCCCATCCAAAATGATGCCCAAAAAGGTAAACTGGACAGTTATCGGTCAATAGGCCTTTGACAGCCCGAAAGAAGCAATGTGCTCTGCACCTGTTCTAAAGGCTCCAGATTACTCTAAGCAGTTAATTGTGCAGACTGATGCCTCTGAACATGGGATAGGAGCAGTCCTGTCCCAAATCAGTGGTGAGGGCTATGACCAACCTGTTGCTTTCATTAGCAGGTTACTCCCCCAGAGAGAGGGAAGCCTTCACAGTGGTTTGGTCCCCGAAGAAGCTGAGACCATACTTGTTTGGTTCTCACTTTGTAAATCAAACTGACCACAGGCCTTTCAAATGGCTAATGCACATGAAAGGTGAAAACCCTAAACTGTTATGGTGGTCCATCTCCCTACAGGGCATGGAATTTACAGTGGAACACAGACCTGGGAATGACCATACCAGTGCAGATGGCCGTTCCAGGTTCTTCCACTTAGAAGAAGACTTCCCTGGGAAGGGTTAGCTTCATCCTCTTTCTTTTTGGAGGCGGGTTTTGTAGGAGAGTGCCTCTTTTGACAAGGTCACTCCCTCCCCACTTTTTGCCTGATTTCTGGTGCCATTTTGACTGAAAGTGCACTGGGTCCCTGCTAAACAGGTCCCCAGTGCCAGATCTCTTTCCCTAAAACTGCACAATTGTTTTCCCAATTTGTACCCAGTGCACTTTCAGTTGAAATGGCACCAGAATCCAGGGAAAAAGTGGTTGAGGTGACCGTATCGAAAGGGGAACTTTACTACACCCACCTGTCCCCAGTGACATCAACACTTTCCACTCTTTATGCAGACCTGCCACGACATACTGCACCTCCTCAGATTAAAAGTGCGCAGCGTGCATACTGCCTGCAAGAGATACGCAGCATACTCCTACATTAAGAGACAAAATCCACACACAGTTCTCCTACAGGATACGTACATCACAACAGATGAAGTAGATTTCTTGTGAAGGTGCTGGAGAGGCCGCTTTTAAAGAACTACCTATTCTGCATATGCCTGGGGGGCCCTGATCTGGGTCTGTCCGGGAGTCCCATACCAAGTCTTGGATCCCACCATTGACACTGAGGGCCTTTATGTGCACCTGGAGGGGCGCCTCCATGGTCACCCCCGATTACTGGGCAGTATCTATGACCCCTACACTTGCAAAGGGAACTTTTGAGACGCCCTCTCCTCCCTTCTCGCCTAAACAAAACTGTATTTCTAGTAGGTAGGGATTATAACTGCATTCGATCACCACCTCAATAGATCCCATCTATCCCTACTGTGCTCCCCCCACACGGACAAACAGCGCGCTTCTCCAGCTGGGCACAAAAATGACCCCTCATGAATGTCTGGCGAATACACAGTTCCGGTACTAAACTCTACTCGTTTTACTCCATAGCACACCGATTACACGTGCACCTCGATTGTTTCTTATGCTCGACCTCGCTGATACCCATCCTACATCGCACTTATTACTTAGGCCCAGTGGTCTCTGACCATGATGCCCACTACATAGACATGCAACGGACATCCACCAGGCTCGCGGTACCCACATGGCGCCTTCATTGGGATTGCCTAGATGACCAGCTCCTTCGTAAAGAGCTAGGCACCCACATCTGACGCTACTTTGCCTAGAACCACACCACCACCTCCACGAGGTTGGTAGAGTGGGACGCTTTCAAGCTGGTAGTGCAAGGTCACTCCATACAACAGGTGGTGGGAGTATGTGGAACCCTAGATGAGGAAATAATATCGGCCAGGAAGCACATCGCCCAGTTGAGCAAAGCAGCAGGTCATGACCCAGAGAAGGTCCCACAGTTAACAGCTGCGAAAACCGCATACACACAACTCTTAGAGCGTATTGACGCTTTCATTTCAGAGCACATGCCAAGTCCATAGGGAAGGAGATAAGGCCGGCCAGTTAGTCGCCTGGGTAGCATGACAAGACACCAACCCATCCCCAATCACAGAGCTGATCACGCCTTACGAAGCTGGTCTGGTGTGTGGCGGGTACCTGAAGTGCTACCACCTTATATCAAGTTCAAGTATCCCCTATTAGTGTAGTGTAGGCAGTGTCAAGAAGCCAGGCTTTCTGGAGGTAGCTGTGGATGAGCAGCCAAGGCTTATCTAGGAGACATGCAAAGCTTGGGCAACACCACTGTAGACACACAGCACTTACACACATGAAAGAAAACACTCAGTGTTTCAAAAATAAATGTACTTTATTTTAGTGACAGAATTACCAAAAAAGAACTAGATAGGCAACTGTAGGAGGCTGGCCTGATTTGTAGTGGGTACCTAAGGTACTTATACCTTATACAAGGTCCAGTTATCCACATGCAAGGCTCGTGGTTAGCGGAAAATGGTGCTGCCTGGGACCAGGAGGGACCTGGTGGCCTCTATCCAGGAGGGGGGGGGGGACAGAGGTGGCCCTCAGCAACTCAGAGAACCCTCAGAAGACCAGCCAGCACGCACAGGAGACTCACAGCACAAGGACAAAGAAGGTGTAAATGGAGGCCCACGCTGCTGGAGAACCACTCAGGAAGCTGTGCGTCGCAGGATGGTGTCCTGGGGGCCTAAGCTGTGCTGTGCAAGAAGAACTTCTTGGAAGGTCACACACAAGCCTTAGCCACTGGAAGTCACATGGTGCACGGGGTACTGTCTTGCGTGTGGAGGCAAGCTCTTACCTCCACCAAATTTGGACAGCTGGACGTTGGGACTGTCAGAGTCACTTTAGTCCACCACCCGTGTTGCTGGATCCACTCCTGTCGTCGGGAGAGGGTACCAAAGCCACCGGTCATTGCTGCAGAGAGGTGCCTGCTGAAGCAGGGAAGTGACTCTGTCATTCCACAGGAGATTCCTTCAGTTCTTCTGGTTCAGGCTGAAAACAGGCGGTCCTCGGAGGATGCACAACCTGAAATCTGTTGCAGTTGCTGGCAGGAGCTGAAGATACAGTGTTGCAGACGTCGTCTTAGCTTCTTTGTTGCAGTTTTGTAGAGTTCCTGGAGCAGTCAGCGGTTGATCCATTGGTACAAGATGAAGTAAAGGGGGGGCGTGGTCTGGCCGCGATCCATGATGGCCGCCTGAGAGCCGAGCTCCGCACAGCGGCGGGCCACGTGGCGGCGGCGCTGGGGGTGCTCGACGGGACCCCCGAACGCAGCGGGGGGCGACGTAGGAGTTGGAGACAGTGAACGACCGACGTCCGTGACGTGGGGGGAGCGCCCTCCTCGGAGGCGCCGAACGGAGCGAGGGGAGGAGGCCTGAGGCCTACGGCAGGCCCCTGAGCCGCGGCCTCGAGTGTGGAATCACCCCGACATGGAGAGACGCGTCCCTCGCTGAAGCCTGAAGTGGGAGAGAGCGCGTCCTTCGTCCCTGCCCGCGCGTTGACAGCGGCTCAACTGCGGCTCCTGGAGCCGGCAACAGGCCGGACGCCGCCTGACCCCTCCCTCCCTCCTGATCGATAGCTGCCGAAGGGGGAGAACGGAGCCGACCACCATCAGGGCCCGGAACAACAACGACGCGTCTCCCAGTGCCTCTCCACCCTCCCCCTTTCTGCCGGGGGTGACGGGATCGGCGACAAGAGGCCTCACCACCAGCGGAGCGCAACGGACGGCTACCCCCACCCTCCCAGCCTTACCTGCTCCAGAGAAGACCCCCTGAGAAATGACAGAGGCCCCGGAGAGGTTGGAGAGGTGAGAGCCGAGCTGGTGAGTCAGAGAGGATGAGAGACGTACGGAGAGGAGGGTGGTGGATGAGTGTGAGAGGGGCCGGGAGTGGGGAGAGAGAGAGGGGAATATAACAACGAGCGGAGAGAGGAGGAAGACGAAAGGAAGAGGAGAAGGCAAAGAGTAAAGGAGCAAACTACCTAATAAAAAGAGGGGCAAGCACAAGAGGGGGCAAAGAGTAAGAAAACAAAAAAAAAGAGGAGAAAAGGAAAAAAGAGAAAGGAAAACAATCAACACAAACATAACAACAAAAGACGCAATACCACACTAACAGGAACTGACGAGGCATGAAGAGCAAAGAGGGCCAGGAGTAACATCGGACCTCGGCTTGGCTCCAAAACAACCCCTCTCTCCACGGAACAGCCCTGCGTGACGCTGAACACTATAGAGCCAACATCGTGATCCTTCCCCTCGTACATATACACCAACGACAGCCCCCCCAGGAGGCCATTTAGAGAGAACTCTGAACCCCACCTGCCACCCTCTCTCCTCTTCTGCCCACGCTGATCGCCCTCATTGAGACACGGACAGGCACCCCCTTGGATCCCCACCTGCAGGGAGAAACCTGCAATGCCCAGAGGCAAGACGGCGGGTAAAGCACCGTGTAAACCCGCTCGCCAACTACTCTTCTCTGAAGCCCTGCGTCAACAGAAATATCCTGCTCCCGCAGCCTCTCCGCCCCCTCACACGACACCATGTCAGACAATACTCAAGGAGCATCAACGGATCGTATACTGCAGGAGATATCGGCAGTAGGCCGCAAACTGGAAGGTATGGACACTGCCATGTCAGCATTAACAGCGGAAACGAGATCCATGCGCTTGGAAATAGCAGGCTTCCAGTCACAAATCTCCGGACTGGACCATCGAGTAGCGGCCGTGGAAAGTCAAGTGGTCTCACAGACTGACAGAGATCAGGAACTCTTGTATCTTCGCAGCAAGTTAACCGACCTTGAGGACCGAAGCCGCAGAAACAACATCCGCTTCCTCGGATTTCCGGAAGGCATTGAGGGTACAGATATCCTCTCTTACCTGCGAGACACGCTTCCCAAACTAGCCGACGTAACATTTGACCCCCCTCTGGAATTTCAAAGAGCGCATAGACTTGGTCTCAAGAGACAAAACGGACAAGATCGTCCTCGTCCAATCATAGCCTGCTTCCTCCGGCACGGGCAGGTCCGCCAATTGCTACAGCTGTCCCGAAGGCAAGGCCCACTCCGGCTCGGTCCCCTCGAAATCCGCCTTTCAGCAGACTTCTCCAAAGAAACAGCAGATCGAAGAAGAGCCTTTCTCTCCTTCCGCCCTCGCCTTCGCCATCTGGACGTTAAATTCGGCCTCTTCGAGCCAGCCAGGATGTGGATAACTAAGAACGGAGAGTCACGAACCTTCTATGACCCAGAGGATTTGAAGTCATTCCTAGAGGGGCTGCATGATCCGACACAATCCATGGAATTAACAACCCAACCCCCCCAAGACACACAGAACCAAACCAGGGGAATTGGCCAATCGGAAATTGCTCTGGACACCGACGGAAGACCTACTACAGACCCCCAAACCAGGGGCAGAGACCTGGAGAGGTTAACAAAATGTTTTGATGACAGGGGCCAAGTCCTACAGGCGGTGGCGATGCACACACAACTGCCGGACAGAGACAAGTTCCGATCCCCTTTGAAACCCTAGGTGCCTAATACCTGAAACCAACATGGACACAGTTTTCCTACAAGCCCTCGATATCTACAACCACAGACTGCCATAGAAACGTTGCAGGAAACATTGGAACTTTGATGAAAAAGCCCAGACATAGAGACATGATGAGTACTCTACTTTAATGTACACTCCTTAAACATGGAACCACGGAGAACCGCCCCCCCCCCCCAAGAAGGCTTTAACCGCCTCGGACTGCTCAGACTGTTCGGATTGTGTGATAGTTTTGTTGGCCCCCGATTACCTTTACTTTTGTTTCTCAATGTCCCTCCCTTTCATGCCGGGTAACACTTTCCATGTCCCTTATCACTTCTCCCATCTAGAATCAGGACCCATAACGTCCTCTGGAAAATATGGGAACTGACGCAATACCCTTGCACACTACTGGCTTGCCCTGGCAGGGCTGGGGCAAAACGATTCTGAACTGGGTTTTGAGCTCTAGACCCCGATCTACTAACAAACGCAATAGTGACATAATGATGGGCGTTGGTGCAAAGCAGAACAGACCACAGATGCCAAGTCCCAGAGCATATACATGCCACAACTCCTCAGAATAACCAAGGGGAAGCGACCTTAGTAACAACAATACTTGCCCCTGTCCTTTCCTCGCGCTTCCTCCATCCCCCCCCGCAAAGGGACGCGGCCAACATGCGTCCTCCCCCCATCCTCTGGTCACAAACACATTCCACCCCCCCCCGACATAATTGGATGCACCCACGTGGAGGCCTGCTGGCCGGGCATCGAAGCTCATTCGGCCTAGGTTTTAGACCCGCCGGTCAAAGTTCGTCACTTCAGGATTTGTATCCCGGTCTCCCCCTCTTTACCTTCTTTTTTTTATTTTTTATTTTTTATTTCTTCTCCCCCCACTGTCTTCTCTTTATTCTCTTTTCAACTCCTCTTCGTATCCAACGCGCCCGCCACCTACCATTCCCCTCCCTTCCCTCTCCCCGACATCCTCTTCAGTTCACGGAATCCACCCCACTCCCCCGAGCTCATACCCCCGGGTGGGGGGACACAGGAAACAAGGATACTCAACCAGATGGGAGCACCGGTGGTTCCCCTCAGGGTGATATCATGGAACGTAAGCGGCCTTACCCACTTTATCAAACGGAAGAAAGTCCTATCCTACCTTAATTCTAAGCAGGCAGATATTGCCTTATTGCAAGAGACACACCTAGACAGTCTTGAATCTGATAGATTACGACGTGACTGGGTGGGAACCGTCTTGTTTAGTTGCACTCCACCCTCACCAGATACGGAGAATGTCCCAAGAAAAAGCGGGGTGGCGATCCTCTTACGCAAAACCCTCCCTTTCACGGTCGTCAAATCGTGGACAGACCCCAAGGGCCGATACATATTTACCAAACTGAAAATAGGGGACTCAACATTGTGTGTGGGATCTGTTTATGCACCAACAGGTCCCAAACGCCTCTTCTTTCTCCAGCTCAATCGACTTCTAACCGAGATAGGGGCATCCCGTTACGTTATAGGAGGAGACTGGAACCTAGCAAGGGACGCAGCACTGGACAGGACAGGGCCTCTAGACACGAGTAACAACGCAGACAGGGCCATCCAGTCTGATATCCTCGCAGATAACGGTTTGGTTGACCACTGGAGGCTGACTCACCCAACGGACAGAGAATTTACCTTTCTCTCGCCGGTGCACGGTACCCAATCACGGATCGATTACTTTCTCCTATCCCACAATCTTATGGCCCACACCGTGGAGGACGATATACTGGAGAGAGGCCTATCAGACCACTCCCCAGTCCTTATAGCCATCCGCTTAGGCCTGGTATCCCCGGGCCGTAAATCCTGGAGATTAGCAATCCATCGATATCGATCCCCCCAAGGTAAATTGCAGCTACAGGACCATGCGACCACTTTCGCCCAAGACAACCTTGGTACAGTTGATTCGAGTCGAACTATGTGGGCTGCAGCCAAAGCCTCGATACAGGGACAGCTCATGCGGGATGCGGCGATAGCGAACAAAGACAGAAAAGAGCAACAAGCGGCTCTGGAACTCAACATACGCCGACTAACCAGACAATACACGGCACATCCCTCCCTTCCAGGCCGCCGAAGTTTAGAGCAAGCACAAATGGCCCTTAATGAGTTATACACCACCCAGGCCGAATTCGCATTACAGAGACTCCAAGGGAGACACTATGAACAGGGTGAGAAGGCGGGACGACTGCTCGCAGCCCAACTCCGTCAAAGAGCTGCCGCCCTAGCCATCCCAGCCATTCGCTCTCCCTCCGGGGACATACTGACTCACCCGCAGGCCATTGCAAACGAATTTGCCCAATTTTATAGACACCTTTACACGCCGGAAACCACGACTAACCTAGCGCAAGCTACCACCTTTTTAAAGAAGCTAGACCTCCCCTCCCTAACAAACGAGGGCCGTAGCCTATTAGAAGGGGAAATAAGCAGACAGGAGATAGATAAAGTCATCTCTGACCTCCCGTACCACAAATCCTCCGGAGAGGATGGATATCCTGCAGAATTTTACAAATGGGTAGGGGCAGAGGCGATTGATATCCTATGCGAAGCCCTCAATGAAGCCTGCGAAACACAGACATTAGGGGCCATATCCAACAATGCCACAATAGCTGTCATACCGAAGCCTGGGAGAGATCCTTTATTATGCAGCAGCTACCGACCCATCTCTCTACTAAACGGGGACATCAAAATTCTAGCAAGCGTCCTGGCAAACAGACTACGTAACACTATACACAGGTGGGGTTTGTACCGGGCCGCACGTCTAGGAACCACCTACGAACCCTATGCCATACCTTATGGGCGGCCAGAGACTCCCCGGAGTCGGCGCTGGCCCTGTCCTTAGACGCCGAAAAAGCGTTCGACCGCATAGAATGGCCCTACCTATTTGCAGCCTTAGAGAGATTTGGCCTAGGCAACAAATTTATCTCCATGGTACGACTGCTCTATGACCAACCCGCGGCCAGAGTCAACTGCGGAGGCTTCCTCTCAGACCCTTTCCCTATCCGAAGGGGTACACGGCAGGGGTGCCCCCTTTCACCTCTCCTGTTCCTTTTGGCGATGGAGCCCTTGGCGGCAGCCATCCGGTCCTCCCCCTCCATAACCGGCCTACCACTACCTGAAGGCACCTCCAAGATATACTCTATGCTGACGATATCCTCTTAACACTCACGGACCTGGAAAGATCCATTCCGGCCCTATTAGAGGTAATCGAGGACTTCGCAGCCCTATCGGGATACCGTATTAACTGGGACAAAAGTGAGGCACTTCCGCTATCGCGAGTAACCACAAAAGCGGCACTCCTAGGCTACCCATTCCGGTGGACGCCAAAACGCCTTAAATACCTAGGAGTGCTCGTTAACTCTGGACTGGCACACATGGTTGCGGACAACATTGATCCTCTCATCACGCGGACGAAACTGGACTTTGCGAAATGGACCCAGTTAGGCCTTTCCATGTGGGGCAGAGTACAAGCGGTTAGAATGGTGACGGTACCCCGTTTCACCTATATCCTAGGTCTCCTGCCCTTACAAGTGCCCCTCTCCACACTAAGAGGCATTGATGCACTAATTAGATCATTCGTGTGGGGCACTATGCGACCGCGGCTATCACCAGCCAAGCTTTTGGCCCGCCGCATAGACGGGGGAATGGGACTCCCATCAGTGGAACACTACTCTTTAGCCCTCCAAATGTCTCAGTTATCCAATACACTGTCGAATATACCAGATCCCCCCTTGTGGATAGCAGTGGAAAAACGACTCCTGACTGCGAACGAAGGACTCGGTGGACCCTACCGTGCAGACCTCCCAGCCACTAACTCCGTGAATCCTATCCTGGCGGCGACCAGGGCATCCTGGCAAAGGGCCCACCGGCTGTTTGGGGTCCACCCCCTTATACATGCCCAAGCGCCCCTGTGGCACAACAGTGGCCTACGCATAGGTGGCGAGGTACTCCATTGGCCGCAATGGAAACAGGCAGGCATCCTTACCCTCTCACAGGTTCTGGAGAACGATGTGCTCAAACCATTCCCCAAGCTACGGGAGGAGTTCGGCCTACACCCGAACCAGGAATGGAGATACATGCAACTCAAGCACTGTCTCTCCCAAGGGAATACACCTCCACAGCGGGGATCCCTGCCCTCACCGATAGTGGCTTACCTGCAGCAATGGGGACAATGCAAGGGAGTAATGTCGGGTCTATATGATCTCTATTATTCGACGGCTTTACTCCCAACCGCTAATGGACAAACTACGTCTACGGTGGCAAACCAGGCTGCAGCAGGATCTAGACCCAGACGATTGGGAAGCTACCCTAGAGGCACTAGACAGAGGCACCCGGGAAGCACGCTTGAAATTCTGCCTCTTTAAAATCTTACATGAATGGCACTGGTCCCCAGCGAAACTGCATAGGACCGGACTCCTCCCGCATGCAAACTGCTGGCGATGTCCAGAAACATCCTGTGACCTGATACATAGCTTAGTAAACTGTACAACAGTAAAACCACTCTGGGATGCTGTGAGCTCCACTCTGGCTGAAGTAATGTCACTTCCGTCACCACTGCCTCCTGCCCTTATACTTCTGCAAGATACGACCTCCCTACCAGACCTCCCTAGACCACACAAGCGACTGTTCCACACAGCGTTAGCTACTGCCAAAATTTGCATACTCAGACACTGGCGGTCAGAAACCCCCCCAAGCCCGGAGGAATGGATTACAGCCATGATCCGCACTGCTATGCATGAACGGATCATCTATAACTTACAAGACCAAGCTCAATTATTCCTACAGGTATGGGCTCCCTTCCTCACAAGGGGGCAATAGTGCCCTACCCGGAACCACCACTGTTCCCTTCTCCCTTCCCTCTCCCTCCCCTCCCCCACATGCGTCTCTTCCCCACTCTCCCTCTCGCTCCCGTACCTCCCCCTCCCTCTGTATTTTCCCCCCTCTCCCCCTCCTTATCTCCCCTTCTCTTCCTCTCTTTTCTATTCTTTTCTCCTCTCCCACTTTCTTTTCTTTCCTCTTCTTCCCCTTCTCCCTCTCCCTTTTCCTACTGTTTCTTCTTCTTTTCTCCTTTTTCCTCTCTCTTACTCTCTATCCTCTCTCATTCTCTTTCCCTCTCCCTCTCGCCCCTTATCCCCAGGTCCCTTTCTAAAACACCCACTAGAGTCAGAACGTCGCCTTCCAGCAACGCTCCAAACAGACCTCCATGGTAGATTCTTTTCCCCATGTAGTCAGCTAGTCACCTGGTCCCAACTGATACTGATCACAGAGTTGACATGAGCTGCAACACCCATTATCCGTGCAGCAACATCCCTCGCTTCCCAGGGTGGCACTCCCCGGTCCTTTTGTCTGAACAGGTACAACCTACCCTTTACCCTCATATCTTTACCCTCTTTAAACCCCCCCACATAGCCTAAAATATGTTGGAAGTGAACTATACCTCAAGTTTTTATGTTATGACTGCTACCTTGTTTGTGCCTTACGAGTCTTTTTTTTTTCTCTTTCTCTTTCTTCTTCTTCGGTTTCCTAATATCACTGATGTGTAATTACTCCCGATTGACGGGACCATGATCCCACTGACTCTGTATCATATTGTGTTATTAACAATAAAAGAAAAGTAAAAAAAAAAAAAAAAAAAAAGATGAAGTAAAGGATGCAGAGGATTTCTGCTGGAGTCTTGCAATCCGAATCTAAGGTCCCCCACCTTAAATAGCCCTGAAAAGGGGATTGATCGCCTAACCAGGTAAGCACCTATTAGGAGGGTTCTCTGACGTCACCTGCTGGCACCGGCCACTCAGATGCTCCCAGAGTTCCCTGACCATCCTGAAAACAAGATTGCAGAACCCAGGGACACTCTGGAGGAGCTCTGGGCACCACCCCTGGGGTGGTGATGGACAGGGGAGAGGTCACTCCCCTTTCCTTTGTCCAGGTTTCGTGCCATAGCAGGGACTGTGGGTTCGTGAACCGGTGTAGACTAGATTATGCAAGGAGGGCACCATCTGTGCCCTTCAAAGCATTTCCAGAAGCTCTGGGAGAATACCCTTCCCATGCCTGTAACACCTATTTCCAAGGGGACAGAGTGTAACACCCCTCTCCTAAAGGAAATGCATTGTTCTGCCTTCCTGGGATTGAGCTGCTCAGACCCCAGGAGGGCAGAAGCCTGTCTGTGAGGTGGCAGCAACTGGTGCTGCAGTGAAACCCTGGTATGCTGGTATGGCAGTACTGGGGGTCCACTGTGCATCCCCCAGAGTGCATGGAATTGTACAACCAATACTGGAATCAATATTTGGGTACAATTCCCAGTTGTAAGATAGGTATTGACCTATGTAGAGTGCACACTTAAAATGGTGTCCCCGCACTCAAGAAGTCCGGGAAAATGGGCCCGGACAACGTGGGGGCGCCTCGAGTAGTGCAGGGGTGCCCTCATACACATAGGTACTTTGAACCCAGCCTTCAGGGTCTGAAAACCTGACATATAGGTGACTTATAAGTGGCCTGGTGCAGTGAAAATGGCTGTGAAAAAGTGCATGCACTATTTCACACAGGCTGCAATGGAAGTCTTTTAGAAGCCTTTGTATGGGCTGCTTATGGGTGGCAAAAGAAATGCTGAAGCCCATAAGGATCCCCTGGAACCCTAATGCCCTGGGTGCCTATGTACCATATACAAGGGGGATCTAGTATGCCAATTTGGAGTGAAATACTGGGTTACCAGTATGTAAGTACATATTTGGAGCCAGAGAGAGCATAAGCAATGGAGTTCTGGTTAGCAGAACTCCAGTGACACAGTTAAGCATACTGACAAAAACAGTGAAACAGACTGGCAAGTAGGCCACAAACCATGAGCACTGGGGCCCTGGGTAGCAGGATCCCAGTGACACAGTTAAAACACACTGACAAACGGGCCAAAAATGGGGGTAACCATGCTAGAAAGAGGCTACTTTCTCACAGCATCCCTCCAATAGGAGGTAAGTAACACACTAGATATGTACACTAGTAATCAGAAATAGGCAAAAATAGCAGTAGAAAACAGTGCAATAGTTATAGACAACGGTGACCCTTGGGAGCCCAAATTATATACTAAAAAAATAGAATGCGAATGCAGGACCCCTACCCAGGTAAGTGGAATGTGTAGAGGGGAGCTGGAAGAACTAGGAACCCCAAAAGGTAAGTGCTGTAGTGCCCCCCAGCAACAAGGAAGAAAGGAGTAAGTTACTGGATTTTCCCCAAACAACCAAAAGGACTGAAAAGCTGAATAATGCACCACCCAGACGACTGCAGGAAACTAGCAGTGGATTCCTGAAGAAGAATACTTGAAAAAGAAGGGGACCTAGTCCAGAAGTCGCAGAAGTATCCAGTGGTGGCAGGAGCCACTACCTACCTGTCTGTGGTTGCAGGAGTTGGTCGATGGTAGGATGAAGATGGTCAGCAGTACAGCCCTGGAGTAGGTGAAGAGTTCCTGGAGGATGCAGTCGACGTCCCACACTGGATGGAAGATTGCAATCTATGTGTGGTGTGGAAAAGCCACTAACAAGCCTTGGCAAAGGCAAGAGTCGAGGTAGACGAAAAGTGGAGCTGCTGGAGACCAGCAAGGTCCAGGAGGACTTCAACCCATGGGGAGGAGAGTCCCAGGGGACTCTCAGAGGTGGAGAGAGTCCCCAAAAGAAGAGGCAGCCCCTACAGGAGACCCATTAGAAAAGGACCCAGGAGTTGCAGAGGAGCCCATGCAGCACAACTGAAGAAGGGTCCCACGCCGCAGAAGAAGCACACAGAAGGCTGTGCGTGGCAGGGAAGAGTCCTGGGGCTACACGAAGCCTGAAGATCCCTCAGAGGAGATGCCAACAAGCCCTGGTAGCTGCAAGAGATGTGGTGCATAGGGGTACTGTCCTGCATGAGAAGGCAAGGGCTTACCTTCACCGAAGATGGACATCTGGCAGAGAAGACCAAGGGGAGCACTCCAGACCACCACATGTGATACAGGATCCACACAGCTCAGGATGAGAGGCGATCCATGCAGCCAGTTGTCATTGCAGTTGGTGCCTGCAGATGCAGGCGAGTGACTCCTTCACTCCAAGGGAGATTCCTTCTTCCTTCTCATGCAGACTGAAGACTTGCCACCCTCCGAGGATGCACCGCCGGGGAAATGTTGCAGAAGCTGGAAGGAGCTGTGGAAACAATGTTGCAAGCAGAGTCTTCGTCGTGGATGCAGATTGTCGGTTTCTGGAGGGTCCAGTTGCAGTTCCTATGGCCAGAAGTTGAAGTGTACGATGCAGAGGAATCCTGCTGGAGTCTTGCTTGTCGAATCTGAAGACCCACTCAAGATGGATCTAAATAGCCCTGGAAGGGAGATTGGTCGCCTAGCCAGGTGACCACCTATCATGAGGGGGCTCTGAAGTCATCTGCCTAGCCTGGCCACTCAGATGCTTCCAGAGGTCTCTGCCTATCTTGGATTCAAGATGGCAGAATCAAAGGACCCTCTGGAGGAGCTCTGAGCACCACCCCTTGGGGTGGTGATGGACAGGGGAGTGGTCACTCCCCTTTCCATTGTCCAGTTTCGCACTAGAGAAGGGACTGCTGGTCCCTGAACCAGTGCAGGCTGGTTTATGCAATTAGGGCACCAAATGTGCCCTTCAAAGCATACCAGTGGCTTAGGGGAGCGCTACCCTTCCCAAGCCATGTAACACCTATTTCTAAAGGAAGAGGGAGTTACTCCCCCTCTCTCAAAGGAAATCCTTTGTTCTGCCTTCCATGGGCTTGAGGTACTCAAGCATCAGGAGAGCAGAAACCTGCCTGAGGGATGGCAGCAGCTTGGGCTTCCCAGAAAACCCCAGAAAGCTGGTAGGCTCAATGCTCAGGGTCCTCTAATGAGACCACAGAGTGCATGGAATCATACTTTCAATACTGGCAACAGTATTGGGGTATGATTCTGACATATTTGATATCCAACATGCTTAGGTTCGGAGTTACCATTATGTAGCTGGACATAGATAGTGACCTATGTCCAGTACACGTGTAAAATGGCGTCCTCCGCACTCAAGAAGTCCATGAAAATGGAGCTGGAGTTTGTGGGGGCACCTCTGCTCATGCAGGGGTGCCCTCACACACGGGTACTTGCACCCTGCCCTCTGGGCTAGGAGGGCCTACCATAGGGGTGACTTACAGTGAACTGGTGCAGTAACCTGTAGTGAAAAGGGTGCATGCACCCTTTCACGCAGGCTGTAATGGCAGGCCTGCAAATAAACTCTGCATGGGCTCCCCATGGGTGGCATAATACATGCTGCAGCCCATGAGGGACTCCTGGTACCCAGTGCCCTGGGTACCATATACAAGGAACTTACAAGGGGGTACCAGTATGCCAAATACAGGGTGTGTCTGGTCCAAGCAATGATGTTTTAAGGGACAGAGCATAGTCACTGGGGTCCTGGATAGCAGGGTCCTAGTGAACACAGTCAAAACATAATGACAACAGGCAAAAAGTGGAGGTAATCATGCCAGCAAGAAGGTAATTTCCTCTACCCAACCGTGGCAGGTAGGTCAGGGCCAGCCTTCTGCAATCAGGAGAGCCAGCAGGAATAGTTGGAGAGCCCCCCAGCAGGACCCTCCGGAAGCAGGAATGGAGTCATAGGAAGGCCTCAGCAGCACAGCAAAGAGGGATACCCACATCACAGGAGTTGCAGGGTGACTGTCATTCTAGGAGCTGGAGAGTGTTGGAGGCTGGGTCTTCTTGGAGCTAGGAGGTCTTCGTACTGAAGAACAAACAAACCTTGGCTACGACAAGCAGACGTGGTGCACGGGGGTTCCAACCAAGCAGCTCCAACGAGGGACCTCAAATTTCCAGTTGCAAGAAAGATAGGTCAGACTTCTGAAGAGCCATCAAACCACCACCTGTATTGCAGAGCATTGGAGAGTCTGTGGGACAGCAGGATCCACAAGCCGGTCATTGTCATTGAGGTGCCTGTGGATGCAGGGGAGTGTCTGCTTCACTTCAAGGGAGATTCCTTTGTGCTTTTCTAAGTGCAGGCAAAGTCCTAGTGACTCTGCAGGGTGCACGCCCACAGCCATGTGGTTGCAGAAGTCTTTAGAGAAAGTTGAAGCTAAGTTGCAGCAGTAGCCCTCTTACTGTTTACTACAAGTTTGCTCTTGGTTCCCGGAGAACAGCAGCGGTTCTGGTGCCCAGGTTGCAGAAGTGTTTTGCAGAGGAGACTTGCAGATGGTTCCTGAAGATTTGCAGATTAATCTAGGGACCCACCCTCAGGGGAACCCTTAAGTGACCCAGGAAGGGGTTTCAACACTTATTGCAGTGACGCACTGTAGGAAAATGCCCCTGTTGGCAAGGTTACCCCCTAACTTTTTGATTGAAAGTGTGCTGGGACCCTTCTAACCAGGCCACAGCGCCAGTGTTCTTTCCCTAAAACTGTACCTTTGTCTCCACAATTGGCACAGCCTGGGCACACAGATAAGTCCCTTCTAAATGGTACCCCTGGTACCAAGGGCCCTGTGGCCAGGGAAGGTCTTTAAGGGCTGCAGCATGTATTATGCCACCCTGGGGACCCCTCACTCAGCACATACACACTGCCTCATAGCTTGTGTGTGCTGGTGGGGAGAAAAAGTCGACATGGCACTTCCCTCAGGGTGCCATGCCCACACCCCACTGACTGTGGCATAGGTAAGTCACCCCTCTAACATGCCTTACAGCCCTAAGGCAAGGTGCACTATACCACAGGTGAGGGCATAGCACTATGCCCCTACAGTGTCTAAGCCAATTCCTAGACATTGTAGGTGGAGGGTAGCCATAAAGAGTATATGGTCTGGGAGTTTGTCAGACACGAACTCCACAGTTCCATAATGGCTACACTGAATACTGGGAAGTTTGGTATCAAACTTCTCAGCACAATAAATCCACACTGATGCCAGTGTGGGATTTATTGAGAAGTGCACACAGAGGGCATCTTAGAGATGCCCCCTGCATGCCAGTCCAACTACTAATGCTAGGCTGACCAGTTTCTGCTAGCCTGCCACATCCAGACAGGTTTCTGGCCACAAAGGGGTGAGTGCCTTTTTGCACTCTGTCACCAGGAACAAAGCCTGTCCTGGGTGGAGGTGCTTCACACCTCCCCCCTGCAGGAGCTGTAACACCTGGCGTTGAGCCTCAAAGGCTCAAGCCTGGTGTTACAGGGCACCAGGGCACTCCAGCTAGTGGAGATGCCCGCCCCCGAACACAATCCCCATGTTTGGCAGCAAGTCTGGACGAGATAATGAGAAAAACAAGGAGGAGTCACCCTCCAGCCAGGACAGCCCCCTAAGTGTCCTGAGCTGAGGTGACCCCTTCCTTAGAAAATCCTCTATCTTGCTTTGGAGGATTTCCCCCAATAGGATTAGGGATGTGCCCCCCACCCCCCAAGGAAGGAGGCACAAGGAGGGTATAGCCACCCTTAGGGACAGTAGCCATTGGCTACTGCCCTCCAGCCCTATACACACCCCTAAATTTAGTATTAACGGGCAACCCTAAACCCAGAAAAACAGATTTCCTGATGACCTGAACAAGGACTGCTGACCTGAAAGCCCAGCGGAGAAGATGGAGACAACAACTGACTTGGCCCCAGCCCTACTAGCCTGTCTCCAGACTCAAAGAACCTGGAACAGCAACTCATCCAGCGGGACCAGCCACCTCTGCAGACTCCGAGGACTGCCCTGTAACCCAAAGTACCAAGAAACTCCCATGGACAGCGGTTCTGTCTAAACAACAAAGAAGAAACCATCTTTAAAGGGACTCCAGCCTCACTCCAGAAGCATGAGTCCCCAACACTCTGCACCCAACGCCCCCGGTTTGTGTCCAGAGAAGCCAACGCTGCAGTGAGGACCCCCATGATGTGGACACCCTGAGACGACCTCCCTGCAGAGAGAATCCAGAGGTTCCCCCTGAGCTCGACTGCCCGGTAACAAAGAACCCGACACCTAGAAGAAGCACTGCACCCTCAGCCCACAGGCCCAAGAGGAACCAACTACCAGTGCAGGAGTGACCAGCAGGCGGACCTCATTGTTACCCAGCCTGTGGTTGGCCCGAGAAGCCCCCCTGTGCCTGCCTGCATCTCCAAAGTGACCTCCAGGTCCCTCCATTGATTTCTATTCAAAACCCGACACCTAATTTGCACACTGCACCCGGCCAGCCCTGTGCCGCTGAGGGTGTATTTTGTGTGCCTGTTTGGGACCCCCCCCGGTAGTCTACCAAACGCCCCTGGTCTTCTCCCCGAGGAAGCAGGTACTTACCTGCTAGCAGACTGGAACCGGAGCACCCCTTGTCTCCATAGGCACCTATGTTATTTGGGCCCTACTTTTACCTCTGTACCTGACCGGCCCTGTGTTGCTGGTGCTGGGTGTTTGGGGTTGACTTGAACCCCCAACTGTGGTCTGCTATGCCCCGGAGACTGAACTTGTAAGTGGTTTACTTACCTGCTAAAGTAACTTGTACTTACCTCCCCCAGGACCTGTTGATTTTTTGCAGTGTCCACTTTTAAAATAGCTTATTGCCATTTTTGCAAAAACTGTGTATCTTACAGTTTTTTTCTTGAAAAGTTCTACATTTACCAATGCCAAGTACCTTACAATTTATGTACTTACTTGAATTCTGAATCTTGTGGTTCTAAAATAAATTAAGAAAATAATATTTTTCTATATAAAAACATATTGGCCTGGAGTTAAGTCTGAGTGTGTGTTGCCATTTATTGCCTGTGTGTACAACAAATGCTTAACACTACCCTCCGATTAGCCTACTGCTCGACTACACTACCACAAATAGAGCATCATTATTATCTATTATTGCCACTATCAACCTCTAAGGGAACCCTGTCCCTTGTGTGGTTTCACCCCAGAGCGGGAACTGGGGTTTTTGCACTGGTGCAAACCTGTTTATACAAAGAGGGCACCAGATGTGCCCTTCAAAGGAGTCTGATGTTCACCTTTGCACATAGACACCTCTATCTAAAGAAGAGTTAGTCACACCTTTGTCCTATAGGAAATTCTTTGTTCAGCCTTCCCCTGTCCAATTTAGGCTCAGCAGCAGGAGGGCAGAACAGTGTCTGGGGCCATGTTCTGATAGGCTTTTACATGGTTAGGTGGCCAATCCTCCTCTGAGGGCTATTTAGGGTCTCTCCTGTGGATTCCTCTTCAGATAACGAATGCAGGAGCTCACCAGAGTTCCTCTGCATCTCCCTCTTCGACTTCTGCCAAGGATTGACCGCTGACTGTGCCAGGACACCTGCAAAACTGCAACAAAGTAACAAAACGTCTACCAGCAACATTGTAGTGCCTAATCCTGCCGACTTTCTCAACTGTTTCCTGGTGGTGCACGCTCTGAGGGGTGTCTGCCTTTACCCTGCACTGGAAGCCAAGAATAAATCTCCCGTGGGTCGACTAAATATTCCCCCTGCTAACGCAGGCACCAAACTTCTGCATCACCGGTCCTCTGGTTCCCCTCTCATCTTGACGAGCATGGTCCCTGGAACACAGGAGTTGGATCCAAGTGACACGACAGTCCAGTAGTCCTTATGTCCAAATTTGGTGGAGGTAAGTCCTCGCCTCCCCACGCCAGACATTAATCCTCTGTACTGCATGAACTGCAGCTGCTAGGGCTTTTGTGCACTTTTGCAAGGAATCCTTCATGCACAGACTAGCCCAGGTCCCCAGCACTCCGTCCTGCATTGCTCAACTCCGAGTTGACCTCTGGCTTCGTGGGAGACCCTCCTTTGTAGTGTTGAGACAACCGCCGTGCTCAGTCTTCTTGAACCCGTGTTCAAGGACTTCTGTGGGTGCTGTCTTCTTGCGCGTGGACTCTGTGTTGCTGAGTGCCCCCTTTATGTCCCCTCCCAAGTGGCAACATCCTGGTCCTTCCTGGGCCCGGGCAGAACCCTTTTTCTTCAACTGTGACCTTTGCAGCTAGAAAGGCTTGTTTGCGGTCTTTCTCCATAGAAACAACTCTGCATCCTCCGGCACTCCGTGGGACATCTTCTGCACAAAGGAGAAGTTCCTAGCACCTTTTGTTGTTGCAGAATCTTTAGCTTCTTCCATACGGAGTCAGCCCTTTTGCACCTTTATCCGAGATTTAGTGGGCTCCTGCCCCCCTACTGGACACTTTCACGACTCCTGGACTTGGTCCCCTTCTCTTGCAGGTCCTCAGGTGCAGGAATCTGTCTTCAGTGCTTTGCAGTCTGTTGTGGTCTTTGCAGAATCCTCTATCACGAGTTTAGTGTGTTTCTGGTGAAGTAGTATCTCTTTACTCCTACTTTTCAGGGTCTTGGGATGGGGTATCTTGGACACCCTTAGTGTTTTCTTACACTCCCAGCAACCCTCTACACACTACACTAGCCTAGGGGTCCATTTGTGGTTCACATTCTACTTTCAGAGTGTATGGTTTGTGTTGCCCCTAGGCCTATTGCATCCTATTGTATCCTACATTGTTTGCACTATTTTTCTAACTGTTTTTGGTTTGTGTGTACATTTTGTGTATTTTACTTACCTCCTAAGGGAGTATATCGTCTGAGATATTTTTGGCACATTGTCACTAAAATAAAGTACCTTTATTTTTAGTAACTCTGAGTATTATGATTCTTATGATATAGTACCTATATGATATAAGTGGTATAGTAGGAGCTTTGCATGTCTCCTAGTTCAGCCTAAGCTGCTCTGCTTTAGCTACCTCTATCAGCCTAAGCTGCTAGAACACCTCTAATCTACTAATAAGGGATAACTGGACCTGGCACAAGTTGTAAGTACCACCAGGTACCCACTATAAGTCATGCCAGCCTCCTACAACACCCCACGCCTGAGAATCTTGTTATCCAGGCTTCCTCTTCTTCAGGCGCATTCCCTTCCGCACCCCCAGATAGGGAATCCAAAAGGCTGGAACAGTTTGGCAAGAAGTTATTTTCTTCCTCGAGTCTCGCGCTGCGGTCTGTGAACATCGCATGCCTTTTGGGCCACTATTCCCACATTTTTGGGATACGGTTGCGCAAGTCCTGCCACAGATACCGGAGGAGGCCCGTGCTATTGTCTCCCAAGCTGTGAACGATGGGAGAGATGCGGCAAAGTTCACAATCCATTGTGGGCTGGACTCGACCAACACTCCTGGCAGATCGGTTGCTACTACGGTGGCCTTACGGCGCTACGCCTGGTTGCGTACTTCTGGTTTTTCGGGGCTTGTCCAACAGTCACTCATGGACATGCCCTTTGATGGCTCATGCCCCTTCGGAGACAAAGTGGACTCTGACTTGGAGAGAGTCAAGGATTCCCAGGCTATGGCTCGGTCCCTTGGTCTTTCCCCTGCCCCTCGCCCCCCTGTCCGCTTTTTGACCCTTTTGCTTTTGTGGCCATTGAAGGGGCTCCCTATTGCGCCCTCCATCCAGCCTCCATGCCGCCCATGCTTTACAGCCTCTGTGTGGCGGGGGACGCGGAATCCCACGTGGCCGTGAGACAGGGACCCAGAGGTCTGCCCAGTCCACCTCTGCCCCCACTGCAGCCTCCAAACTCTCCTAGTCCGTCCCCTCACTCCCGTGCAGTTGGTGGCAGGTTTCGCCATCACCTGCCCCACTGGGAAAACATCACCACGGACAGGAGGGTTTTGCAGATAGTTCGAAAGGGCTACTCCCTCCCTTTCAAATCTGCTCCACCAAACATGCCTCCATCCTTCAGTCACCTTCTAGAGGATCATTTGGCGCTTCTCCGCCAGGGTCGCAACTCTCTTGGCCAAGGGAGCAATAGAAAAAGTCCCTGTGCCCGAAGTAGGTGGTGGTTGTTATTCCCGCTACTTTCTGATACCCAAAAAGGACAAGGGCTTATGTCCTATCCTAGACCTTCAGGACCTAAACTAGTTCCTCAAGAAGGAGAAATTCAAAATGCTCACCCTGGCTCATGTTCTGTCTGCCTTGGACCCAGGAGACTGGATGGTAGCGTTGTACTTACAGGATGCTTAATTCCACATCCGCATCCTTCCTGCCCACAGACATTACCTACGATTCGTACTAGGTCACAAGCACTTACCGTGCTCCCCTTCGGCCTTACCAGCACTCCTCGGGTGTTCACGAAAGTGATGGCAGTGGTTGCAGCTCATTTGCGCAGGTTAGGGCTCTCAGTCTTCCCCTACCTCAGCGACTGGATGTTGAAGGCGGACTCACCCCAAAAAGTTTTCTCCCATCTTAAGACTACGGCGAACCTCCTGCACACGATGGGGTTCATAAACGTGCTGAAGTCACACCTGACTCCCTTTCAGACACTCCCTTTCATCAGAGCTGTTCTAGACAAAGTGCAGTTTTGGGCTTATCCTCCTGAAAGGCGAGTCCAAGACATTCAGGCTATGATTCTGATTTTTCGGCCTCAGTCTTCGGTTTCGGTGAGACTGACTGAGGCTGCTGGGCCTCATAACCTCCTGCATCCTACTAGTAACACATGCCAGATGGCATATGCGGGCTCTGCAGTGGGACCTGAAGTTCCAGTGGGTGCAGCATCAGGGGAATCTCTCTGACATGGTCCAGATGTCGGAGGGGACTGCGAAAGACCTGCAGTGGTGGCTTTCGAATCCGCATTGGGTCCACAGCAGATCCCTCTCCCTTCCCCAACCAGATCTCTCTATAGTGACAGATGCGTCACTTCTGGGTTGTGGCGGCCACATGGGAGAGGCGGAGATCAGAGGGCGATGGTCTCTGCCGGAGTCTGGGCTCCATATCATTCTTCTGGAGCTCTCATCGATCAGGCTTGCATTGAAAGCATTCCTTCCTTCTCTCAAAGGGAAAGTGGTGCAGGTGTTCACGGACAATTCTACTGCCATGTGGTCCTGCAACAAACAGGGCGGAGGAGGGTCCTGGACCCTTTGTCAGGAGGCACTATGCTTCTGGAGATGGCTGGAACTTCAGGGCATTACCCTGATGGTTCAACATCTGCTGCATTCCCTCAACGCCAGAGCGGACAAACTCAGCCGTCGATTACGAATGGCGTCTCCATCCGGAGTTGGCGCAGGGTATGTTTCAGCAGTGGGGAGAGCCTTGGTTAGATCTGTTCGCCTCCGCAGAGAACGCGCAATGTCAGCTGTTTTGGCAATTGGAGTTTCCAAGGCGGCACTCGCTCAGAGAAGCTTTTCGTCTCGAGTGGAACTCCGGCCGTCTTACCGCCTATACCTCTTCTGCCCAGAGTTCTTAAGAAGATCAGGAACGACCAGGCCCAATTCATCTTGGTGGTTTCGGATTGGGCACGGAGAGTATGGTATCCAGAGCTATTGAGCATGTCCATCGATCCTCCACTCAGACTGCCTCTGCGGGCGGATCTTCTGTCGCAGCATCAGGGGACGGTTCTTCACCTCAACCTGTCCAACCTCCACCTTCATGCGTAGAGATTAAGCAGCGACAGATGACTGCTTGTGAACTTCCACCCGAAGTGTGCGATGTTATCTTGGCTGCCAGGCGTCCATCAACAGAAACTATATACGCCTGTCGTTGGAATAAATTTGTGACATGGTGTACCAGCAATTCTGTTGATCCCCTTTCTGCCCCTCTATCCGAGGTTCTTCTGTTTATTCTTTCTTTGGCCCAGCAGGACTCTGCTTTGGGCACCTTTAAAGGGTATTTATCTGCAATTTCGGCCTTTTTACGGCTACCTGATCAACCCTCACTCTTTAAAACTATTGTGAGTAGATTCCTAAAAGGACTCACCCATTTATTTCCTCCCATTCCATTTATCATGCCTCAGATGGACCTCAGTCTTGTACTTACTTATTTGATGTGTACTCCCTTTGAGCCAATGCATAATTGTCCCCTGCGGCTCCTCACCTTCAAAACTGTGTTTGTTGTTGCTATCATCTCTGCTCGCAGGGTGAGTGAGCTTCAGGCCCTTTCCTCAAAACCTCCATACTTGTTTGTGCATCCTGACAAAGTAGTGTTGTGCACTAAGGCTTCCTTCCTTCCTAAGGTGGTCACACCTTTACATGTAGGCCAGTCCATCACTCTGCCTACTTTCTACGCACCCCCACATCCTTCCCTTGAGGAGGAGAGAGAGACTACTGTCTGGACCCAAAAAGAGCATTGGCGTTCTACCTCAATTGTACTAAAGATTTCCGGGTGGACGATCAACTCTTCGTTGGGTATGTGGGTGCGAAAAAAGGGAAGGCGGTGCAAAAGCGTACCATCTTTCGATGGGTGCTTCTTTGCATCAAATTGTGCTACGCTTTGGCCAAGAAGCAACCTCCTGAGGGCTTACGTGCTCATTCCACCGGAGCAACTGCTGCTTCCACTGCATTAGCATGTGGAGTTTCTGTTCTGCTTATCTGCCAGGCAGCTATGTGGGCGTCCCTGCACACATTTGCTAAACACTGCTGTCTGGACAGTCAGGACGGCTACTTTGGTCGTTCGGTCCTACAGGACTTCCTAGTATGATCTTGGTTCGCAGCCCACCACTGAGGATGGCATTGCTTGGATATCTATTCTAAGGTAAGGAATCTGCAACTCGAAGTCTCTATCAGATGTACAACTTACTTACCTTCGGTAACAAAATATCTGGTAGAGACATATTCTAGTTGCAGATTCCTTACCACCCACCCATCGTCCCCGCTTGCGAACTGATTTCTAGGGACAGGGATTCCCCCTTTCGGGTCCTTAGCTCTGGCGCACCAATCTCAGTGTTCTTATCGGCTCTGTGCTTTGTTGTGGAAAGGCGTTAAAAGAAACTGACGTCACTGCGCTGAGATGGGGCCTATGTACTACTCCCGACGTCATCACAGTGACTACGACGCACGCGGAGTCGACCAACGATACATACCGAAGTGCAAGGGTATTGCTCAAATTAAAATCTCCGCAGCCCATGGGAGACCCCTGGTGTGCCAGTGCCCTGTGTACCTGTAGGAAAGTACCATCTTTCTTGGCATGTTACCCCCAATTTTACCTGTATGTCAGTATGTTTTTGCCTTTCTCACTGGGATCCTGCTGGTCAGGACCCCAGTGCTCGTAGTTTATGGCCTAATGTGTGTGTGTCTGTATAGTGCTTGACTGTGTCACTGAGGCTCTGCTAATGAGAACCTCGGTGCTTATGCTCTCTGCTTTTAAATTTGTCACTATAGGCTAGTGACTTCATTTACCAATTTCAATTGGCACACAGGACCTCCCCCTTATAAGTCCCTAGTATATGGAACCTAGGTACTCAGGGCATTGGGGTTCCAGGAGATCCTTATGGGCTGCAGCATTTCTTTTGCCACCCATAAGGAGCTCAGACAAACCCTTCCACAGACCTGCCATTGCAGCGTGCATGAAATAACGCACACGTTATTTCACAGCCATTTTCACGTCACTTAAGTAACGTATAAGTCACCTATATGTCTAACCTTCACTTGCTGAAGGTTAGGTGCAAAGTTACTAAGTGTGAGGGCACCCTTGCACTAGCAGAGGTGCCCCCACATAGTCCAGGGCCATTTCCCGGGACTTTGTGAGTGCGGGGACGCCATTACACGAGTGCACTACATATAGGTCAACACCTATATGTAGCTTCACAATGGTAACTTCGAATATGGCTATGTAAGGTGTCTAAGATCATCGACTTGTCCCCACATTCCAAATATGGTATTGGGGAGCCAATTCCATGCATCCTGGGGGCTTCACTATGGACCCCCAGTACTGCCAAACTAGCTCTCTGAGGCTTGCACTGCAGCTACAGCTGCTGCCACCTCACAGACAGGGTTCTGCCCTCCTGGGGTCTAAGCATCTCAGTCCCAGGAAGGCAGCATTTACTTTGGGAGCAGGGTGTTATAGCCTCTCCCTTTGGAAATAGGTGTTACAGGCTGGGGAGGTGTAGCCTCCCCCAGCCCCTGAAAATGCTTTGAAGGGCACAGATGGTGCCCTCCTTACATAAGCCAGCCTACACCGGTTCAGGGACCCCTTGTCCCCTGCTCTGGTGTGAAACTGGACAAAGGAAAGGGGAGTGATTACTCCCCTGTCCATCACCACCCCAGGGGTGGTGCCCAGAGCTCCTCCAGTGTGTCCCAGACGTCAGCCATCTTGCTTTGCAAAGTGTTGGGGCACCCTGGAGGCCTCTGAGTGGCCAGTGCAAGCAGGTGGCTCAGAGATCCCACCTAATAGGTCCACACCTGATAAGGTAGCCAATCCCCCTCTCAAGGCTATTTAGGGTCTCTTGTGTGGGCTCTCTTCAGATTCTGCTTGTTAGTTTCCTTCAGGAATCCTCTGCAACTACTTTATCATCCTCTGACCTCAGATCAACCACAGCCTGCTCCAGGAACCGCTGTAACAGCAACAAGGTATCCACAAGAGATACTTTTCTTCTGCAACTTCAGCTCCAGCCAGCAACTGCAACAGTTTGCACTGTGTGCACACTCTGAGGACTTCCTGTCTTCACCCTGCACCAGAAGGACCGAAGAAGTCTCCCGTTGGGTCACGGAGTCCCTCCCCTGCTCACGCAGGCACCTTCTAAGTCGATGACCGGTACTCTTGGACTCCTTTCACAGCGACGAGCGTGCTCCTTGGAACACAGAGGGTCGACCCCATTGACACAGACTGTCCTGAGGTCCTGCTGTCGCAATTTGGAGGAGGTAAGACCTTGCCTTTCCCCAGAACGACAGTACCCCTGTGCACCACGTCGTCTTCACTTCCTGAAGCCTCTGTGCACTACTTGCAAAATTCCTTCATGCACAGCCTGGCCCAGGTCCCCAGCACTCTATCCTGTAACGCTCAACTCGCTAAGTTGTTCTCCGGCGGCGTGGGACCTTCTTTTGTAGTGCTGCACCAACCACATTTTGCACCTCCTTTGTCCCTGTGTCCAGGGACTCCAGTGGGTGCTATCTGGTGTCCTGAGGGCTCTCTAAAGTGCTGAGAGCCCCCTCTTCCTCCTCACACAGAGTTGAGGCCCCCAGGTCCCTCCTAGGTCCAGGTAGCGCCTAGTTGATGCAAAACATGACTTTGCAGGAAACAAGGCTTGTTGGAGGAATCCAGTGCCAAAACTCGCCTGCATCCAACTTCACGACGTGGGACATCCTTTGCATCTCACAGGAACCCGCTGGCATCTTCCTATGGTGCATTTCTGCAGTCTTCGACCAACTGTGGACTCTTCTTTTGCACCCTCTTTTGGGTTGGCAGGGGCTCCTGTCCTTCCTGGAACTTCTTTCGATTTCTGGACTTGGTCTCCTTCTTTTGCAGGTCTTCAGGTCCAGAAATCCTTTGTTGTTTGCAGACTTGGTTGGTTCTTGCATTAATTCCAATTATGAGGTGTAGTGTGTCCTAAGGAAACTTGCAGTACTTTACTCCTGCTTTTCTGGGCTCTGGGGTGGGGTAATTTACTTACCTTTACTTTAGTCTTACTCTCCTAGTGATTCTGCACACACTACACGTGTCTAGGGGGGAATTCGTGATTCGCAGTCTACTTTCTTAGTATATAGTTTGTGTTGCCCCTAGACCTATGTTCGCCCATTCAATTCTATAGCATTTCCTATTGTTTGCACTATCCTATGTCTAATTACTTTATTTTGGTGTCTACTGTATATATTGTGTATAATACTTAACTCCAGAAGGAGTATTACCGCTAAGATATTTGTGGTGCTGTGTAACCCAAATAAATGCCTTTATTTTTGGTAACACTGAGTATTGTCTTTACTTGTTTATAAGTACTGTGTAACTATAAGTGGTATTGCAGGAGCTTTGCATGTCTCCTAAGCTGCTCTGCTATAGCTACCTCCATCAGCCTAAGCTGTTAGAACACTACTATTTCACTAATAAGGGATAACTGGACCTGGTGTAAGGGGTAAGTACCCAAGGTACCCACTACAAACCAGGCCAGCCTCCTACAGTACCTAAGTACCATATACTGGGGACTCAAACTTGTGCATCAGTATGCCAACTGTCGGTGAAGAAATCACTTACCAAGTCCCTTTTAGAGGACAGAGCACAGACACTGGGTTCCTGGTTAGCAGGATCCTAGTGTACTAAAGTCTAGACACATTGTGACCAGGCAAAAAATGGGGGGGGGGGTACTACAACCAGAACCCAGCTTCTCACAGTGTTAATTTCCAAATCGAAAGCTGTTTCTGCTAATCATAAATAGAGATGTCACTAACAAGCTGCCTGCCACCCCTGTGCAGTTAAATATTCAGATGCCAAAGTTTGGCTCGGAGATGCATATATTCAGTGTTGCAGTTACTGTAAGAAAACACCACTGTGGTTGATATTTCCCTATATGTATTACTGATTGTGTGTTTGCCTGACAGTCATGTAAATTGTATTGTTATAATGTGCTTGAAGAATAGTGCCCACAATGTTTTCTGAGTTTTTATCCTTCTGTGTAGAACAACTTTTCAGTTTCAATGAAGATTTTGAAGAGTCTGCATAGGGAGAGTAAGACTAGAGAAGACTGGTTGGTCCAGTGGATGCACAGCTACTGCCGTTATAGTCACAGTCGCTGCCAGAGCCAGACCAGTTGTGAACAGATGGTTACTGTGATGAAGACCATTCCTCTACTAGGTAAGAGCATGAGTAAAACTGTTCGTGCTCTGTGTCAGCTTGCAGTTTTGAGGTTTCTGGTTTTTTAGAATAAAAAATCAGTTTGAAATAGATGCCGAATAAATTATGATATTCAAATGATAAAATACCTATGCTTTTTTCATTTGTATCGAAAAAGGATGTACATGAGGGAGATATGTGTTGCTGTATTATCTTTTCATTTAAATGTTTGTAAAATATCTCATACAGAAATTAACTTTCTCTTAATGGGATCTTAAAGCCCTTTACTTAGTCCATACAAACTAAAAGACGAATTGGGGGGGGGGTGTAAACGCTTACGAGATAGGTTCCAATGTTAAAGTCCTTGACACTGATATCTAAATGTACGTTGTTAGTATATTCAGAGGAAAGAAATATCCCAGTAACTCTCACCTTGCTACTGTGTTTCCTATGATTATTTTTTTATCTGATAGAGACTTCCAGCTGCAGTTTCCTTACCTTAGAACTATCACCAGGCGTCAGACTGGATCTAGAAATTGTTCGTGAGCAATACCCCTGTGCACTGGTAGGTGGCGTCATCTGTGCTGGAACTGATGTGTGTGCTGCTGATATAGGCACCACCCATGGGTGCTGACTTCAGTTCTTTTCGCAATAGTCACCACATATCTGGAGAAAGAGCTACCCCTTAGCAAGGTTTTTGACTAAACACTTTTTGATTTCTTTTTTTTTGTCGAAATATTTTTAGGTTTTTCCTCCTGGTGTGGCAGGGATGTCATCATGGAAGGTCGGCTTCAGGCCTTATGGTGCCTACCACTGATTGATGTCAGTGATGGATCCGCATCTTGTATGCCTCTGGTGCCACCACAACCCAAAGGCCTGAGCCGATTGCACGCTAAATACCCAAAGGCCTTGTGCAAGCAATCCCTCAAGCTTTTGGTGACTCAACATGCAGTGTTGTGACAATCAAGGTCTTGGTAGAGTGGAAGGTCCTGGGAGCGGTTGCAGAGTCAGAGATCTTCATCTCACTCGAAGTCGTCAGATCATTTGGTTAAGTCCCACCAACAGAAGAAGTCAAATACATCTTCGACTTCACCTTGTCCGTCGAGTGATGAGGTGGGAGAGCATCGTCATTGTCATCGTGAGGCCTGGTTCTGTGGCAGAAGCAGCGCCTGGGCCGTCTCCATGCCTCACAGGGTTCCGGGGGGCCTGAGCGACCCCCACCCAGTTAAGAATTCTGTGAGGTCATGCACCTCATATTAGGTTGGTCCTGTCCCTCTGGCCCACCTTTGATCCCTGAGGGTTTGGCAGGGCCCTTTTCTGGTTCTGCTCTGGCGGCTCCGGTGGCAGTTGGGCCCTTTGAATCCTTTCCTGGGTCTGGGCTATGCCGGTCATGCCACTTAGACCTTCCCCAGCTCCAGTCCTGATGTCGAAACTCTCTACCTGCTGGTGCCCACCGGCGGCGCTACTACCATTCAAATCCCAGACTCCGACACGGAACCAGAGTGCGTCGTGTGACACCGACTCAGACGCTGACTGAAGCCATGCTTTCCAGGCAGGAGACTGAGCCCTATTCTTATGATCTGGAACTCGGGGTATGAATGGGGCGGGGTTACTGGATCTTGAGAAATACCAGCTTTATGATACCATGGACTGGTGTGAGGATCTAGATGAGGCCAGTGGACAGGACTCTTCTCCAGATACTGGCATGCTTTCTTCCCCTACTGTGGCTACAGACAAGGGAACACCCTTCAGAATGCTGGTGAGGAGGATGGGCAATGTCCTGGGCCACAGTCTGCTTTTTGTGGCAGCCAATACGAATGTCTTGACAGAAGTCCATCAGCCATGAGTGTCCCCATCAAAACCGCTTCTCCCTTTTAATGAAGCTTTTATTGACATCCTTAGAACCTGGTCCAAGCCCAGCACAGGAGCTCATGTGAACAAGATGATTGCTCACTGCCACTGCCCTGCTCCATGGAACTCAAACTTCTGCAACACAAAAGAATGATGGGCGGACTGCTGAGATTTTTCAAACACTTACCTCAGTCACAGATCTGGGTTTAATCCATCGTTCTTTTGCTTGTCATGCCACCCAAGTTTGGACCAAGCCATATGCAGATCATTTTTGACCCTGTTCGCCATTGGAACAGTCCAGCCGAATTGCCAGGCCAGGTCCTCCCTGGACAGGAAAAAAGCATCCTGGGACAGATTTCGGGGTATGACCCTTGATCAGCCAGGTTAGCTTGAATCCAGTGGCACAGTGAGCAAGGGACCCACATCTGGGCATTCCCTGCCCACTTAGGGTTCTTTAGCAAGAGAAAAAGATGATGTTTGGAATGCTGAAACTTTTCAAACACTCACCCCTAGTTACAAATCTGGGTTTAATCCATTGTTCTCTTACTCACCATGCCACACCAGTTTGGTCCCAGCCATATGCAAATCAGTCTTGACCCTATTTGGCATGGTAACAGTCCAGCCCGAACTACCTGGCAAGGTCCTCCCTGGACCGTAAATGAGCATCCTGGGACTAGTTTCCTGGTATCACCCCTCATCAGTCAGGCTAGCTTGAATCCAGAGGCACAGTGAGCAAGGGACCCTACTTCTGGGTATACTCTTGCCACTTAGGGCGAACATAACACAGCAAAATGAAACCTGTAAGGACCCGGATCATTCCTTTCGTCTAGTCTTCAACTATAGACATTTACACAGTCATGCACACACTTTTGCAATTCCAAATTCACACAGTATGACTTTAATGAAGAATATAGTCCACGAAATATATAACGCAACTTTGGACATTTCCAATTGATTTTTTGCCAAAACATAGCACCGGAAAGCAGAGATCTCACCCCATTCAGCGCCGTGGGAATTTAAATAAAAGTCAGTTGGCTCCCACAAAGGTATCATAAGAGCTCAGGGTTGTTTGCTTCCCAATAAACATCAGTTTACAAGAAATTGACTCAGAAGCCTTGTCTTTTTTTAAACAGATTTTATTGAGTTTTGCTCATAAACAAACATGCAACACAATCTTGGGCAATGCAGGATTGACATTCAGTGCAATTATTGAACTTTAGCTAGATTTGTGCCAACTTTCCTCATGTAACCCACCTATGCCATTCCCACCCTACTCTGAGTTGGAGCAATACACTCTGTGATCTTGTTCAGCCAATTATGGGTATTCAGCCGATCCAAGAGTATGCATGCAGTTAGTGACTGTGAAGGGAGCAATGTTGCGGGTCGTCCTGTAAGGTTGTGAAACTAAAAGGGGCAGTCAGTAGATTATGGTGATGGTAGGGGTAGTGGCCGGAGAGTCTCCTATGGTGCAACCCCTGGTGATCCTATTCTGTCTGCACTGTGGTGTGCAGGTGCTGCAAACTATCCAGTAATACGTCCCATGCGTATGCATGTTCTAGCTTCCTGACCCCTCTACTTGTCTCTCGCAACATCAGGGCCCCCTCATAATCAGCCCACCTACCCAGCTTGCGATGCCAAGTCCAGCGGCGTGGGCCTTTTGGGTCTTTCCAGTGGTGTGTAACTTCACGTTTGGCGAATATTAGCGTGAGGTCTTGGAATTTACTAGTTACTTTATTCTTCGAGGTATGTGGAAACCAGTGGAGTAGGCAGTGCCCTGGGGCGGTGGGGAGTTCCCTGTCGATCAGGTCTGCCAGTATCCTATTGACTCTTTAAAGATGTGGGCATATCCAGGGACAGGTCCACAACATGTAGAGTGGAGAATGCCTAGGGCATGAGGCATTCTCCACTCCAAAGTATTGTCATTTTCTCAGGGTTGAGGTATGCCCTGCGCAATATATTAAAGCCAATTAGTTTAAAGTGTGTGTTTTGTGAGATCTTGGGAAATCATTCTAAGATTGCTTCCCAGACTGCTTCAGTGGCGGTTCCCAGATCCTCCTCCCATGTAGCTCTCAAAGCTTGTAAGGGATGGATAGTGTCTGCCTGCAGCGATATGTATAGGCATGTAATGGCTTTGTATGTGCCTGCTGAGTGCCAAATACAACATCTACAACATTTTTGGACCTGTGGTTCCAAATCCCCCGACCTCCAATGACCGCGAAAGACCACCATCATCGAGCCATAAACCAGGAAACGGCCCGGGGCAAAGTCAAATTCTTTGTTCTGTTCCATTAAAAAGAGGGTCCTGTTATGGAAAAACTATCCAACCCTGACGAGGCCAGCCTGGGGCCATTCCCTGAGAGCGCCCCAGTTTCCCCTGTGCAGCAAAAAAAACATGTTTATGGGGATGTCTTGAGTACTGTTATGCATTTAACTCAATGTTCGTGCCCAGCATTTTTTAATAACCTTGAACTCTACCGAGGTAACTGCAGTGGCACTGCTCACATTCAGGAAGGTCACAGCCTGGTCGTGCAAAGACGGGGCCAATGCGCTCATTTTCCTATCAGGAGATTGCCGGCCATCCATTGTGTATACCATTGGAGCTGGGCTGCTAAATTGTATGATTTTAAAATCAGGGTCAGTCTTCTAAGGGTGTACATCACCTTGCATATCTTATTTCTTCCCTGTCTCTGAGCAAATGAACTTGGGGGTAGGGTGGTTTCTTCTGGGAAGTCAGCCCTGATCCATATTAGAGGCAGTGCGGCCTTTGAAGCTCACCGCCTTAATGTGCCTATTCACTAGCCTGCTTGAGAGAAGGGAGGTGTGACCTCCTTCCTGCCCAAGCCTCTGTTCCTGACTCCTGGGAGTGAACACACTGCCTGGCAGGCGGTCAGAATCTTGCCTTTGTGGCAGCAGGCGTGGGAAAGTGCAGGCTGGTCAGCCAGAGCACAATGAAGATGGCGCAACCAGGTGGGTAACTTCTAAGGTCACCAACTGGGTGCATACCACGTCACATAGGACACACCATTTGTGTCAGGTGTGAGAAGGCAAGTTGTTTGATACCAAAAATGACATATTTTAGGGGTAATGTAAAGCAGTTGTCAATCTCAAGGGTGCCCGGTTGACAGTTCATGATCATATGGAGTGCTAACATTTATAGCACTTTCTAATGGGGACCTGCACTATATGGATATATAGGCCTGCCCTTGTAGGTCCACACCTTTAATATAATGCAGTGCATTTGACTGTGCCACACATGTTGAGGGAACAGTTGAGTTTGAGCAGTTTGCACTGCTCCTGCAGTCTGCAATGGCAAGCCCGCTGTCATTAGTTTGACAGGGTCATCCAGGGTGTCACAAAACTGTGCTGCAGCCATGAAACCCCCTTTACCATCTAGGCCCTGCGTACCCCTATTACCATATACTAGGGACTTACAAGGGGGTAAAGTCTTTGGCAATCTGGTATTACCAAGTTGAACATAACAGTTTTGCGAGGGAGCACAGGCACTAGTGCCTGGACATCAGACTCATAACAGTCAGCATAAGGGGCAAAAAGTGGGCAGTGACCAAACACAAAGGGTACTTTCCTAGATGACCCTCCTCCCCCTGTATCAGCCATCTGAGAGGCCAGTAGTCATTATGAACCTAGTAGTGAGTCCTAAACAATCGGGGTTTCAGCTTCTTCAGGGACAAAACTACAGTAACTGCTTTTCTCTCAATGGCACTCCAGCGCAGCTCTCTAGGGAGAAGTTGCTGGCTGATATAGGTAAGTGGGAGAACCTGGCCCTCATCATTTGTATGTGCTAACAATGCCCCAGTCCCACTTTCTGAAGCATCTGAATGGACAACAGAATTTTTCCATATTCAGATGCCTTCAGTACAGGTGCGGGACACATAGCCTCTTTCAGGGTGTCAAAGGCCTTTTGGCACCCCGTGGTCCAAATGACTTCTTAGGCTGTTTATTGGAGGTACGGTCCATGAGTGGGGTCACAATGGTCCCATTCCCTTTACAAACCTCCTGTAGTACCCAGTCAAGCCAAAGAAGGCCCTGACTTGAGTCTGAACTTTGGGAGCTTCGCAGTCCAAAATAGTCTGGATGTTGGGCTGAAGAGGTTGGAGGTGAACGCCATATCAAGGTGGCCCAAGTATATAACAGATGTACAAGTTACTTACCTTCGGTAACTATATATCTGATAGAGACATATTCTAATTGCAGATTCCTTACCTTTGAATTTCTCCAGGCGTCAGACTGGATATGGAGAATGTTTCTTTGAGCACTACCCCTGTGCACCGTTAGGTGGCGTCGGTCGACTTCGCGGGCGTCGTTGGCGTCATGGTCGCCGTGATGACATTGCGGTCGTATATAGGCTCCACCCCGGCACTCTGACGTCAGTTTCTTTTCACGACTTTCCACGGCAGTAGCATGGAGCCATGAAGAACACTGAGAATGATGCGCCAAAACTAGGGCCCCAAGAGGGAAGTACCTCTCCCTGGAAATCAGTTCTCAGTGCGGGGAGGATGGGCAGGTCGGTAAGGAATCTACAACTAGAATATGTCTCTACCAGATATATCGTTACCGAAGGTAAGTAACCTGTACATCTGAAAGAGACTTCTAGTTGCAGATTTCTTACCTTTGAATAGATACCTCAGCAATAACATTCCTGGTGGTGGGCTGTGAACTAAGATGACAACAAAAAAATCACGCAGGTACCGGACTGCCAAAATAGCCGTCCCTGCAGACCTGACTGTCCAGGCAGTACTGATTGGTGAACGCATATAAGGACGCCCACGTTGCAGCCTGACAGATATGCAGGACTGGAACTCTGTATGCTAACGCTGTGGTAGCAGCAGTTGCTCTGGTAGAATGAGCACGCAAACCCTCAGGGGGATGCTTTTTTGCCAAAGCGTAGTACATCTTGATGCAGAGGACTACCCGGCGTGAGATGGTCCTCTTCTGCACCGCCTTCCCTTTCTTCGCACCCACATACCCTACAAAAAGTTGATTGTCCACCCGGAAATCTTTGGTACAATCTAGATAGAACGCCAACACTCTTTTTGGATCCAGACGGTAGAGTCTCTCCTCCTCATGTGAGGGAGGTGGGGGTGCGTAAAAAGTAGGCAAGGTGATAGATTGGCATACATGAAAAGGTGTTACCACTTTGGGAAGAAAGGAAGCCCTGGTACGAAGCACCACTTTGTCAGGATGCACCGCTAGGAATGGTGGCTTTGAAGAAAGAGCCTGAAGCTCACTTACTCTGATCACTCTCTTTCTCCACCTGAAACACACATTCTTAATAAAGGTCTGTCCTATTGCCCCACAAACTTTTGGAACTTAACCCAAACTAAAATTGATTTTTTCAAGTTCATACGCCAACTCAAACTCAAGTCTTTCTTTTCCACATTTACCCCTCCTTCTCCTCGACCCTCTCTCTCTCCCTCACGATCGTCTCAAGAGATTTCTGTCCGGGATCTTGAAGACATAGGACTTCTCTGCAACTTGGCTAACACTTCTGAACCTGACCTTCCCCTTCACACACTAGCTGAACAACTCGAGCTAAATACTAATCAGCATTACCCTTCGGGCATGAAACCGAAATCCACTTTCACCCCTACCCTACCAGCAGGCAATTCCATTGATCTTTTTGCTCAAGCTGTTCTGAATGATTTTGATAAAGAGTACAAACGATATTGTGACAAACGCAAATTCCTCCCTCTTAATATTACTCGTCAACAAATCTCAGCTCTGACCAATTTAAGAACGAATCCTAATAGGCTGTTCCTCCTTCAAATATCGCTACTCGATTACTTTCTCAACATTGGTTCGATCGCCTTATTGTTTGATTGGACTACGACTTTGTTGACCTTTGGAACCTATTTTCAACTCTAAGACTGTCATTAGGTATTTGGATTATATACCTATGGAACTGAACTTTTCATTCTGATGCATTAAACAATTATTCAAGCATTGGGCTTACTATTTGTAATTTCTGAAGTGGGAACTCACCTATAACTAATTTAGTACTATTACTATTGGGAGGCATAGAGTCCAGGCCTTCCGGTTTAGAGTTCTCACACTTACCTCTTAATAACGGCATTCTAAGGAAGTCAACTGGCTGGACTCCTCTTATTTTCTCTGTAGCAACTAGTTGCACACGTACAGACTTCCTGTTTAAGCCCGACTTCATGATGTCCTTCACGCTCAATAGAAAAGAACAACGCAATGCCAAACTGGACCAAGTCTTCAACACATCTGATACTGGCACTCCTAACTCGGGTAATATTAATTTGACTTCAGCAAAAAGCACTTTCTTGGCTTTGGAAAAATCACTTAAAAAGGAAACTGCTAAATGGTGGGAGGTGGCCTCGCTTAAAAAATATTTGGACAACGATCGTATCCCCAGGGGGTTACGCATATTGATCTTTCCACCTACTGATACCACCTCCCAAGAGAGTCTTCAGAAGTGGGAAGCTAATCTCAAAATGGCTTCGAGGAACATGATCCAACAACTCATTGATATCTCTCAGGAACAGTATGAGCGTCACAAACAAGAAGTGGATCAGCTTACTCAACGAATAGATGAGGCTAATTGGGGTGATATTTCAACAAAGAATTATGCCATTCTCAATAATATCATTGATAATTATGAGGCAGACATCATCCAGAGGAAAAATCGCAAATTCAGACGAGATCTCCGTGATTATCAGCAGGGGAGAGTGTACACGTTTAGTAAGAAATATGATCATGTACAGGATTCCAATTCTCAGCCAGATACCATCAGCTGTCCAGACACCATTCCTTCTTCAGAAGTTGACACATCTGATGAATCAGACAGGGATCCTCCTACCAGGCCCATGGTTAATTTTTTAGAGGAAGCAAGGTGATTTCGCCTAGGAGCCTTACAAGAATCCCGATCAAAACCACCAGATACTACAATAGCTATGCCGGGAACATCCGGTATACAAACAAGGGCACGCAGCAAGAATCTTCGGCCTCCAAACACAATGACCAACTAGTAGTTAATCTCTCTGATCACTCTCTTTCTCCACCTGAAACACACATTCTTAATAAAGGTCTGTCCTATTGCCCCACAAACTTTTGGAACTTAACCCAAACTAAAATTGATTTTTTCAAGTTCATACGCCAACTCAAACTCAAGTCTTTCTTTTCCACATTTACCCCTCCTTCTCCTCGACCCTCTCTCTCTCCCTCACGATCGTCTCAAGAGATTTCTGTCCGGGATCTTGAAGACATAGGACTTCTCTGCAACTTGGCTAACACTTCTGAACCTGACCTTCCCCTTCACACACTAGCTGAACAACTCGAGCTAAATACTAATCAGCATTACCCTTCGGGCATGAAACTGAAATCCACTTTCACCCCTACCCTATCAGCAGGCAATTCCATTGATCTTTTTGCTCAAGCTGTTCTGAATGATTTTGATAAAGAGTACAAACGATATTGTGACAAACGCAAATTCCTCCCTCTCAATATTACTCGTCAACAAATCTCAGCTCTGACCAATTTAAGAACGAATCCTAATAGGCTGTTCCTCCTTCAAATATCGCTACTCGATTACTTTCTCAACATTGGTTCGATCGCCTTATTGTTTGATTGGACTACGACTTTGTTGACCTTTGGAACCTATTTTCAACTCTAAGACTGTCATTAGGTATTTGGATTATATACCTATGGAACTGAACTTTTCATTCTGATGCATTAAACAATTATTCAAGCATTGGGCTTACTATTTGTAATTTCTGAAGTGGGAACTCACCTATAACTAATTCTGTGAGCAAAAGTGATGGCAATCAAGAAAGCTGTTTTAAGAGTTAAGAGTCGTAAAGGGCAGTAGTGGAGCGGCTCGAAAGGAGCACACATAAGATATGTCAGGACCAAGTTTAAATCCCACTGGGGCATGATGAATGGAACGGGAGGAAACATCTGAGTGAGGCCTTTAAGAAACCTCCGAACAATGGGAGATTTGAAAAGAGAAGGTTGGTCTGGTAGCCGTAAGATGGCAGATATGGCAGACAAATATCCCTTGAGGGTACCCAGAGTAGAGCCCTTCTGGGCAAGAGAGAGAATAAAGAGGAGAACCTCTGAGAGAGGTGCAGAGAGGGGATCAACAGATTTGTTGATATACCATGCCACAAACGTCTTCCAACAACAGACATATACAATTTGGTGGAGGGATGCCTGGCTGCCAAGATGACATTACAGACTTCGGGTGGAAGGTCAAAAGCTGTCAACTTTTGCCACTGAATCTCCACGCAAGGAGGCGGACACTGGACAGATGCGTTAGCAGGGGGAAGATTCAGTCGACCCACTGGAGATTTCTAGAAGGATCCCAGTGAGACAGGCAAAACACACTGACAAATAGAATTTTCACTATGAGCACTGGGGTCCTGGCTAGCAGGATCCCAGTGAAACATTAAAAAAACACACTGACACACTCACAGACAGGCCAAAAGTGGGGGGTAACCATGCTAGAAAGAGACTACTTTCTCACACAGATGCAGTTTGAGTGTCAAGGGGACCAAAATATAAATCCCTAGCCTCTGAAAGGGAGTCCCAACCACTGGCAGTGGAATTAAATGTGAGCCTTTAGGTGAGTGCCTGTCTTAGCACGGGCTTGACAGGTCGCACAAGAGTGACAAAACGTCTTCACTTGTTCATACATATGGGGCCAGTAAAAATGGGCAGCGAACCTGCCCATGTTTTGGTTTCCCTCAGATGTCCATCTAGGAGGATGTAATTGGCCAAAGTAGGGATGTACGTTTCGGGGACCACCACTTTCCTGGGTATCCCTGGTTTGGGGGTCCCTGGTCTGAGCGTAAGGAAACATATCCTTCCAGCAGGCCCAGTGGGTACCACTGACATGTTCTTCTTGCCTTGTAGCTTGCTGCCCAAGGCCTTCTAGAGTAGGACACTGCATTTGCCCTTGGCACATGTCCTCTCTGGAGGGTACCCCTGCACTTAAGAATTTTGCCAGGTCAGGCCAGACCATCAGCTGCAGTTCCCTCATCTGGCACCAGGACATCTCCCTCAGGAGAACATTCCTCCTGGTCTTGTGACCTCTTCAAAGATGCCTTAGCAGACTTCTTGCCCTTTCTGTTGGTTAATCCACTGTTTCAGGATCCATGTCCCTACGACTTCCCTGATGTGTTGTCTGTGCTCTGGCAATCACGCAGGGAGACCCATCATGTCTGCATGAGCCTTACTCCCCCATTCTGCCCATGCAAACGCCTTAAGATAATTTCTCAACAGACACTCCACTGGGATGGCAGGAGACACAACGACCTTGTTTGGCCAGTAACCCCTCCACTTCTAAGCTTATTGAGGTAACCTGGTGACTGACACCAGCCAATATCTGGCCTGGGGAAACCAGTCTAGCTGCCACCATAGTGGCACTGGCACCTGTATCCCTCAGAGCCTTTACCTTGGTCCAATTGATCTTTGGCCTTTGTCTATGCTGCTCTAAGCTTGGAGGCAAGACAGCCAGGGATTCAATGTCCACCCAAGTCAGGGAAACTAAAGTAGCCTCTGTGTAACCTATGGCCTCTCCAGCGTACATCTCTACCACTACTCCTATGCTAGCCAATCCCGTGGACTGTCCACCAGTGAGGCAGATGAAACTAAGCAGGGTAACCAGCATTATAAGAATGGCAAAAAAGATAAAAAAAATGTAACCATGGTTATGTTACTACATTGTGGCACTAGTATCTGTTACTATCTATACTACCAGTCACATAGTGAGAGCACCCTCTGCTAGAACCCCCCTCCCCCATATCTGATGAAAATGTACCAGGAGCCAGTCTGTTGTAGTGCAGGCTATCATTCTTTGCAGGATGGAGGTCAGAGTTAGCAGAGCTGTATCTCTGTCACAGTGAACCACGCTCCAGGATAATCCCAGCAGAAGTGTTCCTATGCCGAATGAAGCAGAGAGGCCGTTTATATAATGAAAGCACTGTTAATATCTGTAGGAGGCTGGCTCAGTTTATGGTGTACACTTATGGTGTGGCACCCTATTCTGAGTCCAGGCAACCCTTAGTGATAGTGAATATGTGTTGAGATAGCAAACGCTCTCTAGGGGTAGCTAGGTCGAGCAGCTAAAGCTTATTCAGCAACTCAATCATAAGAAAGGACCACAAAGTTGTTGCAAAAATGAAGGATTCTTTATTATAGCACGACTACTAGACTAGCATTGGTATATCTCCCTATGGAGATATCTACACACAATATATACACAAAATAACCAGCATAAATAGCATAGCATAGAATACTCAGGGCCCTATGGGTGGGAGGGGGGTGGAAGGGCAAACCATATACACTAAAATAGTGGAACACGAAATAGTAGACCCAAACGAAGTAGTGTGGTAGTTAGCTAGGAGAAAGGGAGTTCATGTGTTTCAGGACCCTTCCCAGTGGACCCTGAAGAAACCAGTGGACAGTAGGAAGGTTGGAAAGTGTCCCCACCCAAGATGCCCAAACAACAGGTGTAACAGCTCCAGGGAATTCGAATGCACAGGGGTGAAAGGAAGTCGGAAACCCTCACTGAAGACAATGAAAGCCTCGGATTGTCCAGCTGCAGCCCCGAACCGTGGACCAGGCCATTGGAACCCAGGGACGGATTCCAGACGTGTAGGACCTGAAAAGGAAGGGGACAGAGACCAGCACCCTTGGAGGTGCCTAGGTGGTGCAGGTGACAATGCCCACCATCCTAATGATGAAGTTCCTGCATGACTGTGAAAGAAGAAGTCTACGAGCCCTCTCTCGATGGTCACCGGACTGCAGGAGGGCAAGTGACCAGCCAGGCCACCAACAGCATTGGCAAATGCAAGAAGATGATTAAGTATTGTTTGAAAAGTTTTGGGGACCATCAAGGTCCAGGAGGCTCTACCCTTAATTGGTAGTCAGGACTGGCCCCCAATATACAGGATGGCCAGCAGAAATCGTTGGAGCCCCCATGAGTGACCCACAGACGATGGACACAGGGAGTCACAAGGAGGCCTGGGCCGCACAACAAAACAGAAATCCCTCGTTGCAGGAAAGGGGCTGATCTTCGAATTGCAGAGTGCTGGAGGCTGGGGCTTCTTGCCACCTGAAGATCTCCTGGAGGAAGAGTCAACAAGTCTAGGCAAGAGCAACAGTTGCTGTGCACAGGGGTTCCAGTCCAGTGGCAGGAGCAGGGGCTCACAGTCTCCCACATTGGCCAGAAGACAGACAGGACCCAGAGGAGGCCACATACCCACCACCTGTGTGGGTCTTCAGATATCCATGAGAGAGCAGACTCCACAAGCCAGTCGACATCTTGAGGTGCCTGCAGATGCAGGGGAGTCACTCCTTCACTCTTGTTTCCAGGTACAAACAGAGTCCTTGTTGACCCTGGAGGATGCACACAGCCTTAGATGTTGCAGACTTCTTGCAGGATCCAGTGAAACAATGTTGCAGTGGGAGCCTTCCCACCGGGAGTAAACGTGTTTCGGTTCCAAGGCAGACCCGCAGCGGTTCCAGAGGCCAGGACCAGATGATGTCTTGCAAGGCTTCCTTGTAGAGTCTTGCTTGACAAATCTGAGGACCCACCCTGGGGGGGGGAGCCCTTAAGTAGCCCTAAAAGGGGATTGGACATGCTCTGGGGAGACCCACCTATCAGAAGGGGTCAAGGGGTTCATCTACCTGGCCTAACCAATCAGATGCTCCTAGGGGCTCTGCTCATCTTGTTTCCGAGATGGCAGAATGAATCGGCCACCAGGCAGAGCTCTGTGCACCGCCATTGAGGAGGAGCTGGACAGGAGGGTGGTCACTCCCTGTCTTGTGTGCAGTTTTGTACCAGATCGGGAACCCGGGGTTCCTGAAGTGGTGCAAACTGGATTATGCAAGAAGGGCACCAAATGTGCCCTTAAAAGCAGTCTGGTGGCTTGTAGAAGCCACCAATCCCAGCCCTTAGACACCGAATACACAGGGGGAGGTGATGACTCCTCTGCCTTGAAGGAACTCTTTTGTTTTGCCTCTCTGGCCTGAGCCAGGCTCACCAGCAAGAGGGCAGAACAGTGCCTGGGGTCAGCAGCAGTGTGGGCTGGCAGCTAGACCCCGTAAACGCTGCACAGGCAGAACTGGGGGATCCTCCAACGAACCTCCAGAGTACATGGTATCAAGCAACTAGCACTGGAATTGGTGGTGTTGCATGATTCCAACTTGTTTGATACCAAACATGCCTATGTTCGGAGAAGCCATTATGTAGTTGGACCACTTGTGTTGACCAGTGTCCACTACATACCTTAAGATGACTTCCTCTGGAAGTCCAGGAAATGGAGCCTGGAGTCTATAGGGGCCCCTGCTCATAGGGGATACCCTCTGTAGGAAGATGGCTCTGTATATACTATTTCAAAGTAAGAAATAGTGTGCACAGAGTCCAATGGTTCCTCTTAGAGGTAAGATAGTGGCAAAAAGAGATAATTCTAATGCTCTATTTTGTGGTATTGTGGTCGAGCAATAGGCTTATCAGAGGGTAGCATTAAGCATTTGTTGTACACACACAGGCAATAAATGAGGAACACACACTCAAAGACTTACTCCAGGCCAATAGGTTTTTTATATTGAAAAATATATTTTCTTAGTTTATTTTAAGAACCACAGGTTCAAGATTTACAAGTAATACTTCAAATGAAAGGTATTTCACTTAGGTACTCTAGGAACTCTGAAATCACAATAGCATGTACAGTCTTTGTAAAAATGGCAATAAGCTATTTTAAAAGTGGACACAGTGCAAAAATCAACAGTTCCTGGGGGAGGTAAGTAAAGGTTAGTTTTGCAGGTAAGTAAAACACAAGTCTCAAAGTTGGGGCATAGGTAGCCCACCGTTGGGGGTTCAGGGCAACCCCAAAGTTACCACACCAGCAGCTCAGGGCCGGTCAGGTGCAGAGGTCAAAGAGGTGCCCAAAACACATAGGCTTCAATGGAGAACAGGGGTGCCCCGGTTCCAGTCTGCCAGCACGTAAGTACCCGCGTCCTCGGGGGGTAGACCAGGGGGGTTTTGTAGGGCACGGGGGGGACACAAGAAGACACAGAAAGTAAACCCTCAGCGGCACAGGGGCGGCCGGGTGCAGAGTGCAAGCAGGCGTCTGGTTTTAGATAGGAAGTAATGGAGGGACCCAGGGGTCACTTCAATGATGCAGGCACAGGGGGGGCTCCTCGGGGTAGCCACCACCTGGGCTAGGCAGAGGGTCACCTGGGGGTCGCTCCTGCACTGGAGTTCGGTTCCTTCCGGTCCTGGGGACTGCGGGTGCAGTGTTGGTTCCAGGTGTCGGGTCCCTTGTTACAGGCAGTAGCGGTCAGGGGGAGTCTCTGGATTTCCTCTGCAGGCATCGGTGTGGGGGCTCAGGGTGGTCATCTCTGGCTACTCATGGGCTCGCAGTCGCTAGGGAGTCCTCCCTGTAGTGTTGGTTTTCCGTAGGTCGAGCCGGGGGTGTCGGGTGCAGAGTGGAAATTCTCAAGCTTCCGGCGGGAAACGTGAAGTCTTTAAAGTTGTTTCTTTGTTGCAAGAAAGTTGCAGGTTGTTGAACAGGACCGCTGTTCATAGGAGTTTCTTGGTCCTTGGTTGCAGGGCAGTCCTCTGAGGCTTCAGAGGTCACAGGTCCCTGTTGGATTTGTCGCTGTTGCAGTTTTCTTTGAAGTTGGGAGACAGGCCGGTAGGGCTCGGGCCAAAGCAGTTGTCGTCTCCGTCTTCACTGCAGGGCTTCAGGTCAGCAGTCCTTCTTGTTAAGGTTGCAGGGATCTAGTTTCCTAGGTTCTGGGGTGCCAATAAAAACTGAATTTAGGGGCGTGTTTAGGTCTGGGAGGGCAGTATCCAGTGGCTACTGTCCTTGAGGGGGGCTACACCCTCTTTGTGCCTCCTACCTGTGGGGAGGGGGGCACATCTCTAATCCTATTGGGGGAATCCTCCACTCACAAGATGGAGGATTTCTAAAAAGTAAGGATCTCCTCAGCTCAGGACGCCTTAGGAGCTGTCCTGACTGGTGGGTGACTCCTCCTTGTTTTTCTAATTCTCTCCTCCAGCCTTGCCGCCAAAAGTATGGGGCAGTGGCCGGAGGGGCGGGCATCTCCACTAGCTGGGATGCCCTGTGGCGCTGTAACAAAAGGGGGGAGCCTTTGAGGCTCACCGCCAGGTGTTACAGTTCCTGCCGGGGGAGGTGAGAAGCACCTCCACCCAGTACAGGCTTTGTTCCTGGCCACAGAGTGACAAAGGCACTCTCCCCATGTGGCCAGCAACATGTCTGGTGTGTGGCAGGCTGGCAAAAACTCAGCCTACACTGGAAGTCGGGCATGTTTTCAGGGGGCATCTCTAAGGTGCCTTCTGGGTGTATTTTTACAATAAAGTGCACAGTGGCATAAGTGTGCATTTATTGTGCTGAGAAGTTTGATACCAAACTTCCCAGTTTACAGTGTAGCCATTATGGAACTGTGGAGTTCGTGTTTGACAAACTCCCAGACCATATACTTTAATGGCTACCCTGCACTTACAATGTCTAAGGTTTTACTTAAGACACTGTAGGGGCATAGTACTCATGCACATATGCCCTCACCTGTGGTATAGCGCACCCTGCCTTGGGGCTGTAAGGCCTGCTAGAAGCGTGACATACCTATGCCACAGGCAGTGTGAGGTTGGCATGGCACTCTGAGGGGAGTGCCATGTCGACTTAGTCATTTTCTCCCCACCAGCACACACAAGCTGTGAGGCAGTGTGCATGTGCTGAGTGAGGGACCCCTAGGGTGTCATAAGACATGCTGCAGCCCTTAGAGACCTTCCCTGGCATCAGGGCCCTTGGTACCAGGGGTGCCAGTTACAAGGGACTAACCTGGGTGCCAGGGTTGTGCCAATTGTGGAGACAAAGGTACAGTTTAGGGAAAGAACACTGGTGCTGGGGCCTGGTTAGCAGGATCCTAGCACACTTTCAAATCATAACTTAGCATCAGCAAAGGCAAAAAGTCAGGGGGTAACCATGCCAAGGAGGCATATCCTTACACAACCACCCCTCTCCCCCAAACGAAAGAGGATGAGACTAACCTTTCCCAAGAGAGTCTTCATTTTCTAAGTGGAAGAACCTGGAAGGGCCATCTGCATTGGCATGAGCAGTCCCAGGTCTGTGTTCCACTGTAACGTCCATTCCCTGTAGGGATATGGACCACCTCAACAGTTTAGGGTTTTCTCCTTTCATTTTCATGAGCCATCTGAGAGGTCTGTGGTCAGTTTGAACTATGAAGTGAGTACCAAAAAGGTATGGTCTCAACTTCTTCAGGGACCAGACCACAGCAAAGGCCTCCCTCTCAATGGCACTCCAACGCTGCTCCCTAGGGAGTAAACTCCTGCTAATAAAAGCAACAGGCTGGTCAAGGCCATCATCATTTGTTTGGGACAGGACTGCCCCTATCCCATCTTCAGAGGCATCTGTCTACACAATGAACTGCTTAGAGTAATCTGGAGCTTTTAGAACTGGTGCTGTGCACATAGCTTGTTTCAGGGTGTCAAAGGCCTGTTGACATTCCACGGTCCAGTTAACTTTCTTGGCCATTTTCTTGGAGGTAAGTTCTGTGAGGGGTGTCACTATACATCCATATCCCTTCACAAACCTCCTATAGTACCCAGTTAATCCAAGGAATTCCCTGACTTGAGTCTGGGTTTTTGGAGCTGCCCAGTCCAGAATAGTCTGGATCTTGGGTTGGAGTGGCTGAACTTGGCCTCCACCTACAAGGTGTCCCAAGTAAACCACAGTACCCTGCCCTATCTGACATTTAGATGCATTGATAGAGAGGCCTGCTGCTTGCAGGGACTGCAAAACCTTCCTCAGGTGGACCAGGTGATCCTGCCAACTGGAGCTAAAGACAGCAATATCATCAAGATAAGCTGCACTAAAGGACTCCAAGCCAGCAAGGACTTGATTCACCAACCTTTGGAAGGTGGCAGGGATATTCTTTAAGCCAAAGGGCATCACAGTAAACTGGTAGTGCCCATCAGGTGTTTTTTCTCTTTTGCTCCTGGTGCCATTCTTATTTGCCAGTACCCTGCTGTCAAATCAAAGGTACTCAGGTATTTGGCAGCACCCAATTTATCAATCAGCTCATCTGCCCTTGGATTGGGGGTGAGCATCTGTCTTAGTGACAGAATTAAGCCCTCTGTAGTCCACACAGAACCTCATCTCTCTCTTACCATCTTTTGTGTGAGGTTTGGGGACCAAGACCACTGGGCTAGCCCAGGGACTATCAGAGTGCTCAATCACTCCCAACTCCAGCATCTTGTGGACTTCCACTTTGATGCTTTCCTTAACTTGGTCAGACTGTCTGAATATTTTCTTTTTGACAGGCATGCTGTCTCCTTTATCCACATCATGGATACACAGGTGTGTCTGACCAGGGGTAAGGGAAAAGAGCTCAGCAAACTGCCGGAGGACTTGCCTGCAGTCAGCTTGCTGTTGGCCAGAGAGGGTGTCTGAATAGATCACTCCATCTACTGTGCCATCTTTAGGATCAGTGGAGAGGAGATCAGGGAGAGGTTCACTCTCAGCATCCTGGTCCTCATCTGTAACCATTACCATGTTTACATCTGCCCTGTCATGAAAGAGTTTCAGGCGGTTCACATGGATCACCCTTTTGGGGGTCCTGCTAGTGCCTAGGTCCACCAGGTAGGTGACCTCGCTCTACTTCTCTAGCACTGGGTAAGGGCCACTCCATCTGTCCTTAAGTGCCCTGGGAGCCACAGGCTCCAGAACCCAGACTTTCTGCCCTGGCTGAAACTCAACCATAGCAACCTTTTGGTCATACCACATCTTCTTAAGTTGTTGGCTGGCCTCAAGGTTTTTACTTGCCTTTTCCCTGTACTCTGCCATCCTGGAACAAAGGCCTAGTACATAGTCCACTATATCTTGCTTAGGCTCATGAAGAGGTCTCTCCCAGCCTTCTTTCACAAGAGCTAGTGGTCCCCTAACAGGGTGTCCAAACAGAAGTTCAACGGGGGAAACCCTACTCCCTTCTGAGGCACCACTCTGTAGGCGAAAAGCAGGCATGGCAAGAGGACATCCCATCTCCTTTTGAGTTTTTCAGGGAGCCCCATGATCATGCCCTTCAATGTCTTGTTAAATCTCTCAACAAGACCATTGGTTTGTGGATGGTATGGTATGGTGTGGTGAATTTGTAAGTCACCCCAAACTCATTCCACATGTGTTTTAGGTAAGTTGACATGAAGTTGGTACCCCTGTCAGAAACCACCTCCTTAGGAAATCCCACTCTGGTAGAAATACCAATGAGTGCTTTGGCTACTGCAGGGGCAGTAGTGGACCTAAGGGAAATTGCTTCAGGGTACCTAGTAGCATGATCCACTACTACTAGTATATACTGATTCACTGATGCTGTGGAAGGTTCATGTGGACCCACTATATCCACTCCTACTCTTTCAAAGGAGACGCCCACCACTGGAAGTGGAATGAGGGCGGCCTTTGGGTGGCCACCTGTCTTATCACTGGCTTGACAGGTGGCACAGGACGCACAAAACTCCTTCACCTTCTGGGACATATTCGGCCAATAGAAATGGTTGACTAATCTCTCCCATGTCTTGGTTTGTCCCAAATGCCCAGCAAGGGGAATGTCATGGGCTAAGGTCAGAATGAACTCCCTAAGCTCCTGAGGCACCACCACTCTCCTAGTGGCACCAGGTTTGGGATCTCTTGCCTCGGTGTAAAGGAGTCCATCTTCCCAATAGACCCTGTGGCTTCTACTTGTAATTTCCTTTGGTTTCTTCAACAGCTTGCTGCCTTAGGCCTTCAAGAGAGGGACAGGTTTCTTGCCCCTTGCACAGCTGTTCCATTGAGGGTCCCCCTGGGCCCAAGAGCTCAACCTGATAAGGTTCCAACTCCATAGGCTCAGTTCCCTCAGGGGATAGAACTTCTTACTGAGAAGAGGGGTTCTTTTTCTTTTTCTGTGCTGAAGCTGGTTCCCCAGTCTTTTTTCCTTTTCTCTTGGAGGGTTGGGCCATTATTCCAGACTCCAACACCTCTTTTTCATCCTGAGCTTTGCACTGTGCCCTTGTCTTGACTCACACCAGTTCAGGGATACCCAGCATGGCTGCATGGATTTTGAGTTCTGCCTCAGCCCATGCTAGGGACTCCAGATAATTTCCAAGCAGTCAGTCTGCTGGTATAGCAGAGGAGACTACCACCTGTTTCAGACCAGTGACCCCCTCCCCATTCTAAAGTTACCATAGCCATGGGATGTACTTTGGTATGATTGTCAGCGTTGGTGACTGGATAAGTTTGTCCAGTCAGGTATTATCCTGGGGAAACCAGTTTGTCTGTCATCATTGTGACACTGGCACCTGTATCCCTCAGGGCTTCAACTCTAGTCCCATTAATAAAGAGCTGCTGCCTGTATTTTTGCATGTTAAGGGTCCAGGCAGCTAGTGTGGCTAGGTCCACCCCACCCCACCCTCAGAGACTAATGTCGCTTCAGTGTGAATCCTGATTTGCTCTGGGCACACTGTTGATCCCACCTGGAGACTGGCTATTCCAGTGCTAACTGGAGTAGTAGTAGAAGTGGAACCTTTCTTGGGACATGCCTTGTCTCCAGTTTGGTGTCCCTGCTAATGACCGCTATGACACCAGGCCTTTTTGGGATCAAAGTTTTTACCCTTGTACCCAAATGAGGATTGTGAAGAGGCTTTGGACCCACCCTCCTGTGCAGATTTTTTGGGCCCAGTAGAAGACTCTTTACTTTTTCCCTTGGATGTCTCAACACTCTTCCCCTGGGGAGGCTTTGTGACCCCTTTCTTTTGGTCACCCCCTGTGGAAGTCTTGGTCACCCTTGTCTTGACCCAGTGGTCTGCCTTCTTTCCCAATTCTTGGGGAGAAATTGGACCTAGGTCTACCAGATGCTGATGCAGTTTATCATTGAAACAATTACTTAAAAGGTGTTCCGTCATAAACAAATTATACAGCCCTTCATAATCATTTACACCACTGCCATTAATCCAACCATCCAGTGTTTTGACTGAGAAGTCAACAAAATCAACCCAAGTCTGGCTCGAGGAGTTTTGAGCCCCCCTGAACCCAATCCTGTACTCCTCAGTTGAGAATCCAAAGCCCTCAGTCAGGGTAACCTTCATGAGGTCTTAGGATTCTGCATCTTTTCCAGAGAGTGTGAGGAGTCTTACCCTACACTTTCCAGTGAACATTTCCCAAAGGCGAGCACCCCAGTGAGATTTGTTGACTTTTCTGTTTGCACAAGCCCTCTCAAAAGCTGTGAACCATTTGGTGATGTCATCACCATCTTCATATTTTGTTACAATCCCTTTGGGGATTTTTAGCATGTCAGTATTTTCTCTGACCCTATTTAAGTTGCTGCCACCATTGATGGGAGCTAAACCCATCTCTTGTCTTTCCCTCTCTATGGCTAGGAGCTGTCTCTCCAAAGCCAATCTTTTGGCCATCCTGGCTAACAGGAGGTGATCTTCATTGAGGCTGCCCTCAATGCTTCCAGAGTTGCTGGACTCCCCTGTGGGAGAAGCAGCATCTCTGACTATCACTTGTGGAGTCAGGGTTTGAGGGCCCCTGGTCTCCCTAACTAGGACAGGAGGGAGGGAGTTATCCTCCAGGTCACTAGTTTTCCCCTCTGTAAGGTTGTCTTCAGAGGGGTGGTCTCTAGCAAACACTGCCAAAAGCTCCTGGAGCTGTACTTTGGTAGGGTTTGATCCAGTTTTTATATGTTTTATTTTACAGAGTCCTTAACTCTGACATCCTAAGATGCAGGTAAGGGGTGAGGTTGAGTTCCACCACCATCTCATCTGTGCTAGACATTATTTCTCTAAAGGTGGGTAAGAATCTAAAACTATCTCTAGAACTTAATCCAAACTTTTAAAAAACTTTTAAACTCTAAAAGAAATGCTAACAGGGACTAACACAAGGCCCTAGCAGGACTTTAAAAATTTTAGAAGAATAGCTCAAATTTCAAAAATCAGTTTCTAATGACAATTCTGGGAATTTAGTTGTGTGATCAGGTATTGGCTGAGTAGTCCAGCAAATGCAAAGTCTTAGACCCCAACGCTGATCCACCAATGTAGGAAGTTGGCTCTGTATATACTATTTCAAAGTAAGAAATAGTGTGCACAGAGTCCAAGAGTTCCCCTTAGAGGTAAGATAGTGGCATAAGTAGATAGTTCTAATGCTATATTTTGTGGTAGTGTGGTCAAGCAGTAGGCTTATCAGAGGGTAGTGTTAAGCATTTGTTGTATACACACAGGCAATTAATGAGGGACACACACTCAAAGACTTACTCCAGGCCAATAGGTTTTTATATTGAAAAATATATTTTCTTAGTTTATTTTAAGAACCACAGGTTCAAGATATACAGATAATACTTTAAATGTAAGGCACTTCGCTTAGATACTTTAGGAACTTTGAATGAAAACAATATCATGTACAGTCTTTGTAAAAATGTCAATAAGCTATTTTCAAAGTGCATAAATCAACAGTTCCTGGGGGAGGTAAGTAAAGGTTAGATTAGGAGGTAAGTAAAACACTTACAAGTCTCAGTCCTGAGGCATAGGCAGCCCACCGTTGGGTGTTCAAGGCAACCCCAAAGTTACCACACCAGTAGCTCAGGGCCGGTCAGGTGCAGAGGTCAAAGTGGTGCCCAAAACACATAGGCGTCTATGGGGAACAGGGGTGCTCTGGTTCCAGTCTGCCAGCAGGTAAGTACCTGCATCCTTGGGGGGGTAGACCAAGGGGCGTTTTGTAGAGCACTGGGGGAGACACAAGTAGGCACACAAAACACACCCTCAGCGGCACAGGGGCGGCGCGGTGCAGTGTGCAAAGCAAGCGTCAGGTTTTGTATAGGTTTCAGTGGAGGGACCCGGGGGTCACTCTAGCGGTGCAGGCAGGCACAGGAAGGGCTTCTCGGGACAGCCACCACATGGGCAGGGCAGAGGGTCACCTGGGGGGGGTCACTCCTGCGTCAAAGTTCGGTTCCTTCAGGTCCTGGGGGCTGCAGGTGCAGTGTTGGTTCCAGGCGTCGGGTCCCTTGTTACAGGCAGTCGCGGTCAGGGGGAGCCTCTGGATTCTCTCTGCAGGCGTCGCTGTGGGGGCTCAGGAGGGTCGTCTCTGGTTACTCACAGGCTTGCAGTCACCGGGGAGTCCTCCCTGAGGTGTTGGTTTTCTGCAGGTCAAGCCGGGGGCGTCGGGTGCAGAGTGTAGAGGCTCATGCTTCCGGCGGGAAACGTGAAGTCTTTGGAAGTTGCTTCTTTGTTGCAAAGAAGTAGCTGGTTTTGAACAGGGCTGCTGTTCACAGGAGTTTCTTGGTCCTGTAGTCCAGGGCAGTCCTTTGAGGCTTCAGAGGTTGCTGGTCCCTCTCTTATGCGTCGCTGGAGCAGGTTTTCGAAGTTGGAGACAGGCCGGTAGGGCTGGGGCCAAATCAGTTGTCATCTTCCTCCTTCTCTGCAGGCTTGTAGGTCAGCAGTCCTTCTTTTTTCTTCAGGTTGCAGGAATCTGATTTCCTGGGATCTGGGGAGCCCCTAAATACTGAATTTAGGGGTGTATTTAGGTCTGGGAGGGCAGTAGCCAATGGCTACTGTCCTTGAGGGTGGCTACACCCTCTTTGTGCCTCCTCCCTGTGGGGAGGGGGGGCACATCCCTAATCCTATTGGGGGAATCCTACAAACTCAAGATGGAGGATTTCTCAAGGCAGGGGTCACCTCAGCTCAGCTTAGGGGCTGTCCTGACTGGTGGGTGACTCCTCCTTGTTTTTTTCATTATCTCCTCCAGCCTTGCCACCTAAAGTGGGGGCAGTGGCTGGAGGGGCGGGCATCTCCACTAGCTGGGATGCCCTGGGGCGCTGTAACAAAAGGGGGGAGCCTTTGAGGCTCACTGCCAGGTGTTACAGTTCCTGCAGGAGGAGATGAGGAGCACCTCCACCCAGTACAGGCTTTGTTCCTGGCCACAGAGTGACAAAGGCACTCTCCCCATGTGGCCAGCAACATGTCTGGTGTGTGGCAGGCTGGCAGAAACTGGTTAGTCTACACTCGAAGTTGGGTAGGTATTCAGGGGGCATCTCTAAGCTGCCCTCTGGGTGTATGTTACAATAAATTGCACACTGGCATCAGTGTGCATTTATTGTGCTGAGAAGTTTGATACCAAACTTCCCAGTTTACAGTGTAGCCATTATGGAACTGGGGAGTTTGTGTTTGACAAGCTCCCAGACCATATACTCTTATGGCTACCCTGCACTTACAATGTCTAAGGTTTTGCTTATACATTGTAGGGGCATAGTTCTCCTGCACATATGCCCTCGCCTGTGGTAAAGTGCACCCTGCCTTAGGGCTGTAAGGCCTGCTAGAAGGGTGACTTACCCATGCCACAGGCAGTGGGAGGTTGGCATGGCACCCTGAGGGGAGTGCCATGTCGACTTGGTCATTTTCTCCCCACCAGCACACACAAGATGTGAAGCAGTGTGCATGTGCTGCGTGAGGGGTCTCTAGGGTGGCATAAGACATGCTGCAGCCCTTAGAGACCTTCCTTGGCATCAGGGCCCTTGGTACCAGGGATACCAGTTACAAGGGACTTACCTGGGTGCCAGGGTTGTGCCAATTGTGGAGACAAAGGTACAGTTTAGGGAAAGAACCCTGGTGCTGGGGCCTGGTTAGCAGGGTCCCAGCACACTTTCAAATCATAACTTAGCATCAGCAAAGGCAAAACGTCAGGGGGTAACCATGCCAAGGAGGCATTTTCTTACGGTCCCATGCAGCACTACGACAAAGGATCCCACATCGCTGGAGAACCACTCAGGAAGCTGTGCATCGCAGAATAGTGTGCTGGGGGGCCGGAGCTTCACGAAGATCTAGGGGGAAGGATGTGAACAAGCCTTGGCAGCTGCAAAGGATGCTGTGCATGGGGGTACTGTCTTCCATGGGGAGGCACGCTTTTACCGCAATCAAAGTTGGACAGTTGGAAGAGAGGACCGTCGGGACCACTTCAGTCCACTGCCCGTGATGCAGGATCTACGCTGCTCAGCAGGAGAGGGGATCCACGCAGCCGGTCGTTGTCACTGCAGAGAGGTGCCTGCAGAAGCAGAGGAGTGACTCCTTCACCCCAAGGGAGACTCCTTCATTCTTCTGATGCAGGCTGAAGACTGGCTGTCCTCCGAGGATGCACGAATGGGGAAATGTTGTAGTTACCAGAAGGAGCCTAAGATACAATGTTGCAGAAGGCGTCTTGCTTCTTTGTTGCACTTTGTGGGGTCCCGAAGAGTCCAGGTGCAGTTTCTTCGGTGAAAAGTCGAAGTGGATGATGCAGAGGATTCCAGCTGGAGTCTTGCAATCTGAATCTGAGGAACCATCCAAAGGAGAGACCCTAAATAGCCCTGAAAGGGGGGATTGGTCACCTAAGTAGGTAAGCACCTATCAGGGGAGGGCTCTGATGTCACCTGCTGGCACTGGCCACTCAGATGCTCCCAGTGTTTTTTGCCAACTTTGAATCCAAGAGGGCAAAACTCAGGGACCATCTGGAGGAGCTCTGAGCACCACCCCTGGGGTGGTGATGGACAGGGGAGTGGTCACTCCCCTTTCCTTTGTCCGGTTTTGTGCCAGAGCAGGGACTGGGGGGGTCCCTGAACCGGTGTAGACTGGTTTATGCAGGGCTACCCCTCCCAAGCTTGTAATACCTATTTCCAAAGGGAGAGGGTGTAACACTCCTCTCCCAAAGGAAATCCTTTGTTCTGCCTTCCTTGGCTTGAGCTTTTCAAGCAACAGGAGGGCAGGAACCTGTCAGGAAGGTGGCAGCAGCGGGGGCTGCCTGGAAACACCCAAAAGGCTGAAATGGCAATACTCTGGGTCCTCTAAGGATCCCCTAGAGTGCATGGAATCATGCAACCAATGCTTGCAAAAGCTTTCGGGTATGATTCCAAAATGTTTGATACCAAATATGCCTATGTTCGGAGTTACCATTATGTAGCTGGACATAGGTAATGACCTATGTCCAGTACACGTGTAAAATGGCGTTCCCACACTCATGATGTCTGAGAAAATGGGCCTGGAGTACGTGGGGACACCTCTGCTAGTGCAGGGGTGGCCTCACACCCAGGTCATTTGAACCCTGCCGTCTGGGCTAGAAGGCCTGCCATAGTGGTGACTTATAAGTGACCTGGTGTAGTGAAAATGGCAGTGAAAGTGTGCTTGCACCTTTTCACGCAGGCTGCAATGGCAGTCCTGCAGAAGCCTTTGCATGGGCTCCCTATGGGTGGCAAAATATATGCTGCAACCAGTAGGGATCCCCTGGAAACCCAATGCCCTAGGTACCATATTCCAGGGTCTTATAAGGGGGCACCAGTCTGCCAATTGTGGGTGAAATACCAAGTTTTGGGAGAGAGAGCATAATCACTGGGTTCCTAGTTAGTAGGATCTCAGTGAACACAGTCGAAAACACACTGACATGAGGCATAAAATGGGGGTAACCATGCCAAGAAAGAGGATACTTTCCTCTGACTCCCCCTTCTGGGTTGAGTCCTCCTGTGCCTTGCTGGTCCCCGGCAGCACCATTTTTCCACCAACTGCCAATTGTCATTTGCCAAGGCTTGTTGATGAAATTCCTGCACCGACACCTGTCTCCAATCTTCATTCCAGCGTGGGATATATTCTGCATCTCTCAGGAACTCTTCTCTGGCTGCAGGACTGCAGTGCTGACCTGTTCTTTATCACTGTCGACCAACTCCTGCAAGTACAGCTGGGTGGGTAGTAGCTCCTACTCCTTCTGGACTCCACTGTGACTCTTGGACTCAGTCCCCTCTCTCCACAGGTCTTCCTCTCCAGGAATCCACCGCTGGTTTCTTGCAGTCTTGTCTGGGTGTCTTCTTTTCTTTTTTTCCTTCCTTTTGGGTGGTTTGAGATCTCTGGCTTTTTGCGAAGCATGAAGGTCCTCTGGGTCTTTAGAGGTCGGTCCAGTGGTCACCTCCTTCACAGCGGCGATTGTCGGGACTGGTGCAGCAAGCAGGGGTTTTGGAGCCTTTTCTGGAGCAGCAAGTCCTCTGTTCTCGTGCTGTCGGGTTCTTTGGTGCTGTCTTCTTCTCTTGCTGATTTATCTGTTTTCTTGGTCTAGGGAAGCCCACTAAATACTAAATTTAGTGGGTGTTTTAGGGGGAACCTGTTAGTGCCCAATAGGACACTTAGCCTTCGGTGGCTACAGCCACTACAGTCCTCATTTTCTGTCGGAAACCTAAACCTCATTGGCTGTTTTCCTGCGATCCAACATGGAGGAAAATTAAATGGAGGGTCCAAGTCACCTGCAAGCCCCTAGCGGTAGTGCATTCTCAGTGAGACCCCTTCTCCCTCCCTTTGTGTGGTTTCCCGCTTTTTTTCCCTGCCAAAAGTGTGGTTTGGCAAAGGGGGAAACCATCTGCTGCCAGCATCAGGCCTGGGGCTCGAGTTTCAAGGGCAGTAGACCTTTGAAGCTCACTGCCAGGGGAATGCACATTCCTGAGGAAGTGGGGTGTTAGCTCCTCCACCCAGGAAGGGCATTGTCTTTCAAACCAGAAAGACGGGGCTCTCGCCCAAGGTTTGTATATTGGCTGTCTGGAGGTGGCATGCTGAATGGAACCTATCCGCAACCATGCCAGTTAGGTTAGCTTTTGCAGGGGCTACCTTTAAGGTGACCCTTGGGTACCATTAGGGATAAATCCAATACTGGTACCAGTTTGGATTTATCATCCCGATTTGTTTGATACCAAACAACCCAGGGTGTAGAGTGGCCATCATGTAGCTGGGGATCTCATGCTTGACCAGTGTCCAGTACATGTACTTAAAATGGCTGCTCTGTTCGCTCACTATGTCCTAGGTTTGGCAAGTACACAGTGGGGGCATATTACTCATGCAGCTTTACATATAGCTCATGTAGCCTCACATATGGTGCACACCTGTCTTAGGGGTGGAAGACCTGCTATAGGGGTTACTTACACATAACATACACAGTGTAGGGGGGACAGGGCACACAGGGAATGTGCCATGTTGAATTTGTCTTTTTAGGTTTGCCCCAGAATACTCAGCCTGCAATGGCAGTACTGGGTGCATCTGGAGAAAGGGCCCTAGAGGGTGGCACAATGAGTGCTGCTGCCCTCAGGGGCTTATCCCTAATATCCCATGCCCTGGGTGCAGGTGTACCCATTTACTAGGGACTTACAGTGATATTTGAGTGTATTAACTTGTGCCAAGCATCACAACAGATTAAGGGGAAGAGCTCTGGCCCAGGGAACCTGGTTAGGAGGGACTCTGGGCTCCACAACTTCGAGACACATCAACATCAGGCTAAACGTTGGGGGCTAACCATGCAAAAAGAGGCCTCCTCTCACAGTTAGGGTAAGTACTGGGCACAGATAAGAACCACACCAATAGGTCACACCGGCTGACACTAGGGTGGCTGGGTGCAGTGATGCAGTAAGGCATTGGGTGCCCAATGGCTTCCTATGAGAGCTTGACCCAATGACAAACAGGCTTTGGGTTTGGCTGGGAAGCCAGTCAGGGAAAACAAACAGGTAGGTAGTAGACTTGGGGTGCTTGGGGACATAGGTGCACCTTTGGTCCTCTTCTCCTGTGCCCAGGGGTGACAGTTGCAGGGGTGTCATTAGCCATCAGGTTTTCTCGTCCAGGAGCTCTCTCGGTCAGGGGATCCTGTGTGTTGAGGCTGCAGGCGTCATGGGGGAGTCCGGCAGTGGTGGACCTGTCTTGTAGGTTCTCAACATGCTAATGAGGCTACTGGATTTGGATGGTAGGGTCACATGGATTGTGAGTACTGAGTACAATCCCACACCAGGTGACACCTGTCGGCCTAATCTGGGGTTTCCTACTAACTCGCCTCGCCTCAGATGTGGGCAAGATAATTGTAGCAACCGGGCACATGGAAAGATAGACTTCTCAGGGAATCGTGGTAATCAGATCTCATCCTTTTATCTCAGTTACCAAAAATCTCACCCAGGCAAAGACAACAGAGGCATAATATAGTTCAATAAGCATTTATTGAAATAACTGCATCTTAGTTAAAAGTGTATGTAGAGCAATAACTAGGTTATAAAACACAATAAAAGGAAAGGTGGACTCAAGCTGTTAAGAGCCGCTGACATCATTGGCACTGATGACCCACCTCAGCTGGGGTCATGGATGAGGTGGTTGCTGTAGATGTCGGATTTTCTCTTTCCACAAGTCTGTGAGAGAGGGGACTTGCGTGCAGATGCTGCTGGAGGTAAAATTCTTCTTTTTTTGGGTCTTCTTAGGTTATCGAAATCTGAGTTATAGGATTCAGGGGGCAACCTAAGTACTCAATTTAGGGACGATATAGGGAGTGCCAGGTGGTAGCCAATGGGCTGACCCCCTTTAGCGTGACTACACCCATCATATGACAACTTCCCCTGGGAAGTGGGCATAACCCTAACCCTGGTGGCCCAATTCCTTCCAGACAAGATGGAGGAATTAAAAAGTGGTGTCCACTACAGCTCGTCCACCTTAGGGGTGAGACTGGCACGAAGTGGGCCTACCTCCTAATTTAACTAATTTTACTGTCTGTGCTGCAGTCAAAAGTGAGGTCAGGACAGGGGGGTTGGTCATCTCCACCATCTGGCGGGCCTGGGTTGCATTTCAAAGGCGGCAAGGCCTTTGAAGCTATCTGCCCTGGAATATCCATCCTCCCTGGTAGAGGAGGTCAGTCCTCTGCCCAGTGCAGGCTTTTGTCTCAGGCCCTCAAGAGCACTGGCTCTCACCTTGGGGAGTCAGAAATGCATCTGTGGTGGCTGAACTGGTCAGGACCAGTCAATCAATGCACTAGTAGCTGGTGGGTTTTCAGAGGACCCCTCGAATGTGCCCTCTGGGTGCATTTATTAATAACTCCATCACTTGGGTCATTAAGGATTTATTATTCTAAGATGTTTGATACCAAACATCCCAGGATTCAGTGAAGCCATCATGTATCTGGGGAACTCGTAATGACCATTGTCCAGCACATGCATTTAAAATGGCTTCCCTTTGTACTTACTGTGTCTCAGAATTGACAGAGATGTAGCAGGGACTTTTGCCCTCTCATGTGCCTGGATGCACCCTGCCTTAGGGGTGACTTACACCTGGCACGTGCAGTGTTAGGGGACCTGGCGCACAGGGGTGTGTGACAGGTCGTGTTTTCTATTTAGCCTGCACCAACACACGTAGTCTGCAATGGCAGCACTCCTGAGATTTTGGTGACGGGTCTCTGGGGGTGGCACAGCTGGTGTTGCAGCCCTCAGAGGCCTTCCTTAGTACCACAGGCCCCAGGTACCAGGGGTTGCCATTGACTAAGGACTTATAGTGGTATCTAAAGAGTTTGCCAATTGTGCAACTGTGCAGTTTTGGGGAAAGACATCTGGCACTGGGGACCTGGCTAAAAGGGAACCAGTGCACTAACAGTCAAAGCCACATCGGAAACCAGGCTAAATATGGGGGCCAACCATGTCAGAAAGGGTGCTTTCCTACAGATCCATTCACATTGAGGGAACTAATGGTAAGGGTGTTGTGAGGTCATGATAGTAGGTGCTATAGTAGCAGGGTGCAAAGGTATTGAAAGTAGGTAGTGGGGCGGTTACTGTCACCCGGATGACAGGTCTATAAGGGAGTGTCTGGAGGGTGGAATGGCCAGGGGGATAGAAGAAAGATCAAGGGAGGGAAGAGCTTTGGACAGTAGGGCAATGGTTACGGGATGGGGGAAAGATCGGGGGGGGGAGAGCTATAGGCAGTAGGGCAACAGAGAGGTGGGAAAGCCTCAGGGGATGACAAAACACAGAGAGGGAGCAATGCAGTTCGTTACCAAGTTGGGATGTTTGCTACGAATATAGTTGGGAGGATTATTTTTGTCATGTTTCCTAAACTGTCAGAGGCGAGCCAGGCTCTTCAGGGAGGCAGCCGCCACTGGGAGATATTGGTGAGTGCAGATAGGAAATGTTAATATCACTAATAGTAATTTGTGGCTGTTGTGCCCGATCAGAAGAGGGAGGGGAGAGATAGGTAGTGTGGCAGAAAAAGACAGATCAAGAAAAGGCAGGGCGTTGAGCACACTTCAATCAATCAGGAATTTGTAAAGCGCACTACTCACCCGTGAGGGTCTCAAAGTGCTGAGGAGAGGTGGGGAGACCACTTGACTGGTCCACATGGTACTGTCAGGCCGAAAAGATTGAGGGGTTATGGTAGCAGACAGCCAAACCTGTCAGACAAGATGGCAAGTGATTGGTATGGGATTTAGGCAGGAAGGGGGGTTCATAAGGCAGGGGCATCCGAAGCAGGTACGGGATGCTGATTCTCCATTGGATGAGAAGTGATAGAGGATAAGAGTATCAAGGCTTGCGGACAAGTAAAAGAGGGGAGAAGGGGGCATCAAGGAGCTGTTGCAGGGTAGGGGGTGGTAGGTAGTGTGTGGTGTGGCAACAAACCATCTGAGTATTTTAAAGTATATGTAACATTGCATACATTTGCAAACACAATAAACATCATAAAGCTGATGTTCAGAATAAACATTTGCGGCCGGAGGCGTCCCCCGCCTAACAAAGCAATAGTATATCCTTTCGTGGGAAGGATGAGAGCATGGAACAAACCATAGGCCGAAAAAGAGGGCAGGTAATCTCCGGTGACATCCACCCTGAGCGGAATGGAGAAGGGGGTATTGAGAAGACGGTCAGTGAGTGGGTATAGGAATGGGGGGGGTTACAAGGTGGTTAAGGGTGGGAATGGTGCGTGGGAGCGGGGCAAATTAAACTGAAGCAGGATTCAACGGAGCATAGTCTAATTAGTCTCTTGATATGCTACTTATCTCCATCTGGAGGAAGTCAATGCAGAGGGGTTTCTCGGATGCCATTCATGGGGGCATGCCATGTTTGTCGCGCTGGTTTCAGAAGGGATCTAGATGTGTCACTATCCTGGGAGTGGGTCAAATCCACAAAAGTTTTTATCAGTTTATCCCGATCTCATTTTTTCGGAAAAGACTGGTCCTGCTAGCGTCCTTAGCGCAGTGGATCAGGTCTGCTATTAGCCACTGAGTCTCTGTCAGTATGTTGAGAATGGGAGGTTTCCATGCTAGAGTCTCTCAGGGAGTCCAGGAATCTGACTAGTTCCTTAGGGTTGTGAAATTTTCCAGAGGCCCTGTTAATAGTTATCCACATGATGGAGGGTTCTAGGAGTTCAAACTTAATATACCATTTTCGCAGCTGGGGGCACAGGGCCAGAAACCAGAAATTCTCATCATTTGAAATTGGTGTCCAGGGAGAAGTCTACTTCAACGAAGATCATGTGACCCTCCCAGTCATATGTCTACTGCATCTTGAAGCTGTCTTCCTTTGGTTAATTACATGTGCCTTACATATAATAAACCCAAGCAAACAATGGTTTTGAAGATGATGTGAAGCTGGTCTGTTCATATTCCCTTTAAGAATGAATGTGATCCATTTAACCAGCACCATGCTTTGTGTAACATTAACAATATAGGTTACCAATTGTTTGTTTTTTAATTGGAACAGAGGAAAGCAACAATGACTATCTCAGCCAAAATGTCCGGGCTTCCAGGGACCATAGCCTACTCCTCGGTACAACGTACTGTATCATGGGGAATACTGTCACCTTGGAGCCTGGCTGCCTCGAGGAAATGGAAGATGATAAAGCCCGAAGGGTTTTGGAGTTCGCAGGCACCTCGTCAGGAAATCCAGAAGCAGTAAGTGTGAAAATAGATTGCAAAATGTGGAATCAATAATAAGATTTTGGATGAAAAGTCAAATTAGTATTGAAAGTTTCTTGTATTCTTAAAACAAGCTAGCACATAATGTATTATATTAGGTGTTGTCTGTGGAAAACCATGTGTTATCTGAAAATAAATATTTCAGTATATATTATCCACCATAACACTGAGCTTTGTGTCACATTTGCATGTCAAACTTGCTGCTTTCCCATTGCAAGAGAGGGCCTAACAACACTCTTTCTCCTTGTTGTATTGCTCTATTTGTATCAGTTTTTAGATCGAGCATTCAAGACCTTTTGTATATTCTTTAGTATATACTTCTATACTTCTTTGTGGGGTCTCTGCTTTTTCACTGGTTTGTTTCAGTGTCCTTAAAACAAATCCTTGCTTGCTAGTGGTCAATCCTTGCTCTTTGTCCCACCTTTTCCACAGTTGTACACTCCCTTGGAGCATGGCCCTAGTACTTGTACTCTTCCCCTTGTGCCTATGTAGCATGTGCTTAGGGATTACTTTCTTCTTAGGCTAATAGCATTTGACCAGAGCGCTGGATGTTTCAGTTGCTCCAGTCTGTTTCTGTTAACAGGGCTCTAGTCTATTACTTATTTTCATCTGCAGTCATGTGTGACTTTGTTTATTCCATTCCTTACTCTCCCTAGCGCATTTTCTGTTTTTCCATTGCAAATGCTTGTTCCTTTTGTCTATCTCTGCGAGCTCACGCAGCACTTTGAACGGCCGCTTATGTCAACTGTTTTGCTTTTTATTTTCAGTTTGTGTGGCCAGAAAACTCTAATAGCTCTAACTCGAGCGAACATGAGACCCATTGCAGTTCAAATGCTTTTTTTTTTTCTTCCGAGGTGGTAGGTAGCATGTGCACTCTTGGAGTGGGCGTGCCCCCTTTCATGTTTCACCATGGCACTAGTGTTGAAATGTGAGCTCCAAGTTCTGCAAATCGTTCTTCCCTTTCTGCCCCCTGCCCTCTCCTTCACACAGCAGCTGGTCCATCCTACATCATTGAAACTAAATGACAACGGTATTCGGCTGCTCTTCATAGAATCCCTGTTTTCATTTCCTGAATTCTACTGCTTCAGAAGTCAAGCTCTGCAATTCAAGAGGCGCCTCTTTAATTCCTCAAAAAAAAACGGGACTCCACATTTTTCCTGCCTAGTTTTTCTTGTTTTTGTTGCTTTCTGAAGCCCGCCCCAGGAACCGACCTCTGATAACAAATGATTAATGTATTCGGGGGTCAGTTTGTAGTGCCAGCCTGAGTACCGGAGGAGCTGTAGGATGCTCCTGCAGACAGCTTATCTCTTTAAAAACAGTTAGTTGCCTTTTTTATTACAGATTTGTGGATGGAATGTTCTTTATTTACATTTTATTGGTAATGGCCCCAATTCCGCAGCAGTTTTTAGTTATGGATCAAATTCCATAGTCCAGCGACTGAGGTTTGCCTGTGGTTGGGAACTGCACACCCAGCGACACAAGTGGCTGAACGTTTACGCACTGTAGATGAGCTCACCCACGTGCTACCACCACATTCGTTTTAAGTAGCTGCGTTCTCACTCGCTATCCTTGGCTACATTCCCAAACATATACAAGCTCTACAGCCATGTTTGATAATCTACATTCCTTAAAGGGAGGATATATCAATATGCCTTCATTGATGCGTTACTTCTCTGTTCCAATTTCATTTTGTTTTCATGTTCGTACTTGTTGCAACTAGTTGTGTTTTTGTAGGTAGTGCATGTTTCCTGAAAGCATCTGCTGATGTGCAGCAAAGAATTGACATAAAAATTGTGTGCTTGGGGGGTACCCGTAAGTACGGTTTAATCGGAAAAGCGTTGTAAGTAGCACTGCCTGGAAAAAAAAAAGTATTCTCCTACCGCTCCTAGAATTTTATTTACTGAGAATTATTTCTGCTGGTAAAAAGCTTGTGGTAACGACTTTGTGTATGCCTTTATCTGCTAATGAACCCCCTGTTCAGTGTTATGTGTATTTCTTTCTCTTTCACGTCAGACGTGACAGTGAAACCCCAACTTTATCCTTGAGTTTAAAAAAGTTAGAAGGCATGTATTTATCATTTGCCTTAATTGTAAATGGTACCCATGAGGTAAATATTACTCCTTCTGTAGTTGCTTCTGACTGTCACTTTGTAATTTGACTGACAGAGGCTGGTGACCTATGAACTTTTATAAGTGCCTTATACTACACGGGTCTAGTGAAAAGATGCATTTAATTGCTGTGGGAGGTGAAAGAAATGATTACTCAACTTGGCTACAGAAAAGGCTTATAATCCACACCCCTTCTTCCGCTGGATATATATTTTAGGAAGGGTGGCACTGAGAAGCTGCCAGTGTTACACCAGTGTGCAGGATTTGAAAAAACGCCACTGAAAGAGAGTGTGGGTCGCTTAATTGTTTGTCATCTTTCTAATGTGTGACGTTTCATTTGCCTGCAACAAGCACCCGGCAGGGAAGAGGTTTGCCGATTTTAGTCACTATGGGCAGATTATAATACACCCACGATACCACTGGATTTAAAAATACGATGAACTCTTCACTACATTTGAAGCTGTGGGACATTTTTTCGCTACCTGATTCCCTAATGGGAAGCACTTTTATTTTGGTGCCCGGTTAAATTAGGATGCTAAATGGCAACATTTTAATTTTTGGCTCCAGATAGAGGAAGAAGTTTAATTGAAGTGCTCTAGTTATATTCAGGGCCACTGGAATTATGTGGTAGGAAAGGACCAAATTATGAGACAGGGTTGACCAATTTATGTGGCAAGAAAAGTCAAATTCAGTATTTACAATGCCAATAGCTCTCACTCTCGCAAATGCGGACCTATTGCATTGCAAATGCTTGTTTTTCCAGGCAGTAGGGGTATGCGGCGCAAGCCAAAATTGATGGTTCAGGCGGCCACTTGGGCCTGAACCACCAATTCCGTCACCCTTGTGACCTTATGACTTTCAATTATTGGGTTAAATGGGACTGTGTGCACGGGGTGCAGCATGACAGGATTTGTTGGCCCATGGTATCCCCAGCGCCAGTGACATGGCTGCTCACTCTGCCTAGGGTGACCAGATTTCGAAAAGAAAAAAACAGGGACAGGTTAGACGTAAAAGTAGGATTAAAACCTTAGTCTCACTTTTATATCTGGCCTTACATGTAAAAGAGTGTGTGTGTGTAGAGAGACACACACACACACACACACACACACACACACACACACACACACACACACACACACACACACACACACACACACACACACCACACACACACACACACACCACACACACACACCACACACACACACACACACCCACACACACACACACACACACCCCCCCCCCCCCCCCCCCCCCCCATTTAAGACTCCAGAGGTGCCCATGAAAGGAGAGCATACCTTTCACTTCTGATTCACAGGTTGAGCTGACCTTTGGTCCCAAGAACTGGGACATTAATGTAAAATGAACAAAAGCGTTGGGCCTTTCATGTAAAGAGTGTGAGTGTGTAAGAGACACACACACACACACACACACACACACACACACACACACACACACACACACCACACACACACACACCCCCCCCCCCCCCCCCCCCCCCCCCCATTTAAGACTCCCAGAGGTGCCCATGAAAGGAGAGCTTACCTTTCACTTCTGAATTCACAGGTTGAGCTGACCTTTGTCCCAAGAACTGGGACATTAATGTAAAATGAACAAAAGCGTTGGACACTGGAACAGTCCCCTGAAAACTGGGACTGTCCGGTACTTTTTTGTGATCCTTACTCTGCCACACCAGTCCCTGGACGTCATTGTTTTGCTAGCAGTTCCTGTCTCTTTCTGCCAGTACCGGTGGCCTGAGCCAAGTGCACTCTCACTGTCTCAAGGCAGTTTGGCAGCTGCCTGGCACCCAGTAGCCAGGCACCAGACGTCCAGCACAGTGCGGAGTGAGTACTTCCAATAAAAACGTTTACTTTCTCAAGCGGTCATAGAATTACTGTAACACCATGCCCCTCCGAAAATATTATCCTAAGCTGTTTTACTGTTTTGAGGTTTTATTAAATTGTATCCTTGGTAATTCGCTACCTATAAGGCACTTCTCAAATTGCAATCACATTGTTTAATTTCGCGTGTGCAGAAAAATGTAGTGCTCCTGTAGTTGATTATCAATGTCTAACTAAAGGTGGTGTGTGAAAGCAGATACCGGAATCTATGTTCAACTGAACCTCCAGTAGCAACTATTGGGCTGTTTCATGTTTTTTGCATATTTGAGGGACACATTTGGAAATGAGGTGGCACTCATGTCAGGACATTTGTCCTATTATTAGCACATAGAAGAAAGCTGCACTTGTGAAATGTTCACCGGAGAACATGGTGTACACAGCTGTTTATTAACAGTCAGGATGCTTGTTTCTTTTTTATTTAATAATGGCCTTCACTGCTACCATTTACACTGTTACGTAGCGGGTGTGACCTTTTAGTTTAACTGGTATTTTAAGAGCAGAATCTATTTATTTCGGTTTTGTGAACCCTTTTTAGGTCGAGCGGAAGCGTTCAACCTCATGTATACTTTTAGTATATTTACTGTGGGCTTAAAGCTATTTATTTTGTTAAGTTTAAGTGTCATTTAAAAATCCTTGCTTGCTAGTGGTCAGTCATGCCTCTTTGTCACTCCTGTGTGGGAGCAGGGCCCAACTACTGTATAATTACGCTTTGTCCTGTTTATCTGGTCTGTAGTGGACTTTTTTTAAACTTAATTTCCTGCCTATGTCTAGGAAATCTTCCCTTTTCATTTGTAGAGCATTCTTGCTCTGAGTTTAGGTTAACTGTAAACAAGGCTATAAATCCGGCTGTTATCCTGGTCACATTTGGTCTTTGTGGGCTCTCTGCACCCTCTCTCAGCTGCCTGGCTCCCGCTGTTCCTTGGCTTGGATTTTCTTTATGGAGTGTGCCTGCATTTGATCCGTGTGCTTAACAGTAAGGGCATAGGATCACTTGTTTTTATTGCCAGTTCCCTTGTATTTCCTCCCTCTGCCTCCTTTAATTCCAGCCGATTAGGGCTGGAATTTACAGTGTGCTTTGAAAGTACGACAGAGCAGAGGCTTCAACGAGACACGCACAGTGGCTTTACATCCACAGTCCTCAGGAAGCCACCCAGCCGCCGCAGACAATCGAACATAATTTTCAGGGCTGCTATGCCTTTAATGAGACAGTGCCTGACATTAACATCAGTGCAGCAGTGACTTCAATGAGTCAGTTCACTCTTGAGCATGAAGCTTTTATTTCAATGGAACATTTCCAGAACATAAGAGCAGGAATTTTATACTCATTAAGTCTTTGACAACACCCCACGGCAATGCTGCAGTAGTTTAAATATGATGTCCACTTTAAAAAAAAAAAAAAAAAAAAAAGAAGGGATGTGCTGTGTAGGAAGTTGGCTCTGTATGTGCTATTTCAAAGTAAGGAATAGCATGCACAGAGTCCAAGGGTTCCCCTTAGAGGTAAAATAGTGGTAAAAAGAGATAATACTAATGCTCTATTTTGTGGTAGTGTGGTCGAGCAGTAGGCTTATCCAAGGAGTAGTGTTAAGCATTTGTTGCACGTACACAAGACAATAAATGAGGTACACACACTCAGAGACAAATCCAGCCAATAGGTTTTTATATAGAAAAATATCTTTTCTTAGTTTATTTTAAGAACCACAGGTTCAAATTCTACATGTAATATCTCATTCGAAAGGTATTGCAGGTAAGTACTTTAGGAACTTCAAATCATCAAAATTGCATGTATACTTTTCAAGTTATTGACAAATAGCTGTTTTAAAAGTGGACACTTAGTGCAATTTTCACAGTTCCTGGGGGAGGTAAGTTTTTGTTAGTTTTACCAGGTAAGTAGGACACTTACAGGGTTCAGTTCTTGGTCCAAGGTAGCCCACCGTTGGGGGTTCAGAGCAACCCCAAAGTCACCACACCAGCAGCTCAGGGCCGGTCAGGTGCAGAGTTCAAAGTGGTGCCCAAAACACATAGGCTAGAATGGAGAGAAGGGGGTGCCCCGGTTCCGGTCTGCTTGCAGGTAAGTACCCGCGTCTTCGGAGGGCAGACCAGGGGGGTTTTGTAGGGCACCGGGGGGGACACAAGTCCACACAGAGATTTCACCCTCAGCAGCGCGGGGGCGGCCGGGTGCAGTGTAGAAACAAGCGTCGGGTTTTCAATGTTAGTCTATGAGAGATCTCGGGATCTCTTCAGCGCTGCAGGCAGGCAAGGGGGGGATTCCTCGGGGAAACCTCCACTTGGGCGAGGGAGAGGGACTCCTGGGGGTCACTCCTCCAGTGAAAGTCCGGTCCTTCAGGTCCTGGGGGCTGCGGGTGCAGGGTCTCTCCCAGGCGTCGGGACTTTAGGTTCAAAGAGTCGCGGTCAGGGGAAGCCTCGGGATTCCCTCTGCAGGCGGCGCTGTGGGGGCTCAGGGGGGACAGGTTTTGGTACTCACAGTATCAGAGTAGTCCTGGGGTCCCTCCTGAGGTGTTGGATCGCCACCAGCCGAGTCGGGGTCGCCGGGTGCAGTGTGGCAAGTCTCACGCTTCTTGCGGGGAGCTTGCAGGGTTCTTTAAAGCTGCTGGAAACAAAGTTGCAGCTTTTCTTGGAGCAGGTCCGCTGTCCTCGGGAGTTTCTTGTCTTTTCGAAGCAGGGGCAGTCCTCAGAGGATGTCGAGGTCGCTGGTCCCTTTGGAAGGCGTCGCTGGAGCAGGATCTTTGGAAGGCAGGAGACAGGCCGGTGAGTTTCTGGAGCCAAGGCAGTTGTCGTCTTCTGGTCTTCCGCTGCAGGGGTTTTCAGCTGGGCAGTCCTTCTTCTTGTAGTTGCAGGAATCTAATTTTCTAGGGTTCAGGGTAGCCCTTAAATACTAAATTTAAGGGCGTGTTTAGGTCTGGGGGTTAGTAGCCAATGGCTACTAGCCCTGAGGGTGGGTACACCCTCTTTGTGCCTCCTCCCAAGGGGAGGGGGTCACAATCCTAACCCTATTGGGGGAATCCTCCATCTGCAAGATGGAGGATTTCTAAAAGTCAGAGTCACCTCAGCTCAGGACACCTTAGGGGCTGTCCTGACTGGCCAGTGACTCCTCCTTGTTGCTTGCTTTGTTCCCTCCAGCCTTGCCGCCAAAAGTGGGGGCCGTGGCCGGAGGGGGCGGGCAACTCCACTAAGCTGGAGTGCCCTGCTGGGCTGTGACAAAGGGGTGAGCCTTTGAGGCTCACCGCCAGGTGTCACAGCTCCTGCCTGGGGGAGGTGTTAGCATCTCCACCCAGTGCAGGCTTTGTTACTGGCCTCAGAGTGACAAAGGCACTCTCCCCATGGGGCCAGCAACATGTCTCTGGTGTGGCAGGCTGCTGGAACTAGTCAGCCTACACAGACAGTCGGTTAAGTTTCAGGGGGCACCTCTAAGGTGCCCTCTGTGGTGTATTTTACAATAAAATGTACACTGGCATCAGTGTGCATTTATTGTGCTGAGAAGTTTGATACCAAACTTCCCAGTTTTCAGTGTAGCCATTATGGTGCTGTGGAGTTCGTGTAAAACAGACTCCCAGACCATATACTCTTATGGCTACCCTGCACTTACAATGTCTAAGGTTTTGCTTAGACACTGTAGGAGCACAGTGCTCATGCACTGGTACCCTCACCTATGGTATAGTGCACCCTGCCTTAGGGCTGTAAGGCCTGCTAGAGGGGTGTCTTACCTATACTGCATAGGCAGTGAGAGGCTGGCATGGCACCCTGAGGGGAGTGCCATGTCGACTTACTCATGTTGTTCTCACCAGCACACACAGGCTTGTAAGCAGTGTGTCTGTGCTGAGTGAGGGGTCTCTAGGGTGGCATAAGACATGCTGCAGCCCTTAGAGACCTTCCTTGGCATCAGGGCCCTTGGTACTAGAAGTACCAGTTACAAGGGACTTATCTGAATGCCAGGGTGTGCCAATTGTGGATACAATGGTACATTTGAGGTGAAGGAACACTGGTGCTGGGGCCTGGTTAGCAGGGTCCCAGCACTCTTCTCAGTCAAGTCAGCATCAGTATCAGGCAAAAAGTGGGGGGTAACTGCAACAGGGAGCCATTTCTTTACACAAGCCCCCCCCAGCCCACAGGCCAGGAGACTCAGCCCAAGCTGGGAGAGTCTTCCTAGTCTGTCAGGCGAGGAAGAGTAGGAGAAATAGGCTGGTTAGTTGCAGGGCCTACTCTGCCTTACATCCTTCTGTTCAGGTCATTCCCTTTGGGGAACTGACCTACTTCCACAGTGATAGGACCTAGTCTGAATTGCCTCTTGTCTGCCTCTTCAATGTCTCCACCCATTCTTTCTATTTTGGTCTTAGAGGTATCCACCTCTGCTAACCTTATCTTGGCCAGGGTTACCCCTAGCTTACCCAGAGAGGTTACCCAGAGCTGGAGTAACCCCACCATGACCAATAGGGTCAGGGGGCCTAACTTGCTATTTGGCATGGGGTCAGACCACCATGCTAAGGATAGTGCAGCCATAAAGGCTAACACCCAGCAGAGGCCACTGACAGCTGTCAGTGCCCAGAACCACACCTTTAGCTCTTCACCTAAAAGGGAAGGGGCTAAGTTACAGGCTTCTTTGGGTTCAGGTTGCCTGTCTGCTGTATTAGAGTGGGGGGTTACCACATCTTGTAGTAAACACCCTTCTTCCACTCTTTCTTCTGTTAGCTGAGGAGCCACCCACTCAGGTTTAACAGTTGCCTGACTAGCCAGGACTTCTTGTGGGTCAGGTTGGACTTTATCAGGGCCATTTTTGGAGTTCTCCCCTACTGGAGCAAAATCTCCTTGGCTTGCTGTAACCTTGGCTAAAGGTTGTCCACCCTTCCTACTCTGTTTTCTTTTCTTCTTCTTCTGGGGCCTGCTTGCATTTACTGCAGAGGCAGGACTTCCAGAATCCTTGGGAGAGGACTGGCACGGGACCAGTTTCTCTCTTGGGCTCTGACTAACCTCTGGGTAGTCATTTCCAAGGAGACAATCAAGGGGGAGGTCTGTACTGACTACTACCCTTCTCCAGCTAAGAGTGCCACCCACTTCTATGGGCACTAAAGCCACAGGCCTCTTAGTGACCCTGTCTAGGCTAACTCTTACCCTGGCAGTCTCACCTGGGATGTACTGGTTTGAGAGCACCAGCCTGTCATGCACAATAGTGTGACTGGCACAAGTGTCTCTCAGGGCAGTGGTTGGGATTCCATTCACCAGTAGGTGGTGGAAGTGTCTACTTCCCTCTGGAATCTCCAACTCACCTGTTGGGCCCTGTTTCCAGTTGAAGGCTATGAAGACCTCCTCATCTGAGGAGTCATCTCCCATGGCTACACTGGTTACCCCTGGAATTTTGTTCTGGGGTTTGTTTTTGGGACAAGAAGTGTCCTTGGTGTGGTGCCCAGACTGTTTACAGTTGTGGCACCATGCCTTAGTGGTATCCCAGTTCTTACCCTGGTACCCACCTTTGTTTTGGGTTGTGTCTTGGGGCCCACCCACCTGTTCTGGTTTTTGGGGGCCTACAGAGGACTCTTTTTCTTTGTTTCTAGTGTCACCCACTTTCTCCTGGGGAGTTTTTGTAACCCCTTTCTTTTGGTCACCCCCAGTGGAAGTTTTGGTTACCCTAGTCTTGACCCAGTGGTCTGCCTTCTTTCCCAATTCTTGGGGAGAAATTGGACCTAGGTCTACCAGATACTGATGCAACTTTTCATTGAAGCAGTTACTTAAAATGTGTTCTTTCATAAACAAATTATAAAGCCCAACATAGTCACACACTTCATTTCCAGTTAACCAACCATCTAGTGTTTTTACTGAGTAGTCTACAAAATCAACCCAGGTCTGGCTCGAGGATTTTTGAGCCCCCCTGAATCTAATTCTATACTCCTCAGTGGAGAATCCAAAGCCCTCAATCAGGGTACCCTTCATGAGGTCATAAGATTCTGCATCTTTTCCAGAGAGTGTGAGGAGTCTATCCCTACACTTTCCAGTGAACATTTCCCAAAGGAGAGCACCCCAGTGAGATCGGTTTACTTTTCTGGTTACACAAGCCCTCTCAAAAGCTGTGAACCATTTGGTGATGTCATCACCATCTTCATATTTTGTTACAATCCCTTTGGGGATTTTTAGGATATCAGGAGAATCTCTGACCCTATTTAAGTTGCTGCCACCATCGATGGGACCTAGGCCCATCTCTTTTCTTTCCCTTTCTATGGCTAGGAGCTGCTTTTCCAAAGCCAATCTTTTGACCATCCTGTCTAACAGGGGGTCATCTTCACTGGAGTTATCCTCAGTGATTTCAGAGGTGTTGGTCTCTCCTGTGAGGGAACCAGCATCTCTGACTATTATTTTTGGAGTCAGGGTTTGAGGGACCCTGTTCTCCCTAGATAGGACTGGTAGGGGGGAATTTTCCTCCAAGTCACTATCCTCTTCCTCTGAGTTGCCACCCTCAGAGGGGTTGGCCTTTTCAAACTCTGCCAAAAGCTCCTGGAGCTGTATTTTGGTAGGTTTGGGGCCCATTGTTATTTTCTTTATTTTACAGAGTGACCTTAGCTCCCTCATCTTAAGATGGAGGTAAGGTGTGGTGTCGAGTTCCACCACAGTCACATCTGTGCTAGACATTTTGCTTCTAAAAGTTGGAATACTTTTTAAGAATCTACAACTGGTTCTAGAATCTAATTCAAACTTTTACAAACTTTTAAACTCTAAAAGAAATGCTAAACAGGATCTAACACAAGGCCCTAGCAGGTCTTTTAAGAATTTAGAAAACTTTTCAAATTGCAAAAATCAATTTCTAATGACAATTTTGGAATTTGTCGTGTGATCAGGTATTGGCTGAGTAGTCCAGCAAATGCAAAGTCTTGTACCCCACCGCTGATCCACCAATGTAGGAAGTTGGCTCTGTATGTGCTATTTCAAAGTAAGGAATAGCATGCACAGAGTCCAAGGGTTCCCCTTAGAGGTAAAATAGTGGTAAAAAGAGATAATACTAATGCTCTATTTTGTGGTAGTGTGGTCGAGCAGTAGGCTTATCCAAGGAGTAGTGTTAAGCATTTGTTGCACGTACACAAGACAATAAATGAGGTACACACACTCAGAGACAAATCCAGCCAATAGGTTTTTATATAGAAAAATATCTTTTCTTAGTTTATTTTAAGAACCACAGGTTCAAATTCTACATGTAATATCTCATTCGAAAGGTATTGCAGGTAAGTACTTTAGGAACTTCAAATCATCAAAATTGCATGTATACTTTTCAAGTTATTGACAAATAGCTGTTTTAAAAGTGGACACTTAGTGCAATTTTCACAGTTCCTGGGGGAGGTAAGTTTTTGTTAGTTTTACCAGGTAAGTAGGACACTTACAGGGTTCAGTTCTTGGTCCAAGGTAGCCCACCGTTGGGGGTTCAGAGCAACCCCAAAGTCACCACACCAGCAGCTCAGGGCCGGTCAGGTGCAGAGTTCAAAGTGGTGCCCAAAACACATAGGCTAGAATGGAGAGAAGGGGGTGCCCCGGTTCCGGTCTGCTTGCAGGTAAGTACCCGCGTCTTCGGAGGGCAGACCAGGGGGGTTTTGTAGGGCACCGGGGGGGACACAAGTCCACACAGAGATTTCACCCTCAGCAGCGCGGGGGCGGCCGGGTGCAGTGTAGAAACAAGCGTCGGGTTTTCAATGTTAGTCTATGAGAGATCTCGGGATCTCTTCAGCGCTGCAGGCAGGCAAGGGGGGGATTCCTCGGGGAAACCTCCACTTGGGCGAGGGAGAGGGACTCCTGGGGGTCACTCCTCCAGTGAAAGTCCGGTCCTTCAGGTCCTGGGGGCTGCGGGTGCAGGGTCTCTCCCAGGCGTCGGGACTTTAGGTTCAAAGAGTCGCGGTCAGGGGAAGCCTCGGGATTCCCTCTGCAGGCGGCGCTGTGGGGGCTCAGGGGGGACAGGTTTTGGTACTCACAGTATCAGAGTAGTCCTGGGGTCCCTCCTGAGGTGTTGGATCGCCACCAGCCGAGTCGGGGTCGCCGGGTGCAGTGTGGCAAGTCTCACGCTTCTTGCGGGGAGATTGCAGGGTTCTTTAAAGCTGCTGGAAACAAAGTTGCAGCTTTTCTTGGAGCAGGTCCGCTGTCCTCGGGAGTTTCTTGTCTTTTCGAAGCAGGGGTAGTCCTCAGAGGATGTCGAGGTCGCTGGTCCCTTTGGAAGGCGTCGCTGGAGCAGGATCTTTGGAAGGCAGGAGACAGGCCGGTGAGTTTCTGGAGCCAAGGCAGTTGTCGTCTTCTGGTCTTCCGCTGCAGGGGTTTTCAGCTGGGCAGTCCTTCTTCTTGTAGTTGCAGGAATCTAATTTTCTAGGGTTCAGGGTAGCCCTTAAATACTAAATTTAAGGGCGTGTTTAGGTCTGGGGGTTAGTAGCCAATGGCTACTAGCCCTGAGGGTGGGTACACCCTCTTTGTGCCTCCTCCCAAGGGGAGGGGGTCACAATCCTAACCCTATTGGGGGAATCCTCCATCTGCAAGATGGAGGATTTCTAAAAGTCAGAGTCACCTCAGCTCAGGACACCTTAGGGGCTGTCCTGACTGGCCAGTGACTCCTCCTTGTTGCTTGCTTTGTTCCCTCCAGCCTTGCCGCCAAAAGTGGGGGCCGTGGCCGGAGGGGGCGGGCAACTCCACTAAGCTGGAGTGCCCTGCTGGGCTGTGACAAAGGGGTGAGCCTTTGAGGCTCACCGCCAGGTGTCACAGCTCCTGCCTGGGGGAGGTGTTAGCATCTCCACCCAGTGCAGGCTTTGTTACTGGCCTCAGAGTGACAAAGGCACTCTCCCCATGGGGCCAGCAACATGTCTCTGGTGTGGCAGGCTGCTGGAACTAGTCAGCCTACACAGACAGTCGGTTAAGTTTCAGGGGGCACCTCTAAGGTGCCCTCTGTGGTGTATTTTACAATAAAATGTACACTGGCATCAGTGTGCATTTATTGTGCTGAGAAGTTTGATACCAAACTTCCCAGTTTTCAGTGTAGCCATTATGGTGCTGTGGAGTTCGTGTAAAACAGACTCCCAGACCATATACTCTTATGGCTACCCTGCACTTACAATGTCTAAGGTTTTGCTTAGACACTGTAGGAGCACAGTGCTCATGCACTGGTACCCTCACCTATGGTATAGTGCACCCTGCCTTAGGGCTGTAAGGCCTGCTAGAGGGGTGTCTTACCTATACTGCATAGGCAGTGAGAGGCTGGCATGGCACCCTGAGGGGAGTGCCATGTCGACTTACTCATGTTGTTCTCACCAGCACACACAGGCTTGTAAGCAGTGTGTCTGTGCTGAGTGAGGGGTCTCTAGGGTGGCATAAGACATGCTGCAGCCCTTAGAGACCTTCCTTGGCATCAGGGCCCTTGGTACTAGAAGTACCAGTTACAAGGGACTTATCTGAATGCCAGGGTGTGCCAATTGTGGATACAATGGTACATTTTAGGTGAAGGAACACTGGTGCTGGGGCCTGGTTAGCAGGGTCCCAGCACTCTTCTCAGTCAAGTCAGCATCAGTATCAGGCAAAAAGTGGGGGGTAACTGCAACAGGGAGCCATTTCTTTACATGCTGCTAAACAAGCGAGATCGCGCTGAGAAAAAAGAGAAAAAGTAGTCCACAAACCGGACGGAAAACAGCAAGCCTCGCATGTTTTCAGTACTCGGTTGCTGTGCTCGAGGAGGGCTAACCACAGGAAAAGGCATGACATATGCATGCCTTCCACTAATGAAAGCAAGCAGATTTTAAAAGGCAAGCCCACGAACCAGTGATAGACACTGACGTGACATGGACAGGGCTCCGAGCCCTTTTCTAACCACTACAGCGTCTCGCAAATGATACGCATGCGCAAGCGCATGCTACACAGCCTCAACCCTAAAAAAGAATCAAGAGGCATGTGGTGTAAATTAGCCTGAGCTGTGGGCAGAGTTGTAAGGGCGAGGGATCGCTTGTTTTTATTGCCAGTTCCCTTGTGTCGCCTCCCTTTGCTTCCTTTAATTCCATTCAGCCAGCCCAGGAGGGCTGGAATTTACAGAGCAGAAGCTGCAGCAAGACACGCACTGTGACTTTACATCCAGAGCCCTCAGGAAGCCGCCACAGACGATCGAACATATTTTTTAGGCCCCTGTGCCGCTGAGGGTGTATTTTGGGTGCCTGTTTGTGGCCCCCCTAGTGCTCTACAAAACCCATGTTGTCTGCTCCCCGAGGATGCCGGTACTTACCTGCTAGCAGACTGAAGCCAGAGCACCCCTGGTCTCCATAGGTGCCTATGATATTTGGGCCCTACTTTGACCTGTGCACCTGCCCTGTGTTGCTGGTGCTGGGTGTTTGTAGTTGACTTGAACCCCTAGCGTTGGGCTGCCTATGCCCCAGAGACTGAACTTGTAAGTGCTTTACTTACCTGCTAAACTAACTTGTACTTACCTCCCTCAGGAACCGTTGATTTTTGCACTGTGTCCACTTTTAAAATAGCTTATTGCCATTTTTGCCAAAACTGTGTACATTACTGTTTTAATTCAAAGTTCCATACTTACCTATGCCAAGTACTTTACAAATTATGTATTTACTTTAATTCTGAATGTTGTGGTTCTAAAATAAATTAAGAAAATAATATTTTTTTATATAAAAACCTATTGGCCTGGAGTTGAGTCTTTGAGAGTTTGTTCATTTATTGCCTGTGTGTGTACAACAAATGCTTAACACTACCCTCTGACAAGCCTACTGCTCGACCACACTACCACAAAATAGAGCATTAGTATTATCTAATTTTGCCACTATCAACCTCTAAGGGGAACCCTTGGACTCAGTGCACACTATCTCTCACTTTGAGATAGTATATATACAGCCAACTTCCTACAGTCAAAGAATAAGAACTGTGTGTGGCCAATGGCTCTTGAGAGCGTGAACCACGAGCAAGAAGCCCTCTTCCGTTGGTAAATGGGTGGAGAGGCACAGGGTATTTTATTCTAAAAAAAAAAAATGAAGAAAAAAAAAACCTTAGCAAATCAGCAATTACCCAGAGGAGTCATGTGTACCCAGAAAATACTTTTCAGAGCTAAGAAGTGTGGCAACTGTTAAACCTAGCATCCTTGGCGTAGTTTCCCCCTAACATTTAGCCTCAGACCTCCTGTTTCTGCTGACTTCACTTTTTGCTGGCATAAGGATTCTGCCTACTTTTCCACTGTTAACCAGTGCTAAAGTACTTGTGCTTTCTCTATAACATGGTAACATTTGCATATACCCAGTTGGCATATTTAATTTACTTGTAAATCACTAGTAAATTGCACTGTCTGTGTCCATGCCCAGTAAATTTCATGGTGGATGTTTCGTCTGATAAAAGCAATCCATGTACTTGTTGTTTTCGTGTGACACCAACAAAACACACAAAAACGTGCATTAGATAATGCATGGTGGTCTCTGCTGAATTTCATGGTGGCTGTTTAGATAAATAAAAGCAATCAAAGTACTTGTTGTTTTCGTATACCATTCCCAAAATAAGAATATAAAAAATATAATAAATAATGGCAATATTTTCATTTTTTGCTGTAGATAGAGGAAGTAGGTAGATGGAAGTGCTTTAGTTATATGTAGGGCCACTGGATTTATGTGGCAGAGAGGACCAATATATGCATTTACAGTACTGTAGGAGGCTGGCCTGGTTTGTAGTGGGTATCTTGGACTTACACGTTATACCATGTCCAGTTATCCCTTAATAGTGAAATGTAGTGGTGTTCTAGCAGCTTAGGCTAGCTATAGCAGAGCATCTTAAGCTGAACTAGCAGACATGCAAAGCTCATGCAGTACCACTTATAATTACACAGTACGTATACACAAGTAAAGACAATACTCAGTGTTACCAAAAATAAAGGTATTTGGGTGACACTGTACCAAAAATATCTTAGAGACAATACTCCTTCAGGAGGTAAGTATTATACACTAGACACCAAAATTAGACAAGTAAATAGTCATAGAACAATGCAAGCAATAGGAAATGCTATAGAATGCAATGGGAGAAAATAGGTCTAGGGGCAACACAAAACCATATACTAAGAAAGTGGAATGCGAATCATGAATTCCCCCCTAGACAAGTGTAGTGTGTGCAGAATTGCTGGGAGAGTAAGTATACAGTAAAGGTAAGTACATTACACTACCCCAGAGCCCAGAAAAGCAGGAATAAAGTACTGCATGTTTACTTAGGACACACTACACCTCGTGATTGGGATTTTGCAGCAACCAGCCAAGTCTGCAAACCACAACTGCTGGATTCCTGAACCAGAAGACCTGCAAAGGAAGGGGACCAAGTCCAGAAGTTGAAGAAGTTCCGGAAAGTACAGAAGCTCCCTGCCAACCCATAAGAGGGTGCAAAAGAAGAGTCCCCGGTTAGTCGAAGACTGCAGGAATGCACCCTAGGAAGATGCCAGCGGGTTCCTGCGTGATGCAAAGGGTGTCCCACAACGTGAAGATCATTGCAGACGTGATTTCGGGTTGGAAGTCGCCAACAATCCTTGGTTATGACAAAAGTGCGTTTTGTGTCAAAATGGCACTAGATGGACCCAGGAGGGACCTGGGGGCCTCAACTCTGTGTGAGGAGGAAGAGGGGGCTCTCAGGACTTTAGAGAGCCCTCAGGATGCCATCCAGCACCCCTGCAAGTCCCAGGACACAGGGACAAAGGAGGTGCAAAACGCGGTTGATGCAGCACAACAAAGGAAGGTCCCACGCCGCCAGAGAACAACTCAGCGAGTGGAGTATCGCAGGATGGACTGCTGGGGACCTGGGACAGGCTGTGCACAAAGGAATTTTGCAAATAGTGCACAGAGGCCTCGGAAGGTGAAGAAGACACAGTACACAGGGGTACCGTCGCTCTCTGGGAAGGCAAGGTCTTACCTCCTCCAAATTGTGTCAGCAGGACCTCAGGACAGTCTATGTCGATGATTTCCACCCTATGTGTCCTTTGGAGCAAGCTTGTCGCTGTGAGAGGAGTCAAAGGGTACCGGTTGTCATCTTGAAAGGTGCCTGCTGGAGCAGGGGAGTGACTCCGTCACTCCACAGGAGATTTCTTTGGTCCTTCTGGTGCAGGATGAAGACAGGGAAGTCTCCATAGCGTGCACACCATGGAAACTGTTGCAGCTGCTGACTTTAAGCTGAGGTTGCAGAAGAAAAGTATCCCTTGTGGATACTTTGTTGCAGTTACAGCGGTTCCTGGAGCAGGGTGCGGTTGATCCGCGGTCAGAGGATGCTGAAGTTGTTGCAGAGGATTCCTGAAGGAAACTTGCAGGCAGAATCTGAAGAGAACCCACAGGAGGGACCCTAAATAGCCCTGAGAGGGGGATTGGCTACCTTATCAGGTATGGACCTATCAGGAGGAGTCTCTGACTTCACCTGCTGGCACGGGCCCCTCAGAGCCCTCCAGAGTGCCCCCACACCTGGCAAAGCAAGATGGCTGAAGTCTGGGGCACAATGGAGGAGCTCTGGGCACCCCCCCTGGGGGGGTGATGGACAGGGGAGTGGTCACTCCTCTTTCCTTTGTCCAGTTTCACACCAGAGCAGGGGAGAAGGGCTCCCTGAACCGGTGTAGACTGGCTTATGCAAGGAGGGCATCATCTGTGCCCTTCAAAGCATTTCCAGAGACTGAGGGAGGCTACCCCTCCCCAGCCTGTAACACCCATTTCCAAAGGGAGAGGGTATAACACCCTGCTCTCAGAGGAAATGCTTTGTTCTGCCTTCCTGAGACTGGGCTACCCAGACCCCAGGAGGGCAGAACACTGTCTGTGAGGTGGCAGCAGCTGTAGCTGCAGTTAAAGCCTCAGGGAGCTGGTTTGGCAGTACTTGGGGGTCCATGGTGGAGCCCCCGGAATGCATGGAATTGGCTCACCAATAACAGATTTGGAATGCGTGGACAATTCCATGATCTTAGACATGTTATATTGCCATATTCGGAGTTACCATTGTGAAGCTACATATAGGTATTGACCTAAATGTACTGCGCACGTGTGATGGCGTCCCCGCACTCACAAAGTCCAGGGAAATGGCCCGAACTATGTGGGGGCACCTTTGCTAGTGCAAGGGTGCCCTCACACTTAGTAACTTTGCACCTAACCTTCAGCAAGTGAAGTTAGACATATAGGTGACTTATACGTTACTTAAATGCAGTGAAAATGGCAGTGAAATAACATGTGCGCTATTTCACTCAGGCTGCAATGGCAGGCCTGTGCAAGGGTTTGTCTGAGCTCCCTATGGTTGACAAAAGAAATGCTGCAGCCCTTAGGGATCTCCTGGTACCCCAATGCCCTGGTACTTGGGTAGCATATACTAGGGACTTATAAGAGGGGTCCAGTGTTCCAATTGAAATTGGTAAATGATCAATACTTTAAAAGCAGAGAGAGCATAAGCACGGAGTTTCTGGTTAGCAGAGCCTCAGTGACACAGTTAAGCACAAGACAGACACACACATTAGGCCATAAACTATGAGCACTGGGGTCCTGGCCAGCAGGATCCCAGTGAGACAGGCAAAAACATACTGACATACAGGTAAAAATGGGGGTAACATCTCAAGGAAGATGGTACTTTCCTACAAGTACCATTAGCCCTATCTCAATCAAATGCGAGACCTATTGCATTGCAAATGCTTGTTTAAGGTTGTGCATGCGTCTCATATACGAGACGCTTTTGTGATCAGTAAAGGGCTTGGAGCCCGCCTGTTGCTCACCATTTGTTGTTTTGCGTGGCACTCTTCTTTACAGCCTTGTAATTTGTCAAGGCATGGCTGGCATCATTTCCGTTCCTTGGTGTGGAGCAGGGATCAAGCACTTATTGATTTCAACTTAATTATTGTCCATCGGCTACTCCCAATGTGATCGAAGTACTCTTTTGTTCTGACTTCGAGTGCCCTGCAAACATCAGGCTTGTGACTGGCAAAAACGTGCCCAGCATGACAAAGAATATTGCAAAGATTTGTTTTTTAAAGCTAACTTTATTTTATTTGGTTAAGTCGTCTTGTGTCCGTTTTCACTCATGTTTTATTTTTTTGTTTTTGCTCCAGGGCGCGCTGTTGTCAAAAGATGACAATTAACTTGTCCGAAATATGCGAGACCCATTCCATTGCAAACACTTGCCATTGTTTCTTTGTTCAGAAAAAGTGCCGGAGGTTTCCCTTCTGCCATGTTTGTCATAATTCTGTGCCATCAAAATATATCTAGTTAGGTATTTCCTGTTTTGACACTGTATTCTATTGATTTGCATGCCATTTATTTTGTTTTGAAAAATACTGCCCTTTAACTCCTGTCTTTTGTTCATTTTACTGTGATGTTAGCTTTCTCTGTCTTTTCTTGGTTGTAGCAGTGTCCATGAAGTCTTTGTTAGGTGTCAACCTGTACCTGATGAAGACATTCTTTACTTTTAGTAATTATCTTTCTTGCAGTTACTTTTTTTTTTTTTGGCAGCATATTAATAATACTCTGCATGTGTACATTGTGGTTCATTACGCAATAATCGTCAGAGAAACCAGTAGAGCAAAAGAAAAAGAAGTAGATGGAGTTATTTATCACAAGCAGAACATATTTTGGACGTAGTACTTACTACAGCTGTGTCTTTGATACATTGCTTTACCCAGTCTGAAGGACCTCTGGAGGCGACTCATTGGTCAGAGTACAGCACAATTTGAAATGAAGAACAATCTTACTTGATAATGTCTTCTCAGGACTGCTTTACCATTTTGGGATTGGAATTATTTTATGTTAGCGAGGGACCGTGTAACATGGTGATTACACAATTTCGTTCATGCATGTTCACTTTTGCAGTGGCTTGTCGTCAGATTTAGGAGCGAGTGCTAACAAGAGTTCCAATTCAGTGCTCCTTCCTCTCTCCCCACTCTGTGTTTATCCCCTGCTCTGCGTTTGAAATGCCTGTATGTGCCTTCCTTTGCTCCCATATATGAAGATTGAATTTTCATGTCTTAAAGAACTTCCAAGTGCCGGACTGGTTCTGGAAACTTTATGCTGTTCTCCTATGCCAGCAGCCGGCGCCTTGACTCCATATTGGTTCTGTGATCCACCTCTTAACATGACAACATTAAGTCATATACTGACTTCAGTTCCCTAGAGGCCAGGCTAAAGAGGTTTACGGAACTAGCAGCATACCAAAACCTTATTATACTTGCATAACCACTCTTCAGAATAGAAAGATTGATCGGATCAGTGATGAATCTGCAGGTATATAAATAAATAAATTACCAGAAAGAGCCTTAATCAAATCAGGTATCTTGTTCTTACTACAGCTGTGTCTCTGATCCATTGCTTTCCCAGTCCGAAGGACCTCCAGAGGTTACGTATTGGCCAGAGCATAGCACAGCTTGATTTAAAGGACAATCTACTTTGGTTATGTCAGTTTCAGAACTGCTTTACAAGCTTTGACTTCTGATTATTTTTTGTTAGCAAGGTTCCGTGTAACATGGTAATTATACAATTGCATTCATACATGTTCCTTTCTACAGTGGCTTATCGTCAGATTTAGGGGCGAGGGTGAATAACAAGAGTCCTAATTCACTGCTCCTGCCTCTTTCCCCACTCTGCGTTTCTCCCCAGCTCTGCATCTGAGATGTTGGAATGTGCTGTAATCTGCTCCCTTATAGGACGCTCAAAATTTCACTCCTTAAACTTCCTCCAGGTGCCAGACTGCAAACTTGATGCAGCTTTCCTATGCCAATAGGTGGCGCATTGTCTCCGTATTGGCTCTGTGATCCACCTCTTCATATGACATTGATTCATTTATGATGCCTCTTTGGTGCACTGAGTTCAGTTCCCTAGAGGTGAGGCTAATGAGGTTTACAGAACTAGCAGTGTACTAAAACCTTATTAAACTTGCATGACCACTCCCCAGAATAGATAGATGGAATCCGTGATAAATCTGAAGGAAGATAAACAGCTTATCAGAAAGAGCCTTAACAAAGACTGGTTTCTTGTTGTTCTGAGGGACACTCCTACCTGCAGATTCCTCACCTCTTGAATCAGTACCCAAGCAGTACCACCATGGTGGTTAAATCAAGACGTCCTTCACTACAACCTGTCAAAATGGTGATCCCTGTGCAGTCAAGGCAATCATTCCAGGTGAAGGCATAGGAACACTTCTGGCTAATGCAGAGGAAGTGGCCTTAGCACTGGTGACATGAGTCCTGATACCCTACTGGGGGCCCCCCTTCCCAGCAAAAGCATAGTAAATGTTGATACACAACACGTTCCAGCATCAAATGGTCTGATTTTAAATAATCATGCCTTTTTTAAAACCATCAGAGCGAAGAAATAGCTGAACATCAGTCCAGGACTCATGGGTACTGTTGATGTAAAAACGGCAATGCAAGCGTCCAGGAAGTGTATTATTCCTGCTTGTTGGGTTGAAAAGGTGGGTAGATTGCCAGTACAGTGGGACATTAATTCAGGTGCAATTCAGTGATTACCTTAGCGGGAAAGAAGCCTTGGTCCTCAGAACAGTTGTCCACAAAATAATTGGTAAATGGAGGAAGAACAGACGAAGCCTGTAGTACGGCAACACTCTGTTCCAAGGTTGCTAGTCAAGAACAGAGTCTTTACAGTAAGCAGTCACAAATGACAGCCTTTATTATGCTCAGAGGGTGAGCCCATTAAGAACAAGAACACCAACTTAAGGTCCCACTGAGTCATAAAAAAGGGAGAAGAAGGCAACAGTAGAAAAAGAACCCCTTCAGAAAATATAAACAATAGGAGACTTGAGCAACAACAGCTTATTGGTAAACAAAAAAAATCAGAACGGGCTGATAAATAGCCATTAACAGTGCTGGCGGCAAAGTCTTGTTAAACCGTTGACAGCTTAAAATGCAGCACATTAGACTAATACCTCTTGAAGGGGTCAGCTTCCAACTGTGTGCACCAAGAGAAAAAAAACTGTATCAACACCCATAATGAAAAGATTTCATAGACGGCCTTCAGGATGGCAAAATCACATCCACATCCTCTGCTGGCAGATCCAAGCAATTCCTCCTCAATCTCTAGTGAGGAAGATGGTGCCTCTGGAGGTCCAGATGCCAAACCCGCCCCTCCCACTGTGAGTGGAGTTCCTTTCTCAGTGGAAGCAAAAGAGGAGAGCGTGGGGACATACAGTGCAGATCCAAGAACTACAACCATTTGATAGGCGTCTAGCTGCAGATTCCTTGGCTTGGAATTTTACCTAGGCGCCAGCCTGGATTTTGACGCTTTTGGTGAGTAGTACCCTTGTACGCCAGTAGGTGGCATCATTCTGCTCTGTGTGGCTTTGTCTTCACAGGAATTTACATGCTCAGTGCCTATATAGGCGCCACCCCAACACTCTGACATCTGTTCTTTTATTTATGCACCAGGCAGCGCAGATCTGGAGGGAATTACCCCACTAACTTTTTGAGTGACTTTTTTTGGCCTTTTGTTGAAGAACTTTTGAGACTTTGTCTCCTCGTGTGTAGTATGTCCACCAGAAATTCAGTTTTTAAACCTTGCGGCGGCAGTCACCGGCAGATGTTGGTGACAGACCTGCACTTGGTTTGTCTCTGGTGTCTTTAGAGCTACAGTGTCACCAAGACATGTGAGGATTGCCATGCCATGAAGTTTTAAGGCACTGATGGAATGGTCTCTCAAGCTCCTCGCTGCCTGATATTGAACGACTCTTTGGTGCTCTAGAACTTAGTTGCGAAGGCGGTCCTGAGATCATTTGCAATTGTTGTCCCACTCCGAGTTGTTGGGGCTGTTTGGTAAGTCCCACAAGAAAAAGATGTAATCTGAGATGTAGGAAGCTGGCCTGGTGTGTGGTGAGAACCTATGGTGTTATCACCTTATACCAGGTTCAGATACCCTCTATTAGTGAAGTGCAGACAGTGTATAGGAAGCCAGGGTCTCTAGGGGTAGCTGTGGATGACCAGCCAATACTTATCTGGTAGACTTGCAAAGCTTATGCAATACCACTACAGTCACACACAGCACTTACACACATGAAAGAACCACACAGTGTTACAAAAATAAAGGTACTTTATTATGGTAACACAACTATTAAAATCCTGTGTAGGCAATACTCTACTAAGAGGTGTGTAAACACACTAATATATACACATTAGAAGTCAGTGATTAGCATAGAAAACGATAGCAACCTGTAAAACAATAGAAAATAGTGAAGGTCCTAGGGAAGAGACCAACTCATATACTAAATAAGTGAAATGTGAAAAGCAGTCCCCCAGCCAAGAAGTGGAATCTGTATAGGGGACCTGGAAGAACTAGGAACCCCAAAAGGTACGTGCCAGGGTCCCCCCAGGAACCAGGAGAGAGGAGTTAAGTACCTGGGTTTTCCCCATAACCGCAGGTAAACTTTGGAGAAGGACTATGCAAGACCCAAGCAAGACTGGAAGAAACCAAAGGTGGATCCCGACAGAAGAGGACCTACAAAAGGAGGGTACCAAGTCCAGATCGAGTTGGAGTGTCCGGTTGTGGCAGGAGCCACTACCCACCCTTCTGGAGATGCAGGATCTGGTCGACGGTGGAGACAAAGAGTCAGCTGTGCCGCACAGGAGCAGGAGAAGTGTTCCAGAAGGGATGCAGGTGATGTCCCAGGACGGAGGAAGAGTTGCAGTCAATAGGTGTTACATGGCTTGGGAGGGATAGCCTCCCCAATCCACCGGTATACTTTGAAGGGCACATTTGGTGCCCTCCTTGCTTAAACCGGTTTGCACAAGTCAAGGGACCCCAGTCCCTGCTCCGGCGCAAAGCTGGACAATGGAAAGGGGAGTGACCACTTCACAGTTCATCGGCGCCCCAGGGGTGGTGCTCAGAGCTCCTCCAGGTGGTGACTTAATTCTGCCATCTTGAATCTAAGGTGGGCAGAGGACCCTGAGAGCACCTGAGTGGACAGGTGAGGCAGGGGATGTCACAGCATCCTCCTGATAGGTGGTCACCCTCAACATGCAAGATTCCAGCAGGGCTTGTCTGCATCGTTCACTTTATCTTCTGGCCACCAGAACTGCAACTGGACCCTCCAGGAACTTACAATCTGCAACTCCAGCGATGATTCCACTTTGCGACATTGCTTCTCTGGTTCCTTCCAGCTACTGCAATATTTTCCTGGCTGTGCATCCTCTGAGGGCGACAAGTCTTCAGTCTGCACAAGAAGAAATCTCCCTTGGAGTGAAGGAGCCACTCCCTTGCATCCTCAGGCACCAACTGCAATGACAATCAGCCGTGTGGATCCTCTCTCCTCCGGAACTGCGTGGATTCTACATCACAGGTGGTGGTCTGGTCCCCTTGGTCCTCTATTCCAGCTTTCCAACTTTGCAGAGGGTGAGCCCTTGCCTTACCTTCCAGGGCAGTACCCCTGTGCACTGCGACTCTTGAAGCTACCAAGGTTTGTTGTGTCTTCTTCAAAGGGATCTTCAAGCTCCGTGTAGCCCCAGACTCCAGCACTCTTCCCTGCAAAGCACAGTGTCCTGCATGCTGCTCCAGTGATGTGGGACTTCTCTCCAGTTGTGCTGAGTAGGCCTTACTCCTGTGCTTGCTGCCTGTGAGTTGCCTGTGGGGACTGCATCCTTGATTTCTGGCTCTCCTTACTGCTGAGGGTCGCCTGTGACTCCCCTCCTTGGGTTGACTCCCTCTGGACTTTCCTGGTCCCCAGCAGCTCTTCAGCTCTTCTTCTGCAACTCTGCCTTTGCCAAGGCTTGTTGTTGGTTTTTCCACACCACTGATTGACTGCAACTCTTCTTCCGACGTGGGACTGTAGGAGGCTGACCTGGCTTGTGGTGGGTAACAATGGTACTTAAACCTTATACCAAGTCCAGTTATCCCTTATTAATAGAGTGTAGTAGTGTTCTAGCAGCTTAGGCTGATAGAGGTAGCTATAGCAGAGGAGCCAAGGCTGATCTAGGAGACATGCAAAGCTAAGGCAATATTACTTATATCATATAGGTAATATATCATAAGAAAGACAATACTCATAGTTACCAAAAATAAAGGTACTTTATTTTAGTGACTTTGAAAAATATCTCCAAGGATATACTCCCTCAGGAGGTAAGTAACATACACAACTAACCAAATCAAGTAAGTAAAATAGTCAGAAAGTAGTGCAAACACTGTAAAACAAGAATGCAATAGGCCTAGGGGCAACACAAACCATATACTAAGGAAGTGGAATGCGAACCATGAATGCACCCCTAGGCAAGTGTAGTTTGTAGAGGGTCGCTGGGAGTGTGAGAAAACACTAAGAGTGTAAAGGAGACCCCACCCCAGGACCCAGGAAAGCAGGAGTAAAGTACTACTATTTCTCCCAGAACACACTAAAGTCGTGATAAAGGATTTTGCAAGGGCCACAACAGACTGCAAAGCACTGAAGACGGATTCCTGGACCTGAAGACCTGTAATGGAAGGGGACCAAGTCCAAGAGTTGCTAAAGTCTGGGGGGGGGGGGGTCAGGAGTCCTCTAAACCCCGGATGAAGGTTCAAAATGACTGCCTCCAGTTGGAAGAAGATGTTGGTTTTTCACCAACGAAAGGAGGTAGGAGGTTCTGCTTTGTGCTGAAGATGTCCCACGGCGTGCTAGTGGATGCAGAGTTGTTCTTGGCAAAATACTGCAAACAAGCCTTACTACCTGCAAGAGTCGCGGTTGAAGAAAAAGGGTGCTGCCTGGGCCCAGGAAGGACCAGGATGTCACCACTCAGGAGCAGAGAAAGAGGGGGCCCTCAGCAACGTAGAGAGCCCGCTGGAAGGAGGGAAGCAGCCACAGGAATCCTTGAACACGGGTTCAAGAAGACTGAACATGGCGGTCGTCTCAACACTGCAAAGAGAGGTCCCACGACACCGGAGGTCAACTCAGGGAGCTGAGCATCGCAGGACGGAGTGCTGGGGACCTAGGCTTGCATGCAGGATTGCTTGGAAATGTGCACAGAAGTCCTTGTAGCTGCAGATCACACGGTGCACAGGATTACTGTCTGGGGAGGGGAGGTAAGGACTTACCTCCTCCAAATTTGGACAGTTGGACCACTGGACAGTCGGGGTCACTTGGGTCCACCACCTGTGTTCCAGGGGCCATGCTCAGGATGAGAGGGGACCCACAGTACTTGTGAGGCTGTAGTTTGGTGCCTGCTGAAGCAGGGGGGAAGATTCTGTCGACCCACTGGAGATTTCTTCGTGGCTTCCAGTGCAGGGTGAAGGCAGGCAGCCCCCAGAGCATGCACCACCAGGAAACAGTCGAGAAAGCCGGCAGGATTAGGCGCTACAATGTCACTAGTAGTCTTCTGGCTACTTTGTTGCAGTTTTGCAGGTGTCCTGGAGCAGTCAGCGGTCGATCCTTGGCAGAAGTCAAAGAGAGAAATGCAGAGTAGTCCTGGTGGATTCTTGCAAGTCGTAATCTGATGAGAAGCCCACAGGAGAGACCTTAAATAGCCCTGAGAGGAGGATTGGCTACCTACCCTGGTATGCACATATCAGGTGGGGTCTCTGACGTCACCTGTTGGCACTGGCCACTCAGAGGCCCCCAGAGTGTCCTCACACCTATGAAAACAAGATGGCAGAGGTCTGAGACACACTGGAGGAGCTCTGCGCACCACCCCTGGGGTGGTGATGGACAGTGGAGTTGTCACTCCCCTTTCCTTTGTCCAGTTGCGCACCAGAGCAGGGACTGGGGTTCCCTAAACCAGTGTAGACTGGCTTATGCAAGGAGGGCACCATCTGTGCCCTTCAAAGCATTTCCAGAGGCCGTGGAGGCTACCCCTCCACAGCCTGCAACACCTATTTCCAAAGGGAGAGGGTGTAACACCCTGCTCTCAGAGGAAATGCGTTGTTCTGCCTTCCTGGGACTGGGCTGCCCAGACCCCAGGAGGTCAGAACCCTGTCTGTGAGGTGGCAGCAGCTGTAGCTGCAGTGCAAGCCTCAGAGAGCTGGTTTGGCAGTACTGGGGGTCCATAGTGGAGCCCCCAGGATGCATGGAATTGGCTCCCCAATACCAGATTTGGAATGGGTGGACAATTCCATGATCTTAAACATGTTACATGGCCATATTCCGAGGTACCATTGTGAAGCTACATATAGGTATTGACCTATATGTAGTGCTCATGTGTAATAATGTCCCCGCACTCACAAAGTCCGGGAAAATGGCCCTGAACTATGTGGGGGCACCTTTGCTAGTGCAAGGGTGCCCTCACACTTAGTAACTTTGCACCTAACCTTAGGCAAGTGAAGGTTAGACATTTAGGTGACTTATAATTTACTTAAGTGCAGTGAAAATGGCTGTGGAATAACGTGTGAATTATTTCACGCAGTCTGCAATGGCAGTCCTGTGTAAGGGTTTGTCTGAGCTCCCTATGGGTGGCAAAAGAAATGCTGCAGCCCATATGGATCTCCTGGAACCCCAATGCCCTGGTTACCTAGGTACCATATACAAGGGACTTATAAGGGGGGTCCAGTATGCCAATTAGAATTAGTAAATATAGTCACTAGCCTATAGTGAGGCATAGAGAGCAGGAGCACTGAGGTTCTGATTAGCAGAACCTCAGTGACACAGTTAGTATTGGGGGTAACATGCCAAGAAAGATGGTACTTTCCTACAGGGACATTGACTGCATCCCTTCTGGAACTCTTCACCTGCTCCTGTGCTGCATAGTCTACTCCTGGTCATCATCATCGACCTGATCCTGCATCTCCAGAAAGGTGGGTAGTGGCTTCTGCCCCAACCGGACACTCCAACTGGAACTGGACTTGGTCCCCATCATTTGCAGGTCCTCTTCTGTCAGGATCCATCTTCTGTTTCTTCCAGTCTTGCTTGGGTCTTACACAGCCCTTTCACAAAGCTTACCTGCGGGTATGGGGAAAACCCAGGTACTTACCTCTTCTCTCCTGGTTCCTGGGGGGACCCTGGTACTTACCTTTTGGGGTTCCTAGTTCTTCCAGCTCCCCTATACAGATTCCACTTCTTGGCTGGTGGACTGCTTTTCACATTTCACTTATTTAGTAGGGTTTGGGGAAAACCCATGTATTTACCTCCTCTCTTATGGTCGCTGGGGGGGCACTCTGGTACTTAACTTTTGGGGTTCCTAGTTCCTCCAGCTCCCCTCTACAGATTCCACTTCCTTGGGTGGCGAACTGCCTTTCGCATTCCATTACTTAATATATGGTTTGGTCTCGCCCTAGGGTCGCCATTATTTTCTGTTATTTCCCTATTTTCTGTTGCTTTCTATGCCCATTCATGATTACTAATGTGTATATAATAGTGTGTTTACTCACCTGCTAGTAGAGTATTGCCGATACAGTATTTTAGTATTTTTGTTACCATAATAAAGTACTTTTATTTTTGTAACACTGTGTGGTTCTTTCGTGTGTGTAAATGCTGTGTGACTAGAGTGGTATTGCATAAGCTTTGCATTTTATCCTAGACAATCTTGGCTGACATCCACAGCTACCTCTAGAGAGCCCTGGCTTCCTATGCACAGTCTACACCTCACTATTACGGGAAACCTAGACCTGGTATAAGGTGATAACACCATAGGTGCTCACCACACACTAGTCCAGCTTCCTACACTGTCTCCTTCTGGTTCAGAGCCAGTGTGCTCCAAGAGCAACGGACCAGGTAATAGATTCAAAGACTATTGGAGGAGGAGAGGTATCTCCAGGAAACTGTTCTCAGCCATGGCCTTGTCATCTACAATCTTTTTGAGTCCTATTGTGATCCCCTATCTTTATGGGGCTGGATAAGAGTTGTTCCAGGGCCCTCTTGACCCAGCTGTTGATTTTGCTGCCTGAACATCAGCCAGTAGCCTTGATACCTCACCTGGCATAGAGCTGGGGTTTCTGTTTTTAGTTTTGCAATTTTTTTATTGGATATAACTTCAAAACACAAGATACAGCATAGGAGGGAGGAACACTCATGGTTACATGGGAGAAATCAACATTACATGTTCAGGGCTCAAAAGATGTTGTAGGCTTTGTGCATTGGAGGGGGGTACGGACAAGTGTTCCAGGTGAGGAGTTAGTTATAACGTGACCAGGAGGACAAAGGCCATGTGGGAAGGGGGGGGGGGTGTCTAGGGAGGTGCAACCTGGTTCAGTCTATTGGTGGTAATGGACGTGGCATATTGGGTCCTGCTAATGGGTGGGGGCCAATGAACATTAAGAGGTCGGACAAACACTGGACCGTTAAGGATGTTCATTCATTTGACACGGTTCATGTGGGAGTATGAGGAGGGGGGAAGAGGGAAGGGGCTGATGAGGTGAGAAGGAACACCACTGTGGAGCGAGACAGCGATAAGGTGATTGGATGTGGAGCCAGCAGGGCAGGAGGGGTAGGAGGCTGGCCTGGTTTGTAGTGGGTACCAAGGGTACACCTTATACTAGGTCCAGTTATCCCTTTTGAGTGAAATGTTATCAGTGTCTAGAACCCAGTTTGTCTAGGGGTAGCTGTAGCTGAGCAGCCAAGGCTTATCTAGAGGACATGCAAAGCTCATGCAACACCACTTTAGTCACACTACTTAAACACATGAAAGAAAATACTCAGTGTTAGAAAAATATAGGTACTTTATTTTGGTGACACAAATGCCAAAAATACCTTAGAGATTATACTCCCTTAGGAGGTAAGTAATATACTCAGTTAATTCACTATAATGCAGAAATATTTGTAAAAACAGTTAGAAAACAGTGCAAATAATGAAAATCACAATAGATAGCAATGGGCCTAGCGGGAACAAAAACCATATACTAAAATAGTTCAACGTGAAAGTCGGTTTCCCACCTAGGCAAGTGTAGTGTGTAAAGGGGCATTGGGAGTGTAAGAAAACACCCAAGGAAAGTAATAGAATCCATCCCAGAGCCCAGGAAAGCAGGAGTAAATCACAGTAGATTTCCTAGAGCACCCAAGAACATGTGATACAAGATTATGCAAGAACCAGAAGAGACTGCAATACACCAACAATAGATTCCTGGACCCAAAGACCTGTGGAAGAAGGGGACCAAGTCTAAGAAGCACTGAAGAGCCAGGGAGAACAGGAGCCTCTGCTAACCCGGATGAAAGTGCAAAAGAAGATCCACAGGTGAAGAAGAACAGTCAGTACTGCGCCCAAGAAGACGGATGCGGGTTCCTGGTTGGTGCAAATGATGTCCCACGCCGGATGAATGATTGCAGTCTGGTTTGTGTCGCTGGATTCCGCCAACAACCCTTGGCACACACAAAGTACGCGGTTAGCGGAAAATGGCGCTGCCCGAGACCAGGAGGGACCTGGTGGCCTCTACCCAGGAGGGGGAGGCAGAGGGGGCTCCGAGCAACTCAGAAAGCCCCCAGAAGACCAGGCAGCACGCACAGGAGTCCCACAGCACAGGGACAAATAAGGTCCAAATGCAGTCCTACGCAGCACAACACAAAGGGATCCCACGCTGCCAGAGAACCACACAGGAAGCTGTGCCTCGCAGGAAGGAGCGCTGGGGGCCTGAGCTGTGCTGAGCATGAAGAACTTCTTGGAAGGTCGCACACTAGCCCTGGCAACCGCGAAACACGTGGTGCATGGGTGTACTGTCTTGCATGGGGAGGGAAGCTCTTACCTCCACCAGAGTTGGACAGCTGGACCTTAGGACCTTTGGGACCACTTCAATCCACAACCGTGTTGCTGGATCCACGCACTTCGTCAGGAGAGGGGACCCACGCCACCAGTCTTTGCTGCAGAGGGGTGCCTGCTGAGTCAAGGAAGTGACTCCTTCACTTCAAGGGAGATTCCTTCACTACTTCTGATGCAGGATGAAGACAAGCAGTCCTCGGAGGATGCACAACCTGGAAACAGTTGCAATTGCTGGCAGGAGCTGAAGATACAATGTTGTAGAAGTCGTCTTTGCTTCTTTGTTGCAGTTTGTAGAGTTCCTGGAGGGACCAGATGCAGTTTCAGCAATTTAGCTTTACTAGAATTTCAGAACATTTTATGCATTTGGCATATCATCAAAGTAGAATGAAAACCAGCAGTAAAGAGCATCTATTTATATATGAGCAAAGAGTTCATTGACAGATATATGCATTGGTTAACTGTATACGAAACGCATATCTCAACTACTGCAGCATGCTTACATTAAGACGTTTAGGAAACTAAATATAAATGAGCAGAATACTTCAGATCATAAAGTGCAAGCATAATAATCAATCATAATAGAGCAGGGAAACAAAGGCCTTATCCCTGGGTGGAACTTAACTTTATCCACAAATGCTGGGAAGTCCTCTACCGCCTGCTTGGACCTCTCTCCACCTCGAGCGTCATGGTCTCAGAACAGCAAAACCAGGGAGGCAGCAATGTGGGCTGGGCGATGGCAGCTTACACAACCCCATCTGCTTGCTTCAATCCCCTCACCCGTGTTTCAGTGCTTAAATAACCTGAAGCTTGGATTCTATCGCTTATTCGCATTTTCTAGCTATGTTATCATCACATGTCCCTTGGCTGCTCTGCTGTTCCCTAGCCATTGTTTTCTCCGTCCTTTTCCTGTACTCCCTTTCGCAGAGTTAGAACGACCTTCGTGTCTCTCTCCTATACTTCCTGCTTCTTACAAATGCACATGCAGCTGCAGATAATTTTATCTATGGAATGTTGGAAAACAAGCTTGAAAACGACATCGTGGAATTTTCCACATTGCTTCAGGTTTCAGCAGGCATCACGCTCATCTACTCTGTTCAAACTAATTAACCCTTTCCGCACCTTTTCCTATACTGATCACTCCACCCCTTAGATGAGCGCGATGCATACAAAACAAAATCATTTATTTTGACGTTTCGCTAGCTAGGTTGCTACGAATACTTGTCAGCATTATTCTAAGCACAATCAATAACCAAATAAAAGGATGCAACATTATATTGAGCGTCTTTGTAGCTCCTGGTACCCAGCCCAAGAAAATATCATACCAGTGGTGCTCAGTTACTTGCTGGATGCGTGAATCAGTGTGCATAAACTGTTTGCCATCTATGGTCATCTGTATGGCGGTATCCTTGGTGTATTTAGCTGCCATATCAAATTTAGCAAATGTGACCTGATTGCCTCTAGTCTGGGTAGCTTAACAACAAGTGGGATGTTCCATTCTAACTGTGCTCACATTTGCGTCTGTAACGTGGTTGTGGTGAACTTGGTCGGTATAGGATGTGAGTACTTATGTCAATAATGCTGGTAATATTGCACATACACATTACTTGCTCTCCGGTGGTTTGTACAAATCCGTTAATGAGTAAGGGATGATTAGTAACATAACATAACATATACTCTCTGTCCCTATCTGATATAAGTCTGTGCCATTAATAGGATATGGTAACCATTCACATTCTCGTTGTATTGGGTGAAGGCATGGATCTAGCATCCGTTCAGTGTGGGTACATACCCACCCCTTAGACCAATCTGCACATCTAGTGGGATCTACAGTGTGATTTGTTTGATCAATCCACTTTTTGTCAGTATGAGGTATCCACCACTCTTTACCTATCACTATGGAGAGCAATATAAAGGGGCACCATATTTCGGGAGGAAGATCACTTCTTGCTATATCAAAATGAGCATAACACATTTCTCCTTCAGAATGAAACTGTATGCGCTTTACCCATATTTCCTCGGGCACATGGCAATTGTTGTCTCCAATATTCACCCTGGAGCTGTCCCCATTCCGCTTTAAAGTCTGCATATTGTTGATTAACAATACTTTGCCATAGTATGCACTGGATGCCCTTGGACACTGTTTGTGTGTTTTGAAAGCTTTTTCCAAATTGCTCATAAATGAAGTTATGCCATTGCCAATCACGATACAACCCTCGTAGGATCTTCCATACTTCTTGTGAGTGTGTGGGCCCCCATTGAGAAATTACTTTTATGGCCTCGCCTGTTCTATATCCTGTGGAGGATAGCTTATTCCTAATGGCTTCAATATCAAAATAATTCAGGGCCCCTACCCCTATTCCGGTGGCCCCGGCTATCAAGGATCCTAGATCTCTTCTAATGCGTAGCTTTGGCAAGGGCCATAACTGTGGTGTCCATGGTGCGCATAATGGATCATACTTTGAGACATTCCCCTTAGCAATATTTATCTGTAACACAATATGGTTAATTATGCTTGCATGCAAAGCTTGCTTACATCCTATCCTATATCGAACTATGGAAATGTTGCCTAAGTTGCTAACCATGCATCTTTCAGCTATATAAAACATGAAGGCTGGTGGTTTGGAATATCTAGCTCCTTTGGTTCCATTATGCATTGTAACAACCACCATATGTCCTGGTAAAATACTTTGTTTGTCAGAACAATCATAGGGTTTGCACTATATGCCTGTGCTGGTGTAAAAGGTACTATGGTATCACAATATTTACATATCATATTCAGGGTATAATTCAAAGCCTGTACTGTTGCTGGCGTCCCTTGCAACTCGTTTAGTCCGTTAGCATGCCGGATTTGCTGTCCGGTTACCTTCCAGATCACAGCTTTGGCAGCCATCCACTTGCCTCCAGGTACCTTTACGTTGCAAAGTGAAATATTTCCCTGGTCATCAGTTACGTTAGCGGCTTGATGTGCACAAGTGACATAAAGGTCCGTAACAACATTCTCTGCTACATTCGGTCGAACCCAATCACCTCTTCCGGTTGCAATTATGACCGCAAACAGGAACCACGTCATCGACTCAGACGTCATCATTTACGACTGTGGGGTAAGTCTCACTGCAGGTACAAACACAGGTACATTAAAGTTCTTTAAAAGTACAATATACGTACTCCCCACTCCTTGACTCAATATCTCTCCTGCCTCTGGCTTTTTCCCTGGATGGTGCACCCATACTTTTCTTCCTGTGCTTCCAAATCTTCCCTCACCTCTCTGGGTGTTATCGGGGGGGGCAGATCTTTCCTCAATATGAGGGGTGTACACTTGTTCACAAATCAATTGTGCAAGTCTGTCATGTGCTTGATATGTTACAGCAGCATTTCCTTGGTTCAACAATACTACTTTAACTTCTCCTCTATAATCTGGGTCTATGACTCCCCCAAGTACCAACACTCCCTTGATGGCTTGGCTGGATCTAGGGGCAATTCTACCATATGTTCTGGGTAGTACTCTTACTCCTATTCCTAGGGGAACAGTCTTCACCTGTCCTACAGGTAATTCTCCATCTTCTGGAGCAAACCGGTCCAGTCCTGTACTGCCAAAAGTAGCCTGCAAAGGTAATCGAGCTTGAGGGTTAGTTTTCCAGACAAACATTGTTTGGGTGGTTTCTCTCTCATGCCCTGCCATCCGAATGAAAGGAGTCTGCTGCCCAACTGGTCTGTTGTTCAATTCGAATAAGGCTTTGTCTAAATTACTACTCCACCCTTTTAGAGTCTGATGTGCTGATAACTTTTTTAGCTGTTCTTTCAACAATCCGTTATATCTCTCAATCATGCCTGCAGCCTGTGGATAATAATTAAGGTGTAATATCCACCGAATTCCCTGTTCCTGAGCCCAGTCCTGTACTGCTTTCCCTGAAAAATGTGTGCCCCTATCTGTTTGGATCTCATCAGGTAACCCATAATGTTTTATCAGGTAGTTTAGCCCTCGCAACGTGGACTTCTGGTCTGCAGACTTACAAGGCATACCCAACATAAAGCCAGAGTAGGTGTCCACCATGGTCAATACATAGCTTTTTCCTCCTTCTTTTGGTAGCGGCCTGATATAGTCCAATTGCCACACCGTAGCAGCTGCAGTTCTTCTTCTGAAATGGCCGCTAGGCTTCTTTTGTAGGGGCATTTGTCTAATCTGGTTGCATGTGGGGCACTTCTTTACTGCTTGTTGCACTTGTTCTTTAGTAACTGGAATTTGTCGTTGCTGTGCCCATGCATAGGTGCCATTTTCTCCTAGATGTCCGGATGTTGCATGGGCCCAGTTTGCTAAAGCAGCTTCAGCTTCCTCATTGATGACCACTGTTAGTGTTTTGGCCATCTCATCTGCAGTATTGTTGAATGGAGATGCAAGCGAGGTGTCCAATGGGCAATGGGCATCCACATGTCCCACATAGATTTGACATTTTTGCCCTTTCTCCCACATCTCTTCCCATAGCTGCTCGCCTCCCCAGATGGGGGTGGCTTTAATTTTCCATCCATCTTTGCGCCAAGTCGGGTCCCAGCTTACTAGTCCTTGGTAAGTGACCCAGCTGTCAGTGTACACAAATGTTTTCTCTCCGATGGGGGCCTGTTCGATCACTGCTGCTCCCCCCTGCAGTTCTGCAAGCTGGCTTGATCCATTATCTTTTCCTCTCAGCAACAGCGTTTCTGTATCAGACTGGAATGCAACTGTTTGCCATTGTCTTTTTCCTTGATGGTACCAGGTAGTGCCATCCGTGATCCATGCATTTTGTCGTTCCTCTTCAGTAAGCTGTTCAAAAGGTGGGGCAGTTTTAAACAGTGAAGATTCCATTTCAGAAGGTTCTGGCGAGGGGGCCACTGCCTGCAAGTCCACTGCCCCTAGCATATCTTCTTGTAACTTTGAAGTCTGCTGCAGGTACCATTTCCCCTTTACGATGGTAGACTCCTGCGCCCTGCCTACTTTAGTGCCAACCCCTCCTTCTCTTATTCAGCCTAGTAAGGGGACCCGTGTTCTTAAGGTAAATGGCCGGTCACCAGTTATGCGTTCCGTTTCCTCTAATGCCCAATATGCCCCTGCTAGTTCTTTCTCTAACGGGGTGTAATTGCTCATGGATGGTGTTAATCTCTTTGACCAGAATTCTTGTGGCACCCTCTTTTTCCCTTGCCTCTGCCATAGGCTCCACATCACTACATCATCCTGTACTATCATTTCCAGCTCAAACGGGTCTCCTTCTGTGATGGGACCTAACGCAAAATAGTTCTGTAATGCATCTTTTGCCCCCTTAAAGGCCTCTTGCTGTTCAGGTGCCCATTAGAAAGCATGCTTTTTTTCGTGTGACTTGATATAATGGTCTCAGTATTAATCCTAAGTGAGGGATATGTTGTCTCCAGAATCCCATCAAACCAATAAATCGTTGTGCTTCTGCCTTAGTTATAGGAATCTTTAGCTGCTGTACTGTATCAATCACTTTCTGTGGTATTCTTTTTACTGGTCCTGACCAAATAGTGCCCAGGAATTTCACCTCTTGTGCAGGGCCTTGGACCTTTTTCGGGTTAATAGCTCATCCCCTCTGCTGTAAGTACTCAATTAACCTTTCCAGTGTGTCTGAGACTTGTTCTTTGGTTTCCCCAGTGATCATGATGTCATCAATGTAATGTGCAAGTCGGGTGTTCCCTGCCAAGAAGTTTGCTAAATCTGGCTATTAGTCCATGACACAAGGTGGGACTATGTACGTATCCCTTCGGCAACTTTCTGAAGGTGAATTGTCTGTTCTGCCAGCTTATTGCAAATTGGTCTTGACTTGCCTCATCAATGTCGATTGAGAAAAAGGTGTTTGCTAAATCAATTACAGCATGCCATTCCCCCACATCTTTGCTCAACTGTCCCACTAGCGTGATGATGTCTGGGACTGTGGCTGCCAAGGGGGAGCCACTTTATTCCGTTGTCGATAGTCAACAGTCATTCAATATGTATCATCTGGTTTCTTTACGGGCCATGTAGGAGACTTAAATGAGCTCTCGGCCGGTCTGAGCACACCTGCATCTAGCAGCCCTTGAATGGTTTCTGAAATCTCTTTGTGACCTCCAGGTATGCGGTACTGTTTAATGCACACTGGCTCCTTTGGAGGAGGCACATGTAATGGGCTCCACTCTGCATTCCCAATCAGAACTGTAATAGATTTCTTTATATGTACGCTCCTCACACCAAAACTAAATGTTCCCCATTGCGTGTCAATAGTTTTGCCTCGTAACAAATCCATGCCAATAATGTATTCTGGTACTTCAGCTATTAATACCTCTGCCGAGAAGGGGAGTCCTTTACCAATTGACAATTTGAGTTTAATGGGTTTAGCCTCTGTCTCAGCACCCCTGTAGCCATTAATGATCACACTTTTTCCTGGCAGCCTCTTAGGGTTACCATTTATCAGAGTTATTTCCGCACCTGTATCGAGCAGTGCCATAACATGTTGTGTTCCTTTTTGCCAATAAATAATAAGAGGTACATATGGCTGCCTGTCCCCGGGGGTTACCTCTTGCACTGCTCTGACTCCTGGGGTTTGGCCTGACCTTCATAATAACGGCTCTGGGACTTCCCAGCCATCGCTGGACAAGTCGGGATATAGAGTTCAGACAGGCACCTTCCTGTTTTTCCCTGACTCTGTCTTTTCTTTCTCTAGAGTCTTCCAATGGTGGTGCAGAGGGCTGATTTTTATCGAATGCCTCCTTTTCTTTCTGTCTACGCTGCAATGCTTTACATTTATTAAGCAGATAAGAGGTAGGCTTCCCGTCTATGTCCTCTTTCTTCATCCCTGCATTCAATAAATCTATCCACATCTGTCGTTTGGTCACTTTAATTGTAGACTCTCCTCCCTTATACTTATCGTCTTTCCCTACAGCTCTTGCTGATTTTTGCCTGTCAAGCCCTTCCAATTGTGCCATTAACAATACCACATCCCCCACTGGTCTTCCCTGAGCTGGTCCTAGAAGAGCCAACAAGGCACCTCTCATATGCGGAGGGGCATTCCTGATCAGTCGTGCCCTGATCCCTGCTGTCACAGGTTCAACGTCAGGCCCTAAAAATTGTTGGGAATACACTGCGTTCTGCATCCCCATTTCTCGTAGTTTATTTGCCTCTGAAATTATATGCCAAGGGCCCCAACTCTACTCCACATCTATAGCAGTTGCATACAATTGCTTTACTCCTTCCATCAACCAACCCATTAGAGAGAAAGCTTGTTGCCCCTATGCACCTCGTAACCGTTGCCCTAACATGGCATGTGTAGTTACTGATCCCATTTTCAAAAGTTCAGTTGGTGATGAAAATGTACCATCTGCTCTAGTGTCCCACAATCTCACCAACCATTTAAACAAAGGCTCTGCAGGCATTTGCCTAAACATACGGGTTATCTCCAACAACTCACTCTGTGTATAATCTCTTACTACACGAGAATTCTGTATTTGCCCACCATTCACTCCCTTTGATTTGTTTTGCACGAGTGGGCGAATCTCCATTACACTTCCCTTTCCACCTTCAACTTCACCTACATTTCCCTCTCCACTTTCAACTCCACCTAGTTCTGCTACACGTACTTCCACCTCATCCTCCCAATTCCAATCATTATCCGAGACTGTTCCATCCCAAGTATAAGGATCCCAGATTTCTTTGCGTACCAATGCCCTCACTTGCACAGCTGAGGGTATTTTAGGCTTGTGCCTACTCTTCTGTTTTGCTACTCGTACTGCTAATGCGGTGCACCTTGCCTCCATTTGATCACCCCGAGTCGCTGTATTTTCTATAGTCTCTTTCATATGTAACTGCCTTTCCTGCAAGGCTGCAACCTCATCCCGCAGCTTCCTTATTTCTGCATCCTGGGTTAATGTTTTCCTGTACACTGTACGGAGCGCAGACAGGAAAAGCCATCCCACTTGCCTGCTGCTTTCAGCTCCAGCTTCGCCCCTCTTAGTTTCACACTCTCAACCGCATCTTCCACTGAGAGAGGAGTCACTTTCTCATTTAGTGCCTCCCATAAAACCGGCGCTGCCCACCGGTTCAGGAGTCCTGCCACACCAGAGAACGGGTTAGTTGCTAACCACCCGGGAATGGACCTGGCTTCTGCCCCATGCTGCCTTCTGCTCTCTGCCCCACTTTTCTTATGTCCCCACTTCTGGTACCAAATTGTCTTATCCAGGTGACTGATTGACACCTGATCTGTTCGATATAAGTCAATAAGGACGCTCAATGAATGACCATACGTCAATTATGAACACAATTTAGCTTTACTAGAATTTCAGAAAATTGTATGCATTTGGCACATCAACGAAGTAGAATGAAAACCAGCAATAAAGAGCATCTATTTATATATGAGCAAAGAGTTAATTGACAGATATATGCATTGGTTAACTGTATACGAAACTCATATCCCAACTACTGCAGTATGCTCACATTAAGACGTTCAGGAAACAAAATATAAATGAGAAGAATACTTCAGATCATAAACAAAGTGCAAGCATAATAATCATAATAGAGCAGAGAAACAAAGGCCTTTCATCCCTGGGTGGAACTTAACTTTATCCACAAATGCTGGGAAGCCCTCTACTGTCTGCTTGGACCTCTCTCCCCCTCGAGCATCACGGTCTCAGAACAGCAAAACCAGGGAGGCAGTGATGTGGGCTGGGCGAAGGCAGCTTACACAACCCCATCTGCTAGCTTTAAACCCCCTCACCCGCGTCTCACTGCTTAAAAAACCTGAAGCTTTGATTCTATCCCTTTCTTGCATCTGCTAGCTATGTTATCATCACATGTCCCTTGGCTGCACTGCTGTTCCCTAGCCATTGTTTTCTCCGTCCTTTTCCTGTACTCCCTTTCTCAGGGTTAGAACAACCTCCGTGTCTCTCTCCTACACTTCCTGCTTCTTACACATGCACATGCAGCTGCGGATAATTTTATCTATGGAATGTTGGAAAACAAGCTTGAAAACGACATTGTGGACTTTTCCACGTTGCTTCAGGTTTCAGCAGGCATGATACTCATCTACACTGTTCAAATTAATTAACCCTTCGTGTCACAATGTCTTCCGCACCTTTCCCTATACTGATCACCCACCAACTAGGTGTCCCAGATAAACCACCTTCCCCTGCCCTATCTGGCACTTTGAAGCCTTGATGGTGAGGCCTTCCTTTTGCAGGGTCCCCAAAACCTTCCATAGGTGGTCATCCCAGGTGTAGCTGAATACATCAATATCATCAAGAGATTCTGCACTGAAAGCTTCCAGACCTTGGAGGACTGTGTTCACCAGTCTCTGGAAAGTGGCAGGTGCATTCTTCATGCCAAAGGGCATACCAGTAAACTGATAATGCCCTCCAATGGTAGAGAATGCATATTTTGGTTTAGCCTCTTCTGATAGATTGATCCGTCAATACCCTGCAGCCAAGTCAAAAGTGCTGAGATACTTGGCAGATGCCAGTGTATCATAAGCTAATCTGCCCTGGGTATAAGGTGAGCATCAGTCTTTGTGACTGTATTGAGCCCTCTATAATTAACACAAAACCTCATCTCCTTTTGACCATTCTGAGAATGAGGCTTGGGTACTAGCACCACTGGGCTGGCCCAGGGGCTATATGAGTGCTCAATCACTTACACGTCCAACACTTTCTGAACTTCAGATTTAATGCAGTCCCTGACATGGTCAGACTGTCTATAAATCTTACTTTTGACAGGTAAACTGTCTCCAGTATCTATGGTGTGTTCACGCCAAGTAGTCTGACCAGGTGTCTGAGAGAAAAGCTCAGAAAATTGGCCTAGGAGGTTCCTTCAGTCTTCTTTTGCTCTTCTGAAAGGCAATCCTCAAGAACAACTCCTTCCACTGAGCCATCCGCTGCAGTGTTGGAGAAGAGATCAGGGAGAGGGTCACTCTCTTAGTCCTGTCCCTCGTCAGTGGCCATGAGTAGGGTTAAGTCAGCCCTTTCATAATAGGCTTTCAGGCGGTTCACATGAAGTACTCTTAAAGGACTTGTGGGAGTGCCTAGGTCACTAAATAAGTGATCTCACCCTTTTTCTTCACTATCAGATGTGGGCCACTCCATTTGTCCTGGAGTGCTCTGGGTTGCTCAGGCTCCAGTACCCACACCTTCTGTCCTGGGTGGTACTCAGTCAAGACAGCCTTTTGGCCATGCCATTGTTTTTGCACTCTTTTGCAGTCTTGTCTGAAGGTTTTTGGTGCCCTTTTTCATGTACTCAGCCATTCTAGATCGTAGGCCAAGTACATAGTCCACTATATCCTGTTTGGGGGCTTTAAGGGTTGCTCCCACTCCCCCTTCACAAGTGCTAGTGGACCCCTAAAAGGGTGACCAAAAAGGAGTTCAAATGGACTGTAGCCCACTCCCTTCTAGGGTACCTCCCTGTAATCAAAAAGGAGGCATGGCAATAGGACATCCCATTTCCTTTTGAGATAGTCCCATAATCATACCTTTGAGAGTTTTATTAAACCTCTCAACCAACCCATTTGTCTGGGAGTGGTAAGGTGTGGTGAACTTGTAAATCACCCTATACTCTTTCCACATTGCTTTCAAGTATGCAGGCTTGAAGTTACTACCCCTGTCTGATAGTACCTCTTTTGGAAAGCCCACCCTTGAAAATATTCCCAGGAGGGCCTTTGCCACTGCAGGACTTGTAACGGTCCTCAGAGGAATTGCTTCTGGATATCTAGTGGCATGGTCCACTACCACCAAGATAAACCTATTGCCAGAAGGAGTAGGAGGTTCAAGAAGGCCAATTATGTCAACCCCTACCCTTTCAAAGTGTACCCCAACCACAGGCAGTGGGATCAAGGGGGCCGTTGGGGTGGCACCAGTCTTACCACTGGCTTGGCAAGTGACACAAAAGCGACAGAACTCTTTTGTGTCTTCAGACAATCGAGGCCATTGAAAGTGAGAGACTAGTCTGTCCCAGGTTTTGCTTTGCCCCATATGTCCAGCAAGGGGGATGTCATGTGCCAGTGTGAGAAGAAATTCCCTATACTGCAAGGGAATGACCAGTCTCCTGGTAGCACCAGGTTTTCGGTCCCTTGTCTCTGTATAAAGATTATATTCCCAATACACTTTGTGAGAGTCACTGACATCCCCTGCTTCTTGTTTGACAGCTTGCTGTCTCAAACCCTCTGGTGTGGGACAGGTCTGCTGTGCCACACTCAACTCCTCCCTGGCAGCCCCCCTGCATGCAAAAGTTCAGCTGTGTCAGCCTGGAGCTCCTCCGGTGTAAGTTCTGCATGCGGAGTAGACTCCTCTTCATCAATCGACCGACGCCACCTACCAACGCGCAAGGGTATTGCTTGAAGAAAAATCTCCGGGGTAGGATTTCTAAGGTAAGGAATCTGCAACTAGAATATGTCTCTACCAGATATTTTGTTACCGAAGGTAAGTAACTTGTACTTTGGTGACACAAATGCCAAAAATACCTTAGAGACTATACTCAGCGAGTCGGTAGGTGGTGTCGGTCGACTCCACAGGCGTCGTGGTCGCCTTGATGACGTCGGGAGTAGTACATAGACGCCACCCTCGCGCAGTGACATCAGTTCTTTTCTTTCCGTGCCACGTGCTGATCCTGAGACAGCTACCCTAGGCTATTTTTTGGGCCAAATTCAACCGTTTTGTTGAGCTTTTTAGGTACAACTTGGTGCATCGAGAATGTCCCCGAAGACCGGGTTCAAGCCTTGTGAGGACTGCCATTGGACGATGTCGGTGACGGATCCTCATTGCGTTTGCCTGTGGTGCCTCAATCGCGACCACGATCCAAAGTCGTGCTTCGAGTGTCGGGCAATGCACCCGAAGGCTTTGAGGGAGCGGTCCCTAAGGCTAATGGCGGCCCGGCACTCGACTCCGCGTAGGTCCCGATCTCGCTCGAGAGGAAGGTCTCGAGATCGGTCACGGAGTCATCACCACTCCTCTTCTTCGAAGTCCTCGGGTCAAGGTAAGAAGAAGAAGAAGTCCCATCGCTCTCCGACTTCACCCCGTCGCTCGGCCGATGCAACGCGGGACGAGCGTTCACGCACTAGGCCTCCGTCCTCTGAGCCTACATCTGGGTCCACTCTGCGCCTCCCCGAGTTTGCCGGAGCGACCCCCACCCAAGTTAAAGAGTTTTAGGAGGCCATGTGCTATTGTCTCCCAAGCAGTGAAAGATGGGAGAGACGTGGCAAAGTTCACTATCTTTTGTGGGCTGGATACGACAGACTCTCTGGGCAGATTGGTTGCAACGACAGTGGCCTTACGGCGCCATGCCTGGTTACCTACATCTGGCTTCTCTGGGGATGTCCAACAGTCACTCATAGACATTCCCTCTGATGGCACCCGTCTCTTCGGAGACAAAGCGGACTCGGCCTTGGAGAGATTCAAGGATTCCCAGGCTACGGCTTGGTCCCTTGGTCTTTCCTCTGGCACACAACCACCACAGTCCGCTTTTTGTCCCTTTCGTGGACACGGAAGGGGCACCCTGTCGCATCCTCAACCCAGTCACCGTGCCATGCACGCTGGACAGCCTATGCGTGGCCGTGGACGGGGAATCCTGCGTGGCTGTGGGACAGGGAACCAGAGGTCTGTCCAGTCCGCCTCTGACCCCGCTGCAGCCTCCAAACCTTCCTAGTCCGTCCCCTCACTCCCGCCCAGTTGGTGGCAGGATCTGCCATCATCTGCCCCACTGGGAACATATCACCATGGACGGGTGGGTTTTGCAGATCATTTGAAAGGGCTACTCCCTCCCTTTTGAATCTGCACCACCACACATGCCACCATCCTTCCATCATCTTCCGGAGGATCATTTAGTGCTTCCCCGCCAGGAAGTCGCAGCTCTCCTGGCCAAGGGAGCTATAGAAAGGCTCCCTGTGCCAGAAGTAGGTTGTGGTTGTTATTCCTGCTACTTTCTGATACCAAAGGAGGAAAAAAGGCTTACGTCCTATCCTAGATCTTCAGGACCTGAACTACTTCCTCAAGAAGGAGAAGTTCAAAATGCTGACCCTGGCTAAGGTTCTGTCTGCCTTGGACCCAGGAGACTGGATGGTAGCGTTGGACTTGCAGGACGCTTATTTCCACATCCCCATCCTGCCTGCCCACAGAGGTTACCTGCGATTCGTGGTAGGTCACGAGCACTTTCAGTTTACCGCGCTCCCTTTCGGCCTTACCGGCGCTCCACGGGTCTTCACGAAAGGGATGGCGGTGGTTGCTGCTCATCTGCGCAGGTTAGGGGTCTCAGTCTTTCCTTACCTAGATGACTGGCTGTTGAAGGCGCCTTCGCCCCTCACAGTTGTCTCCCATGTTCAGACTACGGCGAACCTCCGGCACCAGCTGGGGCTTCACTATAAACGTGCCGAAGTCGCACCTGACTCCCTCTCCGATGCTCCCTTTCATCGGAGCTGTTCTGGACACAGTGCAGTTTCTGGCTTATCCTCCCTAAAAACGAGTCCAAGACATTGAGGCTATGATTCCGATCTTTGAGCCTTGGTCTTGGGTTTTGGTGAGTGGTGAGACTGACTCTGGGGCTGCTGGGCCTCATGGCATCCTGCTAGTAACACATGCCAGGTGGCATATGGGGGCTCTGCAGTGGGACTTGAAGTTCCAGTGGGTGCAGCATCAGGGAAATCTCTGCGACATGGTCCAGATCTCGGAGGGGACTGCGAAAAATCTGCAGTGGTAGCTTTCGAATCCCGATTGGGTCAATGGCAGATCCCTCTCCCTTCCCCAGCCAGATCTCTCTATAGTGACAGATGCGTCCCTTCTGGGGTGGGGCGGCCACATGGGAGAGGCGGAGATCAGAGGCCTTTGATCTCCGGTGGAGTCGGGACTCCACATCAATATGCTGGAGCTCCGGGCGATCAGGCTTGCGTTTAAAGCATTCCTTCCCTCTCTCAAAGGGAAAGTGGTGCAGATGTTCACGGACAACACTACCGCCTTGTGGTACTCCAACAAACAAGGTGGGGTGGGGTCCTGGACCCTTTGTCAGGATGCACTATGCCTCTGGACATGGCTGAAACATCAGGGCATTACCCAGATGGTTCAACATCTGGCGGGCTCTCTCAACGCCAGAGCAGACGAACTCAGCTGCCGACGCACTGTTGATCACAAATGGCGTCTCCATCCAGAGGTGGTTCAATGTCTCTTTCTCAAGCGGGGAGAGCTTTGGTTAGATCTGTTCGCCTCCGCAGAGAACGCGCAATGTCCGCTATTTTGTGCGTTGGAGTTTCCAAGGCAGCACTCCCTCGGAGACGCTTGTCGTCTCGAGTGGAGCTCTGGCCTCCTTTACACCCTCCCGCCTAGCCCTCTTTGCCCAGAGTTCTCAAGAAAATCAAGTACGACCGGGCCCAAGTTATCTTGGTGGCTCCGGACTGGGCTCGAAGAGTGTGGTAGCCGGAGCTATTGAGCATGTCCATTGATCCTCCACTCAGACTGCCTCTTCGGGCGGATCTTCTGTCATAGCAGCAGGGGATGGTCCTCCACCCGAAACTGTCCAGCCTCCGTCTTCATGCGTGGAGATCGGCAACAGTTGACGGCATTTGCCCTTCCACCAGAAGTCTGTAATGTTATCTTGGCAGCCAGGCATCTATCGACTAAAACTGCATACGCCTGTCGGAATATGGTTGTGGCATGGTGTACCAACAAATCTGTTGACCCCCTTTCGCCACTCTTTCAGAGGTTCTTCTGTTCATTCTTTCTTTAGCCCAGCAGGGGTCTGCATACGGCACCCTTAAAGGGTGTTTGTCTGCCATTTCCACCTTCCTAAGGCTTCCTGATCAGCCCTCACTCTTTAAATCTCCTATTGTGAGTAGATTCTTAAAAGGGCTCACCCACTTATTTCCTCCCACTCCCTTCATCATGCCTCAGTGGGATCTTAATCTTGTTCTTACTTACTTGATGTGTACCCCCTTTGAGCCAATGCATAATTGTCCCTTGCGGCTCCTCACCTTCAAAACTGTCTTTCTCATTGCTATGACCTCTGCTCGGAGGTTGAGTGAGCTTCAGGCCCTTTCTTCAAAGCCTCCATACTTCTCTGTACACCCTGAATAAGTGGTGTTACTCAATAGAGCTCCCTTCCTTCCTAAGGTGGTACACCATTTCATGTAGGCCAGTCCATCACTTTGCCTACCTTCTACGCACCCCCACATCCTTCCCATGAGGAGGAGAGACTCCACCATCTGGACCCAAAAGGAGCGTTGGCGTTTTACCTCAATCGTACTAAAGATTTCCGGGTGGACGATCAACACTTTGTTGGCTATGTGGGTGCGAAGATTCCCCTAAATTCAGTATTTAGGGGCACCCCAGAACCTAGGAAACTAGAGTTCTTCAACCTTAATAAGAAGGAGGACTGCTGACCTGAAGCCCTGCAGAGAAGACTGAGACTTCCCATGAACAATGGCCCTGTTCAACATCCTGCAACTTCTTTGCAACAAAGAAGCAACTTTAAGGACTTCACGTTTCCCGCCGGAAACATGAGACTTTCTACTCTGCACCCGATGCCCCCGGCTCGACCTGCAGAAAACCAACACTACAGGGAGGACTCCCCGGCGACTGCGAGCCCGTGAGTAGCCAGAGACGTTCCCCCCCCCTTGCACCCCTCTGTGCCTGCCTGCATCGTTGAAGTGACCCCCGGGTCCCTCCATTACTTCCTATCAAAAACCCGACGCCTGTTTTCACACTGCACCCGGCCGCCCCTGTGCCGCTGAGGGTGTACCTTCTGTGCCTGCTTGTGCCCCCCCCCAGTGCCCTACAAAACCCCCCTGGTCTGCCCCCCGAGGACACGGGTACTTACCTGCTGGCAGACTGGAACCGGGGCACCCCTGTTCTCCATTGAAGCCTATGTGTTTTGGGCACCTCTTTGACCTCTGCACCTGACCGGCCCTGAGCTGCTGGTGTTGTAACTTTGGGGTTGGCCTGAACCCCCAACGGTGGGCTACCTTGGACCCAACTTTGAGACTTGTGAGTGTTTTACTTACCTCCCCAGTAACTGTTGATTTTTGCACTGTGTCCACTTTTAAAATAGCTTATTGCCATTTTTACAAGAACTGTACATATTGTGATTATTTAAAGTTCCTAGAGTACCTAAGTGAAATACCTTTCATTTGAAGTATTACTTGTAAATCTTGAACCTGTGATTCTTGAAATAAACTAAGAAAATATATTTTTCAATATAAAAACCTATTGGCCTGGAGTAAGTCTTTGAGTGTGTGTTCCTCATTTATTGCCTGTGTGTACAACAAATGCTTAACACTACCTTCTGATAAGCCTACTGCTCGACCACACTACCACAAAATAGAGCATTAGAATAATCTCTTTTTGCCATTATCTTACCTCTAAGGGGAACCCTTGGACTCTATATACTATTTCAAAGTAAGAAATAGTGTGCACACAGAGCCAACTTCCTACAATCTGTCTTTGATAAATCATTTTTGGAAAATGATTGTATAGCACAGAAAATATAAAGGAAGGGAAGGTGAAATCAAACAGCTAAACCTACGTAAGAAATGTTCCTTTGAGTATTCTGGTCAGATTTACCATCCCCACAAGAAGATGCATTCAAAGAATAATGCCCTCAGAAGATGTGTCTTGGCTGACTACTGTACTTCCATCCATAGAGTTTCTTCTATTATCAACTTCCATTACATCCTCATTGGCTTTGTCTTTCACCCTACTGGCTTATGAAAGAAACTGAAGTATGTGTACTGCATGTCTGTGCGAGGGCCCACATGTACTTAATAATGTACACAAAAGATATCAGCTGCACACAAGTTAGGCCTAACAGCTATGGTAGCATTCTTCATAAGCACCAGAGTAGTGGCAATTTCTCTCAGTTCTTGTGTTGATAAGAACAAGTATACAATGTCTTTGCTTCTTGTGAGCCTATTTATATGCCCAAAAACAGTGCTAATATGGGGCCAAACCTCTTGCGTTCTTGTGAACCCTGAATAGCATAGTCTGTTTCGATTATATAAAACTTCTGCACATTGCTAGCAGTCAGTGTTCGAGACACCTGGTCAGGTTATCCAAAATGGGAGTCCTTCTGAAAGCGCAAAGTATAAAAGAGGGATGTTGGAGCAGAATTGCCAGCAATCTATTTAAGGGTGGGAGTTGTATCAAATCTTGGAGGGTAACTCTGCTTTGTTTTTTGCCTGAACTATCTGCATATACTTATCTATGTGTACTTCTGAAAGACTTGCATATTCACTATATATTGCCCATTGTGCACTTCCACATTATACTAAAGGCTAGTTGTCTTTCTCCTTCTGTTATAGATAGCAGAATGTCTTTACAGGAAAGCTTTCACTTACCTGACCAGTGCAGTAAAAAAGGCTGAGGAGGAGGTACAGTCGCATAACCTAGAAAATACAGACACGGCTGGAGTAATTGAAGCTTACATGACTTTGGTCGATTTTTGTGATCAGCATCTCCGGAAAGAAGAAGAAAATGAAGCAGGTAAGTCAGTCACTACTAATGGATTTGTGCAGGAGGCTAAATTTTGCTAAATTTGAGTGGAGCACTATTTAGAAGTAGAGGTTTAGTACAGATAGATATAAAGTGCTACTGTTCTGATGGCTACTTCTACCTGCAGAATCCTCTCCTTGTAAAAATTCCAAGTCCATACTGGATCCAGAAATGTTCTTAGTAGCTCTTCTACAGTGGTAGACGATGTTGGCCCCATGTCTGTGCCTAAACAAAAAGCTATTGTCATTTCACTGGAGCCAGAAATCACCAATTCTGGTGTCATGGCATCTGTTCCATTATTTTCTGCATCTTCGACATGGGTTCAAACTCATTCTGACAGAAATGCTCCTCCAAGATCTCTCCTTTCATACATTTTCTTTAAGTTGCAGTGATAAAATGTCATCTCCCAAAAGATCAGTTTTTAAACCCAGCAGGGATTGTGATTGACAAATGTCCACAACTGACTTCCATGATATGAATCTGATGCCTGGGATTGAAGCATGACACCAAGTCGTATGAGACATGCCTGAACATGCATGCCAGTACCATCAAATAGTGGGAAGCTAACCTGTTTACAGCAGAGCCCCTAATGACCTTTGGGCCAGAAGGTAATCTAGACTTCTGTCAAAGTCACTGTCATTAGAGGGAGAAACGTGTGAGCCATGCCTGAGCATGCATCCCAATGCCACAAATGAGTGAGAAGTTAAGCTCTATATAGCTAGAGGCCATTATGACATTTGGGCCAGAAGATGATTTAGGCTTCGGTTGAAGTCGCTGCCACAGAGAGAATTAACAGAGTAAATACAAAAAGAAAAGAAGGCACACAGAACCCTGAAAACAGCACTACAGGTAAGTCTCCTTGCAGTACTTTTCTTCAGCAGGCTGGTCTTTGGAGCAAGACTTGCTAATTTTTCTGCCAAGGACCTGCATCAGTTGGACTCAGCGCCAATTCTGAACTCTCTTTGTTGCCTCAGGCACCATCTCAGAGGCCTCAGGTTCCTCTAGCCTTCCCGGAGTTCCAAACTCCTGGAGTGGACCCATGTTGTTTCTTAACGTGATGTTCTATGTTTTATGAACCTCAGAACCCCTTCTCCCTTTCATTGATGCATTACTGGACCCAATAATTTGATAGACACTTCTAGTTGCAGATTCCTTACCTTTGAATTTCCCCCAGGCGCCAGACTGGATCCAGAGATTTTTAATCGAGCAGTACCCTTGCGTGCCATCACGTGGCATCGGTTGACTCCATGTCGGTCACTGGTGTCGTGGTCGCCATGATGACATCACGGTCGTACATATAGGCGCCACCCCGGGGCACTGGCGTCAGTTCTTTTCTTTCTGCGCAAGCCTGCGTGCTGGTCTGGAAAAAGCTACCCTTAGTCATTTTTTCACTAACTTTGACTGTTTTGTTGATATTTGTGACTCTTTTGGTCCATCGAGAATGTCACGGGCGACCAGGTTTAAACTGTGTGAGTGCTGTCACTGAATGATGTCAGTGACGGATCTGCATCTAGTGTGCTTGTGGTGCCTCGAGTGCGACCACTACCCGAAGTCGGGCTCTAAGTAAGACCGCTCACCGAGTCACCACTAATCTTCGTCCTCGGGACCCTCGGGTCGCAGGAAAAAGAAGTCGAAGAAGGACAAATGTTCTTTGACTTCGCCATGTTGTTCGTCCGAAGCGACGCAAGAAGAGTGTCATCGCCCTAGGCCTCTGTCCGTGGAGCATACTTCTGGGTTGGCTCCACGCCTTCCCGAGTTTCCGGGAACCGGAACCATCCCTGCCCAGCTGAACGAGTTTTACAAGGCCATGTGCCTCCTCTTTGGGCAGACTAACCCCCCTACGGCGCCTTTGGGCCCTGTGGGGTCAGAAGAGGGTCTCTTGGGTTGCGTGCCAGTGGCTTTGGCCCCAGCCATTGAGGGCCCCTTTGGATCTGTTATCGGATACATGCAGACGCCAGTTGTGCTAATGCAACCTTCGCTGGCACTGGCAAAGACGTCAACGCTCCCGCCGTCAGTTGGGCCCACAATAGAAATCGACCCAATCCATATCCCGACGAACCTGGAGCCAGAGGGCATCGCTCGACTCCAGATCCATCTTCTATGGCGTCTGCTCACCCCAGGTTAGATCCTGATGCTTTTTATTATGGGTACGGGCACGGGGAAGGTTTGGAGGGGTCGCTGGACCCTCTAGAATGCTAGCTAGAGAATCTTGAGTTGGACTGGGCACAGGAATTGGGCAAGAGTAGCGTTCTGGATACTTTTACAGACGCTGGCATGCTTTCTCCCCTACTGTGGCTACAGAGGAGGGAGCGTCATATTCCATGGTGGTCAGTAGGGCAGGTTTGGTTCTTAGCCATCATCTTCCTTCTGTGGCGGTCAGGACTAACCTCCTATCTGTGGTGCTCGAGCCTGTGGCTTCCACCTCAGAACCCCTCTTACCTTTCAATGAAGCCCTCACGGATGTCCTACTGGGTACCTGGTCCAGGCCCAGCCCAGGGGCTCCTGTGAGTAAGACAATTGCCCACCGCCATCGGCCTGCGCCAAATGATTCCTGTCCCAACACCCTATGCCTGAGAGCCTTGACCTCCAGGCTTCTTCCTCATCTGGCGCATTCCCATCAGCCCCTCTGGATCATGAATCAAAAAGACTGGATCCACTTGATAAGAAGATGTTTTCTTCCTCCAGTCTGGCATTGCGGGCTGTGACCACTGCATGCCTCTGGGGCCGCTACACCCATTCCTTGTGGGATACCGTCATGCAGGTGCTGCTGCAGGTCCCGGAGGAGTCCTGGGCCACATCTCCCAAGCTGTTGCTGATGGAATGGTTGCGGCCAAGTTCACAATAGGTTGTGGGCTGGACACGACCATCTCACTGGGCCGGTCAGTTGCGTTGACCGTGTCCTTACGGTGCCACACCTGGTTGAGGACGTCTGGCTATGCCACCGTCTTATGACGGGTTACTGGAGGATCATTTGGCACTTCTCTACGAGGAAGTTGCGGCTCTTTCAGCCAAGGGGGCCATAGAAAGGGTCCCTGAGCCGGAAGTAGGTCATAGTTGTTATTCCTGCTACTTTCTGGTGCCCACAAAGGACAAAAGCTTTTGCCCTATCCTAGACCTTCGGGTCCTTTATCTCTTCCTCAGGAAGGAGAAGTTCAAAATGCTCCTGGCTTAGGTCCTGTCTCCATTGGACCCTGGAGACTGGATGGTAGAGTTGGACTTGCAAGACACCTACTTCCATATACTCATCCTGCCTGCCCACATATGCACTTGCGATTCGTGGTAGGTCACAAGCACTTTCATTTTACCATGCCCCCCTTCGACCTTACCAGCGCCCCTCAGGTGTTGATGGCAGTGATTACAGCTCATCTGCCCAGGTTAGGGGTTTCACTCTTCCCCTACCTAGACGACTGACTGTTGAAGGAGAGCGCGCCCAAGACTGTCGTACCCCACCTTCAGAGTACGGCAAACTCTCTGCATTCACTGGGGTTCACTATAAACATGTTGAATTCAAACCTTACTCCTTCTCAGATGCTTAGTAAGAAGAAGGAAGGTCCCACTGAATGGATGAAATTATTAATGTTAGATTGCCATGAATTCAGTGAAGTTCATGAAAGAAACTGCGAAAAGAACCTTTGTTGCTCCAATTCGAGTTTTATTTTGGAAGACAAGTAACTCCCAGTTGAAATGCACCAGGATGGGTCCCACAGAAAAGAAGAAACTCAGCCAACACGTGTTTCGCCCCACAGGCGCGTACGCCAGGGCTTTCTCAAGGCATACTATGTAGACAATATTCGGCTTGCAAAACAATCAGCTGCATAAACACTATTTCATTAGATAGTCTATTTGGTGTCGGTGCAGTCTAGTAATCAAACGTTCCCGTCCGTCGCCATTATTTTAAACGAGAGCCTTCTCAGATTCTTCCCTTCATCGGAAATGTTCTGGCCACAGTGCGGTTTTGGGCTTATCCTCCCAAAAAGTGAGTCCTGGATTTTCAGGCTATGATAGCGATTTTCAGCAGCCATCTTGGATTTCTGTGAGAATGATTCTGAGGCTTCCTGCCCTCATGGCATCCTGCTAGTGACACATGCCAGATGGCATATGCTGGATCTGCAGTGAAACCTGAAGTACTGGTAGGTGCAGCATCAGGGGAACTTCTCCAACATGGTCCAGATCTCGGAGGGAACTGTGCAAGATCTGCAATGGTGGCTTTCAAATCTGAATTGGGTCAACAGATCCCTCTCCTTTCCCCAACCAGATCTCACAGTAGTGACAGATGAGTCACTCCTGGGATGGGGCAGCCACATGGGAGTAGCGTATATCGGAGGTCTCTGGTGGAGTCCGGACTCCACATCAATCTTTTGGAGCTCTGGGCGATCACGCTTGCATTAAAAGCATTCCTTCCCTCTCTCTAAGGGAAAGTGGTGCAGGTGTTCACGGACAACTCCACTGCCATGTGGTACTGCAACAAGCAGGGCATAGAGGGGTCGTGGACCCTTTATCAAGAGGTTCTGTGCCTCTGGACATGGCTGGAACACCACGTCATAACTCTGGTGGTTCAATATCTTCGGGGCTCTCTAAACGCCAGAGCAGACGAACTCAGCTATCGAGGCATAATCGGTCACAAATGGTGTCTCCATCCGGAGGTGGCGCATGTTCTATGTCAGCAGTGGGTAGATCCTTTGTAGGAAGTTGGCTCTGTATATACTATTTCAAAGTTAGAAATAGTGTGCACAGAGTCCAAGGGTTCCCCTTAGAGATAATATAGTGGCAAAAAGAGATCATTCTAATGCTCTATTTTGTGGTAGTGTGGTCGAGCAGTAGGCTTATCAGAGGGTAGTGTTAAGCATTTGTTGTACACACACAGGAAATAAATGAGGAACACACACTCAAAGACTTACTCCAGGCCAATATGTTTTTATAAAGAAAAATATATTTTCTTAGTTTATTTTAAGAACCACAGGTTCAAGATTTACAAGTAATACTTCAAATGAAAGGTATTTTACTTAGGTGCTTTAGGAACTTTGAATGAAAACAATATCATGTACAGTCTTTGTAAAAATAGCAATAAGCTATTTTAAAAGTGGACACAGAGCAAAAATCAACAGTAACTGAGAGACGTAAGTAAAAGTTAGTTTTGCAGGTAAGTAAAACACTTACAAGTCTCAAAGTTGGGTCCAAGGTAGCCCACCGTTGGGGGTTCAAGGTAACCCCAAAGTTAGCACACCAGCAGCTCAGGGCCGGTCAGGTGCAGAGGTCAAAGAGGTGCCCAAAACACATAGGCTTCAGTGGAGAACAGAGGTGCCCCTGTTCCAGTCTGCCAGCAGGTAAGTATCTGCATCCTCGGGGCGCAGACCAGTGGGGTTTTGTAGGGTCCCAGGGGGGATACAAGCAGGCACAGAATGTACACCCTCAGTGGCACAGGGGCTGCCGGGTGCAGTGTGCAAACAGGCGTCTGGTTTTAGATAGGAAGTAATGGAGGGACCTAGGGGTCACTTCAACGATGCAGGCAGGCATGGGGGGTGGGGGGCTCCTCGGGGTAGCCACCACCTGGGCTAGGCAGAGGGTCGCCTGGGGGTCACTCCTGCACTGGAGTTCGGTTCGTTCAGGTCCTGGGGCTGCGTGTGCAGTGTTGGTTCCAGGCGTCGGGTCCCTTGTTGCAGGCAGTCGCGGTCAGGGGGAGCCTCTGGCTTTCCTCTGCAGGCGTCGCTGTGAAGGCTCAGGGGGTTGTCTCAGGTTACTCACGGGCTCGCAGTCGCCGGGGAGTCCTCTCTGTAGTGTTGGTTTTCTGCAGGTCGAGCAGGGGGCGTCGGGTGCAGAATGGAAAGTCTCACGCTTCCGGCGGGAAACGTGAAGTCTTTAAAGTTGTTTCTTTGTTGCAAGAAAGTTTCAGGTTGTTGAAGAGGGCCGCTGTTCACAAGAGTTTCTTGGTCCTTGGTTGCAGGGCAGTCCTCTGAGGCTTCAGAGGTCGCTGGTCCCTGTTGGATGCGTCGCTGTTGCAGTTTTCTTAGAAGTTGGGAGACAGGTCAGTAGGGCTGGGGCCAAAGCAGTTTATCGTCTCCGTCTTCACTGCAGGGCTTCAGGTCAGCAGTTTACTAAGCAAAACCTTAGACATTGTAAGTGCAGGGTAGCCGTAAGAGTATATGGTCTGTGAGTTTGTCAAACACGAACTCCACAGTTCCATAATGGCTACACTGAAAACTGGGAAGTTTGGTATCAAACTTCTCAGCACAATAACTGCACACTGATGCCAGTGTGCAGTTTATTGTAGCATACACCCAGAGGGCATCTTAGAGATGTCCCCTGAATACCTACCCGACTGCTAGTGTAGGCTGACCAGTTTCTGCCAGCGTGCCACACACCAGACAGGTTGCTGGCCACATGGGAGAGTGCCTTTGTCACTCTGTGGCCAGGAACAAAGCCTGTACTGGGTGGAGGTGCTTCTCACCTCCCCCTGCAGGAACTGTAACACCTGGCGGTGAGCCTCAAAGGCTCACCCCTTTTGTTACAGCACCCCAGGGCATCCCAGCTAGTGGAGATGCCCACCCCTTCGGCCACTGCCCCCACTTTTGGCGGCAAGGCTGGAGGGGATAATGAGAAAAACAAGGAGTCACCCACCAGTCAGGACAGCCCCTCAGGTGTCCTAAGCTGAGGTGACCCCTGCCTTGAGAAATCCTCCATCTTGAGTTTGGAGGATTCCCCCAATAGGATTAGGGATGTGCCCCGCTCCCCACAGGGAGGAGGCACAAAGAGGGTGTAGCAACCCTCATGGACAGTAGCCATTGGCTACTGCCCTCCCAGACCTAAACACACACCTAAATTCAGTATTTAGGGGCTCCCCAGATCCCAGGAAATTAGATTCCTGCAGCCTGAAGAAACAAGAAGGACTACTGACCTACAAGCCTGCAGAGAAGGAGGAAGACGACAACTGTTTGGCCCCAGCCCTACCGGCCTGTCTCCAACTTCGAAAACCTGCTCCAGCGACACATCCGACAGGGACCAGCGACCTCTGAAGCCTCAGAGGACTGCCCTGGACTAAAGGACCAAGAAACTCCTGTGAACAGCGGCCCTGTTCAAAACCAGCTACTTCTTTGCAACAAAGAAGCAGCTTTCAAAGACTGCACATTTCCCGCCGGAAGCGTGAGACTTCCCACTCTGCACCCAATGTCCCCGGTTCGAGATCCAGAGAATAAACACCTCAGGGAGAACTCCCCGGTGACTGCGAGCCCATGAGTAACCAGAGACCACCCCCCTGAGCCCCCAAAGTGCCACCTGCAGAGAGAATCCAGAGGCTCTGCCTGACCGCGACTGCCTGGAACAAGGGACCAGACGCCTGGAACCAACACTGCACCCGCAGCCCCCAGGACCTGAAGGAACTGAACTTAAACGCAGGAGTGACCCCCAGGCGACCCTCTGCCTTGCCCAGGTGCTGGCTGTCCCGAGAACCCCCCCCCCATGCCTGCCTGCACCGCTAGAGTGACCCCCAGGTCCCTCCATTGTTTTCTACCTGAAACCCAACACCTGCTTTGCACACTGCACACGGCCGCCGCTTTGCCGCTGAGGGTGTGTTTTGTGTTCCTACTTGTGTGCCCCCCCTGCCCCCGAGGACGCAGGTACTCACCTGCTGGCAGACTGGAACCAGAGCATCCCCTGTTCTCCATAGGCATCTATGTCTTTTGGGCACCTCTTTGACCTCTGCACCTGACCGGCCCTGAGCTGCTGGTGTGCTAACTTTGGGGTTGCCTTGAACCCCCAACGGTGAGCTGCCTGTGCCCCAGAACTGAGACTAGTAAGTGTTTTAGTTACCTCCTAATCTAACCTTTACTTACCTCCCCCAGGAACTGTTGCTTTTTGTACTGTGTCCACTTTGAAAATAGCTTATTGGCATTTTTACAAACACTGTACATGATATTGTTTTCAATCAAAGTTCCTAAAGTATCTAAGTGATGTACCTTACATTTAAAGTGTTTGATGTAAATCTTGAACCTGTAGTTCTTGAAATAAACTAAGAAAATATATTTTTAATATAAAAACCTATTAGCCTGGAGGCTTTGAGTGTGTGTTCTTCATTTACTGCCTGTGTGTGTACAACAAATGCTTAGCACTATCCTCTGATAAGCCTACTGCTCAACCACACTACCACAAAATAGAGCATTAGAATTATCTACTTTTGCCACTATCTTACCTCTAAGGGGAACCCTTGGACTCTGTGCACACTATTTCCTACTTTGAAATAGTATATACAGAGCCAACTTCCTACACTCTGTAATACATAACTCTATGTCCATGCATTCTATGACAATCCACTGTACCCCACTCTAATCTACTCTGCACCACTGCACTCTGTGCCACTGTACTCTACACCACTTTACCCTATGCCATTACAATCTATGCTACTCTACACAACTGCACTCTACCCTTCACCACTCTATGCCCATTCACTCTACGCCACTTCACTCTACTCTGAAATACATATACTGTATGCCACTGTAGTCTAAGCCATTCTGCTCCACTCTACTCTGTGCCCTGCTGTGTATGCCAATCTAACCTTGAAAGGGTTGGAATCCGACCTGGGGCGAATAAACCTCATCGAAGGCGGCGGTGGCTGACGCTGCTCCAACTCAGAGTCGTCGGGATTATGAATTGGGTCGACGTCGATAGTGGCCACCCTTGAGTTGGGAAAGGTCTCAAGGGTGTGACCGGTGCTGGTGCGGATCCGCACACTGATCCGGAGGTGGCTAGTGCCGAAGCTGCCTGCGCAGAACCCGAAGGCCCCTCAGCTGAACCCCTTGGGCCCAAAGGCACCGTATCGGGGTCAGACCGCCCAAATAGGAGGCGCATGGGCTCATAAAACTCTTTTTAAGCAGGGCGGGGGTCGCTCGTGCTCTGGGAAAACTCAAGGAAGCACGGAGCCGACCCAGAAGCAGGCTCCGAGGATTGAGGCCTTGTGCGTGGGTGCTTTTCCCGCATTGCATCAGCCGAGCGACGAGGAGAAGTTGGAGAGCGATAGGACTTCTTTGATTTTTTCTTCTTCTTCTTCTTCTTCTTCTTACCTTGACCTGAGGATTTAGAAGAAGACGAGTGGTGATGACTCCGCTATCGATCTCAAGACCTTCCTCTCGAGCAAGACTGGGACCTTCACGGAGTTGAGTGCCGGGCCGCCATTAGCTTTAGGGACCGCTCCCTCAAAGCCTTTGGGTGCATGGCCTGGCATTCGGACCGCAGACAAACCCAATGAGGATCCGTCACCGACATCGTCTAATGACAGTCCTCGCATGGCTTGAACCCGGTCTTCGGGGACATCCTCGATGCACCAACGTTTCACTGAAAAAACTCGACAAAACAGTAGAATTCTGCCAAAAAATAGCCAGGGTAGCCCTTCTCTGGATCAGCACGTGACGCTGAAAGAAAACAACTGACATCACAGCTCAAGGGAGGCATCTATATACTACTCCTGATGTCATCACGGCGACCACGACGCCCGCGGAGTCTACTGACACCACCTACCAACGCACAAGGGTATTGCTTGAAGAAAAATCTCCTGATCCAGTCTGACGCCTGGGGGAAATTCTAAGGTAAGGAATCTGCAACTAGAATATGTCTCTACCAGATATTTTGGTACCGAAGGTAAGTGTAAGGAAATGCCTTCCTTGGCATGGTTACCCCCTGAACTTTTGCCTTTTGTTGATGCCAGTTATGATTGAAAGTGTGCTGGGACCCTGCTAACCAGGCCCCAGCACCAGTGTTCTTTCCCTAAACTGCACCTTTGTTCCCACAATTGGCACAGCCCTGGCACACAGATAAGTCTCTTGCAAATGGTACTCCTGGTACCAAGGGCCCTGTTGCCAGGGAGGGTTTCTAAGGGCTGCAGCATGTCTTATGCCACCCTGGGGACCCCTCACTCAGCACATGTACACTGCCTTACAGCTTGTGTGTGCTTGTGGGGAGAAAATGACTAAGTCGACATGGCACTTCCCTCACAGTGCCATGCCCACCTCTCACTTCCCGTGGCATAGGTAAGTCACCCCTCTAGCGGGCCTTACAGCCCTAAGGCAGGGTGCACAGTACCACAGATGAGGGCATAAGTGCATGAGCACTATGCCCCTACAGTGTCTAAGCAAAACCTTAGACATTGTAAGTGCAGGGTAGCCATGAAGAGTATATGGTCTGGGAGTTTGTCAAATACGAACTCCACAGTTCCATAATGGCTACACCAAAATCTGGGAAGTTTGGTATCAAACTTCTCAGCACTATAAATATACACTGATACCAGTGTGGGGTTTATTGTAAAAATACACCCAGAGGGCATCTTAGAGATGCCTCCTGAATACCAGTCTGACTCCTAGTGCTAGGATGACCAGTTTCTTCCAGCCTGCCACAAGCAGACCAGTTTCTGGCCACATGGGGTGAGTGCCTTTGTCACTCTGTGGCCAGGAACAACTAGCAGGGCATCCCAGCTAGTGGAGATGCCCGCCCCTCTGGCCACTGCTCCCACTTTTGGCAGCAAGGCTGGAGGAGATAATAAGGAAAACAAGGAGGAGCCACACATCAGTCAGGACAGCCCATAATGTGCCCTGAGCTGAGGTGACTCCTGCCTTTAGAAATCCTCCATCTTGAGATTGGAGAATTCCCCCAATAGGAATAGGGCTGTCCCCCCTCCCCTCAGGGAGGAGGCACAAAGAGGGTGCAGTAGCCATTGGCCCCCCAAAACCTAAAAACACCCCTAAATTTAGTATTTAGGTGCGACCCTGAACCCAGGAAATCAGATCCTGCAACCTGCAGAAAGAAGGACTGCTGACCTGACAGTCCCGCAGAGATGATGGAGACGACAACTGACTTAGCCCCAGCCCTACCTGCCTGTCTCCAGACTCAGGGAAGCGACGCACCCAGCGGGACCAGCATCCTCTGAGGACTCAGAGGACTGACCTGCACCTTAAGGACCAAGAACCTCCCGAGGACAGGGGCTCTGTCCAGAAACAACAACCAAACAAGCAACTTTAAAGAGACTCCACTTCCCACCAGAAGCGTGAGTCTTCACAATCTGCACCCGACGCCCCTGGCTCGAGTTTGGAGGAACCAACACTGCAGAGAGGACTCCCAGGCGACTCCAACGACGTGGACACCCTGAGTCGCCCTCCCCGCACCCCCACAGCGACGCCTGCATAGAGGATCCAGAGGATCCCCCTGACAGCGACTGCCACAGGTGAGGTAATGGCTACACTAAGTACTGGGAAGTTTCTCAGCACAATAAATCCACACTGATGCCAGTGTGGGATTTACTTAGAAATGTACACAGAGGGCATTTTAGCGAAGCCCCCTGCATGCCAGCCCAACTGCTAGCGCTAGGCTGACCGGTCTCTACCACCCTGCCATTTCCATACTAGATTCTGGCCACCTGAGGTGAGTCCCTTTGTGCACTCAGTGACCAGGAACAAAGCCTGTCCTGGGTGGAGGTGCTTCACACCTCCCCCTGCAGGAACTGTAACACTGCCAAATAGTGCACAAAGGCACTCACCCCATGTGGTCAGAACCTCGTCTGGAAGTGGCAGGCTGGCATACACCGGTCAGTCCTACACTACCAGGTTAGCTGACCTCTCTAAGATGCCCTCTGTGTGTATTTTTCAATAAATCCCACACTGGCCTCAGTGTGGGTTTATTGTGCTGAGAAGTTTGATACCAAACTTCCCGGTATTCATTCTAGCCATTATGGTGCTGTGGAGTTTGTAATGACGAACTCCCAGACCATATACTCAGTATGATTACCATGCGCTTACAATGTCTAAGAATTGACTTACACACTGTAGGGGCATATTGCTCATGCAGCTATGCCCTCACCTGTGGTATAGTGCACCCTACCTTAGGGCTGTAAGGCCTGCTAGAGGGGTGACTTACCTATGCCACAGGCGGTGGTTTGTGGGCATGGCACTCTGAGGGGAGTGCGATGTCGACTTTGTCTTTTCTCCCCACCAGCACACACAAGCTGCCAGGCAGTATGCATGTACACAGTGAGAGGTACCTTAGGGTGGCAGAATACATGCTGCAGCCCTTGGGGACCTTCCCTGGCCACAAGGCCCTTGGTACCAGGGGTACCTATTACAAGGGTCCTAACTGTGTGCCAGGGCTGTGCCAATTCGGTAAACAAAGGTACAGTTTTGGGAAAGAACACTGGTGCTGGGGCCTGGTTAGCAGGGTCCCAACACACTTCCAATCAAAGCTGGCATCAACACTAGGCAAAAAGTGAGGGGGTAACCATGCCAACAGTGACATTTTCCCACAGACCGGCATTCCCTTTTCAGTGCCCTAGTTTTGCTGCACCATTGGTCACTGTTCTTCATGGCTCTGTGCTTCTGGCGTGGAAAGCCATGTAAAGAAACTGACAATAGTACACCAGGGTGGTGCCTATAAAGGACCAGTGATAACATTTCAGGCGTGGACAACACCAACAGTGGGTGTGGAGCAGATCAACGGCACCTAACAGGGCACAGGGGTACTGCTCGAGAAAATTTCGTTGGGAAATTCTAAGGTAAAGAATCTACAGCTAGATATTGTTTCTACCAGATAAGACATTACCGAAGGCAAGTAACTTATCATCTTTTTTAGTTTTTATATTTACTGTTTGTTGACTATCTTTGATGGTGTATATTTAAACTGTGATAAACTTGCAAACTGTCATTATTTTTAAACATGGTTTCATTCATCCATGTATTAATTCCAGGTTTGTTCCAGGATCATAGTAAAATTACAATGGCCCGGCCTTTAAATCTCAGTTTCTAAATTAACCAAAGATGTATGTCTAAAGTAATAATCTGATTATTTTTTCACTAGCCTATTAAACTAGAAAGTGCATACAATTATTAATCTGAGATGTTTATTATTCAATGGGTTCCTTATATTTTTTTTGTTTCTAGGTAATGTTTCATGACTTCATTGGAATGCAAAGTAATTGTGAAAAACGCATCTTAAAATAGGTTTGGAGTGCTTGTGTTGATTAGGTTTTTTCATATATTTGTTTTTTAGTCTTTGACAGTGTGGATCTGCAGAGCTTCCATGCTATTGTTGTGGAAAAAATGATGAAAGCTTTAAAGTTGAATTCTAGAGATGCCAGATTGAAATTTCCAAGGCTCCTTCAACTCATAGAATTATATCCAGCTGACACTTTGGACCTAATGACAAGAGAGGTTAGTTACGTTGCTATTATCTCTGAGTTTGACATTGAGAAATATGTAAATGTCGCTTTGAACTTACTATCTGATAGAGACTTGTAGTTGCAGATTGCTTACCTTAGAATTTCCCCCAAGCGTCAGACTAGAACTGGAGATTTTTCTTCGAGCAGTACCCTTGCGTGCTGTCTGGTGGTGTCGGTCGACTCCGCGTGCGTCGTCGGCATCGTGGTTGTGGTCGACGTTGCAGTTGTATATAGGCGCCATCCTGGCGTGATGACATCAGTTCTTCTTTTTCCACGCAAGCACAGATGCAGAGAAGAGCTACCCTTAGTCACTTTTTGACTAGCTTAGACTTTTTTTTTACTTTTTGGTGCATCGAGAATGTCACAGAATACTGGGTTGAAACCGTGTGACTCCTGTCACCGAATTATGTCAGTGAAGGATCCGTACCGCATGTCCTTGTGGTGTCTGGAGCACGACCACGACCCGGAGTCGTGCTCCGAGTGCTGGGCCATAAACCCAAAGGTTTTGGCGGCCTGGCACTTAACTCTGCATCGCTCCTGGTCTCATTCGAGAGGAAGGTGTTGAGACTCCTCACAAAGTCATCACTACTCTTTGTCGACCCATTCTAAATCTTGTGGACACTCGGGTCATAGGAAGAAGTGGTAGAAGGTCAAACGTTCTTCAACTTCGCCCCGTCGCTCGACCGATGCGATGCGGGAAGAGCTTCGGCGCCTTAGGCCTCTGTCTGCGGATCTTACTTCTCGGTCGGCTCTGCGCCTCCCCAACTTTCCGGGAGCAGGAGCCACCCCTGCCAAGTTATAAGAGTTTTATGAGGCTATGTGCCTCATCTTTGGGCAGACCCGACCCCCGCTGCATTGCCTTTAGGGCCTGGGGTATCGGATAGGGGCCCCAGGGCTTGAGTGCCGGCGGCTTAGGCTTCGGCCACTGAGGGCCCTTCCAGATCCGTTTTCGGATCCGTACCAAAACCGGTCACCAGCAAAGACGTCAACTTTCCCAATGCCGGTTGGGCCCACAATCAACATCAGCCCAATCTGAGGTCCTTGGCCTTGAGCTTCCTTCTGTGGGGGTGGTCAGGTCTAACCTACTGACTGAGGTGCTTCAGCCTGGGGCTTCCACTTCAGAACCCTTTTTACCCTTAAATGAAGCCCTCATGGATGTCCTTCTGGGTGCCTGGTCCACACCCAACACAGGGGCTCTTGTGAAAAGGACAGGCCATTGGCCTGCACCAAATGACTCTAAATTCCTATCCCAACATCCTATGTCTGAGAGCCTTGACATCCAGGCTTCTTCCTTTGGTGCATTCCCATCCGCTCGTCCGGATAGGTAGTTGAAAAGACCAGATCAATTTGGGAAGAAAATGTTTTCTTCCTCCACTCTGGCATTGCGGTTCGTGAACACAGCATGCCTTTTGGGCCACTACATCCATTCATTGTGGTCCGGGAGGAGGCCCGGGCCATCATCTCCCAAGCCGTTGCTGATGTGAAGTGTAGGAAAGTACCCTCTTTCTTGGCATGGTTACCCCCATTTTCTGCCTGTTGTCAGTGTGTTTGACTGTGTTCACTGGGATCCTGCTAACCAGGACTCCAGTGATTATGCTCTCTCACTTCTAACTTGGTTACTTACACCCCACGTGTCATACTGGTGCCCCCATGTAAGTCCCTAGTATATGTTGTAGGAAGTTGGCTCTGTATATACTATTTCAAAGTAAGAAATAGTGTGCACAGAGTCCAAGGGTTCCCCTTAGAGATAAGATAGTGGCAAAAGTAGATCATTCTAATGCTCTATTTAGTGGCAGTGTGGTCGAGGAGTAGGCTTATCAGAGGGTAGTGTTAAGCATTTGTTGTACACACACAGGCAATAAATGAGGGACACACACTCAAAGACTTAATCTAGGTCAATAGGTTTTTATATTGAAAAATATATTTTCTTACTTTATTTTAAGAACTACAGGTTCAAGATTTACATCAAACACTTTAAATGTAAGGTACTTCACTTAGATACGTTAGGAACTTTGAATGAAAACAATATTATGTACATTGTTTGTAAAAATGGCAATACGCTATTTTCAAAGTGGACACAGTGAAAGAATCATCAGTTGCTGGGGGAGGTAAGTAAAGGTTAGATTAGGAGGTAAGTAAAACACTTACAAGTCTCAGTTCTGGGGCATAGGCAGCCCACCGTTGGGAGTTCAAGGCAACCCCAAAGTTAGCACACCAGCAGCTCAGGGCCGGTCAGGTGCAGAGGTCAAAGAGGTGCCCAAAACACATAGGCGCCTATGGAGAACAGGGGGGTGCTCCGGTTCCAGTCTGCCAGCAGGTAAGTACCTGCATCCTCGGGGGCAGACCAGGGCGGTTTTGTAGAGCACTGGGGGGACACAAGTAGGGATACAAAATACACCCTCAGCGGCACAGGGGCGGAAGAGTGCCGTGTGCAAAGCAGGCGTCGGGTTTCAGGTAGGAAACAGTGGAATGACCCGGGGGTCATTCTAGCGGTTCAGACATGCACGGGGGCTCCTTGGGGCTAGGCAGAGGGTCGCCTGGGGGTCACTCATGCGTTGAAGTTCGGTTCCTTCAGGTCCTAGCGGCTCCGGGTGCAGTGTTCGTTGGTTCCCTTGTGACAGGCAGTTGGGGTCATGGGGGGAGTCTCTGGATTCTCTCTGCAGGCGTTGCTGCAGGGGCTCAGGGGGGTAGTCTCTGGTTACTCACGGGCTCGCAGTCACCGGGGAGTCCTCCCTGGGGTGTTTGTTCCCTGGATCTCGAGACGGGGGCGTCGGGTACAGAGTGGGAAGTCTCACTCTTCCGGCGGAAAACGTGAAGTCTTTGGAAGATGCTTCCTTGTTGCAAAGAAGTAGCTGGTTTTGAACAGGGCCGTTGTTCACTGGAATTTCTTGATCCTTTAGTCCAGGGCAGTCCTCTGAGGCTTCAGAGGTTGCTGGTCCCTGTCGGATGCGTCGCTGGAGCAGGTTTTCGAAGTTGGAGACAGGCCGGTAGGGCTGGGGCCAAAGCAGTTGTCGTCTTCCTCCTTCTCTGCAGGCTTGTAAGTCAGCAGTCCTTCTTGTTTCTTCAGGTTGCAGGAATCTGATTTCCTGGGATCTGGCGAGCCCCTAAATACTGAATTTAGGGGTGTGTTTAGGTCTGGGAGGGCAGTAGCCAATGGCTACTGTCCTTGAGGGTGGCTACACCCTCTTTGTGTCTCCTCCCTGTGGGGAGCGGGGCACATCCCTAATCCTATTGGGGGAATCCTCCAAACTCAAGATGGAGGATTTCTCAAGGCAGGGGTCACCTCAGCTTAGGACACCTGAGGGGCTGTCCTGACTGGTGGGTGACTCCTCCTTGTTTTTCTTATTATCTCCTCCAGCCTTGCCGCCAAAAGTGGGGGCATTGGCCGAAGGGGCGGGCATCTCCACTAGCTGGGATGCCCTGGGGTGCTGTAACAAAAGGGGTGAGCCAGGTGTTACAGTTCCTGCAGGTGGAGGTGTGAAGCACCTCCACCCAGTAGAGGCTTTGTTCCTGGCCACAGAGTGACACAGGCACTCTCCCCATGTGGCCAGCAACATGTCTGGTGTGTGGCAGGCTGGCAGAAACTGGTCAGCCTACACCAGAACTCGGGTAGGTATTCAGGGGGTATCTCTAAGATGCCCTCTGGGTGTATGTTATAATAAATTGCACACTGGCATCAGTGTGCAGTTATTGTGCTGAGAAGTTTGATACAAAACTTCCCAGTTTTCAGTATAGCCATTATGGAACTGTGGAGTTTGTGTTTGACAAATTCCCAGACCATATACTCTTATGGCTACCCTGCACTTACAATGTCTAAGGTTTTGCTTAGCCACTGTAGGGGCATTGGGCTCATGCACATATGCCCTCGTCTGTGGTATAGTGCACCCTGCCTTAGGGCTGTAAGGCCTTCTAGAGGGGTGACTTACCTATGCCACAGGCAGTGTGAGGTTGGCATGGCACTCTGAGGGGAGTGCCATGTCAACTTAGTCATTTTCTCCCCACCAGCACACACAAGCTGTGAGGCAGTGTGCATGTGCTGAGTGAGGGGTCCCTAGGGTGGAATAAGACATGCTGCAGCCTTTAGAGACCTTCCCTAGCATCACTGCCCTTGGTACCAGTGGTACCAGTTACAAGGGACTTACCTGAGTGCCAGGGTTGTTCCAATTGTGGAGACAAAGGTACAGTTTAGGGAAAGAACACTGGTGCTGGGGCCTGGTTAGCAGGATCCCAGCACATTTTCAAATCATAACTTAGCATCTGCAAAGGCAAAATGTTAGGGGGTAACCATGCCAAGGAGGCATTTCCTTACATATGGTATACAGGTACCCATGGCATTGGGGTACCAGGGGATCCCCATGGGCTGCAGCATGTATTATGCCACCCATGGGAACCCATGCAAAGTGTATCTGCAGGGCTGCCCTGGTAGCCTGAGTGAAATGGTGCATGCACCCTTTTCACTACAGGTTACTGTACCAGGTAAGTCACCCCTGTGGCAGGCCCTCCTAGCCCATAGGGCGGGGTGCAAGTACCTGTGTGTGAGAGTACCCCTGCACTAGCAGAGGTGCCCCCACAAACTCCAGTTCCTTTTTCCTGAACTTCGTGAATGCGGGGATGACATTTTATGCGTGCACTGGACATAGGTCACTCCCCGTGTCCAGCCTCATAATGGTAACTCCGAACCTTGGCATGTTTGATATCAAGGTTGGCAGGGACCTCTGGGAGCATCTGAGTGACCAGGTCAGGCATGTGACGTCAGAGCCCCCTCCTGCTAGGTGGTCACCTGGCTTGGTGACCAATCCCCCTTTCAGGGCTATTTGGGGTCTCTCTCTTTTGTGGGGTCCTCAGATTCGGCTTGCAAGATTCCAGCAGGACTCATCTGCAACCTCTACTTTGACTTCAAGCCACTGGGACTTTGACTGGACCCTCCAGGAACTGACAATCTGCATGCACAACAAAGACTTTGCTTGGAACATTGTTTCCACTGCTCGTTCCAGCTTCTGCAACATTGCCCCAACTGCTTCCACCTCACAGACAGGTTTCTGCCCTAATGTTGCTTTAAAAGCTCAAGGCCAGGAGGGCAGAACAAAGGATTTCCTTTGGGAGAGGGGTGTTACACCCCCTATCTTTGAAAATAGGTGTTACAGGCTTGGGAGGGGTAGCCTCCCCAAGCCACTGGAAATGCTTTGAAGGGCACATTTGGTGCCCTCCTTGCAGAATCTAGTCTACATTGGTTCAGGGACTCCTAGTCCCTGCTCTGGCGCTAAACTGGACTACTCCCCTGTCCATCACCACCCCAGCTGTGGTGCTCAGAGCTCCTCCAGAGGGTCACTGGCCTTTGCCATCTTGGATTCAAAGTTGGCAGGGAACTCTGGGAGCATCTGAGTGGCTAGTGCCAGCAGGTGACGTCAGAGCCCTCCCCTGATAGGTGCTTACCTGGTTAGCTGACCAATCCCCCCTTTCAGAGCTATTTAGGGTTTCTCCTTTGGGTGGTTCTTCAGATTCAGATTGCAAGACTCTCTAGCAAGAATCCTCTGCATCCTCCACTTCAACTTCTCACTGATGAAACTGCATCTGGACCCTCCCGAAACTCTACAAACTGCATCAAAGAAGCAAGACGCCTTTTGCAACATTGTATCTTAAGCTCCTTCCTACAACTGCAACTGTTTCCCGGCCGTGCATTCTCTGAGGACAGCCCGTCTTCAGTCTGCACCAGAAGAGTTAAGGAATCACCCTTGGAGTAAGGGAGTCACTCCCCTGCTTCAGCAGGCACCTATTGCAACGATGACTAGCTGTGTGGATCCCCTCTCCTGCTGAGCTGCGTGGATCCTGCGTCACGGGTGGTGGATTGAAGCGATCCTGAGATCCTCCTGTCCTTCCTGGTTGTGGGCAGTGCCATTTTCCGCTAACCGCAAGCTTTGTGTGCGCCAAGCCTTGTTAGCAGACTCCAGCGACACAAACCAGATTGCAATCCTCCATCCGGCGGGTGACATCACTTGCACCAACCAGGAACCCAACTCTGTCTTCTTGGGTGCAGTACTGACTATTCTTCTCTACCGGTGGTTCTTCTTTTGCACCTTCATCCAGGTTAGCAGGGGCTCCTGTTCTCCCTGGACTCTTCTGTGCTTCTTGAACTTGGTCCCCTTCTTCCATAGGTCCTCAGGTCCAGGATTCTACTGTTGGTGTCTTGCAGTTTTTTCATTTCTGTGTGTGTTCTAGAAAAGTTATTGTGTTTTACTCCTGCTTTCCTAGACACTGGGGGTGGGGTCTAGTACTTACCTTTGGGGTTTTCTAGAACTCCTAGCTCCCCTCTACACAATACACTTGCCTAGGTGGGAAACCGACATTGGTATTCCACTTTCTTAGTATGGTTTGTGCTCCACCTAGGCCCATTTCTAACTATTGTGATTTTCACTAATTGCACTGTTTTCTGTTTGTATGCCTATTTCTGCACACTAGTGTATATAATGTGTGTATTACTTACCTCCTAAGGATGTATAGTCTCTATATTATTTTTGGTATTTGTGTCACCAAAAAAAAAGTACCTTTATTTTTTTAACACTGAGTATTTTCTTTCATGTGTGTGAGTACTGTGTGACTACAGTGGTATTGTGTGAGCTTTGCATGTCTCCTAGATAAGTCTTGGCTGCTCATCCACAGCTACCTCTAGAGAGCCTGGCTTCCTAGACACTGCCTACACTTCACTAATGGGGGATAGCTGATCCTGGATTAAGGTGATAACACCATAGATGCTCACCACACACTAGGCCAGCTTCCTACAGATGGTAGAAAGGCTTTCAATGCAATTGGGATCACTCAGAGCTCCAGCAGGTTGATATGCAGTCCAGATTTTGCGGGAGACCAGAGTCCTCTGATCCTCACCTCTTCCAGTTGGGTGCCCCATCCCAGGAGTATTCCATCTGTCACTACTGTCAGATCTGGTTAGGGGAGGTAGAGGAATCTTCCTCTGACCCAGTCGCGGTTCATTAGCCACACTGCAGATGTTTTGCATTTCCCTCTGAGATCTGGACTATGAACCAGTCTCGTTTTTTTAGCCACCACTGCAGGTCTGTTCTCCAGGATGTGGACCCAATCAGAGACATTCCTCAAATGCTGCTCCCAATGAAACTTCAGGTCCCACTGCAGAGCCCCCATATGCCATCCGGCATGTGTCCCCAGCAGGATGGAGGATGCCATTAGTCCCAACTGCCTCAGAGTCCGTGTTATCTAAATCCAGGACAGAGGCTGAAACATCGGTATCATATTCTGAATATCCCGGACTCACCGCTCAGGAGGATAAGCCCGAAACTGTACCGTGTCCAGTACAGCTTGGTTGAAAGTGAGTGTTTGTGAAGAAGTCAGTTGTGACTTTGGCACGTTTTATAATGAATCCCAGCGAATGTAGGTAGTTTGTCATAGTCTGAAGGTGGAAGACGACAGTCTGGGGGTAAGCCTGGATTCAACAGCCAGTCGTCAAGATAGGGAGAGACTTGAACCACAGACCTTCGCAGATGATCTGCCTTTACCGCTGTCACCTTGGTGAACACCCGAGGGGCTCTGGTAAGGTCAAAGGGGAGGATGGTGAATTGAAAATTCTTGTGGCCTATGGTAAACCGCAGATGGTGGCAGTGGGCAAACAGGACAGGGATATAAAAGTAGGCATCCTGCAAATCCAATGCTACCATCCAGTCCCCTAGGTTTTGGGAAGACAAGACCTAAGCCAATATGAGCTTTTTAAATTTCTTCTTCTTGTGGAAGAGATTGAGGGCTCGTAGATCTCAAATAGGATGAAATATTTGTACTTTGTGGGAACCAAGAAGTAGTGGGAATAACAACCACAGCCTACTTCTGGCACCGGACCCCTCTTTATGGCTCCTTTGGCCAAGAATTTGATGACTTCCTCTCTTAGAAAGGACAGATGATTCTCCATCAGCTGATCGTGAGATGGTGGTATGGGGTAGTGTAGTGAGGTGGGTTTTGCCTGTTTTTTAGATACAACTTTGACTGAAGTGCACTGGGATTCCTGCTAATTAGGTCCCCAGCGCCATTGTTCCTTCCCTAAAACAAGACACCTGGTTACGTGATCCCCAAATGACCTGGCCCTTCAGCCCACTATAAGTCCCTAGTAAATGGTACCCATGTTACCTAGGACATGGATACTGCAGAAGGCCCCTCAGAGCTCTGCAGCACAACTTGGCCCACTCTGAGGGACCCATCACCAACTTTGTAGGATCTTTCTGACATGGTTACCCCTCTTTTTTGTCTGGTGTCAGTGTGTTTTGACTATAGTACACTGTGATCCTGCTAACCAGGACCCCAGTGTTGGTGTTCTCTATCTTAAATTTAGTTGGTAATTAACTGTAACACCCCACAATTGGCTTACTAGTATAAACCTGTAGATCTCTATTAGATGGTACTTATGTACCCAGGGCATTGATATACCAGGGGTCCCCCATGGGCTGCAGCATGTATTATGCCACCCTTGCAAACTGTGACTACAGGCCCACCATTGCAGTCTGTTGGAAATGGTGCATGCACCTTTCACTCCAGATATAAGTTTTGCCTTATATCATGGCCACTGCACTCTGATGATCCTACAAGGCAACCCTAAGGTATGCCCTTCAGCCCATCAGCAGGATGCATGATTCTAAGTGTGAGGGTACCCCTGCATGAGTAAAAGTACCCCTACAAACCCCAGACTCGTTTTCGTGGTCTTTGTAAGTATGGGGAAACCATTTTAAGTTAAGAAGTGGACAGCAGTCAGCACGAGATATCCAACTACATAATGGCTTCACCGAATCTGGTCATGTTTGGTGTCAAACATGTTGGAATCATGCAACTGCAATGCTTCCAGTGCTCGTTGCGTGATACCATGTACTTTAGAGGTTTCTTAAGGTTTCTTAGGGGATTCCCATGTCTACCTGTTCAGCATTGCATGGCCTGCATGCACGCCATTGCTGCCGCTGACCCCAGACACTGTTCTTCCCTCCTGCTGCTAAGCTTAACTCGAGCAGGAAAAGGCAGAACAAAGAATTTTCTGTAGAGGAGAGGTGTTACCACCTCTCCTTTAGAAATAGGTGTCTCTGGGCTTGGGCTGGGGTGCTCCTGAGTGCCACCAGACTGCTTTGAAGGGCACGTTTGGTGCCCTCCTTGCATAAAACAGTTTACTCCAGTGCAGGAGCCCCCAGCTCCCTCTCTGATGCAAAACCACTCAAAGAACAGGGGATTGACCACCCCCTGTCCAGCTCCCCCCCTAAGGAGGTGCCCAAAGCTCTGCCAGGTGACAACTTGATTCTGCCATGGAAATAAGGTGATCAGAGGCTCTGCATAGATCTGTCCATGAGATTGGTCTGCAAGATTCTTCTGCAAGACTCTTCTTCACAACACTTCTGCATTCTGTACACTGGAACCTTGTAGGAGGCTGACCTGGCTTATAGTGGGTACCTTGTGGTACTTACACCTTGTGCCAGGTCCAGTTATCCCTTATTAGTAGGTTAGAGGTGTTCTAGCAGCTTAGGCTGATAGAGGTAGCTATAGCAGAGCAGCTTAGGCTGAACTAGGAGACATGCAAAGCTCCTACTACACCACTTATATCATATAGCACTATATCATTAGAAAACACAATACTCAGAGTTACTAAAAATAAAGGTACTTTATTTTAGTGACAATATGGCAAAAGTATGTCAGAGGATATACTTCCTTAGGAGGTAAGTAATATACACCAAATATATACACACAAGCCAAAACCAGGTAAGTTACAGTTAGTAAAATAGTGCAAACACTGTAGAACACAATAGAATGCAATAGGGAGAAATAGGCCTAGAGGCAACACAAACCATATACTCCAAAAGTGGAATGCGAACCACGAATGGACCCCAGGCCTAGTGTAGTGTGTAGAGGGTCGCTGGGAGTGTAAGAAAACACTAAGGGTGTCCAAGATACCCCACCCCAAGACCCTGAAAAGTAGGAGTAAAGTTACCCTACTACCCCAGAAAGACAGTAAAGTCGAGATAGGGGATTCTGCAAGGACAACAACTGACTGCAAAGCACTGAAGACGGATTCCTGGACCTGAGGACCTGTAAAGGAGGGGGACCAAGTCCAAGAGTCACGCAAGTGTCCAGGGGGGGCAGGAGCCCACTAAACCCTGGCTGAAGGTGCAAAAGGGCTGCCTCTGGGTGGAAGAAGCCGAAGATTCAGCAACAATGGAAGGTGCCAGGAACTTCTCCTTTTGTCAGATGTCCCACGGCGTGCTGGAGGATACAGAGTTGTTTCCACGCAGAAAGACCGCAAACAAGCCTTGCTAACTGCAAGAGTCGCGGTTGAGGATTTTGGGTGCTGCCAGGGCCCAGGAAGGACCCCCTTGGAGATAGCAACAAAGAGAGCCCACGCAGAAGCAGGCAGCACCCACAGAAGCGCCTGAACAGGCACTTAGAAGATCTGAGGACGACGGTCGACTCAGAGCAACAAAAGAGGGTCCCACAACATCGAAGTCCAACTCAGCGAGTTGGGCAATGCAGGACGGAGTGCTGGGGACCTGGGCTAGGTTGTGCACGAAGGAAGTCTTGCAGGAGTGCACGAAGCCCAAGCAGCTGCAGCTCACGCAGTACACAGGATTACTGTCTGGCATGGGGAGGCAAGGACTTACCTCCACCAAATTTGGACAGAAGGGCCACTGGACTGTCGAAGACACTTGGACCCAGCTCTTGTGTTCCAGGGACCACACATGTCAGGATGAGAGGGGACCCAGAGGGCCGGGGATGCAGAAGTTTGGTGCCTGCATTGGCAGGGGGAAAATTCAGTCGACCCACGGGAGATTTCTTCTTGGCTTCCAGTGCAGGGGGAAGGCGGACAGCCCTCAGAGCATGTACCACGAGGAAACAGTTGAGAAAGTCGGCAGGATGCGGCGCTACAATGTTGCTGGTAGTCTTCTTGCTACTTTGTTGCGGTTATGCAGACGTCCTGGAGCAGTGAGCGGTCGATCCTTGGCAGAAGTCGAAGAGGGAAGTGCAGAGGAACTCTGGTGAGCTCTTGCATTCGTTATCTGGTGAGATGCCCACAGGAGAGACCCTAAATAGCCCACAGAGGAGGATTGGCTACAGAGAAAGGTAAGCACCTATCAGGAGGGGTCTCTGACGTCACCTGCTGGCACTGGCCACTCAGAGCTGTCCATTGTGCCCTCACACCTCTGCATCTAAGATGGCAGAGGTCTGGGACACACTGGAGGAGCTCTGGGCACCTCCCCTGGGGGGTGCTGGTCAGGGGAGTGGTCACTCCCCTTTCCTTTGTCCAGTTTCGTGCCAGAGCAGGGCTGGGGGGATCCCTGAACCTGTGTAGACTGGCTTATGCAAGGAGGGCACCATCTGTGCCCTTCAAAGCATTTCCAGAGGCCAGGAGAGGCTACTCATCCCAGACCCTTCACACCTATTTCCAAAGGGAGAGGGTGTAACACCCTCTCTCAGAGGAAATCCTTTGTTCTGCCTTCCTGGGACCAGGCTGCCCAGGCCCCATGGGGGCAGAAACCTGTCTGAGGTGTTGGCAGCAGTGGTAGCTGCAGGGGAGACCCCGGAAAGTTAGTTTGGCAGTACCCGGGCTCTATGCTGGAGACCCCGAGATGCATGGAATTGTCCCCCCAAATACCAGAATGGTATTGGGGGACAATTCCATGATCCTGAGGAAGATGAGGAAGGTGCCTGTGTGAGCAGGGGAGTGACTCAGTCCCCCACGGGAGGTTTCTTCGGTCCTTCTGCTGCAGGATGAAGACATGGAGTCCTCCGAGCGTGCACGCCGTGGAAACTGTTGCAGTTGCTGACTTGAGCTGAAGTTGCAGAAGAAAAGTATCCCTTGTGGATACTATGTTGCTGTTACAGCGGTTCCTGGAGCAGGCTGCGCTTGATCCGAGGTCAGAGGATGAAGAAGTGGTTGCAGAGCATTCCTGATGGAAACTTGCAAGCAGAATCTGAAGAGAACCCACAGGAGAGACCCTAAATAGCTCTGAGAGGTGGATTGGCTACCTTATCAGGTAAGTACACGTACACAGTGCCTATATAGGCACCACCCCAGCATGCTGATGTCAGTTTCTTTTAACAACTTTCCACATCAGGAGCACGGAGCTACGAAGAACCCTGACCACTAGACTGGAAAACGAGGGACCTGAAAGGGGAACACACTTGTCACTAGAAATGTGTTCGCTGACCGGGAAGGATGGGTGGGTTGGTAAGGAATTTGCAGCTAGGCAGAGTCTTCACCAGATGAGGTGTAACCGGAGGTAAGTAACTTGTTTATCTGATGGCGAGACTTCTAGCCTGAGATTCCTTACCATAGAGTAGATACCCAAGCAATACCTTCCCGGAGATGGGTCTGCAAAACAATTTCACATTAAAAAGTTTTGCCAGACCAAATGAGCAAAGTGCCCATCCCTACGGACCTGACTGCCCAGGCAGTAGTGCTTGGTAAACATGTGCATAGGCTCCCACATTACTGTCTGGCAGATGTCAAGGACCTGAACTCTGCATGTTAATGAAGTGGTCGCACTTGGCTCTGATGAAATGAGCACGCTTTTTGGCCAATGTGTAGCAGATTTTAGTACAGAGTATGGATCATTAGGAGATGTTTCGATTCTGTACTGCCTTCTCTTTCGTGGCACCGACATACCCCATGAAGAGTAGTTCATCCACCCTGAACTCTTTTATGCAGTCAAGGTAGAAGGACAACACTTTATTTTGGTTCCAGCTGGTGGAGTCGCTCCTCTTCTTGAGAGAGATGAGGGGGAAGCACCAAGAGGTAGACAGGGTGATGGACTGGCCTACAAGAAAGGGAGAAATAACCTTTGGTAGGAAGGAAGCTCTAGTGCGAAGGACCAGCTTGTCTGGGAAGATGCTGAGATACAGGGGCTTAGATGACAAAGCAGGCGCTCTCTGCCCCTCCAGGCAGACGGTATTGCCACTAAAAAGGCTGTGTTGATAGTTAGAAACCTGAGAGAATAGTTCTGGAGTCGTTCTTATAGAGAGATCATCAGGAAAGTCAGAACTAAATGTGGTTCCACTGAGGCGCGATGAAGGGAGAGGGTAGGAACAAGTGTTTGAGACCTTCTAGAAACCTATGTACTGTAGGGAACTTGAAAAGGGATGCTTTATCAGGAAACCGCAGAAATGCTGAGATGTCAGAAAATTTTCTTTTTTTAGGTGCCCTAAGGTGAGCCTTGCAAGGCAACCAGGAGAATAAATAGAAGGAACTGACTAAGGAGGGCAGTGGAGGGGGGGTCAACCTGTGTATATATACACCATGCCACAAACTGGCTCCAACGGCGAGCGTACACAATCTTTGTGGAGGGATGCCTGGCTGACAAAATATCATTACAGATTTTGGCCAGGAGGTTGAAAGCTGTCAACTGGCAGTATTCAATCTCCACACTTGAAGGCGGAGCTTTGACAGGTTCAGATGAGGAACCTTCTCCTGCTGCTGTGACTAAATATCCTCCTGCAGGGGCAGCCTGGTCAGAGGACAGATGGTTATGCTCAACAGCTCTAGATACCAAACTCTCTGGGCCCACACCGGAGTCACAGGGATCACTTGGGCCTGGTTTTTCCCGATCTTCTTGAGAACTCTGGGCAGGAGTGGTATTTGCAGAAAAAGGTACAGGATGCTGAAGCTCCATTTGCAATGAAAAGCATCTCCTAGTGTGAGCTGCTTTGGAAATTTCAGCACACAGAAGTGCTGATATTGTGCGTACTTGCCAGTGGTGAACATATCTAACCAAGGCTCTCCTTACTGATGAAGGAGCAATTGAACCACCTCAGGATAGAAAAGCCATTTGTGAATTGTTCAGAGAGCCAACGTGTTGAACCATCAGGGAAATGCCCTGACGTTCCAGCCATGTTCAGAGATGCAGGGCCTCTTGATAAAGGGTCTACAACTCCACCCTGCCCTGTTTGTTGCAGTACCACGTAGAGGTACTGTTGTCCATGAACACCTGCACTAGCCTACTATAGATGGAGGGTAGAAAGGCTTTCAATGCAAGTTGAATCGTCCCGAGCTCCAATACAATGCTGTGGAGCTCGGATCCCACTGGTGACCAGAGGCCTCTGATCTTCATCTCTCCCAGATGGCTGTGCCAGCCCTGGAGTGACACACCTCTCTGACAGAGACTTCTAGCAGCAGAGTCATTACCTTGTTTTTCTCCCCAGGTGTCAGACTGGATCTGGAAGATTTTTTATAACAAGTACCCTTGCGTGCCGGTAGGTGGCATTGATCGGTTACGCATACTTCATTGGCACTGTCTGCATCAGAAGTGACAAAGCAGTACCTGTATAGGCATCGCTCAGGTGTGCTGGCATCAGTTCTTTACTTTCTGTGCTAGCCAGAGCTCATGCTGAGTAGAGTTACCTCTCAATTTTTGACTGGGCTTTATTTTTTTTCCCAACTTTTTGTCAACAGTTTGAGGTTTTTCCTCCAGGTGTCAAGGATGTCATAGTATAAGAAGGGATTTGAGCCCTGCGAAGCCTGTCACCGGCCGATGTCTTAGACAAATCCGCACCTTGTCTGTCTGTGGTGATTGAATCGCGACCACAACCAAAAGACATGCTTCGATTGCTGAGCAACACATTCGAAAGCTTTTAAGGAGCAGCCCTAACGCTGATAGCAGCCAGGCATGCAACTCGATTAAAGTCGAGGTCCCAGTCAAGGGGAAGGTCCAGGGACTGATCTCGGTATCCAAAGTCATCCTCGTCCCATTCCAAGTCTTCAAGACAACTGGGTAAGTCAAGGCAAAGGAAGAGGAGCAAGAAGTCGAACTGGTCTTAGACTTCTCCTTGCCTGTCGGCAGACGAGACAAGGAGAGTTGCCATTCTAGGCCTCATTTCTCAGAACCTGTACCTAGGCCAGCTCCGCACCTCCCTGACTTTTCGGGAGCCAGAGTAACCCCTGCCCAACTTAAGGAGTTTTATGTGGCCATGCACCTCATTTTTAGGCAGTCTAACTCCGTAGGTGTTGCTTTCGGACCCCACAGGACTGGAGGGGGCCCCATTGAGTTCTGGATCAGGGGCTCTGGTCCTTGCACTGATGGGCCCCCAAGGTGCCAGTCCTGGGTGTGGACCGGCGCCAGTCATACGCTCTTGACCTTCCCTGGCGCCGGTCCTGATGCTGACACTACTGGTGGTGCCGTCCCCATTATCATCCGCAACTATGAAATGGAGCCAGATGGGCATAGCCTGACACAGACGCTGACAGAAAGAAGCCTTGCGTCCCAGATTAGAGCTTGAGCCCTATTCCCTTGGGCTAGGCCTCAGGGAAGACTGGGAGGGGTCACTGGATCCTTTGGAATACCAGCCCTATGAGGAAGAACCATACATGGACTGGGGTGAGAGGATCTGGGTGAATCCATTTGACTGGATACCTCCCCAGACACCAATATGTTTTCTCCTCCTACCATGGCTACGGAGAAGGGAGCTTCCTACGCAATGGTGGTGAGGAGGGCAGCTGAGGTCCTACAGCGTCGGCTATCTTTTGTAGCAGTCAAGGCTAATCTCTTGACAGAGATGCTGCAACCGGGAGTCTTCACATCCAACCCCTACTTCCATTCAATAATGCCCTCACTGTTGAGCTTTTCTGTTCCCGGTCCAAACCTACAACAGAGGCTCCTGTGAATAGGTCGATTGCCCGCAGATATCGCTCCTTACCTGGGTACCCAACCTTCCTCATGCAACACCCTACTCCTGAGAGCTTGTTAGTCCAAGCCTCACCTTCCCAAGGCACTTTCCCTACCTCTAGCCCGGATAGGGAATCCAAGAGGCTTGATTCATTTAGGAAGAAGATGTTTTCTTCCACCAAAGGCTGGCATTGTGCTCCATAAACATGGCATGCCTTTTGGGCTGTTATTTCCACATTTGGTGGAAAACAGTTGCTCAAATGCTACCACGGATTCCAGAGGAGGCCTAGACAGTACTCTCTCAGGCTGTTGCCGATGAGATAGATGCAGCAAAGTTCACAATTCATTGCAAGCTTGACATGACTGACTTGCTAGGTAGAGCACTTTCCACGATAGTAGCCCTAAGGCACCATACACCTGGCAGAGGACGTCTGGCTTTTCGGGGGATGTCCAAGGTTCTTGTATGGACATGCCCTTTGATGGCACCCATCTCTTTGGAAACTAGGCAGATTCAGCGCTCAATCACTTTCGGGCTACGGCCAGTTCCTTGGGCCTCACGGTGGCCCTGTCACCTCCAAAATACCTTTGATTCCTTTAGTGGCTATGATAGGGACTTCCAGCCACGTCACTTCCCTCCCAATCACTGTGCCGTGCATGCTTCCCAGCCTCTACATGGACGAGGTGCACACAGACCTTGTGGATCAGGTGGCCAGCGGTCTGGTCAGACCGATTCCCCCCTTCCCCCAAAACTGCAGCAGCCTCCACCCCTCCTAGCCTGCCCCTTTACCACCATGGGCACCAAGTTGGCGGTAGGATTCACAATCACCTGCCCCACTAGCAGTCCATAACATCAGACAGGTAGGTTTTGCAGATTGTCCGAAGGTGCTACTCCCTCCCCTTCAAGACTAAATGTAGGCAACTGGCTCTCTATATAATGCACTAAAATGAAGTACACTGTGGAAAGAGTGCAGTGGATCCCCAATTGGTTCTGCAGAGGCAAAAGTAGATAGGACTAATGCTCTGTTTTGTGGTAGTGTGGGCGAGAAGCTAGCTTATTAGAGGGTTGTGCCAACTCAAAGAATAAATCCAAGACCAAATAAGAAAAATAACAATGCTTTTTATATATGCTTCAAACACTAGAACTTCGTAATCAGGTAAGTAGACTTTTAAGCGTACATTTTTGCAGTTTCAAAAGTAGATATTCCAATTTTCAGAGCTATCTCAATGTTAGGTAGTGTCAGCTTCAGCTTGTCCACCTTAGGGATGGGACTGGCATAAAGTAGGCACACATCCTAATCTGTCTGATTATGCTGCCCTTACGCAACTGTGGTGGCTAAACTGGTCAGGACTAGTCAGTCAACACGCTCGTAGTTAGCAGGTTTTCAGGGGGCACCTCTTAAGGTACCCTCTGTGTGCATTTCTTAATAGATCCATCACTGGAATCAGTGAGTGGGTTATTAATCTGAGAAGTTTGATGTCAAACATCCTAGGGTTCAGAGGAGCCATCACCTAGCTGGGGAACTCATAATGGGCAGTGTCCAGCACATGCATTTAAAATGGCTTCCCTGTAGACGTTCTATGTCTGGGGATTGACAAAGACATTGTAGCTGCAATTTTTGCTCTGACATGTATGCTTTCATATGTAACATAATACCCCCTGCCTTAGGGCTGTAAGGTCTGCAAGAGGGGTGACTTACATATATTACATGCAGGATTACCCGGGGTCAGGAGTCCACCGGATAACATGTGGGAAGTCGTAGTTACAATTTTCGTGTTCCAGGACCCTTCCCAGTGGACCCTGAAGATATCCATTGGGATAAGGAAGGTTCAAGAGGGCCCCCACCCATGGACACCCAGAGAAGTGGAGTATCTACACCAATGTGCCCAGGTGCATTGGGGTGAATTTGTGTCGGAACCTCCCGTTGAAGACAATGGTGACCTCAGCTGTCCAGCTTCTGTCAAGACCCATGGACCAGTTCAGTGGAACCCAGGCGTGGATTCGAGATGAAGAGGACCTAAGGAAAGAGGGGACAGAATCCAGACCCCCTGGACAGTGGTGTAGCGTGGGGGGTGCAGGGGGGGCCGGCCGCACCGGGTGCAACATCTTGGAAGAGACTCGAGTGCTAAAATCCACGGGTTAGGGGGTGCAAATTACTTACCTTGCCCCGGTTAGGGGGCGCAAATTACTTGCCTTGCCCCGGGTGCTGACAACCCACGCTACGCCACTGCACCTGGAGATGCCCAAGGGGCGCAGGAGGGCAATGCCCATCCTTTTTGAAGATGCTTTGCTATTGGAAGGTTGTCTAGGAGGGTCAGCTGTGGTATCCAGGCGATATAGAAAGATCCCAGGAGTCGTCCACCAGCTGTCCCACACCGGTCGTCAAACTGCAGAGGGGGTCAGTGGTCGGCAGGACCATCAACAAGCCTTGGCAAATACAAGAGAAGCTTTGCATGTCAAGTTGCAGGAGTGAGGAATGCACCCTAGGAAGATGCCAGCAGGTTCCTGCATGATGCAGAAGATATCCCACAACGTGAAGATGGATGCAGACGTGATTTCATGTTGGAAGTCGCCAACAAGCCTTGGTTACCACAAATGGGCGTTTTGCGTCAAAATGGCGCTGGCGGGACATGGGGGCCTCAACTCTGTGTGAGGAGGAAGAGGGGGCCTTCAGCACTTCAGACAGCCCTCAGGATGCCAGACAGCACCCACGGGAGTCCCAGGACACGGGGACAAAGGAGGTGCAAAACGCGTTGGTGCAGCCGGAGAACAACTCAGCGAGTTGAGCGTTGCAGGATGGAGTGCTGGGGACCCAGGCCAGGCTGCAGATAGTGCACAGAGGCCTCAGGAGGTGAAGAAGACACAGTACACAGGGGTACCGTCACTCTCAGGGAAGGCAAGGTCTTAGCTCCTCCAAATTGCGTCAGCAGGACCTCAGGACAGTCTGTTTCGATGGGGTCCACCCTCTGTGTCCTTAGGAGCAGGCTTGTCGCTCTGAGAGGAGTCCCAGGGTGCTGGTCGTCGCCTTGGAAGGTGCCTGCTTGGAGCAGGGGAGTGACTCAATCACTCCACGGGAGATTTCTTCGGTCCTTCTGGTGCAGGATGAAGACAGGGAGTCCCCAGAGCATGCACACCGTGGAAACGGTTGCAGTTTCTGTCTTGGAGCTTAGGTTGCTGAAGAAATGTGTCTCTTGTAGACACTTTGTTGCAGTTACAGCGTTTCTTGGAGCAGGCTCCGGTTGATCTGAGGTCAGAGGATGCTGAAGTTGTTGCAGAGGATTCCTGAAGGAAACTTGCAAGCAGAATCTGAAGAGAACCCACAAGAGAGACCCTAAATAGCCCTGAGAGGGGAATTGGCTACCTTATCAGGTATGGACCTATCAGGAGGGGTCTCTGACATCACATACTGGCACTGGCCACTCCGTGCCCCCACACCTTGCAAAGCAAGATGGCTGAAGTCTGGGACACACTGGAGGAGCTCTGGGCACCACCCCTGGGGTGATGATGGGCAGGGGAGTGGTCACTCCCCTTTCCTTTGTCCAGTTTCCCGCCAGAGCATGGGAGAAGGGGTCCCTGAACTGGTGTAGACTGGTTTGTGCAAGGAGGGCACCATCTGTGCCCTTCAAAGCATTTCCAGAGGCTTGGAGAGGCTACGTGTCCCCAGCCTGTAACACCTATTTCCAAAGGGAGAGGGTGTAACACCCTCCTCTCAGAGGAAATGCTTTGTTCTGCCTTCCTGGGACTGGGCTGCCCATACCCCAGGAGGGCAGAACCCTGTCTGTGAGGTGGCAGCAGCTGTAGCTGCAGTGCAAGCCTCAGAGAGCTGGTTTAGCAGTACTGGGGGTCCAAGGTGGAGCCCCCAGGATGCATGGAATTGGCTCCCCAATACCAGATTTGGAATGGGGGGGACAATTCCATGATCTTAGTCGTGTTGCATGGCCATATTCGGAGTTACCATTGTGAAGCATCATATAGGTATTGGCCTATATGTAGTGCATGCGTGTAGTGGCGTCCCCGCACTCACAAAGTCTGGGGAATTTGCCCTGAACAATGTGGGGGCACCTTGGCTAGTGCCAGGGTGCCCACACACTAAGTACCTTTGCACCTAACCTTCACTAAGTGAGGGTTAGACATATAGGTGACTTTTAAGTTACTTAAGTGTAGTGAAAATGGCTGTGAAATAGTGTGTACACTATTTCACGGAGGCTGCAATGGCAGTCCTGTGTAAGCGTTTGTCTGAGCTCCCTATGGGTGGCAAAAGAAATGCTGCAGCTCATAGGGATCTCCTGGAACCCCAATCCCCTGGGTACCTAGGTACCATATACTAGGGAATTATAAGGGGGGTCCAGTGTGGCAATTGAAATTGGTAAATGAAGTCACTGGCCTACAGTGACACATTTAAAAGCAGAGAGAGAATAAACATGGAGGTTCTGGTTAGCAGAGCCTCAGTGAGACAGTTAGGCACTACACAGGCATACACATTAGGCCACAAACTGTAAGCACTGGGGTCCTGGCTAGCAGGATCCCATTGACACAGTAAAAACACACTGACACACACTCACAAACAGGCCAAAAGTAGGGGTAACCATGCTAGAAAGAGGATACTTTCCTATAGAACCCCCACTCCCCCAAATGAAGGACAATAAGGGTAACCTTTGCCAGTTGAGACTTTATTGTATAAGTGGTGCTAAGTGGAGAGTAGATCTGTAATAGAGTGGTTACTCCCTTTATCATCCACAATATGGTTACTTCCCTCTGGGGATGTAAACCATCCTGTTTGTAGATTTTTACCCAAGCAAGAGTGTGAGTTTAAATTCTCAGAGTTCCTATGAGTATGATTTAAAGATAGTCAGTGGGATTGGCCCACTGGGCCTATGTGAAATGCAGGAAATGCTAGTCAGGGATGCTGTCTCAATAAAGCCAAAGCTTGGCAAAAACCTTGTCCATGTGGCTGTAAGAGAGAACAGGGTTGCTGTTTCTCTTGAGTTGGAGCAGGGCAGGGCTGCTGTCCAGTAAGCTCCACACCAGGACAGGGCAGCTGTCCTAAGTGTTTAGAGGCAGTGCAGGGTTGCTGCACTAAAGTTTCTCTGGGAGGGCTGGAGGCATGCTCCATATTTACTAAAATGGTGCAATTTTGAACATCTGGCGTAGTAGTTCCACAGAGAAGTACTTTAACCTCTGGGAGTCCAGCTGTGGTAGTTGAGCGCTCCCTTGTTACAGGTTCCACCCCAGGACAGGTTTCTCCCACCACAGGAATGATATCCTTAATGGCAGAGTGGGGAAGAGATACTTTGAGACCCTTTTTACCTGTTGGTGGAGAGGGATCCTGGGATTTCAGGCCTTTTTCTCTCCTTTGCATTTTAATTTCACCACAAATGAGAGGAAGCAATTCTGCAGGGATACTCAGCATGGATTCATGGGTACTAAACTCTACCTCAGCCCAACCTGAGGCCTCTAGGTCATTCCCTAAGGGACAATCTACAGGTAAGCTAGGTGATAACTCCACCCCAACTAAGTTGAACTACAGCTAAGAGGAGAGACTGAGTGGAGTTATTGACACCAGTAACATGGCACTTCTGTCCAAGGAGGTGTTGTGCAGGTGACACAAGATTTTCAGTCACCAAAGTGATACTGGCACCTGTGTCCCTGTAGGCCTGGGGCTCAACACCATTTATTAGGATTGACTGCCTGTACTTATCCATGTTAAGGGGAGAATCAGCCAAGGTGGCAAGGCCAATGCCACCAGGTGTGACAGAAACTGTCTTGGGACTGTCTACCCCAGTTTCTATTATGGTCCCAAAAGTGAAGCCAACTACACCTTTAGTTTGACTATTGCCAGTAGTCCCACCACTATTACCACCACTGCTAGGGGCAATAGAGTCTGATGTCTTAGTGGTGGTAGGCTCAGGGGCTTTACTTGTGCAGGACTTATCCCCTGGCCAATGGCCTTTATTTCTACACATATAGCACCAAGGCTTTTTCTGACTGTATGAAGAGTTTGAAGAATATGAGGACGTTTTATCCCCACTCCCAGAGAAGTGTTTTGGACCTGAAGAAGGATCTTTCTGTTTATATTTATTCCCTTGCTTGTCCTGAGATTTGTCACCATCTTTTTTTCTTGCCATCCTTGTCACCCACTGTATGAGCTTTTTTGCTGACCCTTGTTCTGACCCATTTGTCTGCCTTCTTTCCCAATTCTTGTTGAGAGGTCAAATCTGAGTCCACAAGATATTGATGCAACAAGTCGAACACACAATTATGCAAGATATGCTCTCTCAGAATCAAGTTATATAGGCTTTCATAATCAGTCACCTTACTGCCATGTAACCAACCTTCTAGGGCCTTCACAGAACAGTCTACAAAGTCTGTCCAGTCTTGTGATGACTCTTTTCTGGTCTCTCTAAACTTAAGTCTGTACTGTTCAGTGGTTAAGCCTAGACCATCCAAGAGTGCATTTTTAAGAACCTGGTAATTATCTGCATCATCCTCTCTGACAATAAGAAGTCTGTATCTTCCCTTGCCAGAGAAGGATAACCAAAGGGTAGCAGCCCACTGTATATGAGGGACCCTCTGAACTTTACAGGCCCTCTCAAGTGTAGCAAACCACTTGTTGATGTCATCACCATCCTTGCAAGGAGGGACAACTTTATGCAGATTTCTATAATCAAATGAAGGTTCCCTAACATTTGTATTCCCAAATCTGCTGCTGTCACCATGGAGAACTAACACCAAACCCCGCCTCTCTTTCTCCACAGCCAGGGATTCCCTGTCTAAGGCCAACTGTTGCTGCATTAGCCTCAGTCTGGCCTCCTCTAACCTCAGCTTTCTAAGTTCCCTATCTAGGGACTGGTCCTCAGGGTTAGAATTATGTGAAACCTCTGAAACTGAGGTAACATGAGAGTATGCAGAGGCAGACCTATCTCTAACAGGGGCCACTCTAGTGACTTGGCCTGTAGGGGTGAACGGAGCCCTACTTGTGTGTGAAACCTTCCCACTACCAGTTATACTTGTTGACAGATAGGTCTGTGGAAGGACCCTTCTCAGGATTGTCATCTTGCTCCTCTGAGCTTTCCTGGTTGGAGTTATCCTCTACCTCTTCCCCTGACTTATCTGGACCAATGCTGAGTCCCTGGTCATGTGGGAGGAGACAATTTAAGAGGAACTCCTTATTGGGGTTCTTCTTAATCCCTACACTTCTTTCAATACAGAGACCCCTCAAACTTTTAAAGTTTAGATTCTCATATGTTTTCACAACTCTAGGGTTAGCATCTACCGAAGACATATTGAAAGAAAAAGGTTTTGGGAAAGTGAGTAAAAAGTTAGTAGAATAACAGAGCTAACCTTTTAGAGAAAAGAAGAAAACTTTTCAGAACTTTGAAAAACTTTTGCAAAGTTAAAAAGAACTTTTAAGAAAGTTAGAAAATTGTTTCTAGGTATATATTCTAAATGCTCTCAGTATTGGAGCATGCTTTTCTTGTGAAAAGCACAGGTAACAAAGTGGTAAAGCAATTGCAATACTTATCCCACCGTTGCCACCAATGTAGGAGGCGGGCCTGGTTTGTAGTGGGTACCTTGGGTGCTTACACCTTACACCAGGTCCAGTTATCCCTTGTTAGTGAATGTAGTAGTGTTCTAGCAGCTTAGACTGATAGAGGTAGCTATAGCAGAGCAGCTTAGGCTGAACTAGGAGACATGCAAAGCTTATGCAATACCACTTATAGTTAAACAGTACTTATACACAAGTAAAGACAATACTCAGTGTTACCAAAAATAAAGGTATTTATTGGGGTGACACAGTACTAAAATTATTTTTAGAGGCAATACGCCTTCTGGAGGTAAGTATTTTACACAATATATACACTAGACACCAAAATCAGACAAGTAAATAGTCATAGAACAATGCAAACAGTAGGAAATCCTATAGAATGCAATGGGAGAAAATAGGTCTAGGGGCAACACAAACCATATACTAAAAAAGTGGAATGTGAATCACAAATTCGCCCCTAGACGAGTGTAATGTGTGCAGAATTGCTGGGAGAGTAAGAATACAGTAAGGGTAAGTAAATTACCCCACCCCAGAGCCCAGAAAAGCAGGAGTAAAGTACTGCAAGTTTCCTTAGGACACACTACACCTTGTTTTTGGGATTTTGCAGCAGCCAACCAAGTCTGCAAATAACAACTGCTGGATTATTGGACCTGAAGACCTGCAAAGGAAGGGGACCAAGTCCAGAAGTCGAAAGAAGTTCCAGGAAGGACAGGAGCCCCTGCCAACCCAGAAGAGGGTGCAAAAGAAGAGTCCCTGATTAGTTGAAGACTGCAGAAATGCACCCTAGGAAGATGCCAGCTGGTTCCTGCATGATGCAAAAGATGTCCCACTGTGTGAAGATCGTTGCAGACGAGATTTTGTGTTGGTCTCTTTCCCTAAAATTGCACAGTTGTGTTTCCCAATTGACAAACCTTTAGATTGCCACTGTAAGACCCTAGTAAATGGTACTCCTGGTACCTAGAGCATGGACTTTAAAAGGAATGCCCCTGAGGGCTGCAGCACAGATTGTTCCACCATTGGGGACCTTCTCACCTAAGTTCAACAAGTTCCGTCTTTGCAGACTGCATGTCTTGGTATAGACCCAAAAAAGAAAACACAACATGGCACACAGCCTGTGTGCCCTGTCCAGTTACAATGCATGTAATATATGTAGGTCACCCCTCTGGCAAGCCTTACAGCCCTGATTACATGTTAGGGCAAATCTGCATGGGCATATATGCCCCTGTTATGTCTTAGTCGATTCTCAGACTTTGTAAGGGAACAGTGAAACCATTTTAAATCATGTGCTGGAAACTGGTCATTACAAGTTCCCCAGCTTCACTGAAGACAGGGTGCCCCCTGCTAAACCTACCAACTCCTAATGCGGGCACTGACTGGTCAAAACTAGTACAGCCTCCTTAGACAAAGTTCTGACCCCCTGACGTGTGAGAGCCAGTGCTCTTGAGGGCTCAGAACAAAAGCCTGCTCTGGGCGGAGGTATGACCTCTTCTAGGCAGGACGGATATTCCAGGGTGGGGCGCTTCAAAGGCCTTGCCGCCTTTGAAATGTGACCCAGGCCTCTCCAAATGGTGAAGGAGGCTGACCCTACTTTTGGCGGCATCTGGCAGGAAAATTTGGTAAATTGGGAAGAATGCCCACTCCATGCCAGTCTCACCCTTATGGTGGATGAGTTGAAGTGGACACTACTTTTAAAATTTCTCCATCTTGTGTGGAAGGAATTAGGCCAATAGGGTTAGGGCTATGCCACTTCCCAAAAGAAGTGGTCATAGAAAGGGTGTAGTCACCCTAAAGGTGAGTAGCCCATTAGCTACCACCTGGCTCTCCCGGTAATGCCCCTAAATTCATTATTCAGTGACACCCCTGAACCCTAGAATCAGATTCCTGCAACCTAAGAAGAACTGGACCTATTGCCAGCATAGAAGACCGAAGACACCAACTGACTTGGACCCAGCCCTACTGGCCTGCCTGCAGCCTTCAAAGAACTCTGCACCCAGATGCAGCCTTGAGAGAACTGCCTGCCTTCCTTCAAAAAACTCCTGTGGACAGTGGACGTGTCCAGCATAAACCATCTTTAAAGAAAAGGAAGCCTTCCTGTGGAACTGTAAAATCAGACGCCAGAAGTGACCACTGCACCTGACCTCCCTGGCCTGAGTCCAAGTGGCCCACCTGTCCTGTGACAGTCCCCCAGTGCTTCCAACTAAGTCCCCTGTGGCTTAACTCCTGCTGGACTCCCAGGTGAGGTCTGCAGCCTGAATCTGAGGGATCCCCCCCAAGTGCTAGCTGCCTGGTGAGCTGATTTGTATGTCTAAAGACACCCCTGCACCTGGAGCCCCTGGGCCTTGGGGAGGTAAACCATTGGTGTCCATATGACCCCTGGCATCTCATCCTACCTGGGCAGCTGTGGGGTGGCCCCTCCTGGCCAGAGCACGCAGCCTGTTTCTGGAAGCCATCTCCGCCATTAAGATACATAGGGTGCCAGTTGCTGTGGTGTCACTCTGCACCCGGCCGCACCTGAGCCGCTGAGGGCGTAAGTTTGGTGCTACCTGGTGGCCCTCTTGTACTTACCTCAAAACCAGGAGATTGACCGCTGACCTTGCTTTACTCACCTGTGAGCAGCGCTGCCGCGGATACCCGCGGTCTCCTTTGGAAAGCATTGGCCACCCAACACTGTGTTGGCACTCTACACCCGGCCATCCTTGTGTCGCTGAAGGTGTACATTTGCTGCTGACTTTTGGCCTCACTGGTGCTCACCTTAGCCCCTGGAGACCGACCTCTGCCCCCGCTGGTACTTACCTGTGAGAGCATGTCAACTCCCCTCCAAACCCGCCCCACCCCCAGCCTCCATTTACTAACATTGGGCACCGACCTGAACTTTAACCTCTGTACCTGGCTGCCCCCGTGCCACTGTGGGTGCACCTTGGATACCAACCTGATGTCACCCTAAGTGTGCTGGGTATGCCCAGATGTGGGTCCCGTGCTCACTATTCTACTGGATTCAAACTAGCCTGGCTGATGAAGGGTGACAAATTATCTGGTAGGGATATATTCTAGTTGCAGATTCCTTACTGACCCACCCATCCTCCCCGCTCTGCAAACGGATTTCTAGGGACAGGGTCTCCTTTTGAGGGCCCTAGTTCTGACGCACCAATCTTGGTGTTCTTCATGACTCCGTGCTACTGGTGTCGAATGTTGGGAAAAGAAACTGACGTCACCGTGCCTGAGTGGTGCCTATATACGACTGCAATGTCATCACAGCGACCACATGCCAACAACTCACACGGAGTTGACCAACGCCACCTGAGGGCCCACAAGGGCACTGCTCGAAGAAAAATCTCCAGATCCAACCTGATGCCTGAGGGAAACTCTAAGGTAAGGAATCTGCAACTAGAATATGTTTCTACCAGATAATTTGTTTCCGAAGGTAAGTAACTTGTTAATTTGTTCCGGATTCCGTCCATCCTTTGTGTTTGTTTGCTTTTGTTGCTCTAAATGTGCCAGGTATGCCCAGACGTGGTTCCTGGGTTCGCTATGCAGCTGCATTCAAGCTAGCATGGCTGATGAAGGGTGAATGTACACTTGGCATGTGGTACTAGAGGTAGGCCCCGAGGGCAGCTACACTGATTGTGCCACCCTCTAGGGCCATGCATCCAGCTGCACCCAGCACTGCCATTGCAGGCTGAATGTCCTGGTGCAAACCTAAAACTCAAACTCGACATGGCACTCTGTGTGCCTGTCCACCATAAACTGCATTTACTATGGGTAAGACACCCACCTGGCAGGCCTTATAGCCCTAAGGCAGGGTGCTCCATATTATATGTGAGGGCATAGTTGCATGGGTAATATGCCCCCACTGTGCCCTTGCCAAACCTGGGACATAGTAAGTGGGCAGAGCAGCCATTTTAATACATGTGCTGGACACGGGTCAACACGAGTTTCACAGCTACATGATGGCCCCTCTGGACACTGTTATGTTTGGTATCAAACAACTCAGAATGATAAATCCAAACTGGTGCCAGTATTAACTTTATCCCTAAGTGTACCCAGGGGCCACTTTAGAGGTGCCCCCTGCAAAAGCTAACCTAACCTGGCATGGTTGCTGACTGGTCCTATCCAGCTGCCACCTCCAGACAGCCAATATACAATCCTTGGGGGAGAGGCCTGCCTCTCTGGTTTGTAAGACAGTGCCCTTCATGGGGGGAGGAGCTAACACCCCTCCCTCAGGAATGTGCACTGTCCTGGTGGTGAGCTTCAAAGGGCTTACTGCCGTTTAAACTCAACCCCCAAGCCTGCTGCTAGCAGCAGCTGGCATCCCCTTTGCAAACCCCCACCTTTGGCAGGAGAAACCTAACAAAGGGTAGGGGGAGTGGCCTTACCTGGCATGCGCACCACCCCTAAGGTATTGCCTTGCCACCAAGAGGTAAGTATCCCATTGGACACTACCAGGTTCTCCATAATGTGCCCACTAAATTCAGTAATTAGTGGGCACCCCTAGACTAAGAAATCAGATTCGAAAGGACAAAGAAGACCAGCACCAAAGAAGATCCCAAGCAAGAGAATTGGGGACCTGTTGCATCAACTAAAGGCGCCAAACCCTGCCTGCTGCACCCAGGACCTGAAAATCACTGCTGCAGTGGAGCTCGACACTGGACTCACCCCAAGAAACCCAGGGGACCTCCAGGCTTTACAAATCGCCCCAGAGCTCCTTTCTGAGTGGAGGCACCACTCAACAACCAAGTAAATATCAACAAGCCAGTGAGGGTCACTTCACTGACTGGCCGATATCTCTGCAACCGGACCCGTCAATACACCGAGAGCCCAGACGAGACCTACAAGTGTGCCACATTTGGTGCCACTGTGCCCTCCAGTGGTCAAGTCGTGCCATTACACCAGGTACTTGCCAGTGCACGTCGGACTCCAAGAAAACCAGCTCCCCCAGAGCTGCAACTGGACCAGGAGAAAGCCCCAGTCGAGGGACTTCAGGAACACCCCGGACATCCCATCAGAGTGCCACCGTTGTCCTGTGAGACATGATCCAAAGGGCTCCATTGCGCACAGCTCCTAGATCACCATCTCGCCCTGCATCCGGCCGCCCTGCGCCTTGTAAAGAGGAACCAGCTGTGCTCCACGGGTCCCAAATCCCTTGCAACCCCAACAGCCTAAGGGGACCCCAAGGCACCTCATTTAAATTCACAACCCATCTCCTTTTCCAGGTGGCCCCTCCAAGTGATGCTTTGCCAAGAGACTTTCCCGCTCTCCTCCCGACGGAATCAGGAGCCGCCCAAGGGTCCTCCAGCTGGCTACTTCGACCATCCTGCAGAAGAAGAAGGTGGTAACCCAACAGTACAATTTTTGTATGCATTTTTAAAAGTGACTGCCTATTGATTCCTATGGTGCGTAATTACACACAGAAAGACCAACTTGATTAAAACTTTGAATAAATCACAACTTGGTCTTAAAAATTATATAATATTCTGAAGTATTTGTTTTATTATTTTTTTTAAACTTGTCTCGAGTTATTCCTGGAGTGTGTGTGTGTTTGTGTAGGAGGCTGGCCTGGCTTGTAGTGGGTACCTGATGGTACTTATACCTTGTGCCAGGTCCAGTTATCCCTTATTAATAGATTAGTAGTGTTCTAGCAGCTTAGGCTGATAGAGGTAGCTATAGCAGAGCAGCTTAGGCTGAACTAGGAGACATGCAAAGCTTCTACTATACCACTTATATCATGTAGTACTATATCATAAGAAAGCCAATACTCTGTGTTACTAAAAATAAAGGTTCTTTATTTTAGTGACAATGTGCCAAGAATATCTCAGAGGATATACTCCCTTAGAAGGTAATTAAAATACACAACAAATACACACAAACCAAAATCAGGTAAGTAACACAGTCAGAAAGTAGTTCAAACACTGTAGAATACACTAGGACGCAATAGGCCTGGGGGCAACACAAATCATATACTCTGAAAGTGGAATGCGAACCACGAATAGACCCCTAGGCTAGTGTAATGTGTAGAGGCTCGCTGGGAGTGTAAGAAAACACTAAGGTTGTCCAAGATACCCCACCCCAAGACCCTGAAAAGTAGGAGTAAAGTGATACTACTTCCCCAGAAACACACTAAACTCGTGATAGAGGATTCTGCAAAGACCACAACAGACTGCAAAGCACTGAAGGCGGATTCCTGGACCTGAGAACCTGCAAAGGAAGGGAATCAAGTCCAAGAGTGGTAAAAGTGTCCCGGGGGGGGGGGGGGAGGGGCAGGAGCCCACTAAACCCCGGATGAAGGTGCAAAATGGCTGCTTCCGAATGGAAGAAGCTGAAGATTCTGCAACAATGAAAGGTGCTAGGAACTTCTCCTTTGTGCAGAAGATGTCCCACTGAGTGCTAGAGGATGCAGAGTTGTTTCTTTGGAGAAAGACCGCAAACAAGCCTTGTTAGCTGCAAAGGTCGCAGTTGAAGAAAAAGGGTGCTGCCCAGGCCCAGGAAGGACCAGGATGTCGCCACTTGGGAGAGGAGACAGAGGGTGCCCTCAGCAACAGAGAGAGCCCACGCACAAGAAGGCAGCACCCGCAGAAGTCCTTGAACACGGGTTCAAGAAGACTGAGCACGGTGGTCGTCTCAATACTACAAAAGTGGGTCCCACGAAGCCGGATGTCAACTCAGAGAGTTGAGCAGTGCAGGACCGAGTGCTGGGGACCTGGGCTAGGCTTTGCATGAAGAATTCCTTGCAAAAGTGCACAGAAGACCTTGCAGCTGCAGTTCATGCTTTGCACAGGGTTACTGTCTGGAGAGGGGAGGCAAGGACTTACCTCCTCCAAATTTAGACAGTTGGACCACTGGACAGTCTGGGTCACTTGGGTCCACCACCTGTGTTCCAGGGGCCATGCTCATCAGGATGAGAGGGGTCCCAGAGTACCGGTGACACTGAAGTTTGGTGCCTGCTGGAGCAGGAGGAAGATTCCGTCAACCCACGGCAGGCAACACCAGAGCATGCACCACCAGGAAATAGTCGAGAAAGCCAGCAGGATTAGGCGCTACAATGTCGCTGGCAGTCTTCTTGGTACTTTGTTGCAGTTTTGCAGGCATCCTGGAGCGGTCGGCGGTCGATCCTTAGCAGAAGTCGAAGAGAGAGGTGCATAGGATCTCTGGTGAATTCTTGCAAGTCGTTATCTGAGGAAAAGCCCACTGGAGAGACCCTAAATAGCCCTCTGAGGAGGATTCGCCACCTAGTCAGGTAAGCACCTATCAGGAGGGGACTCTGATGTCACCTGCTGGCACTGGCCACTCAGAGGTCTCCAGTGTGCCCTCACACCTCTGGATTCAAGATGGCAGAGGTCTGAGACACACTGGAGAAGCTCTGTGCACCACCCATGGGGTGGTGTTGGACAGGGGAGTGGTCACTCCCCTTTCCTTTGTCCAGTTTCGCGCCAGAGTAGGGACTGGGGGTTCCCTAAACCGGTGTAGACTGGCTTATGCAAGGAGGGCACCATCTGTGCCCTTCAAAGCATTTCCAGAGGCTAGGAAAGGCTACTCCTCCCCAGCCCTTAACACCTATTACCAAAGGGAGAGGGTGTAACACCCTCTCTCAGAGGAAATCCTTTGTTCTGCCTTCCTAGGACTGGGCTGCCCAGACCCCAGGAGGGCAGAACCATGTCTGTGAGGTGGCAGCAGCGGTAGCTGCAGAGAAAACCCCAGAGAGCTGGTATGGCAGTACCCAGGGTCCATAGTGGAGCCACGGCAATGCATGGGATTGGCACCCCAATACCAGATTAGGCATGGGGGGGACAATTCCATGATCTTAGACATGTTACATGGCCATATTCAGAGTTACCATTGTGAAGCTACATGTAGCTATTGACCTATATGTAGTGCACGTGTGTAATGGTGTCCCCGCACTCACAAAGCCCAGGGAAATTGCGCTGAACTATGTGGGAGCACCTTTGCTAGTGCCAGGGTGCCTTCACACTTAGTAACTTTGCACCTAATCTTCACTAAGTGAAGGTTAGACATATAGGTGACTTATAAATTACTTAAGTGCAGTTTAAAATAGCTGTGAAATAACATGTGCGTTATTTCACTCAGGCTGCAGTGGCAGTCCTGTGTAAGATTTGTCTGAGCTTCCTATGGGTGGCAAAAGAAATGCTGCAGCCCATAAGGATCTCCTGGAACCCCAATACCCTGGGTACCTAGGTACCATATACTAGTGAATTATAAGGGTGTTCCAGTGTGCTAATTAGAACTGGTGAAAATGGTCACTAGCCTATAGTGACAACTGTAAAGGCAGAGAGAGAATGAGTACTGAGGTTCTGATTAGCGGAGCCTCAGTGACACAGTTAGTCACTACACAGGTACAAACATTCAGACCACAAACATTGAGCACTTGGGTCCTGGCTAGCAGGTTCCCAGTGAGACAGGCAAAAACAAACTTACTTACATGTAAAAATGGGTGTGGTGCATGATTGATACTGTGTGTACAACAAATGCTTAGCACCCCTCCTAAATTAGCCTAACTGCTCAACCAAGTGACCTCAAAAATTGTAGCATTAGGTGATCTGATTTTTGCCTCTGGAAACCAACGTGTGGTTGCCTGGACCCCCTGCACAGTGTGCCTAGTTTTGCACACTACATAGATGGCAGGCCTCCTATATTAGGTGGAGCTAAAGACAGCTTTATCATCTAGATAAGCTGCATTATAGGCTTCCAAACCTTGGATGACTCTATTCACCAACCTCTGAAATGTGGCAGGTGCATTTTTCAGACCAAAGGGTAATACTGTAAATTGGTAGTGCCCTCCAGTAGTTGAAAGTTTTGTCTTTGGTTTAGCATCATCTGATAATTTGATCTGCCAATATCCTGTAGTAATATCAAAAATGCTTGGATACTTGCAGATGTCAGTGTATCTATGAGCTCATCTGCCCTAGGGATAGGATGAGCATCTGTCTTTTTTTATAGTGTTGAGCCCTCTATAGTCAACACACAACCTCATCTCCCTTTTCCCATTCTGAGAGTGAGGTTTTGGAACCAGCACCACTGGGCTAGCCCAGGGGCTGTCAGAGTGCTCGATGACTTCTAAGTCAAGCATCTTTTGGACTTCTGCTTTAATGCTGTCTTTAACGTGGTCAGTTTGCCTATAGATTTTGCTTTTCTTGGGCAAACTGTCCCCTGTATCAACAGTGTGTTCACAACATGTTATCTGACCAGGTGTTAGAGAGAACAGTTCTGAGTACTGTCCTAGGAGATTCCTGCAGTCTTCTTTCTGTGCCTCAGAAAGACAGACAGCAAGGACTACCCCATCAACTGAGCCATCAGCTGCCGTGTTGGAGAAGAGGTCAGGGAGAGGGTCACTCTCTTGCTCCTGTCCCTCATCGGTGACCATGAACAGGGTCATGTCAGCTCTGTCATAGTAGAGCTTCAGGCGGTTCACATGAAGCACCCTGAGGGAGCTTCTCGGAGCGCCTAGGTCCACCAAGTAGGTGACCTTATCCTTCTTTTCCACTAATGTGTGGGGACCACTCCACTGGTCTTAGGGTGCCCTGGGAGCCACAGGCTTCAGGACCCAGACCTTCTGCCCTGGCTGGTAAACAGTTAGGACAGCATTCTGGTCATGCCACTGCTTCTGCAGGTCGTGGCTGTCCTGAAGGTTTTTAGTGGCCTCAGCCATCCTGGATCTGAGGCTAAGTACATAGTCCACTATGTCCTGTTTAGGGGGCTAGGGAGGTTGCTCCCAGCCTACTCCTAAAAGAGCAAGAAGACCCCCAACAGGGTGCCCAAATAGAAGTTCAAAGGGGATGTAGCCCACTCCCTTCTGAGGAACTCCCTGTTGGCAAGAAGGAGGCATGGCAATAGGACATCCCATCTCCTTCTTAGTTTTTCAGAGAGTCCCATGATCATGCTCTTGAGAGTTGTATTTAAACTCTCTACCAAACCATTGGGTTGGGGGTGGCAAGGGATGGTGAACTTGTAAGTAACCCCACACTCCTTCCACATTGCTTTTAGGTATGCAGACATGATGTTTACACCTCTGTCTGACGCCACTTCTGTAGGGAAGCCCACTGTTGAGAAAATTCCCAGGGGGGCCTTTGCCACTGCAGGAGCTGTAGTGGCCCTTTGAGGAATAGCTTTTGGGTACCTGGTAGCATGGTCCACCACCACCAGAATAAATCTGTTCCCAGAGGCTGTGGGTGGGTCTAGGGGGCAACAATATCCACCCCAACCCTCTCAAAGGGAACCACAACCACTGGAAGTGGACATAAGGGGGCCTTTGGAGTGCCACCTTTCTTGCCACTGGCTTGACAAGTGACACAGGAGCGACAAAACTGATGTGGGGCCAGTGAAAGTGAGGGACAAGTCTGTCCCAAGTCTTGCTTTCCCCCAGGTGACCGGCCAGGGGAATCTCATGTGCCAGGGTCAACAAAAATTCTCTGTATTGCAGAGGTACTACCAATATCCTGGTGGCACCAGGTTTGGGTTCCCTTGGTTCTGAATACAAGAGGTTGTCTTCCCAATACACCTTGTGGGTGCCACTGACATCCCCTGCTTCTTGAAGGACAGCTTGCTGCCTTAAACCCTCCAGTGTGGGACAGGTTTTCTGTGCCATATTGAATTCCTCCCTGGTTCCGACTCATTTGTCTGCCTTCTTTCCCAATTCTTGCAGAGAGGTCAGATTTGAGTCTACCAAGTATTGGTGCAACAAATCAGGCACCCAGTTGTTGAAGATATTCTCTCTCAAGATCCGATTGTAGAAGCCCTCATAGTCATTGACTTTGGTGCAATGTAAAGAGCTTTCTAAAGCCTTCAATGAACAGTCCGCAAAGTCTATCCAATCTTGGGGGGGCTCTTTCCTGGTCTCCCGGAACTTAATTCTATATTGCTCAGTGGTGAGACAAAATCCATCTAAGAATCTAAGAGTGCAGACTTCAAAACTGTATAATTGTCTGCATCCACCTCCCTGACAGTGAGGAGTCTATCTCTTCCCTTGTCAGATAAGGAGAGCAACAGGATATGAGCCCACTGCCCCGCTGGAATCTCTGTACCTTACAGGCCTTCTCAAGAGCAGTGAATCACTTGTAAATATCATCCCCCACCTTGTAGGGAGGAACAATCGTGTTAAGGTTTCTGGAGTCAAAAGAGTCCTCCCTGACCTTAGGCTTCCTGAAACTAAAGCTGCTGCCACCATGGGGTACTAACCACGACCCCTGCCTCTCTCTCTGTCCACTGCTAAGCCCTCCCTATCTAGGGCTACCTGCTGCTGCAGTCTCAGCCTGGCCTCCTCCGGTCTCAGTTTCCTGAATTCCCTGTCTGGAGAATCTTCCCCTGGAGTTGTGCAGTGTGTCCCCTCAGATACTGAGTTGACATGAGAGTGGGCAGAGAAGGATCTGTTCCTATTCTTAGCAACCCTCTCAACTAACCCTCTGGGCATAAAGGGGCGTACTGTTATGACTTCCCTTCCGACTACCTGAGGTGCTCCCAGCTAGGTTAGGGGGTTTACTAGGGACTCTGTGATCCTCTGAGAGACCATGCTGACACTCCTCAGTGTCCAGTAGTAGGATTCCTCCCTGTTTCCAGATTCCTTTCTGAGCGCATCTCCTCAACTCTTGGAAGGTGAGGCCCACATAAGGTGAGTCCATAGCCTGAGATGTGCCCTGTTCTGAAGACATGTTTGTGTTGTTAGGGGGGTGTAGGTGTACCTAACTACCCTAACCCCTAGTTTCTCCAAGGAAGTTTTGAGCAAGGGCTTTGCCTAGACCCCTAGTTTACCTAAACTTAAGAGGCTAGTTCCCTGGCACTAAGTACAGTGTGCACCCCTAGTCAGTAAGTGGTCTTTTGTGTGGAAAGTAGTAAGTGTCAGAGTGGTAAGGCAATTGCAAGTGCTTATCCCACTGCTGCACCACCAATGTAGGAAGCTGGCCTGGTGTGTGGTGGGTACCTAAGGTACTTGCACCTTATACCAGGTCCAGGTATTCCCTAATAGTGTAGTGTAGACAGGGTCTAGAAGCCAGGCTTCCTAGAGGTAGCTATGGATGAGCAGTTAAGGCCTATCTAGGAGACATGCAAAGCCCATTCAATACCACTGTAGTCACACAGTACTCGCACACATGAAAGAAAAGACTCAGTGTTACAAAAATAAAGGTACATTATTTTGATGACACAAATACCAAAAATAATATAGAGACTATACATCCTTAGGAGGTAAGTAAAACACAAATTATATACACTAGTATGCAGAAACGGGTGTAAAAATAGTTAGAAACTAGTGCAAATAGTGAAAATCACAATAGTTAGAAATGGGCTTAGGGGGAACACAAACCATATACTAAGAAAGTGGAATACGGATGTTGGTTTCCCACCTAGGCAAGTGTAGTGTGTAGCGGGTCGCTGGGAGTACTTGAAAACACCGAAGGTAAGTATTAGAACCCACCCCAGAGGCCAGGAAGGTAGGAGTAAAACACAGTAACTTTCCTAGAACACACAGAAACACGAGAAAGATTATGCAAGAACCAGAAGAGACTGCAAGACACCAACAGTGGATTCCTGAACCTGAAGACCTGTGAAAGAAGGGGACCAAGTCAAAGAAGCACAGAAGAGTCCAGGGAGAACAGTAGCCCCTGCTAACCCTGGTAGAGGTGCAAAAGAAGAACCGCAGGTGAAGAACAACAGTCAGTACTGCACCCAGGAAGACGGATGCAGGTTCCTGGTTGGTGCAGATGATGTCCCACGCCGGTTGGAGGATTGCAGTCTGGTTTGTGTCGCTGGAGTCCACCAACAAGCCTTGGCACACGCAAAGTTTGTGATTAATGGAAAATGGCGCTGCCTGGGACCAGGAGGGACCTGGTGGACTCAATCCAGGAGGGGGAGTCAGAGGGGGTTCTGAGCAACTCAGAGAGCCCATAGACCAGGCAGCCTGCACAGGAGTCCCACAGCATGGAGATGAAGAAGGGGCAAAAAGAGGCCCACGCAGCACCACAACAAAGGCCCCCACGCTGCTGGAGAACCACTCAGGAAGATGTGCGTCACAGGATAGAGTACTGGGGGCCAGAGCTTCATGGTACATGAAGAACTTTGTGGAAGGATGCCAACAAGCCTTGGCAACTGCAAAACATGTGTTGCACGGAGACACTGTCTTGGGTAGAGAGGCAAGGTCTTACCTCCTCCAAAGTTGGACAGTAGGACGTCTGGACCGTCAGGGCCACTTCAGTCCGCCACCCGTGATGCAGAATCCACAGAGCTCGTCAGGAAAGGGGATCCATGCAGCCGGTTGTCATTGCAGTAGGTGCCTGCTGAAGCAGGGGAATGTGACTCCTTCACCCTAAGGGAGATTCTTTCACTCTTCTGGTGCAGGCTGAAGACAGGCTGTCCTCTGAAGATGCACGATCGGGAAACAGTTGCAGTTTCTGGCAGGAGCTGAAGATCCAATGTTGAAGGAGTAGTCTTTGCTTCTTTGTTGCAGTTTGTAGAGTTCCTGGAGGGTCCAGGTGCAGTTTCTTCAGTGAGAAGTCGAAGTAGAGGATGCAGAGAATTCCTGCTGGAGTTCTGCAATCCAAATCTGAAGAACCACCAAAAGGAGAGACCCTAAACAGCCCTGAAAGGGGAATTGGTCGCCTCAACAGGTAAGCACCTATCAGGGTAGGGCTCTGATGTCACCTGCTGACACTGGCCACTCAAAAGTTCCCAGAGTTCCCTACCAACTTGGAATCCATGATGGCAGAACCCAGGGACCCCCTGTTGGAGCTTTGAGCACCACCCCTGGGGTGTGGTGATGGACAGAGGAGTGGTTACACCCCCTTTCCTTTGTCCAGTTTCACGCCAGAGTAGGTACTGGGGGTCCCTGAAGCGGTGTAGACTGGATTCTGCAAGGAGGGCAACAAATGTGCCCTTCAAATCATTTCCATTGGCTTGGGAAGGCCTCCCCTTCCAATCCTTTAACACCTATTTCCAAAGGGAGATGGTGTAACACCCCTCTCCCAAAGGAAATCCTTTGTTCTGCCTTCCTGGGCTTGAGCTTCTCAAGCACCAGGAGGGCAGAAACCTATCTGAGAGGTGGCAGCAGCTTGGGCTGCCTGGAAACCCTCAGAAGGCTGGAAGGGCAATACTGGGGGTCCTCTAAGGAGCCTCTGGAGTGCATGAATCATGCAACCAATGCTTGCAAAAGCTTTGGGGTATGATTCCAACATGTTTGATACCAAACATGCCTATGTTCAGAGTTAGCATTTTGTAGCTGGACATAGGTTATGACCTATGTCCACAACACGAGTAAGATGGCGTCCCTGCACTCACGAAATGTGGGGAAAAAGGTTCTGGAGGTCGTGAAGGCACCTCTGCTAGTGCAGTGGTGCCCTTACACACAGGTACTCTGCACCCTGACCCGAGGGCTAGAAGGCCTGCTATAGGGGTGACTTATAAGTGACCTGGTGGCAGTGCAAATGGCAGTGAAAGGGTGCATGCACCTTTTCACGCAGGCTGCAATAGCAGTCCTGCAGAGCCTTTGCATGGGTTCCCTATGGGTGGCAAAAGATATGCTGCGTCCATAGGGATCCCCTGGAACCTCAATGCTGTGGGTGCCTAGGTACCATATACCAGGGACTTAAGGCATCAGTATGCCAATTGTGGGTGAAATACTGGGTTACCAGTATGCAACAACCAAAGTTTAAGGGAGAGAGCATAACTACTGGGTTCCTGGTTAGCAGGATCCCAGTAGACACAGTCAAACACACTTGACAAAAAGGCCAAAAGTGGGAGTAACAAAGCTAGAAAGAGGCTCCTTTCCTACACTTCCTATGGAAGGACAAATTATAGATGCTCACACTAGCCCAGATTGTGTCTGCTGTAGACCACAGAGACTGCATGTTGGTGTTCGACCTGCAGGACGCTTATTTCCATATTGCCGTCCTAGCGGCCCACAGACACTATCTGCAGTTCACAATGGGCCAAGACCTTTTTGAGTTATCATTGCTTCCTTCTGGCCTCACCAGGGCCCCATGGGTGCTCACAAAATGAGATGGCAGTGACTACAGCACGCCTTCGGAGATACCAATCCACCTCTATGCTTGCAACTATCTTTTAAAGGTGGGTTTACCATAGGCAGTCAGAAACCACCTCCCGACAACAGTGCACCTCCTAACATCGTTGGGTTTCACTATCAACGTATCAAAGTCACATTGATTCCTTCACAGATGCTCCCGTTCACCATAGCTTTTCTGGATACCATACAGTTCAGAGCCTTTCCTCTGAAATGCAGAGTCCCAAACATTCAGGCTATGATCCCAATGTTTTAGACTCTGTCCGGGATCTTAGTGTTGATGACTCTGAGGATGCTGGAATTGTTGGCCACCTGCTGGCCCAATATATTGGGTGGCATACGCAGGCTCTGTAGGGGGACCTCAGATCCTAGTCAGCACAACTTCAGGGGAATCTATCGGAATGTATCCAGATTTTAGAGGAGGCTGCAAAAGACATGCAGTGGAGGCTGCTAGATCGCAATCAGGTTAGTGGCAGATCTTCTCCTTATCCCTCTCAGAGCTGATTGTGGATGCATGGATGCATCACTACTGGTTTGGGAAACCCATCTAGGAGAGGTGGCGATCAGAGGCTTCTGGTCTGTGGCTTGAGACTCCTCTCCACATCAGTTTGTTGGATTTGAGAACGATTCACTTGCTGTTAAAGGCCTTCCACCACCATCAGTGGGAGGCTCATGCAGCTTCTCACACACAATACCACCACCGTGTGGTGCTGCAACACGCAGTGCAGGGTGGGGTGTTGGGGTCTTTACCGGAAAGTTCTGTGCCTGTAAAAGTGGCTGGATTGCCAGGGAGTTTTCTTAGTGGTAAGCCACCTGACGGGATCTCTGAAGGCACACAACCAGGGCACACAAACTCAGATGTCAACAGGTAAAGGTTAACGAATGGCAGGAGGCCTGGAGTGTCTTCTGTCAGTAGGGAGAGCTGTGGCTCGATCTTTTTGTCACTGCTGAGAACATGCAATTTCAGCACTTTGGCAAGTGGAAATTTCAGAGGCATCTCCTCTGAGACGTCTTTCATCTAAAACAGTGCTCGGGCTCCTATATGCCTTCCTGCTGCTTCTCCTGCTCTGAGTTTTGAAGAAGGTCAGAAATGACCAGATCCAAGCATCCTAGCTGCCCCACCCTTAGCCAGGAGATTGTGTTTCAAGGAACTCCTGGCTCGACTATCTGTCCTCCAATCAAGCTGCAACTTAGGAAAGATCTTTTGTTGTAACAGGAGAGCAAGGTCCTGCACCCAGAGCTGCACAATTTGCGTATGCATGCCAGGAAATTGAGTGGCAACAGCTGACCTCTTTCAACATTCTGCCTGAGGTTATTGATGTTATATTGGTGGCGAAGCATACCTACACAAAATCAGTAAATGGCAGTTGTTGGGGTAAGTTTGTGGGGTGATACGGCACCTAGAATATTGACCCACTAAAAGTAATGTTGTCTGAAATGTTGCTATTTGTACTGTTCGCAGCCCAGCAAGGATTTGCTTTAGGCACTGTTAAAGGGTACCAGTTAGCTATTTTGGATTTTTTGCAATTGCCAGATCACCCTTCTTTATTTAAATCACCTATTGTGATGGGATTCTTGAAAGGTGTATAACATTTGTTTCACCAAGTCCTTTTGTGATAGAACAGTGGTAATTGAACTTAGTCCCCACCTCTTTGATGTGTGCCCTCCTTGAGACATTCTACAGCTGTCTTGCTGCTCTTGTTGCTTCTAACTTTAACAGCAGTCTTTATCATCACTGTAACATCGGTTCAGTGTTTAAGTAAGTTCCAAGCACTCCCTTGTCAAGCCACTGTGCACAACAGTCTTCCTAGAGAAGCAAATGTTGAGGATCCAAGCTTCTTTGATACCGGAAGTGGTCACTCCATTTCATGTTGGGCAGGCTGTTACCATTCCAGCATTCATTGCTGTGCCTCATCTGTGCAAGAAAAAAAGAGTCCATTGTTCGAATCCCAAAAGATCACTGAGGTTTTACATCAGTTGCACTAGGGAAAATTGTGGGAATGATCAGCTCTTTGTTGGATTCTTTGGGGCAAGGAAAAGCAAGGCAGTGAAAAAAGACGCTCTCCTGATGGGTTGGTCTCTACATAAAATATGCTACACACTGGATAGAACAAATCTCCAAGAATCCTTACCGGCTCACTCCACCAGAGACAAGGCTGCTATAACTGCATTGGAACACTGACTTTTTGTGCTAGATGTATACCAGCTGCCTCAGTAACATATGTTTATGAAGCACTACTGGTGCCACAATCAGGTCTGTCGAAGGGGACATTTTGACTGCTCTATCCTGCAGGACCTTGATCTGAGCCAGTTCACAGACTCATCACCTAGGGCAGTGGTTCCAAACCTTTTAACATCTGTGGACCCCAATGCTATCATTACTGGAACCTGGGGACCCCCACTGAATCATTATTGGAATCCGGGGACCCCCCCACTGAGTCATTACTGAATATGGGGACCTAACCTGTTAATACTATTTAATTTCCTAAGCAGTCGCGGTCCCCCTGAGAAGGCCTTGCGGACCCCCAGGGGTCCCCAGACCACAGGTTGGGAACCACTGACCTTGGGTAATATTACCATGGTATCTGTGCACTAGTTGAGGAATCTGTGGTTAGAAGTATCCATCAGTAGAACAAGTTACTTAACTTTGGTAGGGATTCTTCTGGCGAACACACTATTTAACTGCAGATTCCTCATCGACCTTCCCACCTCCCTGTTCTGTGAACTGGTTGTCTTTTTCCATCTAAAAAGGTTCCAATCTACAGATTTACACACTGGTCAAGTCAATCTGCTGATAAGCTCTGCATCTGAGGAGGCAGACAGTCTAGAAAGCAACTGACGTCAGGCCGCTTGGGTGTGATTATATGCAGCTCCACTCGTCACCTCTAGAGTGGAACAATTGCGGAGTTGAGCCACACAATGTCCCCTGCCAGCATGTAGGAGTACTGGTGGAAACGTTTTCAGATCCAGTCTGACACCTGAGGAATATTAACAAGGTGAGGAATCTGCGATTAGAGTATCCACCAAAAAACCCATTTCAGATGGTAAGCAGATTGTATTTGTTTCAGACGCTTTTTTGCCAGTATCAGTTCCAGTATCTACAAGGAAAGGATTTGCTGAGTCCTCTACCAGTTTGGTTGTGTATATTTGGCAATTGATTTCACTGTTCTTTGACATATTGTAAAATTAAATTTGACATAAAATATAATCACTTTCTTCATTTCGCATATTAGATTTGTTTTTCAACATTCCTACAGATAAGGTGTTTATTATGTGATCTTGAGTAGATCTAAATAATGTTACTTCCAAATTATTCAGAATCCGGCTCGTCAAACTTCTAAGGATTTTCTCTGTTCTTGAAAATATGGTTGCTCAACTAACATGTTGGATTTAACTTTCTATAGATTGCTTCGATTCCCTGCTGGCAGTTTATTGGCTGGATTGCTCAGATGATGGCGATGCTTGACAAAAAACAGGCAGTGGCCGTGCAGCACATTGTAGAAGAGATTGCAGACCTTTACCCACAGGCTCTTGTATATCCATTCATGATCAGCAGTGAAAATTATTCCTTTGAAGAGAGTGCGATTGGACACAAAAATAAAGAATTTGTATTAAGGTATTACAACTTTGCTTTAGATATTTTTACTAACATAATATGAAGTAGTTAGTTGAAAGTTTCTTTTATGGCCATCCTTTTTTAGATTCAGGAAAGGTTTAAACAAGCATTTGCAGTGCAATAGGTCTTGCATTTTCAGGTGAACCCTGCCTCATAATTTTGACTTTTCCTGCCATATAATTCCAGTGGCACAGCATTTAACTACAGCACCTTGATTTACCTTCTTCCTCGATCTTGAAATACATACAATTATCATATAAACCTTTATCAGAAATAAACTTTTGGCATTAGAGTGTAATACTCAAAACTCCATAACAAAAATATCATTTGAGACGGATTGGAGGGTAAAAGGAAAGAGAGTCAGGAGTAAAGATGGAGAGGACAAGTGGCGTAGTAATGGTGTCATGGGCCCTGAAGTATGAAAGGAAAATGGTTGACTGCAATTTCACTAGGAAAATACTGCAGTAATTAGAGGTGAGTTAAGTCCACAGGTCTCTGGGTCCCAGTGCCACTGCACCTGTTGCTCCATTGATAACTAGGCCTCAGGAGTAAAAGCCGATGGGGCAGATGAATAGAAGCAAAAGAAATACAACAGACAAAAGGAAGAAAGAGAAGAGGGTGCAAAGAAATAAAAGAAAGAAGGGAAAGAAAGAACGAGAAAATGAAAACACAACTAAGAGAAGAAATATAGTAAATGTGTGAGATAAAAGAAAAAAGGGAAGGAAGCTAGTGAACGAAATGTAGAGGAAAACATAATGAAAGAAGTGTGAAAAGAAAGAAAAAAATTAACATTAGAGAAAAAAGAAAGGTGGTGAGAGAAGCAGCAGCGAAAGAACCAGGACATGTATGTACTGACATGTTTCCCACAGACACAGAATAGGAAAACCACTTTGACATTTTGGGTTCCAACAAGTAACTTGTGGCTTCCACATACAGGCGGTAAAAAGAGGGATTTATAGTAAAACTTGAATTGACAGATAAAGATAAGAGAAACATCAGTGGAAGAAAGATGTACAAAAAATTAAAGGACGCATACTGAGTCAAAGGAAAGAGTATATAAAAAAGACAAAGAAAGAATGAAGGGAAGAGAAAAAAACAGTGAAAGAATGAACACCTGATGAAAAAAGGAGAAGAAACCAGTAAAGAAATAACCACGTTTTTGCGAGTTTGAAAGCGGAGGTAGCAAGAGGAAGAGGGAAATTAAAAAAAGGGAGAGGAGTAGAAATAAACAGTTGAAAGAAAGTGAAACTGTTAACGTGTGAATTTTAAGAGCTGGAGAGGGAAAAGTGGAGGAGAAAGAAAACATTGAGAGTAAACAGAGTGAAGGAAAGAATGGAGTGAAATGGGTGAAACAGGCCCTCCCGATAAAGATGACAGATAAGAATTTATTTAATTGGCTCCCCCAGGTCCTCAAACAGAAGTCTGAGTGTGAAACACCAAGGAGCACTGCAGAACAGCAGGGGGGTGCATTAGCAAAGTTGTAAGTGAACTCCAATACAGCAATATTGGGATGCTTCAGATCAGGATTCGGGGTATAGACACAGCGGGTGAGGATGATAAATGGAGCATCGTGTAATTCCTAGTATTGGAATAATGGGGTGCTGCAGGTTAGGGTTGTTGTGCACTGAGAGTTGTATGTGGGCTACAGTACTAGAATAGTAACGGTCACACAAGGTCAGAGCTGTGAGTGGAACCTAGTATTGGTGTGCCAGTGTTGCCAAGTATTAACTTGCAGGTTCCCTGGTGAAGCTGTGAGTGGGGCCCAGTATGGGAATGGCATTGCCTCTGAACCACAGAAGTGAGGAGTCCTGAAGAGCGGTTGTGTATGAGTCTTAGTACTGAGAAGAAAAGTGCACTGAATGCTAGAATTGATGGATTCTGATGGGGCTGTGGTGGTTCCCATCAACAGTGGTGTTGAATGTTAGACTTCAGGTGCACTTCCTGAGCTGTGTTTTGCTCTTTTGGATCCAGTATTGACATGCCAGTGGGACTGAGTATTAGAATTGAGCTGCTGTAATGGAACTATATATGAGCGGGCCCCAGTATAGGAAATGAAGTGACCTCGCCGGGGTAGAATTGAGGTGCAGTGATGGAGCTGCACCTGAGTTCCTACTACTGGGACAGCAAAGTGTACTGATTGTAAGAACTGAGGTGCTCTGGCAGACAGCGTGTGTGGGGTTCTGGCATGGACACAGCTGAAGGGTGAAGGCTTGGAGTGTGAGAACTTAGGTGCACTGATGGAGCTGCGCCCGAGGTCCCAGTACAGGGACAGGTGCGCTATCAGACAGCATGTTTGAGTTTCTGGCACAGCCACAGCTGAGCGCTTTGAGTGTGTGAACTGAGCTGCACAGATGGAGCTGCGCCCGAGGTCCCATTACTGGAACAGCAGTGTGTAATGACTGTATGAACTGATGTGGTCTGGTACACAGCGTGTGTGGGATTCGGGCATGGCTGAGGGGCTTGGATTGTGTGAACTGAGGTGCACTGATAAAACTGCACGCAAGGTCCCAGTAGTGGAACAGCAGAGTGTACTGACTGTAAGAACTGAGGGGTTCTGGCAGACAGCGTGTGGGGCTCTGGCACTGGTACAGCTGAGGGCTTGGAGTGTGTGAGCTGAGGTGCACTGATGGAGCTGCGAGTGGGCTCCCAGTATGGAGCAGAAGTGGACACCGTCTCTACGGATTCCAGAGCCCTGGTAGAGCTGGGTGAGGGTTCCCGGCACTGGAACAGCAGTAGACACTGATGATTGCTTGGAAGGAGATGCTTTGTCTGAGCTGTATGTGGGTAGCAGAGCTAAAAGAGCAGTGATGCCAGATAAAGGTTTTGTAGGTGACATCAGGTTACATCTGGGGGCAGGGCCTCTGGATGACCCAGGCAGGCAGACCAAACGTGACCAAGATAACAGCCTGATATATAGCCTTGTTTACAGCTAAGCTCAGAAACTGAGGAGCCCTGGCAGACAGATGTGTGGGCCTCTGGCAAGGCTGAGGACTTTGAGTGTGTGAACTGAGGTGCACTGATGGAGTTGTGACTGAGGTCCCAGCACTGCAGAAGCAGAGTGTACTGACTGCAAGAACTGAGGTGCTCTGGAAGACAGCGTGTGTGGGGTTCCTGGCACTGGCAAGGCCGAGGGCTTGGAGTGTGTGTTCTGTGGGGCACTGATGGAGCTGCGCCCGAAGTCCCAGTCCTTGAGCAGCAGTGTACACTGACTGCAAGAACTGAGGTACTCTAGCAGGCAGCGTGTGTGTGGTTCCTGGCACTGGCATGGTTGATGGCATGGAATGTGTGAACTGAGGTACACTAATGGAGCTGTGAGTGGGATCCTAGTATGGAGCAGAAGTGGGCACTGTCTCTGAGGTTTGTGAGGCCTGGTAAAGATGGGTGCCTAGCTTATATGCAATTACAAGTGACCCTCTGCCTTTGCTTTCAGCATACAGGCAGGCACACTTGGTAAAGAAAATCCAAGCCAAGGAAAGGCGGGAGCCAGGCAGCTTTGAGAGAGTGCAGAGAGCCCACAAAGACCACATGACCAAGATAACAGCCTGATTTGTAGCCTTGTTTACAGCTAAGCTCAGAGGAAGAATGCTCTGCAAATGAAAAGGGAAGCTTCCCTGGACAGAAGCAGGAAACAAAGTTCATAAAAGTCCCCTAAAGACCAGATAAACAGGACAAAGTGTAATTAGACAGTAGTTGGTCCCTACTCCCTCATAGAAGATGGAGAGCCAAAGAGGCATGACTGACCACTTGCAAGCAAGGATTTTTAAATGACACTGAAACTAACAAATGAAATAGCTGGAAGCCCACAGAAGTATGCTTAAAAGTATACAAGCGGTTGTATGCTTACGCTCAACCTAAAAAGAACCAGTATGTATTTTGTGACACATTTAATTTGTCAAGGCTGTACTTGATGTGCACAAGAAAGAGCAAAAAAACAAATGACACATAGATGTACTTAAATGCACCAGTTTAGTGGTACTCACCCTTTTAATTTCTGAAGACTCAAATGAATCACAACTGGAAGCCATTTGTACAACTTGAACCTCAAAATAATACGCAAACAAGTACACTCCAAATTAGCTCAGCATGTCTACTTTCCTCTGCAATTGCTTGTTTAAATACTACAGCCACTACTCAAAGCTCTCAGCAAAAGTGGTTGGTCAGAATTAGTAAATGGATTGACACTTTCCTCGGACAGCCACAGGACTGTAATGAAGTTTGGTACAGACAAAGGGTGACTTCGTTTGTTTCGAAAGGTGACAAACATAGTGGTTGCATAAAAGTTAGCAGACCAGGTACTCATTATGGCACAGTACGTTCCGCCGACTGGGAATTAGTACTCTGCTTGCGGAATGTATTTCTCTGTCTTGAGAAGAACAGGCGTGTCCTCTTTCCTATGTCAGAAGTGTGGGTCCTTTGAGTCTGTCTGCAAGTGCCTGGCCATATAAAACACTGGATAGGAGGAGGTATAGCCTGGAAGGGCATTTTTTGCAGTCTTTTCATGTGTGCACATGTACAACACTGAGCGGGTAGAGGACTGGCTTTCTAAATGTGTAGATGTATATAATTTTCTAGAAATTAGAAGGAATTCAAAAGTGTTTTAGTCCGTAGCACATTCCTATTTGAGGTCGAATTATGTTTAAATGCAAGCAGTGACTGCGCGCATTCGCACCTGCTCTGTCCTCAGCAAGTTATCAGCTTATGAATAGAAAACGTTTTAAGAAAATGCTCATGGTTATTACATATCGTTATTGGTTTTATAAATATATAGACCAAATACATTAGGGAGTAAATACAGTAGACTTCAAGTAATTATATTACCACGTGGGGGAACCACTTGTATACAATTATTTAGCACAATATTGGTTGGCAGATACCCAGAATAGGTTCTGCAAAACCGCAGGGATTCGGGATTCACGAATCACAGATTAAGAATTTGTGGATTAATTAATAGAGTTCATTTTTGAAAAGTTCAGCCAATATCAGTTAAGATCACAATTGTTCTAATTTGTGGTTGTAATAAAAAATATTGATCTCAACAATTCATAGACAATGGTTGCTGTATTGGAATGCTCATGAGAGCCATTTTATTATTATACACATTATTGACTTGTTAATCACCTTTTATAAAAAATAAATGTGCCTTACACTTCGAAACGGCAAAAAGCTAACATACAAACTAGTTGATGTGGGGATCGGTACAAGAGACAAATTTGAAAGTCACGAATAAAGATAAGGCAGAAATGTAACTCTGCTAGTTATGCCTCATTTCCAAGTTGAAACCTCATAATAGGATGTATTTACCGCACTAAGTAAATCCTTCACACAGAGGTAATGGGATTTACAGGATTGGGTAAATACATGACACGATTTTTTTTTTTTTTTTTTTTTTTTTTTTTACATTGTGTTACCAAATACAGTCTATGTACCATCAATACCACAGACATCCAGCATAAGAACATTTGTGGGATAACATCATTAATATTAACTTAGACGGTCCACTCTCATCCCCATCCATTTACAGTCCCCTTCGTATATAGTTTCTTAGGGGTCAGCTGCGGTCGTCAAGAGATATGTAGCGAGCATGGCCCCATATGTCCCTGTGTCTAGAGGTTGAAGGTGGTTCCTCAGCATATATTTCGAATTGTTCTTGCAGTAGGTCATGTCTTGTATCCATTGTGCAGGTTTCGGGTCGACTTCTTTCCCCAAAACATAGCCACTCTCCATTTTGGTAGAAGTGCCACAGCTACAAATTTGCGGTTTGCAGATTGCAGCTGTTTAATTAGACCAGAACGGGGGGGGTACGGGTACAGGGTATTTGCTCCATGGTCATTGTAGATAGATCTGATACTATGTTGATCCAGAACTGCTGGGTAGGTTAACCTGGGGCACGCCACAGTGGGTACAGTTCACTTTCTCTTGCAACCCTTATTTCATCAGTCTGACAGTGGTGTAGTATGTTTGTTGTAAGTATTTGAAATTAATTATGCACAGGTTGCAGATCTGCATGAACATCACCGTAAATGCGCAACAGACTCTTCAGTCCTCTGCAATTAGTGGTATATCAAGGGCAGTATTCCATCTGTCTATAGCTATGATCCTGTATGTGTATCATCCTTTTGGACTTCGTCATATAACCGTGTCACAAGATTGTGGCGTGTGGGAGTGGTTAATAAGATTTGAAGCTCTCCCAGCGTTGGGGGTACCTTCGGGAAAGAGGGGTATAGGACCTATACGTGAAGGTCAGTAACAATGGTTGAAGCATAGGGTGGGCAAGGTCAGTCAGGGCAACAAACTGGCTTGTTGTATAAAGATCCCCTAGAGATTTGAGCCTGGCTCACTCCAACACTGCAAGCGCACCCATTTCCTAAGTGACCGATACGTCTGGCTGGTCTCATTTAGGGAGTGCAGGTGCATATAGGGGAAGTTTTTTAACTTGTTCACCATGCAGTGGTGGTGCAGTTAATAGTGTTTATTTCTCCTTTTGCCATCATTGGCCAGTTATGTAGCATAATAGTGTTTAATGGGAGAGGGTGTGCATCATCAGCCTCCACAGCGACATGAGGTATATATGCGTGTGGGGTGGACCAGTAGTGTGCAAAGTGCGCCAGGGCACAGAGATAATAAACTCGGAGGTCTGGTGCATTAAACCCCCCATTTGTGCATATGGGAGTGCTAATAGATCCAAGCCGATTCTAGATTGTTTCCCTGCCCATGCTGGTGTTATCATACGGGCTCCAAAGCTTTTTTGTTGTTTTGTTTTTACAGGTTATGGGAGCACAATTGGGATATTCATAAAAACGTAAAGGAATCTGGGGAGCACTATCATTTTTATGAGTGCTATTCTGTCCCCTAAAGATAATTGCGTCTTGGACCAACAGGCTACCTGTTCACCCAGTTTTGATACTGCCCCACCATTATTTACATGAATTACTATTTCCGGATCTCTCTGGATCCATACACCTAGGTAGTTGACCGGGTCGGCAATCCATTCTAAATGAAATTGTATTGTGTGGGGTACTGTGTTTGGTGTTAGGTGAACTATGATTGATTTGGTCCAGTTTGCTCTAAGGCTGGAATACCACTCAAGCAGAGTATATTCTCGGAGTATGGGCGCTAAATGCAGGTGTGGATCCGGGACATATAACACCATATCATCTGCATATAGCGAAACATTGATGGGGCGTAAGCGAACCGCTGCGGAGCTTCTGCGTGCCGTTGGTGGATTATGCTTGTGAGGGGCTGTAGGGCTAATGCAAATAAAATTGGTGACAAGGGGCACCCTTATCGTGTGCCTCAGCACATGGACATTAGATCTGAGGTGTGGCCATTGGGGCATGTTCGAGCCACCGGGGCAGTATACAATAATCTTAACCACTTGAGAAATGTTTCTGGCATTCCTGTGCGACTCAGTATTCTGAACATGTACTTCTACTTTATAGAGTCAAAGACTATAGCAGGGTCCAATAGCACTGCTACTCCTGCCATAGCGTGGTCTAAGTAGTGTAATAATGAGAAGAATGTTGCAAATTGTGTGTTGTGGACTGATTTTGAATAAAACGAGACTGGTTTGGGAGGACCAAGTTTGACATTGATAGGTACAGTCTATTAGCTATCATTTTAGCTAGTATTTTTGGTGTCTGTGTTAATCAATGATAGATGCCTGTTTGACTCACAGGATTAAAGTAATTTCTCAGACTTTAACAATGTGATGATTAAAGCCTCGCAGTGTGGCGGGGGAGCGTTCATTTCTGATAGGCCTCTTCATACATTGCTTGGGGGTGCGGTGCCAGTAAGTTTGCATAGGTTTCATAAAATTCCCAAGTCAGGCCGTCCTGTCCGGGCACTTCGCCGTTAGGAAGGGATCATATGTGTGTATTTTACCTCCTTCATTGTCAGCGGTTGGATCAGGAATTCTCGCTGACCTTGGGACTGCCACACGACAGCGCTATCATCAAGATATGTTGCAATTTCTGTCACTGACGCAGTCTCTCTGGCTGTGTAAAGAGTGGTGTAGAATTCTACAAAGGAGAGGATATCCTGCCTGGCATACCTGTTTTCTCTCATTGGGGGGCTTAATTGACATTGTGGGTGTTTGCCTATGATGGTTTCAACTGTTGGACCAAGTTACGGCCCGGCCACGCACACCCTCCCCGTAGGCGTGATAGGTGTCATAATTTGCTCAGGGCCATATTGGTTTATAGTGTGAGGTGTCAGGGTGGGGCGTGTTTGTAGGACCCGTTCCAGTAACTGAAGTGTGTCCTCTATCTTGTGTAGCTGTGTGTGAATATCATGGTGCATACCAGTTTCTGTGCCAAAGCAAATACCTCTAAAAGTAATTTTAAAGGCTTCCCAGAGAGTATCCTTCCCGTCCATAGAACCCGTAATTTTTTTCAAATTATTCCACTACAGCTGCATGTAGACTCTATCAGAAAACTGGGTTTAACAACAGAGTGGCTTGAAATTTCCATGTGAATTGGTTCGGGATGGTGCATGATCAGAAAGAGTCTTGGCAAGGTGTCTAACATCTGCTGTCCAGTCATTTTCCTCCCGGGTCGTGGGCCAATAATCCAGACTTTACCAAGAATTATGGATAGATGAGACAAAGGTCCCCTCTCGTTTATCGGGGTTCCACAACTGCCAAATGTTTGTCAAACTGTCCTCTGCCTTGCCTTCGCATAATACCTTGGTGGAGTTCTTTCCATGCCTCTTGGCCCTCGCATGACAGGCCTTTGAGCGGATTTAGTACAAATTGAGGTCATCACCCTAGAGGATAGTCCAGGGCATCAGGGAGTGTAGTTTGTTCCATAATTTGGTATAGAATGCATGGTGTCTATGTTAAGGCCATATGTGTTAACAAGTGTTACAAAAGTGGTGCATAAATTACCTTGTAGTATAGCATATCTGCCGCTTTCTCTATCTCCGCGTTGTGGTGAAAGGTATGCCCCATTTACTTAAGATAACTGCACGTCTAGAAAATGAGGAGTAAGAAGAGGCAAGATGGACTGTTGCCCATCGGACACCCATTGTTTGGCTCGTGGAGAAGGGTGATTTGAATGTGATGTCTATCCAAATATGCCACTACCTGGCACATATTACAGGGGTTATTTATCCCCCGTACATTCCAGGTCGCTACAGAGACTTGACCAGTTGGATCGGTCATGCTACCGTTGTGGACTGCGTAATGATACTGAGTTGCATGACTCACAGGGAGTGGCGTCCTAGGTTCCCGTCTGTGGCAGTGGTGCATTGCAATAAAAAAAACATAGTAAACAAAATATTATCCCACTTCAACATACCAGCCACACCAAAGACTCCTAAGAACCTGAAAGAAAAAGTATACAAAATCCAAGAACAGGTTCTAGCAATCATTATTAGAACATCATAAACAGACATGTGGGGTGTATTGGTGTAGATGCAACCAGAGTCCCAGTGACTCACCCGAGAACGGGGCACGGGGAGACACATTAGGTATCAGCTGCTAGGGTCATGGTTTATGGAGCATCCAGACAGTCAACACTGGGGAACATTCCAGTGAGCCAGACCTGGGGTCCCTAGTACTAAAGATGTAACCAACAGTGTTAGCCATAATAATGGAGTGAGAGGGCAGTCTCCTGAAACTGTTCACTTGTGCATCCTTGGCACATGCACTAATATGATGAGGTGGCCCACTTGGCAGGGTTTAGTTTCAGGTCAGAAAGTGAATAACCTGTAAGGTCAGTGATGTCAGGGAGCACAGAGGGCATCCCAGGTTCATCCTTTTCAGACACTCTTGTTGTCGATGTTCAAATCCGGTTTCTCTGGGGGTCGTTTGGAGAGCTTTTTGAGAAAATCCTTTGTGGCTTGTGGTGTCAAGAACATTTTTGTGGTTCCTCGATGTTCAATACGTAGTTGGGCTGGGTAGAGCATGGCATAAGCAACTTCTTCTTATTGAAGTTTCTTTTTGATGGGGGTAAATTCTTTCATGGCTCCCTGCACTGCCGCCATAGAATCGGGGTACAAGACCACTTTATTTCCTTTATGGTTTATGTCTTTCATCTGACGCAACAAGCGAAGTACAGAGTCTCTGACCCAATAATTGAATAATCTGGCAATTATAGTGTGAGGTGGGGCTCCCGGGACCGCGCTACTACCAGCATATTCAAAAAGTGGTCTACACCAAAAATGTCTTTAACTAAATGTTCAACATACAGTTCCATTTTGCCTGTGTTGTTTGATTCCGGGATTGCTGTGATTTATAGGATTGTGACTCCAAATCTTCATTCTTTGCTTGGATCACAGCTAGTACTGTTTCTATGTTCAGACATATTTCACGCATTGAGTGAATGTCATTGTCTGTTGTGGAGATGCGTTGCTGCACTGCTGTGATCCATGCCGTCTGTTTGTCAAGTTTGGTGGTCAGACTATTCTTGCACTTGTTCAGGGTATGGATTTTCCTGTCAATTGATTGCAAACTCTGCTGCATTGCCAGTAGCGGGGTTACCACAACTGAAGGGGTTTATCTTGGCACAGCCATCTTGAGCTCAGTGAATATCCCGTATTGGGAGATTTGTTTTTAATCAGGTTTCAAATGTGAGGCGCTGTTGCCTCTTGTTGGTTTTCCCCATTTGTAGTGCGAGTACCCACATGGTGTGTGCCTGGGTTGTCTGTGCACTACCGTTGGCTACAGGTCAGGCCACGAATTATCAATATAGTTCTGGTAGTCCCAAACACAACCCACAAGTGACTCAGTGTTGCCCGGTTACACAGTAATTTCTTCTTGGGGAGAGCCACAGGACACTTTCTTGGTTAATATTGTGGGCTAAGTTGTCTGCAGTGGTGTCCCCAGCATTAGGTGAGTATGAAGCGATGTTCACACTGACAAGATGCAGCCTACCCACAGGGTCAGAAGCATGATTACATATTGTCTAAATGGCAGGTTGGGGCCTTGACACTGCCAAAAATGCAGGACTTGTGGTGGTGTTGAGGGAGAGCTGGAAAGTGCCCACATAAGGAGTCAGAGGTTTATAGTGCAGGATACAGTCCCCATCCCTTGACAAAGAGTTAGTAAATAGTAAGGCTTAGTGTCTTGGTGTAGGGAGCTGGGTTCTTGTTGCAGCATCCTCCCACTTTTTGATTGTTTTTTAAATACAACTTTGAAGTGCTTTGGGTTCATGCTAGTGCCAATGTCCCTTCCCTAAAACAAGACACCTGGTCACTTGATCCCCAAGTGATCAGGCCCTTCTGCCCCCTGTAAGTCCCTAGTAAATGGTATCCCTGGTACTTAGGGCATGGGTACTGAAGAGGGCCCCTCAGAGCCGCAACACAACTGTTGCCACTCTGAGGGACCCAGCACTACCTTATGCAGACTCCCAAAATAGCCAGAGAAAAAAGCCTGCACGGTGTGAGGGGAGTGGTATCTCCTCACCCAGACAGGATTTCCATTCCAGGGGGGGAAGCTTCAAAGACCTAGCCGCCTTTGTAGTGCGATCCAGGTCTCTCCAGATGGTGGAGATGACCAACCCCACCTGTCATGACCACACTTTTGTTGGCAGCACAGGAGGGAAAATTAGGCAGATTAGGAGGTGCGCCTACTTCATGCCAGTCCCGCCACTAAGGTGGAAGAGCTGAAGTGGACTCTACTTTTTAAATTTCTTGTTTCAAAGGAATTAAGCCACTAGGTTTATGTTCACTTTCCAGTGGAAGTGGTAAAAGAAAGGGTGTAATCACGATAAATGTGGGAAGCTGATTGGCTACTGCCTGGCACCCCCTGTAACTCCCCTAAATTGAGTATTTAGGTGGCACCCTAGAACTCACACTCTTACTACCTACAAAGAAAAGGACAAGGAAGAGTTGCACCTGCAGAAGAGGAAAAGAAGAAGCAGCTGTCTTGGAACCAGCCCCTCTGGCTTGCCTGCTGACCTCAATGGACTCTGCCCAAAAGACGACTCGTCCTGCTGCTGCGCCTCCAAGAAACCCTGAAGGACTGCCTGCCTTCTACAATGGCTTAGACTCCAGTGAGCAGTGGAACTGCTCTGCAACGAAGTTTCAAGGAAGGACTCTGTAGCCCCCTCAAACAGCAAGGACCCGACACCCAAAGTGACATCTGCACCTGGCGACTCGAGCCAACCAGGGTTGCCAACCCAGTTCCCCAACTCTCTAGAGTCCGAGTCCACTTAGGCTTCACCCCACATGGACTCCCCCAAGTTGCCCACAGTCTCTGCATGCAGGCCACCTCTCCTGCAGCATTGTGGTGAGAGAAAACCTGACACCTCCAGCAACCACTGCACCCGTCGCCCCTAACCCCATCTGAGGTGGGTCACTGGTGCCAACAACATCCCCTGACTCCACTGAGCTCGAGCCCACCCTTGCACCTACCCCCCAACCCCCTCCCACCCATTGCTGGACTCCCTGATGACACCTGCAACCTTAACATGCAGGACCCCTTGACTCCGAGTGCTTCCGGACAAAGGAATCCAATGCCTAAAGACACTCCTCCATCTGTAACCCCTAGAGAAAAGAACCAAAGGTGCACTTACCTCCCTGAGCACCCCAAGTCTACTACCTACCTGTTTGTTGTCCCCAACTGGCTTCCTAGCCAGAGCCTGCAGCCTGTCTTCACGATGACAAAACTCCCATAGGAAAACATTGGTCTCCAGGTGCCTTACTGCACCCCTGCACCTGGCCACCCCAGTGCTGCCTGGAGTGACTTGCTGGTGTGGTTCTGATCAGTGCCCAGTACTTACCTTAACTCCCTGAGATTGGCTTAGTAAGTCATTGTTAACCCTGTGTTTGCTGAACATTATTCTCCTCCATAAGTTAAAATTGAAGAACTTTGAGAATCGGCCTCTGTTGATTTTTGAAAGTGCAATGTATTTATGCTTGAAAAAGTGCTTACCTGATTACGAAGTTCTTAGGTTTGAAACATTCATAAAAAGAAGTGTTATTTTTCTAATTTGGTCTCAGATTTATTCTTTGAGTGTGTCTCTCATTTATTTCCTCTGTTACTTCAACAGATGCTTAGCACTACCCTCAGATAAGCCTAACTGCTCGCACACCCTACCACAATATAGATCATTAGTCCTATCTACTTTTTCCTCTGCAAACCAACTGGCGATCCACTGGACTCTGCATGGTGTACATTTTAGTGCACCATAATAGATAGCCAGCTTCCTACACTTGGTCACCGCCACCTGTAAAAGGGAAGTGGTCTGGGGAGGGCCGCATGGAAGTGCATTGTCACCTATGGGGGGAGTGTTGAATGGTAGGCAAGGTCACGAGGTACAGTCCAGCTCTGAAGCCAGTGTCATGAGTGCGTTGTGCTACATTGTCATGTCAATGTTTTGGTGCCTTAACAAAGATACAGGCTATGGAGCAATGCGACGAGCTGGTCACTGGAGGCTCTCACAGGTAATGTAGCATACATGATGGAATATACAGTTCGAGGAATGGTAATGGGAGTAGCAGTAAAAATCACATTTGTGATCAGCGCTGGGCGCCAGGCACATTGGCCACGAATGACGCACCTGCCCAGCGTTTATTTTACTGCCTTGTTTCAGCTAGTGAATAAGCCCAGTATAGCAATTGTTAGCACTTGTAGTGAAGAGGGGCCTGGGGTGCTTAGGCAGTCTGTATTTGCAGGTAATGTCCAGGAGCTACATCCAACTAAGATGCGTGGGGAAGCTTCCGCAATAGGCCTACCTCTCTGGTTCAGGCCTTTCGGCCGTTGAGGGCTAAGTTGGTGTCCCCAGCGTTACCCAAGCTTTTTAGTAGTAAGCAGTGCTCATCTCCATCAAACAGGGAGCAGCCTCTAGTTTCCTCATAGGGACTGATACGCACCCTGGAGGACCACATGCCAGCGGCGAGCCGGGGTCTCAGCATCTACCTGGAATTCGCCACCCAGATCGTCACACATGTGGCCTCCCCAGACCAAGCAATCACTCAGAGCGGACCGCAATCTCAGGCGGCTGTCAGTTGGGCTCACAGTTCTTCGCCGCATAGTGCAAACCCCTAGAGCCGCACGGCTGCCATTTTGCATGCGGTGTCCATACAGGCAGACAGGCAGCCACAGCTTCCAGAGGGATTTCACAATTGAGGACGTGATCCAGCATTCTAGCTGTGCCTGGTGTTACACTGCTCCAATTGCTCAGTTGGGTGGTGAGCAGGAGTGCCGGGGTGCAGGGTAATGGGTGGATTCTGGCTCTAGGCTGTCAGAGCTGCACTACAGTGTGGCCATCTTACTTGTGTAATGAATCCTATCTTGTTTTATTGGGAAGCAGGAGTTAGCTTACGCTTCTGGCTTGTAGATTTGTGCCCCCATCACCCAGTGACTTTTACCCTACTTAGTCTGCTCTGTTTTAGCGAAATTATTTAATGATATCTTCCCAAAATGGCTGCATTGTTTTTAGTTAGGACGTTATTTAGTTTCCTACTATCACTGCCACTCTGCTAAGGCACCTATCAGCGCCAGAAGATAGATAAGATGTAGGTATTCACATTAGGTACTTTCCCACTTTGGACTTTTGAAGAATTGTCCTGAGCATGTCTTGTCATCTATTGTTTAGGAACAAGCTTAGGTCAGGAGTCTGAGCAGATCTGTATAAATGCACCTCACATAGACAGATAGTCAGAGGGATTCCTACCAGATGCCGTCAACGCTATCCATGCTGCATGCCGCCTTGACGCTGACCCAGTCTTCATGTCCCTACAGAGTCTGAGCTAGAGACCTCATCCCAAGGTAACAAGGGTTAGGGGGCACTTCTCATGGACATGGCATTGGCAGATTAGGTTTAACACACCTAGCTCTCTTAAGGTGAGAGATTAGGTTCATCATGCTAGGGTATTAGGACAAATTTCATATCTCATGTCATTTTATGTTATTGCAAGTTGGTGGAGGTTTTTGTATTATTGACTCTTGTGTTCACAGTTCTGTTCCTTGCATTATTAATTATCCTTTTGCAGCCCATGCAACTTATTGTAGATTGCAGTTCTGTTAATAAAACCTATTGAAAACTTTACTGCATCTCCTTCATTGCCTGTTTGATTGAGACATGGTGTTCATGTGAGAAAGGGGTAATCTCCGTTTAACCAAAACACTCCCTTAGATGTCACACTCTTCAGTCCATGTGTAAAGGCTGCCACAAATCACCTATTTCACCTTTTAATGTTTGGGTTTTTGGTGAGGTGCTGCTTGTGAGCCCAGGTGGTTTAGGACAACAGTTGCGACTTGATGTAGGACTGGCATAGGCGCCTCTAAACATAAGTATTGCCTTTCTTAAACCAGCAGTCGAGTCATGCCTAGAGCAAGAGTCAAACTACGACACTTGGGCTGCAGCATGTTTTATGCCACCCATGGGAGCTCTTGTAAAATGTGTTTGCAGGCCTGCTATTGCAGCCTGCATGAAAAGGTGCATGCACTTTTTCACTTCAGGTCACTGCACCAGTTCACTGTAAGTCTCCCCTATGGTAGGCCCTTCTACCCCAGAGGGCAGGGTGCAGGTACCTGTGTGTAAGGGCACCCCTGCATGAGCAGAGGTGCCCCTACAAACTCCAGCTCCATTCCCCTGGATTTTGTAAGTGCAGGAAAGCCATTTTACCCATGTCGCCTATCAGAGGGGGTCACTGACGTCACCTGCCTGACCTGGCCACTCAGATGCTGCCATAGGCCTCTGCACATCTTGTTTTCAAGATGGCAGAATCAAGTGGCTACATGGAGGAGCTCTGTGCACCATCCCTGGGGTGGTGATGGACAGGGGAGTGCTCAGTCCCCTTTCCTTTGTCCAGTCTTGTGCCAGAGCAAGGACCAGAGGGTCCCTGGACTGGTGCAAGCCGGTTTATGCTTTGGGGGCACCAAATATGCTCTTCAAAGCAAACCGGTGGCTTGGAGAAGCTACCTCTCCCCAGCCGTGTAACACCTATTTCCAAGGAGGAGGGTGTTGCCTTCCTCTACCACAGGAAGACCTTTGTTCTGCCTTCCCCTGCCTGAGCTGGTCAAGCAGCAGGAGGGCAGAAGCCTGTCTGAGGGACTCCAGAAGTGCAGGCTGCCTGCAAACCATAAAAAGTCTAGTAGGAACAATACTGGTAGGTCCTCTAAGGAGCCCCCGGAGTGCATGAAATCATGCCACCAACCTTTGGGGTATTATTCCGACATGTTTGATACCAGGGTTCTAGTTATCATTATGTAGCTGGACCTCAGACCACCTGTTTCCAGTACACGGGTAAAATGGCTTGCCCGCACTTACAAAGTCCAGTACATTGGAACTGGAATTTGTAGAGGCACCTCTGCTCATGCAGGGATGCCCCTCACACAGGAACCTGCACCCTGCCCTGTGGGCTAGGCGGGCCTACCATAGGGGTGACTTACAATGACCTGGTGCAGTGGCCAGCAGTAAAAGGGTGCATGCACCTTTTCACACAGGCTGTAATGGCGGATCCCTGGTGTACCAATGCCCTGGGTATCCAAGTACCATATACTAGTGACTTGCAGGGGTACACGAGTATGGCAATTGTGGGGTTTAAAGGGTACCAAATAAACTAAATTAGGAGGAGAGAGCACAGTCACCGGGGTCCTGGATAGCCAGTCCAAACACAGTGATAGGCAGACAAAAAGTGGGGGTAACCATACCAAAAAGAGTGACTTTCCTACAGGGTCCAACCCCCATTTAGGGTTACTTAATGGCTCCACTGAGGATGGGTCCCTAGACTCGTCTGCAAGACTTCAGGAACTGTCAGTTCTGACACTTCTGCAAGCTGGACATTGGAACTGCTGCTGTACTTCAGGAACCAAAAGCAAACCTGTAACCAGTAGGAGGACTTCTGCTGCAACTTTGTTTCTTCTTTCCGCAAAGAATTTTGCAACCCTGTGGCCGTGCATACTCCAGAGTCACTGGGACTCTGCACGCACTTAGGAAGGCAAAAAGGAATCTCCCTTGGAGTGAAGGAGTCACTCTCTGCATCTGCAGGCACCTCAAGAACTATGGCCGGCTTGTGGATCCTGCTTTCCCACTGGCTCTCCAAGGCTCTGCAACACAGGTGGTGGTTCAATGGCTCTCCAGAGTTCTGACCTATCTTCCTTGCACCTGGGAAGTTTTTGGTTCCCCACTGGAGCTGCTTGGCTGGACCCCCTGTGCACTGCGTCTGCTTGTCCTTGCCGAGGCTTCTTAGTTCCTCAGTCCGAAGTCCTCCTAGCTCCAAGAAGCCCCCGCCTCAAACACACTCCATCTCCAAGAAGAACTTCCATATTGCAACTCCTGCAACATGGGTATCCCTCTTTGCTGTGCTGCTGAGGCCTTCCTGTGCCTGGAGCCAGAGGGTCCTGCTTGGGGACTTGAACGATTCCCGCTGGCTTTCCAGCCTACCTGCCAAGGTTGCATCACCTGGACCTTGCTGGTTCCCAAAACTCCTGCAAACGCCGCACAACACTTCTTGCATTTGCTTAGGCTTGTTGGTGGTCCTACTGACCACCCCTGAAATCCGTCAACTGGCGTGGGACAGCTTGTGGATGACTTCAGGGATCCTCCTGCTTTGCTTAGACTCCACAGCTGCACTTCTTCATCCACCATCCTTCAGGAAAAATCACAGAGAAAGGTGTGAATTGCCCTCTTGCACCACCTGGGCACACCACTAGGTGGTTTGGACTCTGTACCCTCTCTCCTTCGGTCCTCTTCCTCCAGAATCCACTCCTGGGGTACACCGACCTGGTCCAGGGTCAGGACAGCTGCTGGACAACCAAGGTCCCCATTGACTTCCGAAACGACTTCACCCCTATGCACGTGGCTCCCTGGTGTAGATACTCCACTGTTCTGGGTATCCATGGGGGAGGGGGAGCGCACTATCCAACCTTGCTTGTCCCAACGGGTTTCCTTGGGGTCCCCCAGGGAAGTGTCCTAAAATGCAAAAACTCCAACCACGATGTTACCCTGTTGACACTTACCCAAGGTTTCTACACTGCACACAGGCACCTGGGGAATCCTACCCACTTTCCTTTGGGGTGTTAGTACTTCCCCAGTCCTAAGGGTCCTTGGGTGGTAGTGTGGATTAGGTGTGGTTTTCGCATTCCATTTTGTTTTTGTATATGATTTGGCCTCCCCAAAGGGGCCCATGTTTTTTTATGCCTTTACCTACCTGTTGGTTAGAAAAATAAATTGTATGACCATATCTCCAGGTAGGAGATAAACCAAAGTTAGGTTTAGCGTGTGTGTTATAGTAAATATTACATAATGTTCTAACATCTGTGTGTAGGAAAGTCACTCTTTTTGGCATGGTTACCCCTTTTTTGCCTAACAGTATGATTAGACTATTTTTACTGGATTCCTGCTAATCATCGCCCCAGTGATTGTGCTCTCTCCCTCAAAATGTTGTTGCCTAGGACTTGTACACCCCACAATTGACATACTGGTGCTCCCTTATAAGTCCTTGGTATATGGTACTTATGTACCAATGGCATTGGGTGTAAGAGACTGGCTCTTTGTTGCAGCACCCCACACTGTTTGCCTGGTTTCTAAATGCAATTTGGACTGGAGTGCACTGGGGTCCTCCTAATCAGGTTCCCAGTGCCAGTGTTCTTTCCCTAAAACATGGTAAAAGTAATTGAATACACCTTTAGCTACCACTATAAGTCCCTAGTAAAAGGTACTTAGGTACCCAGGGCATGGGGTACTATGGGTAAGCCCCTGAAAGTAGCAGCACTAATTGTGCCACCCTCAAGGGCTATGCATCCAGATGCACCCATCACTGCCATTGCAGGCAGAGTGTCGTGGTGCAAACCTAAAATACAAACTTGACATGGCACACTTTCTGTGTGCCCTGTTGACCCTACACTGCATATTTTATGGGTAAGTCACCCGTCTAGCAGGCCTTCCAGCCCTAAGCCAGGGTTCACCATACTATATGTGAGGGCATAATTGCATGAGCCATATGCCCCACTGTGTCCTTGCCAAATCTGGGACATAGTGAGTGAACAGAACAGCCATTTTGATATATGTGCTGGACACTGGTCAGTAGGAGTATCCCAGCTCCATAATGGCTACTCTGAACCCTGGGTTGTTTAGTATCAAACATCTCATAATAATACATCCAAACTGGTACCAGTACTGGATTTATTATCAAAAGTCCCCAGGGGCTACCTTAGAAGTGTCCCCTGAAAAAGCTGACTATTCTGGCATGGTTGCTGACTGGTTCCATCCAGCCTGCTGCCTCCAGACAGCCAATCCACAAACCTTGGGGGAGGGCCCTGCCTCTCCGCTTTGTAAAACAAAGCGCTTCCTGGGTGGAGGAGCTAATTCCCCCTCCCTCAGGAATGTGAACTGCCCTGACAGTGAGCTTCAAAGGGCTACCGCCCTTGAAACTTGACCCCCAGACCTGCTGCTAGCAGTAGATGGCCTCCCCCCTTTGCAAAATCCCACTCTTGGAGGGAGCAAAGGCGGGAAACCACACAAAGGGTAGGAGGAGTGCTCTCACCTAGCCTGCCCAACCCCTAAGGGGCTTGCAGGCAAAGTGGACCCTTCATTTAATTTTTCTCCATCTTGGAATGGAGAAAAATAGCCAATCAGGTTTAGGGAAGTGACCCTTCCCACAGGAAGTGGTCACTGTAGTGGGTGTAGCCATCTAAGGGTAAGCGCCCCATTGAACACTACCAGGTTCCCCCTAAAATGCCCACTAACTTCAGTATTTAGTGGGCTCCCCTAGACCAAGAATTTAGATTTGAAAATGATTTGAAGAAGAAAAGACCAGCACCAAAAAAAGACCACAGCAAGAGAACTGAGGACCTGCTGCACAAGAAAAGGCACCAAACCCTGCCTGCTGCACCCAGGACACGAAAATTGCCGCTGTGGAGGACTTGGACACTGGACTGACCCAAAGAAACCCCGGGGACCTCCAGGCTTCAAAGATCACCCCAGATCTCCCTCCTGAGTGGAAGCACCACTCAAGAAACTCAAGAAACTTGCAAAGGACCAACAAACCAGTGAAGGTTTCTCTGCAACCGGAAGTCACAGCCGGACCCGACGACACACCAACGACCACCCGGATGTGACCTACAAATGTGCCAAGTTTGGTGGCACTGCGCCCTCTAGTGGCCGAGTTACAGCAATACCCTGGGTACTGGTCAGCTGATATCGGACAACCAGAAAAACAGCTCCCCCCGAGCTGAAAATGTATCCGGAGGAAGCCCCAGTCAAGGGACTTCAGGAACACCCCGGACCTCCGACCAGAGTGCCCGGTTTGTGCAGTAAGCAGCCCTCAAAGTGACTCACCTCTAGCTCCAAAGGACTCCGTTGCGCACAGGAGTCTCCAAAGGACACCCTGGGCCTTGCATCCTTGGATCTGCTGTGTGCCCCGGGTCCCCAAACCCTTGCGACCTTATCAGCCCAAGTGGACCCCCAGGCACCAACTTTAAATCTGCAAACAAGCCCCTCTTTCAAGTGGCCCATCCAGGTGGCCCTGTGCCTGTGCCAAGAACCTCTCCAATGATGCTCCCGCCGGGAGCTGCCCGAGACTCTCCAGTTGGCACAGCATGCCCACCGACTGGTGCGACCACCCTGCAAAAGAAGAGACTGGTAACTCAAACGTGCGATTTTTTTCAATACATTTTTTAAAGTGACTGCCTATTGATTCCTATGGTGGGTAATTACGCACAGAAAGACTAACTTTGCTAAAACTTTAAAAAGCCATAACAAGAAAAGTACTTAAATTATTCTAAAGATTTTGGTTTTAAAAATTATATAAAAGTCTGAAGTATTTTTATAAATTCTGGTCTCGAGTTATTCATTGTGTGTGTGTGTGGGGGGGGGGGGCGGGGGGTGCATGATTGGATTTGTGAGTACAGCAAATACTTAGCACATCTCCTTGATTAGCCTAACTGCTCAACCAGCTACCTTAAAAATAAGAGCATTAGGTGGTCTGATTTTTACCCCTGAAAACTAACATGTGGTTGCCCGGACCCTCTGCACAGTGTACTTGGTTTTGTACACTGCATAGAGGGCCAGCCTCCAACATTTGGGCACCAGGGGTTTCCCGTGGGCTGCAGCATGTATTGTGCCACTCATGTGAGCCCATGAAAAATGTGTCTGGAGGCCTGCCATTCCAGCCTGTGTGAAAAGGTGCATGCACCCTTTCACCACAGGTCGCTGCACAAGGTCACTGTAAGTCACCCCTATGGTATGCCCTTCTAGCCCAGAGGGCAGGGCGCAGGTCCCTGTGTGCGAGGGCATCCCTGCATGAGCAGAGGTGCCCCGATGAATTCCAGCTCCATTGCACTGGACTTCATAAGTGCGGGAAGCCATTTTACCTGTGTACTAGACACAGTTCACTACCTATATTTAGCTACATCATGGTAACTCTGAACATGGACATTTTGGGTATCAAACATGTTGGAATCATAACCCAATACTGTTGCCAGTATTGGTTGTAGGATTTCGTGCACTCTCAGAGCTCCTTCGAGGACCCCCCGGTATTGCTCCTACCAGTCTTCTAGGGTTTCCAGGCAGTCTACGTTGCTGCCACCCTCCAGACAGGTTTCTGCCCTCCTGCTGCTTGACCAACTCAAGTAGGGGAAGGCAAAACAAAGGATTTCCTGTGGGAGATAGGTGACGTGGCATGGGAGGGGTAGCCTCCCCAAGCCACTGGTATGCTTTCAAGGGTACATTTGGTGCCCTCCTTGCATAAACCGGTTTGCACCAGCCCTGGGACCCCCAGTCCTTGCTCTGGGGGGAAACTGGACAAAGGAAAGGGGAGTGACGACTCCCCTGTCCATCATCACCCCAGGGGTGGTGCCCAGTGCTCCTCCATGTGGCCACTTGATTCATCCTTTGAGGTCGATGAGACTCCAGTCTTCACCAAGAAGTAAGAAGGAATCTCCCTTGGATTGAAGGAGTCACTCCCCTGCCTCTGCAGGCATCAACTGCAACAGCGATTGGCTGCATGGATCTGCTATTCCCTGGACCTGCGTGGATCCTGCATCACAGATGGTGGTCTGGCGTGGTCGTCTTGGTCCTCATTGCCAGCTGTCCAACTTGTGAGAGGGTAGGCCCTTGCCTCTCCTTGCAGAACTGTACCCCTGTGCACTGTGACTCTTGCAGCTATCAAGGCTTGTTTGCTTCTTCTCCAAGGGATCTTCAGGCTTCGTGTAGCCCCTGCCCCCAGCACTTCTTCTTGCCAAGCACAGTTCCCTCTCTGCTGCTCCACCGACGTGGGACTCCTATTCAGGTATGCTGAGTAGGTCTCACTGCGACTCCTGTGCCTGCTGCCGGAGAGTTGCCTGTGGGAGCTGCCTCCTCTTCTTGTGGCTCTCCCAGCTGCTGAGGGTCACCCCGGACTCCCCTCTGTGGTTCGAGTCCCTTAGGCCTTGCTGGTCCTCTTCAGCCTTACAACTTGTCTTCTTGTTTTGTATTTGCCAAGGCTTGTTGGTGGTTCTCAAACACCAATGAGCAACTGCAACCCAACAGATGACATGGGACACCATCTGCACCACTTCAGGAACTCCTCTTCATTGCCTGTGCTACACAGCTGGTCTTCGTTCCCCTGTTGACCTGGTCCTGCATCTGTGGAAGGGTGGGTAGGGGCTCCTGCCACGACAGGACACTCCATCTCGAACTGGACTTGGTCCCCTTCCTTTGCAGGTCTTCTTCTGCCAGAATCCACCTTTGGATTCTTTCAGTATTGTTGGGGTCTTGCACAATCCTTTTTCTAAGTCCTTCTGTTGGGTTTGGGGTAAACCAGGTACTTACCTCTGCTCATTTGGTCCCTTGGGGTCACTCTGGTACTCACCTTTTGGGGTTTCTAGTTTCTTCAGATTCCCTCCAATGATTCCACATCCTTGGGTGGGGGACTGTATCTCATGTAGTGCTATTGCATAAGCTTTGCATGTCTCCTTGATAAGTCTTGGCTGCTCATCCACAGCTACCACTAGAGAGCCCTGGCATCCTAGACACTGTCTACACTTCTCATCTGGAGGGAGCGCCGTGTCCACTGGTTCTGGAGGGAGCGCCGTGTCCACTGGTTCTGGAGGGAGCGCCGTGTCCACTGGTTCTGGAGGGAGCGCCGTGCCCACTGGTTCTGGAGGGAGCGCCGTGCCCACTGGTTCTGGAGGGAGCTCCATGCCCACTGGTTCTGGAGGGGGCTCCATGCCCACTGGTTCTGGAGGGGGCTCCATGCCCACTGGTTCTGGAGGGGGCTCCATGCCCACTGGTTCTGAAGGGGGCTCCTTGCCCACTAGTTCTGGAGGGGGCTCTTTGCCCACTAGTTCTGGAGGGGCTCCTTGCCCACTGGTTCTGGAGGGGGCTCATTGCCCACTGGTTCTGGGGGGAGAGGGAGGCTCCTTCGCCTTAGTTTTGGAAGGGGTCTCCTTGGCCTTAATTTTGGGAGGGGCCTCCTTGGCCTTAATTTTGGGAGGGGCGTCTTTGCCATTAGTTTTGGAATGGGGCTCCTTCGCTTTTGTCTTGGGATGGGGCTCCTTCGCTTTTGTCTTGGGATGGGGCTCCTTGGCCTTTGTTTTGGGAGGGGTCTTCTTGGCCCTAGGTTTTGGAGGTGGCTCCATGGTCTTGGTTGTCTGTTTGGGAGGGGGCGGTACTTTAGCCTTACGTTTTGGGGGTGCATGAGTGTCCTTGGGGCAGGGGGCCGGTGTCGCACTCATGTGCCCCTTAGTGGCAGCTGGAGACTTTGGGAGTGGATCAGTGTTAGACTGGGTGCTTGAGGTACCTGGCTGGGGGCGCTGGGACCTTCCTCTTTCGGGCAGGACGAGGGGCGGAGGGGGAGGGAAGAGGTCAAGGCAGGAAAGGAAAAGCTTCTTAGGGCCAATGGGACAGGATGTGGGGGGAGGGATGGGAATGGAGGTAGAAGTAGTGGTTGGAGGAGGAGGAGGAGGAGGAGGTGTGCTGGACTTGGGTGCAGGTGCATGGACAGTGCATGTGTGAGGTGGATGGCTGTTGGGGGTCTGAGTGTGAGCATTTGTGTGTCTTTGGGGGGCAGACAGGGTGGGGTAGGTCAAACAAGACGTGTGGATGGATGTTGTGATGGTGTCTGCAAGTGAGGTGGGTGTGCTGCATGAGGTGGTAATGGTGACTGCGCATGTGGTGTGTGGGGTGCATGTCTGTGGGTCTGCTGTTGTGGTGACTGTGGGCAAGGCTGTGCAGGTGGCAGGTTCAGGAACGTTGATGCAGTGTATGCAGGTGTGAGTGTGGATGTGACTGAGGGAGAAGGGGGAGACAGTGGAGGTAGTGGATGATGTGTGTCCATCTGTGTGTTTGCAGTGTGAGTGCTTGTGGACTGAAGTGTGCTGCCTGTGTTTGTCTGTGCGAGTATTGTGTGATGTTTTGTCTGAATGTGTGTGTGGGATGGGTTTGGGGTGAGGAGACTGGGAAGTAGTAGTTGGAGGAGGGGATAGAAAAAACAGGGACACTGGCTGCCTTCAGTGAAGAGGCCAGAGACTGAAACGATCTCTGTAGGGCCACAAGCCACCGTGAATGCCCTCCAGGAAGGCACTGCATTGCTGCATCTGGGATGCTAGCCCCTGGATGGATTCACTATGGTGTGCTGCCCTACAGAGATGGAACTCAGGAGGTCAATAGCCTCCTCAGTGAGGGCAGCAGGGCTGACTGGGGCAGGGCCTGAGGTGCCTGGGGCGAAGGAGATGCCCATCCTCCTGGGTGAGCATGCACGGGCAGTGGGGGGCAACTGGGAGGGCAGTGCTGGTCCCAGAGGGGTCCGCCACCCCCAGGGAGCTGCCATCGGAGGAGGATTCAGAGTCAGTGGTATCAGCTCCTGTCCCCCAACCGTGGTACTCCCCTGCCCTCCGTCCCGCTGGGCCACTCAGCGTTGGTGGACTCTGCCTCATGGGTCCAGTGGGCTGCAGCTCCCTCACTCTTTGGTGCCCCTGCTCCTCCAGATGATGCTAATGCACACATGGACAGGATGACAAAAGGAGAGGGGGGAGAAAGAAAGGGAGCACAGGGTTGATTACCGCACCAACAGCACAGATGGCATACACACAACTGTCACAGACTGAGAATGGGCAGTATTGACCACACTGGCATACCATTGGCTAAGTATCACAGCAGGTAGGAGCCAAACACTGTCATCTGCACACCAGCTGGGACCAACTAAGCCCTGTCTGCCATGGAAAGCCAGCTACCTAACAATCAAAATCATGCAATTCACCCAATTAGCCTATGCTGGGCCATGCAGCGATGTGCAAACTGGCATATTGGTGCATCCACTGACTAGTACCCTGCACCCAAATCCCATGCAAGGCAACAGAGATGGGTGTCAAACACACTGTACTCACCCCCTTGTGGCTGCTGAAATGGCCTCAAGTGCCCATCCAGCTCTGGGTAGGCCACCGCCAGTACGCAGGCCTTCAGGGTGGGGTCAGGTTCCGAATGGCACCCCTCCCTTGTTGGGAGGCCATCTCCAGCTGGGCATACACGGGCTTCAGGGCCCAGCGTCTCAGATCCTCCCACCGTTTCCTGCAGTGGGTGCTCCTCCTGCTATAGACCCCCAGGTTCCGCACATCCTTAGCGATGGCACACCACATCCCCTTCTTCTGATGGGCGCTGACCTGCAGAGGAAACACAAACAGAGGGACACCATGAACCAGACAATCCAGCCTGTCACACATATGGCCTACAAACTGCATTTGCCCCTCATGAGGCGCACACAACCCGTACCTCTGCATTAAAACTGCTACCAGCCATACCCCTCCCCAAATGACACACTGCCAGCACACACACACACATCTCCATGCAACCACGTTGCATGTAACGTACCCATGGTTTACTCACCTGTTGGTCTGGAGGCCCATACAACTGCCCATACAGCGGTAGGACCCCATCCACGAGCCTATCCGACTCCTCTGACGTGAAGGCTGGGGCCCTTTCCCCTGTTGCACGTCATGGCAGGTTCCAGACACAGGTCACAGCAGCACACACAGTGGAAATGTTGTCCTGTGGAAAGTCAGGAATCAAGTGAAGTGGTAGAAATAAAATGGTGGTCACGTCCGCATCATTGAACACTGTCACCGTCGGCATTGATCATCATTGGTTCCCATACTCCATAGAGGACCATGTTGGCCAATGAGGAATTGCACAGTGGTGCAGACCGCCTCCCACCATGACACATATGCCGGCGGAGTGAGGCCACGTCCACCTGTCCCTGCATACAGGACAGGCAGTTGCCATTTTCTAAGGCTAGTACACATGTACAGATTAATAAGTGCGTCATTGTAGTCGAATGTACACACCTAGACAATTCCAGTGTCCAGCATTCAAGCATGCTCTGTGTACGCTGCTGTAGTGTGTTCATGGTTCCTGTTGTCACTCCCTTCTTACTTTTGGGACCCTTATGTACCAACCACTGTGGAGGAATAGGTGGAGGAGTCAAGCACCTGTGTACAGACCCCTTGTGGCCTTGGCTACACTGTAGGACAGGCACATCATACTCACCTATCGCCTGGACAGGGCCACAATCACAGAGCTCTGTGCACATTTGGAGCCTGATCTGCTACCTGCTATCTGTTGCACCACAATAATACCTCCTCTTGTACAGGTACTCTCAGTGCTCCATTTCCTGGTAACTGTCTCTTTCCAGGTGACAGTGGGCGTGGCTGCAAGAATGTTACAGCCAATGTTCTCTATTGTGTTTGCAAGGGTTTTGGCAGCCTTGCTCAAATACACATGCAGCTAGATCACATTCCCCCAGGTAGATGATTTACAAGTGATGAACAAGTGTACAGGAATAGGAAGAGTTTCCACTCACTCAATTTCCAAATGGTGTGCCTTGCTGACCAGTACATCTTCCACGTCGCTGCCAAGTATCCTGGGTCGGTGCATGATGCTTTTGTCCTGAGGAATAGCAGTGTCTCACAGCTGATGGCACAACTGCAGAGGCAGAAAATGTGGCTTATAGGTGAGCCTGAGTCCCCACCCAATGTATGTCAGTGCATCCCTTCAGGAGTCATACCCGATGCCATTGTGCAGGACTAATGTGTGTCCCTCACTTCTTGCAGGTGATTCCGGCTACCCAAACCTGTCCTGGCTCCTGACCCCTGTTAGGAATCCGAGAACAGGGGCTGAGAATAGTTACAATGATGTTCATGGGCCTACCAGGAGGATTGTTGAAAGGACCTTTAGTCCCCTGAAGACCAGGTTCATGCGCCTCCACCTGACAGGTGCATCCCTATGCTACTCCCCCTGAGAAGGTCTGCAGGATTGTTTGTGTGTGCTGCGTGCTGCACAATTTGGCCCTCAGGCACCATGTAGGAGGAGGGGGGTGACAATGCAGCTTTTGCAGCAGTGGACAGTGAGGACAGTAAGGAGGAGGAAGAGGAGGAGGATGATGTGGCCACAGGACACTTATAATACAGCAGTACTGCCAATGACACTCAGGTAAGACTGTTGAACTAAACATTTCACCATGTTAGTGTTGTGCTGTGTGGCTGTAGCATAATGCCAGTCATTACCTTTGAATCCCACCTGACTATCACCTATGCCTTTCCTTTTTGCACATGTTGGTGTGGTTACAACAGTGTAATGCTGTGATGTGTAAAGACTGCTGGGACACATCTGTAGGCTGGATCAACATATTACTGGACATTTACACAGGATCATGCAGTTTATTAAAGTTCAGTACATTGTACATTAACTTCAGATAAAGCACTATTACTCAAGTTTTGTCCAAGGGTGTTAAATAAACATTTGTATACAATGGGTGATGGTTGGGAATAGTCCAGTGTAGTGAGCCAGTCTGTTTGTAGCACAGGTCCAGTGTCCAAGGGGCCATAGGAAGGGAAGCAATGGCAGGGGAGGGGTGCTAGTGGCCTGTGGGACCTGTGGCACGGCCTCCTGTCCACCAGCTGCAGCAGATGTGGAGGGCTGGTCAGTACACTGGCTAGTGGAAGGGGCCCCGCTGGTGTGCTGTGTACTCCATCATGATGTTGGCTATGTCACCCAGCACCCCTTCAATGGATACCATGGTGGTGTTCTGAGCCTGCAATTCTTGCTTTATCTCCTGGTGGTGTTCCCCCTGCATCCACTGGTTCTCCTGCATGATGTTAATCACCTGACCCATCTTGTCCTGGGATTGTTGGTAAGCCCCCAGGACATTAGTAAGTGCCTCCTGGGCAGTCAGTTTCCTAGGCCTGTTCTCCCCCCGGCGCACAGCTGTCCTCCGACCGTCCCTGGCCCTAGGTGCTTCTGTTCCCTGTACGGTGTGCCCACTTTCACTGACCCCAGGACCCTTATTGTCTTGCCTGTGAGGTGTGGACTGGGTTCCCTGTACAGGTGGGGACAGAGGTCTGGGGACGTTGGGTGGCTGCTGTGATGTTGGATTCTGAGTGGGGAGGCTCTGTAGTGGACTGGGTGTGAGGTGGGTTAGCCAACTGACCAGTGGTCCATGATGGGCCAGGGAGTTCATCCAGATCCAGAGCTCCAGAGTTGCTGTCATCAGTGGGGGCATATTCAGGTGGGGGACTGGGTAGCCGTGGCACCTCCTCGCCGCTGAGATTGGCTGGGGCACCTGTGGGGATGTAAGTGGTGTATTTTGTTATATGTATGTGACATATTCTGCATCACTAGCTTCCCCTATATTATTGCTGTTGCCCTGCCACCTTTGTTTGTGTATGGTGATGTATTGTGGGATTGCTAGTTCTCCATGCATTGGTGGTGGGTGTACATGCAGGGCTGGAAGGGATGTGCATGCAGTGGGTATGGCATGCAGGGCATGAGATTTCATTTTGGTAATTGTGGTGGTGCACGGTATGGAATGGAATGGAATGGAGTGGGGTGATGGGTGTCAGGGTTGAAGGGTGGCATCCAGGTATGGGGGGTGATAGGTAGTAAATGTTGACTCACCTGTGTCCAGTCCTCTGAGTACTCTATTGAGTCACTCAATATGCATGGTTGCTGAAACTTGCTCCTCCCATTCTGTCAGCTGTGAGGGAGAAGGTGGGGGTCCACTGCCAGTCCTCTGAAGAGTGAGCTGGTGCCTTGCTGCAATGGAACGCACCTTCCCCCGTAGATCATTCCACCTCTTCCTTATGTCGTCCCTTGTGTGCGGATGTAGTCCCATGGTGTTCACCCTGTCCACGATCTTCCACCATAGCTCCATCTTCCTGGCAATGGATATCTGCTGGACCTGTGCTCTAAACAGCTGTGGCTCTACCCTGACTATTTCCTCAACCATGACCCAGCACTCCTCATCGGTGAAACGGGGGTGCCTTGTGGGGACATAGGTGTTATGTGGTGTGTGTACGTTGTGCAGAGGGTGATGTGTGATGTGGCGTGTCAGATGAATTGGTAGTTGTGATATGTGTGTGCAGTTCTCTTTTGGATTAGCGTCACAAAGTGTAGCCGCCTTCTCATGTTAGCAAAGGATTGTGGGTGATGTGGGTATGTGTTTTATAGTGCTGTTGGTGGGTGTGTGGGGTGTGTGCATTTGTGTTAGGTGTGGGTTTTTTGTTCTGGCCAGTGTTGTCTTGTTTTGTATTTAGGTGGACATATCCGCCGCAGCGGTGTTCACCACCAATGGTTTACCGCCGTTGAATGTCCGCTGTGGTGATTCGTGGGTCATTATTTGAAGGATGTAGTATTGGTGGCGTGGCGGTATGGGTGGTAGTACCGACAGTTTATCTCATACAGTGGGTCTGTCGGATTTGTGGTTGTGGCTGTTTTCTTTCGGTTTTGTATGTATGTGTCATACTCTGGCAGACGGATGTCCTCCTCCATGTCGGTATGCTGGGAACTCAGTATTTACTGCCAAGGTCATAATGAGGGCCTATGTCTACCAGATAAATCACTACCAAAGGTAAGTAACTTGTTCTTTAATGCTAGTACAGTGAGTTGAAGGATAATGTCCTCCCCTTTTGCATTCCATTAACCACAATCCTAGCTCTTTCCCCTTTGTCTTTTTATGACCTGTTCTTGCTAAATCCAGTCTAACTGACAACAATGTGCCTATCGGTGGATGATTCAATGTCAAATTTTAATTATGATACAATGTGAGTTAGGTTGGTAAAGGAATTGAAAGATGTACAATGTGTGCCTTGCAAAGAGAGGAGTAGTCTTTGAAATCTGTCCTGGGAATAATATTATTATAAATATTTTCACAGGATAAAGAAGAAACTGGATAAAGGAGGAGTAGTAGAAGATTTTATCCATGCATTGGAACAACTTTCTAATCCTGAGATGCTCTTTAAGGTACAGAGAACAGTCTGAAAACTGAATTTGGAATACACGTGCAGTTCTGTATGTAAAACAAAGTGTACTTTACAGAAGTAGTTTAATATTAAAAAAGATTATTTAGAGGTGCTGAGGATCATTTTCATGTTGATTGTTTTAATTTGAGCTGTTGCTCTTCACCATATTAAGCCTGAAATGAGAATAAGTCATAAACTGACTGACTGTACTGCTGGGATAATTTATCTTTTTATTGTTGCCTTTAAGTATTTTCTGTCATTATTGCATTGCCATCAGGATGATAATTTGCACTATCAATTACATTTTTATTAAGCTAGCAGTCTGATAAAGACATGTAGTTGCAGATTCCTTATCTTAGAATTTTCCCCAGGCATCCGCTTGATCCATATAATTTTCTGAGCAGTACCCCTGCGCACTGTGTTATGGCATCAATCAGCTCCACGTCAATCATCGGTGGAGTTCGCACTGGATACGAGATTGCGGATCCTATATAGGCGCTTTTCTTTCCGCACCACCTAGCAACCATCCGAAGAGAGCTACCCGTCAGTCATGTTTTGACTGGCCTTTTTTTCTTTCTTTTTTATTTTGTTGAAGATTTCTTGAGTTTTCTACTCCTGCTTCATCGAGGATGTCATCAAGGAAACCGGGTTTAAGCCCTGCGGGTCGTGTCATCGGGCGATGTCAATGACGGATTTGCACCTCGTGTCTCTTTGGTGTCTGGAGCACGGCTGTGACCCCAAAGTCATGCTCAGAGTGTTGGGCCATGCATCTGAAGGCTTTGAGGGAATGGTCCCTGAAGCTGATGATGGGCTGAGGCTTGACTCTGCCCAAGTCAGGGTTTCAGTTTAGAGGAAGGTCCCGGGAGCAGTCGCGGAATCCTCCATCATCGTCGTCCCACTGTAAATCCTCAGGCCGATCGGGTAAGTTAAGGCATAAGAAGTCGTCGAAGCGCTCTTGGCTTCTCCTTGTTTGTCGACAGACGAGATGAGGGAGCATCATCATTATAGACCTCCCTCTGTGGAGCCTGCATCCGGCTGACTCTGCTCCTCTGTGAATTTCCGGGAGCCAGAGCGACCCCTGCACAGTTGAGAGTTCTGTGACGCCATGCTCCTCATTTTTCAGCAGTCCAGCAGTGCTGGTGCCTTTGGGCCCCATGGACTCAGAAGGGACCCCTTTGGGTTCCATGCCAACAGGTTCGGCCCGAGGGGCACCCATGGATCCACACCCGGATCCGAACCAACACTAGTCGTACCACCTCAACATTCACCAGTTTTTGATGCTGCAGTGCCGCCCATTCCCCCGAGCAGCGCAATTCCCATTGTTATTGTCGACTCTGACATGGAGCCGGATGGGCATTGTGTGATTCCGCAGGTGCCTTTCTATGTCAGATCCTGAGCCCCTTTACTGTGGGCTAGATTACAATAAAGAACGGGAGGGGTCGCTGGACCCTTTAGAATACCAGCTCCAAGACACTATGGACTAGCGTACAGACTTGGGTGAGGCCAGCGGACTGTATACTTCTTTAGATACTGGCATGCTTTCTCTTCCTATCGTGACTACAGAGGAAGAAGCTTCATATTCAGTGGTGGTGCAAAGAGCAGCTGAGGTCCTGGACCTTGAATTGCGTTTGGTGGCAGTCAGGAATAACTTCCTGACAGAGGTGTTTCTACCTGGAACTTCATCTTCTGAACCCCTGCTCCTGTTTAATGAAACCCTTACAGATGTCGCACTGGGTACCTCGTCCAAACCTAGCACAGGGGCTCCTGTGAACAGGACAACAGGCTGCCGCCATCGCCCTGCTCCGGCCGACCCACGTTTTCTGACACAACACCCCAGCCCTGAGAGCTTGGTTATCCAAGTTTTCACCTCCCAGCCATGCAGCAGCAACTCCTGGGGTACTGGATGACCTGCACCAAGTGTAGGAGTCTGGCTCAGTATATGGTGCACACCTACAGGTGAGGCACTATGCACAGAATCCAGGCAACCCTTAGTGATAGTGTTAGTGGTTCCAAATAACCAAAGCTCTTATGGGATAGCTGTGAAGAGCAGCTAAGGCAGACTGGAGAGGGTGTAAGGCAATTGCAAATACCGCAAAATTTGGTCAGTAATGTTCACACAAGAAAAAACCACACCGGTGTTAGAGCACTAAACTAACTTTGGTATATATCCTAACCAGTGTTATATACACACTAAAGATACTTAGAAATAGGTAAGTAAAAGTACATAGGTCCCGATGGGGATGCCAAACCATATACTAAAAAAAATGGGATGTGAAAGTCACAACTAACCATGACTACCATCCAAAGACCCTCAAGATTGTGGAAGCACTTAAACACCAAAGCTAGCTAGGACTCCCAAGGCGCCCTTGTGCAGAGGTGTTACTCCGGATCAGGTGTCAATAGGATAACATTGGAAAATCGCAGTAAGGGTTTTCATGTTCCCGTACCTTCCAAGAGGACCCGAACAAACCTGTTGAGACAAGGAAGGTTCAAGAGTACCCCCACATGTGAATACCAAGAGAAGTAGAGTACCTACACCAGGGAGCGCAGGTTCATAGGGGTGAAGTCGTGTTGAAATCTCCTGTTGAAGTCAATGGGAACCTTGGCTTTCCAGCTGTTGTCGTGACCCGTGGACCAGATCGGTAGAACCCAGGCGTGGATTCCAGACAAAGATGACCTACAGAAAGAGGGGGCAGAGTCCAGACCACCCGGTGATGTTCAGGGGGTGCAGGACGGCAATGCCCACCCTTCTTGAAGATGCTTTCCTGATGGACCGTGGTCAAGGAGGTGCAGCTGTGGTGTTCAGGCGATACAGAAGGATCCCAGGAGCTGGTTATGAGCTGTCCCACACCGGCCGTCAAATTGCAGAGGGATCAGTGGTCAGCAGGTCCACCAACAAGCATTTACAAATACAAGAGAAGCGTTGCACCTGGAGTTGCAGAAGTGGGGACCATCAAGGTCCAAGGGACTCAACCTTTGCAGGTAAGTCAGGGCCAGCCCTCAGAAAGCAAGAGAGCCAGCAGGAATTGATGGAGACCCCCAGTAGAATCTGACAGCAGGCACAGGGAGTCATAGGGAGGCCTGAGGATCTCAGAAAAGATGGATGCAGGAGTTGCAGGGAGGATGTCGCTCTTGGAGCTGGGAGGTGCTGGAGTCTGGGGCTTCTTGAAGCTAGGAGGTCTTCGGACTGAAGAGCCAACAAGCCTTGGCAGTGACAAACAGATGCCGTTCACAGGGTTTCTGGCAAAGGAGCTCCAATGAGGGACCACAGTCTTCCCACTTGCAAGGAAGACAAGTGATATCTCTGGAGAGCCACAGAACAACCTCCTGTGTTGTAGAGCCTTGAAGAGTCCGTGGGACAGCAGGATCCACAAACCGTTCTTTGATGTTGACGTGCCTGCGGAAGCAGAGGAGTGGCTCCTTCACTCCAAAGGAGATTGCTTCTTGCTGTCCTAAGTGCAACCAGAGTCCTTGTGACTCAGGAGGGTGCATGGCTACGGAAGTTGCAGACTCCTTACAATACTCTGGGTCAAAGTTGCAGTAGATGCCCTCTTACTAGTTGCAGTCTTATCTTGTCTTGGTTCCCAGTGAAGTCAAGCAGCAGGTTCCAGTGTCCAGTTCGCATAAGTGTTGTGAAGAAGAGTCTTGCAGATTAATCTTGCAGACCAATCTTGTGGAGTAATCTAGAGTCCCACCCTCAGGGGGAATCCCTAAAGAGGAACCCAGGAAGGGGGTTTGACAGCTTTTGCTGTGATCCACCTATCGGGAGGGTCAGGGATGCTACCCTGCTGGATTGACCAGTCAGATGCTTGCAGAGGCCTCTGCTCATCTTATTTCCAATGTGGCAGAATCAAGTGGCCTCCTGGTAGAGCTCTGGGTACCTCTCTAGGGGAGGAGTTAGACAAGGGGTGGTTGCCCACTCACCCGTCCTTTGTGGGGCTCCTGCACTTGAGGAAACCGGTTTTGCAAGGATGGCACCGAATGTGCCCTTCACAGCAGTCTGGTGACCCTCAAGAGCACTCCCACCCTAGCCCAGAGACACCTATTTCTAAAGGAGAGGTAGTAACACCTTTGCTGAAGGAAATTCTTTCTTCTGCCTTCCCCTGCTCGAGTTAAGCTCAGCCTCAGGAGGGCAGAACAGTGCTTGGGCTGAGCAGCAGCACTGGTGTGCACGCAGACCCTGCAAAGCTGCACAAGCAGACATGGGGTATCCTCCAAAGAATCTCCAAAGTACATGGAATGATGCAACTAGCACTGGAGTCTGTGTAGCTGCATGATTCCAAAATGTTTGATACCAAACAGGGCCAGGTTTGGTGAAGCCATTATGTAGTTGGACATCTCGTGTGGACTGGTGTCCACTACACACCTTAAAATGGCTTCACTGCCCTTACAAAGCCCAGGAAATGGAGTCTGGGGTTTGTGTGGGTACCTCTGCTCATGCAGGGATACCCTCACACATAGAACCTTGCACCCTGCCCTTGGGCTGAAGGGCCTACCTTTAAAGGTGTCTTACAGGATCAGAGTGACCAAGAAATAAGGTAAACATTATGTCTGGGGTAAAAGGTGCATGCACCTTTTCACACAGGTTAGGCTGCAATGGCAGGTCTGTCTTCACAGTTTGCATGGGCTCCCATGGGTGGTATAATACATGCTGCAGCACACGGCGAACCCTGGTGTACCAATGCCCTGGGTACCTAATTAGTATACACTAGGGACTTACATGGGTGCACCAGTATGCCAATTGTGGGTTGTAAACAATTTAGTGTATGCAGAGTTCTAGCCCTTGCCATCTGTCAGGCAGCAGCGTGTGCATCTCTGCACCACAAGTTAACCAAACACTACTGCCTGGACAGCCAAATCCGCAGGGATGGTCACTTTGCCCCTTCGGTCCTACAGGGGTTTATAGTATGATCTTAGTTTGCAGACCCACCTCTGGGGATGGTATTACTTGGGTATCTGTTATAAGGAAAGGAAGCTGCAATTAGATATCTGTATATGATGGTCAAGTTACTTACCTTCGGTAACGCCTTATGTGGTAGAGACAATGTTTTTACTGAACCACCCATCCTCCCTGCCCTGAGAACTGATTTCTAGGGCAGGAACTCCCCTTTCAGGGCCCTGGTGATCAATGTTCTTCATGGCACTGTGTTTCTTGCATGGAAAGGCGCCTATAATCAAACTGCAATATCCAGTGCATACTACGCAGACGACAGAAGCAGAGCTGATCGACTCCGCCTAAAGGCACGCTGGGGTACTGCTCAAGAAAAATCTCCAGATCCAGACTGACGCCTCAGGGAAATTCTAAGCTAAAACAAATCACAACTAGATATTGTCTCTATCAGATAAGGCGTTACCGAAGGTAAGTAACTTGTCCTTCTGTTAATAAGTTCATGTCAGAGTCACCAGATCCTTGGGGTCTGTGCACGTTCCCAACACGTCCACCACTGAACAGCTCCAAGACTCTGATAGATAAATCACAGAGACTGAGAGAGTTCAAGAGGGGAAGAGGGGATTAGGAAGGGAACAGCTAGGAAGGAGACCTGTAGTAAGAAAAAGGTTAGAACACACAATATGAAAATGATATCTCCTGAAATCAATACTAGACTATGATTCTAAGCCTAGTCACTCTGAAAACATGAACAATCTAAGAGTTAAGTTTAAAATGACTAAGTTTCAAGATGTCCGGATACATGTAGGGGAATCAAGATGAATTAAACAAAAACTTTCTTATTCAAGTATTTTCCTTTACATGAGAATCAGAAAAACATTCTGACTAAACTTTAAACCAGTCATATAAATCCTGTTTTGAGAATGTATACTAGGACCATACAATATTGCATCTAGAAACTCTGGCCTTCTGCGTACTATGGATTCAGGAAACAAATCACATAACTTGTCAACTCGAATATTACATAATAAATATCTTAGAATAGTGGCATACAATAAACAACATGAAATAAACTCGAGGAGAGAATTGTGCGTCTTGCTGATTCGAGTGTCACCATGTAAAATATAAAGAAATGGTAGCACGCAATGAATGTCAAAGTCAAATCATCATTAATTGAATCACGCGTCTTGCCAATTTGTAAAACACGATATAAATGTCAAGAAACAACAGCTCACAATAAATAACAAGATCAAAGTACAATGAAACGAATTGCGGTTATTTTGCCGATTCTTAAGCCACCATGTAAATGTCAAGAAATGGTAGCGCTCAATGAACAAAGTTAAATCCTCATGAAACGAGTTGCGCGTCATGCCAATTCGTAAAACATCATGTAAATGTCAAGAAATAATAGCGCATAATGGACAACAATGTTTAAACACCATAAAATGAATTGCGCGTCTTGCCGATTCTTAAGCCACCATGCCAATGTCCAAAAATGGTAGCACGCAATGAATAACAAAGTCAAACCTTTATGAAACAAATTGCGCGTCTTGCCTATTGGTAAACTACCATATAAATGTCAAGAAATGGTAGCACGCAAGTAATCTGTTACTCATTTAAGAATTAAACCAAGAATATGAAAATTCTCAATAACGGTGTCGGGACAGTCCAAACACGGTCTTACCGCCTGGAACAATGATCACCAATGAAGGATGAAGGGCAGAAGACTGGAAGATCCAAAAAGGCCGCCGGGACAGGAGCTCAGGAAGAAGCTGCTGCTCTGCACTGGGACCTCTGAATAGTGAACACTGGGAGTTGGGCTGGCTCTCTTTTATAGAGTCTTGGCCCACCCAGAATCACGCCCAGGCATGTTGCAGAGAAAGTCTTTGGAAGGCCCTGGAAAGGGGCCACACCCTGACACACTCTGAAAACCTGCAGCAATACATTGCAAAGGAACAGTTTTTGTAAGCATATTAAAAATAAGTTTTCAGGATTGAACTCTGCAATGCAAAAGGTTAAACCACAACATATCAGCACAATGCATAAATTACGTTGTTTTGAGAGTGCTGGGTTTTTGCATTTTTGTCGCCAATAGAGTGCGTACTGCTCTGGTGTTGACAGTTCATGAAGCACTATTGAGTTGACAGCAAGGTCCGACAAGAAGGTCACGTTGCTGTCTTGGTTCTGCAGGACTTTTTGGCCTGAATGCATTCCCCATATCTTCCAGTTTTGGATGGTACTGCTTTGGTATCTGCTTTAAAGGTGATGAATCTGCTGATAGTAGTATCTATCGGACTAACAATTTACTTACTTTTTGTAATGGTCTTCGTGGTCGATACTCTAACTGTACATTTATCTCTGCCCTCAGAGCACTCTTTTTTGTGTAGTGGCCTCTTCGACAACTAAAAAAGTCTCAAGCTAGAGATCAGCACATTGTTCTGTGCTCTGGACCCGGGGATTGGGGGAGGGGAGCGGAAATGGTGTGGATGCTTCTGATACTTCACCTTTGAATACCCTCAGGTGCTAGACTAAGTCTGGAAATGTATGCAATAGCTCTCCGGCACAGGTAGGGCATACAACCTCCTTTATGACGTTGGGCACGATCTCGTAATGACATCATCCGGGTCGTAGCACCAGAACTGTCACTCTGATGTCAGTTTTTTTTTTTTTTTTGTGCCTTTCAATAAGTCCTGAGTTTCATTTTCTCGTACTCTGTACTCTGGAGAATGTTTTCACTCAAGCAGTATTTCAGTTGGTGCAGATAGATACATGTCACCTCTGAAAAGGTCTGGTTTCAAGCGCTGTTGTTCATGCAACAGACAAATGTCTATCAACAGATCCACGTGACTGTGGTGCCTCAGGTTGAGACATAACATGTTGTTGTGTGGCCTCTGCCAGCAGATGCAAGCAAAGGCCATCAAGTAGCATAGGGAACAGCTTTTTATGTCTCACTCTGAAGAAAGTTGTTGGGGGCTGCACAGGATTCGGTAGTGGTCCTGGCCTCATCACCATTGAGGTTGTCCCCATCCACCAGATCTTCCATGGACAAGACGAGGCACAAGAAGAGGACCAAATGTGCACCTTACGTCCTGAGCGCCCCAAACATAATACCTACCTGTTTGTTGTCCCCAACTGGCCTTCCAGCCAGAGCCTGCAACCTGTTTTTCATGGGGTCAAATTCCCATAAGAAACTATTGGGCACCCGACCCCTTACTGCACCTCTGCACCCGGCTTCCCCAGTGCCGCCTTTTGTGACTTGGTGTGGTTCTGATCAGTGCTCAGTATTTACCTTAACTCCCTGAGATTGGCTTTGTAAGTCATTGTTAACCCTGTGTTTGCTGAACATTGTTTTTCTTCCATAGGACAACATTGAGAGAACTCTGAAAATTGTACTGTGTCTATCTTTGAAACTGCAAAGTATTTTTGCTTAAAAGTCTACTTGCCTGATTATGTAGTTCTTCGGTTTGAAACATATATAAAAAGAATAGTTATTTTTCTAAATAGGTCCCGGATTTCTTCTTTGAGTATGTCTCTCATTTATTGCCTCTGTGAGTACCATAAATTCTTAGCACTACCCTCTGATAAGCCTAACTGCTCGCCCACACTACCACAAATAGAGCATAAGCCCTATCTACTTTTGTCTCTGTAATACCAATTGGAGATCCACTGGACTCTCTGTACAGTGTACTTAATTTTAGTGCACCTTATAGAGAGCCAGCTTCCTACACAGGTTTTTTATTCCTTGCCCAGTCTCCTGCTTTGACTGGCAGTTCACTATAATATTTACCCACTGTACTCTACTTTCCTTGCACTGCACTCCTCACATCCATCACACGTTTTGACTAGTCTACATTCACCACTTTGCTGCCCAGCCATTCCTTGCTCAATTTAGAACCTGCCACCCTTCTTAACAGAGAAAAAGATGACATCCCTGTGATGAGTGGTGTGGTTCCAAAGGCTCAGAGCATGTCTTTCATCACTGTCTTTCAAACAAGATTGTTAAGCAGTGCTGATGATGTTTGGTAGCGTGATTTACCCTTTCCACAAATCTATTTCTTTGTGGATTATACAAAGAGGTTTTAATATATTTATTTCCAGGAGATTTCAGAAATTCACACATTTCTGTAGATTCTGAGTTCCATTCTTTATCACCAGTTCTTCCAGATATCGCTCTCTGATAAACATGTCTTGTAAAAAATTCTTTAACAGCACTGGTGCTGGCATTTTTGGCTATTTAGAATTGTAGTCATTTAAACCAAGCACATAAGTGAACTAACTAGGACTCCAAATGGCCCAACACCTGAGATGCCAGTTAACTCCATGGTACATTAGTGCACTCAAAGTTATTAACAGGACTAGCTATGGTCACTTGCATTTTGTGATGAAGTATACATGCACAGCATTCATTGATGCAATGTTCCCCAGCTTTATCCATCCCTGGCCACCAAAGATCTTCCTTAAGTCTGCGTTTCAAGTACGTATGCACACACATGACCTTTAATTAGCAAGACCTAGCACCTTGTCATGAAGCCCACTAAGAGATACCAGAAGTTCACATCTATGCAGTATACTGTCAAATATGGATAATTTCTCCAAAACTCTCCAGCCAAGACTTATCAAGGAAACATGCAAAGCTTATGCAATACCACTATAGTCACACAGCACTTATACACATGAAAGAACCACACAGTGTTACAAAAATAAAGGTACTTTAATATAGGACCACAGATACTAAAATACTGTATAGATAATACCCCAATTGGAGGTAAGTAAGCACACAATTATATACACATTAGCAATCAGTAAATTACCATAGAAAGCAATAAGCATTAGTAAAAGCAATAGCAAATAGTGAGTGTCCTGGGGAGGGCCAAACCATATACTAAAAAAGTGGAATGTGAAAGGCAGTCCCGCACCCAAGGAAATGGGATCAGTAGAAGGGAAATGGAGGAACTAGGAACCCCTGGAGTTGGGCACCAGATTGACCACCCCCCCCAGTGACCAGGAGAGCAAAGGTAAGCACCTGGTTTTCCCTGAAACCAACAGGAGGACTATGGAAAAGGATTATGCAAGGCCCAACCAGGACTGGAAGAACCCAAAGGTGGATCCTGACAGAAGAGGACATGTCATGGAAGGGGGGGACCAGTCCAGTTCGAGATGGAATGTCCGGTTGTGGCTGGAGGCATTACCCACCCTTCTGTGGATGCAAGATCAGGTTGACGGTGGACGAAGAAGTGAAATCCTCCAAAGGAGATTCCTTCTTCTTGTGCAGGCGGAGGACTCGTCGCACTCAGAGAATGCACAGCCAGGAAATGTTGCAGTTGCTGAAAGGAGCTGGAGAAAACAATACTGCAGAGTGGGGTCGTCGCTGAAGTTGCAGATTGTCGGTTCCTGGAGGGTCGAGTTGTAGTCCCAGTGGCCAGAAGATTAAGTAAACGATACAGAGAAGTCCTGCTGGAATCTTGCATGTCGAATCTGAGGTCGAACCCGAGAGAGAGACCCTAAATATCCCAGGAAGAGGGATTGGTCTCCTAGCAGAGTGACCACCTATCAGGAGGGAGCTGTGATGTCACCTACCTGACTTGGCCACTCAGATGCTCCCATGGGCCTCTGCCCACCTTGGATTCAAGATGGCAGAATCAAGAGGCACGTGGAGGAGCTCCTGGCACCACCCCTGGGGTGGTGATGGGCACAGGAGTGGTCGCTCCCCTTTCCTTCGTCCAGTTTAACGCCAGAGCAGGGACCATGGGTTCCTACACTGGTAAAAAATGGTTTATGCAAGGAGGGCACCAAATGTGCCCTTCAAAGCATACCTCTGGCTTAGGGAAGCCTACCATAGGGGTGTCTTGTAGTGACCTGTGCTGAAAGGGTCCATGCACCTTTTCACGCAGGATACAACGGCAGGCCTGCAGACACATTTTGCATGGGCTCCCATGGGTGGGACAATACATGCTTCAGCCCATGCGTATCCCCTGGTTTATTGTATTGTATTGTAATAGTATTTATATAGCGCTTACTACCCCTGACGAGGCGTCAAATCACTTTTTGGCGAGTAGCACGTTACTCCAGAACCCAAAAGGAATTAGTGGTGGATTAGTATAGGGAAATATGAGTAGAGTTTTGGTATTATTCTGAGTTAATTTGAGGCGCGGATGTGTGAGTTTGTTAGTTGGATTGACTGGAGTAATGGAGGGGTAGAGGAAGGAAGAATCCAGAAGTGTTAATTGGGAGTTTATGGTAATAGGGTTTAGGCTTGGGTGAGTAAATGGGGATGGAGGAGGAAAGAGTCTGTGAAAAGGGTTAGGGAGATCATAGTAAGAGGGTGAGATAAATGAGGGAGAATTTAGTAGGGTTCTTTAGGAGTTCATGGTAGTAAAGTGAGGTTTGGGTAAGTTAGAGGAGGAAAGAGCTTAGACAGGGTTATTTAGGATATGGAAGTAGTAGAATGGATGTGGGATGAGTCAGAGTGGGAAGGGAGGATAGATTGATAGAGACATGACATGGTGATGGGTAGACAACGTGTGATATAAAATGAAAGCAGAGATTCATAAGTATCTAATATAACAACTTATTTATGAGTTATGCAGTGACCTATGAACTTGTTAAGCATAGACTAACACACACATACACACACACACACACACACACACACACACACACACACACACACACACACATATATATATATATATATATATATATATGTTCGATGGCATGTGTAGCTGCAGATACATATGCTGTGCAGTGCTCTTGCCATCTAGTGTTGGGCTCGAAGTGTTACAAGTTGTTTTTCTTTGAAGAAGTCTTTTCGAGTCACGGGACCGAGTGACTCCTCCCTTTCGGCTCCATTGCGCATGGGCGTCGACTCCATCTTAGATTGTCTTCTTTCCGCCATTGGGTTTGGACGTGTTCCTCTTCGCTCCGTATTTCGAATCGGGAAAGTTAGCTAAGTATCGAAAATTAGTCGGTATTGTTCTCGTTCGGTACCGGTTTAGTGTTAGTGTATCAGCACAGACATCAAGACCCCTTTGGTGCTTCCACTCTTCATCGAGGCCTGGTCGGCCTGACCACACCCTTCGTCCAAGACTAATGGACCGGACCCCCTTCCGTTTCTGTCCTAAGTGTCACGCCAAGTATCCTTATACAGACCAGCACCGGGTCTGTAACCTGTGTTTGTCGCCCAAACACAGAGAGGATACTTGTGAAGCTTGCCGAGCGTTTCGATCGAAGAAAACCTTGAGAGATCGATGCGCAAGAAGACTACAAATGGCGTTGAAGCCGAAACAAGATCTCGATGACGAGGAGGAAGAAAGAATTTCCATCTAAGAAACGGACTCGGATGAATCAGACGGTGAACGACCCTCGACGGTGCAACAAACTGAGTAAACCTGCCCGTCCCAAACCCAGGGTCACACCAAAAAACTCAAGGCCACAGAGACCCACCGCCAGCAGGCCATGGCTCAACCCACAGAAGGGAAGGTGACCAGATAACATCGGCACCGAAAAAGGCCAAAGAGTTGCCGAAGACTTCCGACTCCGGTCGAGATTCCGGCACAGAAAAATTTCGGCATCGAGTTGTCGACTCAAGCAAGCCCCGAAAAAGCTCCTCGGAACCGAAAAATACAATTACATTAGGAATTTCGGTACCGAAAAAAACGGCCTCGGAGCCAAAACGATCCTCATACACTGAGGAGCAAGGGCTTTCGATGCAACTCAAAGAAAGACATAGATTTGAGCAAGATCTGGATATAGACGAACCGGACCAAACGCAACAAAGGTTGCAAATTCAAAAAGATACAGGGAAGATTCAGACCATCCCTCCACTCAAATCTAAAAGAAAACTAACCTTTCAAGAATCAGAGATGCAACCAGAAGCCAAAGTGGTTAGAGACAAGTCACCACCACCACAGGTCTCACCACAACCATCCCCACTGCACTCACCACACTTGTCACCAGTGGGAACACCGATAATGCAGTCACCCACACATACTGGGATGACCCAAGATGACGCTGATGCATGGGATCTATACGATCCACCAATATCGGACAACAGCCCAAAGTGTTATCCAACCAAGCCTTCACCACCAGAGGACAGTACAGCATATTTGCAAGTACTAGCCAGGGCAGCTACGTTCCACAACGTAACAATGCACTCTGAACCAGTGGAGGATGACTACCTTTTCAACACTCTGGCATCCACCCACGCATCCTATCAAAGCCTGCCAATGCTACCGGTCATGCTCAAGCACGCACAACAGGTCTTTCAAGAGCCTGTAAAGGGAAGAGCTATCACGCCTAGGGTCGAAAAGAAATATAAACCACCCCCAAAAGGACGAACTCACAATCGTCAGGAGATGCTCCACCACCTGACAATGAGAGTCGAAAGTTCGACGCAGCGGGCAAGAGAGTGGCATCACAAGCAGCCAATCAATGGCGAATTGCAAATTTGCAAGCCCTACTTGCACGCTACGACAGGGTACACTGGGACGAGATGCAAGACACCATCCAGCACTTGCCCAAGGACAACACCAAAAACGTACCCAGCAAGTAGCTGAAGAGGGACAGGCCATATCAAACAATCAGATAAGGTCTGCCTTAGACTCTGCAGATACAGCAGCATGGACTGTCAACACGGCTGTAACGATTCGAAGGCATGCATGGCTGCAGAGTTCTGGATTCAAACCAGAAATACAACAAGCGGTACTAAATATGCCGTTAAACCAACATCAGTTGTTTGGGCCGGAAGTCGATACCGCAATCGAGAAGATGAAAAAGGACACAGACACGGCCAAAGCCATGGGCGCGCTCTACTCCCCACAATTCAGAGGCACTTTTAGGAAACCACAATTTAGAGGGGGGGTTCGGCAACAGACATCTGAACAATCCACCTCCCAAACAAAACCCACCTACCAGTCACAATACCAAAGGGGGGGGTTTCGTGGTTCCTATAGAGGACAATTCCCAAGAGGAAGAGGAAAATTCCAGCCCGCCAAACCAAGCCCTAGCAAGCAGTGACTTCAGTGTCACACTACCCCAACACTTGTCACCAGTGGGGGGGGAGGCTAACCAAATACTACCACATTTGGACACATATTACCACAGATACATGGGTCCTATCAATTATCCAACATGGTTATTGCATAGAATTCACAACATTCCCTCCAGATGTGCCACCAAAACCGCACAGACTGTCTCCACAACACTTAGACCTATTACATATAGAGGTCCAAGCACTACTACGAAAACAAGCAATAGAGCTAGTACCCTATCACCAAAAGGGAACAGGCGTTTACTCCCTGTATTTCCTTATTCCAAAAAAGGACAAAACATTAAGGCCTATCTTAGATCTCAGAACACTGAATCTCTTCATCAAATCAGATCATTTCCACATGGTAACACTTCAGGACGTAGTTCCCTTACACAACACTGGATCTCAAGGATGTGTATTTCCACATACCCATCCATCCATCTCACAGGAAATACCTAAGGTTTGTAATACAAGGCAAACATTATCAATTCAAAGTGCTACCGTTCGGGATAACAACAACCCCCAGAGTATTTACAAAATGCTTAGCCATAGTAGCAGCTCAGATAAGGAGGCATCACATGCACTTATTCCCATATTTGGACGATTGGCTAATAAAAGCCAACACTCAACAACAATGTCAATTTCACACGCAGTACGTCATAGAAACTCTACACGAACTAGGGTTTTCTATAAATTACCAAAAGTCACATCTGCATCCATCCCAACTACAACAATACTTGGGAGCAACACTCAACACACAAAGAGCAATTGCCACTCCAAGTCCACAAAGAGTTCAACCGTTCAAAAATGTAAGATCAAGCATGCAACCAAACCAATACTACACGGTAAGGTTTGTAATGAATCTACTAGGCATGATGTCTTCATGCATAGCTATTGTCCCAAACGCAAGACTACACGTGCGGCCCTACAGCAGTGCCTAGCAAAACAATGGACGCAAGCACAGGGTCAACTACAAGATCTAGTGTTGATAGACCGCCAAACACACTCTTCGCTCCAGTGGTGGAACCCTATCAATTTAAACAATGGGCGGCCTTTTTAAGACCCAGTGCCTCATGCCATTATCACAACAGACGCTTCCATGGTCGGGTGGGGTGCACACCTCAACAATCACAGCATACAAGGTCAATGGGACAATCAACAAGGACTTCTTCACATAAATACCTTGGAACTGCTAGCGGTATTTCTATCATTAAAAGCGTTTCAACCACTGATAGCCCACAAACACATTCTTGTCAAGACAGACAATATGACAACAATGTATTATCTAAACAAACAGGGGGGGGCACACTTGTCACAGCTGTCTCTCTTAGCACAAGAAAATTGGCATTGGGCAATTCACAACAACATTTGCCTGATAGCACAATACATACCAGGCATTCAAAATCAGTTAGCCGATAATCTCAGTCGAGATCAACAACAAACTCACGAATGGGAAATACATCCCCAGATCCTACAGGATCACTTCTACTGCTGGGGGACACCAAACATAGATCTATTTGCAACAAAAGAAAATGCAAAATGCCAAAACTTCGCGTCCAGGTATCCACACCCTCAGTCCAAGTGCAATGCTCTATGGATCAGCTGGTCAGGGATATTTGCTTACGCTTTTCCCCCTCTCCCGCTCATTCCTTATCTGGTCAACAAACTGAGTCAAAACAAACTCAAACTAATACTTATAGCACCAACATGGGCTCGCCAGCCGTGGTACACAACACTGTTGGACTTATCAGTAGTACCCCACATCAAACTACCAAACAGACCAGATCTGTTGACACAACACAAACAACAGATCAGACACCCAAATCCAGCATCGCTCAACCTAGCAATCTGGCTCCTGAAGTCTTGGAATTCGGATATTTAAACCTTTCAAAAGAGTGTATGGAGGTCATTAAACAAGCAAGAAAAACCACAACAAGACATTGTTACGCGAACAAATGGAAAAGATTTGTTTGCAACTGTCAGGCTAATCAAATTATGCCACTAGACGCCTCCACACAAAACATTGTAAGTTATTTACTACACTTACAAAAGTCCCATCTAGCTTTCTCTTCCATTAAAATCCATCTCACTGCAATATCTGCTTATCTGCAGATTAAACATACAACATTGCTTTTTAGAATCCCAGTTATTAAAGCCTTTATGGAAGGACTAAAAAGAATCATACCCCCAAGGACACCACCAGTACCTTTGTGGAATCTTAATATTGTATTAACACGATTCATGGGCCCACCATTTGAACCCATGCACTCTTGTCAAATCCAATTTATAACTTGGAAAGTAGCCTTTCTAATAGCCATCACATCACTTCGAAGAGTTAGTGAAATACAAGCATTTACTATTCAAGAACCCTTTATACAAATACATAAACATAAAGTGGTTCTCCGTACAAATCCAAAATTTTTACCAAAAGTCATATCACCATTCCATCTAAACCAAACTGTGGAACTCCCAGTCTTCTTTCCACAACCAGACTCAGTAGCTAAAAGGGTGTTGCATACATTAGACATAAAAAGAGCACTAATGTATTACATTGACAGAACGAAACGATTTTGTAAAACAATTGTTCGTAGCTTTCCAAAACCCTCATGCAGGTAATCCTATATCCAAACAAGGCATTGCCAGATGGATAGTTAAATGCATTCAAACCTGTTACCTTAAAGGTAAAAGAGAATTACCCATTACACCAAGGGCACACTCCACTAGAAAGAAGGGTGCCACAATGGCTTTTCTTGGTAATATACCAATGACAGAAATGTGTAAGGCAGCCACCTGGTCTACGCCTCATATCATTTACTAAGCATTACTGTGTAGATGTGTTAGCAACACAACAAGCCACAGTAGGACAGGCTGTATTAAGAACATTATTTCAGACAACTTCAACTCCTACAGGCTGACCACCGCTTTTGAGGAGATTACTGCTTTGTAGTCTGTGCACAGCATGTGTATCTGCAGCTACACATGCCATCGAACGGAAAATGTCACTTACCCAGTGTACATCTGTTCGTGGCATGAGACGCTGCAGATTCACATGCGACCTCCCCGGGAGCCTGTTGCTGTTTTTAGTTGCATGAAAATTGTTAATATGTAAATAAATATTCTTTTACTATACACTATGTACATACATTTCTACTCCATTGCATGGGCACCTCTAGTATCCTCACTTTACCAACTCCTACCTCACCCTTTGCGGGGAAAACAATCTAAGATGGAGTTGACGCCCATGCGCAATGGAACCGAAAGGGAGGAGTCACTCGGTCCCGTGACTCGAAAATACTTCTTCGAAGAAAAACAACTTGTAACACTCCGAGCCCAACACTAGATGGCAGGAACAGTGCACAGCATGTGAATCTGCAGCGTCTCATGCCACTAACAGATGTACACTGGGTAAATGACATTTTCCATATATATATATATATATATATATATATATATATATACATATATATATACACACACACACACACACACACACACACACACACACACATGCATATGCATACGTATATGTACATACATGCCCTGGGCACCACCCCTGGGGTGGTGATGGACAGGGGAGTGGTCACTCCCCTTTCTTTTGTCCAGTTTCCCACCGGAGCAGGGGAGAAAGGGTCCCTGAACCGGTGTAGACTGGTTTATGCAAGGAGGGCACCATCTGTGCTCTTCAAAGCATTTCCAGAGGCTGGGGGAGGCTACCCCTCCCCAGCCTGTAACACCTATTTCCAAGGGGAGAGGGTGTAACATCCTGCTCTCAGAGGAAATGCTTTGTTCTGCCTTCCTGGGACTGGGCTGCCCAGACCGCAGGAGGGCAGAACCCTGTCTGTGAGGTGGCAGCATCTGTAGCTGCAGTGCAAGCCTCAGAGAGCAGGTTTGGGAGTACTGGGGCCCATGGTGGAGCCCCTAGGATGCACGGAATTGGCTCCCCAATACCAGATTTGGAATAGGGGGGACAATTACATGATCTTAGACATATTACATGGCCATATTTGGAGTTACCATTGTGAAGCTACATATAGGTAGTGCACATGTGTAATGGCATTCCCGCACTCACAAAGTCTGGGGAAATGGCCCTGAACTATGTGGGGACACCTTTGCTTGTGCAAGGGTGCCCTCACACTTAGTAACTTTGCACCTAACCTTCAGCAAGTGAAGGTTAGACATTTAGGTGACTTACAGATTGCTTAAATGCAGTGAAAATGGCTGTGAAATAGTGTGTGCACAAATTCACGCAGGCTGCAGTGGGAGTCCTGTGTAAGGGTTGTCTGAGCTCCCTATGGGTGGCAAAAGAAATGCTGTAGCCCATATGAATCTCCTGGAACCCCAATGCCCTGGGTACCTAGGTACCATATACTAGGGACTTATAAGGGGGGGTCCAGTATGCCAATTGAAATTGGTAAATGAAGTCACTGGCCTACAGTGACAAATTTAAAAGCAGAGAGAGCATAAGCACTGATGTTCTGGTTGGCAGAGCCTCAGTGACAGTTTTGTTTTTTTTAAATATATTTTTATCAAACATGTATAAAATTAATTACTGTCCCCCCGCTCCCCCTCCTCCCTCCCCTGTATTTGTTCTTGTGTGGATCTTGAGGCTCCCTCTTCGCAGGCCTTGTCACTCTGGGTTAAGCTATTAATTGCAAATTGTCTAGTATGGCGCTAGTCTTTGTGCTAGTTCGTATTATCGTTTACCGCTGTGTCTGACTCCTCCAATGATGTGTTTTGTTCTTGTGAGGTTGTGTTTTTCAGGCGGTCCAGTAGGGTGTCCCATTGCTGCATCCCCCCTTCGCTTCCTACTCCTTTTACCAATTCTAGGCATAACACCTCCCCCTCTGCTTCAGCCCATTTGGCTAATGTGTCCCTCCATGTAAGCGCCCTTGGTCCTTTGGGGTCTTTCCAATGCAGTGTAATTTCCCTCTTTGCTAGGATCAATGCTAAGTCTATGAATTTATTAGATACTTTTTTTGAGTGTGGTCTGGGAAAGTTTCCCAACAACGCGGCTGCTGGGGTGATCGCCAGTTTCCTGCCCGTGATCTTCTTGGTGTTGCTTATTACCCTTTCCCAGAATTGCTTCAAATCCCTACAGGTCCATAGCATGTGTAATAGGTCCGCCCCAACTTCCGCACATCTAGGACATGTGCTGTTTGTATTATTATACATTGATGCTATTTTCGCAGGGCTAAGGTATGCTCTGTTGTATGTTTATCAATTTTAACTGGGCATTTCTAGATACTTTGTAGACCTGGGCTGTGATGTTTCCCCATCGCTCGTCCTCTATATGTTCCCCAATTTCAGCTTGCCCTAGGGTTTCAAGAGGCTTTAGTGCGTCTGTTTGTAATGTTTTGTAGATCGTTGATACTACTTTTTTATCTTCCCCTATCGTGCAAATAGTAAGACATCCAGCTTGTGTGGGTGGCTCCCTTGTGCCTTGCTTCCAATGATGCTGTTTCAGGGCTGTCGGGGATCTATGCATGAGGATCATCCCAGGTGGTACTCCGCAGTGTCTTATCATGTCTATATATGTCATGAGCTCTCCATTCCTGAAGAGTTCCCCTAGCATAGTGATCCCATATGACTCTAGCTTTTGGATCCCCTTTATGGGGCTCCCTCCAGGGAGTAGGGTCAGGTATCTCAGAAGGATCTCCGGTGAATATGGAGCCCTGACTTGTGTACGCTGAAGGGTACGTCTCCAGCATGTGTTTATGACCTGATGCTCAGGTGACATCGGCTTTTTCTGTCCCCCTAGCGCTAACAGTATCCCTGCAAGAGTTGTTGCTACTTTCTCCCTCCCGGGGTCCTCAGTGTCTACGGTTGTTACTGCGTGCCATTCTTTAGCCAGCCATTGTAGCTGGCCCGCCAGTTAATATAGTTCCATGACGGAGCTGCTAGTCCACCCTCTGTTGTGGGTCGTTGGAGTTTGTGCAGGGCCAGTCTATGGCGCCCCGCCCCACATATGAGGCTAATGAGGATGGAGTTAATTTCTTTGAAGGTTGAACGGGATATTAGCACCGACAGGTTCGAAAAGCTATATAATAGCCTTGGCAGAGCCACCATTTTTATCAAGGCCACTCGGCCGGTTACTGACAAACGGCAGTGTCTGCCAGAATTGGGTAGTTGCTTTTAATTTCTGTATAGCCTGGTTCACATTTCCTTCTAGTAGGTCTTTTAGTTCATGATAAATATTTACACCTAGGTATCGGAACATTGTCGGGGACCATCCCAGATTCTGGATAGTTGTGATTCGAGGGGCCCCCTTCTGCAGTGGGAAAAGAAGAGATTTCTGCCAGCTGATGCGGAGACCTGATATGTCCCCGAACCAATCCAGCAGTGCCATGGCTTTGGGGAGATCCCTATGTGGTCCTTTAAGAATAGTATCATGTCGTCTGCGTAGAGCGCTATCTGGTGTGTTCTGTCCCCTATGACTATTCCCTCGCAGTGTTTTTCTGTTCTGGCCAGCTGCGCCAATGGTTCCACCGTGATGGCGAACAGTAATGGTGACAATGAGCATCCTTGTGTGGTGCCCCTCCCTATACTATAAGAGATGGAAATAGTTTGACCCGTGCGGACTCTTGCTGTGGGGGACGTGTATAGCAGCTTGGTCCACCTAAGGAATCCTGGGCCCAGACCCATCTGTCCCATCGCAATTTGTAGGTAGTCCCATCTGAGGCTATCAAATGCTTTCTCAATGTCCACTACTAGCACTGCAGCAGTGGAGAGATTTGGGGAACCCGAATGCATTATTCCTATCAGTCTTCTAATGTTTATGGCCGTGTTACGGTTTGGGGTGAAGCCTGTTTGATCGGGGTGTATTAGTTTTTCTATGTGGGGCATCAGCCTGGTAGCGAGGATACGACTCAGTATTTTATAGTCCATATTCAACATGGATAATAGGCGGTATGATCACACGTCAGTGGACAGGCGGTCTTGTTTCGGCAATGGGACTACAATGGCTTCCCTCCTGGATCTGGGCAGAGTACCTTTCTTGAATGCATCCCCGTACATTTCACTAAGTCTGGGCGCTAGTAGGTTTGCATACTCTCTATAAAATTCTGCTGCCAACCCGTCGGCCCCTGGTACTTTCCCTCTAGCCATTGTCTCCATTGCCACAGACACCTCCCGTGAGGTTATTGCCTCCTCAAGGGTTTGCTGTTCTCCTTCTTCCAATGTATGAAACCGGATGTGCCCCAGACATTCAAGCCGGTCTGGTTCCAGGGGTTCTGTGGGGGGTGCTTATAGTACGGAGTAGTATTTGGCAAAGCTGGCATTGATTTCCCCCTGACCAAATAATCTTCCCCCCCTCTATGTCCTCTATTTCCATCACCAGCGACTGTTGTCTTGGTGGAGACGCCAGCCAGGCCAGTAATACCCCTGCTTTGTCCCTCTCCATGTGCTGCCTACTGGTGTATTTCTTGTAGTCAAATTGTCTGAGTTTTTCAAGGGTGCTTGTTATCTTGCTTTTGGTCTCGGATATACTAGGGGCCAGGTCTGGGTTGTCTGGTCTGTTACGTTCCAGTGATCTCAATGTCTTCTCATATTTATCGAGTTCCCCTTCTATTGATCTCCTAACCCCATGTGTTCCTGCCATGCACTGGCCCCTGATTGTCACCTTGAACGCCTCCCGTTCTTGCGCGCGGGAGGGGGTCGAACCTGCATTGTGTGTGAAAAACTCTTTGATTGCTTCTCAGATAGTTTGTCGGTAGGCACTGTCTTCCAAGGACTCTACATTCAGTCACCAGTCCGGTATGGGGGGGCGGTCTCTTCGCCAGTCCACTGTAAGCAACAGCGGGTTGTGGTCCGATACTGTGCGGGATAGGTATTCCGCACTGCGTATCGTGCAGTTTACATCTGGGGAGGTTAGGATTGCGTCTAGTCGGACGTGTAAGTTGTGTATGGGTGAATGAAAGGAATAATCCTTCTCTAATGGGTGGAGGTGCCTTTAGGAGTCGATCAGTCCCCAGTTCTTCTGCCAGTCTGTGAAGCTCCTGGCTGTCCTGTGGATAGGGGAGGACTCCAGTGGTGGGTGGGATCTATCTAGTGCCGTATTCGATATGCAGTTGAAATCTCCTCCTATCACTGTTGATTGGGTTAGGTGGGGTCCCCAACTACGGGATATTACCTGTAGGAAAGAGCTCTGGTCTTGATTGGGGGCTTAAGTTCCTGCCAATGTGATGTCCCTTCCCCCTAGACGACCTTTCACCAGCACGTACCGCCTGTCCCTGTCTATAAGTGCTTCCTTTTTTTGGAAGGGGGTCCCCGGGCGTATCCATATCAGGACACCTCTTGCGTATGCTGAGTATTATGTGGCGTATATCTGACCTCTCCATCTCTTTGTCAGTGCTGTCACCTCTTTCCCTATCAGGTGAGTCTCCTGTAGATTGCTATTTGTACCCCTCGTTGTTTAATCTGATTGTATACCTTGTATCTCTTACTTTGACTGTTCAGTCCCCTAATGCTCCATGTAAGAATTTTGTAATCTAGTGATCTATCCATGATCATTCTTTGTGTGTGGACCCTTAGTGCAGCTGCGCCTATGTCCCCATTTCTTGAGTGACAATGCCCCGGAGCCTGGCTTGTAGGTTCTGTTACGTGAATCTATTTCCCTTGATTGAAACCCCTTACTTACTAGCTTAACGACTTTCCTATAAACCAAACTCCCTATCCCCAGGACCGGTGTCGAAACTGTCCCTGCCCAAACTTTCCCCAACTTGATAACCATTGTGTGTGGGGGGCTGATCTAGGACTGTGTGCCGGCCCCATAGGCCCCGTGTCAACGCATGTTTGCCTCATTACGTGTTTCTGTCCCTGAGCCCCGGTGCCCCTGTTATACTTGTTGTTGGTGGATTGTGGATTAATTGCATGTCTGTGGAGCCTGTGCTGCTGCATCGTTTTCCCCTGCTGCCCTCCGGGTCTGTCACCGGCCCTTCGTTTAGACAAGTCCGGTTCTTCATTGAGGTTTCAAATGATTTCATCGGATGACCCTGGAGTGATTCGTGGGAGGCCATCAACTGTGTCCTGTGAGGAGCAAGAGATTTCATCTGGTCCTGTTCTGATAAGGATTCAGACCGGCACGGGGAGGTGGAGGCGGCCCCCCGGAGTCCCAAGGGCACCACGGCCCGCACAGCGTCTTGTTTTTCCTAAATTGTCTGATTGAGTGGTGGTGCCATATCCGCAATGTGCTTCTCTCTTCTCCGAGAAGGCCCCCCTCTTTTTTTGTTATTTCCTTCCTTGCTTTGTTTTTTGATGGGCCTAGCTCGTCGAGCCATTCCCGCACTTATTGTGGTGCTGTAAGAAAGAGTGTGTCATTGTTCATGATGATCTTAAGTTTGGCCGGAAATAACATGGCGTATTGGATACCTCGTTCTCTAAGACGTCGCTTGACCTCAAAGAAGGTAGTTCTTTGCCTTTGGGTGTCCTTGGTAAAGTCCGGGAAGATCATTATTCTTTGTCCCTCCATAGTGATCTCACCCTTTTCTCGTGCTTGCGATAGGATAAAGTCTTGATCTTTAAAATGCAGGAGTTTTGCTACGATCGGGTGTGGTCTTGCACCAGGAGAGGGGGATCTCGTCAGCACTCTGTGGGCTCTTTCTATTGCAAAGTATTGTGAATAGGCCCTCTGGCGCTATTTCTTTGCGTATCCATTGTTCTAGGTATGATTCCATGTCCAGTGCTTCATGCTCAGATTTTTCAGGGATGCCCACCAGATGTAGATTGCTTCTTCGAGCTCTGTTTTCGGCGTCTTCTGCTCGTGACTCGAGTAGTTTAACCCTGGATGTCAGTGAGGTCACAGTTTTAGCGAGTGTCTTGCATTCAGGGGTGAGTTGTTCTAGTGTCTTCTCATTTGCTGTCACTCTGGCGGTTAATTTCCTGTGATTGTCTCTGAGAAGCGTCAGATCTGCAGACAGGGTGTCAATTTTGAGCTCCAGAGCCTTGCTAGACGACTGAATAGCTTGTAGTAGGGTGTCCAGAGTGGTGCTCCCTTCAGCTTCTCCATGTGTTCCCTCTTTTTGCGAGCTGTTATCTTCTCCTGGGCTTTCCTTTTTTTGGGCTTGCCCATTTTCAGTTGGTGTGCTGCTTACGCCGGGCTGGGTGTGTTTCCCCGTCTGTGCTGGACGTCTTCTCGATTTCACCCTATTCTTTTCTCCCCCCTTTCTTTTTTTTGTTTTATTTTCTCCCTCCCCTCCTTTTCTGTAGTGGGGGGTTCTCGGCGCGTTGTTGCCCTTGTCAGCACATATTGCCGTTGCCACCATTCATTTTGCTTTGTTCGGTGTGCGGGGTGTTCAGGGGGCGCCCCGCCTTGCCCCCATGTTACAGCGTTACTCGCTCCAATGTTCCCCTAGCTTCCTTTGCTATTCTGGGTCCCCTTTCGGGGGAGATGGCCCAGTTCAGGACCCCTGGCCAGCCCCTCCCGGACTTTGTCAGGTTCTCCGCAGCTCTTGCCGCTCTGGTTCGTTCCCTCTTGGGGGCGCGGCCCGGGCTGTCCCAGCCGAGCCGGGTGTGTTGCTGGGTTTGGGTGTTTTTTTTTTTTTTACCCTGGCCCTCTGGTCTAGCGTGTTGTCCCCCTACCTGAACTCTCCGATTTCTATTGCTTCTTTTTTCCGAAGGAAGGGTCGGGACTGGGGCCCCCAGGTTCCACTGCGCTTCCGCCGGCCCTCTCGTGGGTCTCCGTTCGTGCCCGGCCCTCTTCACAGGCGCTCCTCCTCGCCTCCCTCTACCGCTCACCTGGTACTATGTTCCAGGGTCAGCTCTGCAGCCAATCGTTTTCGCGTCTCGTTCTCGTCTTTTCGTGTTGGGGCCGGGCGGCCTCCCCGCTTTCTGCTTGTATTCAAAGTTAGTTGTCGCATCTCTGCGGGCCGCCATTTTGGCCTGCCGCTTTGTTTCGGTTCCGGAGCCGTGGACCCTCCTGGGGGCAGCTAGATCTTTTCAGGCTTCCATTTTTCCGTACACCGGGGGTACCTTTGCAAATCGCAGGTCTGTTCTGGTCGGCATCAGGGTCAGGGAATCAGGATTCGGTGGCCGCCGGAAGCTCCGCTTTACGCGTGCTGCTCCATCGGCCTCTAGCCACGCCCCTCCTCAGTGACACAGTTAGGCACTACACAGGCATACACATTAGGCCACAAACTATGAGCACTAGGGTCCTGACCAGCAGGATCCCAGTGAGACAGGCAGAAACATACTGACATACATGTGAAAAATGGGGTTAACATGCCAAGGAAGATGGTACTTTCCTACAATGATTGCTTGAGATTCGGGGGCAAGCATTAGCTGATGATATCCTGCTTGGAGATCCATCTTGGAAAACCACCTCCAGCCACTGACTTCTGCCACAATGTCATTGACAGTGGGTGTTGGATGTCGTTCGCGCTGGATGACCAGATTCGGTGGACGCATATCTATGCAAATTCTGATCTTTCCCAGTTGCTTGGGTTTTCGTGCCACTACAATCTGGGACACCCAGTCTGTTGGTCCATCAACCCTGGATGATGTCTGCTTTTTCTAATTTCATCGGTTCATCCTGCACCTTTAGGCGCAGATGGAATGCCACCCTGCAATGTTTCAGAGCAACTGGCTGAATCAAGTCATCTATGTGGAGGTGTATAAGACGGTCTTTGAGACACCCAGTGCCATCAAACAACTGTGAGAATTCAGGCACCAAATTGCCCATGCTCCGTAAGTGCACACTGAAAAGGAAAAGAGACTAACTGAGACATTCTGCCATCTGGCAGCTTAACATTCCAGAACCCCCCTTAGTGACGTACAGCTTAGCACAGGTTGAGTGCGACTCATGCGTGATTTCCTTTGTGAAGACTCCTGCTAACGGAAATGGTGTTGATGATCCAAATGTGAAAACCTGGGTGGATGTGGGATGCAGGACAGGGTGCATAGGGAGCGTCTTTAGGATGATCTGCACCAAACTGTTAATTGAGGCTCCTGTGTCTATCAGTGCTGGCAGCTGATGGCCCACAATGAGACTGTTGCATATGGGAATACCACTGAGGGGATACCCTTCTGGTTGCATGGCATGAATAACATGAACAGCTCCTTCTACATCATCATCTTCCATATCTTCTTCTTTATCAGGTGTGCTTGGTGCCTGCATAAGGTTCACTGACTTTGGTTTCTGAGCAGTGTGAGATGAGAGAGCAGCACACTTTAGCAAAATGATTGGGCTTGTTGCATGCAGAACACCTCTTTCATTGTGCAAGACCTCTGGTGTGTAGAGGGCATGCCACATCGTGACACGTATTGAGAGCCATAGCAGGTCAGGGGCATGTTGTTTACTTTTCGGTACCCACAGCAGCCACCACATTGATGGGCTCAGACTTCACCTAGCATTGTAGAGCCTCCCCCATGGCTCTTCACGCACTTTAGAGAGTTGTTTGGACTGTCCCACCATTAGTATGTCAGCCACATCATCCCCAGGATCTGGAGGAGGTTTTCCCTCAGCTTGACCGAGAGACAGCCATGAATGAGTTGAGCATGAATCTCATAATTGCGGCTAGCAGTGTGCATGTACTAGATAAATCTTTAAGGCGAACGTAGAAAGTGCCCACGGACTCCTCAGGCAACTGCCACACTTCGCGCAACAAGAACCGCTCATAATCAGGACTTGTAAACGGCTTGAAGTGTGCAGTTAGGGCCTGTTCCAACATGAATTGTGCAGCTAGGACCTGTTTCAGCATATTATATTGTAAATTCGGGCCAGCTTCCATGACAGGTTTTCCCAATTTATGAATGGCAGCGCTTCCCAAGTGTAGAAGCCTGGGATGCAATCTGTCATTGTCTAGAGCCACAGCTGCAAAATGTCTCCAGCCGCTTAACCCAGTCTTTCCACATGTCCACATGAGCAGACGGAGGGCCATCCACAACAAACGGCTCAAGGGCTGGCACTGAATCCACGTTAGTCTAGACAACAAGTCCGTATCAGATAGCGCTGGATATTTCAGCGCTGAGTAATGTGTCATAGATCTCACCGGATGAAACACCAGGTTATCAGCTGTAATGTTGCACCAGTAGGGGCTCCTTAACGCAGAATGCAGTCGGAAACAGCAGTGCACGCTCTCTGGCAGCTAGGCAGTTGAAAGCCTGCAGGTGGGGCAGCATGATTGGCAGGGCACGATCCCCGGCAAAGGAAAGAAGCTCAGGAACTGCTGCTTGCGGGCTGCTGGGAGCGGCGCAACTCAATTTCTGCTGCGTAGCCCTGGAGAGGGGCGGGCAATGCTGTGTGCTGTAGACAGCAGCACTGGACATGCACAGGCCCCGCGGAACGTGTCCTGCTGCTCCAGAAGAGGGAAGGCCGTGATCGGGGCAGCCTGGAGCAGCAGGACACGTTCCGCGGGGCCACGACCATTACTGCAACAGTGACAGGGGTCCTATATTCCAAACACCCCTTGGTTGTTAGAAGTGATGGGATGTCCCATCCCCAACATAAGTGTATAGGAAAAAATCCACTGGGCATTCTACCTCATCTATAATTTGTGCAGACTTGTGTGTGATAGCTCGTGTAATGAATGATTTTAGGGCTCCATTACAATTTTGATTGTTGACAATCGGTTTTTTGCTGCTGTTGTTGACTTCGTTTTTAAACCCATTAAGGTTATGGTTTCAGCAGGGTATGCCCCATTCCTCCCTGAGGGTTACAAAGGCAAATATGCCTTATTGTGTGCAAATGAGAACCTCATCAACAGTAGTAGCGAGACAGAAGTGGCACTGAGAACTAGCTTTAATTCACTTGCAGACAATTATATCAACAATTCAAATACAGACGTTTTCTTTCTGTGAAGTCGAAAACATTATTTGAGCGCAGAAGACATTAATATTACGTGACCATTAACCATAACGAGTTCTTAGTTTAATTATGCCTAATTGATTGTTAAAATTTGCACCAGCTTTGAAGTCGATCTGTCCTGCTACACTGTATGAGTTGGGGTTGTGGTGGGAGGGCGGAAGCAGGAGTGTCAACATATGTGTATTTAATAGTGATGAAAAGAGACCGGGAAACGTCGAATTGTATGTTCGGTAAAGTAATAGAGGTTAAGATCACCGCCAAGCGCCGTCAGCTCGTGTTACCAAGCTGCCAATGGTAGATTTTTAATATTCTCCGGAGGCAGACCAGTAGGCCTGGAGAAGGGAGGAAGGTGCCCCAGGGTTCCAACATCGACCAAAAGGGGAAAGGGAAATAGGTATTTACAGTGGGCAAGCATAGTTCTACTTATTCAACACGTTCAGTATAGATACAGAATACAATTAGATGGCACGATCAATTTACACTTTGCAAAAACAGCACAGATAGCTTCTGTGCGCGCAAGTTGCATTGGTTATGTTACTGGATGAACTTGTCTTTGTAGGGTTTTAAAGAGAAACAAGCTAATGTGCCCGGTGCCTTTAGGGTACATGATGATAGCTCTACAGTTCGAAGCATGTTTATACATTCGCATACATATACCCAATACATATTTAAGTGTTGCTGTTTGTAAACTGTGGCATGTACCTGCTGTGGCATGGCAACTGTGCCATGGGCCCTAATGCAAGTAAGGTAAATGACCCCCTACAGTTTGCTTAGTTAAGGAAAACTGTCATAATTGGAGCTTATTGAACCCCTCACAACTTGGGCGATGGTTTTACTGCATCTGCTGCACTGCTGTTAGGTTCGCCCCTGTGTGCCAGTGCTTCATGCCTCATTTTCCACCAAATTAACCAACAAGCAATGTTAAAGACAGTAGGCCTAGCTTTAATGTGATAACTTATACAGCCAGACCTGTTGGTTTTGCCAATGCTTGTTTAACGTTGACGTAACAGCAAAAAAAAAAAAAGTGTGTCGTCCGTTAAGAAGAATTACAGACAATCTACATCTTTCTGATTTAACGCAGGTCTCCCCGAGTATTTGCATGTGTTAAGATCAACATCTCTGTCATGAAACTGAACACATTATATTTGATGTTTGTTGAACTAATTGAAGAAGTATCCAATTGTTACAAATACTATTTCAAAACTAGTTTGGAATTAAAAGTCTGTTCCGAAGCCACCTCAGTAATAATTTCAGAATATGCTCCCACTTTTAATATATAAACTGGTGATTTCAATCAGTGGGGTATTACCTCGGTGTTGTAAGTAGTCTAAGTTCGGATTGCAACATAGGCAGTGTGGCCACTGATATAGTGTGACTTATCACGTGCTACTGTGGCCATTCTTGCTTCTGTCAATATGGTTAGTGAAGCTGTGCAGGGTTTGATCCTTTCAGCCTCAGGTTCTTTGCTTGCAACCTTTCCTCGCCACACTCTTACAAATCCATTACTTCTTGCTGTCAACGTCCCCTTTACTTACATAATGGTTAGAGCGGCAGACCCTGGTGCAGAGATCTGGCCCAGGACCAGGCTTCAATTCCCGCCTGGCAGGTCTTGGGCTGAATTCCCTTGGACCAGATAATTCTCGCCTCAGTGCCTAATCTAATTAATGGGTCCCACTCTGTAACTCTGGGCAATAGCTTGCTTAATCTCCACAATGGCCCAGACAGGCTTGGATGCCTGGCTTCACCCTGGGGGTTGTCCAGGAGTGGGTGTCTCACAGGGAAAAGCCAGGAGGGGTTTCACAGCCATATGCGTACAGTGCCTTGAGACCCTAACGGGTGAGTAGTGCGCTATACAAGTGCGAAATTTACATTTTACATTTACATTTACTTCCACCAACACAGCAGGGACGAGTGACTGCACATGCATTGCTAGCTCGTGTAGATGTATGTTTGCAAAAGTCATCTGTCAAGTCCAGGTGCAGCCCTCGCAGTGTTACATCTTTCCTAGGTTGATAAATGTGCATGCTTCACTTGGATTTATGGTGAAAACACATAATCAGTGCATTGGATTTTCCTGTGTGGCAAATGTTAACTGTATCCGGAAACTCTTTTGTAGGAACTGAAACCTACATTACTAAAGCATTTTCTCCGTTAAGCTCTGCGCTGCAACTCTCAGAAGTTGGTTCTGGGTACCACCCAAGCTATCTTGATGAGAGTGAACAGACGGTGTGGGCCCGAGGTCCATCGAGAGGCAGTAAAAGAATAGTTCCTTTGTAGGCATTGTCCCTGCGGAAACGTGCCTGCTGCAGCTTGCAGCTCTTGATGGGTCCTGCCGAGGTTGTTGGGTCGGGCCATGCTCCCTGGTCCTTCCAGTAGCATCTTGTTGGAAGTGCCATGAAAAAGCGGTTCCTCCCAATACCTGGCCTTCATCAGCCTAAATGGCAAGGAAGCAGTTAGCCTTTTGGTAAGAGCCAACACTGCTTACTGGCTCTTGCAAACAGCAACTGCCCTGCCTCTCCGTGCATGATAAGATGCTTCATTTTCCTCTATTTCAACGGGGAATCCCTATCAGCCCCCACACGAAGAACGATATTTCTGTTATCCATAGTTGCCTCTATTTACCCCTCTTTTGCCTTTGCAGCATTCCTGTCTTGTACTATAGCGCAGAAAAAAAAAATATTGAACCTTGCAGGTACACTCGTTGCAAAAAAAATAAATAGAGGTGTTTAAAGTGACGCAAGTCTCCTCGTTGGATGTAATAGCCTTTTGTTCAGGAGAAAATAATAAGTATTATTTTCATTGGAATAACTATATATTGCGGTTAAATTAGTAACAACTTCCATCAGTCTAAGACGTTCACTTGCAACTTTGACTACATACAGAATAGAATCAAATCCGATTTGGTTGTATAGTCCAAAACCAGATAAAGTTCACGTTTTCTAATTTTTTTTACTCAATTACCATTTAACCGTATTAATGTGGTCTGATGTCGACAGATCTAATCATTTGTAGGCAGAGTGCCACAATCTCGGTTTTTTATTTACACGCACTGTTTGGTTTGACCTGACCCATTACTACGACTTAAGATTAAGTGGAACATCCGTAAGCACAAGAGGACTGATGCCTCAGATCTGAAAGAAAATAGTTTGACACTGTGCACAGCTGACTAGACCCACGGCCTAGTGAATTATCTTGTTTACCGTCGTAGTAAATGCAGCTTATCCTAAAAATCACCCATAACTCTTTGCACCTTTTCTGTTTGATTCTTTGCCGCAGGACTGGATAGAGGATGCCAAAAATGAGTTGGCAAAATCAGAGAGAAATAAGAAACATATTAAGCAAATGTATGATGAAATGTACAAAAACCTGGGAAGTTTGCAAGCTCCACTTCTTGGGCCCTTCCGAAGAAAATTTATTCAGGTCTGTAAAATGTTTACCAAAAATTAAAGGTTATATATGTGTATATATATATATATATATATAAGTATTTTAATGTATGCGCATTGGGCATGTGGATGACAATAAATTGCAAGCATTTTGTATGCATCTCTAATTTATTTTCGCCTATTTTATAGTGAATAAAATGTGAAAAACAAGTAGCCAATTAAAACCTAAAAATGAAGCATATTCACTTAAGGTGGGTGTACACATTTTTCTTTGTCTCGTAGGAAGATGGTGGATCCTATTAATTTATGCGGACAGATTTGATAAACTATATTCTTATTTTTACTACTTCAGCTTAATATCAGTTTGTCTATAAAACAGTGGATTCTTTATCTTTGAAGTGTTCCTACGCATCAGGCGTGGGCTCATAAATTTCCGCCGCCTCCCCCCGCCCCAAGACATTTTTTTTTGCTTTAATGTATGTGATCTGTATTACACAACTCAGTAGGTAAGTGAGGTATCACATCTCCAGGGTGGCATTTGTCACATTGTTATTCCCAACAGTGCCTCACAATGTAATGGAACCCCCAAAAAGGGAAAATATGCACAACAACAGAAGAATCAAGAAAGTAAAGCCAAAGAGAACTTAAGCATTTGTGAAACTGATATTTTCATTGGTCGGTCTTGTCCTTTGGTCAGTCAATGCCAGATGTTTGCATTGGGAGATATTCCCACAGTTTATGGGACATAGCGGATCTTGCTGGCAGTGTGTGAGGAAACAGGCTTTTTACAGACTCGCACCCACTTTTTTGCCCTATTTTGACTATCAGGCACTTGTGTAATGACTCCAAAATTCTTTGAGCCCTGCTTATCAGGACTTGGTGCGTATGCTCTGGCCCTTAAAAAGGTACATGTTTAATTGGCTTATACCCAGTTGACATAAATTGACTTACTTGTACCAGGTGCACGTAGGGCCTGTAACCTAAACTGTTTCTCATGGACTGCAGCACTAGTTATACCACCACAAGTGACCAGGCAGAATCATGACTCCCAGCCTACAGTTGCTGGCTAGCATGAAGTCTTAAAACTGTTAACTCGACTTTGCTATTTAGAATAAGCCTTTCTTTTTAATATATGTAAGTCACCATGTAGGGAGCTGGGTTCTGGTTGCCGTAACCCCCACCCTCCCACTTTTTGTCTGGTTTCTAGGTGCAACTTTGACTGATGTGCACTGGGTTCCTGTGAAAAATGGCCTCTTTATGACGTGTTTAGCCCCTGCTTTTTACCTGGGCTTTGATATGGTCTCAAAGTTGTTAGTGCCCAAGGCCCCTGTTAACCATGTTCCCTGGGCCAGATCTCTTTCCCAAAACTGTTGTGATGCATTGGCACAATTGGAAACACCATTACGTGCAACTATAAGTCCCTTATAAATGGTTCTAAGGTACTACGGGTAGGCTCTAAGGGCAACATCACAGATTGTGTCACCCTCAGGGACCATGCATCCAAGTGCACCCAGCACTGCCATTGCAGGCTGAGTGTCCTGGTGCCTACCTAAAATGCAAAACTGACATAGCCCACATGCGTGTGCCCTGTCCACTACAAACAGCATGCAATATAGGTAAGTCACCCCTCTGGCAGGACTTCTTTCCCTAAGGCGGGGTGCACTATACTGCATTTGTGGTCATAGATGCTGGAGCAGTATGCTTCTTCTGTGTCCCTGCCTTATCTGGGACATGTTAAGTGAATAGAGGAGCCATTTTACATGCATGTACTGTACACTGGTCAGGGCAAGTTTCACAGCTATATGATGGCCAGTCTGCACCTGGGTGGTTTGGTATCAAACAACTCAGAATGATAAATCTAAACTGGTACCCGTGTTGGATTTATTGCAAATCATGCCTAGGGGCCACCATAGAGATTCCCCTTGCAAAAGCTAACTATCTTGGCATAGTTGCTTCTCGCCACAACCCGTCTGCCACCACCAGATAGGATTCTGGAATGCTGGGGTGAGAGCCTGTGCTCTCTGGGTCCAGAGAACAAAGCCCTTCCTGGGCAGAGGCGTTACACCTTCTCCCCCAGGAATGTGCACAGCCCTGCCTATGAGCTTCAAAGGGCTTACCACTCTTGAAACTTGACCACCAGCCCTGCTGCTTGCAGCAGATGTCCACCCCCATTCCAGACTCCCACTTTTGGCAGGAGCAACAGCAGGAAAGTGCACAAAGGACAGTAGGCATGGCTACTCCCAGCTTGCACCCCCCAACCCCCCTAAGGTGTTGGATGCAAGGTGACCTCTCTATTTCATTTTCCTCCATCTTGCATGGTAGGAAAATAGCCTGTCGGGGATAGGGAAGTGACCTCTGCCCACAGGAAGTGGTCACATAGTGGGTGTAGCCACCCTAATGTACAGGGAGTGCAGAATTATTAGGCAAGTTGTATTTTTGAGGATTAATTTTATTATTGAACAACAACCATGTTCTCAATGAACCCAAAAAACTCATTAATATCAAAGCTGAATATTTTTGGAAGTAGTTTTTAGTTTGTTTTTAGTTTTAGCTATGTTAGGTGGATATCTGTGTGTGCAGGTGACTATTACTGTGCATAATTATTAGGCAACTTAACAAAAAACAAATATATACCCATTTCAATTATTTATTATTACCAGTGAAACCAATGTAACATCTCAACATTCACAAATATACATTTCTGACATTCAAAAACAAAAACAAATCAGTGACCAATATAGCCACCTTTCTTTGCAAGGACACTCAAAAGCCTGCCATCCATGGATTCTGTCAGTGTTTTGATCTGTTCACCATCAACATTGCGTGCAGCAGCAACCACAGCCTCCCAGACACTGTTCAGAGAGGTGTACTGTTTTCCCTCCTTGTAAATCTCACATTTGATGATGGACCACAGGTTCTCAATGGGGTTCAGATCAGGTGAACAAGGAGGCCATGTCATTAGATTGCCTTCTTTTATACCCTTTCTTGCCAGCCACGCTGTGGAGTACTTGGACGCGTGTGATGGAGCATTGTCCTGCATGAAAATCATGTTTTTCTTGAAGGATGCAGACTTCTTCCTGTACCACTGCTTGAAGAAGGTGTCTACCAGGAACTGGCAGTAGGACTGGGAGTTGAGCTTGACTCCATCCTCAACCCGAAAAGGCCCCACAAGCTCATCTTTGATGATACCAGCCCAAACCAGTACTCCACCTCCACCTTGCTGGCGTCTGAGTCGGACTGGAGCTCTCTGCCCTTTACCAATCCAGCCACGGGCCCATCCATCTGGCCCATCAAGACTCACTCTCATTTCATCAGTCCATAAAACCTTAGAAAATCAGTCTTGAGATATTTCTTGGCCCAGTCTTGACGTTTCAGCTTATGTGTCTTGTTCAGTGGTGGTCGTCTTTCAGCCTTTCTTACCTTGGCCATGTCTCTGAGTATTGCACACCTTGTGCTTTTGGGCACTCCAGTGATGTTGCAGTTCTGAAATATGGCCAAACTGGTGGCAAGTGGCATCGTGGCAGCTGCACGCTTGACTTTTCTCAGTTCATGGGCAGTTATTTTGCACCTTGGTTTTTCCACACGCTTCTTGCGACCCTGTTGACTATTTTGAATGAAACGCTTGATTGTTCGATGATCACGCTTCAGAAGCTTTGCAATTTTAAGAGTGCTGCATCCCTTTGCAAGATATCTCACTATTTTTGACTTTTCTGAGCCTGTCAAGTCCTTCTTTTGACCCATTTTGCCAAAGGAAATGAAGTTGCCTAATAATTATGCACACCTGATATAGGGTGTTGATGTCATTAGACCACACCCCTTCTCATTACAGAGATGCACATCACCTAATATGCTTAATTGGTAGTAGGCTTTCGAGCCTATACAGCTTGGAGTAAGACAACATGCATAAAGAGGATGATGTGGTCAAAATACTCATTTGCCTAATAATTCTGCACTCCCTGTAGATGACACATTGGTCACTACTAGGTACTCCCCTAAATGCCCACTAAATTCAGTATTTAGTGGGCACCCCTAGACCTACATATCAGACCCCAAGGACAAAAGAAGACCAGCAGCAAAGAAGACCCAACGCACGATAACTGCATTGCTGCTGCACATAGAAAAAGGTCCCAAACCCTGCCTGCTGCACCCAGGAGTCAACAATCGCGCTGAGGATTTGCTCAGACTTCGGACGGACTCTAAACATCCCAAGAGGACGTCCACTCTTATGAAAATCACAGAAAATCTCCCTCCAGAGTGGTTATCACTCTTTTGCAACAAAGACCCATAGACCAGTGAAGTCCAGTTCACTGACCAGCTGCTGACCAAGGAATCGGATACCGCAGCTGGACCAAATTTCACCGGACGGACCCGGAGGACAAACCCTACAAGTGTGCCAAGTTTGGTGGCACTGCGCCCTCCAGTGGCTAAACTGTGCAGTAGCCCGGAGTACTAGTCACTCAACATCAGACACCTCGAAGGAAGCTCCCCACCAGGCTCAAAGGACCAGGAGGAAGCCCTAGTTTAGGGACTTCAAAAACAACCAGAACCACCTACCAGAGTGGCGCTACTGACCTGCAAACGACCCTCAAAGTTACCTTCTTCCTGCTTCCAAGAGCACCTTTGCGCACAGCTCTTGGGTCATCTATCTGCTCTGCACGCGGCCTCCTTAAGCCTTGCACCGGAGAACCAGTTGTGCTCTAAGGATCCGCCACCCTTTGCGACTTATACACTCCAAGGGGACCCACCAGACTCACCTTGAAGTCCACCTGTGCATTACTTTTCCAAGTGGTCCCATGCAGTGGTCCTGCACCAGCTTCAAGGACTTTTTAGCAGCTCTTCCCGCCAAAACCGGGAACTGCCTGATTTCCTCTGGATGGCTCACAGGACTTCTTGATGACCTTGACCTAAGAACAAAAGGAGACATTGGTAAATGCACTGCCTGATTTTATATACGTTTTTAAAGTTTTCCCCCATTGTTTTCTATGGTGTGTAATTAAGCACAGGAACAAGACATTTTCTAAACTTTGAAAAATCATAACTTAAAAAGTACTTACCCTATCTTGATAATCTTGGCCTTACAATTTTTTTTTATAAAAATCTGAATTCGTTTTGTAAATTGGTCTCAAGTCAGTCTTAAGTTATTCCTGGCATTAAAAGCATTTCTTCCCTCTCTCAAAGGGAAAGTAGTGCAGGTGTTCACGGACAACCCCATCGCCATGTGGTACTGCAACAAGCAGGATGGGGTGGGGTCATGGACCCTTTGTCAGGAGGCCCTGCACCTCTACACATAGCTGGAACATCAGGGCATTTCCCTGGTGGTCCAACACCTGGCGGGGCTCCCTGAACACAAGAGTGGACAAAATCAGCAGACAATGCCTGGTCGATCATGAATGGTGTCTCGATCCGGAGGTGGCACAAGGTCTCTTTCAGCAGTAGCGAGAGCCTTGGTTAGATCTCTTCATCTCCGCAGAGAATGTGCAATGTCAGCAGTTTTGCATGGTGGAGTTTCTAAGGCGGCACTCGGTCAGCTACGCTTTTCGTCTCGAGTGAAGCTCAGGCCTCCTGTACACCTTCTCGCCCATACCACTTCTGCCCAGAGTTCTCAAAAAGATCAAGAACAACCGGGCCCAAGTAATCCTTGTGGCTCCAGACTGGGAATGAAGACTCTGGTATCCCGAGCTATTGAGCATGGCCATCGATCCTCTGAAAAGACTGCCCCTTTGGGGAGGGTCTTCTGTTGCAGCATCAGGGGAGGGTTCTCCACCCGAACCTGTCCAGTCTCCGCCTTCTTGTGTGGAGATTTGGTAGCGTGAGTTGAGTTTTGAGTTTCCGCATGAATAATGTAGTGTTATTTTGGCAGCCAGGTGTCCCTCCACCAAATTGGTATACACTTGTCGTTGGAATAAATTTGTGGCATGGTGCGTAGACAATCCTGTTGACGGCAACCCTGCCCCTCTTTCCTCTGTCCTCTTGTTTATACTTTCTTTGGCCCAGCAGGGATCCACTTTGGGCACTTTCAAAGGTTATTCGTCTCCTATCTCTGCATTTCTGAGATTACCTGACCAACCCTCTTTGTTTAAGTCTCCTATTGTTAGTCGGTCCCTGAAAGGTCTTACTCACATGTTTCCTCCATCACCATTCATCATGCCCCAACGGGATTTGAATTTGGTTCTGACATTTCTCATGTGTGCTCCTTTTGAGCCTCTTCACAATTGTCCTCACCGGCTTCTAACATTAAAAACAGCCTTCCTTGTGACCATTACATCTGTCCACAGGGTAAATGAGCTGCAGGCATTGTCATCTAAGCCACCCTGTAGGAAGATAGGTTCTTTCTAGCCTTGTTACCCCTACTTTTGGCCCTGTTTGTGAGTATATGTCAGGGTGTTTTTACTGTCTCACTGGGATCCTGCTAGCCAGGGCCCAGTGCACATAGTGAAAACCCTATGTTGTCAGTGTGTGTGATATGTGTCACTGGGATCCTGCTAGCCAGGACCCCAGTGCTCATAAGTTTGTGGTCTAAATGTGTTCCCTGTGTGGGGCCTAACTATCACTGATGCTCTGCTAACCAGAACCTCAGTGTTTATGCTCTCTCTGCTTTTAAAATTGTCACTGCAGGCTAGTGACTAATTTTACCAATTCTAATTGGTACACTGGAACACCCTTATACCCTAGTATATGGTACCTAGGTACCCAGGGTATTGGGGTTACAGGAGATACCTATGGGCTGCAGCATTTCTTTTGCCACCCATAGGGAGCTCAGACAGTTCTTACACAGGACTACCACTGCAGCCTGAGTGAAATAACATCCACGTTATTTCACAGTCATTTTTCACTGCACTTAAGTAACTTATAAGTCACCTATATGTCTAACCCTCACTTAGTGAAGGTTAAGCTGCAAAAGTACTTAGTGTGTGGGCACCCTGGCACTAGCCAAGATGCCCCCACATTGTTCAGGGCAAATTCCCCGGACTTTGTGAGTGCGGGGACACCATTAGACATGTGCACTACATATAGGTCAATACCTATATGTAGGACACAATGGTAACTCCGAGCATGGCCATGTAACATGTCTAGGATCATGGACTTGTCCCCCAATACCATACTGGTATTGGGGGGACAATTCCATGCATCCCTGGGTCTCCAGCATAGAGCCCGGGTACTGCCAAACTAACTTTCCGGGGTCTCCTCTGCAGCTACTGCTGCTGCCAACCCCTCAGACAGGTTTCTGCCCCTCTGGGTCCTGGGCAGCCTGGTCCCAGGAAGGCAGAACCAAGGATTTCCTCTGAGAGAGGGTGTTACACCCTCTCCCTTTGGAAATAGGTGTGAGGGCCTGGGAGGAGTAGCCTCTCCTGGCCTCTGGAAATGCTTTGAAGGGCACAGATGGTGCCCTCTCTGCATAAGCCAGTCTAGACCGGTTCAGGGATCCCCCAGGCCTGCTCTGGCGCGAAACTGGACAAAGGAAAGGGGAGTGACCACTCCCCTGACCAGCACCTCCCAGGGGAGGTGCCCAGAGCTCCTCCAGTGTGTCCCAGACCTCTGCCATCTTGGATGCAGAGGTGTGAGGGCACAATGGACAGCTCTGAGTGACCAGTGCCAGCAGGTGATGTCATATACTCCTCCTGATAGGTGCTTACCTTTCTCTGTAGCCAATCCTCCTCTGTGGGCTATTTACGGTCTCTCCTGTGGGTATCTCACCAGATAACGAATGCAAGAGCTCGCCAGAGTTCCTCTGCACTTCCCTCTTTGATTTCTGCCAAGGATCGACTGCTGACTGCTCCAGGACGCCTGTATAACTGCAACAAAGTAGCAAGAAAACTATCAGCAACATTGTAGTGCCTCATCCTGCCGGCTTTCTCAACTGTTTCCTGGTGGTGCATGCTCTGAGGGCTGTCTGCCTTCACCCTGCACTGGAAGCCAATAAGAAATCTCCTGTGGGCGACAGAATCTTTCCCCTGCCAACGCAGGCACCAAACATCTGCATCACCAGTCCTCTGGGTCCCCTCTCATCCTGACGAGCGTGGTCCCTGGAAAACAGGAGCTGGTTCCAAGTGTCTTCGACAGTCCAGTGGCTCTTCTGTCCACATTTGGTGGCGGTAAGTCCTTGCCTCACCACACCAGACAGTAATACTGCGTGAACTGCAGCTGCTAGGGCTTCTGTGAACTTTTGCAAGATTTCCTTCGTGCACAGCCTAGCCCCGGTCCCCAGCACTCCGTCCTGCATTGCCCAACTCGCTGAGTTGGACCCCGACATCGTGGGACCCTCCTTTGTGACTCTGAGTCAACCGTTGTCCTCAGATCTTCTAAGTGCCTGTTCAGGTGCTTCTGCGGGTGCTGCCTGCTTAAGTGTGGGCTCCTGTATTGCTGAGCGCCCCCTCTGTCTCCTCCTCCAAGGGGCGACCTCCTGGTCTTTCCTGGGCCCTAGCAGCACCCAAAATCCTCAATAGCGACTCTTGCAGCTAGCAAGGCTTGTTTGCGGTCTTTCTGCGTGGAAACAACTCTGCATCCTCCAGCACGCCGTGGGACATCTTCTGACCAAAGGAAACGTTCCTGGAACCTTCCATTGTTGCAGAATCTTCGGCTTCTTCCACCCGGAGGCAGCCCTTTTGCACCTTCATCCGGGCTTTAGTGGGCTCCTGCCCCTCCTGGACACTTGCGTGACTCTTGGACTTCGTCCCCTTCCTTTACAGGTCCTCAGGTCCAGGAATCCGTCTTCAGGGTTTTGCAGTCAGTTGTTGTCCTTGCAGAATCCCCTATCTCGACTTTACTGTCTTTCTGGGGTAGTAGGGTAATTTTACTCCTACTTTTCAGGGTCTTGGGGTGGGGTATCTTGGACACCCTGAGTGTTTTCTTACACTCCCAGCGACCCTCTACACATTACACTAGGCCTGGGGTCCATTCGTGGTTTGCATTCCACTTTTGGAGTATATGGTTTGTGTTGCCCCTAGGCCTATTTCTCCCTATTGCATTCTGTTGTGTTCTACATTACTTTTCTAACTGTTACTTACATGATTGTGGTTTGTGTGTATATATTTTGTGTATATTACTTACCTCCTAAGGGAGTATATCCTCTGAGATACTTTTGGCATATTGTCACTAAAATAAAGTACCTTTATTTTTAGTAACTCTGTATATTGTGTTTTCTTATGATATCGTGCTATATGATATAAGTGGTATAGTAGGAGCTTTGCATGTCTCCAAGTTCAGCCTAAGCTGCTCTGCTATAGCTACCTCTATCAGCCCAAATAACATAAGCACCTATGGAGACTAGGGGTGCTCCGGTTCCAGTCTGCTAGCAGGTAAGTACCCGTGTCCTCGGGGAGCAGACCAGGGGGGTTTTGTAGAGCACTGGTGGAGGGGTCCCAAACAGGCACACAAAATACACCCTCAGCGGCACTGGTGCGGCCGGGTGCAGTGTGCAATGTAGGTGTCGGGTTTTGAATGGAAATCAATGGGAGTCACTCTGGCAATGCAGGCAGGGCACAAGGGGGGCTTCTCGGGCCAGCCACCGACTGGGCAATGATGAGGACCGTCTGCTGGTCACTCCTGCACCGGTAGTTGGTTTCTCTCGGGTCTGGGGTCTGCGGGTGCAGTGCTTCTTCCAGGCGTCAGGTTCTTTGTTACCGGGCAGTCGCGGTCAGGGGGTCCTCTGGATTCTCTCTTCAGGCGTCGCCGTGGGGGTGCAGGGAGGTCCTCTTAGGGTGTCCACGTCATGGGAGTCGCCTGGGGGTCCTCACTGCAGTGTTGGGTACTCACGCTTCAGGAGTGAGGCTGAAGTCCCTTTAAAGGTGGTTTCTTCTTTGTTGTTTGGACAGGACCGCTGTCCACGGGAGTTTCTCGGTCCTTTGGGTTGCAGGGCAGTCCTCTGAGTTGTCAGAGGTCGCTGGTCCCGCTGGATGCGTCGCTGTTGCAGGTTCTTTGAGTCTGGAGACAGACCTGTAGGTCTAGGGCCAAGTCAGTTGTCTTCTCCATCTTCTCTGCGGGCTTTCAGGTCAGCAGTCCTTCTTGGTTAGGGTGTCAGGAAATCTCTTTTCCTGGGTTCAGGGTCGCCCGTTAATACTAAATGTAGGGATGTGTTTAGGGCTGGAGTGCAGTAGCCAATGGCTACTATCCCTGAGGGTGGCTACACCCTCCTTGTTCCTCCTCCCTTTGGGGACGGGGGGCACATCCCTAATCCTATTGGGGGAAATTCATCAAAGCAAGATGGAGGATTTTCTAAGGAAGGGGTCACCTCAGCTCAGGACACCTTAGGGGCTGTCCTGGCTGGAGGGTGACTCCTTCTGTTTTTTTCTCATTATCTCCTACAGACTTGCCGCCAAAAGTGGGGGTTGTGTCCGAGGGGTGGGCTTCTCCACTAACTGGAGTGCCCTGGGGTGCTGTAACACCAAGCTTGAGCCTTTGAGGCTCACCGCAAGGTGTTAGAGTTCCTGCAGGGGGAAGTGTGAGGCACCTCCACCCAGGACAGGCTTTGTTCCTGGTCACAGAGTGCACAAAGGCACTCACCCCATGTGGCCAGAAACCTGTCTGGACGTGGCAGGCTGGCAGAAACTGGTCAGTCTAGCACTAGCAGTTGGGCTGGCATCTCCAAGATGCCCCCTGTGTGCATTTCTGAATAAATCACACACTGGCATCAGTGTGGATTTATTGTGCTGAGACGTTTGATACCAAACTTCCCAGTATTCAGTGTAGCCATTAAGGAACTGTGGAGTTCATGTTTCACAAACTCCCAGACCATATACTCTTTATGGCTACCCTGCACTTACAATGTCTAAGAATTGGCTTAGACACTGTAGGGGCATAGTGCACATGCAGCTATGCCCTCACCTGTGGTATAGTGCACCCTGCCTTAGGGCTGTAAGGCCTGCTAAGAGGGGTGACTTACCTATGCCAGAGACAGTGGGTTGTGGGCATGGCACCCTTGAGAGGAGTGTCGTGTCGACTTAGTCTTTTTATCCCCACCAGCACAGACAAGTTGTGAGGCAGTGTGCATGTGCTGAGTGAGGGGTCCCCAGGGTGGCATAATATGTGCTGCAACCCTTAATGTCCTTCCCTGGCCACAGGGCTCTTGGTACCAGGGGTACCATTTACAAGGGACTTATCTGTGTGCCATGGCTGTGAAAATTATGGAGACAAAGGTACAGTTTAGGGAAAGAACACTGGTGCTGGAGCCTGGTTAGCAGGGTCCCAGCAAACTTTCAATCATAACTAGCGTCAGCAAAAGGCAATAATTTAGAGGGTAACCATGCCAACAGTGGCATATTCCTACAAGAACCATCTCTAGATAGGTCATTCTCTGCATTAAAATGTACTACAAATTGGCTAAAAATCAACCCCCTGAGGGTTTGCGCCCTCACTCTACCATAGAGACAGCTGCAACTACTGCGTTAGCATGTGGGGTTCCAGTCCTTGATATGTCAGGCAGCAATGTGGGCATCCTTGCACATGTTCACCAAACACTACTGCTTGGACAGTCCCGTCCAAAGGGACAGGTACTTTGCCTGTTCGGACCTGCAGGACTTCCTAGTACGATCTTGGTTCGCAGACCCTCCTCCAGGGATGGTGTTGCTTGGGTATCTGTTCTAAGGTAAGGAATCTGCAACTTGAAATCTCTATCAGATAAACAAATTACTTAACTTTAGTAATGCCTTACCTGGTAGAGACATATTCTAGTTGCAGATTCCTTAACAACCCACCTATCCTCCCGGCTCTGTGACCTGATTTCTAGGGACAAAGACTTCTCTTTCAGGGCCCTCATTCTGATGAAGCAGTGGTCAGTGTTCATGGCTCTGCGCTCCTGGCGTGAAAAGGACGGGCGTCAGCGTGCCTGGGTGGTGCCTATATAGGTCCAGTGACGTCCTATCCAGTGCGTACGACGGACATTGAGCTGACCGATGCCACCTGACAGCTCTCACTGGTACTGCTCGAGAAAAATCTCCGGATCCAAACTGACGCCTGGGAAAATTCTAAGTTAAGTTATCTGCAACTAGAATATATTTCTACCAGATAAGGCATTACCGAAGATAAGTAACTTGTTTTTTTAGTTCTGAATCTGAGGTCACAAAAACTACAAAGGAATTGTAGCTCTCTTTTCTTTATTCTACCTTTGTATTTTGCATAGTGGCATACAATGTTGTAGAATTAGTCTTCCATGTCATACTTCAAGCAACATGTTTTTAGGTAGAACATTTTATGTTTCCCATTACGTCGCCACACAAATCACAGTTGTATTTGTCATTGGGGTGTTTCCAGTATGTGACCTTTTTGGTGAAATTACTTTGCTTGTCATCTGGTTTATCATTGACCTCAAACATCTGGCAGTTTTTCAAATTTTAATGCAATTAGGTCAGTCTTGGGTGATGAGGCTACAAATTCAATGTTTTCACTGAGGTCTAATATCTCCTCACTGTCTTTTAGTACTGAGGGTGAGCAGGGTGATACAGAGTGATTTGATTTGTTGTTATTCATTGTGTTGTTCGACCAAGGGTGTAGAGTTGACAGAATCGTTAAGGAGATTAATGATTTGTGGAAAAGACTGAATCTCCTTTTGCCATATTAGCAGGGTTTTCAATATCCACGAATGACTCCATCTGCAATTGGGATCATTAGATTTGCCATTTCTCACTGCCACGCTCATGGCTATTGTTGAACCTTGTTTGATCTATCTCCATAAGTTTCGCTTCAAAGAGTGTAGTGGTATAGAGATAGTTACCACCGGGACCACTTGGAGGTAAAGGCCACTACGACTAAGAAGAGGTTAAGAGAGTCATAGTTACTCTTGTACTTTACCTGCTCTTCATTTAATTTAATCACTTTGACATTCCGGAGCACTGGGCGGAAAATACATTGTCGACACCCGCCTTTAGCCTTTACAATGCTTTGTTTTAATTAAACAATAGGATTCCCCTTGTCTGCATCATTTCTAAGTCTGAATATCTGCCATGCCCCTCGAGGAGAGGCTCGGGGAGTGGCAAGCACTGCAGCTGGATCAATCCACAGGAAGGGACCATCCTGCTTCCAGAGTCACCGTCTCCCTGGAGAGTGACGCCCCGTCTAGCCACAGCCCTGCTTAGCACTCCAGCCCACCTGACCCAGCCATTAGAACCTGTATCTTGTGGGTAGAGCTCTGGCTTCCGTGACTTACATTGTAGAACATGCTAGAAGCTGTTCACCTTGGAGACCTGCTGCGGATTTGAATATGGCAAAGCACGAAATTTACACGGTCTTCCCTGGATTTTCAAGGGCCAGTGAGTATGCACCGGATGCTCCAGAATCGCAACACTTTTCAAGTCTCGGGTCCCTCTCGAGTCCGACCCATTCTAGGGCACCCTGTCCTTTGACAAAAAAATGAAAATTCTGCCAGAGCTCCTGCTGGCTTCTCCAGGATAATTGTCACCCCCACTTTTTGTTCACTGGTACTGATGGTGTTGATTTGTAGTGCACTGGGTCCCTGATCACCTGGCCCCAGTGTCAGTGCTCTTTCCCTAAAAACAAGACAAATGCTCATTTGTAACCCAGTTGCTAAGGACTTTAGCATCCTTTTAAGTCCCTGGTAAATGGTTTCCAGGGCATCAGTACTAAAAGGGTCCTTTAGGGCTGCAGTATGTTTTATGCCACCCGAAGGGATGCATACTGCATGCTAACTGCCATTGAAGGATTTATGAAATGGTGCAAGCCATTCCGAAAACACGACATTGCACACACCCTGTGTACAATGCCCACTGCATGTACTATATGTAAGTGACCCCTACAGGAGGCCTTAGAGCCCTAAGGCAGGGTGCAATAAATTACATTTGAGGGCATGTCTGCATGAACAGATGTACCCTGTGATGTGTAGTCCCATTGCTAGACATTACAAGTGTTCAGGAAGCCATTTTGAGAACATGTACTGGTCATTACGAGTTACCCAGCTACATGATGGCTTCACTGAAAAATCTAGTATTTGGTATCAAATACCTAGTCTCAATAAATCTGCACTGATGCCAGTTTCAGATTTATTATGAACTGCATCCAGAGGGCACCTTAGAGGTGCCCCCTTTATTCCTACTAGTGACTTAGTTGTCTGGCTGATTGGTATAGTCCAGCCTGCCACCACAGATGAGCTTCTGACCCCCTGCAGGTGAGAGCCTTTGCTCTCAGAGGCCAAGACCAATGCTTGCCTGGCAGAAGGTGATCACAGTTCCTCCAGCACGACGGCTAGTGAATTTAGCATATCAGTGCCAAAGGCTTCAAAGCCTCTGCTGCCTTTGATATGCTACCATGGCTTCCTCTCAGACCTGGGGAACACCACCTCCATACTTGAGGCCTATTTGCCACCAGAGCAGACAGGAAATTAAATATTCAGAAGGTGTGTTACATTTACAGGGTAGGCACACATCCTTAATGTGGGCCACCTGAAGTGTACATTCAAGGAAGGGTTTCACTATCTTGTTTCTGGTGAAAATAGAGATTTCTGGGTCAGCGTTATGCCCACTTCCTAAAGGGTCATATGGGGGTGTAGCCCCCCTATGGCTACTACTACCATATGCTCCCTTAATACTTCCTAAATTGAGTATTTAGGGGCCGCATGGCACCAGACAAGCATATTTAACTACCTGGGTACTGAAGAAGGACAAAGAAGAGCCAATACCGTGAGAACCGAGGACCTTCACAGAAACTAATGCTAAACCCTCCCTTGCTGCTTGCTCTTCAACAGTTGCAATGACCCGAATCATCCTGCAGCTGTACATCCTTCCCAAAACTTGGAGGTCTGCCCAGCACTTAGACAACTATCTAACATCTCCCTTGGGGTGGAGGAGCCACCCCCCTGCATCTGCAAGCACCGACCGCATCTGCTGGTGCACTTTGTTGTTGACCATCCGGCCCACCGAGGGAGCAACACTTCAGGAAGAGGTTTTTGTGGATCTAGCAGGTCATCCCCATCTCTCTGCTGGATTTCGTAGTGGTAGACTCTTCAAGAGCACACCTGCACCAATACCCTGAGAACAAGGACACTTGCCCCAGCCAAGGCTTGTTCTTCATCCAACCCAGACACCACTTGAAAATGTACCTGCACATCGAGGGGCTTCAGGACTGAGGAGATCCATGACTAGAGTGGCCCTGCTGCTTTGTTTTTCCTTTCATTGCGGATCGGCCAACAACAGTGAGAGCCTTCCAAGCAAGTGGCCAGCCACCAAGTAGCTCTGCACTGAGCCTCACATCCCGGGTTCACGACTCCTGACTGCGCCCCTTTGGGCTAGGGGTCCTCACGTCCTGAGCCCCCTTTGGTTTTAGCCAGGCTTGTCCCCAAGCTCCCCTTTAAGACCCCCTTTGTTTGAGGTCCCTTTACACTTACCAGAGTAGCACTCAAGGCTACCATCCCAACCAGCACCTCTGCACCCACACATAGTGGGGCAGGTAAACCTAAACCTACACGATGGCCACTTTGAACCTTGGGTTGTTTGGTATCAAACAACTCAGAGTGATAAATCCAAACTGGTTCCAGTGTTTGATTTATTATAAAATGTACTCAGGTGTCACCCTAAAGGTGCACCCTACAAAAGCTAACTACCCTGGCATGTTTGCTGACTGGTTCTAACCAGCCTGCCGGCGCCAGACAACCGATCTGCAATCTTGGGGTGAGAGATCCTTCTCTCTGGGTTGCAGAACAAAGGCCTTCCTGTGTGGAGATGCCAACACCCCCTCCCTCAGGTATGTGCACTGCCCTGGCTCTGAGTTTGAAAGTGCTTACTGCTTTTGAAACTTGACCTCCAGGCCTGCTGGTAGCAGCAGATGGCCCCCTCCTTTGCAAGCCCCCACTTTTGGTGGGAGCAAAGGCAGGAAATTCAAACAAAGGGTAGGGGGAGTGGCCCCACCTGGCATGCACCACCCCTAAGGTGTTGCCTGCGAGGTGGACCCTCCATTTAATTTTTCGCCATCTTGGTTGTGAGCAATATAGCCAATCAGGTGTAGGGAAGTGACCCCTGCCCACAGGAAGTGGTCACCTTGTGGGGCTAGCTAGCCTAAGGCAGATGACCCATTGGCCAATACCAGGTTTCCTCAAAACTCCAACTAAATGCAGTATTAAATGGAATCCCTAGTTTAAAAAATAAGATTCCAAAGGCAGACAGATCCAAGGCACAAGAACTGTGGACCTGCTGCAACAAAGAAAAGGCGCCAAACCCTGCCTGCTGCACCCAGGACCCAACATTCGCCGCTGAGGAGCTTCTGGACAACTCTACAAAAACCCCAGAGGACCTCCCGGCATCACAGATTGCCAGAGAACTCCCTCCAGAGTGGAAGTGCCACTTTAAAACCACAAGAAACCAAAAAGCCAGTGAGGGTCACTTCACTGACCAGCTGCTAACGGCAGAACCGGAAACGACAGCTAGACCAAACTACCCCCCGACGACCCCGAGGACAAACCCTGCCAGTGTGCTAAGATTGATGGCACTGCACGTTCCAGTGGCTAAACTGTGCCACTACCCTGGGTATTGGTCAGCCAACGTTGGACACCAATGAAAACAGCCCGCCTGGGGCTGCAAGAGGACCAAGAGGAAGCCCCACTCAAGGGACTTCAGAAGCAACCTGCACCTCCCACCAGAGTGCCCCCGTTGTCCTTTAAACAACTCTTGAACCAGTCTACCTCGTGCTTCTGAGGGCATCCTTGCACACAGCTCCTGGCTCACCAACTCGCACTGCATCTTGCCGCCCTGTGACATGCACCGAGGATCCAGCTGTGTTCTAAGGGTCCTCCACCCTTTGTGACCTCGACACTCGAAGGGGACCCCCATGATTCACCTTTATCCTTACCTGTGCAGTGCTTTTCAAAGTGGGTTCCCCACAGTGACCCTGCACCAGCTCCAGAGACCTTTTCTCAGTGCCCCCGCCAGAACCGGGAGACGCCTGAACTTCTGCAGCTGGCAGAGTGTGCCCACAGATGACCTCAACCAACCTGCAAAAGAACTTAGTAAACCAACTGTATAGTTTCTTTAAAGGTGATCCACCATTGATTCCTATAATTCGTAATTATGCGCAAAAAGACTATTTTTTATTAACTTTCAAAAATGAATTTCCCTAAAAGTACTTAACCAATTTTGATGACCTTCGTCTTACAATTCATATAAAAATCTGAAGTGTTTTTTTTAAATAAATTGGTCTATTCCTTTGAGTGCGTGAGTTGCAAGATTGATTCTGTGAGTACAACAAATGCTTAGTTCTTCTCCAAGATTGGCCTAACTGCTCAGCCAAGCTACCTAAAAATTAGAGCATTAGGTGATCTGGTTTTTACCCATGTACACCAATGTCTGGTTGCCTGGGCCCCCTGCACAGTGTACCTAGCTTTGCACACTACATAGAGGGCCAGCCTCCCTCCCGCATTAGGTGGATCAGCGGTGGGATTAAAACTTTGCATTTACTGATACCACTCTGTCAATTTTGTGAGCACACGGATAGCTCTCTGAATTGCCTATAGTTAGTTATTTTTGATTTTCAATTGGCTAGATATTTTTTTTGCAAATTTTTTAACTAATTGTTAGGGCCCTGCTTAGGTCCCTACAACTTTAGTAAAAGTTTTAAAAATCCTGACTTTAGTTGGCCTAATCCAAAATGGGGATTCCAAATTATTGAAAAGGTCCCAACTTTAGTAAAGTAAACATCTCAGATGCAGAAACCCGAAACCAGGAGCTCGACCTGGAACCTTATGAGGCATTACCACCCTCCTGGTTGCATCAGGCTTGAGGTCTCTGGCCTCAGCGTACAGGCGCCCATCTTCCCTATAAACCCTGTGGGTACCACTGACATTTCCTAGCTCTTCCTGTGCAGCTTGCTGCCACAGGCCTTCAAGAGTGGGACAGGCCCTCTGACTCTGGCACAGATCTTCCCTGTAGGGTCCGCCTGGGCCTAAGAGCTCTGGGTGGTAAGGCCCAAGCTCTTCAGGCTCAGTTCCCTCCAAGAAGGGTGACTCCGCTTCCTGAGAAGAGGGATCTTGCTCTGGGATCTGTTGTGAAGCTGGTTCCACAGTCTTCTTGCCTTTTCCTTTGGAAGGCTGATCCACTATTTCAGGATCCAGCACTCCTTTTTCTCTTAAGTTTGCTTTGTGCCCTAGTCTTATCGCATGCCTATTCTGGGATCCCTAGCATTGCTACATGGTTCTTTAGATGTACGTCAGCCCATAGGAATGCTCCAGGTCATTTCCAAGTAGGCAGTCTACTGGGATGGATGAGGGCACAACCACTTTAAGGTGTTGCCTGTGAGGTGGACGCTTAGTTTCATTTTCCTCCATCTTGGTGGAAAGAAAATAGCCAATCAGATGTAGCAAATAAATAATAGTGACCGTAGGGGGGGAAGCCCAAATCATATATTTAAAAAGTGGAATGTGAATGCAGGACCCCCACCTAGGTAAGTGGAATGTGTAGAGGGGAGCTAAGGGAACCAGAAAACCCAAAAGGTATGTACCACAGTGCCCCCCCCCCACCGACTAGTAAGAAAGGAATAAGTTACTGGATCTTCACCAAACCACACAGAAAGAATAAAAAGGAGATAGTGCAACACCCAGATAAGACTGCAAGAAACCTGAAGAGGCAGACCTGAAGAGGCAGACTTGTGGAAGAAGGGGACCAAGTCCAGAAGTCACAGAAGAGTCCAGTTGGGGCAGGAGCTTCTACCCACCCAGCTGTGGTTCCAGGAGTTGGTCAGCCCTGGAGTCGGTGAAGAGTTCCTGGAGGATGCAGTCGAGGTCCCATGCCACATGGATGATTGCAGTTGGTCAGTGGCGTGGAAAAGCCACCAACAAGCCTTGGCAAAGGCAGAAGTTGCGGTGAAGCAAAAGTGGAGCTGCCAGGGACCAGCAAGGCCCAGGAGGACTCAACCCATGGGGGGAGACCTAGGGGGACCCTCAGCAAAGGCAGAGAGTCCGCAGAAGACAAGGCAGCCCCCACAGAAGACATGCTGGAAAAGGAACCAGGAGTCGCAGAGGAGCCCATGCACCACAACTGAAGAAGGGTCCCACGCTGCAGGAGAAGCATGCAGAGGGCTGTGTGTCGCTGGGAAGAGTCCTGGGGGCAGGGGCTACACGGAGCCTGGGGATCCCTTGGAGAAGATGCCAACAAGCCTTAGTAGCTTCAAGAGACGTGGTGCACGGGGGTACTGTCCTGCATGGGAAGGCATGGGCTTACCTCCACCAAAGTTGGACAGCTGGCAGAGAGGACCAAGAGGAGTACTCCAGACCACACCCCAGTGATGCAGGATCCATGCAGCTCAGGGTGAGAGGAGATACACTCAGCCAGTCGTCGTTGCTGTTGGTGCCTGCAGATGCAGGGGAGTGACTCCTTCACTCTAAGAGAAAGTCCTTCTTCCTTCTCGTGCAGACTGTAAACTTGCCACCCTCAGAGGATGCACAGGCAGGGAAATGTTGCAGAAGCTGGTAGGAGCCATGGAAACAATGTTGCAAGCAGAGTCTTCATCGTGGATGCAGATTGTCGGATCTTGGAGGGTCCAGTCACAGTTCCAGTGGCTAGAAGTTGAAGTAGAGGTTGCAGAGGCATCCTACTGGAATCTTGCAAGCCGAATCTGAGGACCCATCCAAGAGAGAGACCCTCAATAGCCCTGAAAGGGGGGTTGGCCACCTAGTGAGGTGACCACCTATCAGAATGGACTCTGACGTCACCTGCCTGACCTGGCCACTCAGATGCTCCTAGAAGTCCCTGCCAAACTTGGATTCAAGATGGCAGAACCCAGGGACACTTCTGGAGGAGCTCTGGGCACCACACCTGGGGTGGTGGTGATGGACAGGGGAGTGGTCACTCCCCTTTCCGTTGTCCAGTTTCACACCAGAATATGGACCAGGGGTCCCTGAACTGATGCAGACTGGTTTATGCACGGAGGGCACCAAATGTGCCCTTCAAACCATACCAGTGGCTTCAGGAGGCTACCCCTCCCAAGCCATGTAGCACCTATTTCCAAAGGGAGAGGGTGTTACCCCCCTCTTCCAAAGGAAATCCTTTGTTCTGCCTTCCTGGGCTTGAGCTGTTCAAGCGGCAGGAGGGCAGAAACCTATCTGAGGGGTGGCCGCAGCTGGGCTACCCGGAAAACCCCAGAAGGCTGGTAGGAGCAATGCTGGGGTCCTCTAAGGAGCCCCCGGAGTGCATGGAATCATGCTTCCAATACTGGCAACAGTATTGGGGTATGATTCCGACACGTTTGATACCAAACATGCCTAGATTCCGAGTTACCATTATGTAACTGTACATAGGTAGTGACCTATGTACTGTACACGCATAAAATGGCATCCCCGCACGAAGTCCAGGAAAATAGAACTGGAGTTCATGGGGGCACCTCTGCTAGTGCAGGGGTGCCCTCACACACAGGTACTTACACCCTGTCCTCTGGACTAGGAGTGCCTGCCATAGTGGTAACTCACAGTGACCTGGTGCAGTGACCTGTAGTGAAAAGAGTGCATGCACCCTTTCACACAGGCTGCAATGGCAGGCCTGCACATACGCTTTGCATGGGCTCCCCATGGGTGGCATAACACATGCTGTAGCCCATGGGATCCCCTGGCACCCCAGTGCCCTGGGTACCTAGGTACCATATACTAGGGACTTACATGGGGACACTAGCATGCCAAATGTGGGGTGTAAGTGGTTCCAGTAACCAAGATTGAAGGGAGAGAGCATAATCACTGGGGTCCTGATTAGCAGGATCCCAGTGAACACAGTCAAACACACTGACAACAGGCAGAAAATGGGGGTAACCATGCCAAAAAAGGGGGGACTTTCTCTCTCACACACACACAACCCCCCCCCTAACTTTGGTATAGCTCCTAACTGGTAATATAAAGCACACAAAATGATATTATCTAAAACAGGTAGGTACATCATATAAACAAAGGCCCCTATGGAGGACCAAACCATATACTAAAAAAATAGGTAAGTGAAGGTATAGTTAATCAAGACTGCTACACAAGCACCCTAAGGACTGGGGAAGTACTAAAACACCAGAAGTAAGTAGCAGGTATTCCCCAGGAGCCCGTGTGCAGAAGTTCTGTGGTGACAATCGTCGTGAAGATGCAACTGCTGCGTCCACGCAATGCAGAGTGATCCCAGAAGTCGTCCACGAGTTCTCCCACGCCAGTTGTTGATTACAGAGAGGTCAGTGGTCAGCAGAACCACCAACAAGCCTTGGTAAATGAAAGAGAACTGTTGCAACAAGAGTTGCAGTGATGGGGACCAGCAGGGTCCGAGACACTCAGCCTTTGCAGGTGAGTCAAGACCAGCCCTCAGCAGAGAGGAGAGCCAGTAGGAATCGTTGGAGACCCCAGAAGGACTCTGGCAGCATTCACAGGGAGTCGTGAGGAGGCCTCAGCAGCACAACGAAGATGGATGCTCACGTTTCAGGGGTTGTATAGAGTACATAGGTCTTGGAGTTGTGTGATGCTAGAGGATGGCGCTTCTATGAGCTACAAGTTCTTTGTGCTGAAACGTCAACAAGCTTTGGTGACGACAGCAGACACCGTACACAGGGGTTCCATCCAGTAGGCTCCAACAAGGGATCACAGTCTTCCCAGTTGCAAAGAAGATGGGTCAGACCTCTGGAGAGACACAGAACCACCACCTGCAGTGCAGATCCTTCAGGAGTCCGTGGGACAGCAGGATCCACAAGCAGGTCGTAGATGTCTAGGTTCCTGTGGTTGCAGGGGAGTGACTCCTTCACTCCAAGGGAGATTGCTTCTGAATGTCCTTAGTGCAGGCAGAGTCCTTGCGACTCTGGAGGGTGCACGCCATGGAAGTTGCAGAGTCATTGCAATGCACAGGAATGGTTCCTGGCGAAGTCCAGCAGCAGGATCCAGTGTCCAGGTCGCAGACGCAGTCTTGCTGATGAATCCTGTTTCTGTATCTTGCAAATGAGTATAGTAGACAAATATTTGGGTCCCAACCTCAGCGGAGCCCTTAAGGAACCCAGGAAAGGGGTTGGAATACTACTGCGGTGACTGCCTATCAGAGGAGTTAGGGCTACTGCTCTCCTGGTTTGACCAGCTAGATGCTCCAAAGGGCCTCTGCTCATCTTGTTTCCAAGATGGCAGAATCAAATGACCACCTGGCAGAGCTCTGGGCACCTCCCTAGGGGAGGATCTGGACAAGGGGTTGGTCACTCCCCTGTCCTGTGTGTTCTTCACACCAGAGCGGGAGCCTGTGGGCTCCTTCAGTAGAAGAAACCAGTATTGCAAGAAGGGCACCAAATGTGCCCTTCAAAGCCATCTGGTGGCCCTCACGAGCACCACCACCCTAGCCCAGAGACACCTATTTGTAAAGGAGGGGGGTACCACCACTCCTCTAAGGAAAATCCTTTGTTCTGCCTTCCCCTGCCTATGTTAAGCTCAGCAGCAGGAGGGTGGAACAGTTTCTGGGGTCGGCTGCATCACTGACTTGCAGGCAGACCCTGCAAGGCTGCACAGGCAGACATGGGGGATCCTCTAAGGAACCCCCAAAGTACATGGTACTGGAACCGGTGTATTTGCATGATTCCAACATGTTTGGTACCACACATGCCTAGGTTTGGAGAAACCATTATGTAGTTAGATATCTTGTGATGGCCAGTGTCCACTACATAACCTAAAATGGCTTTCCCCCACCTACAAAGCCCAGAAAATTGAGTTTGGAGTTTGTAGGTGTGCCTTTTCTCATGCAGGGGTACCCTCTCACTCGGAACCATGGACTCTGCCCTTGGACTGAAAGGCCTATCTTAGAGGTGACTTATAGGGTCAGAAGTGCAGTGACCGCGATATAAGGTACACCTTATATCTGGGGTCGTAGGTGCATGCATCATTTCTCACAGGGTGCAATGGCAGGCCTGTAGACACAGTTTGCATGGGCCCCCATGGGTGGCATAGTACAAGCTGCAACCCATGGGGAACCCCTGGTGTACCAATGCCCTTGGTACCCCACTACCATATGCTAGGGACTTAGAGTGGGACACCATCACACCAATTGTGGGGTGTAAGAAGTACTTACCAAACAAATTTAGGGGAGAGAGCACCGACACAGTGCTCCTGGATAGCAGGATCCTAGTGTACTTTAGTCGAAACACACTGACACCAGGCAAAAAGTGGAGGCAAACATGTCAGAAGGATCCTACTTCCGACAGGCACAGCATCAGGGGAATCTCTGACGTTGTCCAGTTCTCAGAGGGTACTGCAAAAGATCTGCAGTGGTGGTGAACAAACTGTGATAGGGTATGTGGCAGACCTCTCTTCCTTCCCCAACCAGATCGGAAAGTAGTGACAGATGTGTCACTCCTGGGATGGGCGGCCATCTAGGAGAGGTGGAGATCAAAAGCCACTTGTACCTTTCGGAATTTGGACTCCACTTCAACCTAGTGGAACTCTGGGCAAACTGGCTGACATTGAAAGCCTTCCTACCCTCCATCAAAAGAAATGCTGGTGCAGGTTGTTCAGGCCAAATCCACTGCCATGTGGTATTTGAACAAACAGGATGAGGTGGGTATGTGGACCCTTTATCAAGAGGTCCTGCATCTCTGAACATGGCTAGAACATGATGAAACATCTGTAGTGAAGTTGTCATCCAAGAAGGGATTCAAGTTGACAAAAGTAGATTGATTTGATGTAGGTTTATTTCCAGTTAGATGCATAAAAGAAACTTCATCCACCACCAAGTACAGATCCTTCCTTCACCACCCTCTCTGCTTTCCTGACTCTCTCACATTCCATATTCCAGAGAGTCTAAGAACATTAAGGAGAGCAGGGGGAGCAGTGGGAGAAACCAACTAAGATAAATACATAACTAAGAGAAACACTATACATATAAAGGAAAACCATGCTGAGATAAATACAATAAATAAACATAGAGAACACCACACTATCTTCCCCCTAAATTATAAAAGAAAACATATATAATTACACCTTCACAACTCTATTCAAATTCCAAATACGCCCATCATCCACTTTTATAGCACCTTTGAACACCTTGGTAACTTTAAAGATTTTACTGTAATGAGAAAAAGTTGCACAATTTCTTTTTGGTAACTTGATTTTAACAGAATCACCGACTGCAACAACAAGAGGTTTGACTGCTTTACGAAGATCATATGTCAATTTCCTTTTTTCCTGTAAAATCTTGTCATTGGTTACAGCTAGTTCCTTAATTTTCTTGTGGTCCAACTCTTTACCAACATATTCATTCACCCATGAAGGATTTATGCTTGTATTAGGCACTCTTTTTTTGAACAATACAAATGGAGATTGGCCAGTACTGGAATGCGGCGTATATCTATAACTCTCAACTTTAGATTTAACAGCTTCTATCCAACTACGCCCTGTTAATCTTGCCACTTGAATAGTTTCCTTCAGCGTCCTGTTAAAGCGCTCAACCATACCATTAGTTTCAGGATGATATAGGGCACTTTTCTTATGTAATATACCTCTAGATGCTAAAAACTCGTACATGTGCTTAGAGGTGAATTGAACACCATTATCAGTAATAATGCATTTGGGATATCCTTCTCTAGAAAATACTCCTGAAAGAAAATTAGTAATTGACTGAGAAGTTATGTCTGAGGTAATCAAAATTTCCGGCCAACGAGACAACATGTCCATTATAACAACAATGTACTTGGAAACTGAACCGCACACAACAGGACCCATAATATCCATTGCAACATCCTCCCACACTTCATTAGGAATTTTCCTGATTTCTAATGGACGTGACCTACATTTGAGAGTTTTATCAGCATATTTGCATTCCACACAATCGCGAACAACTCTTTCTATCGCTAAATCCATTCTCGGCCACCAATAAAATTCTCTTAACCTTTCTTTTGTCTTGCAAATACCATGATGACCCAAATGAGCTAGATGTAACAACCTTTCTCGTAAACCAGATGGAGGTACTAATCTTCCACTCCTAAAAACCAAACCATTCTCAACTGAAAGCTCATTCCAAATTTTTTTATACACATTCTCTTCATCACAGTCAGCAGGAACACGATTAGATTCAATCAAATCCTTTACCCGTTTTAAACTGGTATCATTACTAAACTCCGTTAACCACTCATCTTCCGTGATACAACCATCAGTCAAGATACATACTTTCACATTCTCATCCACCCACCATGTGCTACAATCTGTATCTTGGTCCCAACCAAAAGATCTTAGCCTTGATAAACAGTCGGCTGTGCGATTCTCGCATCCCGGGACATATTTGACAGAAAACTGAAAGTCTTGTAGACCAACAATCCACTTGCAAATACGTGAAGAGATACAGTCTAGCCCCTTCTTATCAAAAATTTCTTGCAGAGGTTTATGATCAGATTGCACAACAAAACTAGATCCCCACAAAAACTGTTTAAATTTCTTTATAGCCCAGTACAGTATATAGCTAGTGCTTCTTTTTCAATGGTGGAATACCTTGACTCCGCACCCCTTAATGACCTGGAAGCAAATGCAATCGTAACATCCTTACCATCATACTTTTGCTTGAGAACACTTCCTAAACCCTTATCCGAAGCGTCAGTTATAATCCAACAGGGAAACCCTGGGCGAAAACTGTTGAGAGATTGAGCAGAGGATAGCGCATTCTTTAAATCCTCAAATTCTTTCTTGCAGGTATCAGACCATACAAAATCAACACCTTTCTTAAGCAATTCTCTAATGCAGCAAGACCTACTGGCAAAATTGGAAATAAATTTGGAATAAAATTCCGCCATGCCTAAAAAGACTTGCACATCTTCTCTTTTAACAGGATCCGCAAAATTAACAACAGTCTTAACTAAATCCTCTTTAGGTTTAACACCTTGAGAAGAAATCACATGCCCCAAATACGTGATATCTGAACATGCAAACTTACATTTTTCTCCTTTGAGTGTGATTCCCTTACTACGAAAAATTTTCAGGACTTCCCTAACTTTGGAATGATGTTGCTCAAGAGTATTAGAAAAAACAAGAACATCATCTTGAAAAAATCTAACACCATCAATTTTCCCAAGAATATGATACATTAGTCTTTGGAATACAGAAGCAGCAGAGCACAACCCAAATGGCATCCTATTAAACTTGAACACACCAAAGGGAGTGATGAATGATGTCAGCAATTTAGATTCTTCACACAATTGAACTTGATGATAGGCTGAACTCAAATCTAATGTTGTGAAATATTTAGCCTCTCCTAAAAGACAGACCATTTCATTGATGTTAGGTAATGGAAATCTGTCCTCAATCACAGCTTTATTGAGCTGTCTAAGGTCCACACAAAGTCTAATATCCCCCGATTTCTTCACCGCAACAACAATGGGGGCAACCCATTGTGCAGCCTCAACTTCTTCAATGATGCCTTCAGATTGTAACCTTTGCAATTCAGACTTAACCTTATCTTGCAGGGTGAAAGGAATTTTCCTTACTTTACACGCTACAGGCCTGACACCTTCCTTAAGACAAATGCGATGTTTGTATCCTGTAATGCACCCCACTTTAGATGTAAATACATCAGAGAATTCACCAATGATGTCGTCTTTGATACTGCAAACATTTTGAACTAACACCTGAGGAATAGAATTGGGATTTAATATAATTCCAAGCATTTTCTGATGTGGCCAACTCAGAATTGTGTCACCAATAATTGGAACATATATTTTCCCTGTAATTGTGTTTCCTTTAAAGGTTATGGTAGCTTCAAAGTAACCCTTGAGCTCAATAGGTTTTCCGCCATAACTGTAAGGGATGATATCAGGATCCAGTAGAGAAACCTTTCCCATAAAATGCTTATTGAAATCCGAAACTGATACTAAGGAAAGTTTTGCGCCTGAATCCATCATCATAGAAATAGATGTTCCATTGACATCCACAAAATCCGAAGGGTACTGACAAATATCATTTGCTACACAATTAACATCATAAATAATCTGAAGAACAAAATCTCGATCGTCATTGCAATCAATTTCCTGCACTTTAACTTTAGACTTATAAGATGATTTGCAATACTTAGCAAAATGTCCCTTCTTGGAACATTTGTTACAAGTAACTTGAATAGCAGGACAGTCTTTACTATTAGCTAAGTGAGCTGTAGAACCACACCTAAAACACATAAGTTTTGCTCTAATGTTTGCTTGAAACTTGTTATTAATTTTTGTATCTAGAGCTTGAACTTCCATAGAAACGCCCTTGGATTTCCTCAAATTTTCAATACAGGACATCGAGTGTTCAACTTGCTTAGCAATGAATAACACTTCATCTAGTGATGGATCATTTTTGACCCATAATGCTTCCCTTATTTTGTCACATTTACACTCAAGCATAAATTGATCTCTAATACGCTCTTCTAAATTTTCTCCGAAGTTACATGATGAGGCTAGTTTGCGTAGAGCTGTGACGAAAACTTCAATTGATTCCTCATCCATCTGCTTACGTTTCCCAAAATAGTAACGTTGTAAAATAATTGAAACTTTAGGAAGAAAGTGATTGTCCAGTCTAAGAATAGTGGAATCAAATTCATTCAGAGAGTTGTCACCTTCCGCACCATCAGATGTTGTTATTGCAGGTAAAGTTTCCAATATTTCCTGACCCTCTGCACCAAGACAATGTTGTAGAACAGAAGTCTTTCTTTCAGAGGAAAGGTTGCTGCCACAGACGCGCATGTAAGTCAGAAAAACCTTTTTCCATTTTTGCCACGGTATAGGAGGTTCTCCAGGAAGAACAAGAAAAAATGGTGGAGGTGTAATGTTCTGCATTACAAAATAATGATATAACACAAAAAAAAAATAAAGAAGTGCCACCTAAATTACATAAAATATCCTCGAAACATTAAATCGTAACAATGACCAAAGTAGAACAGACCAACATTGTTTCCAAGAAAATAACCATTGTAAAATATAAATTTTAACAGACAGGTTAAAACTATACTCTTTGTATAATAGATCGCATTAAGAAGAAAAAAAAAATATACAAATGTGCGTGTCAACAATACATTTTCATATTCTCCTTTTTGAGCGTAATTCCCTTGAATGAGGCCCGGTAAACAGACAGCATGTGTTCCTTTGAGCGCGGCAGAAAACGAAAACGAAAAGCAGCAGAGCGCGTGTTTCCAATTCTGTTGAGTGCGGCCGGGTGGACACACAGCGTGCGTTCCTTTGAGCGCGGCTGGGAGCAAAAAGCACACGTTCACGTTGCTGTGGCAACACTGTCAAAGCAGCAGAGCGCGCGTCTCCAGACAGTTGGCAAACGCGCTTGTTTATAAATAAACACGATCACGAACAAAAAGCTATGTGGCTCAAAAATGGTTGGAAAAAATATATGAGCCAGAGAAAATGAAAGAAAAAAAAATGACAGTACTTTTTTTTTTCTTTAACGCTCGAAACCGAATAAATAAAGGTGTTGAAGTTTCCAGGTAACAGTTTCAGTTTTCAGAAATCCCACCTTCGTCGCCAAAAATGTAGTGAAGTTGTCATCCAAGAAGGGATTCAAGTTGACAAAAGTAGATTGATTTGATGTAGGTTTATTTCCAGTTAGATGCATAAAAGAAACTTCATCCACCACCAAGTACAGATCCTTCCTTCATCACCCTCTCTGCTTTCCTGACTCTCTCACATTCCATATTCCAGAGAGTCTAAGAACATTAAGGAGAGCAGGGGGAGCAGTGGGAGAAACCAACTAAGATAAATACATAACTAAGAGAAACACTATACATATAAAGGAAAACCATGCTGAGATAAATACAATAAATAAACATAGAGAACACCACAATATCCCTGGTGGTTCAACACCTGGCAGTCTCTCAGAACGCCAGAGCCGACAAACTCAGCCAAAAATGCGGATCACAAATGGTGTCTCCATTCGGAGGTGGTGCAACTTCTTTTTCAGCAATGGGGAGAATCTTGATTAGATCTATTGGCCAGGGCATCACCCTGCCTAACCTTTATGTCCTGCCTTATCTCTGTAAAGAAAAGGAGCAACTCCACTTGCTGGACCCAAAAAGAGTGTTGTGGTTCTATCTTGAAAGTACATTGACGAATAACCCTTATTGGGGTATGATGGAGCAAAAACAGGGAAGGTGATTCAGAAATGGACCATCTCCCAGTGGATCATACTCTGCATCTAAAACTGCTACAGTGGCCAGAAATCAACCCTTTGAGGGTTTGAATACTAATTCATTCAGAGACAAGGCTGTGACCACTACATTAGCACATGGAGTTCAGATCCTGGACATCTGCCAGGCAGCAGCTTGGGTATCTCTGCACATGTTTACCAAGCACTTCTGCCTGGAGAGACAGGTCCATAGGGATGGGCACTTTTCCCGATCGGTCCTGCAAGACTTATTGTGAAATTGTTTTACAGACCCATCTATGGGGAGGTATTGCTTGATATATAGTTTAAGGTAAGGAATCTGCAGATAGAAGTCTCTGTCAGATGAACAAGTTACTTAGCTTTGGTAACGCCTTAGCTGGTAGAGACTCTACCTACTCACCCATCCTCCTCGCTCTGCAAACAGATTTCTAGTGACAAGGTTGTTCCCCTTACAGGGGCCTAGTTCTCCAAACCAGTGGTCAGTGTTCTCCATAGTGCTTCGCTCCTGGCATGGAAAGTCGCAAAAAGAAACTGACAGTAGCACACTAGGGTGGCGCCCATATAGGCTCCACGCACATGATTTCCTGTGCTGGTGAAGCCACGCAGAGACGAACAATGTCTCCTAGCGGCGCACAGTGGTACTGCTTACGAAACAATTCTGCATCCAGTCATATGCTGGGGGATAATTCTAAGGTAATAAGTCTAAAGTTAGATATAGTCTGTAACGAGATAAGGCATTACCGAAGGTAAGTAACTTGTTCCACATCACCTTCTTCCCTGATAAGTTTGTTTGAAAGACCCAAGCTTTCTTTCTACTGAAAGTGAATACTCCTGTTCGTTGTCAGGCCATCACCCTTCCAAATTTCTTTGCTCCTTCTCATCCCTCTTGGGAGGAACTCAATCGGTTGGACTGTAAAATAGTTTTGAGTTTCTATATCAATCGTGCCTTGGAACATTGAGAAGAGAATCAGCTCCTCGCAGGGTTCTCCAGAGTAAAGGAAGGGTAAAGCAGTGCAAAAAAATGAAACATCTCCTGGGATGGATTGTTCCCTGCAAAAAGATGTGCTACTCACTGGTGAAAAAGCATCCCCCAGAAGGCCTACAGGCTCCTTCTACCAGGGCCAAAGCTGCTACCACTACCTGAGCATGCTGAGTGCCTGTCTTAGATTTCCATCAAGCAGCACGGGGGCTTCAGTACACACGCTCATAAAGTATTAGTTCCATCAGTAGTGAGGTCTGTTGAAAGGTACATTTTGCTGCTCATTCCTGCAGGCCCTTTTGGTCTGATCCAATTCTCCGACTCACCTTCTTGGTAGTGAAGTAATGATATAGGGCCTCATTATGAACATGGTGGTTCAGACCACTGCGGCCGCTGCGGAAAATACCGCCACCGGCATGATGGTCTGAACTGCCATATAATGTACAAGGGAGGGCCGCCACAGGCAGCCCTCCGCCACCTCCAGGCTACCGCCGCCAGGTAGCCTGACGATGGCGGATATCATTATCCGACAGGGCAGCGCTGCCCTCTGGATAATGAACCCTTGTTCCCCCAGCCTTTTCCTGGCGCGTTCCCCCGCCACAGTAAGGCTGGCGGAAGGGGTGCTCCGGGGCCCCCGTGCAGCACCCTGTCATGCAGGTCACTGCCCGATTTACTGGCAGTGATCTACGTGATGGGTTCTGCTGCACCCGCCGTGCAGCGGCATTGATGGCGGCTCCATGTGGAGCCGCCGGCAGAGTCCTGGCCCAGCAGAATGTACATTATACGCCTGGCAGGATCTCAAGGGGGCTGGCAGACTATGAAAAGACCGCCAGCATGAACACGGGGGGTTTCTCTCCGTGTTCATAATGACCCCTATAGTATTTAGTCACAATATGAGGAATCTGCAGTTAGAAGTATGCATCAGAAGAACAAGTTACTTGTCTTCCGTGACACTCTTTCTGGTGGATTCTCTTATCTAAGCACAAATTCCTTACCTCCTTCTACCTTCCACTTCTGTGAATTAGACTTTTTTCATCTAAAAAGGTACTAATCTAGAGATCTGCAAAGTGAGCATACCAATTTACAGATGGGCTCTGCGCTCAAAGGCAGGGATAGCCTGGGAAAAAAAACTGACATTAGTGTATGGGTGGCATTTCTATGTGGTTCTGTTTGTGGCTTCTGGAGTGGGACTGTGTTGGTGCAGAGCCACACAATGCCACATAGCGGTGTGCAGGAGAAACACTCCAAAAGTCACTGGATCTGGCCTGCCGCCTGGCTATTATTCAAAAGGTAAAAATCTATGGTTAGATAAGAGTATCAACCGTCAAGATGGTTAATGAAGGTAAGTAACTTGTTCTTTTAGGAATAATTGATCAAGAATGTTTCGAGTCTTTAAGTTAATCTGACTCACTTATTCAAAATCACTTTGTCAATTTCAGGCCTATGGCAAGGAAATGGATAAACTCTTTGGAAAAGACGGCTCAAAACTTTTGAATATGGAACTTAAATCCTTCACTACAGTCGCTGATTCCTTGTTATCAAAGATGAAAGAATGTCAGAAAGAACCAGGAAACTTGAAAGAATGTTCTCCTTGGATGAGTGAATTCAAACCTGAATTTTTGAAGAATGAGCTGGAAATACCTGGTTTGTGACCTCTATGGCAGTGTTGAGAATACATAGCTTAATAGTTTGAGTACTTAGGTTTATGAGTGCTGCATAGTGTGTAACATAACCTTTGTTCTCTTTTCCTGACTGTTTATGGCAATTTAGGAATCTGAGTGAATTATTTGGTTCCTACTGGTATAATATCATGTCTGACCACACAACATACCCTTTTTCAGCAGTAAATCTCAGTGTTTGTCTCATTCGTTTTCCCCACTGACCATATTTTGAAATTATGTGGGCTTCTAAAGTATTTCAGACAAGACTATACAAATATTTTACCATCTCATTGAAGATTCCTTATATTCCCTGGCATGTAATTAAACAGAGAGAGAGTGAGAGAAATAGCCCTAGTTGTATTCTCCCACACAAAACTAGTAAACACAAAATAGCAACTAGACTAGGAAAAAAGGGACACAAGCTTGAAACCAAAATTAAAGGCTATCTCAGGTATTCAAAGAGAATTGGAATAGACACCTCACCCACTAATAGTGGCAAGCTTCATCATCAGCGCCTATCCACACCCAGGTAGGATAATACCACCAGGGCGGACTCAACCAGGAGTTCTTAAATAAAGTATCTTGCTGGATAGAAGCAGGGATCCAGGTTAGAACAAAACTATTAAAATAGCTCTTGGTATACCCAAAGGAGTTTCCTTTTATTATATGGTACGGAGGGTATGAATATAAACAGAAATTGTGGTTTTCTAAGGGATTTAGGGGGTTATTACAACTTTGGAGGAGGTGTTAATCCGTCCCAAAAGTGACGGTAAAGTGACGGATATACCACCAGCCGTATTACGAGTCCATTATATCCTATGGAACTCGTAATACGGCTGGTGGTATATCCGTCACTTTACCGTCACTTTTGGGATGGATTAACACCTCCTCCAAAGTTGTAATAACCCCCTAAATGTCCCAAAAACCTGTGGGTACACCAGGAGGTATTTTTAATAGATTTTTCTAACCTGGATCTCTGCTACTATCCAGCAAGATACCTTATTTAGGAACTCCCAATTCTGGTTGAGTCCGCCCTGGTTGTTATTAGTCACCGATGACGAAGCATGGCACTATTAGTGGGTGAGGTGTCTGTTCCCCTTCTATTTGGATACCTGACGTAGACTTTAATAGTGATCTTGAGTCTCTTTTTATCTAGCCTAGTTGCTAATTTGTGTTTACTGTTCCCTGACGTGTGTCCTTAATTGCAGAAAAATATTTGCGTACTGCAGGTAGAATAATGGAAACCTCTAACTAAATCATTAATCTAACCACTTGCCTTTCTCGTGACACTGCTTAAACAAGTGATTCTGATAGAGAATTCTAACTGCTCCCACTGTGGTAGGGACATGTCCCTTAACAAACCCATGAGTTTTAAGCCTTGTGGGGAATGTCACAGACAGATGTCTGTTTCCGATCCCCACTTGGTCTGTCTTTGGTTGGACCGCAACTCCAGGGCCTGCGCTGACTGCTGGTCAATGCACCCAAAGGAAACTCGGGAGCAAACCATGAAGCCCCTGGTGGTGCAGCACAAGAAGGTGCCACGTCACTCCTGGTGCTGATCTCATGGAAGATCTAAGACCCAGCTTCAGAGTCTGTCTCAGGATCGGTCGTTTTCATAGTCCAAATCGTCATCATCTAAGTCGAGTAATTCGAAGAAGAAATGCCAGATTACTTCTTCTCCCATTTGATCTTGTACTTCTAGCGCCCTTCCCGCACTCCCCCTCTGGAACCTGAGGTCAGGTCCCCTCTGCAACTTCCCCTGAGTGAGGTGGGGGGCGACCGCTGGCTAGTTTGCTCCACACGCCAGCTTGGGCCCTTGTATCCATTGCCTGATCCAAACTGGCTCCATTGCCAAGGCCTATGCCAGACAGTGTCTTCCTGAAGTCGCCGGCATCATCGAATGACGCTAACCCCAACACGCCGAGTGTGAAACAGGACTTTGGGGTGTTGATGATGACCTCTATCAGATTACAGGGATGCTTCAGAGTTCTTGATCCAGTGTGGGCTGAAAACCACTGGGCTGGGCTATCTCCTCCACAGTGGCACTACACCGCTGTGAGAAAAGGCCTCTTTTTTTTACATGGTTAGCCCCCACTTTTTGACTTGTATGTGATGTAAACTAGAAGTTGCTAGTGTCCAGGGACCCTGCTAACCAGGTTCCCTGGGCCAGAGCTCTTTCCCTGAACTGTTGTGATGCATTGGCACAATTGGTCACACCTTTAGCTGCCACTATAAATCCCTATTACATGGTACCTAGGTAACCAGGGCATGGGGTAGTAAGGGTAGGCCTCTGAGGGCAGCAGCACTGATTGTGGCACCTTCTAGAGCCATGCATCCAGATGCACCCAGTTCTACCATTGTAGGTTGAGTGCTCTGGTGAAAACCTAAAGCACAAACTCGACATGGCACACTGCTTGTGTGCTCTGTCCACTATACACTGCATGCATTATGGATAAGACACCCCTCTAACAGGCTTTCCAGCTCTAAGGCAGGGTGCACTATACTGTATGTGAGGGCATAGCTGCATAAACAAAATGTCCCCAGTGTGTGTTTGCCAAACCTGGGACATAGTGAGTGATCAGGGCAGCCACTTTATTACATGTACTGGACACTGCTCAATACAAGTTATTACCAAATGTACTCAGGGGTCACCTTTAGGTGCCCCCTGCAAAAGCTAACTACTCTGATGTGGTTGCTGACTGGTCCTGACCAGCCTGCCATTGCCAGACACAAATCTGCACCCCTGGGGTGAGAGAGCCTTCTCTCTGGGATGCAGGACAAAGCCCTTCTTAGATGGGGATGCTAACACCCCATCCCTCAGGAATATGCACTGCCCTGTTGGTGAGGCTTACCGCCTTTGAAGCTCGACCTCCAGGCAGCAGATGGACGCCCGTTGCAAACCACCACTTTAGGTGGGAGCAACAGCGGGAAACTCAAACAACGGACAGGAAGGGTGGCCCTACCTAGCATGCACCACCCCTAAGGTGCTGCATGCGAGGTGGACTCTCCATTTCATTTTCCTCCATCTTGGATGGAAGGAAAATAGCAAATCAGGTGCATGGAAGTGACCTCTGCCCACAGGAACTGGTCACTTAATGGGTGTAGCCAGCCCAAGGTAGATGGCCCATTGGCCACTACCAGGTTCACCCTAAAACGCCCACTAAGTACAGTATATTGGGCCAGATGTACCAAAGGATTTTACCCATTCTGTGTCTATGGGAAAATGTTTAAGTACATATGGCCCTTAGTGGGTATCCCCAGGCCAAACGGTTAGATTTGATGGACAGAAGAAGACCAGCAACAAGAAGATCCAAAGGCACGAGAACTGTGGACCTGCTGCACAAAGAAAAGGCGCCAAACACAGACTGCTGAACCATTCCAATACCCTGGGTATTGGTCACCTAGCTTCGGACATCCCGAAAAACAGCGCACCTGGGACTGTAAAAGGACCATGAGGAAGGCACAGTCGAGGGACTTCAGAAACAACACGGACCTCCCACCAGAGTGCCTCTATTGTCCTGCAATTAACCCTTGAACAGACTTAAATCCTGCTTCTGAGGGCATCCTTGCGCACAACTCTTGGATCACCAATTCGCTCTGCACCTGGCCGCCCTGTGCCCTGCACCAAAGATCCAGCTGTACCCTAAGGGTCCCCCTCCCCTTGTGACCTTGACATTCCAAGGAGACCCCCAGGAGTCACCTTTAAACTTAACTGTGCAGTGCTTTTCCGAGTGGCCCTGCACCAAAAAAGAGACCTTTTCCCCACTTCTCCCGCCCGAACCAGGAGCCGCCCGAAATTCTCCAGCTGGCATAGTGTGCCCACCGATGGCCTCGGCAAACCTGCAAAAGAGGAACTTGGTAAACCTACTGTATGATTTTTTATGCATTTTAAGGGTTATCCTCCATTGATCCATATGGTGCATACTTACGCACAAAAATACTATTTTTATTACAATTCAAAAATTCATATTGAGAAAAGTACTTAACCAATTCTCGGTCTTAACATTTTCATACAAACCTGAAGTACTTTTATAAATTGGTCTTGAGTTATTCCTTTGAGTGTGTAAGTTGCAAGATTGATATTGTGAGTATAACAAATGCTTTGCACTTCTCCAAGATTGGCCTAAGTGCTCGACCAAGCTACAATAAAAATTAGAGCTTTAGGTGGTCTAGTTTCTACCCCTGTAAACCAATGTTTGGTTGCCTGAACCCCTTGCACAGTGTGCCTAGCTTTGCACACTACATAGAGGGCCAGCCGCCTACAACTGCCATGCCTTGCTCCAATCGACTGGCTTCTGGGGGTTGTCCACTCAGTTGTAATGGATATGCCCTTCGATGGCTCCCATATGTTTGGTAATAAGGCCTATTCAGGCCTGGAACCTTTTAAGAGAGTTGAGCTATAGCCAGATCTTTAGGCTCTTCTCTGGCATTGTGCCAGCTACACTCCCCCATTTCGCCCCTTCAAGTATGGCGCTGATAGCACCAACCATATCCTCAAGGACAACAGGCCACCCAGCTTTTACTTGCCTGTGGGTGCAGCTCCCACAGAGGACATAGCGTGTTGTCCAATCCCCTTCCCCTCTGGCAGCCACAGCTTCTAAGCCCCTTTAGCTTGTTCCCCACACAGCCAGCGTGGCGGTGTCAAGCACCATCTGCCCTAGAGGCAAACAAAAATTTCCAACATGTGGGTGCTTCAAATAGTTTCTATGTGTTTACACCCTTCCTTTTCTGGAAACCTCTCAGCCTTTGCTACCATCCCCAGAATGACTGATAGATGACAGTCTTTTGTTGTTCCGCCAGAAAGTGCAGGATTTGTTGGCCAAAGACACCATTAAGAGGGTGCTGGCACCAGAAGTAGGACGTGATTGTTGTTCCCAATCCTTTCTGGTGCTAGGTGCTGCACAACCAGAAATAAATGACCAAAGTAACTTGTTCTTTTTGTATATGGTGCTGTGGTAGATTTTGCTGCCTTGTTTCTGCGTCATTCAATTTAACTTTGAGATTAGTTTTCTTGTGAAGTCATTGATACATAATTTAAATATTTTAGGTTTACGGTTTCTTTTATATGGAGTTTTGAGTCAGGCATAACAGAGGGCTTTGAGATGTTCATTTAAGCATTGACCTTAAAATCTTTAACTTACTATCTTTAGAGAGTAGTAGAATTGTATTTGTGAGTTGTTCTGCACAATCATAGGCAGTTTTTAAGATGAACAAATTGTCGATTGATCATGCAAGATGCCGTTTTCTAGTTATATGTCTAAAATCATAATATGTGCATACAAAGCATGGGCACTAAAATGTATCTTAAATGTCATCATCTAACAATCACGGATTGTTAATTTACCTATGCGATGACCTCCCTGCCGGAGCTATTATGGGTTTCCTGCTAGGTCAGCGAGCGGAAACCTGAGTTTCTGCCCGCTGGCCTAGCGGGAAGCAGGCTACAGCATTGTCTGTAGCCAGCAGGGTGCACCAGCACCATCGCAATGTTCACTGTCTGCAAAGTGCATTGCAATGGTGTTGGCCAGGGGGTCCCTGCAGTGCCGATGCCAAGTGCATGGGCAGTGCAGTGGGCCCCCTGCACCTGTTCTCCCCCAGCCTTTTCATGGCAGTGTTACCACCATGAAACTGCTGGTGGAGAACGAGGTCGTAATCCTGCTGCCCTGGCGGATTAGGACCTCTGCCACCTCCAGGGTTCTAATGTGGAGGTTGGACCGACACATTGGTGGCGGTCCAGACCCCCAACGCAAGTGTACCGATCTATAGAACGCCACACTCGTAATGATCCCCTGAGTGTCTACAGAAAAGTCTTGAATTTGCAGTTTCTTGCATATTGTCCCATATAAAATTATTCATTAATTTTATGTGCGATAATCAGAAGGTCTTTTTGTCCGGGCCTCTGATACTTTTCAAAGCTCACTGTACAGGGAGTGGTAGCCCCTCCATTCTAAACAGAAAGGAGGAGGACTAAAACAGAAACCACTGTCCTAAACATCTACCTAGAGTGCCTTCCCCACCTTGGGGTAGGTCAGCCCACTTCAGGCACATAGAAGAACTAGATGATCAACATGTATAACTTTAGAGTTTAACCAAAAGAGCAGCATTGTAAGCTGCCTATCGAAGTGTAGGCTGAGATGGGCCAACAATCCATAAGTGGTGTCAGCAACAAAATAAATAGGGAGAATACGGAGGGAGACGAGTCGTTTGATCCCAAGATCCCCAAAGGAATTGTCCCCAAATATGTTGAGGGTAGTGATATCATGAAGTATTTTACAGCCTTTGAGAAGGCTTGTAAAAGGAGAAAAAAAATCACCAGAGACACTGGGGCCCTCAACTGTTGGAGTTATTCTCAGGAAAGTGCAGGGATGGACTCCTGGCACTGAATGAGAAAGAAGCCTAGTCCTATGACCTCATGAAGAGTACACTGATTGAAGGCTTTGGACTCACTACTAAAGAGTACAGGATCAAGGTCAGGGAGACTCACAAAACCTCAAGTCAGTCCTGGGCTCCATAGATTGATATTGAAGGAGCATCTGTTAAGTAATTGTACTTCTGAAAAACTGCATCAGTGCTTAATGGACTTAGGGTTAGTTTCTCCTCAAGAATTCAGTCAATCAATCAGGGATTTGTAAAGCGCACTACTCACCCGTGAGGGTCTCAAGGCGCTGGGAGGGGGAGAAGGTGGGGCAGGGGGGAAGTGCTGCTACTGCTCGAACAACCAGGTCTTGAGAAATTTCCTGAAGGTAAGGAGGTCTTTGGTCTGACGCAGGTGGGTGGGAAGAGTGTTCCACGTTTTGGCGGCGAGGTGTGAAAATGATCTACGCCGGTTGTAGTTCTGCGGATGCTTGGGACGGTTGCGAGGGCGAGGTCAGTGGAGTGGAGATTCCGGGTCGGGTGTAGAAGGAGAGTCGTTTGTTGAGGTATTCTGGTCCGGTGTTGGAGAAGAAGGCTGACCACTGGTGACCAGAAGAAAGGGGGTGCTACTCCCCCAGGGGAAAGATGTGGGACACAAAGGGGAGGAACCAAAAGAGTCTTCCAAAGGCCTCAAAAACCTGTTTAAGAGTAAGAGGGTGGGTGCCAAGTTAAGAACAGGGATCTCAAGAAGTCTTGGTGCCATTTCTGTAAACAGAATAGTCATCGAACTGGGAACGCTTCCTGCCCCAAAAAACTCATCCTAGTGCAGCACCTTCAGGGGTTGCTAGTCTACAGATGGGATCCTTGGTGTGCCTTGACCAGGTCAGAGAGCACACTGAAGCTGTTTTAGTCTCAGAGAATTAAGGAAGAGAAAGGTAATGGGAATTGTTCGATTACGACATTTTCTCATGTCGATTAACTAGAATGTACAAACATATGTGAGTTAGAACAAATAAATGAAACCTTTGTGGTTTGTATATAAATGTCTTTCTCATACAAATACTTTTGAGCAATATACCAGGCTTCTTCCTTGGTCACACAAGTGGCCTTTCTCTCTCAGACTGACCCTTTACGATCTTAAATTCTAAGAGAGACTTGTAGCCGCAGATTCCTCACCGTTTGAATATTCCACAGGCTGAGATTGGTTCGGAAACTTTTCAGAAGTACCTCTGCACGCAGCAAGGTGTTGCCATGCTGCTCCACATGATGCTGTTCCGCTCTGGAAATGACTTGTGGGGCCTATGTAGGTGCTTGTCACCATACGCTGACGTCAGTTCCTTTCTCGCTGTGCCCCCAAATGCTGATCCGGAGCTCCCTCTTGTCTCTCGGAGATAGTTAACTCAGTATTTTCCACAAATGTTCTTGTGCCTTGGATGTCAACCCCTATAATGAATGGTTTCAAGCCCTTTAGGGACTGTTGCAAACAAATGTCTGTGACTGATAACCATCAGGTGTGCCTGTGGTCGAGCCACGACTTCAAGGCCTGCGGCAACGGCAATGAGCCCAAAGGTTATCAGGCAACTCAAGGCAACCCTTTACGTCTCAAAGCATAAGAAGACTCCGTGTCCGGACCGTTCCAAATCACACTCCATGTCCAAGGTTCGATCTCCGTCCCGTTCCCGGAGTTGACAGATCCAGTCCAGAGGTTGGTCTTGGTTGCAGTCCAAGTTCTCAGATAAGCATTAGAAACACATGAAATCGAACCAGGATTTGGCTCTTTAATGCCCTTGTATTCGCCTAAGCAAGCGCAGGGGCGACGCCGCTTCTCAATCCTGCTCTGAATTCAGCCGATTGCAGAGCCGGCCCACAGCTGTTTCTGGCACAACCCAAATTTCTGGGCTTTCAGCCAAATCAGGTCAAAGAGTTACACACATCCGTACTCCAGCTCTTTGAATCCCTACCGACGCACCTTTACTCTTCAAGGAGCCAAAAGGCTTTCCATCTTAGATACTGCCAGCAGGTTCACCCACAGTGCCAGCTAGGCCCTCTGAGCCTGACATCTTATGTCTGTCTCTTGTTGAGACTTCACTTCCTGCACTGCTACCCACGTCGACCCTGGAACGCTGATGCCAAATTTGCTGACTGAGGAGGCAGTCCTGATTCTTCTCTTCAACACTGGTCCAACCTCGACCCACATCGCAGCCAAATCTACAGAGGCTCCACTTCCCCTACTTGAATTACAACAAGGACACCAAAACTCTCTGCACTTCCTTTTTGGTCCTACACCTTTGTGATGCATAGGGTGGGCTAAGTACTTGACCTCCAGTTCCCCACCTTTGAGGTTAAAACGAGTGTCTTGACAGAAGTCCTCCAAACAGGGCAAGAATATTTTGAACAACTTCTTCCTTTTAACGAGACACTGATGGATAAATTATTGGGGACTTGCGCCAAAACTTGTTCCTGTCCTCTAGTCAATCATCAAACAGCAAGGCACCATTGCTCTGCTCCTGGCGAGCTGTTGTGTTTTTGTGTTTTTTTTTTACAGCACCCCTCACCAGAAGGCCTATTGGTGCAAACTTCCACCAGCTGCTCTAATCTCAACAGTTTTTTTAAATTATATGTTTATTAATTTTCCATATAGCAGCCAACTGGCATACGTCACAATAACCACATGATGTTCAGAAGATAAGTATACCTAACGTGCCATTTTCTAATTATACTGGACCAAAATAATATCTCTACTAACAAGTTAGGCGCGCATATATCAAGTAGCCATACAAAGAAGAGAGAGTAAAAAAGAGAAAAGAAAGAAAACCGTAGACTTCAATGTAACACACATAAAATTATCATTGACCTTATCGATGCTGGCCGTCTGAAACATGTTTGACAACAGAGCAAGGATCTCAGTATTAAAAGTTTGGTTATGAATGCAGTTCAGTGGTCCATGTCTATTCCCATTGCATACAATCTGTCTGTTATAAGCACATCAAATACCCCAATGCACTCCCAAGTCTTGCTGTACATGTATATCCGATTTTGAGACATTGAACTACGTCTCCCCTAGGACAGGTTTTAGGAGGAATGCTCGTCGTTCTTGGCTGCAACTTTTAGCACAAAAGCATCCCAACATTCCCCACCCTTGACTTTTACCCCTTGCAATTTCATAGTTTAATAGGAAGCAGCTTCAGCTTGTGTCTATACCGAAAGTATCCTCAGCTACTCCCTCACCTCAGTAGCAGCTGGTGCTTTCCAGTGCACAGCTACTTGACGCTTAAATAGAATTAGAGCCAAGTCAATAAATTTTTGTGTTTTGTTAGCCTTCAAATTGCACGTTCGGATTCCCAATATGCAGGCTTCCGGGGGAAGTAACAAGGTATGTTCAGGAATTTCGCTAATGATTTTTACTATTGTGTCCCAAGCATGCTGAAGAGGCTGACAGGCCCATGTCATATGGTAAAAATTCATCCCTGTAGATGTGCAGCGGGGACATGCCGAGATTACCCCTGGAAACATTCGGGCTATTCTATATATGGGTATAAGTATGTCTGATGCAGATAGTTGAACTGCGTATATTGAAAGTGTGCATTGCGAGAAACATCTTTTTATCTGTTGCAGCACTTGTGTCTATTGGCTTTTGGTTAATAGAGCAGAAGGTACAGGTCTCATCTTGCCCGTGTCTGTGTGATCTCTTTGCCAGCTGAGCATTGTAGCACCAAGTAAATGATGGTGATTGCACGTCTTGTGAGCAAAGTGTGCAATATCTGGGAACAAAGAGGCTCCCTACATTCCTCCCCCCACATGGTTAGCAACCATCCCCGCAGGGCATAATAGTTTAGGAAATGACCAACAGGAATATTAAATCCATCTCTGAGTTATTGAAACGATAAAAGGGTGACTTCCTTGTATAATACACCCAACATCAGGAGGCCCTCTGTTTTCCACATTTCCGCCACAGTTTGGGTGGGCCCCATAGTCAGGGCTGGCATCTGCCACAGTAGAATCAGGGGGGAATATGGCAGAGCATCACCGTGGTCCACGACATATCTCGCCCAACACAGGCGAGCCACCTTCATCTACCTACATTCCACAATCTGGTATTGCCTCGGAGACATCAACCAGGAATACATCAGAGTGCCATTGAGTGCTCTCAGGATTTGAGGTCTCTCCTAGCAATCATCAGATCATAGCCACCATATTGACCACTGAAGTTGCTCCGCTGCGTAATACCATTCCTAGTTGGGTGCCCCCAATACCCCTTCTAGTTGTGGCTTCTGTAGCACCGAAAAAGTCACTCGTCGCTTGCCTCCACCCCAAATCAATGCGGTTAGTATACTATGCACTTCCATGAAGAAAGTTCTAGGCCAGTAAAGTGAAAGAGCCGCAAAATATTATGGTAGCCGAGGTAATACTAGCATCTTAGCTTTTGTGACTCGCCCCACAGGAGCTAAAGTAAGAGAGATCCAAAAAAGCTTAAGTATCCCACTTAATGCTTTGTTCAAGTTGCCCTCCCTGAGGTCATCTGGATTGTGATAAATCTGTATTCCTATATATTTAAAAGTGTTCTGACACCATCTCAGGCAGTAATTAGGAAAAAGATCCTCTTTCTGCACTGGTAACATTACTAACAGATAAATACACAATTTTTCCCAGTTAACTCGTAACTCTGACATCTCTCCAAAATTCTCGATCAGGGTCATTAAGTGTGGAAGCGTAGAGGAGGCGTCGTGCAGTAACACCAACATGTTGTCCGCATACAGGGACAACACGTGAAAACTCCCCGTGGATCAGAATGCCCCATTGTCTCATCTGGAGTCTCTGCTCACATACCAAGGGCTTCATAGCGAGAGCAAACAACAGGGGAAACAATGGACAACCGTACTAATGATCATCAAAGGCATCCAATATGGTGGTACCTGTGCGCACCCTCGCCATCGGGTCTCCATAAAGAGTCTTAATCCAAATTATAAAAACAGGGCCAAAACCCATCTGCGTAAGTGTGGCCAGTAGGAATCCCCTTCTCAGGGTATTAAAGGCCTTCTCAATGTCTAGTGATACCACACACATCCCACTGCCACGATTGGGTACCATTTCAATAAGATGGAGTAATTGCCTAACATTAATGAAGGGGTTACGGCCAGGAATGAAGCTCGATTGGTCCTGGTGTACCATACTGCGGATCATAGGAAGTAATCTGTTGGCCAGTATTTTCCCTAGTATTTTACAGTCCAGATTTAATAAGGGCAGGGGTCGATAAGAGTGGACATCTAATGGATTGCGTTCAGGCTTAAATAACACCACTATCAGTGCTTCCATAAGTGTTTGGGATAGCTGACCCGTCTGTCGGGCCTCGTTTAAGACTTCCAGTAATTTAGGCACTAGCGTGGCTGTATTTTGTGCTTAATATTCAATGGGAGACCATTGGTCCCTGAAGTCTTATTCCTAGCAATCTGTTGTATGGCCAGTTTAATTTCAGTTAACTGCAGTGGTGCTTCTAGTTCTTTATGTGTTGGCAATAGTGCGAGCATTTGCCAGATCAGTTAAGTAGGATTGCACACGGTCCTCCGGGGCGGAAGTGTAGCCCTATATAATAATTGATAATAGTCTCTGAATGCCGAGTTTATTGCCTTCTGCATATTTGCTATCTGCCTGTCCTTTAAGCGGATCGCTCCTATTGGTTTTCTAGGCATATCTTTCTTGATTAACCATGCCAGTAGCCTACCAGGGCGGTCTTCATCAGTGTGCAGTGTAGTCACTCGTTACCTATAATCATGTCTCCCAATCTCATATCCACTTTTCTATAAGCCCCTCTCAGCTTGTGTAATTGCACGGCCACTGCGGGTTGGCTCACCATTTCAGTTTCCAGAGTTCTCATCTGTCTCCAGTCAAGACAGTTCAGCGTTCTTCGAAACCCCAACCCCCCATGTCGCCCCATACAATGACCTTACACTACTACCTTGTGCGCTTCACATACTAAGGCCCTGGATGTTACCGTATTATGATTGTGTTCAAAATAAGTGACTAGCAGTGTTGAAAGATCCTCTCTGTATGTGAGGTCTAAGAGAGCCTCTGGTTGTAGCCGCCAGGTGGGTATCGCAGAGTGCTCCCTGCCTCTTTATAGTGTAAACATCAATGGGGAGTGATCGGAGAGCATGCATGCCAGATATTCAGTGCCCTCTGTTCTCCCCCCCCACGAGTCACCAAATAAAAACAGATCGAGCCTCGTATGAACGTCATGCACTGAGTAATAGGAGTATTCCCTTGCTAAGGGGTTATGTAGACGCTAAACATCGCAGAGGCGGTGCTGCGATATCCATTCCTGCAATCGGCGTGTTATACCGGTGCATGCCGAGCCCTGCAGAGTGGGAACAGATCTATCTATTAATATGTTAAGCACACAGTTATAATCACCACCCCAGATACCTGGAATCTCATGGTCTTGTAGCAGCGCAGGCATAAGAGTGTCAAGAAACGCCATCTGACCAACATTTGGGGCATATATCTCCACAGTCACTAATGGAAGGCCATCAAGGTGTCTCTCTAAAATCCCATATCGGCCATCCTGGTCAATCTTTGCCAGTTTCACTACATAAGGCACATTGGGAGAAATCTAGATCAATACCCCCTTCGCATAGGCAGACGCAGTCGTGCCGTATATATGACCCCTCCATCTGGTTTTTACTGCGGTAAGCGTGGATTGCACAATATGTGTCTCCTGTAATATTGCCATTTGTACATGGCTGCGTTTAAGATATGACCGTATTTTACATCGTTTAGAGATTTTGGCCATCCCTCTTACGTTCTGTGTTAAAAACCTATACCGAGAGATGGAAGAGGTATAATGTTCGCCCATGGATCAAATTGAGTATGTGCCCTTGCTGTTGTCCGACCGGGCTGCTGAATAGAAAGACCAGGACCATGTTCCTAACATGTGGTGATGGTCCCATGTATCACATAGTATTAATAAAGTAGCAGCATACAGATCAGAGAGATAAGAGGAAACAAACATAGAGAACTGAACATCACCCCTTGCTGGTGAGACTGAGAGTCTCTGTCCTAATCTTCCCAGGTAAACATTAATAGCCAGAAATAGAATCTGACTTTCATCAGGTATTAACGCAATCCGATTTGGTTCTTCACCGTAGGTGTAGCAATCTCTAGCAGGCACCAGGCCTACTTATGTGCCTGCCAGTAACTATAGTATTCACATCGGACCCTGGATTTTAGTGCTCGATGGTGTCTGAGTTATTGGCTATAGAACTGGCCTCTGAAGAGTGGCAAGGGTCAAGTGGCGCAAACAAGTTCGCACTAAGGAGCACCACCTCCTCCACCGCTTTCGCATGGTCTCTCACCGTCTGTTCCCCTCCCGGCCGGTGTGCTTTTTTTCTGTACTGACAACAACGAGGTATCAGCCTTTCTTCTGAGACCTGTTCCTGGTCAGCTGTCTCTGCCATGCCCTTGGCGTGGAGCCAAGTAGAGTTATCCCCCAGAGATGAAAAGAAGTGAGTGCACTCATCATGAACAGCTCTCAGCTTGGCTGGAAAAAGTAGGGCATATTGCAAGGGGAGGGCTCACTGAGCTTCCATTTCACGGCATTCTAAAAGTTACAAAATCTTTGGACCTCAGCGGCAAAATCAAGAAACACCATTATTGGGACATTCTCATATTGTCAAGGGCCTTTTGAGTGAAAATAAGGCAAAATCAAGTCTCGATCCCGATAACTGAGAAAGCAGGCAATTATTGGGGGTAGTTTGTCCCCAGGCAGAGGTGGCCTAGCAGGTATATGGTGTGCCCTCTCCACCGAGAAAGATTTTGGTACTATATCTTTGAGTACTGATGACATCAGCCAGTTCCCCAAGAACAACTCAACATTGGGCCCTTCTGCACGTTTCGGGAACCCAAGGAACCGGATATTATTACGGCAGGATTGACCCTCTGCATCCTCAGCTCGCCGATGAAGAGTTTCTACTTTTGTTTGTAATTCTTGCACCTGTGTCTGCAAACCCTGGAGGGTGGGTCTCCTACCAGTGAGTGCCGATTCTGTATCATCTACCCTTTCAGTTAACTTGCGGTGGTCAGCTCTAAGTAGGTTAACTTCTTTAGAGACTGTACCAATCTTAGCCTCCAATGCAGTCTTAAGTTTACTATCGCCAATAGTATCCTATCAAATTGTGCAGAGTGGCTGCGAAGAATGCCATCTAATCTAGTAAGTGAATCTTCAGGACCAGCAATCTGGGGAGCCTGCTTTGCAAGCCCCGAGGTGTTCTGCCCAGTGGGTTTCAGGGTTTTGGGACTCACCATCATGGTTGGCAGTATGCCTTCTCATCTGGCAGTGGCAATCAGCTTGTGTGTGAATAATTTCTCAGTGTGCTGCCTGTAAATGTGGCCACAGTAATGATGGTTGTTGTGATAAAGAGCGTCTCAACAGCTGAACCAGTTCAGGGTACTCAGCGATTAAGATAAGGATCGTAAAAGCACTCATCAGTGTTCTTAAAGTCATAAACACTAACTCTATCAGGGACACCTTCACATGTGTGGAGCTCAACAGTCAGCTGCTCAGAGGTATCAGTGATCAAAAAGGCCGAAGTCCAGGCACTAACCCTGAGCGTAACTTGCCTATTAGAGTGCCCCACTGTCAGATTATTTCACTCACTGTGGCTCAGGTCTCGCAAGTACTCACCATGGGCCCATGAGACAACACCACGTTCGCCTCCAATTTTCTGTTTCCCCCGTCTGCAATCACTGCTCGAGTCCCGTAATCCAGCTGTAATTGGGAGCTGCTGCTCTTCGGTTCAAGGTCCACACAGTTGGAGGGTCTGCTTTTTTTCACGCACCTCACCATCTATGCAGCTTCCCTCTGCTTACTTTGGGCCCTGATTAAGCACGGTGGGCCCCAGGCTCGATGTTCCTCAGGTCGTTGTCGCCGCAGCGGATCAGACGCATCGCTACGGCACCGGTATTGCAGTGCGACTGTCAATAGGCAGCCCCCACAGCTCTTCCGGCAGCAGACCCATGCAGCTGCGAGCTCCGGGCAGCACCCCGGCTCGCACGCCATCTTCAGGGGTAGCACCCTAGTGCCCCAGCAGTACCTTCCTCTCAGCAGGTGCCACATCAGCACTCCTCTGGGGGTAGAGAGCACACAGGCCCGGCTCTATACCTCAGGAGCTTAGCAACTTGCATTTGTCTTGGCCGCCAAGTTGGCCATGCCCCCCATCTCAACACAGTTACTACCCACTCCCCTAATAGGGAATCTAAGCCAGTGGAAACATTTGGCAAACGTGTGTTTTCTTCTACCAGCTTTGTTCTCTGATCTTTTAATGCCAGCTGTTTGATGGGATGCTAGCCACACCCCCTTTATGAATTTGGTGGCACAGTTCCTTATGGGCTCTAAGACCCTCACCCTATGCTTTCTCAGGCAATTTAAGATGGTTGTGATGCTGCCAAGTTCAAGATTTGTTGTGGCTTGGAAACCACCATTTACATTGGGTGGGCCATAGACACCAGCGATGCCATTTGTCGCTGGAATCGACCAAGTTCTCCGAGGATGTCCAGTGCTTCCTGTTGGTCATGGCCTTTGATGTGACTCGCCTGTTTAGGGGCAATCTGAATCCACTAGAGCGTTTTAAGTAGAACAGGGCTACCACTTGCTCTTTCTGCCCTGCCTCGCCAACCACAACAGTTCTATTGCTCCTTTTGCAGCTTTGGTGGAGGGATTTCTTACTGCCAACTTGCCCAGCCCTCACAGAGGCTATGATCCCCACCACCCTTGTGACCAAGGTCAGCATGCTAGCCAGCCTACTGCCTCACCCTATAGCCCCACCTGCTAAACCTCTTTAGAGTGTACTTACAAGGACACAGCCGCCTAGTGGTAGGCGATTCTACCATCTCTTACTGGTCTGGTAAGCAATAATGTCAGACAGGTGGGCCCTACAGATTGTTTGTCGATTGTACTCCTTAACATTTCTCTTTTTTCTTTGCCGCACCTTCCACTGGCCTCTTGTGACTGATTACGGACCATCTTTTCATTTTGCAGCAGGAAGTGTAAGCCCCTTTGGTCAATGGGACTGTCACGAGGGTGCCAGTGCCAGTATTAGGATGTAGAAGGTATTCCTGCTACTCTCTGCTGCCCAAGAAAGATGGAGGTCTTTGGTCTATTCCAGACCTGTGCCATCTTAACCCCTTCAAAATGCTCACCTTGGCCCAGGTCTGGTCTTCCCTCAGCCCTAGAGACTGGATGATGGTGTTGGAACTGCAGGATGACTATTTTCATGTGCCCATTCTGCCGGTCCATCGGCGCTACCTGTGTTTCATGGTGGGCCAGGAACATTTTCATTTTGCTGTACTCCACTTTGGTTTTACCAGCCCCCATCGGGTGTTCATAAAAGTGATGATGGTGGTGGCAGCATACCTTAAGATGTCGGTGTGCCAGGCTTGATGACTAACCTTTAAAAGTGGGCTTACCTCAGGCAGTTGTTGACTACCTCCATACTACAACAAACCTCCTTTCATCTTTTGAGGTCAATATCAACGTGCCCAAGTCTCATCTGACTACTACTCAGACGATCCCCTTCATCAGAGCCATGCTGGACACTGTTCAGTTTCATGCCTTTCTACCAGGAAACAGAGTTCAGGACATTCAGGCTACAATCCCAGTCTTTCAGCCTCAGTCCTGGATTTCAGTGAGGTCTTCTCTGAGGCGGCTGGGATTGATGGCCTCCTGCATCCTTCTTTTCCAGCACACTAGATGGCATATGCCTGCTCTGCAGTGGGGTCCAAAGTCCAAGAGCACCCAACATCAAGGGGATCTCTCCAACCACATTCCGATTTCGGCAGAGACTGCGTAAGGTCTGCAGTGGTGGTTGATGGACTATGATTGGGTCAGTAGCAGACCCCTCTCTCTTCCCTGTCCAGAGCTGACACTGCTGATGAATGCATCACTTCTGGGCTGGCTATCTGCTGGAAATCAGTGACCTCTGATCTTTAGCAGAGTCTCAGCTCCATATCAGCCTTCTGAAACTTCTGAGGGCCACCTGCTTGGTTTTCCAAGCCTTCCTTCCGTGCATCAAGGGGAGTCTGCTACAGGTGGGCACTATGGCCATGTAGTACTGCAACAATGAGGGCAAGGTGGGGGCCACATGTCCTGTGCCAGGAGGCCTTGGATCTCTGGAAGTGGCTGGACCACCAAGGAATTTTCCTGGTGGTAGACCACCTTGCAGGTTCATTGGATGCCAGGACAGAAGAGATCAGCAAGTGCCAGTTATACCTATAGATGGTGCAAAGTGTCTTCTGCAAATGGAGAGAACCTTGGCTTGATCTTTCATCACCACTAAGAACCTGCAATGTGCGCTTTGAAGTTTCCAAGGTGTGTCTTGCTCAGAGACATGTTCTACCTTCAGAGGAACTTGAGACTTCTGTATGCCTTTCTGCTATTACTATTTTTGCCCACAGTTCTCAAGACAATCAGTATGGACTGGGCCCAAGTCATCCTAGTGGCTCTGTGTTGAACACAGAGTGTATGTTATTCAGAACCCCTGGAGTGTGAGAATATGTCCTCCCATCAGGACCTGCTGTCACAGCAACAGGGCAAACTTCTGCCCGGGCCTTCGCAATCTCCACCTTCATGCTGGGAGATTAAGCAGAGATGGCCAACCACCTTCAGCATTTCTCTGGAGGTGGTTGATGCCATCTTGCCTGCTAAATAGGCATTGCACAATGAGAACTGTGTACACCTGTTGTTGCAACAGATTTGTGGCTTGGTGTGCCAGATTGACCCCCTCCATGCCAAGTTATCTTCTTTTATTTGTCCTGTCCCTTTGGCAGCAAGGCTTTGCTTTGGGTATGTGGGTATACCCTATTAGTGAAGTGTAGGCAGTGTCTAGAAGCCATGCTCTCTAGAGGTAGCTGTGGATCAGCAGCCTAGGGCTTATCTAGGAGACATGCAAAATTCATCCAATACCACTGTAGTCACACAGCACTATCACACATGAAAGTAACCACACAGTGTTACAAAAAATAAAGATACTTTATTTTTGGAGCAAATCACCACAAAATACTAAACAGGTGTCCCACCCTTAGGAGGTAAGTAATACACTAAATAAACACTTATAATCAGAAATAGGCATAGAAAAGGTTAGAAAACTGTGCAAATAGCAATAACCAATAGTGACCCTATGGGGATTACAGACCATATACTAAAAAAAATTGTATGCAAACATGGTTCCCCCACCTAGGTAAGTAAAATGTGTAGAGGGGAGCTGGAAGTACTAGAAAACCACAAAGGTAAGTAGCACAGTACCTCCCAGTGACCAGTAATGCAGGAGTAAAACACTGGATTTTCCCAAACAACCCAAAAAGAGGAAAAAAAGAATAAGAAGACACCCAGACAATCCTGCAAGAAAACCAGCAATGAATTCCTGAAGAAAGAAGACCTGTGGAGAGAGGAGACCAAGTCCAAGAGTCTCAGTGGAGTCCAGCAGGAGTAGGAGGTACTACCTACTCGGCTGTGGATGTAGGAATTGGTGGATGGTAATGAAGAACAGGTCAGCACTGCATCCCTGTAGCCGGAGAAGAGTTCCTGATGGATGCAGAAGATGTCCCACGCCGGAAGGAAGATTGCAGATGGATGTTGGTTGACTGCCCCCTCACCCTAACACACCCCTAAATTTAGTATTTAGGGGCGTCCCTGAACCCAGCTCTTCAGATTCCTGACAACCTCAAGAAAGAAGAAGGACTGCTGAGCTGAAAACCCCTGCAGAGAAGAGAAGGAGACAACAACTGACTCGGTCCCAGCCCCTCCTGCCCATCTCCTGCTTCAAAAAGCTGCAAGAGAAGAAGCAACGCATCCTGCAGGACCAGTGACCCCTGAATAGCCTCCAGGGGCCTGCCTGCATCACAGAGGACCAAGAAGCTCCTGTGGACAGCGTCCCTGTCCAGCAAGAAGAAAAGACACCATCTTTAAAGGGACTCCAACCTCACTCAAGAAGCGTGAGTCCAAACTACTCTGCACCTGACGCCCCTGGCCTGTGTCCAGAGGAACCAACTACCCAGAGAGGATCCGCAGGCGATTCCGACTTCGTGTCCACCCAGGGCCGACCTCTCCAGACCCCCACGACGACACCTGCAGAGGGAATCCCGAGGACCCCCTGACTGCGACTGCCTGGGATGAAGATATCCATTGCCTGGAGAAGTTCTGCACCCGGAGCCCCCAGGCCCAAGAGAAACCGACCAATGGTGCAGCAACGACCAGCAGGCAGCCCTCATCCTTGCCCAGTTGGTGACTTGCCCAAGAAGCCCCCCTATGCTTTGCCTGCAGCGCCTAAGTGACCCACGGGTCCCACCATAGAGTTATATTAAGAACCCGACACCCTGTTTGCACACTGCACCCGGCCGCCCCTTTGCCGCTGAGGGTGTGGTTCCGGTGCCTACTTGGGGCCCTCCCAGTGCTCCTTCAAATCCCCCTGGTCTGCCCTCTGACAACACGGGTACTTACCTGCCAGCCGACCGGAACTGGAGTACCCCTGTCTACATAGGCACCCACGTTATTTTGGCTCCTGTTTGACCTCTGCACTTGACCGGCCCTGTGTTGCTGGTGCTGGGTTTTTGGAGTTTTCTTGAACCCCCAACAGTGGGCTACCTATGCTCAGGAGTGTGAACCCGTAAGTCGATCACTTACCTCTGAAATTGTACTTTATTTACCTCCCCCTGGAACTGTTGAAAGTTGCAGTGTCCACTTTTAAAATAGCTTTTTGCCATTTTTATGAAAACTGTGTACATTGTTGAATCCATTCAAAGTTCTAAGTATTACTATGCAAAGTACCTTTCATTTGATGTACTTACCTGCTAAATGAATCTTGTGGTTCTAGAAATAAATTAACAAAATATATTGTTCTGTATAAAAACCTATTGGTCTGGAGTTAAGACATTGAGTGTGTGTTTTCACTTATTGCTTGTGTGTGTACAACAAATGCTTAACACTACCCTCTGATAAGCCTAACTGCTCGACCACACTACCACAAATAGAGCATTAGTATTATCTAGTATTGCCTCTGTCAAACCTCTTGGGGAACCCCTGGACTCTGTGCACACTATGGTGGTCACTCCAACCTCGGCGGTAAAAGGCGCTTACCGCCAGACAGAAGACCGCCATAACGCGGTCGCGGTAAACCGCCACGGTCATTCTGACCCACACTAGGCAAACCGCCAAAATACCGTCATCCACAAAAGTCCGCCACACCAAAGGTCAGCGATAAACTGGCGATGACCAAACCTCCACCGTCACGCCAACAGAAATACGCCCATGCCATTACGACCCACGAATCCACGCGGCGGTCTTTCTACTGCGGTATTCTATTGGCGGTACACACCGCCGCGGTCGAAATACACATACACCTACAAAACACTACCACATTGGACAATTCGAAATACACACACCTGATACACATACACACACCACTCCCACACACCCAATACATTATAAAACACACACCCACATCACCCACAAACCCCTACGGCCAAAAATGTCAAACGAAGACCAGAGAGAGACACCACAGTCAACTACCAAGCATCCACAGGCACACAATACCAATACCCACAGAACTTCCACGCACCTCACACAACACACCACTAAAGAGCACCCCACCTATTACTACACACTCCACCCCACACATCATCCACACCACCCCATGGCACCTCAAAGACACCCCAGGTTCTCAGATGCTGAACTCAGGGTCATGGTGGAGGAAATCCTACGAGTAGAGCCCCAGCTGTTCGGGACACAGGTGCAGCACACCACCATTGCCAGGAAGATGGAGCTATGGAGCAGAATAGTGGACAGGGTCAACGCTGTGGGACAGCACCCAAGAAATCGGGATGACATCAGGAAGAGGTGGAACGACCTACGGGGGAAGGTGCGTTCCATGGTATCAAGGCACAACATCGCGGTACAGCGGACTGGCAGCGGACCCCCACCTCCTCCCCCCGAATTTACAACATGGGAGGAGCAAGTCTTGAACATCCTGCATCCTGAGGGCCTCGCTGGAGTATCTGGAGGAATGGACTCTGGTAAGTCTCATCTTCACTACTTCATCCCCCCCCCACCCCACCTGCATGCCAACTCATACCACCACCCCCTTCACAACTACACCTTGCAAATGTCTCACCATCACAACCCACCCATCCCAAATCTTAGCCCTGCATGCGGCCCCAAAGCATGGACACCCATCACCAAAGCATGCCCAATGCACATACCCATCACCCCACCCAACCCCCAAAACACCGTCACAACAGCCCCCACAAAGGAATGCCAGCACTGGGGTACACGGGCACCCATCCATTGCACGCCATTGGCACACACAGAAGCAATAACTATACTTTTATACCCCTGCAGGACCCGAACGCCAGGTCACCGCGCAGGAGGGTCCACAAATGTCCCCTCCACCCCCGGAAGAGGCCCACAGTGATGACAGCAGCTCTGTCTCCCTGTATCTAGATGACCAGCCCGGTCCATCGGGGACCTCGGGACAGTCGGTTCCCCTCAGACAGGCACAGGCCACAGCAGACCTTCCCCCCTCTGGGAACACCAGCACAGCACCCACCCAGCGGGCCCATACCTCTGTCCCCAGGACACGTCAATCAGCGGTGTGTCCACCACTACAGGGAACCCAGGCTAACCCACCACCCCAACAACAACAGGGACCTGGGGGCAGTGGTAGTGGGCACACGGTCCAGGGGACGGAGGCCCAAGGAAACAGGGGAACTGGGAGGGCAGCTGTGCGACAGGGGGGGGACAGGCCAAGGGAACCCACTCTCCACGAGGCCCTCTCCTCCATCATGGGAGCATACCACCACTCCCAGGAGACGATGGCGACGGTCCTGGCCAGGTTTCAGGAAATCCAGCTTCTGCAGAAACAACAGTATATGGGGTTCAGGGAGGAACTGGGAAACATCAGTACCGCCATGGGTACCATCGTAGTGGCCCTGAATGAGTTAATCTCCACATTGCGGACCACTGTGGCACCTCAAAGGGCCCCTGACACTAGCATGGACCAAGAACTGGCTACCTCCTCCGCCGGCGCTAGTGGACAGGAAGCCCCGACAGAAGACCAACAGGCCACCAGAACCCCACCCCCTGCAGAAGGAGAACCTCCCCGCAAGCGGGCCCTGAGATCCAGGAAGAGGACAGAGTAACATGTCAAGACCCCCGCCAGCAAAGGATACCGCCCTGATTGTCATCCCACTGTCCCACATTGTCACCCTGTCCAACCTTAAACTGGCCCTGCTCCACTTCCCACAGGCATTTGGACAATGCACCTGTGAACCTGATAGTCTGGACTCTGCCATGGACAATCCTCCACCATCACCCCTCACCGATTTGCAACCACCCATCCAAATTAGAGCACTTGAATAAACACACTTATTGCACATAAACAATCTGGAGTCTGTCTGTGATTTTAACAAATGTATTAGACATGACAGTGCCAAAATTGTTATTCACATTGTGATGCCAACAAACCGCTGTCACTCAGCTGTAGTGCATGGGGAAACTAAGCAGATGTCACGCAGTGGGGCCCACAGCTCTGAAAACGGAAGGGAAAGTCACAACACAGTTACCATACACTGGGGGAAAAAGTCAGACAGTAGAGAGGTAGGAGTCTTTAAGTAAATGTAATATGCCGGTGTCTACTCTTACCTGTGTGTCACTGAAAGTATTGCTCTATTACTGTGTTCCTGTTGTCTATGTCATCCTCTTCGGCTTCCTCTTCTTCACTCTCCACAGGCTCCACAGCTGCTACAACACCACCATCTGGACCATCCTCCTGCAGAAAAGGCACCTGGCGGCGAAAAGCCAGGTTGTGAAGCATACAGCAGGCCACGATGATCTGGCACACCTTCTTTGGTGAGTACATTAGAGATCCACCTGTCATATGGAGGCACCTGAACCTGGCCTTCAGGAGGCCAAAGGTGCGTTCGATCACCCTCCTAGTCCGCCCATGGGCCTCATTGTAGCGTTCCTCTGCCCTGGTCCTGGGATTCCTCACTGGGGTCAATAGCCAGGAAAGGTTGGGGTAACCAGAGTCCCCTAATAGCCACACACGATGCCTCTGGAGTTGACCCATCACATACGGGATGCTGCTATTGCGCAGGATGTAGGCGTCATGCACAGAGCCAGGGAACTTGGCATTAACATGTGAGATGTACTGGTCTGCCAAACAGACCATCTGTACATTCATCGAATGATAACTTTTCCTGTTCCTGTTCCTGTACACCTGTTCACTTTCTCTGGGGGGTACCAAAGCCACATGGGTCCCATCAATGGCACCTATGATGTTGGGGATATGTCCAAGGGCATAGAAGTCACCCTTCACTGTAGGCAAATCCCCCACCTCAGGGAAAACGATGTAGCTCTGCATGTGTTTGAGCAGGGCAGACAACACTCTGGACAACACCTTGGAAAACATAGGTTGAGACATCCCTGATGATATGGCCACTGTTGTTTGAAATGACCCACTTGCTAAGAAATGGAGTACTGACAGCACCTGCACTAGAGGGGGGATCCCTGAAGGGTTGGCGGATGGGTGACATCAGGTCTGCCTCCAGCTGGGCACACAGTTCATGTATAGTGGCTCGGTCAAGCCTGTATGTCAGAATGACATGTCGTTCCTCCATTGTCGACAGGTCCACCAGCGGTCTGTACACGGGAAGATTCCTCCATCTCCTCGCATTGCCAAGCGGACGGTGCCTAGGAAGGACAACAGCGAGCACAGAGTCAATCAACCCACAGGTACGTTCCCACAGCTTGCACACAACACGATTCACTATGCATTGAATGGTGTGTATGAGTGTTGAGGAAAGGCCTAGGTATGTGTGACGCATGAGAAATTAAACCATGTGGGCCCTTGAAATGGCGGCTGCCTGACCTGTGAAGTGTGACAATGGGATTTGAGGTCAATGCGCTGGCGTGGCACACCGTGGCGGTAGGCGGTCGAAGACCGCGGTGCAAAGCCGCATTGGTTTACATTGAAACCTATGGGTTTCAGGAGCCAATGACGATGTGCGCCGGCGGTCGCGGTACGCACCGCCGTGGGCGTGACCGCCATTTTCTATCAGCTTAATCACTCGATACCTGATCTTCCACAGGAGAGGACCTACACTGCAAGTGCTGCTGTGACCTCGGTCTGGAAGAGACAATGGCTGCTGCGACTGGGGAAAGGGCCCCTGCCTTCACTTCTGAAGAATTGGAGAAACTCGTGGATGGGGTCCTCCTCCAGTATGCGCTACTCTACAGTCCTCCAGACCAACAGGTAAGTACACTGGGAGCATGCTTTGTGGGCAATGCCTGGGTTGAGTCGGGTGGATGAAAGATGGTGGGGAGGGGAGCGATTGAGTCATGCATCAGACGACAGATGAGAGCATGTGCCACATGGCAAGGGTGGGGATGGGGGGCCACTCACATCGAGCATGCAGAAGGTGATGACAATTTTTCTCTCCCTGTACATGTCACATAGGTCAGCGCCCACCAGAAAATCGCGATTTGGCGTGCCATCGCCAAGGACGTCCGGACCCTGGGGGGTCCACAACAGACGGGGCACCCACTGCCGGAAGAGGTAGGAGGACATCCGCCGCGGGAGCAGGAAGACGGCGGAGGCTCTGCTGGGGATGGCCTCCCAACGTAGGAGGGGTGCCAGTCGTCAATTGACCCCCCTGATGTCCCGGATCCTGGCGGTGGCCTACCCCGATTTGGATGGGCGCGTGAGGACATCACAGCAGACACAAGGGGGTGAGTACAGTCTCATTCTGGTGACTTTGCGTGCAGTGGAGGTGTCTGGGTGGGGGAAAGAGGGCTGTGGGTCTCCCTAGGCCAGGGCGAATTCTGTAGGCTAGGCCCCTCCGTAAGGCATGGCCCTGTGCGCCCGCCCCCCACCTCTGTAGGGTGCCAAGTTCAGGTATCCATGGCCCTGTGTCATCTATGTGTGCAGTTGTCGTCGATAGGCTTGTAGGCCATGTCCCACGGATTGCGTAGTGGACCCCAAGTGCGCGGCGTAGTGCAGGGGGCTCCTGTGTCTGTCTTGTCCGCCAACGGTAGCGGTAATCCATGCACTCAACATGTCTTTATTTCTCCCCCCCCCTTTTTTGTGGTCTTCCTGTTCATGTGTGCATCAGCATCATCAGGCGGAGGAGAAGTGGCATCGGAGCACGAGGGAGCTGCATCTCACATGGCCATGGCGGGCCATGCAACTGACTCGGATTTCACCAGTGAGACGGAGGGCGAGGGGAGCTCCACAGCGGGGACTCGTGCTGATGTCAGTGGCAGCGACTCGTCCTCTGAAGGGAGCTCCCTTGTGGTGGCGGCAACATCCGTGCCCCCCGCAACAACAGGTACAGCCGCCACCCAGCGCACCAGCACCGCCCTCCCAGCAGCCCCTCAGCCTTCGCCCCGTGCCCGCTCACCCAGGAAGGTGGGCATCTCCTTCGCCCCAGGCACCTCAGGCCCTGCCCCAGTCACCCCTGCTGCCCTCAGTGAGGAGGTCATTGACCTCCTGAGGACCATCATTGTTGGGCAGTCTACCCTTTTGAATGCCATCCAGGGTGTAGAAAGGGAGGTGCACCGGAGTAATGCATACCTGGAGGGCATTCATTCGGGTCAGGCTGCCCATCAGCGATCGTTCAACGCTCTGGCCTCAGCACTGACGGCAGCAATTGTCCCTGTCTCTAGCCTCCCCCCTCCAACTTCCTCCACCCAGACCCAATCCCCAGTACCTCTGCCTATCCCAGACACACCATCAGACCAGCCTGCACACACCTCAACACCCAAGGGAAGCTCATCCAGACATAAGCACCACACATCACACAAGCATTCACACAAGCAACATCCACATGCAGACATACCAACAGCCACTGCCTCCACTGTGTCCCCCTCCTCCTCGTCTCCCTCCTCCCTCCCTGTGACGTCTCCACTCACACTTGCATGCACAACATCTTAAGCCACTACGTCCATCACCAGCACACCCACCAGAACACTCCGCACACGTGCAGTCACCACCCCCACTACCATTTACACGTCCCCTGTGTCCTCTCCCAGTGTGTCTGTCACCCCCTCTTCCAAACCACACAAACGCAAGCAGCCACCCACCCAACAGCCATCCACCTCACGACAGCCTCCAGCCCAAGCACCTGCACCCAAAGACACCAGACTTCACACTCCTACAACCACATCCTCTTCCTCCACTCCCATACCCACTACACCTACCCGTCACTCTCTTTCCAAATTGCTTTTCCTTGCCAACCTTAACTTCTTTCCAACAACTCCCCCACCCCGTCCATCTCATAAGACTGCAATCAGCACCTCAGCCACCACCAAACCAGGACCTATCAGGACTGTTGTCCAAGGACTGTGGAGTCCCCCACCCTCAAGGGCAACAACTCCGGCGAGGAGCCAAGCCACGGCCAGCCCACCCCCGAAAAGCACCCAAAAATTAGCAGTGCCCGGCGCGAGAGGCCACGGACACCAGGGACCAAAATCCCTACCCTGGCTCCGTCTGGAAGTGGGGTGCCACCTGGCACACCGCCAAAGGTGTCAAAGGGCCACAGACGACCAGGGAAGGGTGGGAAGGGCAGCACGCCCGACAAGTCCGGCAGCAGGCCAGCTGCCCAGGAGTGCCCCACCAGCCCCCTCCCAGGTGTGCAGGAGGACACCCAGAGGCCGGTACAGCAGCCCAGGAGGGCCCCGCAAGCCAACGGACAGATGGGCAGGAAGGCCCTGCCAGCCACATGCCAGGTGGCGAGTGACACCCATGCCTGGGCCAGAATCGCTGAACTGAGCCCTTTCAAACAAGCACCGCTGAACTCGGCCCTTTCAATCAAGCACCGCTGAACTGGGCACCGCCGTCTCAAGCACCGCTGAACAGGGCACCGCCGTCTCAAGCACCGCTGAACAGGGCCCTTTCAATCAAGCACCGCTGAACAGGGCACCGGCGTCTCAAGCACCGCTGAACAGGGCACCGCCGTCTCAAGCACCGCTTGAACAGGGCACCGCCGTCTCAAGCACCGCTGAACTGGGCCCTTCATCTCAAGCACCGCTGAACTGGGCCCTTCATCTCAAGCACCGCTCCGCTGGGCCCTTCATCTCAAGCACCGCTCCGCTGGGCACCGCCGTCTCAAGCACCGCTGAACAGGGCCCTTTCAAACAAGTACCGCTGAACTGGGCACCACCGTCTCAAGCAACGCTGAACTGGGCACCGCCGTCTCAAGCACTGCTGAACACGGCACCGCCGTCTCAAGCACCGCTTCGCTGGGCACCGCCGTCTCAAGCACCGCTTCGCTGGGCACCGCCGTCTCAAGCACCGCTGAACTGGGCCCTTCATCTCAAGCATCGCTGAACTGGGCCCTTCATCTCAAGCACCGCTGAACTGGGCCCTTCATCTCAAGCACCGCTGGCCCATTGGCGGAAGGGGCAGGCCCGCATCTGTGTCGGACAGGGCTGCACGAAGCACTCTGGGCACTAGTCCCCCTCCAGTACCAGTGGAGACTGTTATCCACTTGAAAGACTGTGGCTTTGCACTCCCAGGATTGAACAGTGGGCAACCCACCCACTGTAGTGACTTGTGAGACTGTGGCTTTGCACTCCCCAGGATGGCACAGTGGGCAACCCACCCACTGTAGAGACTAGAGAGAATGTGGCTTTGCACTCCCCAGGATATGGCAGTGGGCAAGCCACCCACTGTAGAGACTTGAGAGACTGTGGCTTTGCACTCCCCAGGATATGGCGGTAGGCAAGCCACCCACTGTAGAGACTTGAGAGACTGTGGCTTTGCACTCCCCAGGATGGCACAGTGGGCAACCCACCCACTGTAGAGACTTGTGAGACTGTGGCTTTGCACTCCTCAGGATGGGACAGTGGCCATGGAGGCCCCTCGTGGATCTGGCGTTGTGTACTCATGTGGCTGAGGTGCCCCCCCTTCCCTTCCCCCTGAGGTGCCTGTAGTTTTTCTATCTGATGCCCCTGCAGTGTTCTCTCCGTTGGTGTCAGGTATCTTGTGTGGGCCTTGCCCATGTGATTTGGGCCCAGTGGTCCACGGACAATGACAGCTAGAATTATCGGACTTTTAATATTTATGTATATATTAGTTTTAAATGTGTGATATTTTTATAAGGCAATAATACAATATATTCGACTGTTTATGATCTATTCCTTTTGTCTTTGCATTCTTTCGGGGGGTTTGGGGGTTGTAACAGTGATGTATTACTATGCATTGATGTGTGTGTTGTAGTGGGTGGGGGTGGGGGTGGGTGTGTCGCGTATGTGTGTCTCCGTAATATTTTCTCCTCCCCCCTCCCCTGTGTCGTAGGTGCAGTACTCACCTTTGCCTTCTGCGCCGGCGTTCGTGCTCCTGGTAGAGGAGCAGGAATACAATAGCTGGTAGGATGTGTAATTCGGGTTCCATGCTGTCCAGATTCCTCGTGGGGTGTATGGAGGTGAGCGTTTTTGGTTTGAAATGTCTGTTTCCGCCGTGTTTTTATCGGCGGGGCTACCGCCCCGGAAAAGGTGGCGGATTGGTGGGTTGTGATAGGGTGGGCGGTACATTGTCTTCCGTCTGTCTGTTGGCGGTGACCGCCGCGCTGTTTGTTTGCCCCGCCGTGGCGGTCGGAGTGTTAAAGTGGCGGTCTCTGTTGGCGGTTTCCGCAAGGGTCGGAATTCAGTTTTTTTAACCGCCAGCCTGTTGGCGGGTTAGCCGCCGCTTTAACACCGACCGCCAGGGTTGGAATGACCCCCTATATCTTATTTTGATATAGTATATACAGAGCCAACTTCCTACAGTTCCTTAGGGTGGCATAAAATATGCTGTAGCCCTTAGGGACCCTCTTTAGTGCTGATGCCCTATGTTCCAGGGGTACCATTTCTAGGGGGCGCTAAAGTCCTGTGCCATTTATAAACAATTAGACATACCCTGTTTTTAAGGAAAGAGCACTATCACTGAGGTCTGTTTAGCAGGCTTCAGGGCACTGTCAGAGTCCAACATCAGCATTGAGTAGTTCTAAAGGGGGGCAAAAAATGGGGGGGGGCATCTGCAAGGAAGACCAGTTTCCTACAATCCCAAATAAATGTCAAAGTGAGCTCCAAGCATTTTCTGTGAGCAAATGTCTGGCATTTTTGGCCCTTGCTTTGTGAATCAGGCCGTGTCGGAGAGGGATAGAGGAAAAAAAGAGTGAAAAAGAAAAAGTGTTGGATCTCAGCAGACCCCAGCAGCTGAAACAGCGGTTTCAATTTTACATTGGATTATTAGGCTATGGTACTTTGTTTTGTAATTGCCCTTTGTTAAATGTTTTCATTAAATATTGGAAACAGTGTACATTAGCAGTTCACAAATTATCTATCAGCAGCTTGTTGCCCATTGTAATAAAGGTCTTGACCAAAGTACTAGCTAATCAATAAAACAAAGTAAATAGTGATTATTTAAACTTCCCACAAAGAGCGAGAAGGATCTTCAAAGGGTAGACATACTTCAATAATCAAGTGTGCATAGTCCTTAAGAGAGAGAAGGAATGGTTATTTCTTTTAGTGGGAAGGTGAGGGCTGGGGGGGGCATGAGACTTCTGTATTCCGCGGATTCAGTTTGGTATTTTTCATTTTTTTTACTTTGCTTTTTAGCTTAGTTTTACTTTTGCCGTTCTGAGCAACATCTGATCAAATGGCCCATGAAAGTATCATTACATGGAGCACTAAGATGTTAGGTGGTATGATTTAGCTTCAGTGCTTGTCAAAAATCCTTCCTAGCCACCAATGGTTTCCATAGGCACACCCTCCCTCCTCATTGCACGAACAGCTTCCACCTCGGCAGTTGTCAAAATCAGAGTGTTTATCAACCACTCACCATATACTGGGGGAATATGCGCCCTCCAGCCCATAGCTATGTCCCTTTTCAATAACACTATAGACAAATGTTAAAAGCAACATATAGGGCCTCATTATGACCCTGGCGGCCGGCGGTAAACTGGCGGTAAGACCCCCAACAGGCTGGCGGTGTTCCGCCAGCTATTATGACCGTGGCGCAATAGCCATGGCCATACCGCCGGCCCCTCCAGAAAATCCCCAGGGCAGCGGTGCAAGCACCACCGTTCTGGGGATTATGAGTCCCCGACCGCCAGCCTGGCCACAGCGGTAAACACCACCATGTAAAGGCTGGCGGTAAGGGGGAATTGGGGGCCCCTGCACTGCCCATGCCAAGTGGAATATCGGGCCGTGAAATGCGCAACGGGTGCTACTGCCTGCGCTGCACATCAGCATTGCCGCTGGCTCTATTACGGACCGGCAGCAATGTTGATGTGACTTTTCCGCTGGCCCAGCGGACGGTAACACTGTTACCGTCCGCTGGCCCAGTGGAAAACTCATAATAGGGAACCAGAAATACCGCAGGCACTGGCGGTATTCTGGCTCCCGCAGCCTTGGCAGTCTTTTCAAAAGACCGCTCAGGTTGTAATGAGGGCCATAATCTCTTGAGCTTTATGACAATTAATCTGACCCAACATGCATACCACTGGATGCATGGGAACCGCTCTGTCCATAGTACCCCGGGTAACCCCTACGATCTGGCACCAGAGACATGAATCTGTAAACAACTCCACACCATGTGGTAGAAACCACCTTGGGTCTTTTGTTTGGGGGCAGTTGTCAGCTACCCTGGAAACATATTAGCAGTTCTATGGGGAGACAAAGGTGTCTGTTGTAAATGATTTCTTTGCAGCATGTATTTAAATCTGCAATTTCTTTGACACTCTCAGTGCACCAACTTATTCAGTGTCTGTGAGATCCCTCCCTATACATTGCGCCCACCATGTCTTCAACAAGCATTTGCAAAGCAACGAGTCTCGCGTTTGCTTGCGTTAGAGTTATTAGAATTGTAAACTCCTAACCGGACTTTTCTTGCCACATAACTAATAATGAAAAGTAAAACAGTTTCACATATGCAAGCCGATGGTCGCCATAAGCGTTAAGGAGACACAGAAAAGGACACAGTTCGCTTGCAGTGAAATTTATCTGCACAAGTGCAGTTATCCATTGTAGGAAGCTGACTCTGTCACCAAAGTGAGATATAGTGTGCACAGAGTCCAGGGGTTCCCAGAGGCTTAACATAGGCCAAAGTAGATAATACTAATGCTCTATTTGTGGTTGTGTGGTCGAGCAGGTAGGCTTATTAGAGGGTGGTGTTAAGCATTTGTTGTACACACACAAAGCAACAGAAGAGACACACACTCAATGACTTGACTCCAGACCAATAGGATTTTAAATAGACAAATATGTTTTGTTAATGTATTTCTAGAACCACAAGATTCAGTTCAGAAGTAAATACTGTTGCAGGTAAGTACTTAACGTAGACATCAATGTAACTTTGTTTCACTTTAGTCAAGTAAACAGTTTTTAAGAAAACAGAATATCTATTTTAAAAGTGGACACTTCATTTTCTGAACAGTTCCTGGGGAAAGAAAATAAAGCAGTTTTAGAGGTAAGTACACGACTTACAGTTTGTAGGAGGCTGGTCTGGTTTGTAGTGGGTACCAAAGGTACTTACACATTATACCAGGTCCAGAGGGTAAGTAATAGAACCTACACCAGAGCCCAGGAAAGCAGGAGTAAATCACAGTAAGTTTCCTGAAACACACAAGAAGTCATGATAGAAGAGTATACAAGAACCAGAAGAGACTACAAGATACCAACAATGGTCCTGAAGACCTGTGGAAGAAGAGGACCAAGTCCAAGAAGCACTGAAGAGTCCAAGGAGAACAGGAGCCCCTGCTAACCCGGATGAAGGTGCAAAAGAAGAACCACTGGTGAGAAGACAAAGTCAGTTATGCACCCAAGAAGATGGATGCGGGTTCCTGGTTGGTGCAGAAGATGTCCCACGCCGGATAGATGATTGCAGTCTGGTTTGCGTCGCTGGAATCCGCCGACAAGCCTTGCCACACGCAAAGCTCACTGTTAGCAGAAAATGGCGCTGTCTGGGACCAGGAGGGATCTGGTGGCCTCTGCCCAAAACGGGGAGACAGAGGGGGCTTTCAGCAACTCAGAGAGCCCTCAGAAGACCATGCAGTGCGCACAGGAGTCCTACAGCACGGGGACAAAGAAGGTTCAAATGGAGACCCACACAGCATGACACAAAGGGATCCCATGCCGCCGGTGAACCACTCAGGAAGCTCTGGGTCGCAGGATGGAATGCTGGGGGTCTAAGCTGTCCAACCTCTTAGAAGGTCGCACACAAGCCTTGGCAACTGCAAGTCACGCAATACACAGGGGGTACTGCCTTGCGTGGGGAGGCAAGCTCTTACCTCCACCAAAGTTGGACAGCTGGACGTTGGGACTGTCGGGGTCACTTTAGGCCACCACCCGTGTTGCTTGATCCACGCTCGTCGTCTGGAGAGGGGACCCAAGCCGCCAGTCATCGCTGCAGAGAGGTGCCTGCTGAAGCAGGGAAGTGACTCCGTCGGGAGGTTCATTCAGATCTTCTGGTGCAGGCTGAAGACAGGCAGTCCTCGGAGGATGCACGACCTGGAAACTGTTGCTGGCAGGAGCTGAAGATACACTGTTGCAGAAGTCGCCTTTGTTTCTTTGTTGCATTTTGTAGAGTTTCTGGAGGGTTCGGCTGCGGTTCCGTCAGTGGAAGATGTTGTAAAGGATGCAGAGGATTCTTGCTGGAGTCTTGCACTCCAAATCTGAAGAAACACCCAGAGGAGAGCCCCTAAATAGCCCTGAAAGGGGGATTGGTCACCTAACCAGGTACGCACCTATCAGGGGAGGGCTCTGACGTCACCTGCTGGCACTGGCCACTCAGATGCTCCCAGAGTGACCCACCACCTTGGAATCCAAGATGGCAAAACCCAGTGACACTCTGGAGGAGCTCTGGGCATTACCCTGGGATGGTGATGGAAAGGACCGTGGTCACTCCCCTTTCCTTTATCTAGTTTTTTGCCAGAGCAGTGACTGGGGGTCCCTGAACCAGTGTAGACTGGATTATGCAAGGAGGGCACCATCTGTGCCCTTCAAAGCATTTCCAGAGGCTCTGGGAGTCTACCTCTCCCATGCCTGTAAATCTTATTTCCAAAGGGAGAGTGTATAACACCCCTCTCCCAAAGGAAATCCTTTGTTCTGCCTTCCTGGGCTTGAGCTGCTCAAGCAGCAGGAGGGCAGAAACCTGTCTGTGAGGTGGCAGCAGCTGGGGCTGCCTGGAAAACCTCAAAAGGGTGGTATGGCAGTACTGGGGGTCACTGTGGAGCCCCCAGAGTGCATGGGATTGCACAGCCAATACTGGAATCAGTATTGGGGTACAATATCCAGCTGTTAGACAACTTACATGGCCATATTCAGGGTTACCATTGTGAAACTGGGCATAGGTATTGACCTATGTGCAGTGCACGCGTAAAATGGTGTCCTTGCACTCAAGAAGTCCGGAAATGTCCTGGACGACGTGGGGGCACCTTTGCTAGTGCAGGGGTGCCCTCACACACAGGTACTTTGCACCCAACCTTCAGGGTTGGAAGGCCTGACATATAGGTGACTTATAAGTGACCTGGTGCAGTGTAAATGGCTATGAAATGGTGAATGCACCATTTCACACAGTCTGTAATGGCAGTCCTGTAGAAGCCTTTGCATGGGCTTCCTATGGGTAGCAAAAGTAATGCTGCAGCCTATAGGGATCCCCTGGAACCCCAATGCCCTGGGTACCTAAGTACAGTCGAACACACTGACAAACAGGCCAAAATGGGGTTAACTATGCTAAAAAGAGGCTACTTTCTCACACAGTTCCAGTCTCTAGGTTATAGGTAGTCCACCGTTGGGGGTTCAAGTTAACCCCAAACACCCACTACCAGCAACAGGGGCCGGCCGGATGCAGAAGTCAAGGTTGAGCAAATTTAACATTGGCTCCTATAGAGACAGGTGGTACTCGGAATCCGGTAAGCCAGCAGGTAAGTACCCTCAACTCAGAGGGCAGACCAGGGGGTATTAGAAGAGCATTGGAGAGGCCACAGGTCGGCACCAAACACACACCCTGGGCGGCACAGGGGCGGCCGGGTTCAGGGTGCAAACAAGCTTCCAATGCTGAACTATGAGGGGACCCCAGGAGTCACTCAGAGGCTGCAGGTGAGGTCCAGGGGATTGTCTCAGGCACACCGCTGGTCAGACAAGGAAGACGGCCGCCTGTTGATTGTTGCTGCACTGGGTAAAGGTTTCTCCAAGGCCTGGGGCTGCGGGTGCAGTGGGTCCTTTGGCGTCAGATATCTTCATCCAGAGCTTTCGCTGTCAGGGGGGTCCTGGGGATTCCCTCTGCAGGCATCTTTGTGTAGGGGTGGAGGGGTCAACCCAGGGTGAGCACTTGCTTCGAATTGCCTGGGGACCCTCTCTGGCTGGGTGGACCACCTGGACACGGGCTGTGGGCGTCGAGTGCAGGGTAGCCAGGACTCATGTTTCTGGAGTGAGGTGGGAGTCCTTTAGAAGAGGTTTCTTCTTCTTTGGACAGGGTCGCTGTCCACTGGAGTTCTTGATCCTCTGTGATGCAGGCAGTCCTCTGGAGGTTTTTCAGAGGTCACTGGACCTGCAGGACCCGTCGCTTTTCTTCTGCAGGTTCTTTGAAGCAGGAGACAGGCCGGTACGGCTGGGGCCAAGTCAGTTGTTTCCTTTCCTGCTCTACTAAGGTTTCAGCTAAGCAGTCCTTCTTCTTCTTCTTGTGAGGTCGTCAGGAATCTGGCAAGCTGGGTTCGGTGCAGCCCTGAAATACAAGATTTAGTGGCGTTACAGGGGTCAGAGGGCAGTAGCCAATGGCTACTGTCCCTGAGGGTGGCTACACCCTCTTTGTGCCCAATCCCTTTAGGGAGGGGGGCACATTCCTATCCCTATTGGTCGCTGTCCTCTAAACCAAGATGGAGGATTCTGCAGGGAGGGGGTCACTTCAGCTCTGGACACGTTAGGGGTGGTCCTAGCTGAAGTGGTCACTCTTCCTTGTTTTTCTTAAGTTTCCTGCTGAACTGGCCGCCCAAAGTGGGGCTTGTCCAGGGCGCGGGTATCTCCACTAGCTGAAGTGCCCTGAGGCACTGTAACACGAAGCCTGAGCCTTTGAGGCTCACCGCCAGGTGTTAAAGTTCCTGCGGGGGAGGTGTGAAGCTCCTCCACCCAGAGCAGGCTTTGTTTCTGGCCTCAGAGAGCACAAAGGACCTCACCCCATGGGGTCAGAAACCCATCTGCTAGTGACAGGCTGGCACAGACCAGTCAGTCTTACACTAGAGGATTGGATAAAGTACAAGGGGCATCTCTAAGATGCCCTCTGTGGGCATTTTCTAATAAAGCCCACACTGGCATCATTGGAGGTTTATTGTGCTGAGAAGTTGGATACCAAACTTCCCAGTATTCAGTGTAGCCATTATGGAACTGTGGAGTTCGTTTTGACAAACTCCCAGACCATATACTTAATATAGTCACACTGCAGTTACAATGTCTAAGAATGGACTTAGACAATGTAGGGGCATATTGTTCATGCAGCTATGCTCTCCCCTGTGGTATAGTGCACCCTGCCTTAGAGCTGTAAGGCCTGCTAGAGGGGTGACTTACCTATGCCACAGGTATTGTTTTGTGGGCATGGCACCCTGAGGGGAATACCATGCCGACTTTGGCTTTTTCTTCCCACCAACACACACAATCTGCATTGGTAGTGTGTATGTGTTAAGTGAGGAGTCCCTGGCGGTGGCACAACACATGCTGCAGCCGTTAGGGACCCCCTCTGGTCACAGGCCCGTTGTTACCACTGGTACCGTTTACAAGGGACTTATCTGTGTGCCAGAGGTGTGCCAATTGTGGAAACAATAGTACATTTTTAGGGAAAGAACACTGGTGCTGGGGCCTGGTTAGCAGGAGCCCAGCACACAGTCAAGTCAGCATCAATATCAGGCAAAGTGTGTGTGTGGGGGGGGGGGGAGATAACTGCAACAAGTGCCAGTTTCCTTCATCCTTGTAACCTCCAAAAGTGCAATCGCCCATGTAACAGGGTCGATGTCAAGCAAAGCACACGACTTCTGCCCAGCGAGATCGCACTGCGCAGGAAATGAAAAGATAAAGTAGTCCAGAAACCAGCTGAAAACACGGAGCCTCGTATGTTTTCAGTAGTTTACTGGTGCTCTCAAGGAGGGCTAAACACCGGAAAAGGCATGACGTATGCATGCCTTTCACAAAAGGAATCAATCGATTTTTAAATGGCAAGCCCACGAACTAGTGAAACTGACGGGTGTGACATGGGTGTGGTTAGAAGCCCACAGAGAGATTACAACCTGGTCCAGAGCGCTTGCACCCACCCAACCCTAAAAATGGCATCTGAGGATATGGCACATAATTATGGACTTTGATGCAGTCTACCTCTGCGTGATTAGAACTAAAGCTCAGGTATCAAATTTTCTAATACCATGCCTGTTCAGCCATCCATGCACCAATATGTCACTGACTTAAATCGCAAAATGCACTACCTCTTAAGGACATTTTTATGCCCTTACTGCTTTATTGTGTTTATGGGACGTTTTATAGGAGTTCTTATGTTCTCAGTGCTCTTCCTTACCACAATACTGTCTGGATTTTAAAGTTCTGCTTTGTAACTAAAGATATCTTCTTAAGTGACTGTTGGCCATCATTAGATGAATTAATGTAGGCATAAAAAAACTATTATTCGTAGTGTATGTTTTTATTTATAGCGTATTGCTTTTACTGTATTTTCAGGACAGTACGATGGAAAATCAAAACCTTTACCAGAATACCATGTGAAGATTTCAGGATTCGATGAACGGGTATGGGAATTTCTTTCAGGGGAGATATTATTCACTCAGATAGTTCAGTTCAGCTGTATCAAAGTATGGTGTACAGCACCTCAAAAATACAAATTCTGTATCTTTATTTACGCCAAAATAATTAACATAATCCACATTTGAGTGTCATGCCTTCATTTTAAGTTGTTGTATTCTTATTGTGATTCACACCTCATGCAATGTCTCATATGTAGTTACAATATGATTGTTGTTATTTTCTATGGATAAACTATCATTAAGGAAGGTCATTAAGGAAGGTCCAGAACTTTATTCTTAAAGGTTTGTGGAATGAGAAAAAATGTCGGGTATCTCAAAATCGTAAAGAAACCACTTGTTTGTGTTTAAGGTCAAAATTATGAAGTCCATTCGAAAACCAAAACGTATAATTATAAGAGGGGATGACGAGAGGGAGTACCCGTTTCTTGTAAAAGGTGGCGAAGACCTGCGGCAAGATCAAAGGATAGAACAGCTGTTCGATGTCATGAATATCATCCTTTCCCAGGATGCTGCTTGCAGTCAAAGAAATATGCAACTAAAAACATACCAAGTGATACCAATGACAACCAGGTAACAGACTGCATGTGAATACGTTTACTCCCTCTTGTTAAATAGAAGTGTGCCAATTCCTGAAATGTCCTGTCTGACACACAGTCCTAGGTTGTTAGATTTATTTAATCTGTGACGCTGTTTTTCTTTGATGTTTGTCTTTGCAGAACTTCCTTACCTACCCATTTTTACTGCACCTGAGAGGAACTCAGATAAATTCAGTATTAGTGCTTATATTCATCTTCTTTCACTTGCATGGATGTCAGCCTAACTAATGAGACTTTGATCTAGTTTTCCCATTACAAAGGTGTGGTGTGTTCCTAAACCCCCATAGAGGTTTCCCCGGACCCATGACATAGTCATTTTGTCTCCGCTTGAATTAGTTATTTTACCAAAATTTCTTACAAAACATTTTTGAGCAGAGTGCGGGGATTTCTTCCCCCAGCACAACAGGGATCAAGCCACTCTGAGCATGTTGAAAACATAGGTTGATCACAGACCCTTATGACATCCTTCTTTAGTGACTCAGCACCGAACACAACTACAAGTCCTCCAACAAATACTCCTTAAATCACCTGAAAGAGACAAGGCAGCAGGATTGCAAATTCTAAAGCACAAAGCACAGGAGGCGATGGTCGGTCCCAGTCCTTTTCAGCCTATACAGGTTTGTCCAAAGCAAAGTTGAGGGACAAGTCCAAGAAAAAGTATTAGAAGTCCAAACGAAACTCCTCGGATTCTAGACATTCCTGTTCAAAAGGCCCAACTCCAGGTCAGACATCTAGCTCTGATCTTGTTCTGATTCTGGACCCAATATGCCCAAAGTCTCCCAGTCCACTTATGAATCCACAGCAAATCAAAGCCTTCAAGGGGGCCATGCTACCGCACTGGTTCTGGATTACTCTGTCACACCCTTAGGCCCCATAAGCTTACCTGGGTCTGCAGTTTGGATTCTGCCGGCCGTCCTCCCCCAATGCCTACTGGCCCCAGACACACAGTCAGCACCACTTCTGGCATCAAGCCTTGCCTGGTTTCTTTGCTTGAGGCCCTTCTATTTGTTCTCTTATCATCAGCGCTGTCCAGACTCCAGAGGCACTACTTCCTAGATCACACTTAGACTCTGGAACTGTCTCAAGTAAGGGTGCGTCCCATATCATGCTGCACTACCAATGGAGATCAAACTCAGTAAAAGGAAGATATTTATCCAAACCCCATGCCTCTACTGCAATATTTCAGGAGATTGGAGACTCTTTTCAGCTGGTATTCTTAAACTCTACAAGGCCTTCAACATATTCCCAGTGAGGAAGATGATAATGAGGTGACAAGACCACTTCCTCCTGCCTGATTATACTTATACTGGCTTGTATCTTTCTGTTCAAAACACCAGTGGCTTGGATACATCTCCAGTGGCAAACTTGATGTTTCTCTTATTACATTGGACCAGTGGGTCATTCAGATTGCTCAACAAGGTTATGTCATTATCTTTCTGTGCACAGCCTCTCATGATCTTCCGGTTTTCCCTCAGATGTCAGCTGATGAAGTTTATCTTCTATCCAGAGAAGTGATGTTTCTCACAAAGGGTGCAATTGAAATTGTACTAAAAATGGAGAGAGGTTTGGATTGTTATTGCAGCTATTTCCTGGTACACAAGAAATATAGGGACCTAAGATTATTTTTGAAACTCAGAATATGAATGTTTCAAAATAGTGACACTTGTTCAGGTACTGCTGGTTATACATCCTTCTGGTGCGAAGTTATTCTTGACCAAGGCCTGTAAGGTCATGCCAAAACATCACTTTTCTCCTTCAGTTTAGTCTCCTATGAGGAAACAATCTCAGCAAAGGTCTTGACACAAAAAACTTCAAACAAAGGAGAAATCATCTTCCTTCAGGAAACAGCCCCATTCCCAGAACCATTCAAAGTGTTAATACTGTTCCCTGCTGTCAGACTCTTTCTCACCCTTTGAGCAGATTCTGAAGCTGCCTAAAATTCAGCCAGAATCTCCAATGCTGCTCTCTCTGTGCAGATTGAGGTCTAACCATAGGCTATGTTGGACATCTTTAGTATGATTCTGGCACCCTCTGTACTGTTCCATTAGGCTTAGCAGCTCTGACCATGACTCTTTTCCCCCTCTCCCCCCTGCAAATCATGGCATCCATATACTTTGGCCTTGGCACCTGAAACGTTATGACCATGGCGTCATTCCTGTCCACCTGGAACCATCCATGACGTTACCCCAGAGCTGATCTCAGCACCACACAAGGCATCAGTGGCGCTGCTTTCGAAGTAGCCTTAAATTATCCAGATAGCACGCAAGAAGGTCAGAACTTGCTTTGAGCAACAGCCTCCTCCAAGTAACTATAATTGTCTTGAATGGAGAAATTATTTGGCTCCAATTCCGATGCCATAACCATGTTTAATAAAGATTATGGACATGTGAAAAAATATTATTCTTAGACTGATGATCTGCCTCCTCCTCCTTACTATAATCCTGGCCTTTATCTGGACTTAACAAGATGCTAGTGCCCTATGTGACCCTCCAGAAGGGGACCTCCCTCACCCTTTTGGGACTCAGACAGAGGAAGTATTCTACTTTGTACAGTTATGTGCAAAGCTAGAGTACCTCTGCATATATATTTGCCCTTTAAAGAATCCAACATTTTGAGGGAGACATTCAATCTACTTCAGTTGCTCCAATTGTTGAGACTGTGCCCTACCCATCTGATAGAGACCTCCAGCCGTAGATTCCGTACCTTAGAATATTCTCACCATCCCCATCGTCATTCCAGATTATGGTCCAGTTCTGGCACCAGCTGGGACCATGCTATCCAGATCGGAGCCAGTGCCATTTGCATTTGACTGGCCTGGGGAGGAAAATGAATGGAAAGAGTCTGAGGACCCTTATGCACACTAGCATCCCTTACATGAGAATAACTGGTATGAGGAACTGGCAGAGACCAATTGGCTAGACACCTCACCTGACACTGGCATGGTCTCTCTTCTTACATTAGCTGGGGAAGAGGGAGCCTCTTTTGCTGTGGTGGTGTGTAGGCCGGCTGAGATCTTGGACCTTCAGCTACCCTCAGTGGCTGTCTTGACAGGAGTGCTTCAGCTGGGAGTCTCCCCTTCTGAACCTTTACTCCCCTTTAATGAAGCCCTTACCAACATCCTGTCGGGGCCTGGGCTATGCGCAGGACAACTGCTGCTGCCATCACCCCGCTCCTGGGGACCCCAGTTTCCTTTCCTAGTACCCTACCCTGGAGAGCTTTGTGGTCCAAGCCTCCACCTCTAAGATCCACCCTTGAATGTATGTTCTCCTCTCCACTGGATAGGGAATCCAAGAGGCCGTTGGAACCTTTGGCAAGAGAATGTTCTCTTGGTCGATGCGTGGTGAACACCACGTTCCTTTTGGGACAATATTCCCATACAATCTGGGATTCGGTTGCTTAGGTGCTGCCTGGGTCTCGGAGGAGGTGCGATCCATCCTCTCCCAAGCTACAGCTGATGGGAGAGAAGCAGCAAAGTTCATCATACAATGTGGACTGGATACAGCTCACTCACTGGATAGAGCTATTTCATCGTTGGTGGTCTTGAGGCTCCACGCCTGGCTGAGAACCACTGACTTTTCAGGAGATGCCCAAACTTTGCTTATGGACATGCCCTTCAATGTCTTTAATCTTTTTGGATAGAAAGCAGACTCCGCCCTGGAGCGCTTTAAGGACTGTAGAGCTACAAGTAGGTCCTTGGGCTTGTTTGTGGCCCCTTGTCTGTCTTCCTCCCTTTTCGGGGCCACGGAAGGGGTGTCAACCGCGTCTATACCCTCCCAGCCACCTCTGCCAACAAGCTTCCCAGCCTTTTTTATGCCAAGGGCACGGGTCTCCTAGACCACATGGGACAGGTAGCCAGAATTCAGACCATCCCTTGGCAGCCACAGTCACCAAACCTTTTTGGTTTGCCTTCCAGTCATCATGGGCATCCAATGGGGGGCAGGATACGCCTTCTCCTGCACCACTGGTGGATAGTAACATGAGACCGGTCGGTTTTGCAAATCGTTCAAAAGGGCTGCCCCCTCACATTTGTGACTACTCCTCCACCCATGCCACCCACTCATAAAGAACTGGCAGAGGACCATCTCTCCTTGCTCCATCAGAAAGTGATGGCTCTCATGACCAAAAGAGAATGCCGGCATCAGAAGTAGGTCATAGTTGCAATTCCTGCTGCTTTGTGGTGCAGAAGAAGGATTGAGGCCTTCGTCCTACCCTATACCTGTACCTTCTCAACTCTTGCTAAAAAAGGAGAAATTCAAGATGCTCATGCTCACCCAAGTTTTGTCTGCCCTTGACCCGGGAGCCTAGATGGTAGCATTGGACTTGGTGGATGCATATTTCCTCATCCCTGTCCTCCCTGCCCACAGGCGTTACCTGTGGCTACCGGTGGACTAAGGGCACTTGGTTTGCCGTGCTCCCCTTTGGCCTTACCAGTGCCACTCAGGTGTTCCTGAAAGTGGTAGCAGTGGTTTGCAGCTTGTTAGAAATGAGGTCTCTAATTGGCAGAAGTATACACCCTTGTCTAAGTAGGGACCACAATCTGAGTCAAGGTAAGTCACACCAAATCCAAATTATCCTGTGCCCACCCTCTTGTAGCTTGGCACTGAGCAGTCAGGCCTAACTTAGAAGGCAATGTATAAAGTATTTGTTCAATAAATCATACAGTAACACAGTGAAAATACCTCAAAAAAACACCACACAGGTTTAGAAAAATAGATATTTCTCTGAAAAAAATAAGTTAAAAACGATAAAGATTCAATAAGCACAAGTTGAAATATCACTTTTGCAAGTTTAAAAAGTGTCTTAAATCTTAGAAATCAACAGTTGTCTCTTGATTACACAAAGTACCTGGTTTGCATTAAAAATAACACGCACGTAGACTGCAGAGGAGGAGATGCGTGGAAAAATAAGGTGTGCGTTGGATTCTCCAAACACGGCACAGACTTTGCGTAGTTTCTTTCCACGCTGCAAGTGGCTTGCCTCATTTTTCAGCATGCAGTCTTGGTTCCTCACTGCGATGCAGAGATCTTTTTGACACCCAGGGACAATGCAGGGAAATCCTTGATGCCCTGTAAGCATGCACTGGCATTTCGTCAATCGTTGAAGTTTCTGTCGCAAGGCAGGCGCTGCGTCAAATTTCCACCCGAGAAGTCGGGCTGCGTTGTTCTGGTTTGGCTGGGGGGCGATTTCTCAGTCGCAAGGCAGGCTGTCCGTCGTTTCCGGCAGGTCATGCATTGATTTTCAGCGCACAAGGAGTTTTTTGAAGAGTTGAAGTCTTTTTGGCCCTGAGACTTCAGAAAACAGGAGGCACTTCTTTGAGAGCAATTCTCAGCAAAGTCAGAGGCAAGCAAGACAGCAGGGCAGCAGTTCTGTAGGAAAGTACCATCTCCCTTGGCATGCTAGCCCCATTTTTCACATGTATGTCAGTATGTTTTTCCCTGTCTCACTGGGATCCTGCTGGTCAGGACCCCAGTGCTCATAATTTATGGCCTAATGTGTATGCCTGTGTGGTGCCTAACTTTGTCACTGAGGATCTGCTAACCAGAACCTCAGTGTTTATGCTCTCTCTGCTTTTAAATTTGTCACTGTAGGCCAGTGACTTCATTTACCAATTTTAATTGGTATACTGGACTCCCCTTATAAATTCCTAGTATATGTTACCTAGGTACCCAGGGCATTGGGGTTCCAGGTGATCCATATGGGCTGCAGCATTTCTTTTGCCACCAATAGAGAGCTCAGACAAACCCTTATACAGGACTGCCATTGCAGTCTGCACAAAATAGTGCACACACTATTTCACAGCCATTTTCACTGCACTTCAGAAACTTATAAGTCACCTATATGTCTAACCTTCACTTGCTGAAGGTTAGGTGCAAAGTTACTAAGTGTGAGGGCACCCTTGCACTAGCAAAGGTGCCCCCACATAGTTTAGGGCCATTTTCCCAGACTCTGTGAGTGCGGGGACGCCATTACGCGCATGGCTATATATAGGTCAATACCTATATGTAGCTTCACAAGGGTAACTCCGAATGTGGCGATGTAACATGTCTAAGATCATGGAATTGTCCCCCCATTCCAAATCCGGAATTGGGGAGCCAATTCCATGCATCCTGGGGACTCCACCATGGACCCCCAGTACTGCCAAACCAGCTCTCCAAGGCTTGCACTGCAGCTACAGCTGCTGCCACCTCACAGGCAGGGTTCTCCCCTCCTGGGGTCTGGGCAGCCCAGTCCCAGGAAGGCAGAACAAAGCATTTCCTCTGAGAGGAGGGTGTTACGCCCTCTCCCTTTGGAAATAGGTGTTACAGGATGGGGAGGGATAGCCTCCCCAGCCTCTGGAAATGCTTTGAAGGGCACAGATAGTGCCCTCCTTGCATAAACCAATCTACACCGGTTCAGGGAACCTTTCTTCCCTGCTCTGGCGGGAAACTGGACAAAGGAAAGGGGAGTGACCACTCCCCTGTCCATCACCACACCAGGGGTGGTGCCCAGAGCTCCTTCAGTGTGTCCCAGACTTCAGCCATCTTTCTTTGCAAGGTGTGGGGGCACTCTGGAGGGCTCTGAGTGGCGAGTGCCAGCAGGTGACGTCAGAGACCCCTCCTGATAGGTCTATACCTGATAAGTTAGCCAATCCCCCTCTCAGGGCTATTTAGGGTCTCTCCTTTGGGTTCTCTTCAGATTCTGCTTGCAAGTTTCCTTCAGGAATCCTCTGCTACAACTGCAGACTCTTCTGACCTTGAATCAACCGCAGCCTGCTCCAAGAAATGCTGTAACTGCAACAAAGTGTCTACAAGAGACACTTTTCTTCAGCAACCTCAGCTCCAAGTCAGCAACTGCAACAGTTTCCAGGGTGTGCACGCTCTGGGGACTCCCTGTCTTCATCCTGCACCAGACGAACCGAAGAAATCTCCAGTGGAGTGACAGAGTCACTCCCCTGCTCCAACCAGGCACCTTCCAAGGCGATGACTGGTACTCTGGGACTCCTCTCACGGCGACTAACGTGCTCCTAAGGACACAGAGGGTGGACATCATCGATATAGACTGTCCTGAGGTCCTGCTGACTCAATTTGGAGGAGGTAAGACCTTGCCTTCCCCGAGAACGATGGTACCCCTGTGTATTGTCTTCTTCGCCTCCTGAGGCCTCTGTGCAGTATTTGCAAAATTCCTTCGTACACAGTCTGGCCCAGGTCCCCAGCACTCCGCACTGCAACGCTCAACTCACTGAGTTGTTTTCCAGTGGTGTGGGACCTTCTTTTGTTGTGCTGCATCAACCGCATTTTGCACCTCCTTTGAACACAGATCCTGCGTCTTCTGGGGGCGCTGGCCGGAATCCTGAGGGCTCGCTAAAGTACTGTGAGCCCCCTCTTCCTTCTCACACAGAGTTGAGGCCCCCAGGTCCCTCCTGGGTCCATCCAGCGCCATTTTGATGAAAAACTCACTTTTGCCGTAGCCAAGGCTTGTTGGTGCCTTCCAACACAAAATCTCGTCTGCAAGGATCTTCACATTGTGGGACATATTTTGCATCACGCAGGAACCCCCTGGCATCTTCCTAGGGTGCATTTCCACCGTCTTCGACTACCTGGGGACTCTTCTTTTGCACCCTCTTCTGGGTTGGCAGGGGCACCTGTCCTTTCTGGAACTTCTTTCGACTTGTGTACTTGGTCCCCTTCCTTTGCAGGTCTTCAGGTCCAATAATCCAGCAGTCATTCTTTGCAGACTTGGTTGGCTGCTGCAAAATCCCCAAAACGAGGTGTAGTGTGTCCTAAGGAAACTTGCAGTACTTTACTCCTGCTTTTCTGGGCCCTGGGGTGGGGTAATTTACTTACCTTTACTGTATTCTAACTCTCCCAGCGATTCTGCACACCCTACACTTGTCTAGGGGTGAATTCATGGTTTACATTCCACTTTTTTAGTATATGGTTTGTGTTGCCCCTAGACCTATTTTCTCTCATTGCATTCTATAGGATTTCCTACTGTTTGCGTTGCTCTATGACTATTTACTTGTCTACTTTTGGTGTCTAGTGTATATATTGTGTATGATACTTACCTCCAGAAGGAGTATTGTCTCTAAGATATTTTTGGTACTGTGTCACCCAAATAAATACCTTTATGTGTAGCGTCACAATGGTAACTCCGAACATGGCCATGTAACATGTCTAGGATCATGGAACTGTCACCCCAATAAGATTCTGGTATTGGGGGGGGTGACAATTCCATGCATCCCCGGGTCTCCAGCATAGAGCCCGGGTACTGCCAAACTAACTTTCTGGGGTCTGCACTGCAGCTACTGCTGCTGCCAACCCCTCAGACAGGTTTCTGCCTCCCTGTGGCCTGGGCAGCCTGGTCCCAGGAAGGCAGAACAAAGGTTTTCCTCTGAGAGAGGGTGTTACACCCTCTCCCTTTGGAAATAGGTGTGAGGGCCTGGGAGGAGTAGCCTCTCCTGGCCTCTGGAGATGCTTAGAAGGGCACAGATGGTGCCCTCTCTGCATAAGCCAGTCTACACCGGTTCAGGGATCCCCCAGGCCTGCTCTGGCGCGAAACTGGACAAACAAAAGGGGAGTGACCACTCCCCTGACCAGCACCTCCCAGGGGAGGTGCCCAGAGCTCCTCCAGTGTGTCCCAGACCTCTGCCATCTTGGATGCAGAGGCGCGAGGGCACAATGGACAGCTCTGAGTGACCAGTGCCAGTAGGAGACATCAGAGACCCCTCCTGATAGGTGTTTACCTTTCTCAGTAGCCAATCCTTCTCTGTGGGCTATTTAGGGTCTCTCCTGTGGGTTTCTCTTCAGATAACGAATGCAAGAGCTCACCAGAGTCCCTCTGCACTTCCCTCTTCGACTTCTGCCAAGGATCGACCGCTAACTGCTCCAGGATGCCTGCATAACCGCAACAAAGTAGCAAGAAGACTACCACGCCGTGGGACATCTTCTGACCAAAGGAGAAGTTCCTGGCACCTTCCGTTGTTGCAGAATCTTCGGCTTCTTCCACCCAGAGACAGCCCTTTTGCACCTTCATCCGGGGTTTAGTGGACTCCTGCCCCCCTGGACTCTTGCGTGACTCTTGGACTTGGTCCCCTTCCTTTACAGGTCCTCAGGTCCAGGAATCCGTCTTCAGTGTTTTGCAGTCAGTTGTTGTCCTTGCAGAATCCCCTATCTCAACTTTACTGTCTTTCTGGTGTAGTATGGTAACTTTACTCTTACTTTGCAGGGTATTGGGGAGGGGTATCTTGGACACCCTTAGTGTTTTGTTACACTCCCAGCGACCCTCTACACACTACACTAGGCCTGGGTTCCATTTGTGGTTCGCATTCCACTTTTGGAGTATATGGTTTGTGTTGCCCCTAGGCCTATTTCTCCCTATTGCATTATATTGTGATTCTACATTGTTTGCACTACTTTTCTAACTGTTACTTCCCTGGTTTTGGTTTGTGTGCATATATTTTGTGTATATTACTTACCTCCTAAGGGAGTATATCCTCTGAGATACTTTTGGCATATTGTCACTAAAATAAAGTACGTTTATTTTTAGCAACTCTGAGTATTGTGTTTTCTTATGACATAGTGCTATATGATATAAGTGGTATAGTAGGAGCTTTGCATGTCTCCTAGTTCAGCCTAAGCTGCTCTGCTATAGCTACCTCTATCAGCCTAAGCTACTGGAACACCTCTAATCTACTAATAAGGGATAACTGGACCTGGCACAAGGTGTAAGTACCACAAGGTACCCACTATAAGCCAGGCCAGCCTCCTACAATGTGAAGTGTCTAAGATTGTGAAATTGAACCCCTAATCCAAATCTGGTATTGTGGGACCAATTCCATGGACCCCCAGTACTGCCAAACCTGCTCTCTGAGGTTTCCACTGCAGCCCCAGCTGCTGCCACCTCACAGACAAGTTTCTGCCCTCCTGGGGATTGAGCAGCTGAATTCCAGGAAGGCGGAACAATGCATTTCCTTTAGGAGAGGGGTGTTACACCCTCTCCCATTGTAAATAGGTGTTACAGACATGGGAGGGGTAGCCTCCCAGAGCCTCTGGAAATGTTTTGAAGGGCAGAAACTGTGCTGTCCCTGCATAATCCAGTCTACACCGGCTCAGGGAGCCCCAGTCCCTGCTCTGGCACGAAACTGGAGAAAGGAAAGGGGAATGCCCACTCCTCTGTCCATCACCACCCCAGGGGTGGTGCCCAGAGCTCCTCCAGAGTGTCCCTGGCGTTAGCCATCTTGGAACCCAAGGTGTGGGGACCCTCTGGGAGCATCTGAGTGGCCAGTGCCAGCAGGTGACGTCAGAAACCCCTCCTGATAGGTGTGTACCTGGGTAGCTAGCCAATCCCCCTCTCAGGGCTATTTAGGGTCTCTCCTCTGGGTGTTTCCTCAGATTCGGTTTGCAAGACTCCTCCAGGACTCCTGCATCTTCTGTTTCAGCTTCTGACTGTAAGATCAACTGCAGACTGCTCCAGGAACCGCTGTAAATGCAACAAAGTATCCTGGAAGGCTACTGTGACCTGCAACTTCAGCTCCAGCCAGCAACTGCAACAGTTTCCAGGTTGTGCACGCTCTGAGGATTGCCTGTGTTCACCCTGCACCAGAAGAACCGAAGGAATCTCCCGTGGAGTGACTGAGTCACTTCCCTGCTTCAGCAGGTACCTCTTTGCAACGACAACCGGTACTCTGGGACTCCTCTCCTGACGATGAGCGTGATCCCTGGAACACAGGTGGTGTACCAAGTGATCCTGACTGTCAAAAGGTCCACCGTCCAAATTTGGTGGAGGTAAGGGCTTGCCTCCCCGTGCCAAACAGTACCCCTGTGCATCGCATCCTCTGCAGCTCCTTGGGCTTCTGTGCACTTCTTCCAAAAGTCCTTCGTGCACAGCGTAGCCCAGGTCCCCAGCACTCTATCCTGCGACACTCAGCTCCCTGAGTTGTTCTTTGGCGGCGTGGGATCCCTTTGTAGAGTGCTGCGATGACCACACTTTGCAACTCCTTTGTCCCCGTGCCCTGGGACTTCTGTGGGTGCTGCCTGGTCTTCTGAGGGCTTTCTGAAGTGCTGAGAAGCCCCCTCTGTCTCCTCAGTCTGAGTTAAGAACACCAGGTCCCTCCTGCGTCCGGGTGGCTCCGCTTTGACGCTAAACGCATTCTTGCGTGAACTAAGGCTTGTTGGCGGAATCCAGCAACGCAGACCGCCTGCACCCAGTGACTCGACGTGGGACATCTCCTGCACCAAGCAGGAACCCGCAGCTATCTTCTTTGGTGCATTTCTGTACTTTTCTTCCAACCGGAGACTCCACTTTTGCACCTTCTTCCAGGTGGGCAGGGGCACCTGTGCTTCCTGGACTCTTCATCAACCTCTGGACTTGGTCTCCTCTCTCCACAGGTCTTAAGGTCCTGGAATCCATTTTTGGTTACTTGCAGTCTTGCTTGGTGCTTGCATAATCTTTCTGCACGATTTCTAGTGTGTTCTGAGGAAACTTGCTGTACTTTACTCCTGTTTTCCTGGGCTCTGGGGTGGGGTATTTTACTTACCTTTGGTGTTTTCTTACACTCCCAGCGCCCCTCTACACACTACACTTGCCTAGGGGGGAATTCGACATTTGCATTTCACTATTTTAGTATATGGTTTGTGTTGCCCCTAGGCCTTTTGTAACCTATTGTGTTTTTCACTGTTTGCATTATTTTCTTACTGTGTACTTACCTGATTTTGGTTACTAGTGTATATTATGTATAATACTTTCCTCCAGTAGGAGTATTGTCTCCAAGATATTTTTGGCCTTGTGTCACTAAAATAAAGTACCTTTATTTTTGGTAACACCGAGTACTGTCTTTTATTGTATATAAGTACTGTGTGACTATAGTGGTATTGCAAGAGCTTTGCATGTCTCCTAGTTCAGCCTTGGCTGCTCTGCTACAGCTACCTCTAGACAGCCTAAGCTGCTAGACACTGCCTACATTTCACTAAGGTGGATCCCTGGACATGGTATAAGGTGTAAGTACCTCTGGTACCCACTATAAACCAGGCCAGCTTCTCACACTCCCTTTCCCAAAACTCTGTATTTCACCCACAATTGGCACACTGGTGCCCCCTTATAGGTTCCTATTATATGGTACCTAGGTACCCGGGGCATTGGGGTTCCAGGGGATCCCTATGGGCTACAGCATATATTTTGCCACCCATAGGGAGCCATGCAAAGGCATCTGAAGGAGTGCCATTGCAGCCTGCTTGTAAGGGTGCAAGCACCCTTTCACTGCCATTTTTCACTACACCAGGTCACTTAGAAGTCACCCCTATGGTGGGCCTTCTAGCCCAGAGGGCAGGGTGCAAAGTACCTGTGTGTGGGGGCACCCCTGCACTTGAAGCGGTGCCCCCACAAACTCCAGGCCCTTTTTCCCAGACTTCGTGAGTGCAGGGACGCCATTTTATGCATGTACTGGACATAGGTCACTACCTATGTACAGCTACATAATGGTAACTCCGAACATAGGCATGGTTTGTATCAAACATGTTGGAATCATACCCCAAGGCTTTTGCATGCTTTGGTTGTATGATTCTGTGCACTCTGGGGACTCCTTAGAGGACCCCCAGTATTGCCATTACAGCCTTCTGAGGGTTACGAGGCAGCCCAAGCTGCTGCCACCTCCCAGTCCGGTTTCTGCCCTCCTGTTGCTTTAGAAGCTCGAGCCCAGGAAGGCAGAACAAACGATTTCCTTTGGGAGAGGGGTGTTGCACCCTCTCCCTTTTTAAGTAAGTGTTACAGGCTTGGGAGGGGTAGCCTCCCCAAGCCACTGAAAATGCTTTGAAGGGCACATTTGGTGCCCTCCTTGCATAAACCAGTCTATGCCAGTTCGGGGACCCCCAGTCCCTGCTTTGGCGCAAAACTGGACAAAGGAAAGGGGAGTGACCACTCCCCTGTCCATCACCACCCCACGGTGAATTCAAAGTTGGCAGGAAACTGTGGGAGCATCTGAGTGGCCAGGCAGGTGACGTCAGAGGCACCCTCTGATAGGTAGGTAACTCGTTATGTGACCAAGCCCCCTCTTTGGGCTATATAGGGTCTTCCTCTGGGGTGGGTCCTTAGATTCGGATTGCAAGACTCCAGCAGCAATCCTCTGCACTCTCCACTTCAACTTCTGACTGAAGAAACTGCATCTGGACGCTCCTGGACCCGGAAAGCTGCAAAAAAGACGCAAGACATATTCTGCAACTTTGTATCCACGGCTCCTTACAGCAACTGCAACATTTCCCCGGTCGTGCATCCTCTGAGGACAGCCCGTCTTCAGCCTGCATCAGAAGGAATCTCCCTTTGGGTGAAGAAGTCACTCCCCTGCTTCTGCAGGCACCAACTGCAATGACGACCAGCTGCGTGCATCCCCTCTCCTGCTGAGTTGCATGGATCCTGCATCACAGGTGGTGGACTGAAGTGGTCCCGACGGTCCTCTCTTCCAACTATCCAACTTGGATGGAGGTAAGCCCTTGCCTGCCCATGCAGTGCATTGGACAGTGCACTGCGTCCTTTGCAGCTGCCAAGGCTTATTGGCATCCTTCCTCCAAGAGCTTCAGGCATCTTGAAGCTCCAGCCCCAGCACTCCTTCCTGTGACGCATAACTCTCTGAGTGGTTCTCCGGCGGCGTGGGAGCTTTTCTCGTTATGCTGCATGGGCCTCTTCTGAGACTCTCCTGTCCCCGTCCTGTGGGACTCCTGTGGGTGCTGCCTGGGATTCTGTGGGCTCTCTGTGTTGCTGAGTGCCCCCTCTGATTCCCCCTCCTGGGTAGATTCCACTTGGTCCTGCCCTGTCCCCGGCAGCTCCACTTTCCGCTAACCACAAGTTTTGTGTGTGCCAAGGCTGGTTGTCTGAACCTGACGACACAAACCAGACTGCAATTCTCCTTCCAACGTGGGACATCACCTGCATCCTCCAGGAACCCGACTTCGTCTTCTTGGGTGCAGTGGTGACTCCATCACTGGTGGTTCACTTCTTGCACCTTCATCCTCATCCTCTTCTGTGCTTCTTGGACTTGGTCCCCTTTTTCCACAGGTCTTCTTGTCCAGGAATCCACTGTTGGTGTCCTGCAGTCTCTTATGGGTTTTGAAACATTCTTCTTTACTTCTCTATGCGTGTTCTGGGAAACTTACTGTGATTTTCTCCTGTTTTCCTGGTCGCTGGGGTGGGTTTTGGTACTTACCTTTGGGCTTTCTTCGTACCCCCAGCTCCCCGCTACACACCACACTTACCTAGGTGGGGGACCGACTTTCGCATTCCATTTTTTGAGTGTATGGTTTGGGCTCACCCAAGCCTATTTCTCCCTATTGTGATTTTCACTAATTGCCCTGTTTTCTAACTGTCTTTATCCCTATTTCTGCATATTAGTGTATATAATTTGTGTATTACTTACCTCCTAAGGGAGTATAGCCTCTATGGTATTTTTAGTATTTGTGTCACCAAAATAAAGTACCTTTATTTTTGTAACACTGAGTGTTTTCTTTCATGTGTGTGAATACTGTGTGGCTACAGTGGTATTGCCTGGGCTTTGCATGTCTCCTAGATAAGCCTTGGCTGCTCATCCACAGAAATCTCTAGAGAGCCTGGCTTCTAGGCGCTGACCACACCACACTACTCTACACTAATAAGGGATACCTGGACCTGGTAGAAGGTGTAAGTACCATAGGTTTCCACCACACACCAGGCCAGCCTCCTACAACACTGAGCACAGTCGAGCTCAGGAATTTCCTTCTGCCCCTATAAGTCCAGGGTATTCAGGCAGTGATTCCAATGGTGCAGGTGCATTCCTGGAAGATAGTAAGTGCATCTCTAAGGCTTCATAGCATTTTGGCAGTTTGCATACTCCACAGCAGCTGTACAAAGTTTCTCTTGTGGGCTCTTCAGTAGAATTTTGAAGTTCTGGTGGGCTCACCGTTAAGGCAATCTGACCAGTGTGATCCAGGTTTCCGGGGAGACAGCCCAAGATATTCAGTGTTGGCTCCTCAAGCACAATTGGTCGAGAACCAGAGCTCTTTCCCACCCAGAGGTAATAGTGGTGACAGGCACTTCCCTGCTCGGCTGTGCTGTGCTGGACAGGTCATCTGGGGAAGGTGGAAAATCAGGCAGCTCTGGTCACCGGCGAACGACTGGTTCCACATAAGTCTGCTGAAGTTGCAGGCAGTTCATCTTGCTCTGAAATTCTCCCAACCATGCATCAGGGATAGGCTGGTGCAGGTTCTCACAGACATCACCATCATGTAGTACTATAACAAGAAGGCTGTTTGGATTGGGGTCCTTGGTTCTGTATCGAAAGTCTCTGCACCTTTAGAGGTGGCTGGAAGTTTGGGGCATTTTCCTGATTGTTAACTACCTGGCAGGGTCGAGAGTGCCAGAGCTGATAGACTGAGCAGATGGTGTCTGGAAGGACCATGCGTGGCGTCTTCATCTGCAGTTGGCTCAGGATGTCTTGCAACTTTGAGGACAACCCTGGCTAGATCTCTTTGCCATCATCAAGAACGTGCAGTGTCAAATGTTTTAAGCATTGGAGTTTGTGACATAACACTTGAGATTCAAACTGTAATGGAACAGAGGAATCATGTATTTTTGTATCCCATGCCTCTCTTGGCTAGAGTTCTGAAGATCAGTAACAACTAGGTCCAGGTTATCCTGGTTGCTGTAGACTGAGCTAGGGGATTGTGGCACCCGGACCTTCTGGTCATGAGCATCTATAACCTGTCAGGCTGCCACTTCACAAGGACCTCCTTTCTCAGCAACACTTGCGCCCGAATCTGTGCAATCTACACCTCAATGATTGGAGATTCAGCAGTGGTACTTGATCCACTACTTGAAAGGGGTGGAGGTCATCCTTGCTGCCTGGCACCCTTCCACAAAGTCCATTTATGCCAGGTGCTGGGACAAATTTGTGGCCTTGTGTGGTGTTGACAGGACTGATCCTTTATAAGGAAAGCTTTTGAACATTCTTTTGTTTCTATTATTTTTGGTCTAGCAAGTTCTTACGTTGAGTGCTATTCTAGGTTGTTTGTCTGCCCTTTTGGTCTTTTTGTTGCCGGACCTAATTGCCCTTGTTTAAATTACCTCTTGTTAAGAGATTTTTTAAAAAGGTTTGGCACACATCTCCCAAAACATTTGTGAGGCTCCAGTGGGACTTTAGTTTGGTCTTGACATTTGTCATGTGTATGCCCTTTGAACCAGTGCACAGGTGGTCAGTACATCTCCTGACTTTAAAGACCTTTTTCTTCCTTGTGGTTACATCATTTCTTCGCATGAGTGAATGTCAGGTACTTTAAATACTACCAACATGTCACCTTTTTCCTGGAAAAGTTGGTGCTTAGGACTCAGATCTCATTCTTGGCAAAAGTTGTGATTCCCTTCCACTTTGGGTAATCCATCACTCTCTCTGTGTTCTTTGCTACCTCTCATCAATCGAAAAAGGGGGAGAGGCTTTTCCTTCACTGGGCCTCAAACGTTTTTTAAGCTTTTACATTGGTCGTACAAAGAACCATCAGAGTTACCTACCTTCGGTACCGCTCTTTCTGTTGGGCACTCAAACCACTGATTCATCATTGCCATCCTGTGTCTCTCTGCCACAGATTGATGACTTTTTAACATCTAAAAAGATCCCAAGTTATGATTTGACACACTGGCACCAATTGTTCACACTCCTTCTTAGGGCACAGCAAGGGAAAAATAGGAATCTGGCATCACTGGTTCTTTTATGCGAGACTGTGCTGTTGCTTCAGAGGCGGTGTGAATTCAGCACGGAGCTGCACAACTCACCTCGCCGTGTGTGGGAGCACTGCTGCAAGGTTTCTTGGTCTAGTCTGGAACCTGGGGATATTTCTAAGGTGAGGAATCTGAGGGTAGATAGAGTATCACAGCGGCGGCCGCTCACTTAGGGCAGAGGAGCGTCACAAACACACACCCATCTCCCCGCCCCCACCCTCCCACGCCCTGCTGTCCCCGCCGCCAAAAAGGTGAAAAATATAATGGTAATAAAATGCATTTATTACCATCTTATTTTTCTCTTTCCTCAGCCGAGCTGTATTTCAGGCAGGGCCACTGCTTCTGACTGGCAGCAGGGGAGTGATGCTCACTCCACCAGTTTACACTGCGCATGTCAGCATGTCATTTTGGCCATCCATCTTGCGACAGCCAGCCTGACATGCGCAGTGTAAGCTCCTCCATTCAGATGTCTGAGACAGCTGAGTGGAGAGCAGGCACAGGACCCCCGTGCCTGCTGGAGCATCAAGGCAGCATGCTCTACCCAATCCTGATGCTGCTCTCATGCTGCTAATATTATAAGCAGCATCTAGATTAGTGTGAAGACTTCAGTTGCTGCACTCAGAGTGCTGAGGTACTGTACGAGAACCGGAGGAGGCGAGCCAGAGGAGGTAAGTGCATTTTTATGTTTCATTTTACCTCCCTCCCACATGCGGCTGGTACCCTAAATATTTGGTTGGTTGCCTCACCAAATGTTTAGGTTACCAGCCGCCACTCGAGTAGCCACCAAAAAGACTTTTACCAAAGGTAAGTACCTTGTTCTTTTAATATCTGCTTCGTTAATCCAAATTCTTTGGCACTAATTCATGATGTTCCCTGTTACGGTAGCTAACTCTTGTCTTGATTACAAACCATAGCACATTTTGGGGATGATGTTCTTCAGATATCATTTCTGTGATGTGAAGGCTGATATGACACCTTTAAGCAAATGTAGCATTGCTATTTTGGGACTCTTCTGATGGAAAACACGCAGGACGATTTATCGATTTGTAAAACATGTTGCATTTAAATCAATTTTTCCTATGATTACTCATTGCCCTCCTACCTTGCTTTTTCAGAGAATGTTTCTGTCCTATGTATACTCTATTGTCTTCGCTAATTTCTTGCTGAGTGTTTTATTCTTCGCATCCCACAGAGTTCTGCTGACACAATATGGTGCTCTGACCTTTCTTGACAGACTCTTCTCTTCCATCTGACTGAGGTATTAGAGGCTGAGGTCCTCTTGATAATTTGACACCCTCTGAACAACTCAAACAGAGCCGAGCTACCCCTTCCTTAACTTCGACATCTTGCAAATATATATTTGTATCCGTTAGTCAGTCTCTCAGTCTGCTCTTGGCATTGTGTAGGCATTGTGTAGTCTTGCTTACCTTTAATTCCAGTATGGTTCATCTTTGTAGCCCTTTGTCTACTTTTCAAGGCTTCAACAACACCCCTTCCCACTCACATGCCTCAGTAGAATTTGCTCACCCAAACTGCTTTAACAAATGGTCAAAACTGACCAAAATTCATATGAGAAAAGGAATTGTTTTAAGTTACTAATTGGGCCTACTGGCTTTTTATCATAGTAGAACTATTTTAGATGTTTGGTTCGGTCTCCAATTCCACACAGCGGAGAGAGAATGAAGAAATAAGAATAAGGAGGTCAAAGACTTGCCAATATAGGCAAGGCTGGTGTGTATAATTGGTGGGTGTAACTGCCTCTTTGCTTGGTAACTTCTTCAGTCCCTTGATTTCCAAATGTGAGACTCTTCAGATGGAAGCTTTGAATACAGTTAATTTTCCTGTCTGTAGATTTCAGCACTAGCATGGAATTAGCTTCGACATAGGTTTAGTGAGTTTGTTTTTTAGACGTCTCTCGACATTTGTATTTTCCCTCAAACTTTAATACTTTAATGGGGTCAGTATTGACAGGCTTTTTGAAGTATGGGGGTGAAATTAATTTGAACTACCTCTGCTCACAACAGGAGCGGGATCTCATATTGATGGCAAGTGCCACCGTCCCTGTGTTGGTTTCTCAAAAAAAGGATGGATTAACTATACTTGGTTGACCCTGCAACTATAAATTTGAAACTCACTAACAATAACACTGAGAATACTGTGTACGTTGTCATTCATAATTTAAACAATTTAACCATTTTCTCTGGAATAATATGGCCACCACAATTAAAATGATGATGAAACTTCGTCGTGGTTTCAGAAAACATGCTTTGAGTCTCCATGACTTGTTGTTTATCTTTTCAGAATTGGTCTTATCGAATGGCTGGAAAAAACATGCACTTTAAGGGATTTTCTACTGAACAATATGACGGAGGAAGAGAACGATAATTATTTAAGGTGAGAGTGTTTCATTGTAAGATTTAGGGCATTCCTTCTGTAACATGAGGCACATATCCATAATTTTCTGTTGGTTTTATCCTCATGAATGATTTTCAGATTGTTTGCACAGACGTTAAAAGGTCTTCTGAGAATTGGTTTTGTCATTCAGTGTATGAATTTTATTATGGTCTGTATGCTGTGGGTATACATCACCTTAGTTAAAGGAGAGAACCAAATACCTCCACATCATTTTGTGTGTGTATTAGTAGACACTAAAAACCTCATTGACTGATTGTAGGAAATCAGCCTCTTTCTAACATGATTAACCCCACTTTTGGCCTGCTTGTGAGTGTGTGTCAGTGTGTTTTTACTGTGCCACCGGGATCCTGCTAGCCAGGACCCCAGTTCTCATAGTTTGTGGCCTAATGTGTATGCCAGTGTAGTGCCTAACTGTGTCAGTGAGGCTCTGCTAACCAGAACCTCAGTGCTTATGCTCTCTCTGCTTTTAAATTTGTCACTGTATGCCAGTTACTTCATTTACCAATTTCAATTGGCACACTAGACCCCCCTTATAAGTCCCTAGTATATGGTACCTAGGTACTCATGGCATTGGGGTTCCAGGAGATCCATATGGGCTGCAGCATTTCTTTTGCCACCCATAGGGAGCTCAGACAAACCCTTACACAGAACTGCTATTGCAGCCTGCGTGAAATAGTGCACACAGCCATTTTTACTGCACTTAAGTAACTTATAAGTCACTTATAAGTCTAACCTTCACTTGCTGAAGGTTAGGTGCAAAGTTACTAAGTGTGAGGGCACCCTTGCACTAGCAAAGATGCCCCCACATAGTTCAGGGCCATTTCCCCAGACTTTGTGAGTGCGGGGACACCATTACACGTGTGCACTACATATAGGTTAATACCTATATGTAGCTTCACAATGGTAACTCTCAATATGGCCATGTAACATGTCTAAGATCATGGAATTGTCTCCCCATTCCAAATCTGGTATTGGGGAGCCAATTCCATGGATCCTGGGGGCTCCACCATGGACCCCCAGTACTGCCAATCCAGCTCTCTGAGGCTTGCACTGCAGCTACAGCTGCTGACACCTCACAGACGGGGTTCTGCCCTGCTGCAGGAAGGCAGAACAAAGCATTTCCTCTGAGAGCAGGGTGTTACACCCTCTCCCCTTGGAAATAGGTTGTTTCGGGTGCGGGTGGAGGTGTATCCTCCCCCAGCCTCTGGAAATGCTTTGACGAGCACAGATGGTGCACTCCTTGCATAAACCAGTCTATACCGGTTCAGGGACCCCTTCTCCCCTGCTCTGGCGGAAAACTGGACGAAGGAAAGGGGGGTGACGACTCCCCTGTCCCTCACCACCCCAGGGGTGGTGGCCAGAGCTCCTACAGTGTGTCCCAGACTTTAGCCATCTTGCTTTGCAAGGTGTGGGGGCACTCTGGAGGGCTCTGAGTGGCCAGTGCCAGCAGGTGACGTCAGAGACCCCTCCTGATAGGTCCATACCTGATAAGGTAGCCAATCTCCCCCTCAGGGCTATTTAGGATCTCTCCTGTGGGTTCTCTTCAGCTTCTGCTTGCAAGTTTCCTTCAGGAATACTCTGCAACAACTTCAGACTCTTTTGACCTCGGATCAACCGCAGCCTGCTCCAAGAAACGCTGTAAGTGCAACAAAGGGTCTACAAGAGACACTTTTATTCAGCAACCTCAGCTCCAAGTCAGCAACTGCAACAGTTTCCACGGTGTGCACGCTCTGGGGACTCCCTGTCTTCATCCTGCACCAGAAGAACCGAAGAAATCTCCTGTGGAGTGACGGAATCACTCCCCTGCTCTAAGCAGGCACCTTCCAAGACGACGACTGGTACCCTGGGACTCCTCTTACGACGACGAGCGTGTTCCTAAGGACACAGAGGGTGGACATCACCGACATATTGTCCTGAGGTCCTGCAGACGAAATTTGGAGGAGGTAAGACCTTGCCTTCCTGAGAACTACAGTACCCCTGTGTACTGTCTCTTCTTCACCTCCTGAGGCCTCTGTGCACTCTTTGCAAAATTCCTTTGTGCACAGCCTGATCCAGGTCCCCAGCACTCCACCCTGCGACGCTCAACTCGCTAAGTTGTTCTTCGGCGGTGTGGGACCTTCTTTTGTTGTGCTGCATCAACCGTGTTTTGCACCTCCTTTGAACCTGGATCCTGCAGCTTCTAGGGCTGCTGGCTGGCATCCTGAGGGCTCTCTAAAGTGCTGAGAGTCCCCTCGTCCTCCTCACACAGAGTTAAGGCCGCCAGGTCCCTCCTGGGTCCATCCAGCGCCATTTTGATGAAAAACTCACTTTTGTCCTAGCCAAGGCTTGTTGCCTACTTCCGACACAAAATCTCGTCTGCAACGATCTTCACGCCGTGGGACATCTTTTGCATCATGCAGGAACCTGCTGGCATCTTCCTAGGGTGCATTCCTGCAGTCTTTGACTAACCAGGGACTCTTCTTTTGCATCCTCTTCTGGGTTGGCAAGGGCTCCTGTCCTTCCTGGAACTTCTTTCGACTTCTGGACTTGGTCCCCTTCCTTTGCAGGTCTGCAGGTCCAATAATCCAGCAGTTGTTCTTTGCAGACTTGGTTGGCTGCTGCAAAATCCCGAAAAACGAGGTGTAGTGTGTCCTAAGGAAACTTGCAGTACTTAACTCCTGCTTTTCTGGGCTCTGGGGTGGGGTAATTTACTTACCTTTACTGTATTCTCACTCTACCAGCGATTCTGCACACACTACACTTGTCTAGGGGGGAATTCGTGATTCACATTCTACTTTTTTAGTATATGGTTTGTGTTGCCCCTAGACCTATTTTCTCCTATTGCATTCTATAGGATTTCCTGCTGTTTGCATTGTTCTATGACTATTTACTTGTCTAATTTTGGTGTCTAGTGTATATATTGTGTATAATACGTACCTCCAGAAGGAGTTTTGTCTCTAAGACATTTTTGGTACTGTGTCACCCAACTAAATACCTTTATTTTAACACTGAGTATTGTCTTTACTTGTGCATAAGTACTTTGTAACTATAAGTGGTATTGCATGAGCTTTTCATGTCTCCTAGTTCAGCTTAAGCTGCTGTCCTATAGCTACCTCTAGCAGCCTAAGCTGCTAGAACACTACTACATTCAATAACCAGGGATAACTGGACCTACTGTAAGGTGTAAGGTACCCAATACAAACCAGGCCAGCGTCCTACACTGATATATCATTTGTAATGCTCTGGTACTTCTTATGTTTAAAAAAAATCTTTTTATTGGTTTTCTGCATATTAAACTCATGCACGTTTACAAATACAGCTGGTGCTAAAACCAATGTGATTTCTATCTATCCAGTAAAACACTGATCACAACCATCTCTGGAAGCTACCCAAGATTTTAGTTCATATTGCAACAGAAGCCCTGGGAAAGCATAATTTGAAATGTACCCCCCCCCCTGACTTTTTATACCAATTTCTTAAGGGCTGCACACTGGTTCATTCCATTTGTCCATTCTGAGACTGTTGGGGCACGTGCCTCTCTCCAGTGGTGAGCTGTAGCCCTTTTGGCCACCAAGTATCCTGTGTTAACGAGTGTGCAAGTGCTTCAATGCTCCCAGTAAGTTCATCACAACCAGCGGGCCACCCTTGGGTCCAGATTTATTGGTCTATTTAGCACATCTTGCAGTACATCATTAATGGCTTTCCAATATTGTGCAATCACTGGGCACTCCAAATCTGCGTGAAAGAAGGTCCCGAGGGAAGACCCACACCTGAGGTAGGCCAAACTTGCTTCTTTTCCCGCTTTGCCAGAGTCTATTTGGAGAGTAATATAACTGGTGTAGGTGCTTAAACTGTACTAAGGTAAGTTGCACTGATATCACCAACTGACGGGGTGCCGTCTTGGCTTCAAACCATTCCTCGTCCTTAAAGCCCTCTAAATCTGCCTCCCATTGTGCTCTTAGTTTGAACAATAGATCTGGGGAATTATTAAACATTGATTTGTATAGTGTGGAGGTGCCCCTTTCCCAATTGTAACAATAATGAGGTGGTGTTCCAGGGTATTACTCCCTGAGAGGGAGGCAGGTTTGTCTTGATGTGCATCCAAAGCATGTCGTAGCTGTACATAACAATAAATTGTGACCTATGGAGGGTAAAATCTGCTAATAGGTCCTAAAGACCTAATGACAACACCTCTTCACACTTCTCCCAACTTGGGAAGTCCTATTAAATCCCATTAAGTGAAGCCAGCAAGTCCTGCTGTAGCAGACAGCCAAGTGCCCTGTCACTGCATGTGCTTTACGCTGCTTGCCAACAAAGAGAAGGATGTTCTGGTACTTCTTGGACTTTTTCAAAGCAGCTGTCAATTGGATTGGTTGTTACTCTGTTGCATTCATGTTGAACTACAGGATTTGATAGACTTCTATCACTGCTGCCCTACAATGTTCACTTCTGCTCATAGAGTTGCACTGTATACAAAGCCAGATGTTAGCTGTAGGTTTTTTTTAGAGGGGATTAGAACATGTTAAATATCTGTAACATATCCAGAATTGTTAGTTTTTGTAAAAAAAACAGACATCATCCTTTTTTCATCTTGCTTTATGATGCCACCATCCTGGCAGAGAAAAACAGGCTCCTTAACATCATGTTCAGTATTATCTTTCATCACTGTGGTCAGTGCGGTAGTCAAGAGCATACCCCTGCTGCTGAACTTCTATTAGGATAGACAGCTACAATATTATGTTCAACTGCCTTGCCAAAACTGCATGTTACACAGGCTGAAAAAAACAACTAGTGAGCATGTTTATAAACCTTCAGAAAACATATGCAGATCTCTCCTGTTGAAAACAATAGATTAGCTATTAATAGAAAAGAGAATTAAATAGAAGGCAGTCTGCACCACATACCAAAGCAAAGGGCTGAAATGCCTTAAAAGGTATTACCTAACTAAACCTACCAAATCAATAGTCATCTACCCCAAACCTAGACATCAGCCATCCTCACTTAATCTGCCCAAAAAGGTTCAGATGGAATAAACCTGCTAAAAGGACATAAGAGTGATGGCTTCTACTTCCAGCAGCAACTTCCAGTAATTTCATAAGGGAATATTGCTCGGGCATCACTTACATCCAAAAACCTTTGATATTGCTCTGTCTGATATCCAGGTGGCACCATAGATGCAGAGGGATCACCGACAGAAGTTTTGCATCCGTAAAGGTGCAATCTCTATCAATTGTCAGTTCCTTTTTCTCCTCTGGCCGTTGATGCAAGAGTTTTTGAATGACAACCTTTTTTCCTTTACTTTGGTCAAGTACAACACCCAAACGTGGGTTGGAGATGCAAGAATCATCCCCAGATCAGTTTTATGTTTTGGCCCTGATTATGACTTTAGAGCCATCATAACTATAGAACTTGGAAATCTGGTGTCAGTCTGGATCCAGAGATTTTTCTTCGAGCAGTACCCATGCGTGCCATTAGGGGGCATCTGTAGGAAAGTCCCCTCTTTGTGACATGGTTATCCCTACTTTTTACCTGATGTCAGTGTGCTTAGACTGTTGTCGATGGAATCCTGCTAGTCAGGACCCCAGTGATTGTGCTCTCTCCTCCAAATTTGGTTGTCTTGGTACTTCTTACGCCCCACTGTTGGCATACTGGTGTACCCCTATAAGTCCCTAGTAGATGGTGATCAGTTACCCAGGGCTTTGGTACACCAGGGATCTCCCATGGGCTGCAGCATGTATGATGCCATTCATGGGAGCCCATGCAAACTGTCTGCAGGCCTGCCCTTGCAGTCTGCGTGAAATTGTGAATTCACCCTTTCACTGCTGGTCACTACTCCAGGTCACTGTAAGTCACGCCTATGGTAGGCCCTTTCAGCCCAAAGGGGTGCAGGTCCCTGTGTGTGTTGGCACCCCTGCCTGAGCAAAGCTGCCCTACAAACTCCAGTTCCGATTCCCTGGACTTTGTAAGTGCTGGGAAGCCATTTTATCTATGTACTGGCCACTGCCTGCGGTCCAGCAACAAACTGGTTACTCCGAACCTGGGCATGTTTGGTATCAAACATGTGGGAATCATACCCCAATACTGAGTCCAGTATTGATGGAATGATCCTGTGTACCCTGGGGGTTCCTTAGACGATCCTCCAGTACTGCTCCTACCAGTCTTTCCGGGTCTGCAGGCACGCCCCACTGCTGCAGCCCCCCAGACACAGTTCTGCCTTCCTGCAGCTTGACCAGCTCGAGCAGGGGACAGCAGAACACATTATGTTCTGTAGGAGAGAGGTGCAACCTCCTCTCTCTTGGAAATATGTGTTACCGGCTAGGGAGTGGTAGCCTCCCCACACCACTGGATTGCTTTGAAGGACACATTTGATGCCCTCCTTGCATAATCTGGTTTGCACCAATCCAGGGACCACTGGTCCCTGCTCTGCCGTGAAACACACAAAGTATGGTGCCCAGAGCTCCTTCAGGTGGCCACTTGGTTCTGCCATCTTGGGAATAAGGGGAACCGTGAAGAACACAGACTAGTGCGCCAGAACTAGGGCCTTGAACTAGGGCCTTGAAAGGGAACGCTATGTCCCAAGAAATCAGTTCACTAAACGGGGAGGATGGGTGGGTTGGTAAGGAATCTGCAACTAGAATATGTCTCTACCAAATAAGTTGTTACAGAAGGAATATGCGGCTAGATAGAGCCTCAACCAGCTAAGACGTTACTGAAGCTAAGTAACTTGTTTATCTGATAGAGACTTTTAGTTGCATATTCCTTACCTTAGAATAGATACCCAAGCAATACCATCCCGGGAGGAAGGTCTGTGAACTAAGACCATACTAAGAAGTCCTGCAGGACCGAATGGTCAACGTTGCCGTTCCTGGGGTCCTGACTGTCCAGGCAGTAGTGTTAAGTGAACCTGTGCAGGGATGCCAATAGTGCTGCCTGGTAGATGTCCAGGGCTGGAACTTTGCGTGCTAAAGCAGTGGTTGCATCTGTTTCTCTGGTAGAGTGAGCACACAAACCGTCAGGGAGTTGCTTCTTAGCCAAAGCGTAGCACATTTTAAGGCAGAGAACAACCCATCTAGAGATGGTCCTTTCCTGCACTGCCTGTCCTTTCTTCACACCCACATAACCAACTAAGAGTTGATCATTCACCCGGAAGTCTTTGGGATGATTAAGGTAGAATGCCAACACTCTTTTTGGATCCAGACTGTGGACTCTCTCCTCTTCGCGAGAAGAATGACAGGGTGCGTAAAAACTAATCACGGTGGTGGACTGGCCTACATGAAAGGACGTGACCACTTTAGGTAGGAAAAAAGCCCTGGTACGAAGCACCACTTTGTCAGGATGAACAGAGATGAAGGGTGGCTTCGAAGAAAGAACCTGCAGCTCACTCCCTCTTCAGGCAGAGGTGATGGCTACAAGGAAGGCTGTTTTTAAAGTGAGAAGCCGAAGAGGACAGTTATGAAGGGGCTCAAAAGAAGCACACATGAGGAATGTGAGTACCAAGTTAAAATCCACTGGGGCATTATGAACAGGGTACGTGGAAACATGTGGTTGAGACCCCTGAGAAATCCAACAATGGGAGATTTAAACAAGGATGGTTGATCAGGTAGTATGAGGAAAGCAGAGATGGCAGATAAATAACTCTTAAAGGTGCCCAAAGCAGAGCACTGCTGGGCAAGAGGGAGTAGAAACAAAAGAACCCCAGACAGAGGTGCAGAAATGAGATTAACAAACTTGTTGGTACACCATGCCAAAAATGTATTCCAATGACAAGCGTATACTGCTTTGGTTGAGGGACGCCTGGCTGACAAGATAACATTACAGACTTCGGGCAGAATGTTGAAAGCTGTCAACTGCCACTGCTCAATCTCCATGCAAGAAAGTGGCGGCTGAAAACGTTCAGGTGCAGAACAGCCCCCTGCTCCTACGACGGAGGATCCTCCCTAAGAGGCAGTCTGAGTGGATGATCAATGGCCACACTCAGAAGCTTAAGATATCATACTCTTCATGCCCAGTCCAGAGCCACAAGAATTACTTGGGCCCGATCGTTCTTGATCTTCTAAGGAACTCTGGGCAGAACTGGTATTGGTGGAAATGTGTATAGGAGGCATGAGTTCCACTTGACACGAAAAGCGTCACCTAGTGAATGCTGCATTGGAAACTGCAGCGCAAAATAGCTGACACTGCACGTTTTCTGCGGAGACAAACAGATCTGACCAATGCTCTCCTCATTACTGAAAGAGACCTTGCTCCACCTCTGGATGGAAACACCCCTCGTGATTGACCAGGCATTGGCAGCTGAGTTTGTCCACTCTGGCATTCAGAGAACCCGCCAGATGTTGAACCACCAGGGATATGCCCTGATGTTCCAGCCATGTCCAGAGGCGCACAGCCTCCTGTCAAAAGGTCCACGAACCCACCCCTCCCTGCTTGTTGCATTACCACATCACGGTGATGCTGTCCGTGAGCATCCCGCGGATGCAGGGAAGTGACTCCTTCACTCCAAGGGAGATTCCTTCATGCTTCTTGGTGCAGCTGAAGTATTGCCGATCTCAGAGGATGCACAGCTGTGGAGATGCTACAGAATGCTGACAGGAGCCACAGAAACAATGTTGCAAGGAGAAGTCTTCTCAGGCGGTGCAGTCTTGTTCAGTTCCTGTGTAGCCAAGAAGCGGTTTCGGAGCCCGGAAGCAGAAGATGCCTCTGCAGAGAGGTCCTGGTGGAGTCTTGCACGATGAATCTGGGGACCGTCCGACAAGGGAGGGTAGGAAAGTACCCTCTTTTTGGCATGTTACCCTCAATTTCTGCCTGATGTCAGTGTGTTTTGACTGTGTCAGTGGGATACTGCTAATCAGGACTGCCTGCCTTCAGCTTGCACCAGAATAACCGAAGGAATCTCCTGTGGAGTGACGGAGTCACTTCCCTTCTTCAGCAGGCACCTCTCTGCAGCGACGACCGGTGGCGTGGAGCCCCCTCTCCAGACGACGAGAGTGGATCCAGCAACACGGGTGGTGGACTAAAGTGACCCCTGACAGTCCCAACGTCCAGCTGTCCAACTTTGGTGGAGGTAAGAGCTTGCCTCCCCATGCAAGACAGTACCCCCGTGCACCATGTGACTTGCACTTGCCAAGGCTTGTGTGCGACCTTCCAAGAAGTTCTTCTTGCACAGCACAGCTTAGGTCCCCAGCACTCCATCCTGCATCGCACAGCTTCCTGAGTGGTTCTCCTGAGTGGTTCTCCGGTGGCCTCCATTTGCACCTCCTTTGTCCCCGTGCTGTGGGGCTCCTGTGTGTGCTACCTGGTCTTCTGAGGGCTCTCTGTGTTGCTGAGAGCCCCCTCTGTCTTCCATTCCTGTGTAGAGGCCACCAGGTCCCTCCTGGTCCCAGACAGCGCCATTTTCTACTAACCGTAAGCTGTGCGAGTGCCAAGGCTTGTTGGCCGAATCCAGCGACGCAAACCAGACTGCAATCATCCATCCGGAGTGGGACATCTTCTGCACCAACCAGGAACCCGCATCTGTTTTCTTGGGTGCATAATTGACTTTGTCTCATCTGTTTTCTTGGGTGCATAATTGACTTTGTCTTCTCACCGGTGGTTCTTCTTTTGCACCTTCATCTGGGTTAGTAGTGGCTCCTCTTCTCCCTGGACTCTTCATCGGTTCTTGGACTTGGTCCCCTTCTTCCACAGGTCTTCAGGTCCAGGAATCCATCATTGGTGTCTTGCAGTCTCTTCTGGTTCTTGCATAATCTTCTATCATGACTTCCTGTGTGTTTCAGGAAACTTAATGTGATTTACTCCTGCTTTCCTGGGCTCTGGTGTAGGTTCTATTACTTACCTTTGGTGTTTTCTTACACCCCCAGTGCCCCTCTACACACTACACCTGCCTAGGTGGGAAACAGACTTTCACATTCCACTACTTTAGTATATGGTTTGTGTTCCCCCTAGGCCTCATTGCAACCTATAGTGATTTTCACTATTTGCACTGTTTTCTGACTGTGTAATTACCTATTTTTGGTTACTAGTGTATATATTCTGTATATTACTTACCCCCTAAGGGAGTATAGACTCCAAGGTAATTTTGGCATTGTGTTACCAAATAAAGTACCTTTATTTTTGTAACACAGAGTATTTTCTTTCATGTGTGTGAGTACTGTGTGATGACAGTGATATTGCAAGAGCTTTGCATGCCTCCTAGTTCAGCCTTGGCTGCTCTGCTACAAGTTACCTCTAGACAGCCTAGCTGCTAGACACGGACTACATTTCACTAATAAGGGATAACTGGACCAGGTATAAGGTGTAAGTACCTCTAGTACCCACCACAAACCAGGCCAGTCTCCTACAGGGAGTCCTTAATAGCCCACAAAGGGTGTTTGGCCTCTCTCTGGGGTGACCACCTATCACTTGACCACTACACTAACGACGGATGTGGAGTGACCGATGCCATCTGACGCAAGAGTACTGCTCAAAGAAAAATCTCTGGATCCAGTCAAACGCCTGGGGGAAATTCTAAGGTAAGTAATCTGCAACTAGAATGTCTCTACCAGCTAATTCGTTGCCAAAGGTAAATCATTTGTTCAACAACCATGACCTACTTCTGGCACAGGGACCCTCTCTATAGCTCCCTTAACCAAGAGAGCTGTAACTTCTTCGTGGAGAAATGCCAAGTGATCCTCCATCATCCGTTCGAAGGATATTGGCATAGATGGAGGGGTAGTCTTGAAGGAGAGGGAGTAGCCCCTTTAAACTATTAGCAAAATCCACCTGTCTGACATGATGGATTGCCAAGTGCGGCAGGTGATGGCGAACCCTGCCTACAACTGGTCCCTGATAGGGAATTGTCAGACTAGGAAGGTTTGGAGGCTGCAGCGGGAGGGGTGGTGGACTGGGCTGACCGCTGGTCCACTGATCCACAAGGACATTGGAGTCCACATACCTGGTCATGCAGAGACTGGGCTGGAGGGAAAGGGTTTTGGTTGGGCGCCCCTTCCGTTGCCACAAAAGGGGCTTAAACCAGACTGAGTTCATGGGTGCTCTCACACACAGGGACCTGCAGCCTGACCTCTGGGCTAGGAGGGCCTTGCATAGGGGTGACTTACAGTGACCTGGTGCAGTGACCTGTGGTGAAAGGGTGCATGCACCTTTTCACTCAGGCTGCAGTGGCAGGCCTACAGACACATTTTGGATAGGCTCCCATGGGTGGCACAAAACATGCTGCAGCCCGTGGGGTACCCCTGGTACTCCAATGCCCTGAGTATCCAAGTACCATATACTAGGGACCTATAAGTGGGCACCAATATGTGAATTGTGGGGTGTGCAAAGTCCTAGCAACCAATTGTGGGGGCCCAATCACTGGGGTCCTGGTTAGCAGGATCCCCATGAAAACAGTCTAAGCATACTGATAGCGGGCAAAAAGTGGGGGTAGCCATTCCAAAAAGAGGGTACTTTGCTATTTACAAGGAAGAATCTATATGTCAAACTATTTAGCCAAATTAGTGATTCATTAGGCTTCCTGTAACCCATTATACATAGCCAAGTCGGCCTATGAATCAGCCTGTACACCTTGGACGCATTGGTCAAATACTTGGGCTATGATATTCTCATCCAGAGCCACACATGGAATTTAGTCAACAGGTTTTTGAGTTATACAGGCCAGGCTCATAGATGTTCTATTCGATGCAGGACAACAAAATAAGGATTACGTGTAAGTGGTCGCATTATTTCATTTTTCTTTTACTTCTTTTCAATTATGTGGCCTACTCATGCAATAAAAAATAACCATCACACCAGGTCGCCAAGGCCAGAATTGTTGGCTTTGCAAATGTTTTCTTTTTTTGTTATCCGAGACCAGAGAACAAGTTATAAACAAATGTATTTTATTAACTTTCTTCTGTTTTTTTTAATAGTCGAAAAGGGCCGGTTCTACATTATAGCGACTGGCTAAATAAGATGACCAAAAGCGAGGGTAATTGGCGCTACATTATTGCATACAAGTAAGTAAAACTTGATTGATGAGTGATGTTAGTTTTTTTTAAAGAAATAGCTACCATAAATACAGAAATAAATACATGCTGGTCCTTCTTGAAAGAATATAAGCAGTAATGTAGCATGTTCATTCTTGAAAAATGAGCAAACTAAGCTTGACTTGTGCATACAACTTAACATGGTTTACACGAACACCTTGTATAACGAGATTTAAAAGCAGATGATAAGCCTTCAGGTTAAAAAATTGTCCTTCAAAGAGTTTTCTGTCTACATTGTTAAGTCCTTTTTAGATGTCTTGGGTTTTGGTGTTAAGATGTTCAGAATGTTTTCATAAAACCAATTCAGCCAACATTTGTACCTTTTTTTTCTGCAATGTAACTAATACAATGGAATTCTATGTGTGAGTGACACTTCCCACGGTCCATTCTCTGAAAATGGCAAACTGTTTTGCTTTTAAAAAGCATGTTGATAATGTGCCTCCAAAATTGTGTGGTTCCTGTAACATCGTAATTCACAGCAAAATTTAATAGGAACATAGCCATTAGAAAAAGAAAGCAAGTGATTGCTCTCAGAATTCCACAGAATGTCTATTTTTTAAGAAACTGCAGTACTCAGGATTTTTTGATTGGCTCAGTATTTATAAGGAAGAATCTATACGTCGAAAACTATTTGGCCGAATTAGTGATTCATTAGGCTTCCTGTAACCTATTATACATAGCCATTATTAGTGTAAATCGAGCCTATGAATCAGCCTGTACACCTTGGTCGTCATGGTCAAATACTTGGGCTATGATATTCTCATCTAGAGCTACGCATGGAATTTAGTCAACAGGTTTTTGAGTTATACAGGCCAGGTTCATAGGTGTGCAATTCGATGCAGGACATCTAGTAGAGGCAGAGGTAGAAGGTTTGCTGGAGAGGCTCCAGCAGAGCTACACCTTTTTCATTGATTTATCCAACCTGGCAGTTTCGTATTGAAAATCCTCAGCTTTTTGGAAGAAGTGATCAATCCTAAATGGCTGCTTCTCCGCTGCATGAGAACTATTCTACAGTAGATATAATTCTGATGGGGTACTCGTTGCTGACAGAGAACTAATTTGTGGAGAATTTGACACTTACTCCCAAAAATAAACACTTTTATATCTGATAGAGACTTTTAGTTGCAGATTGCTCACCTTTCTATTTCCCCCGGCTTCAGACTGGATCTGGAGATTTTTTCTTCGAGCAGTACCCCCTGCCCGCCATTAGGTAGCGTCACTCGACTGCATGGGCATCGTTGGCATCTTGGCCGCCGTAATGCCATCGCAGTTGTATATAGGTGCCACCCCAGCATGCTGACGTCAGTTCTTTTCTTTCCGCGCCAGCCTACGTGCATATCCAGAGAAAAGCTACTGCAGTCATTTTTTGACTAACTGCGACATTTTGTTGAATTCGTTTTTGATGAGTTTTTTTATGCGTCGAGGGATGTCCTATAAGACTGTATTCAAGCCCTGCGACTCCTGTCCTGTCGGTGACGGATCCGCACCTCGTGTGCCTCTGGTGTTTGGAGTGCGACCACAAACCGAAGTCGTACTCCAAGTGTCAGGCCATGAACCCGAAAGCTTTGAGGGTCCTGGAGACTATTCTTCTTCGTCCAAGTCATCTGGAAATTCGGGTAAGAAGAAGAAGTTAAAGAAAGCAAAAGCTCTTTGACTTCGCCCCGTCGCTTGCACGACGTGACGCGGAAAGAGCTTCGATGCTCTAGGCCTCAGTCTTCGGAGCCTCAGTCTGGGTCAGCTCTGCACCTCCCCGAATTTCCAGGAGCTGGGGCTACCCCTGCCCCACTAAAGGAGTTCTATGAGGCCATGCACCCCATATTTGGGCAGCCTGACCCATCCTCAGCGCCTTTGGGCCCAAATCAAATCAAATCATTAACATTTATAAAGCGCGCTACTCACCCGTGCGGGTCTCAAGGCGCTAGAAAAAGGGGGGGTTATCGCTGCTCGAACAGCCAGGTCTTTAGGAGTCTCCGGAAAGCGGAGTGGTCCTGGGTGGTCCTGAGGCTGGTGGGGAGGGAGTTCCAGGTCTTGGCCGCCAGGAAGGAGAAAGATCTCCCACCCGCCGTGGAGCGGCGGATGCGAGGGACAGCAGCGAGTGCGAGGCCAGAGGAGGAGGCGGCGGGTGGGGACGTAGAAGCTGAGGCGTCTGTTGAGGTATTCCGGTCCCTTGTCGTGGAGGGCTTTGTGTGCGTGGGTGAGAAGTCGGAAGGTGATCCTTTTGCTGACTGGGAGGCAATGCAGGTGTCTCAGGTGTGCGGAGATGTGGCTGCTGCGGGGTATGTCGAGGATGAGGCGGGCAGAGGCGTTTTGAATGCGTTGCAGGCGATTTTGGAGTTTGGCTGTGGTCCCGGCGTAGAGGGTGTTGCCGTAGTCCAGGCGGCTCGTGACGAGGGCGTGGGTCACGGTTTTTCTGGTGTCGGCGGGGATCCAGCGGAAGATCTTGCGGAGCATGCGGAGGGTGAGGAAGCAGGCGGAGGACACGGCGTTGACTTGCTTGGTCATGGTGAGAAGAGGGTCCAAGATGAAGCCGAGGTTGCGGGCGTGGTCTGTGGGGGTCGGTGCGGTGCAGAGGGCCGTGGGCCACCAGGAGTCGTCCCAGGCGGACGGGGTGTTGCCGAGGATGAGGACTTCCGTTTTTTCAGAGTTCAGCTTTAGGCGGCTGAGCCTCATCCAATCTGCGACGTCCTTCATACCTTCTTGTAGGTTGGTCTTGGCGCTGGCGGGGTCCTTGGTGAGGGAGAGTATAAGTTAGGTGTCGTCGGCGTAGGAGGTGATGATGATGTAGTGCTTGCGTACGATGTTGGCGAGGGGGCTCATGTAGACATTGAAGAGTGTCGGGCTGAGTGATTAGCCTTGAGGTACGCCGCAGATGATCTCGGTGGGTTCTGAGCGAAACGGAGAGAGGTAAACTCTTTGGGAACGGTTTGCGAGGAAGGAGGCGATCCAGTCCAGGGCCTGGCCTTGGATCCCGGTGGAGCGGAGGCGGGTGATTAGGGTGCGGTGACAGACGGTGTCAAAGGCAGCCGAGAGGTCGAGCAGAATGAGGGCGACTGTTTCACCGTTGTCCATCAGGGTTCTGATGTCGTCTGTGACTGAGATGAGGGCGGTTTCAGTGCTTTGGTTGGTTCAGAATCCGGTTTGTGAGGGGTCGAGCAGGTTGTTGTCTTCCAGGAAGGTGGTCAGCTGTTTGTTGACGGTCTTCTCTATTACTTTGGCTGGGAAAGGCAGAAGAGAGATGGGGCGGAAGTTTTTCAGGTCGCTCGGGTCAGCCGTAGGTTTCTTTAGTAGGGCGTTGACTTCGGCGTGTTTCCAGCATTCGGGGAAGGTAGCAGAAGAAAAAGAAGAGTTGATGACGGTCTGGAGGTGCGGGGCGATGATGTCGTCGGCTTTGTTAGAGATGAAGTGCGGGCAGTGGTCCGAAGGGGCGCCGGAGTGGATAGAGTTCATGATGGATTTGGTTTCTTCCGTGTTGATGTGGGTCCAGTTGTTGAGGGTGATGGCCGGGGATGCAGGTTCGGTGGTGTTTGGTTGGGTCTGGTGTCCGAAGCTGTTGTGGAGGTCGCTGATCTTGCGATGGAAGAAAGTGGCGAGGGATTCGCACAAATCCTGTGAGGGCGTGTTGGCGTTGGCGCTGGGGTTGGAGAACTCCTTGACGATGCTGAAGAGTTCTCTGCTGTTGTCTGTTTTTGTCCAGTCTGTCGGTGAAAAAGTTCCTTTTGGCAGCGCGGATCAGGTGGTGGTGTTCGCGGGTAGCGTTCTTGAGGGCGGTCATGTTGTCAGCGGTGTGGTCCTTGCGCCAGGCTTTCCCAAGGGCGCGACAAGTTTTCTTGGATTCTTTGAGGGTGTCAGAGAACCAGAGAGGTTTTTTTTTGGTGTTGGTCTGTCGATGCGTGCGTTTGAGGGGAGCAAGGTTGTCTGCGCAGTTGGAGATCCAGTTTGTGAGGTTGAGGGCTGCGTCGTTGGGGTCGGTGGTGAGAGTGGGTTGGTTGGCGGCGAGTGCGGAGAAGAGTTGCTCTTCAGGGATCTTGTTCCACTGTCGACGAGGGATGGGTTGAGTGCGGAGGTGGCGGGTCTCGCGTCGGAATGTGAAGTGGACGCAGCTGTGGTCGGTCCAGTGTAGGGCGGAGGCGTGGCTGAAGAAGACGTGTTTGCTGGCGGAGAAGATAGGGTGGAGCGTGTGTCCGGCGATGTGGGTGGCGGTGTTCACCAGTTGTTTGAGGCCGAGGTTGGCGAGGTTGTCGAGCAGGGTGGTGGTGTTGGGGTAGTTGTTTTGTTCCAGATGGAAGTTGAGGTCGCCTAGGAGGATGTAGTCCGGTGAGGCGAGGGCGTGCGAGGAGATGAAGTTGGCGATGGCGTCGCTGAAAGGGGCGCGTGGCCCGGGAGGACGGTAGACGAGGGATCCTCTGAGGGTGGTCCTCGTGTCGGTGCAAATCTGAAAATGCAGGTGTTCCGCGGCGAGAGGGGTGTCTTCGGTGGAGGTGGTGACGCTGATGGAGTCTTTGAAGACGATGGCGATACCTCCTCCTGCTTGGTTGGTGCGGTCTTTCCTGGAGATCTTGTAGCCTTCGGGGATGGCGGTGGCGATGTCTGGAGCAGAGGGAGGCGTTCATCCAGGTCTCTGTGATGAAGGCGACGTCCGGTGCTATGGAGTCCAGGAGGTCCCAGAGTTCAACGGCGTGTTTGTGGACGGAGCGAGCGTTGACTAGGATGCACTTGAGGTGGTTGATGGAGCGTGGGCTTGTGGTCGTGGTTGTTGCGTGGTGGAAGATGTGTTTGCAGGAGTTGCAGGCTAAGGGTCCATGGGTGCGTTTGGGGTGAGCTTGGAAGCAGGTGTTGGAGCGTCCTGGGTTGAGGGCATGGAGGGTGGTGGGGTTGTAGCGGATCAGCGGGGCTTGGGAGAGCTGGGGACCAGGGATCGTGGCGCTGGGCGCGGGCCAGGCGCAGACGGGTTTGCCTCTGGCACGCCTCCGGCGCGCCCGCTGCATGGTCGCGCAGCAGCCGCTATATGAGGTAGGAGGGGGGGAGGGGTCAGCTGGGGGCGAATGGGAGCTGGGGGGCGGGGGCGTGCAGGAGGTCACGGCGGGAAAGCGCGAGGGGGGGGACAGGTAGAGTGAGAAGAGCTGGGGGAGGAGGGTTTAAGGGTGGAGGGGGGTGAGTGTTAGGAGGTTTAGGAGATTAGGGAGAAAGATAGGAGTAGGGTTGTGAAGATAGGGGAGGGGGGGTTGTAGAGGTGGGTGAGGGTGAGAGGTAGAGTGAGAGGATAGGAAGATAGGTAATAGAGGGGGTGGCGGGAGGGGGGGAGAGATAGAGAAATAGATAGAGAAATCGATAGATAGAGAAATAGATAGAGAGATAGGAAGAAAGGAGGAGGTGGAGAGTGAGGGAGTTAGATAGTGGGATAGAGAGATAGGTAGATAGGAGGAGTGAGGGAGGTAGCCCAGGGGTGTCAGTGAGGGCCCCCTCAGGTTCAAAGTCAGTGACTTCGGTCCCGACTCCGGAGGGCACCTCAGGATCACTTCTGGATCCTTTTTGACGCCGGTCGTGCCAACGCGACCTTCCCGGACATCGGGTCAGACGTCGACGCTCCCGGCGCTGATTCGGCCCACAATCGACGTTGATCCTATACCCATTCCCGATGACCCGGAGCCGGAACGACGTCGCTCAACGCCAATACCGTTTTCCATGGGCTCTGCTGTGCCCAGGGTTGATCCTGAACCCTATTACTATGGGTATGGATATGGGTATAGTGTGGAGGGGTCACTGGACCCTTTAGAAGATCAGCTTGAACCTGAACTGGACTGGGTGCAAGATTTGGGTGATGCTAGTGGGTTGGACACCTCCTCTGATACTGGCATGTTCTCTCCCCATATCGTGGCTACGGAGGAGGGAGCGTCTTATTCTATGGTGGTGAGAAAGGCAGCTGAGGTTTTGAGCCTCGAGCTTCCTTCTGTGGAGGTCAGGCCTAACCTCCTGATCGAAGTGCTTCAGCCTGAGGCCTCTAACTGGGAACGCCTTCTTTCCTTCAACAAAGCCCTTACAGACGTCCTACTGGGAACCTGGTCTAAACCCAGCACAGGGGGCTCCTGTGAATAGGACGATTGCCCGCCACCATCGGCCTGCACCGAATGACCCAAATTTCCTCACCCAACACCCTACGGTTGAGAGCCCTGTCATCCAGGCTTCTTCATCCTCTGGCGCATTCCCTACCAATCCCCCGGAAAGGAATCAAAAAGATTGGACAACTTAGTGAAGACGATGTTCTCTTTTGAAAGTCTAGCGCTGCGGTCTGTGAATATCGCATGCCTTTTGGGCTGATATTCCCATACTCTCCGGGATACGGTCGCACAAGTGCTGCCCCAAGTTCTGGAAGAGGCCCAGAATGTTCTCTCTCAAGCCATGACAGATGGGAGAGACGCAGCCAAGTTCATGATCTGTTGTGGATTGGATAAGACTGACTCACTGGGCAGATTGGTTGCATCGACAGTGGCACTACGCCTGGTTGAGGACATCTGGCTTTTTGGGGGATGTCCAGCAATTCTTGATAAACATGCCCTTTGATGGCACTTGTCTCTTTGGAGTCAAGGCGGACTCAGCGCTCGATCGCTTTAAGGTTTCCCAGGCTACGGCTCTGTCCCTGGGCCTTGCAGCCGCTTCTTGCCCCCCTCTTTCCGCCTCTCGCTCCTTTCGTGGCTACGTAAGGGGCACCCAACCGTGTCCATTTCCACTGAGCAACCGACCCGCACATGCTGCACAGCCCCTGAGTGGATGGGGATCCATCCACCTTGTGGATCAGCGAGTCAGTGGGCCGCCCAGTCCACCCACGCCCCCTCCTCTGCCTCAAAACCTTTCTGGTCTGTTGGGACATCCAGGACCAGTTGGTGGCAAAATTCGCCCCACTGGGAATCCATTACCACGGACAGGTGGGTTCTACAGATCGTCCAAAGAGGCTACTCCTTCCCCTTCAAGACTTCTCCTCCAGCCATGCCACCATCGTTCCCTCACCTGTTGGAGGATCATTTGGCACTTCTCCGTGAGGAAGTCAAGGCTCTCCTGGCCAAGAGAGCCATTGAGATGGTCCCTGCGCCAGAAGTAGGTCGTGGTTGCTATTCCTGCTACTTTCTGGTGCCCAAAAAGGACAAGGGTCTTCGCTCTATCCTAGACCTCTAGTCCCTCAGTCTCTTCCTCAAGAAAGAGAAGTTCAAGATGTTAACCCTGACTAAGGTCCTTTCTGCCCTGGAGACTGGATGGTTGTGATGCCAGCCCACAGATGTTACCTACGATTCATGGTAGGTCATGAGCACTTTCAGTTCACTGTGCTCCCCTATGGCCTTACCAGTGCCCCTCGGGTGTTCACGAAAGTGATAGTAGTAGTTGCAGCTCATTTGTGCAGGTTAGGGGTCTCAGTCTTCCCCTACCTCGACGACTGGCTGTTGAAGGCGGACACGCCCCAGAAAGTCATCTCCCACCTCCAAACTACGGCGAACCTCCTGTATTCGCTGGGGGTCACTATCAACATGCCGAAGTCACACCTGATTCCCTCTCAGACGCTCACTTTCATCTGAGCTGTTCTGGACACAGTGCAGTTTCGGGCTTATCCTCCCGAAAAAACGAGTCCAGGATATTCGGGCTATGATACCGATGTTTCAGCCCATATCCTGGATTTCGGTGAGAATGACTCTGAGGCTGCTGGGCCTCATGGCCTCCTGCATCCTGCTGGTCCAACATGCCAGATGGCATATGCGGGCTCTGCAGTGGGATCTAAAGTTCCAGTGGGTGCAGCATCAGGGGAACCTCTCCGACATGGTTCAGATATCAGAGGGAACTGCGAAAGACCTGCAATGGTGGTTGTCAAATGCAGATTGGGTCAAGGGCAGATCCCTCTCCCTTCCCCAACCAGATCTCACAGTAGTGACAGATGTATCCCTCCTGGGAGGGGGCAGCCACATGGGAGAGGCGGAGATCAGAGGCCTGTGGTCTCCGGTGCAGTCTGGGCTCCACATCAACCTTTTTAGAGCTCTGGGCGATCCGACTTGCATTGAAAGCATTCCTTCCCTCTCTCAAAGGGAAAGTGGTGCAGGTGTTCACCGACAACACCACTGCCATGTGGTATTACAACAAACAGGGCGGAGTGGGGCCATGGACCCTTTGTGAAGAGGCTCTTTTCTTCTGGACACGGCTGGAACGCCAGTGCATTTCCCTGGTGGTTCAACATCTGGCGGGCTCTCTGTACGCCAGAGCAGACTAACTCAGCCGTTGATGCATAGCCGATCACGAATGGTGTCTCCATCCAGAGGTGGCGCAAGGTCTCTTTCAGCATGGGGGAGAGCCTTGGTTAGATCTGTTTACCTCTGCAAAGAACGCGCAATGTCAGCTGTTTTGCATGTTGGAGTTTCCAAGGCCGCACTCGCTCGTGGAACTCAGGCCTCCTGTATGCCTTCCTGCCAGTACCACTTCTTCCCAGAGTTCTGAAGAAGATCAGGCAAGACTGGACCCAATTCATCTTTGTAGTTCCGGACTGGGCACGAAGAGACTGGTACCCCGAGCTCTTGAGCATGACCATCGATCCTCTGATCAGACTGTCCCTTCGGGAGGATCTTCTGTCGCTGCAGCAGGGGATGGTTATCCACCCAAATCTGTCCAGTCTCTGCCTCCTTGTGTGGTGATTGAGCGGTGACAGTTGATGGCTTTTGACCTCCCACCCGAAGTCTAGATACGACTGCAACGTCATCACGGCGACCACAATGCCAAGGACGCCCGTGGAGTTGACCAACGCCACCTAGCGGCGCGTAGGGGTACTGCTCAAAAAAAAATCTCCGGATCCAGTCTAAAACCTGGGAAAATTCAAAGGTAAGGAATCTGCAACTAGAATATGTCTCTACCAGATATATCGTTACCGAAGGTAAGTAACTTGTACGTTACTACCCTAATCTAAAACAGACCCTTTTGTTATATCTTGTTTGCTATTGTCCTTTGACGATGTCTCTTATGTATCTTTGGCACTTGTGTTTGAGAATCTTGATTTCTGACAGACACTTCAACCCCACAGATTCCTCACCTTATGAGAACTCACAAGCACCAGACATGATCCAGAAAAGCTTCCAGCACTGTTAGGTGCCTGTAGATGATGCCATTGGCATCCATTGTGACTGTTCTGCACCAGACTTGACGAGACATAGCCATTAATAGACAACATCCCTATTCACTGACATCAGTTACTTTTTTTTTCATGTCTAGCCTTGCAGATTCAGAGCTCTGTTGCTCTAATTTTTGCACGAGTTCAAACAACCTTTTCTGAACAACAGATTATTTTGCAGTGTAGCAGGGATGTCGCCACCGAAAATGACAGATTACAAACCCTGGCATATATGCACAAACAAATGTTGGTCACAGAGCCACACAATGTTTGGCTGTGTCCGCAACATGACTCCAGTTCATGCGGTAAATGCTCCCTTGTGCATTTGAAGGCAAGCAGGAACAGTGAGGTCAGCCTGTGCATGACAAAGCTCAAAAAGCAAGGCCATATCTGCTCCAGGTTAACCTCTCAGGTAAACCAAAGCTGAAGGACAAAGATTCTAACAAGATTTAGTAGGGACGTTATGTAGTGCAAAATTACCCAGTTGGCTGATTCTGTGAAAGAAGCATAAGAAGCACAGTAAATGGGAGGCTACTAGAGGTTCCCATCCCAGGCTAGGTCATGTAGATGGTGTTCATGCGTTCTGAAACGGACTTCATCCTCTTCCTCTGCGCTCATTCTGATCCTGTAAAAGGTGTCCCTGAGTTCCTGGGGTTGTCTTCGGATCCATAGCAAGTTGATGCCTTCAAAGAAGCAGTGCTCTAAATGTTTATTATGACTCCAGTTTCGCCTGATGCACTTTCTTGACCCATTGACATTCAGGTCTGCTGCTCGCGCTTCTCCTAGCATTCATGTCCTCTGCTCTGTCTGTCCATACTGGGAGATTGCCTTTGGCAGCGGACTGTGCATCTACTCCTTTACTAAGACCTCCCTGGTATTATTCTGAAGATAAGCCTGTGCTAGCTCCGCTTTTGCATCACCTGAGATTTGCCAGGATGAAGGTGATTTCTGATAGAGACTTCTAATCACAGACTGCTCCCCTCGAGTATTCCCCCAGGCTCGACCAATGTGCACTGACATAAGTTCCTTTCTTTCTGCGTCATCAGATGTGGCCCAGAGCTACCTATGGTCTCTTTCCAGTATACAAGGGACATGTCCCCTCTCTGTAGGAAAGTTCTACTTTTTGACATGGTCACCCCCGCTTTTTGCTCACTGGTAATGATGTTGATTGGTAGCGCACAGGGTCCCTGCTAACAAGACCCCTGTGCCAGTGCTCTTTCCTCTAAAACAAGACAAATGTTCAATTCTAGCCCAATTAGCAATGACTTAAGCACACCTCTAGGTCCCTAGTAAATAGTACCACTGGCACCAAGGACATGGATACTAAAGAGGGTCCCTAAGAGCTGCAGCATGTATCATGCCTGTAGGAAAGTAGCACCTTTCTGACAGTTGCCCCACTTTTTGCCTGGTGTCAGTATGTTTAGACTGTAGTACACTGGGATCCTTCTAGACAGGACCCCAGTGTCAGTGTTCTCTACCCTAAATTTTGTTGGTAAAAAACATTTACACTCTACAATTGGCATACTGGTGCACCAATGTAAGCCCCTAGTATATAGTATTTATGTACCATGGGCATTGGTACACCAGGGGGCGTCCATGGGCTGCAGCATGCATTGTGCCACCCACTGGGACCCATACAAACTGAGACTACAGGCCTGCTATTGCAACTTATGTGAAATGGTGCATGCACCTTTCACACTGGATATACGGTTTCCCTTATATCATGGTCACTGCACTCTGACCCTATAAGTCACCCCTGAGGTAGGCCCTTCAGCCCAAGGGGAGGGTGCTTGGTTCTCAGTGTGATGGCACCCCTGCATGAGCAGAGGTTCCCCTACAAACCCCAGACTCCATTCTCTGGGCTTTGAAAGTGTCCAGCTACATAATGGCTCCACAAAACCTAGGCCTGTTTGGTATCAAACATGTTGGAATCATGCAACTACACCTTCGAGTGTTAGTTACATAATACTGTGTACTCTGGGGTTCTCTAGGGGATCCCCCATGCCTGTCTGTACAGACTTGCAAGGTCTGCATGCCAGCCTGTGTTGCTTCCGACCTCAGACACTATTCTACCCTTCTGCTGCTGAGTCTAACTTGGACAAGGGAAGGCAGAACAAAGGATTTTCTGTAGAGGAGAGGTGTGACTACCTCTCTCTTTGAAATAGGTGTCACATGTCCTGGGGGGTGCCTTTGAGTGCCCCCAGACTGCTTTGAAGGGCATATTTGGTGCCCTCCTTTCATAAACTGGTTTGCTCCAGTGTAGGATTCCCCTGGTTCCTGCTCTGTTGCGAAACCACACAAAGGACAGGGGAGTGACCACCTCCCTGTCCAGATTCTCCCCTAGAGAGGTGCCCAGAGCTCTGCCTAGTGGCCACTTGATTCCCCCATCTTGGAAATAGGATGAGCAGAGGCCCCTGGAAGCATCTGACTGGTTAGTCCAGCCGGGTGACATCCCTGCCTCCCCCTCCTCTCCCCTCCCCCTCCCAACACCACCCCGACATAGGTGGGTTCCTGCAGTAAGTGTCCAACCCCTTCCTGGGTTGCTTAAGGGCTCTCTTCAGGGTGGGGCCCTAGATTCGCCTCCAAGACTTAAGGAACCATCCGCAAGTCTCCTCTGCAAGACGCTTGTGCAACCTGGACACCGGAACCACTGATGTCCTTCGCTGGAACCAGAAGCAAGACTGTACCAGTAGGAGGGATCCTACAGAAGTTTTGTTTCCAAGTTCTGCAAAGACTTCTGCATCCCCGTGGCTCTGCATCCTCCAGAGTCACTGGGACTCTGCCTGCACTTAGGAAAGCAAAAAGGAATCACCCCTGGAGTGAAGGAATCACTCACCTGCACCCGCAGGCACCTCAGCAATGACGACCAGCTTGTGGATCTTGCTGTCCAAGGCTCTGCAACACAGGTGATGGTTCTGTGGCCCTCCAGAGGTCTTACCTAACTTTCTTGTAGCTGTGAACTTTGTGGTTCCTCTGTAAGGCTGCTTAGCTGGAACCCCTGTGCACCACATCTGCTTGTTGTTGCCTAAGCTTGTTGGCTTTTCAGTCCAAATGAAGGAGGCTGGCCTGGTGTGTGGTGGACCCATATGGTTTTGGCACCTTTTACCAGGTCCAGGCAGCCCTCATTAGTAAGTGTTAGTGTCTACGATGCCAGGGCTCTCTAGTGGTAGCTATGGTGAGCAGCCAGTACTTATCTAGGAGGAGTGTAAAGAACTTGCAATACCAAAGTAGTCACACAGTAACTTGCCACAAATGAAAAGAACCACAGAGTGTTGCAAAAAAAAGGTATTTTATTATAGTAACACTGAACTAGAATACTATCGACAATCCCCCCTCTCTGGAGAGAAGTACACACAAAATATACTCGGGTAAGTACTAGATATTAGCATAAAACATCAGAAAATAGCAAGAAATAGCAGGGGCCCTATAGGAGGGCCAAACCATGTACTAAAATAGTGGAATGCAAGAATTTGTCCCTAACTAGAGGATATGGAGTAGTTATCAAGGGGTAGGTGAGTATAGAACCCCAAGAGGTGAGTACCAAGAAGAACCCCAAGGACCAGGTTAACAGAGGTAAGTTACCTGGTCGCTCCGTAGGCTAACATGGGGACTCAGAATTGGAAAAATTCAAGAACAGGACCAGACCGGTGGAGCCCAGTGGTGAATTCCGGATGAACAGGACCTGCGGAAGAAGGGGACAGAGTCCAGTCCACACAGGCAGGAGGCAATGACCACCCTTCTGTGGGTGAAGAGCCGGGACGACGGTGATGGGTGAAGGCTAGCTGCAGAGTCCATGAGCTGCAGAGAAGTCACTAAAGTCACTTAGGAGCTGTCCCTCGACAGTCACCAGATTGAAGACTGGTCAGTGGTCAGAAAGACCACCAACAAGCGCAAGCAAATGCAAGTCAGAGCTGAAGAAGATTTACAGTGCTGGGGAAGACCAGCAAGGTCCTGGGGGCTCGGCCCTTGGAGGGAAGTCCAGGCTAACCCTAAGAAGACAGGAGAGCCAGCAGAAGCAATCAGAGCCTCCACGATCAACCCACTAGCAGCAGGCACAGTGAGGCCCAGGCAGCACACCTCAAGAGGAGTCCCACGTCGCTGGGGCAGCAGAAAGGAGGCTGTCCTTGCAGAGGTAGAGTGCAGGGGGCTGGGGCTACTTGGAGCCTGAAGATCCTTCGGAGCAGGAGTCAACAAGCCTTAGTTGGTGGAACAGTCTCGGTGCACAGGGATTCTCTCCCGGAGGAAGAGGCAAGGGCTCACCATCACCCAAGTTGGACAGAAGGCAAAGAGGAACCAGGTGACACCTCAGAACCACCACCACCTGTATTGGAGATTCTTAGCAGATCCAGAGGACAGAAGATCTCAGCAGCCGGATGTCGTTGCTTTAGGTGCCTGCGGATGCAAGGGAGTGACTCCTTCACTCCAAGGGAGATTCCTTCTTGCTTCTTTGGTGTAGCTGAAATCTTGCCGACACCAGACAATGCACACCTGTGGAAATGTTGCAAATAGCCGACAGGAGCCACGGAAACAAAGTTGCAAAGCGAGGTCGTTTCAGTGTTGCAGTCTTGTTCAGTTTCTGTGGAGTCCAGCAGCGGTTCCGGTGGCCAGGAGCAGAGGTGGTCGTTGCAGAGAAGTCCTGGTGGAGTCTTGCACGCCAAATCTGGGAGCTCACTTGCGAGGGAGGCCCTAAATAGACCAAAAGGGGGTTTGGTCACTCTGCAAGGTGACCACCTAGCAGAGGGGGGGGTCACTGATGTCACTTGCCTAGCCTGACCACTCAGATGCTCCCAGGGGCCTTTGCCCATCTTGGGTTCAAGATTGCAGAATCAAGTGGCCACCTGGAGGAGCTCTGGGCAGCACCCTTGTGGTGGTGATGAACAGGGGAGTAGTCACTCCCCTTTCCTTTGTGCAGTTTCACCCCACAGCAGGGATCCGGGGTCCCTGGACTGGTGCAAACCGGATTATGCAAGGAGGTCACCAAAGGTGCCCTTCAAAGCAAGCTGGTGGCTTGGGGTGGCTAACCCTCCCCAGCCTTTGTAACCCCTATTTCCAAGGGGAGAGGAGGTTGCACCCCTCTCCCACAGGAAATCCTTTGTTCTGCCTTCCCCTGCTTGAGATGGTCAGGCAGCAGGAGGACAGAATCCTGTCTCAGAGGCTGCAGCTGCTTAGACTGCTCGCAGACCTTGTAAGTCTGGTAGGAGCAATACTGGGGGGCCTCTATACTGGCAAGAGTATTTGGGTTTGATTCCGACATGTTTGATACCAAAGATGCCTAGGTTCAGGTGTTATCATTATGTAGCTTGGCCATAGCTAAAATGGCTTCCCCACAATTATGAAGTCCAGGGACAGTTTGTCGGGGCACCTCGGCTCATGCAGGGGTGCCCAGACACATAGGGACCTGCACCCTGCCCTTAGGGTGACTTATAGTGACCTAGTGCAGTGACTAGCAGTGAAAGGATGCGTGCACCTTTTCACGCAAGCAGCAAATGGCAGGCCTGCAGACGCAGTTTGCATGGGCTAACATGGGTGGCATAATACATGCTGCAGTCCATGGGGGACCCCTGGTGTACCAATGCTCCTAAGTACCTTATACTATGGACTTACAGCAGTACACCAGTATGCCAACTGTGGGATGTAAAGGGTACCAAGGTAATAACATTTAGAGGAGAAAGAACAATCACTGGGGTCCTGGTTAGCAGGATCTTATTGAAAACAGTCTAAGCACACTGATAACAGGAAAATAATGGGGATAACCATACCAAAAAGAAGACATTTCCTACACCGAAGACCATCTACCTCCATGATATCCTGGCGTCCGGCACTCTTCAGCTCCAATAACAAAGTCCTCTCTGCAACTCCTGCAATGTGGCCATCTCTCTTTGCTGTGCTGCTGAGGAATCCCTGTGCCTGCTGCCAGAGGGTCCTGCTGAGGGGGCTCCAATGATTCCTGCTGGCTCTCCTGCTCGCTGAGGGCTGGCCCTGACTTAACTGCTAAGGTTGAGTCACATGGACCTTGCTGGTTCCCATAAAGCCTGCAAACCCCGTGCAATGCTCCTCTGCATTTTCTTTTTTGGTGGCCCTGCTGACCACAGACCACAGACCCCTCTACATTTCGATGAAGGGCATGGGACAGCTCGTGGACGACTCCTGGGATCCTCCTGCATTGCCTGGACTCCACTGCTGCACTTCCTTGTCCACCCTCCTGCAGGAAGCATCACCGAGAAGGTTGTCATTGCCCTCCTGCAGCGCCTGTGCACCTCCGGATGGTCTGGACTCTGTTCCCTCTCTCCTTACGTCCCTTTCTTCTGGAATCCAATTCCTGGGTTCCACTGACCTGGTCCAGTGACAGCTGCTGGACAATTGAGGTCCTCCTTGACTTTAGTGGGAGGTTCTGACACAACGAATCCCCTATGCACCTGGGATCCCTGGTGTAGGTACTCCACTGTTCTGGGTACCCACAGGTGAGTGCACTGTCCAACCTCCTGTCGGAAAATGCCACTGTTGGCATGGTCACCCCTCACTTTTTGCCTAGTGTTGATGCCAGCTTTGGTTGGAAGTGTGCTGGGACCCCTACTACCCAGGCCCCAGCACCAGTGTTCTTTCCCTAAAACAGTACCTTTGTTTCCACAGTTGGCACAACCCTGGCACACAGTTAAGTCCCTTATAAAAGGTACCCCTGGTACCAAGGGCCCTATGGCCAGGGAAGGTCCCTGAGGGCTGCAGCAAGCCTTGCAGCTTGTGTGTACTAGTGGGGAGAAAATACAAAGTCAACATGGCACTCCCCTCAGAGTGCCATGCTCACCAGCCACTGCCTGTGGCATACGTAATTCACCCTTCTAGAAGGCCTAACAGCCCTAAGGCGGGGTGCACTATACCACAGGTGAGGGCATAGCTGCATGAGCACTATGGCCGTACAGTGGCTAAGCCAATTATTAAGCAACACAAAAGGATGATGGACAGAGTGCTGAACAATGCAAACACTCACCCCCAGTCACAGATCTGGGTTTAATCCATCGTTCTTTTGCTCACCATGCCACCCCAGTTTGGACCCAACCATATACAAATCAGTCTTGACCCTGTTTCTCATGGGAACAGTCCAGCCCGAACTGCCAAGCCAGGTCCTCCCTGTACCGGAAACAAGCATCCTGGGACCACTTGCAGGGTTTCATCCTTCATCTGCCATGCTAGCTTAAATCCAGTGGCACAGTAAGCAAGGGACCCACGTCTAGGCATACCCTTCCCACTTAGGGCAACTTTAGGAACACAAAAGGATGATGGACAGAGTGCTGAACAATGCAAACACTCACACTGTGCTCATTTCATTCATTGTACTAACCTGCTAAATTAATCTTGTGGTTCTAGAAATAAATTAAGAAAGGATATTTTCTATATAAAAACCTATTGGTCTGGAGTTAAGTCTTTGAGTGTCTGTTTTCACTTATTGCTTGTGTGCGTACAACAAATGCTTAACACTACCCTCTGATAAGCCTAACTACTCGACCACACTACCACAAATAGAGCCCTAGTATGATCTATTATTGCCTCTGTCAAGCCTCTTGGGGAACCCCTGGACTCTGTGTACACTATATCTAATTTTGATATAGTATATACAGAGCCAGCTTTCTACACCTCCCTTGACCCAACAGGTTTCCTCGGGGTCCTGTGGGAAGGATCCTGAACCGCAAAAATTCCAGCCATGACTTCCCCATGTTATCCTTTGTACACCGGCCATGGTGGTTACAACTCGGCACATGGGCGCTTTGGGAATCCTATGTACTTACCTTTGGGGTTTTAGTACTTCCCCAGTCATAAGGGTCCTTGGGTGGTAGTGTGGGTTGGGAGTTACTTTCACATTCCAATTTTTTAGTATATGGTTTGGCCCCCCCATAGGGGCTCATGTTGATGTACGCCTTTACGTGTAGCTAAGTATATTTTTGTATGATCATATGGTCTGGTTAGGAGATACACCAAAATCTGAAGGAGACTTCTAGTTGCAGATTCCTTACCTTAGAAATTCCCCCAGGTGTCAGACTGGATCTGGAGATTTTTCTTCAAGCAGTACCCTTCCGCGCTCTCAGGTGGCGTTGGTCGACTCCGCGTCTGCTGTTGGCGCTGTGGTCGCCGTCATAATGTTGCGTCGTATATAGGCGCAACTCAAGCGTGTTGACGTCCGTTCTTTTCTTTCCACACCAGCCTACGAGCAGATCTGTAGAAGAGCTTACCCGCATCCGCTTTTTGACTGACTTTTTCACCCTTTTGTCGAACATTTTGACTTCTTGGTGCATTGAGTTATCTTCCATTTAAGTCGTGTGACTCCTGTCACCACATGATGTCTGCGATGGATCTGCATTTTCTGTGCATGTGATGTCTGGAGCGCATCTACGACCTGAAGTCTTGCTCCGACTGCTGGGCCATGAACCTGAAGGCTTTGAGGATATCGGTCCCTGAAGTTCATAATGGCCCAGCAGTCTGCTCAGTGTCGCTTCGTCTCTTTCGAGATGAAGGTCATGAGACAGTTCACAGAGCCATCACTCCTCCTCTCACTCCAAGCCCTCAGACATTCGGGTCACAAGAAGAAGAAGTCGAAGAAAAGCAAACATCTTTGACTTCACTCCGTCGCTCGGCTGATGCGATGCGGAGCAATGTTGTTCTTCTAGGCCTCTGTCTTCGAAGCCTGCTTCTGTGTTGGCTCCACACCTCTCTGAGTTTCGGGAGCCAGAGCCACCACTGCCCAACTCAGGGAGATTTAGGAGGCCATGCACCTAATTTTTGGGCAGACTGACCTTCCTGTGATGCCCTCGGGCACAATAGGGTCAACGGGGGCCTCCTCGGGTTCTGTGCCGGCGGCTTCTGCATCAGCTCTGGAGGGCGCCCCAGGATCCGATTCCGAATTTTAGCTGACGCCTGTTGTGCCATTGCAACCTTCCCCGGCACCGGTGCAGAATTCAACTCTCCCAATGTTGGTTGGGCCCACAATTGACACTGATCCCATACTCATTCCATATTCCGACCCGGAGCAGGAACTATGTCGCCCGACACCAATTCCGACTTCTACGGGGACATCACTCCCCATGTTGTATCCTGACCCTTATACCTATGGGTATGGGTACAGTGAGAGTGTGGAGAGGTCGCTAGACCCTCTAGAATACCAGGGTGAAGACCCTTATAGACTGGGCTCAGGAATTGGGTGAAGCCAGGGGGTTGGACACCTCCCCTGACTCTGGCAAGCTTTCTCCCCCTACTGTGGCTACCGAGGAGGGAGCTTCCTACTCAATGGCGGTGCAAAGAGAGGCGGAGGTCCTGGGCCTCGATCTGCCTTCAGTGGTGTTCAGGACTGACCACCTAAATGAGATGCTTCAGCCCGGGGCTCCAACATCTGAACTGCTATTGCCCTTCAATTAAGCCTTCACTGATGTCTTGCTGGGAACGTGGTCTAAACCAAGCACATGGGCTCCTATCAACAGGACAGTCTCCAACGGCCATAGGCCTGAACCTAACGACCCTATATTCCTGACCCAACACCTGAGAGCTAAGTAATTCTGGCTTTTCCTCTTCTGGTGCATTCCCTTACTCACCCCTATGTAGGGAATCCAAAAATTAGACCAACTTGGTGATAAAATGTTCTCTCCCTCCCGTCTGGCATTGCAGTCCGTGAACACTGCATGCCTTATGGCTGTTACACCCATACTTTATGGGATACGGTCGCGCAGGTGCTGCCACATGTCCCGGAGGAGGCCCAGGCCATTCTCTCAAGCTGTTGCTGATGGGAGGGATGCAGCCAAGTTCATGATTCTATGTGGACTGGACAACACCGACTCACTGGGCAGATCGGTTGCCTCAACAGTGGCCCTTCGGCACCACGCTCGGTTGAGAACGTCTGGCTTTTCCGGGGAGGGGCCACAAGTAGTCACTAAACACACAACCTCAGCAGCACAGGGGCAGCCGGGTACAGGGTGCAAACAGGACATCTGGTTTCCAATGCTGGTCAATGAGAGGACCCCAGGGGTCACTCAGAGGCTACAGGCAAGGTCCAGGTTGGTGTCTCGGGCACACCACTGTTTGGACAGGGAGGAGGGCCGCCTGCTGAACGTGGCTGCACTGGGTGTCGGTTTCTCCAAGACCTGGGTGCTGCGGGTGCATTGGCGTTGGATATCTTTGTCCGGAGCTTTTGTGGTCAAGGGATTCCCTCTTCAGGTGTCGTTGTGAAGGGGTTGAGAGGTCAACCCAGGTTAGGCACCTGCTCAGGATTGCCTGGGGATCCTCTCTAGAATGTTGGGCCACCTGGACATGAGCCGTGGGCGTTGGGTGCTTTAGGACTCATTCGTTCAGAGTGAAGTGGGAGTCCTTGGTTGTTGGTTTTTCTTAGACAGGGCCGCTGTCCTCTGGAGTTCTTGGTCCTTCTGGGTACGGGGCAGTCCTCTGGAGCTTGGCAGAGGTCGCTGGTCCCACTGGACGCGTCACTGTTCTTTTGCAGGCTTTTTGAAGCAGGAGACAGGTCGTTAGGGCTGGGGCCTAAGCAGCTGTTGTCTTCCTTCTTCTCTGTTGGGGTTTTTAGCTAAGCAGTCCTTCTTATTGTAGGTCACCAGGAATATGCTGGGCTGGGTTCAGGGAGGCCCCTAAATCCTAGATTAAGGGTGGTTTAGAGGTCAGAGAGCAGTAGCCAATGGCTTCTGTCCCTGAGGGTGGCTACACCCCTCCTTGTGCCCACTCCCTTTGGGGAGGGGGGACACAAACCTAATCCTATTGGTCCCTGTCTTCCAAACCAAGATGGAGGATTCTGCAGGGAGGGGGTCACCTCACCTCTGGACACCCTAGGGGTGGTCCTGGCTCAGGTGGTCACTCCCTGTTTTCCCTAGTTTTCCCACCGGGCTTGCTGCCAAAAGTGTGGCTTTGTCCAGGAGGGGGCGGGCAGCTCCACTAGCTGAAGTGCCCCGGGGCACTGTAATCAGAGGCTTGAGCATTCGAGGCTCACAGCCAGGTGTCACAGTTCCTGTTGGGGGGGTGTGAAACACCTCCACCCCGGACAGGCTTTGTTTCTGACCACAGAGTGTACAAAGGCACTCACCCCATGGGGTCAGAAAATTCTCTGAAAGTCACAGGCTGGCACAGACCAGTGAGTCCTACACTAGCAGTTTAGCTAACATAGAGGGAGCATTTCGAAGATATGCCCTCTGTGTGCATTTTCCAATAAATATCACACTCACATCACTGTGGATTTATTGTGCTGAGAAGTTTGATACCAAACTTCCTAGTATTCAGTAAAGCCATTATGGAGCTGTGGAGTTCGTAATGACACACTCCCTTACCCTATACTCAATATGGCTACACTGCACATAAAATGTCTAAGGATGGACTTAGACACTGTAGGGGTATATTGCTCATGCAGGTATGCCCTCACATGTGGTATAGTGCACCCTGCCTTAGGGCTGTAAGGCCTGCTAGAGGGGTGACTTACCTATGCCACAGGCAGTGGTTTGTGGGCATTGCACCCTGAAAGGGGTTGCGCCGTTGGGGGTTCAAGTCAACCCCAAACACCCAGCAACACAGGGCCAGTCAGGTGCAGAGGTCAAAGTAGGGCCCAAATAACATAGGCACCTATGGAGACTAGGGGTGCTCCAGTTCCAGTCTGCTAGCAGGTAAGTACCTGCGTCCTCGGGTAGCAGACCAGGGGGGTTTTGTAGAGCACTGGAGGGGTCACAAACAGGCACACAAAATACACCCTCAGTGGCACAGGGGCAGGCAAGTGCAGTGTGCAAAGTAGGGGTCCGGTTTAGTATTGAAACCAGTGGAGGGACCCGGGGGTCAATCTGGTGATGCAGGCAGGGCACATGGTGGCTTCTCGGGCCAGCCACCGACTGGGCAAAGATGAGGGCCGTCTGCTGGTCACTCCTGCACTGGTAGCTGGTTTCTATCGGGCCTGGGGGCTGTGGGTGCAGTGCTTCTTCCAGGCGTCGGCTTCTTTGTTACCTGGCAGTCGCAGTCAGGGGGAGCTTCTGGATTCTCTCTGCATGAGTTGCCATGGGGGTGCAGGGAGGTCGTCTCAGGGTGTCAACGTCGTGGGAGTCGATTGGGGGTCCTCGCAGCAGTGTTGGTTTATCTGGACACGAGCCAGGGGCGTCGGGTGCAGTGTGTTGGGGACTCACACTTCCGGAGTGTGGCTAGAGTCTCTTTAAAGATGGTTTCTTCTATGATGTTCAGTCAGAGCCGCTGTCCTCAGGAGTTTCTTGGTCCTTTGGGTTGCAGGGCAGTCCTCTGAGTTGGCAGAGGCCGCTGGTCCCGCTGGATGCATCACTGTTACACGTTCTTTGAGTCTGGAGACAGGCCGGTAGGGCTTTGACCAAGTCAGTTGTTGTCTCTGTCGTCTCTGCGGGGCTTTCAGGTCAGCAGTCCTTCTTGTTTCAGGTCATCAGGAATCTGTTTTCCTGGTTTCAGGGTCGCCCCTAAATACTCAATTTAGGAGTGTGTTTAGGGCTGGAGGGCAGTAGCCAATGGCTACTGTCCTTGAGGGGGGCTACACCCTCCTCGTGCCTTCTCCCTGAGGGGAGTGGGGCACATCCCTATTCCCATTGGGGCAATCCTCCAAAACAAGATAGAGGATTTTCTAAGGCAGGGGTCACCTCAGCTCAGGATACCTTAGGGGCTGTCCTGGCTGGAGGGTGACTCCTTGTTTTTCTCATTATCTCCTCCAGACTTGCTACCAAAAGTGGGGGCTGTGTTCGGGGGACGGGCATCTCCACTAGTTGGAGTGCCCTGTGGTGCTGTAACACCAGTTTTGAGTCTTTGAGGCTCACCGTCAGGTGTTAAAGTTCCTGCAGGGGTGGTGTGAAGCACCTGCACCCAGTACAGGCTTTGTGCCTGGTCACAGAGTGCACAAAGGCACTCACCCCATGTGGCCAGAAACCCTCTCAGGGTGTCCACGTCGTGGGAGTCCCCTGGGGGTCCTCGCTGCAGTGTTGGTTTCTCTGGACACGAGCCAGGGGCGTTGGGTGCAGAGTGTTGGGGACTCACGCTTCAGGAGTGAGGCTGGAGTCCCTATAAAGATGGTTTCGTCTTTGTAGATTAGACAGAGCAGCTGTCCACGGAAGTTTCTTGGTCCTTTGGGTTGCAGGGCAGTCCTCTGAGTCGGCAGAGGTCGCTGGTCCCGCTGGATGCGTTGCTGTTGCAGGTTCTTTGAGTCTGGAGACAGGCCGGTAGGGCTGGGGCCAAGCCAGTTGTTGTCTCCGAGGTCTCTGCGGGGCTTTCAGGTCAGCAGTCCTTCTTGTTCAGGTCGTCAGGAAATCTGATTTCCTGGGTTCAGGGTTGCCCCTAAATACTAAATTTAGGGGTGTGTTTAGGGCTGGAGGGCAGTAGCCAGTTAATACTGTCCCTGAGGGTAGCTACACCCTCCTTGTGCATCTGCTCCTTGGGGTGGGGGGCACATCCCTAATCCTATTGGGCTAAATCCTCCAAAGCAAGATGGAGGATTTTCTAAGGAGGGGCGGTCACTTCAGCTCTGGTCACCTTAGGGGTGGACCTGGTTGAGGGGGTGACTCCTCCTTGTTTTTGTTATCTCCCCTGACTTGCAGCCAAAAGTGAGGGCTGTGTCCGGGGGGCTGGCATCTCCACTAGCTGGAGTTCCATGGGGCATTGTAACACAAAGCCTGAGCCTTTGACGCTCACTGCTAGGTCTACAGTTCCTGCAGAGGGGAGGTGTGAAGCACCTCCAACCAGTGCAGGCTTTGTTTCCGGCCTCAGAGAGCACAAAGGCTCTCACCCCAGGGGGTCAGAAACTCGTCTCTCAGTGGCAGGCTGGGACAGACCAGTCAGTCTTGCACTGAAGGATTGGGTAAAATACAGGGGGAATCTCTAAGATGCCCTCTGTGTGCATTTATTAATACATCCAACACTGGCATCAGAGTGGGTTTATTATTCTGAGAAGTTTGGTACCAAACTTCCCAGTATTCAGTATAGCCATTATGTAACTGTGAAGTTTGTTTTGACAAACTCCCAGACCGTATACTTAATATGGCCACACTGTACTTACAACGTCTAAGAATGGACTTGGACACTTTAGGGGCATATTGCTCATGCAGCTGTGCCCTCACCTGTGGTATAGTGCACCCTGCCTTTGGGCTTTAAGGCCTGCTGGAGGGGTGACTTACCTATGCCACAGGCAGTATTTTGTGTGCATGGCATACTGAGGGAGATGCCATGTCGACTTTTCCTCTCCCCACCAACACACACAATCTGCAGTGGCAGTGTGCATGTGTTAGATGAGGGGGCTGCAGCCCTTAGGGACCTTCCCTGGTCACAGGGCCCTAGGTACCACTGGTACCTTTTACAAGGGACTTATCTGTCTGTCAGGGGTGTGCCAATTGTGGAAACAATGGTACATTTTTAGTGAAAGAACACTGGTGCTGGGGCCTGGTTAGCAGGGTCCCAGCACACTTAGTCAAGTCAGCATCAATATCACCCCTTATAAGGGGTAACCAGTATGCCAATTTGTGATGAAATACTGGGTCACCTCTATGCAGTGACAAATTTGGAAACAGAGAGAGTATAAGCACTGGGGTCCTGCTTAGCAGGACTCCAGTTACACAGTCAAGCATACTGACAAAAACAGTGAAATATACTGACAAGCAGGCCGAAAACCATAAGCACTAGGGTCCTGACTAGCAGGACCCTAGTGGCACAGTCAAAACACACTGACATCTAGCAGAAATTAAGGATAACATGCCAAAACGTGGGCACTTTCCTACAATCCCACCTTGAGTTTTTCGACTGTGGACTTCTTGACTCCTCCTGCAGCCTTTTAGTGCAGGCCCCCTCTACTGCAACTGCCTCTGTGACAAAGACCCAACGCCTCGGGACAACTTTGCACCCAGCCGTCCCAAACCAAGAAGAGGACTATTAGCCAGATGTTTAAGGGAATTTGTTCTACTCTTGCATAATAAAAACCTAAAGGGAAAATGAACTTTTTTTTTTTTAAGCACAAGTCGTAGGAGATTGTCAGAGATTCTCAATACTGGCAGAAATTGATGAGGTTGGTTGATGAGAGTTGAGCAAACTTATGGGAAGCATTATTTTGGGTGAACTAAGTTATAAAGGCGTAATATACAATGCTGGTTATCGGAATGCGCTAACAGCGTAGCCCCTCTCAGGAAAACTGCAGGAAACCGACAAAGCAAAACACCTAAATGGTTCACAACAGACCTACAAGAGTCCAAACGCTTTTGCAGTTGACTGGAACGGAAATGGAGGAGCAGCAAATCAAACGAAGACCGCATAGCCTACAAGAACACAATCACCATACACCACCAGAACTTCTGATGCGCTAAAAGAGTCGCCTTTCAAGAAAGCTTCAGCACCAGTGCTCACAACAGCAAGGAGCTCTTCTCCATCGTCAAAGAGTTCACGAATCCCAGGACAGACACCTCATCCATCCCTCTCTCCCAATACCTCTGCAACAACCTCACCACCTTTTTCCACTGCAAAATCCAGGACATATACAAAGCTGTTATAAAATAGTTCATATATTATTGTTAAGATTAGAGAAAACTGTATATACTCATACTGAACTCTTAAGTCATTAACATAAAAACAACAACCTACTTTTGTATATATTATATTCCATGTTTAGAGTTGGTAGGCTCCAGATGCTCTCCTTTAGAATATTGAAGAGTGGAACAATCAGGAGTGCACCTTAGAATGTTGATGAGGAGAGCTTGAGGATCTGAGGAGTGAAGGTGGTGTGCGAGGAGTCTCTTCAGTAAACTCGTATTCAACCTACTTGAGTCTACGCGTTACTACAAAAGCCTTCAAGATCCAAAACCCGCGCCACCCACAGATATCACCACAGACCCCGCATCACACCAGATCCTGAACTCCTGGACCCCCATCACCACAGAAGATACCCAAAGACTCTGCACTCCATCCATTCAGGAGCATCCTCTGATCTGTGCCCTCATCACATCTTCATCCTGCCCAGTGCCACTGTAGCACCTGAGCTCTGCCGAACTATTAACCGATCCTTTGAGACTGCCAACTTCCCATCAGACTGGAAGCCTGCCGAGATCAACCTGCTACTCAAGAAACCCTCCACTGACCAAAGGGGGCTGAAAAACTACAGACCAATCTCTCTGCTCCCTTTCCCAGCCAAAGTAACGAAAAAGGCCGTCACTAGCAACTTACTGAATTCCTTGAGACATATCAAAACCTAGACCCATCCCAATCTGGATTCAGAAACAATCACATCAATTAAACAGCACTTCTAGCAGTCACCGATGACATACGTGCCATACTAGACCACAGAGACACGTCCGCACTCATAGTCATCGTCTTCTCCGCCACATGCTGCGGAATGCTCCAAGGATCATCACTCAGCCCCGGCGATTTTCAACATCTACATGGCCCCACTAGCCAAGATCAGCAAACACCATGGGCTAAACATTGTCTCCTGCGCCGACGAGATCCAAATAATCCTCTCCCTGTGCAGCGACCCTGTAAAGGCCAAGAGAAATTTCCACAATCAGATAAGAGCATTTGCCACTTGGATGGAAGCTAGCTGCGTCAAACTCAACTTGGACAAGGTGGAAATCCTCGTAATCTGCTCCACCCCCTCTGCCTGGAATGACTCCTGGTGGCCTATCGCACTGGGAAATGCCCCCACTCCCACTAACCAGGCATGGAATCTGGGCATCATCCTGGACTCCTATCTGTCCATGACCCACCAATTCAACGCCGCCTAATAGTCATGTTTCCACACCCTCTGACTCCTAAAGATATTCAAGTGGATCCCCACCGACATGAGGAGAGTCACCCACGCACCGGTCACTAGCAAACTGGACTATGGCAACACACTCTAGGTCTGCATCACCAAGAAACTGCAATCAAGACTACAAAGAATCCATAATGCAGCAGCCAGGCTCATTCTGGACATCCCGCTTACACAGCCACATCTCCTTCTAAGTCAGAGACCTACACTCTGGCTCCCAGTTAACAAGCGCATCACATACAAACTTCTGATTCACACCTACAAGACACTATGCAACATAGGACCAGCCTACCTCAACCACCGCCTCACCGTCTACATACCCAACAGACAACTCTGTTCTTCCCAGCTTGCCCTTGCAGCCATTCCCAAGATCTGAAAAAGCAAAGCAGGAGGAAGATTCTTCTCCTACCTTGCAGCCTGGACATGGAAAACGCTACCTCTCAAACTCAGACAGATGGCATCACTGAAGCAGTTCAGGTAGGACCTCAAGACGTGGCTTTTCGATTGAGCAGCATGCTTGCAAAGAGCGCCTCGAGACCCCAGGGGTGATTAGCCGTCCTATAGAAATATTGATTGATTGATAAAGACCAACTGGGATGTACTTGCTCTTAAAAAGGAAAGATTTGAAATGTAATAACTGAGCAAGGTCATTTTAAATTTAGACAATAAAGCTATTATCTCCTGTAAAGTCATGACTGAGCTTTTCGCTCACACAAAATAGTGTTAAAGGCACCTTTCTCAACTAGATGAGCAGCCACTTAGCTGTGCAATTAAAATATTGTACACCTTTATCAAGCTTTTTTAATTGGGTTCCTTCATTCATATAATATTAATCCTACAAAATTAATTTTAGGGACACGTAAGGCATCATTTAATACAAATATTAGACATTCATTTGTTGACAGCAAAAACTAAATTGTTGAAAAAAATAACATCAGTATTTGGACAAAAATGTGGATGTTGATCAGAAAGTGTAAATCCTAAATGTACCATTAATTTATTTTGTTTTTCAGGAAAGCTAATCGGACAGAGACAGTTATGGCATTCAGAGCAAGGGAATCTCTGGTCCCAGGAGATCTATTAAGGTGAGAGCAGAGAATAATTCATCATTAGACTGGCTCCAGTAGACCTAATAATGTGAACAATGGTAATGCCAATAGGTCTGGGACAATTTATGTGAATGATTTCTTTGATTTAACAGCTGTTCCTTGTATGATATAAATGTGGGATCATAGACAATGCAAATGCAGTTACCCGTATAATGCATACAATGCTCATAGAGGTACATACAAGCAGACATTGCACATTAATGTACAAATGCAATCAGACAACATGTATGGACAGGCATTGATACACATTTGGGTGCTATAACTGGGGTAACTCTGGTCTAACAGTTTTGAGGCCGAAAACCACTGAATATTTCAAAGACACACAGGCCAACAATCATTAGCCCTAGAGTTCACAACTGTTTTAACCTCTGCTCGGAAACTCCATCCCACTCGGAAACGCCTCAGCACAACATACTTACTAATTCTTCTGCACCCCAGGGAACTCAAAATAATATTGGAGAAAGCTGGCTCTGTAAACACTACCAAAATGAGGTATAGTGGGCACAGAGTCCAGGGGTTCCCCAGAGGCTTAAGAGAGGCTAAAGTAGATAATACCAATGCTCTTGTTTGTGGTAGTGTGGTCAAGCACCAGAGTTCCCTGACCATCCTGAAAACCAGACGGCAGAACTCAGGGGCACTCTGGAGGAGCTCTGGGCACCACCCCTGGGGTGGTGATGGACAGGGGAGTGGTCACTCCTCTTTCCTTTCTCCAGTTTTGTGCCAGAGCAGGGACTGGAGGGTCCCTGAACCGGTGTGGACTGGATTATGTAAGGAGGGCACCGTTTTTGCCCTTCAAAGCACTTCCAGAGGCTCTGGGAGGATACCCCTCCCATGACTGTAACACCTATTTCCAATAGAAGAGGGTTCAGCACCCCGTCCCAAAGGAAATGCTTTGTTTTTTTTACCATCCTTGGATTGAGCTGCTCAATCCCCAGGAGGGCAAAAACCTGTCTGTGAGGTGGCAGCAGCTGGGGCTGCAGTGGAAACCTCAGAGAGCTGGTTTGCAGTACTGGGCGTCCATGGTGGAGCCCCCAGGGTGCATGGAATTGCCCCTCCAATACCAGAATCGGATTGGGGGTACAGTTTCTCAATCTTAGACACCTCACTTGGCCATATTTGGGGTTACCATCGTGAAGCTACATATATGTATTGACCTATATGTAGTGCATGCTTATAATGGTGTCCATGCACTCACAAAATCTGGGAAAGTGGTCCTGGACAACGTTGGGGCACCTCTGCTAGTGCAGGGGTGCCCTCACGCACAGTAACTTTGCACGTAGCCTTCAGGAACTGAAGGTTAGACATATAGATGTCTTACAAGTTACCTGGTGCAGTGAAAATGAAATAGTGCTTACACTATTTCATTCAGGCAGCAATGGCAGTCCTGAAGAAGTGTTTGTATGAGCTCCTTTTGGGTGGCAAGAGAAATGCTGCAGCCCATAAGGATCTCCTGGAACTCCAATGCCCTGGGTACCTAGGTACCATATACTAGGGACTTATAAGGGGGGTCCAGTATGCCAATCTGGAGTGGAATACTGGGTTACCAATATGTAAGTAGACATTTGGAATCGGAGAGAGCATAAGCACTGGAGTTCTGGTTAGCAAGACTCCAGTGACAGTCCAGCATACTGAAAAAACAGTAAACATACTGACATGTAGGCCAAAAACTATGAGCACTGGGGTCCTGACCAGCAGGATTCCAGTGAGACAGTAAAAACACACTGACAAACACTGAAAAACAGGCCAAAAATGGGGGTAACCGTGCTAGAAAATTGCTATTTTCTCACAGACCCAAGCAAGAGTGGAAGGAACAGAAGGTGGATCGAGTGTTCGGTTGGGGCAGGAGCCACTACCAGCCTTTCTGGAGATGCAGGAGCAGGGTGACGGTGAAGACCAGGAGTCGGCTGTGCAGCACAGGCGAAGAGTTCCAGAAGTGATGCAGTCGATGACCCGTGTCGGAAGAAGAGTTGCAGTAGGTCAGTGTTGTAGAAAAACCACCAGCAAGCCTTGGCAAAGGCCAAAGTTACAGAAGAAGAGGTGCCGGGGACCAGGAAGGTCCAGGTGGACTCAACCCAAGGAAGGGAGTCCCAGGCGTCCCTCAGCAGTGAGGAGAGTCAGAAGTCGGGGATGCAGCCCCCACAGGCAACTTGCAGGCAAAGGGATGGCAGTGTGGCCCACTCAGCACACCTGGAGAGGAGTCCCACGTCACTGGAGAAGCAGGCAGGAGATTGTGCTTTGCAGGGAAGAGTGCTGGAGGCCAGGGCTTCATGGAGCCTGGAGATCCCTTGGAAGAAGAGCCAACAAGCCTTGGTAGCTGCAAGAGTCGCAGTGCATAGGAGTAATGTCCTGCAAGGAGTGGCAAGGGCTTATCATCTCCTAAGTTGGACAGCTGGAATTGAGGACCAAGGGCACCACGCCAGACCACCACCTGTGATCCAGGATCCACACAGTTCCGGAGGAGAGAAGATCCATGCAACCAGTCGTCATTGCAGTTGGTGCCTGCAAATGCAAGGGAGTGACTCCTTCACTCCAAGGGAGATTCCTTCTTGCTTCTTGCGCAGGCTGAAGACTCGTCACCTCAGAGGATGCACAGCCAGGGAAATGTTGCAGTTGCTGGAAGGAGCCAGAGATACAATGTAGCAAAGTGGAGTTGTCACTGGAGTTGCTGATTGTCGGTTCCCAGAGTGTCCAATTGCAGTCCCGACGGCCAGAAGTTGAAGTAAACAATGCAGAGGAGTCCTGCTGGAATCTTGCACATCAAATCTGAGGACCTACCCAAGAGGAGGACCCTAAATTGCCCTTGAAGGGGGGCTGGTTGCCTAGCAAGGTTATCATCTATCAAGAGGAGGCTGTGACGTCACCTGCCTGACCTGGCCACTCAGATGCTCCAATGGGCCTCTGCCCACTTTGGACTTAAGGTGGCAGAATCAATTAGGCACCAGGAGGAGCTCTGGGGACCTCCCCTTTCCATTGTCCAGTTTTGCGCCAGAGCAGGGACTGGTGCAAACCGGTTTTTGCAAGGAGGGCACCAAATGTGCTCTTCAAAGCATACTGTGGCTTGGGAAGGCTATGTTACACCTATTTCCAAAGGGAGAGGGTGTTGCCTCCCACTCCCAAAGGAAATCCTTTTTTCGGCCTTCCTGAGCTGATCAAGCAGCAGGAGGACAGAAACCTATCTGTAGGATGACAGCAGTGTGGGCTGCCTGGGAAAACCCTGCAAACTGGTCAGAGCAAAGCTGGGGTCCTCTAAGGAGCCCCCAGAGTGCATGAAATCATACAACCAATACTAACAACAGTATTTGGGGTATGATTCAAAAAATGCCCAGGTTCGAAGCTACAATTATGTACCTGGACACAGGTAAAATGGCTTCCCTGCACTTACATAGTCCAGGAAAATAGAGCTGGAGTTCGTAGGGGCACCTCTGCGCATGCAGGGGTACCTTCACACGCAGATACTTTCACCCTGCCCTTTAGGCTAGGAGGGCCTGCCATAGGGGTGACTTACAGTGACCTGTAGTGAAAGAGTGCATGTACCTTTTCACACAGGCTGCAATGGCAGGCCTGCAGACCCATTTTGCATGGGCTCTCATAGGTGGCATAATGTATGCGCAGCCCATAGGGAACCCCTGATGACCCAATGCCCTGGGTACCTATCTACCATATACTAGGGACTTACATGGGGCACCAGTACCCCAATTGTGGGGTGTACTAAATCAGAAACAACCAAATTAGAGACAGAGAGCACAGTCACTGGGGTCCTGGTTAGCAGGATTCCAGTGAACACAGTCAAAACACACTGACAGCAGGGAAAAAGTGGTGGTAACCATGCCAAAAAGAGGGTACTTTCCTAAAGTCAGTTTGCATAATGAAGTGAGTACCAAACATGTGTGGTCTCCACTTCTTCAGGGACCAAACCACAGCAAAGGCCTCCTTCTCAATGGCACTCCAATGCTGTTCCCTGGGAAGTAACCTAACATCCTGCTAATGAGAGCAACAGGTTGGTCATGGCCATAATCATTGGTTTTGGACAGGACTGCTTCTATCCCATGTTCAGAGGCATCTGTTTGCACAACGAACTGCTTAGAGTAGTCTGGAGCTTTCATAACTGGTGCTAGGCACAGAGCCTTCTTTAGTGTCAAAGGCCTTTTGACAACTAACAGTCCAGTTTACTTTCTTAGGCATCTTCTTAGAGGTCAGTTCTGTGAGGGGGGTCACAGTGGACCCATACCCCTTCACAAACATCCTGTAATAACCAGTCAGGCCAAGGAACGCCCTGACTTGAGTCTGGGTTTTAGGAGCTTCCTAGTCCAGAATTGTCTGGATCTTGGGTTGTTACAGTTGCACTTGGCCTCCTCCTACAGGGTGGCCCAAGTATACAACAGTACCCTGCCCTATCTGGCATCTGGATGCCTTGATAGTGAGGCATGCAGATTGCAGAGCCTCCCAAACTTTTTCCGGGAGGGCCAGGTAATCCTGCCAGGAGGAGCTAAAGACCGCAATATCACCGAGATATGCTGCACTGAAGGACTCCAAGACAGCAAGGGATTGATTCACCAACATTTGGAAGGGGCATTCCTAAAACCAAAGGGAATAACCAAAGGGAATAACATTGAACTGATAATGCCCATCAGTGGTAGAGAATGCAGTCTTTTCTTTTGTTCCTGGTGCCATGCGAATTTGCCAGTACCGTGCAGTCAACTCAAAGGTACTGAGAAACTTTGCTGTACCTAAATTTGTCTATCAGATCACCAGCCATTGGAATAGGGTAAGCATCTGTCTTGGTGACAGTTGAGACCTCTGTAGTCTACACAGAGCTTCATTTCTTTCTTTCCACCCTGAGAATGAGGTTGGGGACAAAGACCCCAGGGCTAGCCCAGGGACTGTCAGAGGATTCAATAACCCCTAGATCCAGCATCTTGTTGACTTCACCTTTGATGCTCTCCTTAATTTGATCAGAGTGCAGATGGATCTTGGATTTGACAGGCAGGCTGTCTCCAGTGTCCATATCATGGGTACACCAGTGTGTCTGTCCAGGAGTTAAGTAAAAGAGCTTTGCATACTGCTGCAGGACTTGCCGCCAGTCAGCCTACTGCTGGGCAGTGAGGGTGTCTGAGTAGACAACTCCATCAACTGACCTATCTTTAAGGTTGTGAGAGAGGAGGTCAGGGAGAGGCTCACTCTCTGATTCCTGGTCCTCATCAGTAACCATCAGCTTGGTTACATCAGCCTTGTCACAGAAAAGCTTGAGGCGGTTCACATGGATCATCCTTTTGTGTGTCCTTCTAGTGCCTTGGTCTACCAGGTAGGTGACCTCACTTTCCTTTTCTAGGATAGATTGAGGGCTGCTCCATTTGTCCTGAAGTGCCCTGGGAGCCACAGGCTCAGAACCCATACCGTCTGCCCTGGTTTAAATTCCACCATGCAGCCTTTTGGTCATACCCTGCTTCTGGAGCTGTTGGTTGGCCTCAAGATTTTTGGATGCTTTTTCCACGTACTCTGCCATCCGAGAGCGGAGGCCCAGTACATAATCCAACACATCTTGCTTAGGTTTGTGGAGAGGTCTCTCCCAACCCTCCTTTGCAAGTGGTCTTCTAAAAGGGTGGCCAAACAGAAGTTCAAAGGGGGAAAACCCTACTCCCTTCTGAGGCACCTCTCTGTAGTCAAAAAGCGAGCATGGCAGGAGGACATCCCATCTCCTTTTGAGTTTTTCAGGAAGCCCTGTGATCATGCCCTTCAATGTCTTGTTGAACCTTTCAACAAGTCCATTGATTTTGGATGGTATGGTGTGGTGAACATGCAAGTCACCCAACACGGGTAAGTTGGTACCTCTCTCAGAAACACCTCTTTAGGACACCCTATCCTGGTAGATATACCAATGAGTGCTTTGGGTACTGCAGGTGCTGTAGTAGACCTGAGGGGAATTGCTTCAGGCTACCTGGTAGCATGATCCACTACTACTAGTATATATTGGTTTCCTGAGGCTGTGGGTGGTTCAAGTGGGCCCAATATGTCCACACCAACCCTTTCAAAGGGAACCCCACCACTGGTAATGGAATTAGGGGGAACCTTTAGGTGGTCACCTACCTTACCACTGCCTTGGCAGTTGACACAGGAGCTGCAAAACTCATTCCCTTTTGAGACATGTTGGGCCCGTAGAAATGGCCGACTAGCCTATTCCATGTTTTAGTTTGGCCCAGATGCCCAGCTAGAGGGAGCTCATGTGTAAAAGTGAGGATAAATTCATTGAAATGGCTGAGGCTCTACCACTCTCCTGGTTGCACCAGGTTTGGGGTGTCTGGCCTCATTGTAGGAGTTTCCCTCCTCCAATTAGACCCTGTGGGAGCCACTGACATCTCCCTTTTCCTGTGCAACTGCTTGCTGCCTCAGGCCTTCAAAAGTGGGGCAGGTTCTTTGTCCCTGGAACTGCTGGTCCCTAGAAGGCCCCCTAAGCCCAAGAGCTCTACCTGGTAAAGATCAAGTTCCATGGGCTCTGTTCCCTCAGAGGATGTTAAGACTTCTTCCTGAGGAGAGGAGTCTTATGCTTTTTGCTGTACAGAAGCTGGTTCCCTAGTCTTCCTGCCTTTTCTCTTGGAAGGTTGGGGCCATTATTCCAGGCTCCGACACTTCTTTTTCACCCTGTGCTTGGCTTTGTGCTCTAGTTTTCACACACGCCACCTCAGGGATTCCCAGCATGGCAGTATGGGTTTTGACTTCTACATCAGCCCAAACTGAGGACTCCAGGTTATTCCCTAGCTGACATTCAGCCGGAATTGCAGAAGAGACCATTACCTGTTTTAGGCCAATAACCCTTCCCCATTCTAACATCACCATGGTTATGAGATGGACCTTAGTCACATTGTCAGCATTGGTGGCTGGATACGTTTGGCCAGCCACATACTGTCCTGGGGAAACCAGTTTTTCTGTCACTATGGTGATACTGGCACATGTATCCCTCAGAGCTTCTACCTTAGTCTCATTAATCAAGGGGCGCTATCTGTATTTCTCCATATTAGGGGGCCAGACAGCAAGAGTGGCAACATCTATCCTACCCTTAGAAACAAAGTATGGACCCTGATTTTCTCTGGGCATATTGTTGATCCCACCTGGAGACTGGTATACCAGAGCTAACTGATGGACTACTACAGGGATTCTTTTTGGGAGAGGCCAAGTCTCCAGTTTGGTGCCCTCTCTGCCTACAGTTGAAACGCCAGGCCTTTTTGGGATCAAAGTTCTTACCTTTTTACCCATGTAAAGATTATGAAGAGGCTCGGGCTCACCCTACTGCTCAGGTTATTGGGGGCCTTTAGAAGACTCTCTACTTTTATCCTTAGGTGTCTCCCCACGCTTCTCCTGGGGAGGCTTTGAGACCCCCTTTCTTTTGGTCACCCCCAGTGAAATTCTTGGTCACCCTAGTCTTGACCCAGTGGTCTGCCTTCTTTCCCAATTGTTTGTGAGAAATTGGACCTAGGTCTACAGTTATTGATGCAACTTGTCATTGAAGCAGTTACTGAAAAGATGTTCTTTCATAAACAAATTATAAAGCCCATCATAGTCATGCACTCCTCCGTCAGTTATCCAACCATCTAGTGCTTTCACTGAGTAGTGTACAAAATCAACCCAGGACTGGCTCGAGGCTTTGGAAGCCCCCCTGAACCTAATTTTATGCTTGTTAGTGGTGAATTCAAAGCGCTCAATCAGGGTAGCCTTCGTGTGGACATAGGATTCAGCATCTGACCCAGTAAGGGTGAGGAACCTATCCCTACACTTACCAGTGAACAGTTATCAAAGGACTGCTCCCCAGTGAAACTTATTCAGTCTCTCTCAAAGGCTGTGAACCACTTGATGATGTCATCACCTTCCTCGTACTTGGGGAAAATCCCTTTCGGGATTTTAGGGGTGTCAGAGTGCACTCTGTCCCTAGTTATCTGATAGAGACTTCCAGTTGCAGATTCCTTACCTTAGAATTTTCCCCCAGGTGTCAGTCTTGATCTGGAGATTTGTTCTTTGAGCAATACCCTTGTGCCTCGGTAGGTGTCGTCGGTCGACTACGCAGGCATTGTTGGCGTCATAGTCACGGTGATGGTGTCAGGAGTAGTACATAGGCACAGGCTCAGCGCAGTGAGGTCAGTTCTTTTCTTTCCACACTATAAGGAAATGCCTTCCTTGGCATGGTTACCCCCTGACTTTTTGCCTTTTGTTGATGCCAGTTATGATTGAAAGTGTGCTGGGACCCTCCTAACTAACCAGGCCCCAGCACCAGTGTTCTTTCCCTAAACTGTATCTTTGTTCCTACAATTGGCACAGCCCTGGCACACAGATAAGTCCCTTGTAAATGGTACCCCTGGTACCAAGGGCCCTGTTGCCAGGGAAGGTCTCTAAGGGCTGCAGCATGTCTTATGCCACCCTGGGGACCCCTCACTCAGCACATGCACACTGCCTCACAGCTTGTGTGTGCTGGTGGGGAGAAAATGACTAAGTCGACATGGCACTCCACTCAGAGTGCCATGCCCACCTCTCACTGCCTGTGGCATAGGTAAGTCACCCATCTAGCAGGCCTTAGAGCCCTAAGGCAGGGCGCACTATACTACAGGTGAGGGCATAAGTGCATGAGCACTATACCCCTACAGTGTCTAAGCAAAACCTTAGACATTGTAAGTGCAGGGTAGCCATAAAGAGTATATGGTCTGGGAGTTTGTCAAACACAAACTTCACAGTTCCATAACGACTAAACTGAAATCTGGGAAGCTTGCTATAAAACGTCTCAGCACAATAAATGTGCACTGATGCCAGTGTGGGATTTATTGTAAAATACAGCCAGAGGGCATCTTAGAGAGTCCGACTCCTAGTGCTAGGCTGACCAGTTTCTGCCAGCCTGCCACAACCAGACGAGTTTCTGGCCACATGGGGAGAGTGTCTTTGTCACTCTGTAGCCAGGAACAAAGCCTGTACTGCGTGGAGGTGCTTCTCACCTCCTCCTGCAGGAACTGTAACACCTGGCGGTGAGCCTCAAAGACTCATGCCTTTTGTTACAGCTCCCCAGGGCATCCCAGCTAGTGGAGATACCCGCCCCTCCGGCCACTGCCCCCACTTTTGGCAGCAAGGCAGGAGAGGATAATGAGAAAAACAAGGAGGAGTCACCCATCAGTCAGGACAGGCCCTAAGGTGTCCTGAGCTGAGGTGACCCCTGCCTTTAGAAATCCTTCATCTTGAGTTTGAAGGATTCCCACAATAGGAATAGGGATATGTCCCCCTCCGCTCAGGGAGGAGGCACAAAGAGGGTGTAGCCACCCTTCAGGACAGTAGCCATTGGCTGCTGCCCCCCTGACCTAAACACCCCCCTAAATTCAGTATTTAGGGGTGACCCTGAACCCAGGAAATCAGATTCCTGCAACCTATACAAAGAAGAAGGACTGCTGACCTGAAAGCCCTGCAGAGACAACGGAGACGACAACTGACTTGGCCCTAGCCCTACCGGCCTGTCTCCAGACTCCAAGAACCTGCACGGCGACGCATCCAACAGGGACCAGCGACTTCTGAGGACTCAGAAGACTGCCCTGAACCAGAAGGACCAAGAAACTCCTGAGAACAGCGGCACTGTTCAGAAACAGCAACAACTTTCAACTTTTTAGCAACTTCCAAAGAACTCTCTCTTCTCGCTGGAAGCATGCGACTTCTCACTCTGCACCCTACGCCCTCGGCTCGAGCTCCTGAGAACAAACACTGCAGAGAGGACTACCAGGCGACTGCGACGACGTGAGTAACCTGAATCGACCCCCCCTGTACTCCCACAGTGACGCCAGCAAAGAAGGCTCCCCCTGACCGTGACTGCCTGGTAACAAGGAACCCAACGACTGGACCAAGCACTGCACCCCCAGACCCCAGGACCGAGAGGAACCACTCACCAGAGCAGGAGTGACCAACAGGCGGCACTCTTCCTAACCTAGTCGGTGGCTGGCCCGAGAAGCCCGCCCGTGCCCTGCCTATATCGCCTAAGTGACCCCGGGTCCCTCCATTGCTTCCTGTAGCAAACCCGATGCCTACTTTGCACACTGCTCCTGGCTGCCCCTGTGCCGCTGAGGGTGTGTTTTGTGTGCCTGTTTGTGTCCCCTCCCCTCCCCCCAGTCTGTTCCTCGAGGACACAGGTACTTACCTGCTAGCAGACCAGCCCTGTGTTGCTGGTGCTGTGACTTTGGGATTGCCTTGAACCCCCAACGGTGGGCAGCCTATGCCCAAGAGACTGACTATGTAAGTGCTTTACTTACCTGAAAAACCTAACCAAACTTACCTCCCCAGGAACTGTTGATTTTTGCAGTGTCCACTTTTAAAATAGCTTATTGCCATTTTAACCTATATTGCCTGTACTACTGCTTTAATTCAAAGTTCCCTACCTACCTATGTGGAGTACCTTGCATTTATGTATTTACTTCAAATCTTGAATCTTGTGGTTCTAAAATAAATTAAGAAAATATAATTTTCTGTATAAAAACCTATTGGACTGGAGTTAGGTCTTGAGTGTGTGTTCCTCATTTATTGCCTGTGTGTGTAAAACAAATGCTTAACACTACCCTCTGATAAGCCTACTGCTCGACCACACTACCACAAAATAGAGCATTAGTATTATCTAATTTTGCCACTTTCAACCTCTAAGGGGAACCCTTGAACTCTGTGCACACTATCTCTCACTTTGAGATAGTATATACAGAGCCAACTTCTTACACGCACCACTCGCTGATCCGGAGAGAGTTGCCCTTGGGCAATTGTTGACCAACTTCGGCTCTTTCACGTAATGATGTCGGTGATGGATCCGCATCGGGTCTGTTTGTGGCGCCACGACCTGAAGTCATGCTCCGAGTGCCGGGCCATGCACCCGAAGGCCTTGAGGGAGTGGTCCCTCAAACTTATGGCGGCCCGGCACTCGACTCCGCATGTGTCCCGGTCTTGCTTGAGGGGAAGTTCTCGAGACCGGTGGCAGAGCCACCACCACCACTCGTCTTCTTCAAAGTCTTCGGGTCAAGGTAAGAAGAAAAAGTCGAACAAATCCCATCATCCTTCGACTTCACCCCGTTGCTCGGCTGATGCTACGTGGGAGGAGTGTCCACGTTCGAGGCATCTGCCTTCAGAGCCTGCTTTTGGGTCCTTTTCTCGTCTCTGAGTTTTCCGGAGCTGGGTTACTCCCACCGAATTGAAGGAATTTTATGAGGCCATGCGCCTCATTTTTGGGCAGTCTGAGCCAACTATGTTTGGTTGGGGGGCCTTTGGGTTCTGCGCCGGCTGCTCTGGCCACCGAAGTCCCATCCAGATGCGCTCTGGCATCCGCACCGACGCCGTTCGTACCATCAAGACCTTCCCCTACCCTGGTTCGATTGTCGACCCTCCCGACGTCAGTGGTGCCCACCATCGATGTTGATGCGATCCTGATTCCCGACAACTCAGAATCGGTCTAGCATCGGCCGACGCCGCCTGCTGCTTCGATAGGACCTCTTCACCCCAGGTTGAATTCTGACCCTTATGCTTATGGGTTCAAATTCGGGGAAGGATTGGAGGGATCCAGACCCAACACAGGGGCTCCTGTGACCAGGAAAATCACACGTCACCATCGGCCCGCCCTGAATGACCCTAAATTCCTGTCCCAACACCCCACCCCTGAGATCCTTCTTATCCAGGCATCCTCATCCTCGGGTGCATTCCCTTCCTCACCTCCGGATTGGGAATCAAAAAGGATGGAACAATTTTGGAAGAAGATGTTTTCTCCCTACAGTCTTGCGCTGCGGTCAATAAACACCACATGCCTTTACGACCATTATACTCACTCTCTTTGGGATACGGTTGCATAGTTCTGCCTCAGATACCGGGGAGGCCTGTGCTATCGTCTCCCAAGCTGTCACGGATGGGAGAGACGCTGCATAATTCACTAACCGATGTGGGCTGGACACAACTGAGTCTCTGGGTAGATCTGTTGCGACTACGGTGACCACACCTGGTTACGTACATCTGGTTTCTCAGGGGACGTCCAACAGACTCTTATGGACTTGCCCTTTGATGGCTCCCGACTCTTTGGAGAAAAGGTGGACTTGGTGCTAGAGAGGTTCAAGGACGGCTTGGTCCCTCATCCTTTCCAATGCCCCTCGTCCCCAACAGTCCACCATTCGTGGCCACGTAAGGGGCTCCCTGTCGCGTCCCCTTCCCAGCCACCGTGCCAGCCATGCTGTTCAGCCGCTGCGGTGCCCGGGAAGCGGAATCCCATGTGGTCGTGGGACAGGGAACCAGAGGTCTGCCCAGTCCTTCCCGGCCCCTGCTGCAGTCTCCAAACCCTCCTAGTCCGTCCCCTTATTCTGGTCCAGTTGGCGGCAGGATTCGCCATCACCTGCCCCACTGGGAATTCATCACTATTGACAGGTGGGTTTTGTAGATCGTTCGAAGGGGCTACTCCCTCCCATTCGAATCTGTCCCACCAGCCATGCCTCCATCATTCAGCCGTATACCGGAAGATCATTTGGCACTTCTCCGCCAGGAAGTTTCAGCTCTCTTGGCCAAGGGAGCCATAGAGAGTGTCCCTGAGCAAGAAGTAGGTCGTGGTTGTCATTCCTGCTACTTTCTGGTGCCCAAAAAAGACAAGGGCTTACGTCCTATCCTAGACCTTTGGGCCCTCAATCTCTTCCTCAAGAAGGAGAAATTCAGAATGCTCACCGGGGCTCAGGTCCTGTCTGCTTTGGACCCAGGAGACTGGATTGTAGCTTTGGACTTGCAGGACGCTTATTTCGATATTCCGATCCTAGCTGCCGACAGTCATTACCTACGAATCGTGGTAGCGCACAAGCTCTTTCAATTTAACGCACTCCCATTCGGCCTTACCAGCGCCCCCAGGTGTTCACAAAAGTGATGGCGATGGTTGCAGCGCATCTGTGCAGGTTGGGGGTTTCAGTTTTCCCCTACCTCGACGACTGGCTGTTGAAGGCGGACTCGCCCCAGAATTTTGTCTCCCACCTTCAAACTATAGCAAACCTCCTCCACACGCTGGGGTTTACTGTCAACGTGGCGATTACACCTGACTCCATCTCAGACACTCCCTTTCATCGTAGCTGTTCTGGACACAGTGCAGTTTCGGGCCTATACTCCCGAAACGGGGGTCCAGGATATTCAAACTATGATGCTGATCTTTCAGCCTCTATGTTGGGTATTAGTGAGACTGACTTTGAGGCGGCTGGGCCTCATGGCCTCCTGCATCTTGCTAGTGACACAGGCCAGATGGTATATGTGGGCTCTGCAGGGGGACTTGAAGTTCCAGTGGGTGCAGCATCAAGGAAATCTCTCCGACATGGTCCAGATCTCGGAGTAGCTTGCGAAAGACCTGCTGTGTGGCTTTCGAATCAGCATTGGGTCAATGACAGACCCCTCTCCCTTCCCCAACCAGATCTATCCATAGTGATGGACATGTCGCTTCTGGAATGGGGCAGCCACATGGGAGAGGCGGAGATCGGAGGCTTCTGGTCTCTGGAGGAGTCTGGGCTCCATATCAATCTTCTGGAACTCAGGGCAATCAGGCTTGCGTTGAAAGCATTTCATCCTTCTCTCAAAGGGAAAGTAGTGCAAGTGTTCAGGGACAACCCTACGACCATGTGGTACTGCAACAAACAGGGCTGAGTAGGGTCCTGGACCTTTTGTCAGGAGGTGCAGCGCCTCTGGACATGGCTGGCACATCAGGCCATCACCCTGGTGGTTCAACATCTGGCAGGTTCTCTGAATGCCAGAGCAGACAAACTCATCCGTCGATGCATAGCCAATGACAAATGGCGTCTCCATCCGGAGGTGGCGCAAGGTCTCTTTCAGCAGTGGGGAGAGCCTCAGTTAGATCTGTTTGCCTCCACAGAAAACACACAATGTCATCTGTTTTGCACGTTGGAGTTTCCAAGGTGGCAATCTCTCTGAGATGCGTTTTGTCTGGAGTAGAACTCCGGCATCATTTCCGCCTATACCACTTCAGCCTAGAGTTCTCAAGAAAATCAAGAACGACCGGGCCTAAGTAATCTTGGTGGTTCCGGACTGGGCACAGAGAGTATGGTATCCAGAGCTATTGAGCATGGCCACCGATCGTCCACTCAGACTGCCCCTTCGGGAGGATCTTCTGTCGCAGCAGCAGGGGACGATTCTCCACGTGAACCTATCCAATCTCCGCCCTCATGCGTGGAGATTGAGTGGCAGCAGTTAACAGCTTTTGAGCTTCCACCCAAAGTCTGTGATGTAATCTTGCCAGCCAGGCGTCCCTTCACCAAAACGGTATACGTCTGTCGTTGGCATAAATTTGTGGCATGGTGTACCAACAAATCTGTTTATCCCCTCTCTATCTCCGCTTTCTGAGGTTCTTTTGTTCATTCTTTCTTTGGCCCAACAGGGCTCTGCTTTGGGCAACCTTAAAGGTTATTTGGTTGTCTGATCAGCCTTCACTCTTTAAGTCTCCTACTGTTAGTAGATTTCTTAAGGGCCTCTCCCATTTGTTTCCTCCCACTCCGTTTATCATGCCTCTATGGGACCTCTGTCTTGTCCTTACTTACTTAATGTGTACTCCCTTTGAGCCGATGCACAATTGTCCATTACGGCTCCTTACTTTCAAAACTGTTTTTTTTTGTTGCCATGACTTCTGCTTGCATAGTGAGTGAGCTTCAGGCCTTATCTTCTAAGCCCCCATTGTTTTTTTTGTGCACCCTGACAAAGTGGTGTTACACACTAAGGCTTCCGTCCTTCACAAAGTTGTTACACCTTTTCATGTAGGCCAGTCCATCACTTTGTCTACTTTTTATGCACCTCCACATCCTTACCATGAGAAGAGACTCCACCCCCTGGCTCCAAGAAGAGCGTTGGCATTCTATCTCAATCGTACTAAAGATTTCCAGGTGCATGATCAACTTTGAGCGATATGTAGGTGCGAAGAAAGGAAGGGCAGTGCAACAACATATCATCTCACGATGGGTACTTCTTCGCATCACGATGTGCTACGCTTTGGCAAAGAAGAAACCCCCTGAGAGTTTGTGCGCTCATTCCACCATAGCAACTCCTGCTTCCACTGCACTGGCACACAGAGTTCCAGCCCTAGATACAGGGAGTGCAGAATTATTAGGCAAGTTGTATTTTTGAGGATTAATTTTATTATTGAACAACAACCATGTTCTCAATGAACCCAAAAAACTCATCAATATCAAAGCTGAATATTTTTGGAAGTAGTTTTTAGTTTGTTTTTAGTTTTAGCTATGTTAGGGGGATATCTGTGTGTGCAGGTGACTATTAGTGTGCATAATTATTAGGCAACTTAACAAAAAAAAATATATACCCATTTCAATTATTTATTATTACCAGTGAAACCAATATAACATCTCAACATTCACAAATATACATTTCTGACATTCAAAAACAAAACAAAAACAAATCAGTGACCAATATAGCCACCTTTCTTTGCAAGGACACTCAAAAGCCTGCCATCCATGGATTCTGTCAGTGTTTTGATCTGTTCACCATCAACATTGCGTGCAGCAGCAACCACAGCCTCCCAGACACTGTTCAGAGAGGTGTACTGTTTTCCCTCCTTGTAAATCTCACATTTGATGATGGACCACAGGTTCTCAATGGGGTTCAGATCAGGTGAACAAGGAGGCCATGTCATTAGATTTCCTTCTTTTATACCCTTTCTTGCCAGCCACGCTGTGGAGTACTTGGACGCGTGTGATGGAGCATTGTCCTGCATGAAAATCATGTTTTTCTTGAAGGATGCAGACTTCTTCCTGTACCACTGCTTGAAGAAGGTGTCTTCCAGGAACTGGCAGTAGGACTGGGAGTTGAGCTTGACTCCATCCTCAACCCGAAAAGGCTCCACAAGCTCATCTTTGATGATACCAGCCCAAACCAGTACTCCACCTCCACCTTGCTGGCGTCTGAGTCGGACTGGAGCTCTCTGCCCTTTACAAATCCAGCCACGGGCCCATCCATCTGGCCCATCAAGACTCACTCTCATTTCATCAGTCCATAAAACCTTAGAAAAATCAGTCTTGAGATATTTCTTGGCCCAGTCTTGACGTTTCAGCTTGTGTGTCTTGTTCAGTGGTGGTCGTCTTTCAGCCTTTCTTACCTTGGCCATGTCTCTGAGTATTGCACACCTTGTGCTTTTGGGCACTCCAGTGATGTTGCAGCTCTGAAATATGGCCAAACTGGTGGCAAGTGACATCGTGGCAGCTGCACGCTTGACTTTTCTCAGTTCATGGGCAGTTATTTTGCGCCTTGGTTTTTCCACACGCTTCTTGCGACCCTGTTGACTATTTTGAATGAAACGCTTGATTGTTCGATGATCACGCTTCAGAAGCTTTGCAATTTTAAGAGTGTTGCATCCCTCTGCAAGATATCGCACTATTTTTGACTTTTCTGAGCCTGTCAAGTCCTTCTTTTGACCCATTTTGCCAAAGGAAAGGAAGTTGCCTAATAATTATGCACACCTGATATAGGGTGTTGATGTCATTAGACCACACCCCTTCTCATTACAGAGATGCACATCACCTAATATGCTTAATTGGTAGTAGGCTTTCGAGCCTATACAGCTTGGAGTAAGACAACATGCATAAAGAGGATGATGTGGTCAAAATACTCATTTGCCTAATAATTCTGCACTCCCTGTATGTGCCAGGCAGCTACGTGGGCATCCTTGCACACGTTTACTAAACATTACTGTCTGGACAGTCGGGTCCATAGTGACCGCTACTTTGGTCATTCAGTACTGCAGGACTTCCTAGTATGATCTTGATTCGCAGCCCACCTCCGAGGATGGAATTGCTTGGGTATCTGTTCTAAGGTAAGGAATCTGCAACTAGAAGTCTCTATCAGATGTACAAGTTACTTACCTTCTGTGATGATATAACTGGTAGGGACATATTCTAGTTGCAGATTCCTTACTGACCCACCCATCCTCCCCACTTGCAAATTTATTTCTAGAGACAGGGCTTCCCCATTCAGGGCCTTAGTTCTGGCGCCCCAATATCCGTGTTCTTCGCGGCTCTTTGCTTTGGCGTGGAAAGTTATGAAAAGAAACTTACGTCACTGCTCTGAGGCGGCATCTATGTACTACTCCTGACATCATCACAGCGACTATGACGGCAACCACGCCCGCGGAGTCGACCAATGCCACCTGATGACACGCAAGGGTATTGCTCAAAGAAAAATCTCCGTATCCATTCTGACACCTTGGGGAAAATTCTAAGGTAAGGAATCCTCAACTAGAATATGTCTCTACCAGATATATTGTTACTGAAGGTAAGGAACTTGTACACTAAGTTGTTGCTACCATTAGTGGGTACTAGGCCCATTTCTGATCTCTCCCTTTCTATATCCAGGAGCTGTCTCTCCAAGGCTATTCTTTTGGCCATCCTTGCTAAAAGGAAGTCAGCTTCTCTGAGGCTGCCCTCAGTCTTACCAGAAGAAGAAGTAGACTCCCCTGTGGGACACCCAGATCCTGTGAGTACTATCCTTGGAATCGGGCATTTGGGTCTTGTCCTCCTGTAGGAAGATGCCCTGGTTTGTAGTGGGTACCAAAGGTACTTACATCGTATACCAGGTCCAGGTATCCCTTATTAGTGAAATGTAGTCAGTGTCTAGCAGCCAAGCTGTCTAGGGGTAACCTGTAGCTGAGCAGCCAAGGCTGATCTAGCAGACATGCAAAGCTCTTGCAATACCACTATAGTTACACAGTACTCACACTAATGAAAGAAAATACTCAGTGTCAGAAAAATAAAGGTACTCTATTTTCCACCTAGGCAGGTTTAGTGTGTAGAGGGGCTCTGGGAGTGTAAGAAAACACCAAAGGTAAGTAAAATACCCCACCCCAGAGCCCAGGAAAGCACAAGTAAAACACAGGAAGTTTCCTAAAACGCACTAGAAGTCGTGATAGAAGATAGTACAAGAACCAGAGGAAACTGCAAGACACCATCATTGGATTCCTGGACTTGAAGACCTGTGGAAGAAGGGGACCAAGACCAAGAAGCACTGAAGAGTCCAGGGAGAACAGGAGTCCCTGCTAACCCGGATGAAGGCGCAAAAGAAGAACCACCGGTGAGAAGACACAGTCAGTATTGCACCAAAGAAGACAGATGCGGGTTCCTGGTTGGTGCAGAAGATGTCCCACGCCGGCTGGATGAATGCAGTCTGTTTTGTGTCGCTGGATTCTGCCAACAAGCCTTTGTAAACGCAAAGCTGGCGGTTTACGGAAAATAGTACTGCCTGGGCCCAGGGAGGATCAGGTCGACTCTACCCAGGAGGGGGATACAGACGGGACTCTCAGCAACTCTGAGTGGCCTCAGAAGACCAGGCAGTGCGAACAGGATTCCCATAGTACTGGGACAAAGAAGGTGCAAATAGAGGCCCACGCAGCACGACACAAAGGATTCCCACGCCACCGGAGAACCACTCAGGAAGCTGTGTGTCTCAGGATGGAGTGCTGGGGGCCTAAGCTGTGCTGTGCACGAAGAACTTCTTGGAAGGTCGCACACAAGCCCTGGCAACTGCAAGTAATGCGGTGCATAGGGGTACTGTCTTGCGTGGGGAGGCAAGCTCTTACCTCCACCAAATTTGGACAGCTGGACGTTGGGACTGTCAGAGTCACTTTAGTCCACCACCTGTGTTGCTGGATCTTCGGTTCTTCTGGTGCAGGCTGAAGACAGGCAGTCCTCGGAGGATGCACGACCTGGAAGCTGTTGCAGTTGCTGGCAGGAGCTAAAGATACAATGTTGCAGAAGTCGTCTCAGCTTCTTTGCTGCAGTTTTGTAGAGTTCCTGGAGCAGTCAGCGGTTGATTAGTCTGTAGAAGATGAAGTGTTACACCCTCTCCCTTTGGAAATAGGTGTGACAGGCACGAGAGGGGTAGCCTCCCAGAGCCTCTTTAAATGCTTTGAAGGGCACAGATGGTGCCCTCCATGCATAAACCAGTCCACACCGGTTCAGGGACCCCCCAGTCCTTGCTCTGGCACGAAACTGAACAATGGAAAGGGGAGGGACCACTCCTCTGTCCATCACCACCCCAGGGTTGGTGTCCAGAGGGTCCCTAGGTTCTGCTATTTTGATTCCAAGGTTATAGGGGCATCTGAGTGGCCAGGCAGATGATGTCAGAGGCCCCCTCCGATAGGTAGTTACCTGGTTAGGTGACCAAGCCACCTCTTTGGGCTATAAAGGGTCTGCCTCTGGTGCGGGTTCTCACATTCGGCTTGCAAGACTCCAGCAGGCCTCCTCTACAACCTCTGCTTCGACTTCTGGCCTCAGTAACCGCAACTGGGCCCTCCAGGAACCTACAAGCTGCAGATCGACAGAAAGATTATTCTGCAACATTGTATCCGGAACTTCTGCCAGCTTCGCAACATTTCCCCGGCTGTGCATCCTAAGAATACTGCAACTCTTCAGCCTGAATAAGAAGAAGGAATCTCCCTTGGGGTGAAGGCATCACTCCCCTGTAACTACAGGTACCTGGCTGTATTGATTACCCGCGGTGTGGATTTCCCCTCATCCTTAGTGGCTTGGGTCCTGCATCGAGGGTGGGGGCCCGGAGAGTCTCCCTTGGTCCTCTCTACCAGGTGTTGCACTTTCTTGGTGGTAAGTCCTTTCCCCCCCTGTGCAAGACAGTACCCCCGTGCACTGCATCCTTTGCAGCTGCCAAGGGTTGTTTGCTTCACCTCCAAGGGGGACTTTAGGTGATGTGTAGCTCTAGCTCCCAGCACTCCCTCCTGCAACTTCTAGACCTCTAAGTGGTCCTCCGGCGACGTGGGACCAACTTCTGTGGTGCTGCCTTGGCTGCTTTTGTGACTTCTGTGTCCCTGCCCTGTGGGACACCTATGGGTGCTGCCTCTGCTCTTACTGGCCTTCTGCGACGCGGAGGGTTCCCTGTGACTCCCCCTCCTGGGTAGAGTCCTCCTGGACCTTGCTGATCCCCAGCAGCATCTCTTTTCCTCCAACTGCGAGTTTGCCTTTGCCAAGGCTTGTGGGCGGAAATCCAACACCCATCTGCAATCCAGCTTCCAGCGTGGGACACCTTTTGCATGCATCATGGAACTCTTCACCAGCTTCTGTGCTGCAGTGCTGACCTGTCTTCCTTCTTCGTCGACCAACTCCAGAAGGTACCTTTGGCTGGGAAGTGGACTCGACATACACTCCGGGACTTGGTCTCCTCTTTCCACAGGTCTCTATCTTCGGTTTTCCTCTGCTAATTCCTTGCAGGCTGTTCTGGGTGTCTTCTTTTTCTTCTTTTCATCCCTTGGGGTGGTTTTGGGGCAATCCAGTGTTTTACTCCTATATTCCTGGTCGCTGGGGGGGTACTACATTACTTACCTGTGTGGTTTCCTATTACTCCCAGCTCCCCTCTACACGATTACTTACCTAGATGAGGGCCCCGTGTTCGCATTCCACTTTCTTAATATATGGTTTGGGCTCCCCCTAGGGCTATCTATATATAGTGTATTTATTTACCCTCCTAATGGAGGGTTGCCGCTCTAGTATTTTCTGATACTATGTTCTAAAAATAAAGTACCTTTATTTTTGTACAACCTAGTGTTTTCTTTCTTGTGTGCAAGGTGCAAGTACTGTGTGACTGTAGTGGTATTGCATGAGCTTTGCATGTCTCCCAGATAAGCCTTGGCTGCTCATCCACAGCTGCCTCCAGAGAGCCTGGCTTCTAGACACTCCCTACACTTCACTGAGATGGGGATACCTGGACCTGGTATACACTCCCTACACTTCACTGAGATGGGGATACCTGGACCTGTTATAAGGTGCAAGTACCATAGGTACCCACCACACACCAGGCCAGATTCCTGCAATCCACAAACCAGTTGTCGACGTTGAGGTGTCTGCGGATGCAGGGAGTGATTCCTTATCCAAGGGAGATTCTTTCTTGCTTTCCTAAGTGCAGGCAGAGTCCTGGTGACTCGGGAGGATGCACGGCCGCAGAGGTTGCAGAAGTCTTGGAGAACTTGGAAATACTGTTGCAGTAGGAGCCCTCTTACTGGTTACAGTCTTGCTCTCAATCCCAGCGAAGAACAGCAGCGGTTCCGGTGTCCTGCTTGCAGAAGTGTTTTGCAGAGAAGCCTTGCAGACGGATCTTGAAGTCTTGCGGATGAATCTGGGGTCCCACCCTTAGGGGAGCCCTTAAGTAACCCAGGAATGGGTTGTCTTTTTTTTGCAGCGGCATACCTATTAGGGGGTGGGATCTGGGACGTCACCCAGTCAGATGCTCCCAGGGTCCCCCTGCTTGTCGTATTTTAAAGATGGCAGAATCAAGAGGCTACCTGGTAGAGCTCTGTGCACCTCACTATCTGATCAGATGTTTGTCTCTTACTGACTTTCTCAGAAAAGTACCGCTGTCACTAAAGCTTTCATTGCACAATGGATTTCTGCCCCTATACAGTTTTGGCATACCAAAGCTGGAAAACCACTCAACAAAACCAAAGGCACACTCTACAAGGGCAGTAGCTACCTCAACTGCTCTGTTTGCTTGCATTCCATTAGAGATCATATGTCCTGTTACGACTTGGAAGAACACCCAGACGTTCACAAAGCACTATTGCCTAGAATCGGCGCAGAAAAAGGCAATGCAGCTGTCGGAGAGAGTGTTTTGCATCATCTATTCCAATAAGGCGAGCCTATTTATATAGTGGTGTTTTATCTATATTAAGTTCAAATATTTTTAAGTCCGCTATATATTGCTGTTCGATTATTATAGTATTTACCTATATATTTGTATGGACTACATAAAGTGTATTGTTTTTACCCACCATCCTCTAAGAGTACTTCAGTTACCTACTATACTGCTTGCTATTCTGATTCAAGCATGTGAATCTATGAAAGATCCAATACTGGATAAGGAAATGAGTTACTTACCTGTAACTGTAGTTATCTAGTATTGGTATCTTTCATAGATTCACATGTGATCCACCACCTCTGCTTAGAGGATCCCCTTATGACTAGCGAGGTTATTCCCACTTGTGCTCGAAAAACTGAGGGAGTCTCTCTCTTGGAAATGTTCTAAAGGGTGCTAACACCTGTTTGCTCATAGTTCAAGTTTTTCACTTTTTTGAAAAGGACCTAGATATGCTGTTAAACTAATGACCTAGTGCCATTATAGCCTACAATAGTTTTACATACTGCTTTACTATTGTACTGTGGGAATCCCACTACGATGACAGGAAAAGATTCAAGCATGTGAATCTATGAAAGATACCAATACTGGATAACTGCAGTTACAGGCAGGTGCCAGAAGTACCCTGTGGTTGCTATTCCTGCTACTTTCTGGTTCCCAAGAAGGATGGAGACCATCATCCCATCCTAGATCTTTATTCCTCAAGAAGGAGAATTTCAAATGCGCACGCTCCCTCAAGTCCTGTCTGCCCTTGAGATTGGATGGAAGCATTGGACTTGCAGGACCCATATTTCCACATTCCCATCCTGCCTGCCCACTTGTGTAATCTGCGGTTCACGGTCGGCCACAAGTACTTTCAGTTTGCTGTGCTCCGTTTTGGCCTTACCAACGCCTCTCGGGTGTTAGCCAAGGTGATGGTGGTGGCTCATTTGCAGAGATCATGGGTGTCAGTGTTCCCCTATCTCAACGATTGGCTGTTGAACGCTTGCTCACCCAAGGCTTTTGTTTCCAACATACAAACTACGGTGGACCTCCTGCTCTTGCTTGGGTTCATTATCAGCATTCCAAAGTTACACCTGACTCCCTTTCAGTGGTGGCTTCTCATCGGAACTGTTCTGGACACAGACAACTGCCAGGCAGCAACGTGGGCATCCCTACACATGTTTACCAAGCACTGCTGCCTGGACAGTCAGGTCTGTAGGGATGGGCAGGATTATTTGGTTTGAAATTATTTTGCAGACCCACCTCTTGCTTGGATATCTATTCTAAGGTAAAGAATTTGCAGGTAGAACTCCCTATCAGATGAACAAGGTACTTACCTTTGGGAATGCCTTATCTGATAAAGTTTTATCTAGCCACGATTCCTTACTGGCTCACCCATCCTCCCCGCTATGCAAACAGATTTCTAGGAGCAGGGCTTTCCCCTTTCAGGGCCCTAGTTTTCCACACCAGTGGTCAATGTTCTTCATGGCTCCGCTCTCCTGGCATAGAAAGTCGCAAAAAGGATCTGCCGTCAGCCAGTTGGCGGCACATATGGCAACGTCAAGACCACCCGCCAGCACATAGGGGTACTGCGGATCTAGTCTGACGCCCAGAGACAATTCAAAGGTAAGGAATCTGCAGCTAGATGGAATCTCTACTAGATAATGCATTACCAAAGGTAAGTAACTTTTTCTTTGACATACCTTCAGACCTGGATGAGGCTGGGGACCCTCATGATATACCTGAGGATTTCTGAGACCTTGTGGAGGCCCATGGGCTGGATACTTTGCCAAATCCAGAGATCCCAGACCCCTTGGGCAACAGCAGAAACCTCAGTTTATCTTGTCCACAGTAGAAAATAGGGCTAACATATTCATCAGGGCCACTGGTACCATTTATTGAAGCCCTTCTGGATCTTGAAGAAATCCCTCGTCCACTCCAGCTGTCAGGAGAATTACAGAAAGGAGATACAGATCAGCAGCTGATGATCCCCCACTTTCTTTTGAAGCACCCTTTCCCTGAAAATGTAGTTATCCAGGCATCGTCCTTTTCCAAATCTTTTGCAGGCAATTACCATTTGTCACCTGCTGACAGTCAGAAATAGAGGAAGTCTGGTCCAGAAATGTTTTTGCTGGGCTCCTGGCTCTGAAGTCTCTTAATGGCACACGCCTCCTAGATAGAAGTATGCGCTCACAACTGGACATGAATAGCTTCATTGCCTCCAAAGCAGTCGCACTTCATGGATCTTGTGTGTTGATCAAGTGGCTGCTGGGCAAGCCTTTCAGTCATGCCTTGATAGTGCAGGCTCTGCACTCGGGCAATGGAGACATCAGTGGCAGTACATAGCATGCAAGGTTTAGGAAATCGGGGTTCTCGTATGTTCAATTGAACTTGATGGATCTTCCATTTGACAGTTCCATGCTATTCAAAGTCAGTGTAGATGCAGCTTTGGAGTGCTTTAAAATCGCATCAGCCTCTCCTCGCTCCCTTGGCTTGAAACCCCAAAAAAAGAGACAACCGGGGATTTTCACAAAATTAATGTTTGTTGTACGAGGCCTCAAGTTCTGCCAATGTCATGAAGCCATCATACAGCACCAGGCTTAGAACTTTATGAAACAGTGCAGGCACCACGGAAGGGCAGGGGTCAAACTCGTTCTCATTAAGTCTCTCAGGAAAGTACCTGGGATTTGTGATGAGCATGACCCACTACCAGTTTGTAGTGCTTCCCTTTACCATAATATCAGCACCACAGGTCTTCATGAAGGTGATGATGGTGGCACCAGCCCATCACCTAAGGTCATGGATTCCAGTTTTTCCCCTATCTGGGTTCGTGGAAGCCAGGACTCTTTAGATGTGATCACACTTCCAGTCAGTGGCATCCTTGCTGCACGACCTGGACTCCACCATCAGTGTCCCTAAATCTTCCCTATTCATAGGACACTACTGAATACAACATTGACCAGAGACTTTTCACCTGCACAGAGACTATGGGACATCTTTGCATTGCTCCCGCACTTTCAGGAACATTCTTGTATTCCATTCCTGTGCTTACTACGCCCACATGACCTGCTGGCTTCTTGCATCCTCCATGCCATTTGATATATGAAGGCCCTCCTGAGGTGCCTCTGCAGGCAGTGTTGCCAACTCGGAGGATATATTTTAGACTCGTGACTGATCTAAAGGAGCGCTGCATCAAAACTTGCTTAGTGGGGCGTGAAAGAGAACCTGTCCAGGGGATTGTTCTTTCAATCTCCCCCAACATTGACCATGTTAGTGACTAATTGCCTCCACTCTACGGTGGCAGGGAGGTCATCTGGAGACTTGAGTGGGTGCCATATTGCTGACCACAAGTGCTCTCTCCACACACAGGTAGTGAATGAGTAATGAGATCTCTTTGCCACTTGTTTTAGTTCACATTGCCTGAAGTTATGTGCTCACCAATATCTGATGCACGGAGCCTTCGGGATTCGTTTTAGTAGAAGTGAACTATTCTATTTGCAGATTCCTTACCTCAGAATTTTCCCCCAGGCGTCAGACTATATCCGGAGATTTTTTCTTTGCGTCAGTAGGTGGCGTGGGTCGATTCTGCAGCGTCGCTGGCGTTGTAGTCGCCGTGATGATGTCAGGAGTAGTACGTAGATGCCGCCTCAGCGCAGTAATGTGTCTTCGTTTCTGTCCGCGCCTCGTGCTGAACCGGAGAGAACTACCCTGGTCATTTTTTGACCGACTTTGACTCTTTTGTCAAGTTTTTGGTGGTCGAGGGTTGTCCCCGAAGACCGGGTTCTAACCGTGCTAGGACTGTAACCGCACGATGTCGATGATGGATCCACATCAGGTCTGTTTGTGGTGCCTGGAGCACGACCACAACCCGAAGTTGTGCTCCAAGTGCCGGGCCATGACTGAAAGGCCTTGAGGGAGCGCTCCCTAAAGCTTATGGAGGCCCAACGCTCGACTTCACGTAGGTCCCAGTCTCGCTTGAGGGGAAGGTCTCGAGACTGCTCCAGAGTCACCACCATTCTTTTCCTTTGAAGTCTTCTGGTCAAGGTAAGAAGAAGAAGAAGAAGTCAAAGAGATCCTGTCACTCTTCGACTTCACCCTATCGCTCAACTGATGTGACACACTAGGAGCATCGACACTCGAGGCCTCCGTCTTCGAAGCCTACTTCTGGGCCCCCTCCACGCTTCCCCTAGTTTCTGGGAGCTGGAGTGACCCCGCCCAATTAAAGGAGTTTTATGAGGCCATGCACCTCATTTTTGGGCAGGCTGAACCTGATACGGCACCTTCTGCCCCAAATAGTTTGGTCAGGAGATCTTCTGGTTCCACGCCGGCGGCTCTGGCCACCGAGGTCCCCTCCAGATCCGCTCTCAGATCCCCACTGGCGCCGGTCGTACCACTGAGACCTTCCCTGGCGCCAGTTCGATTGTCAACGCTCCCAACGTCGGTGGTACCCACCATCAACGTCGACCCAATCCTCATCCCCTACGACTCGGAGTCGGACTGGCATTGGTCGACGCCGCCTCCTTCTTCAATGGGGTCTATTCACCCCAGGTTGGATTCTGACCCTTTTTCTTATGGATACGATTTTGGGGAAGGATTGGAGGGGTCTCTGGACCTTTGTGAATACCAGGATGATCCTAACTTGGACTGGGCACAGGAGTTGGGCGAGGCAGTGGTCTGGATACCTCTCCAGACGCTGGCATGCTGTCTCCTCCTACATTGGAAGATGTTTTCTTCCTCCAGTCTAGCGCTGCAGTCTGTGAACACTGCATGCTTTTTGGGCCGCTATACCCACTCTCTGTGGAATACAGTTGCGCAAGTTCTGCCGTAGATACCACAGGAGGTCTGTACTATTGTCTCCCAAGCTGTCACCATGGGAGAGATGCAGCAAAGTTCACAATCAGATGTGGGCTGGACACTGTCAACTCTCTAGGTAGATCGGTTGCGACAATGGTGGTCTTACAGCCCGTGTCCAGGTAGTCCACCCAGCAAGAAAGGGTCCCTAGGCGATTGGGAGCAAGAGCCCACCCTGGGTTGACCCCTCCAAACCTCCACAAGGACGCCTGCAGAGGGAATCCAGATGGACCCCCCGACCGCGAACTCCGGCAACGATATCTGACGCCTAAAGTACACACTGCACCAGCAGCCCCCAGGCCTTGGAGAACCTCAACCCTGGCGCAGCATCGACCAGCATTCGGCCCTCCTCCCTGTCCAACCGGTGGTTTGCCCAAGAAACCCCCCTGGGCCTCATCTACAGCCTCAGAGTGACCCCCAGGGTCTCCTCACAGAGTTGCATTGAAGACCCGACGCCCTGTTTGCACACTGCACCTTGCCGCCCTAGTGCCGCTGAGGGTGCATGTTTGGTGCCTTCTTGGGGCCCCTCCAGTTCTCTCTTGAACCCCACTGGTCTGCCCTCCGAGTCGCCGGTCCTTACCTGCTGGCCGACCAGATTCAGAGTAACCCCTGTCTCCATAGGAGCCCATGTTAATTTGGTTCCTCTTTGACCTCTGCACCAGACCTGCCCCATGTTGCTGGTGGTGGGTGTTTGGGGTTAACTTGAACCCCCAACAACGGACTACCTAAATACCAGAGATAGGAACTGTAAGTTGAATACTTACCTGTAAAACTGTAATATCTTTTTCTCCCTCAGTGAAGGAAGTAGGCTCTGTATATACTGTCTCAAAGTGAGAGATAGTGTGCATAGAGTCCATGGGTTCCCCTTAGCGGTTGATAGTGGCAAAATTAGATAATACTAATGCTCTATTTTGTGGTAGTGTGGTCGAGCAGTAGGCTTATCAGAGGGCAGCGTTAAGCATTTGTTGTACACACACAGGCAGTAAATGAGAAACACACACTCGAAGACTTAACTCAAGGCCAATAGTTTTTATATAGAAACATATATTTTCTTAATTTATTTTAGAACCACATGATGCAAGATCTGAGGTAAGTACATAAAATGCAAGGTACTTCACACAGATAAGTATAGAACTTTGATTCAAAGCAGTAGTACACGCACTTTTAGTAAAAATGGCAATAAGCTATTTTAAAAGTGGACACTGCAAAAATGAACAGTTCCTGGAGGAGATAAGTTTGGTTAGTTTTCTCAGGTAAGTAAAGCACTTATACAGTCAGTCTCCTGGGCATAGGCAGCCCCAAAGCCACAGCACCAGCAACACAGGGCCAGTCAGGTGAAGAGGTCAAAGGAGGGCCCAAAACACTTAGGTGCCTATGGAGAACAGGGGTGCTCCGGTTCCAGTCTGCTGGCAGTTAAGTACCTGCATCCTCAGGGAGCAGATCAGGGGGGTTTTGTAGAGCACTGGGGGGGGGACACAAACAAGCCCACAAAACACACCCTCAGTGGCACAGAGGCGGCTGGGTGCAGCAGGCAAAGTAGGTGTCAGGTTTGATATTGAAAGCAATGGAGGGACCCGGGGGTCACTTAGGTGATGCAGGCAGGTCACAGGGGGGCTTCTCGGGCCAGCCACAGAGTGGGCTAGGATGATGGCCGCCTGCTGGTCACTCCTGCACTGGTAGGTGGTTCCTCTCAGTCCTGGGGGCTGCAGGTGCCGTGCTTGGTCTGGGCGTCGGGTTCTTTGTTACCAGGCAGTCGGGGTCAGGGGGAGCCTCTGGATCCTCTCTGCAGGCGTCGCTGTGGGGATGCAGGGGGGTCGACTCAGGGTACCCACGTCGTCATAGTCGACTGGGAGTCCTCTCTGCGGTGTTGGTTCTCCTGAACTCGAGCCGGGGGCGTCGGGTGCAGAGTGAGAAGTCTCACGCTTCCGGCAGGAAGAGAAAGTTCCTTAAAAGTTGCTTTGAAGTTGCAAAGCTGTTGCAGTTTTTGAACAGAGCCGCTGTTCTCAGGAGTTTCTTGGTCCTTTGGGTCCAGGACAGTCCTCTGAGTCCTCAGAGGTCGCTGGTCCCTGGGCGTCTGGAGACAGGCCAGTAAGGCTGGGGCCAAGTCATTTGTCGTCTCCGTTGTCTCTGCGGGGCTTTCAGGTCAGCAGTCCTTCTTTGTGTAGGCTGCAGGAATCTGATTTCCTGGGTTCAGGGTCGCCCCTAAATACTAAATTTAGGGGGGTGTTTAGGTCTGGGGGAAGTAGCCAATGGCTGCTGTGATTAAGGGTGGCTACACCCTCTTTGTGCCTCCTCCCTAAGGGGAGTGGGGCACATCCCTATTCCTATTGGGGGAATCCTCCAAGCTCAAGATGGAGGATTTCTAAAGGCAGGGTCACCTCAGCTCAGGGCACCTTAGGGGATGTCCTTACTGGTGGGTGACTCCTCCTTGTTTTCCTCATTATCTCCTCCAGCCTTGCTGCCAAAAGTGGGGGCAGTGGCCAGAGCGGCGGGCATCTCCACTAGCTGAGATGCCCTGGGGTGCTGTAACAAAAGGCATGAGACAGTTCCTGCAGGGGGAGGTGAGAAGCACCTCCACCCAGTACAGGTTTTGTTCCTGGCCACAGAGTGACAAAGGCACACACCCCATGTGGCCAGAAACTCATCTGGTTGTGGCAGGCTGGGAGAAACTGGTCAGCCCCACACTAGAAGTCGGGTTGGTATTCAGGGGGCATCTCTAAGATGCCCTCTGGGTGCATAGTACAATAAATTCCACACTGGCATCAGTGTGCATTTACTGTGCTGAGAAGTTTGATATCAAACTTCCCAGATTTCAGTGTAGCCATTATTGAACTGTGGAGTTTGTAATTGACAGACTCCCAGACAATATACTCTTTATGGCTACCCTGCACTTACAATGTCTAAGGTTTTGCTTAGACACTGTAGGGGCATAGTGCTCATGCACTTATGCCCTCACCTGTTGTATAGTGCACACTGCCTTAGGGCTGTAAGTCCTGCTAGAGGGGTGACTTATCTATGCCACATGCAGTGTGAGGTTGGCATGGCACTCTGAGGGGAGTGCCATGTCGACTTAGTCATTTTCTCCCCACCAGCACACACAAGCTGTGAGGCAGTGTGCATGTGATGAGTGAGGGGTCCCCAGGGTGGCATAAGACATGCTGCAGCCCTTTGAGACCTTCCCTGGCATCAGGGCCCTTGGTACCAGGGGTACCATTTACAAGGGACTTACCTTAGTGCCAGGTCTGTGCCAATTGTGGAAGCAAAGGTAAAGTTTAGGGAAAGAACACTGGTGCTGGGGCCTGGTTAGCAGGGACCCAGCACACTTTCAATCATAACCTGGCATCAGCAAAAAGCCAGGGGTTAACCATGTCAAAGAGGCATTTCCTTACAAACTGCCAAGAAGGTGCCCTAGGGGAATTAGGGGACACCCTACAAGCTCCAAAGCTACAACATCTGCCCTGGCCAAGGAAGCCCCTGTAGGTCATATTTTGCAGAGAGGCCATTTAGTTATCCTCTTGCACATCGCATTGATGTCTGGATTCTGAGCTGAGGAGGGATGGTCAATTTGTCTGATCTATGCTACAGGGTGGTATTGCTTGGGAGTCTGCTCAAGAGGTGAGGAATCTGCAGGTAGATGCATCCTTCAGAAGAAAATGTTACTTACCTTCTGTAACGATTGTTCTAGTAGATAGTCTACCTGCAGATTCATCACCAATCTCGCCCACCTCTGTATATTTTGACAGATGGTTGGGGGCCAATTATTTGGATCACATTTTTTTTTGCTGTTACATTATGTAGGAAGCTGGCTCTGTATATACTATATCAAAGTGAGATACAGGGGGTCATTATGGACATGGTGGTCCGGGACCGCCATGTTGGCGATGGCGGAAATTACCGGCATGGCGGTCTGGACCGCCATATTACGAACACTGGGGGACCGCCACAGGCAGCCCACCGCCTCCGCCAGGCAGCCTGACGATGGCGGAGTACTCTATCCGAGAGGGCAGCGCTGCAAGCAGTGCTGCCCATCCGGATAAAAAACCTGTGTTCCTCCAGCCTTTCCCTGGCTGTTCCCCCCACCAGGGAAAGACTGGCGGAAGGGGTGCTCTGGGACCCTCCTAGGGGGCCCCTGCACCTGGCATGGGCAGTGCAGGGGCCCCCCATGCACAGCCCATCGCGCAGGTCACTGCCTGATTTATGGGCAGTGATATGCGCGACGGGTGCTGCTGCACCCGCCGACCTGCGGTATTGACGACGGCTATATGTGGAGCCGTCAGCAATGTCCAGGCCCAGCATTCCACTGGGCCAGCTGGCAGAAATACGGTGTCCGCACGCTGGCCCCGCGGAATGTTGTTTATATGGCCGGCGGGGTCTGCAACGGTCTGGCGGTCTGTGATTAGACCGCCAGCATGAACACGGTGGGGATTCCCGTTGTGTTCATAATGACGCCCTTAGTGTGCACAGAGTTCAGGGGTTCCCCGGAGGCTTGACAGAGATAATAATCGATAATGCTAATGCTCTATTTGTGGGAGTGTGGTCGAGGAGCTAGGCTCCTCAGAGGGTAGTGTTAAGCATTTGTTGTACACACACAAGCAATAGAAGAAACACACACTCAATGACTTAACTCCAGACCAATAGGTTTTTATATTGAAAAATATGTTTTGTTATTTCTAGAACCACAAGATTCCGTTTGCACTGTAGGAAAGTACCATCTTGCTGGCATGTTACCCCCATATTTCACTGTATATATGTTGTTTTAGTCTATGTGTCACTGGGACCCTGCCAGGCAGGGCCCCAGTGCTCATAAGTATGTGCCCTGTATGTGTTCCCTGTGTGATGCCTAACTGTCTCACTGAGGCTCTGCTAACCAGAACCTCAGTGGTTATGTTCTCTCTGCTTTCCAAATTGGTGACTAACAGGCTAGTGACTAAATTTACCAATTCACATTGGCATACTGGTACACCCATATAATTCCCTAGTATATGGTACTGAGGTACCCAGGGTATTGGGGCTCCAAGAGATTCCTATGGGCTGCAGCATTTCTTTTGCCACCCATAGGGAGCTCTGACAATTCTTACACAGGCCTGCCAGTGTAGCCTGAGTGAAATACCATCCACGTTATTTCACAGCCATTTACCACTGCAATTAAGTAACTTATAAGTCACCTATATGTCTAACCTTCACCTGGTGAAGGTTGGGTGCAAAGTTACTTAGTGTGTGGGCACCCTGGCATTAGCCAAGGTGCCCCCACATCGTTCAGGGCAAATTCCCCGGACTTTGTGAGTGCGGGGACACCATTACACGCGTGCACTGTACATAGGTCACTACCTATGTACAGCGTCACAATGGTAACTCCGAACATGGCCATTTAACATGTCTGAGATCATGGAATTGTCCCCCCAATGCCATTCTGGCATTGGGGGGACAATTCCATGATCCCCCGGGTCTCTAGCACAGAACCCGGGTACCTCCAACGTGCCTTTCCGGGGTCTCCACTGCAGCTGCTGCTGCTGCCAACCCCTCAGACAGGTTTCTGCCCTCCTGGGGTCCAGGCAGCCCTGGCCCAGGAAGGCAGAACAAAACACTTCCTCTGAGAGAGAGTGTAACACCCTCTCCCTTTGGAAATAGGTGTGAGGGCTGGGGAGGAGTAGCCTCCCCCAGCCTCTGGAAATGCTTTGATGGGCACGGATGGTGCCCGTCTCTGCATAAGCCAGTCTACATCGGTTCAGGGATCCCCCAGCCCTGCTCTGGCACGAAACTGGACAAAGGAAAGGGGAGTGACCACTCCCCTGACGTGCACCTCCCAGGGTAGGTGCCCAGAGCTCCTCCAGTGTGTCCCAGACCTCTGCCATCTTGGAAACAGGTGTTTGTGGCACACTGGACTGCTCTGAGTGGCCAGTGCCAGCAGGTGACGTCAGAGGTTCCTTCTGATTGGCTACCAAGAGAGGTAAGAGCCTATCCTCCTTCCTAGGTAGCCAAACCTCCTTTTCTGGCTATTTAGGGTCTCTGCTTTGGGGATCTCACCAGATAACTAATGCAAGAGCTCATCAGAGTTCCTCTGCATCTCCCTCTTCACCTTCTGCCAAAGGATCGACCGCTGACTGCTTAGGATGCCTGCAAAACCGCAACAAAGTAGCAAGACGACTACTAGCAACCTTGTATCGCTACATCCTGCCGGCTTTCTCGACTGTTTCCAGGTGGTGCATGCTCTGGGGGTAGCCTGCGTCCTCTCTGCACCAGGAGCTCTGAAGAAATCTCCCGTCGGTCGACGGAATCTTCCCCCTGCAACCGCAGGCACCAAAAAACTGCATCACTGGTCCTCTGGGTCCCAACTCAGCAACTCTGTCCAAGTGACTCCCACAGTCCAGTGACTCTTCAGTCCAAGTTTGGTGGAGGTAAGTCCTTGCCTCCCCACGCTAGACTGCTTTGCTGGGTACCGCGTGATTTGCAGCTGCTCTGTCTCCTGTGCACTCTTCCAGGATTTCCTTCGTGCACAGACAAGCCTGGGTCCCCGACACTCTAACCTGCAGTGCACAACATTCTGAGTTGTCCTCCGGCATCGTGGGACTCCCTTTTGTGACTTCGCGTGGACTCCGGTTCACTCTTCTTCCAAGTGCCTGTTCAGGTACTTCTGCAGGTGCTGCCTGCTTTTGTGAGGGCTCCCTGAGTTGCTGGGCGCCCCCTCTGTCTCCTCCTCCAAGTGGCGACATCCTGGTCCCTCCTGGGCCACAGCAGCACCCAAAAACCTCTACTGCGACCCTTGCAGCTAGCAAGGCTTGTTTGTGGTCTTTCTGCGTGGGAACACCTCTGCAAGCTTCATCGCGACGTGTGACATCCATCCTCCAAGGGGGAAGTTCCTAGTCCTCTTCTTTCTTGCAGAACTCCAAGCTTCTTCCAACAGGTGGCAGCTTCCTTGCACCCTCAGCTGGCATTTCCTGGGCTCCTGCCCACTCTCGACACTGTCGCGACTATTGGACTTGGTCCCCTTGTCTTACAGGTACTCAGGTCCCGAAATCCACTGTTATTGCATTGCTGGTGTTTGTTCTTCCTGCAGAATCCCCCTATCACGACTTCTGTGCTCTCTGGAGGTAGTAGGTGCACTTTACACCTACCTTTCAGGGTCTTGGGGTGGGCTATTTTTCTAACCCTCACTGTTTTCTTACAGTCCCAGCGACCCTCTATAAGCTCACATAGGTTTGGGGGTCCATTCGTGGTATGCATTCCACTTTTGGAGTATATGGTTTGTGTTGCCCCTATACCTATGTGCTCCTATTGCAATCTACTGTAACTTTACACTGCTTGCATTACTTTTCTTTCTATTACCTGCATAATTTTGGTTTGTGTACATATATCTTGTGTATATATCTTATCCTCATACTGAGGGTACTCACTGAGATACTTTTGGCATATTGTCATAAAAATAACGTACCTTTATTTTTAGTACTTCTGTGTATCGTGTTTTCTTATGATACTGTGCATATGACACCAGTGGTATAGTAGGAGCTTTACATGTCTCCTAGTTCAGCCTAAGCTGCTTTGCCATAGCTACCTTCTATCAGCCTAAGCTGCTAGAAACACCTCTTCTACACTAATAAGAGATAACTGGACCTGGCACAAGGTGTAAGTACCTCTGGTACCCACTACAAGCCAGGCCAGCCTCCTACAAGTACATAAAATGTAAGGTACTTTGCATAGTAATACTTAAAACTTTGAATAAAGTCAACAATATGTACAGTTTTGTTTAAAAAGCCAAAAAGCTATTTTAAAATTAGACACTGTGCAATTTTTAACAGTTCCTAGGGGAAGAAAAAATTGAACAGTGTAACTGGTAAGTACACGACTTACATTTCCTAACTCCGGGTTTTAGGTAGTCCGCCGTTGGGGGTTCAAGTTAACCTAAATTCTAAGTTTAGGGGCGTGTTAGGTTCAGGGTCAGGGACAGTAGCCAATGGCTACTGTCCCTGAGGGTGGCTACACCCTCCTTGTGCCCACTCTCTTTGGGGAGTTGGCACATTCCTATCCCTATTGGTCCCTGTCCTCCAAACCAAGATGGAGTATTCTGCAGGGAGGGGGTCCCCTCAGCTCTGGACACCTTACGGGTGGTCCTGGCCGAGGTGGTCCGTCCTCCCTGTTTTGCTAATTTTCCTGCCAGACTTGCCGCCAAAAGTGGGGCTGTGTCAGGGGGGCGGGCATCTCGACTAGCTGGAGTGCCCTGGGAGCACTATAATCCGGGGCTTGAGCCTTTGAGGCTCACCACCAGGTGTTACAGTTCCTGTGGGGGGGAGGTGTGAAGCACCTCCACCCAGGACAGGGTTTGTTTCTGACCACAGAGTGCACAAAGGCACTCAACCCATGTGGTCAGAAACTCGTCTGAAAGTGGCAGGCTGGCACAGACCAGTCACTTTTACACTAGCAGTTGGGCTAACATACAGGGGGCATCTCTAAGATGCCCTCTGTGTGCATTTTTCAATAAATCCCACACTGGCATCAGTGTGGGTTTATTGTGCTGAGAGGTTTGATACCAAACTTCACAGTATTCAGTGAAGCCATTATGGTGCTGTGGAGTTGGTAATGACAAACTCCCAGACCATATACTTAATATGGCTACACTGCACTTATAATGTCTAAGTATGGACTTAGACACTGTATGGGCATATAGCTCATGCAGCCATACCCTCATCTGTGGTATAGTGCACCCTGCCTTAGGGATCTAGGGCCTGCTAGAGGAGTGACTTACCAATGCCATAGGCAGTGGTTTGTGGGCATGGCACCCTGAGCGGAGTGCCATGTCGACTTACCCTTTTTCTCTTAACCAGCACACACAAGCTGCAAGGCAGTGTCTGTGTTGAGTGAGGGGTCCGCAGGGTGGCCTAATACATGCTGCAGCCCTTAGAGACCATCACTGGCTACAGGGCCCTTGGTACCATGGGTACCTTTTACAAGAGACTTAACGGTGTGCCAGGGCTGTGCCAACTGTGGGAACAAAGGTACAGTTTTAGGGAAAGAACGTTGGTGCTGGGGCCTGCATTCTTTCAATCAAAGTTGTCATCAACACTAGGCAAAAAGTGGGGGAGTAACAATGCCAACAGTGGCATTTTCCTACACACTATGTTTCACAATATGATGTAATTCTGGCCCTGCTGTGCAGAAAAAAGGAATTGGAAACGGGCATCATCTTGATGGCAGGGGCAATTTATGGCTCCTGCATGTCACATGAACATCACTTCCAGTGTTGATACTAAGTTTGGTCCCCCAGCATCATGGGAGAACTAGGGAAGACGTTTTTCTAGGCCAGTCTAGCACCTGGAAGGATATTAATCAAGCAAGTAATCTGCAGGTAAATAGAGTGTCCATCAGAAAGATCATTGCTAAAGGTAAGTACCTTTTTGGCAAGGCCGGGATTCAAACCTGGTTCTCCACTTCCTAAGTCTGGAGCTCCAGCCTCTATGCCACATCTACTACTGATTTTATTGACCCTGTAAGACTGAGCTAGCTCTCCCAGATTTCATTGTGTCAGCTGCAGCTTACATACAGATTTCTTCAGTTCATACTCAACCTCATTGTACTTCTTATACTAGCAAATATAAAAAATGCAGTGTTATTTGTAAGTAACGTATTGTGCTATTTGCAAACATTATGGAACTTTCTTTTCAGGAGAGCCTTTATTAAAATGAGTACTACTCCGGAGTCCTTCCTGGCTTTGCGCTCTCATTTTGCTAGTTCTCATGCTCTGATTTGCATCAGTCATTGGGTTCTTGGCATCGGTGATCGTCATCTATCCAATTTCATGATTAACTTGGAGACTGGTGGCATGGTGGGGATAGACTTTGGACATGCCTTCGGATCTGCTACACAGGTACATATCACTCTGAAATTGCATTTTTTAATGGTATAAGTCAAATGATGCTTGATCAAAATGAATTGTTAAGTATTTAGGATTGTATGTTGTTGACACAGCTGAATCTTTCTGTATATATTTTATCATGTACATTATCTTGCTATTTAATGGCAATTAAAATGGCCATCACATGTTGGGTTGTGAGTCTGGAAAACAACCCTGATTAAAGGAAACCTATTGTGAGGAACCTTCTCTAGAAACCTGTTTTCTCAAACCTTTCTAAATAAATCACATTCCTAGAATTCCAACCTGGGGAATGCCTTTCATGTTTAAGACATTTCCTGCTATTATTTTCATTTAAGAACGCATTGAGTCTGTGTTTCCCTTTTTTCTGCAGCACATCTCTAGCTGTAGCTTACTTGCTGCATATCTCTTTGTCTTGTTGGCCAGGGAGAAACATTTCCCTCTTTTCTCTCATCATCCTTTTTCCTTTTTCCTATTTCCAAGTCAGTTACTCCTCTCTCTACCTGACCTGTTTCTGTCTTTAAGAAAACCCTCAACCCTTGTCTTTATCTTAGTCCCAATGCATCATTGTCGCTACTCATACACTCTTACCGGTCTCCAGTACCTTTATGTATTCCCTAGTACGACTAACTGGCTTTCCCCTGATATCTCTACCAATACATTTATACAGGTACCTGTATCATTGTCTGTTTGATGGGAATGTCCCTTGCAGGTTAAACTGATGTGCACTCCTACCCTGAAGAAACCAACTCCATGTGACACTAGTATCTTGATTTTCTTTTGACCTCAGCATACACAGAGTTCTGCATGTGTGCTGGGGTGTAGGTGTGAAATTGACAGGGCTGGTTGTAAGGTCAGGATGGTGGCCAAAATCATATTCTGTAGTTGAGAAGAGACTACCGTCTGTGTCATTTGGGACATGTACTGTGAACAGTGATGGTAGCATATTGTTTTGAATCCACAGTATTGGATAGGCTTTTTCAATGTTCAGAGGGTGAGCGCAATTCCTACAACCCTGTTTGCGTAAAGTCCTGCATTGATATCATTGCACCAGCATGTGTAGTCTTCTAAAACTCCAACAGCACATACAAAAACAGGGGAGGCCGAAAGGTGAATGTGGCAGGTTAAACCTTAACCCCTTCGCTGCCAGGCCTTTTCCCCCTCCTGTGCCGAGCCTTTTTTTGGCTATTTGGAGCAGTTCACGCTTAGGCCATCATAACTTTTTGTTCACATAAGCTACCCACACCAAATTTACGTCCTTTTTTTCCAACATCCTAGGGATTCTAGAGGTACCCAGACTTTGTGTTTTCCCCAGAAGGAGACCTAGAAATTAGCCAAAATACAGTGAAAATTTCGTTTTTTTCACAAAAATCGGAAAAAGGGGCTGTGGTTTTTCCCCTGAAAAGGGCATCAACAAAGGGTTTGCGGTGCTAAAATCACCAGCTTTCAGGGACAGGCAGACTTGAATCCGAAAACCCAATTTTTCAACACAATTTTGGCATTTTACTGGGACATACCCCATTTTTACGATTTTTTGTGCTTTCAGCCTCCTTCCAGTCAGTGACAGAAATGGGCATGAAACCAACGCTGGATCCCAGAAACCGCAACATTTCTGAAAAGTAGACAAAATTCTGAATTCAGCAAGGGGTAATTTGTGTAGATCTTACAAGGGTTCCTACAGAAAATAACATCTGAAAAAGAAAAATATTGAAATTGAGGTGAAAAAAACCTAAATTTTTCTCTACGTTTTACTCTGTAACTTTTTCCTGCAATGTCAGATTTTCGAAAGCAATATACCGTTGCGTCTGCTGGACTCTTATGGTTGCGGGGATATATAGGGCTTGTAGGTTCATCAAGAACTCTAGGTACCCAGAGCCAATAAATGACCTGCACCCTGCAGTGGGTTTTCATTCTATACCGGGTATACAGCAATTCATTTGCTGAAATATAAAGAGTCAAAAATAGCTATCAACAAAACCTTTGTAGTTCCAAAATGGGCACAAGATAAGGTGTTGAGAAGCAGTGGTTATTTGCACATCTCTGAATTCCGGAGTGGCCATACTAGCATGTGAATTACAGGGCATTTCTCAAATAGACGTCTTTTTTACACACTGTCTTCCATTTGGAAGGGAAAAATGTAGAGATAGACAAGGGGCAATAACACTTGTTTTGCTATTCTATGTTCCCCCAAGTCTCCCGATAAAAATGATACCTCACTTGTGTGGGTAGTCCTAGCGCCCGCAACAGGAAATGTCCCAAAACACAAAGTGGGCACATCCCATTTTTTGACAGAAAACAGAGCTGTTTTTTGCAAAGTGCCTACCTGTAGATTTTGGCCTCTAGCTCAGCCGGCACCTAGGGAAACCTACCAAACCTGTGCATTTTTTAAAACTAGAGACCTAGGGGAATCCAAGATGGGGTGACTTGTGGGGCTCGGACCAGGTTCTGTTACCCAGAATCCTTTGCAAACCTCAAAATTTGGCTAAAAAAACATATTTTCCTCACATTTCGGTGACAGAAAGTTCTGAAATCTGAGAGGAGCCACAAATTTCCTTCCACCCAGCGTTGCCCCAAGTCTCCCGATAAAAATGATACCTCACTTGTGTGGGTAGGCCTAGCAACCGCGACAGGAAACACCCCAAGACACAACGTGGACACATCCCAATTTTTGAAAGAAAACAGAGCTGTTTTTTGCAAAGTGCCTACCTGTAGATTTTGGCCTCTAGCTCAGACGGCACCTAGGGAAACCTACCAAACCTGTGCATTTTTGAAAACTAGAGACCTAGGGGAATCCAAGATGGGGTGACTTGTGGGGCTCGGACCAGGTTCTGTTACCCAGAATCCTTTGCAAACCTCAAAATTTGGCTAAAAAAACATATTTTTCTCACATTTCGGTGACAGAAAGTTCTGGAATCTGAGAGGAGCCACAACTTTCCTTCCACCCAGCGTTCCCCCAAGTCTCCGGATAAAAATGATACCTCACTTGTGTGGGTAGGCCTAGCGCCCGTGACAGGAAATGGCCCAAAACACAACGTGGACACATCAACTTTTTTCATAGAAAACAGTGCCTACCTGTGGATTTTGGACACATCACAGAAAACTGAGCTGTTTTTTGCAAAGAGCCTACCTGTAGATTTTGGCCTCTAGCTCAGCCGGCACCTAGAGAAACCTACCAAACCTGTGCATTTTTTTAAACTAGAGACCTAGGGGAATCCAAGATGAGGTGACTTGTGGGGCTCTGACCAGGTTCTGTTACCCAGAATCCTTTGCAAACCTCAAAATTTGGCTAAAAAAAACACATTTTCCTCACATTTCGGTGACCGAAAGTTCTGGAATCTGAGAGGAGCCACAAATTTCCTTCCACCCAGCGTTCCCCCAAGTCTCCCGATAAAAATGGTACCTCACTTGTGTGGGTAGGCCTAGCAGCCGCGACAGGATATGCCCCAAAACACAACGTGGACACATCACAGAAAACTGAGCTGTTTTTTGCAAAGTGCCTACCTGTAGATTTTGGCCTCTAGCTCAGCCAGCACCTAGAGAAACCTACCAAACCTATGCATTTTTTAAAACTAGAGACCTAGGGGAATCCAAGATGGGGTGACTTGTGGGGCTCTGACCAGGTTCTGTTACCCAGAATCCTTTGCAAACCTCAAAAATTTGGCTAAAAAAAACACATTTTCCTCACAATTCGGTGACAGAAAGTTCTGGAATCTGAGAGGAGCCACAAATTTTCTTCCACCCAGCATTGCCCCAAGTCTCCCGATAAAAATGATACCTCACTTGTGTGGGTAGGCCTAGCAACCGCGACAGGAAACACCCCAAGACACAACGTGGACACATCCCAATTTTTGAAAGAAAACAGAGCTGTTTTTTGCAAAGTGCCTACCTGTAGATTTTGGCCTCTAGCTCAGACGGCACCTAAGGAAACCTACCAAACCTGTGCATTTTTGAAAACTAGAGACCTAGGGGAATCCAAGATGGGGTGACTTGTGGGGCTCTGACCAGGTTCTGTTACCCAGAATCCTTTGCAAACCTCAAAATTTGGCTAAAAAAACATGTTTTTCTCACATTTCGGTGACAGAAAGTTCTGGAATCTGAGAGGAGCCACAACTTTCCTTCCACCCAGCGTTCCCCCAAGTCTCCTGATAAAAATGATACCTCACTTGTGTGGGTAGGCCTAGCGCCCGTGACAGGAAATGGCCCAAAACACAACGTGGACACATCAAATTTTTTCATAGAAAACAGTGCCTACCTGTGGATTTTGGCCTCTAGCTCAGCCGGCACCTGGGGAAACCTAGCAAACCAGCGCATTTTTGAAAACTAGAAACCCATGGGAATCCAAGATGGGGTGACTTGTGGGGCTCTGACCAGGTTCTGTTACCCAGAATCCTTTGCAAACCTCAAACTTTGGCTAAAAAAACAATTTTTCCTCACATTTCGGTGACAGAAAGTTCTGGAATCTGAGAGGAGCCACAAATTTCCTTCCACCCAGCGTTCCCTCAAGTCTCCCGATCGAAATAATACCTCACTTGTGTGCGTAGGCCTAGCGCCCGCAACAGGAAATGGCCCAAAACACAACGTGGACACATCACATTTTTTCATAGAAAACAGTGCCTACCTGTAGATTTTGGCCTCTAGCTCAGCCGGCCCCAGGGGGGGGCAGAAATGGCCTAAAATAAATTTGTCCCCCACCCCCATCCCACTCGGGGGCAGGGCCTTGCCTATGGGGTCGCTCCCCCTGCGTGACATTGGCGCCAAAAAAAAAATCCCCGGTGCCTAGTGGTTTCTGCCCCCTTGGGGGCAGATTGACCTAAAATCGGCCAATCAGCCCCCAAGGGGGGCAGAAATGGTCTAAATACAATTTGGCCCCCAGGGGAGCGACCCTTGCCTAAATGGGTCGCTCCCCATCTCTAAAAAAACTAACAAAAAAAAAAAATGCAAAAAAACAATTTGCCCTGGCGCCTAGAGGTTTCTGCCCCCCCGGGGGCAAATTGGCCTAATACCAATAGGCCGATCTGCCCCCAGGGGGGACAGAAATGGCCTAAAATAAATTTGCCCACCCCGGGGATCGACCCTTGCCTACAAGGTCGCTCCCTTTGCGTGACAGCCCAAAAAAAAAGATTCCTAGTGCCTAGTGGTTACTGCCCCCCTTGGGGGCAGATTGACCTACAATCGGCCAATCTGCCCCCAAGGGGGGCAGAAATGGTCTAAATACAATTTGACCCTCAGGGGAGCGACCCTTGCCTAATGGGTCGCTCCCAATCTCTAAAAAAAATAAAAAATAAAAATAAAAAAAACACAAAAAAACGATTTGCCCTGGCGCCTAGAGGTTTCTGCCCCACCTGGGGGCAGATCGGCCTAATACCAATAGGCCGATCTGCCCCCGGTGGGGCAGAAATGGCCTAAAATAAATTTGCCCCCCCCAACCCCCCCTGGGGAGCGACCCTTGCCTACAAGGTCGCTCCCCTTGCGTGATGGCGCAAAAAAAAGATCCCTGGTGCCTAGTGGTTTCTGCCCCCCTTGGGGGCAGATTGACCTAAAATCGCCCGATCTGCCCCCAGAGCGGGCAGAAATGGCCTAAATACAATTTGGCCCCCAGGGGAGCGACCCTTGCCTAATGGGTCGCTCCCCATCTGTAAAACACAACAACAACAAAAATACCTGGTGCCTAGTGGTTTCTGCCCCCCGTGGGGGCAGATCAGCCTAATAAAAATAGGCTGATCTGCCCCCATAGGGGGCAGAAATGCCCTAAAATAAATTTGCCCCCCAGGGGAACGACCCTTGCCTAAGGGGTCGCTCCCCTTACGTGAAAAACAAACTAACAAAAAAAACTCCCTGGTGTCTAGTGGTTTCTGCCCCCCTTGGGGGCAGATTGGCCTCATAAAAATAGGCCAATCTGCCCCCAAGGGGGGCAGAAATGGGCTAAATATAATTTGCCCCCTAGGGGAGCGACCCTTGCCTAATGGGTCGCTCCCAATCTCTAAAAAAAACCAAACAAACAAAAAAAAAAACACAAAAAAAAAATTTGCCCTGGCGCCTAGAGGTTTCTGCCCCACCTGGGGGCAGATCGGCCTAATACCAATAGGCCGATCTGCCCCCGGTGGGGCAGAAATGGCCTAAAATAAATTTGCCCCCCCCCCCAATCCCCCCCGGGGAGCGACCCTTGCCTACAAGGTCGCTCCCCTTGCGTGATGGCGCAAAAAAAAGATCCCTGGTGCCTAGTGGTTTCTGCCCCCCTTGGGGGCAGATTGACCTAAAATCGCCCGATCTGCCCCCAGAGCGGGCAGGAATGGCCTAAATACAATTTGGCCCCCAGGGGAGTGACCCTTGCCTAATGGGTCGCTCCCCATCTCTAAAAAAAAAAAAAAAAAAAAAAAAACCCACAAAAAACAATTTGCCCTGGCGCCTAGAGGTTTCTGCCCCTCCCTGGGGGCAGATCGGCCTAATACCAATAGGCCGATCTGCCCCATGGGGGGCAGAAATGCCCTAAAATAAATTTGCCCCCCCTTACTTAAGGGGTCGCTCCCCTTACGTGAAAAACAAACTAACAAAAAAAACTCCCTGGTGTCTAGTGGTTTCTGCCCCCCTTGGGGGCAGATTGGCCTCATAACAATAGGCCAATCTGCCCCCAAGGGGGGCAGAAATGGCCTAAATATAATTTGCCCCCTAGGGGAGCGACCCTTGCCTAAGGGGTCGCTCCCCACCTCAAAAAAAAAAAACTAAACAAAAAAAAAAATGTATCCCTGGTGCCTAGAGGTTTCTGCCCCCCCCCCCCTGGGGGCAGATCGGCCTAATAATAGGCCGATCTGCCCCGGGGGGCAGAAAAGGCCTTAAAAAAAATGTCCCCCCCGGGAGCGACCCTTGCCCAAGGGGTCGCTCCCTTTTGTCAGTTACAATAATACAAAAAGACATCCCTGGTGTCTAGTGGGCGTTTTGACAGCCGGATTGCTTTACAATCCGGCTGCCAAAACGCAGAGAGAGACTTCAAAGGGAAGGAAATACATTTCCTTCCCTTTGAAGCCTCTCTGCCTCCTCCCCGTGATCGGAAGAGAAATGCTTTGCATTTCTCTTCCGATCATCGCGCTGGAAGCTGAGCTTCCAGCGCAATGGGAGGAGGCCCTGTGAGAAACAGCGCGCACTCGCGCGCTGACGTCACGGGGGGGGTGGGAGGGGAAGGGCTTCCCCTTCCATCCCTGACTTTGGGGGGTGGGGAGGAACCTAGCGCTCCCTCGGGCTGGGTGCCCAGGACGTAATGGTTACGTCCTGGGCACAGCAGCACTGTGCCGCAGGACGTAACCATTACGTCCTCGGCACAGAAGGGGTTAAGAAGGATGTTTTCATTCCTTTTCCATCTGGTATGTTTTTGGAGTCTATAATTCCTTCCCCTCCTTAAGATTTGAAGTGTGACAGAATTTAGAAATCATCTTTGTTGCAAATGAAAAATGTTTTGTTGGTCAGTCTGAGACTTTCGTTGTGAACTCTTCCCTGATTGCTTCTAGTATCTAAACAACTGTGATCATGCCGCGAGAAAAGAAGTTTGATTCAGAAATAGTAGGCCTTCAAGTAACAGGAGACCAGAGGGATTACAAGGTTCTCGCTTGTTCCATAATGCTACCCACATCATCAGTATTATATGATAGGAGACTTCTAATTGTGAATTCCTTACCTTAGAATTTCCCCCAGGCGTCAGAATGGATTCGGAGATTTTTCTCGAGCAGTACCCCTGTGGTCTGTCAGATGGCGTCGGTTTACTCTGCGTCCGTCTTTGGCATTGTGTTCGCTGGAAAGGAGGTTACGGGACTTATTTAGGCACCACTCCGGCGCGCTGACATCAGTTCTTTTCTTTCTGCGTTAGCCAGTGCAGATCCGAAGAAGAGCTACCCCTCAGTCCCTTTTTGACTGGCCATTTTTCGATGTTTTGTCGAGGATTTTTCTTTTTTTTTTTTTAGTTTGGACATTCCTGGTGCTTCAAGATGTTGTCACGTAAGACTAGATTCCAGACCTGCAGATCCTGTCATTTGGTGATGGCCGTGACGGATCCGCACCTTGTCTGCTTATGGTGTCTGGAGTGCGCCAACGACCCAAAGTCGTGCTCAGAGTGCCAGGCCATGAATGTTAAAGCTTTGAGGGAGCGGTCCCTAAAGCTCATGGTGCTGCGGCGCTCTGCTCTGCGTCACTCCTGATCTCGGTCGAGAGGAAGATCCAAAAACGGTCGAAGAGCTCCCCCAATCTTCATCATCCCACTCCAAGTCCTCTGGATGATCAGGTAAGTCAAGGCACAAGAAGAAGTCAAAGAAGAACAAACGTTCTTCAGCTTAACCCCATCCAACACAATGAGGGAAAAGGAGCGTCTTCCTTCCAGGCCCTGTCATCTGAGCCTGCGTCTGGGTCAACTCCAGGCCTCCCAGAGTTTCCAGGAGCCGGAACAATCCCTGCCCTACTTCACAAGTTCTATGAGGCCATGCGTCTTGTATTTGGGCAATCCGACTCCATTGGAGCACCTCTGGGCTGTGCAGAGTTGGCAGGAGTCCCCTTGGGTTCTGCGTCGCCAGCTTCAGCCTGCGCTCTGGAGATCAGCCATGGATCCCTTCCTGGATCCGAACCAGTGTCGGTCGTAGCACCTCGACCTTCCCCGACGACATGTCCATGGTAAGCGCCGACCCCATCCTCATTGCCAACTCCGAGCCGGAGCCGGACCAGCACCACGCAATGCTGCTTCCGACTTTGACAGGGGCCTTGCTTCCTAGGTGGGATCCTGACCCTTATTCCCTTGGGTTGGGCTATGGTGAGGATTGGGAGAGGTTGCTGGACTTTTGGAATACCAGCTTGAAGATCCCATAGACTGGCAGACGGACCTGTGTGAAGCCTGTGGTCTAAACACTTACCTGTCGCTGACATGCTTTCGCACCCTACCGTGGCTACAGAGTAGTGAGTGTCCTACTCCATGGTGGTAAGGAGAGTGGCCGAGGTCCTGAGTGTCAAGCTGCCTGTGGTGACAGTTGGGACTAACCTCCTGACAGGTGCTTCAGCCTGGGGCTTCTTTTTCTGAACCCCTTTTGCCCTTTAATGAAGCCCTCACTGATGTCCTCCTGGTGACTTGGCCCAAACCCAGCACAGGGGCTCCTGTGAATAGGACAGTCGCCCACTGCCATACATCAGCTCCAAATGACACAGTGTTCTTGACGCAACACCTGACCCCTTAGTGTTTAGTTATCCAAGCCTCTACGTTCCCAGGAGCATTCCCTTCCACTCCCCAGGATAGGCAATCCAAGAGGCTGGATCAGCTTGGGAATGTTCTTACTCTAGCCAGGCATTGTGGTGAATTAACACTGCATTCCTTTTGGACCGTTACACCCATACCTCATGGGACACAGTTGCACAGGTGATGCCACAGGTCCCAGAGGAGGCCTGGATCATTCTCTGCCAAGCTGTTTCTGATGGGAGAGACGCAGCTAAGTTCACAATATGATGTGGGCTGGATACAACCGACTCACTAGGCAGATAGGTTGCACTGATGGTAGCCTTAAGGCACCAAGCTTGGTTAAGGACGTCTGTCTTTTCGAGGGATGTCCAATCCACTCTTATGGACATGGTCTTCGGAGCCAAAACAGACTTGGTGCTGGAGCGCTTAAGGAGTCCCAGGCTAGGGCCAAGTCTTCGGACCTCCCAGCTGCCCCTCAGCCCCCCAGTCTGCTTTTTGCTCCGCAGCCCACCACATCAGTTTCCCCTCAGCCACCCTGCTGTGCATGCTGCCCAGCTTTTGCGTGGCCAGGGACGTGGAATCCAACATCCTCATGGATCAGGGAGCCAGCGGTCTCCAGTCCACCACCCATCCTCCTTCCACCCCACCCCCAGTGCAGCCTCCACACCTTGCTAGTCTGACATCTCCACACCAGGGATCAGTCGGAGGCAGGATTTGCCATCTCCTGCCCCGCTTGTAGTCCATTACGTCAGACAGGTGGGTTTTGCCAATTGTCCGAAGGGGCTACTCCCTCCCTTTCAAGTCTACTCCTCCATCCATGCCACCATCCTACGTTCAGATGACAGAGGATCACAAGGAGGTTACGGCTCTCTTGGCCAAGGGAGTCATAGAGAAATTCCCTGTGCCAGAAGAAGATGGTGATTGTTATTCCCGCTACTTTCTGGTGGCCAAAAAGGACAAGGGCCTACACCCTATCCCAGACCTCCCGTGCTCAATTTCTTCCTCAGGAAGGAGAAGTTCAAAATGCTCACTCTCACTCAGGTTCAATCTTCCTTGGACCCAGGAGACTGAATGGTAGTGTTGGACTTGCAGGGCGCCTATTTCCATATTCCCGTCCTGCCTTTTCACAGATGTTAATTGCGGTTTACGGTAGGCGACAAGCATTTTCAGTTTATCGTGCTCCCCTTTGGCCTTACTAGCACCCCTTACTAGCTCCCCTCGGGTGTTCACCAGAGTGATGGCGGTGGTTGCAGCTCATCAGTGGAGGTCAGGGGTTTTAGTCTTCCCCTACCTCGATGACTGGCTGTTGAAGGCAGGCTCGCCCCAGGCTGTCGTCTCCCACCTACAGGCTACGGCGGACCTCCTGCATTCTCTGGGGTTCACAATAAATATGGTGTAATCACATTGGACTCCCTCTCAGATGCTCCCTGTCATCAGAGCTGTTCTGGACATGGTGCAATTTTGGGCGGCAAGTCCAGGATATTCAAGATATGATACAGATGTTTCAGCCTTTATTCTGGATTTTGATGAAAATGACTCTGAGGCTGCCGGGCCTCATGACTCCTGCGTCCTGCTAGTGACACATGCCAGATAGCATATGCGGCCTCTGCAGTGGCGCCTGCAGTTCCAGTGGGCGTAGCATCAGGGGAACCTCTCCGACATGGTCAAGGTCTCGTAGGGACCTGCACAAGATCTGCAGTGGTGGCTTTTGAACTGCAGTTGCGTCAGAGGCAGATCCCTCTTCCTTCCCCAACCAGATCTGACAGTAGTCACAGATGCATCATTGCTGGGATGGGGCGGCCACATGGAGGGGTTGTACGACGGAACACCGACTTCTAAAACAACTAGTGGCTTAACAACGAGGTCAGAACACCGACCTTGTTGCTACTACTAATGATTTTACCACAAATGCCTTAACAACGATTGTCGTTGTAAAGGCATTCCTGATAAAAGCATTACTAATAGGCACCATTGACCCTACATCCCTCACACCACCCCCCCAACCCCACCCCAATACATAAAACCCCCTGACCACCACCCCCTCCCCAAAACCAAAAACACCACACCCCCAACCCCGCCCCAAAACCTAAAACCCCCTGACCCCCACCCCTCCCCAAAACCAAAAACGCCCCACCCCCCAACCCAACCCCAAAACCTACAATCCCCTGGCCCCCCCACACCCTCCCCAAAACCAAAAACGCCCCACCCCCCAACCCCGCCCCAAAACCTAAAACCCCCGAACCCCGCCCCAAAACCTAAAACCCCCTGACCCCCAACCCCACCCCAAAACCTAAAACCCCCTGACCCCCCACCCCCTCCCCAAAACCAAAAACGCCCCACCCCCCAACCCCACCCCAAAACCTAAAACCCCCACCCCAAAACGCCCCACCCCAAAACCTAAAACCCACGGACCCCCACCCACTCCCCAAAACCGTAAACGCCCCACCCCCCAACCCCACCCCAAAACCTAAAACCCCCTTACCCCCCAAAACCAAAAACGCCCCACCCCCAACCCCACCCCAAAACCTAAAACCCCCTTACCCACCCAAAACCAAAAACGCCCCACCCCCCAACCCCACCCCAAAACCTAAAACCCCCACCCCCCAATCCCACAACCTAAAACCCCCTACCCACCCAACCCCACAAACTAAAACACCCTGACCCCCCACCCCAAAACACCCCACCCCCAACCCCACCCCAAAACCTGAAACCCCCTGACCCCTCACCCCTCCCCAAAACCAAAAACGCCCCACCCCCCCAACCCCACCCCAAAACATAAAACCCCTTGACCCCCCACCCCAAAACCAAAAATCCCCCAACCCCACCCCAAAACCTAAAACCCCCTGACCCCCCACCCCCTTCCCAAAACCAAAAAACCCCCACCCCCAACCACGCCCCAAAACCTAAAACCCCCTGACCCCCCCTCCTCAAAACCAAAAATGCCCCACCCCAAAACCTAAAACCCCCTGACCCTCCCACCCCTCCCTAAAACCTAAAACCCCCCACTTACCTTAGTCGACCCCTTGTCACCTGCGTCGTCCTCCTTCGCCAACTCCCTTCTTTGTACCTTAACCACGCATGTTCGTAGTTCAGAACATACGTAGTTAAGGCACAAAATAACGGAGTCGTGGTTAAAAAGAGCGTTGTTGCGCTTTCGTTAACCACGACTTCGTTAAAAAGACGTCGTAATAAAGGATGTTTCCCCATGGAGGAGGTGGAGATGGAGATCAGAGGCGCCTGGTTTCTTGCAGAGTCTGGGCTCCACATCAGTTTTCTGGAGTTCAGGGCAATCAGGCTTGCATTGAAAACATTCTTTCCCTCTCTCAAAGGGAAAGTGGGGCAGGTGTTCACGGACAACACCACCGCAACAAGCAGGGCGAGGTGGGGTCATGGATTCTTTGTCGGGAAGCCCTGCGCCTCTGGATTTCGCTGGAACATCAGGGCATTTCCCTGGTAGTTCAACACCTGGCAGGCTCTCTGAATGTCAGGGCGGACAAACTCAGCCATCCATGCCTGGTCGATCATGAATGGTTTGTCTATCCGGAGATGGCGCAAGGTCTCTTTCAGCAGTGAGGAGAGCCTTGGTTAGATGTGTTCGCCTCCACAGAGAACATGCAACGTCAGCAGTTTTGTGCGTTGGAGTTTCCAAGGTGGCACTCGCTCTGCCCCCCTTTTCATCTCAAATGGAACTCAGGCCTCCTGTATGCCTTTCTGCCCATACCACTTCTACCCAAAGTTCTCAAGAAGATCAAGAATGACCAGGCCCGAGTCATTCTTGGGCACCCTCAAAGGATATTTGTCAGCTATCTCTGCCTCTCTGAGATTACCTGACCAACCCTCTTTGTTTAAATCTCCTGTTGTTAGTAGACTTTCTAGGAAGCTGGCCCGGTTTGTGGTGGACACCTATGGTGTTTGCACCTTATACCATGTCCAGGCAACCCTTATTAGTTAGTGAGACAGTGTCTTGGAAGCCAGGACTCTCTAATGGTAGCTGTGGTCAGCAGCCAAGACTTATCTCAGAGGAGTGTAAAGCACTTGCAATACCACTGCAGTCACACAGTAACATATCACACATGAAAGGAACACAGTGTTACATAAATAAAGGTACTTTATTACAGTAGCACTGAACTAGATTACTTATAGGCAGTCCCCCAATTGGAGGTAAGTGCACACACTCTCTATCTATCTATATATATATCTATCTATATATATATATATATATAAACACACACAGTAAATATTAAGAATTAGCGTATAGAAACAAGCGTTGGCAAATATTAATAGAAAATAGCTAGGGCCCTATGGGGGGGCAAACCGTTTACTAAAATAGTGGAATGTGAAGTTAGATCCCCCAATCAAGGATGAGGGATTGTTTGAAGGGAGCTGGGAGAACTCAGGACCCCAAGAGGGAAGTACCTAGGTGATCCCCAGCAAACAGGAGAACAGAGTTAAGTTGCCTGGTCTTCTCAAAGACTAACAAGGGGCCTTGGAAAAGAAAAATTGCAGGGCCCGTCCAGTGGAACCCAGCGGTGGATTCTGGAATAAAATAACCTGCGAAAGAAGGGTACAGAGTCCAGACCATGCAGGAGTGACCAGGTGGGACAGGAGCCACTACCCACCCTTCTGTGGATGAAGATCCAGGTCGACTGCGGAAGATAAGCTGTGGAGCCCAGGAGCTGCAGAGAGGTCCTGGGAGTCATGCGGATGATGTCTCACGTCGGTTGCCGGGTCGCAGATGGTCAGTGGTCAGGAAGACCACCAACAAGCCTTGGCAAATGCAGATCTGGGCAGAAGAGGATTTGCAGAGAAGAGGACCAGGTAGATCCAGGGGACTCGACCCTTGGAGGGAAGTTCATGCTGACCCTCAGCAGACAAAAGAGCCAGCAGATGCAGTTGCAGCTGCCACACGCAACCCATTGGCAGCAGGCACATTAAGTTGCAGTGAGGGCCAGTCAGCACACCTGGAGTAGAATTGCATGTCGCTGGAGCAGCAGAAGGTAGACTGTCCTTGCAAGGATAAAGTGCTGGAGGCCAGGGCTACTTGGAGCCTGAAGATCCCTTCGAGCAGGAGCTAACAAGCTTTGGTTGCTGCAAGAGTTGCAGTGCACAGAGGTACTATCCTTCAAGGAGAGGCCAGGACTCACCGTCTCTCAAGTTGGACAGCCGGTAGAGAGGACCAATAGACCACTCACAATCACCACCTGTGTTGGAGATTGTTCCTGGAGCCGGATGGCAGAAGATTCAAGCAGCTGGTCGTCATTGCTTTAATTGCCTGCGGATGCAAGGAAGTGACTCCTTCACTTCAAGGGAGATTCCTTCTTGCTTCTTTGGTACAGCTGAAGTAGTGCCAACCCCAGAGGTTGCACAGCAGTGGAAATGTTGCAATTGCTGGAAGGAGCCGGAGAGACAATGTTGCAAGGCAAAGTCGTCTCAGGAGTTGCAGACTTGCTTGGTTACTGTGAAGTCCAGCAGCGGTTCTGGTGGCCAGGGGCAGAAGAGGTCGATGCAGAGGAGTCCTGGTGGAGTCTTGTACACTGAATCTGGGGACCCACCCGCAAGGGAGACCCTAAATAGACCTAAAGGGAGCTTGGTCTCTCTGTAGGGTGACCACCTATCAGAGGGGGTCACTGATGTCAGTCACCTGTCTTGACCAACCAGATGCTCCCAGGGGCCTCTGCACATCTTGGTTTCAAGATGGCAGCATCGTGTGACCACCTGGAAGAGCTCTGGCACCACCCGTGAGGTGGTGATGGACAGCGGGTGGTCCCTCCCCTTTCCATTGTGTAGTTTCACGCCAGAGCCGGGACTGAGGGTCCCCGCACTGGTGCAAACTGTATTATGCACGGAGGGCCCCAAATGTGCCCTTCAAAGCAAGCTCGTGGCGTAGGGAGGCAACACCTCTCCAGCCTTGCAACACCTGTTTCCAATGGAGAGGGTGTTGCATCCTCTCTCCCACAGGAAATTCTTTGTTCTACCTTCCCCTGCTTGAGCTGGTCAAGCAGCAGGAGGCCAGAAACTTGTCTGAGGGGCTGCAGGAGCATGGGCTTCCCACAACACTGAAAGACTGGTAGGAGCAATACTGGGGGGTCCTCTAAGGAGGCCCCGGGATCCATGGAATCCTACCACTAATACTGGCATTAGTACTGGGGTATGATTCCGACATGTTTGATACCAAACATGCCTAGGTTTGGAGTTTCCATTATGAAGCTGGACCATAGGTGGACCTGTGGCCAGTACATGGGTAAAATGGCTTCCCTGTGCTTACGAAGTCCACTGCATTGGAACTGGAGTTCATAGGGGCCCCTCTGCTCATGCAGTTGATGCCTCACACACAGGAACCTGCACCCTGCACTCTAGGCTAGGAGGGCCTACCAGAGGGGTGACTTACAGTGACCTGGTACAGTGACCATCAGTGTAAGGGTGCATGTTCCTTTTCACTCAGGCCGCAATGGCAAGCCTGCAGACACAGTTTGCATGGGCTCCCATGGGTGGCATAATACATCCCGCAGCCCATGGGGGACCCCTGGTGTACCAATGCCCTGGGTACCTAAGTACTTTATACTAGGAACCTACAGAGGTATGCCAATTGTGGGGTGTAAAGGGTACCAAAGTAACCAAATTTAGAGGAGAGAGCACATCATTGGGGTCCTGGTTAGCAGGATTCCGGTGAAAACAGCCTAAACACATTGATAAACAAGCAAAAAGTGGGGATAACTATGCCAAAAAGAGTGACTTTCCTACAGACTCCTTAAGGGTCTTACCCGTATGTTTCCTCCATCACCATTCATAATGTCCCAATGGGATTTGAATCTGGTTCTGAATTTCCTAATGTGCGATCCCTTCGAGCCACTTCATAACTGTCCTCTTAGGCTTCTAACGTTAAAACCAGCCTTCCTGTGGCCATCACATCTTCCTGTAGGGTGACTGAGTTGCAGGATTTGTCATCTAATCCTCCCTACCTTTCCATCTATCCTGACAAAGTGGGGCTTCGCACGAGGGCTTCCTTTATACCAAAAGTGGTCACACCCTTTCATGGGGGCCAATCCATCACATGACCTACCTTTTACGGACCCCCTCATCCTTCTCAGGAAGACGAAAGACTTCACTTCCTAGACCCAAAAAAGAGTGTTGGCACTCTACCTTGATCATATCCAAGGGTTCCGGGTGGACGATCAACTCTGTGTTGGGTATTCGGTGTGAAGAAAGTTCAGGCAGTGCAGAAGAAAACTGTCTCTAGATGGGTTGTTCTCTGCATTAAACTGTGCTGCGCATTGGCTAAAAAGCAACCCCTGGAGGGTTTGCATGCTCATTCTACCAGACAGCTGCAACCACTGCGTTAGCACGCAGATTTCCAGTCCCTGACGTGTCAGGCAGCAACGTGGGTCTCCCAGCACACGTTTACCAAACACTACTGCCTGTACTGTCAGGCCCATAGGGACGGGTACTTTGCCTGTTCAGTCCTGCAGGTCTTCCTAGTATGATCTTGATTCGCAGACCCTCCCCTGGGTATGGTATTGCTTTGGTATCTATTCTAAGGTCAGGAATCTACAACTAGAAGTCTCAATCAGATGAGCAAGTTACTTACCTTCGGTAACGCCTTATGTGGTAGAGACATAGGGGGTCATTACGACCTTGGCGGGCGGCGGATGCGGCCGCACTCACGCGTCCCCCATTATGACATTCCCGCTGGGCCGGCGGGTATGAGGCCGCAACATAGGAGCCGGCTGCTAATGGAGCTGCCGGTGTTGCGGCTGTGCGACGGGTGCAGTTGCACCCGTCGCGCTTTTCACTGTCTGCTATGCAGACAGTGAAAAGCTGGCCGGGGCCCTGTTAGGGGGCCCCTGCACTGCCCATGCCAGTGGCATGGGCAGTGCAGGGGCCCCAGGACACCCCTTACCGCCAGCCTCTTCCTGGCGGTGCAAACCGCCAGAAACAGGCTGGCGGTAGGGGTGTCATAATCCCCAGGGCAGCGCTGCCCTGGGAGATTATCATTGCCGGGGCTTAAACGGTGGGAAACAGCCAGCTCCGGCGGTGCGACCGCGGCGCTTCCGCCGCGGTCGTAATAGGGCTGGAAGCACCGCCAGGGTCAAAATGACCCCCATAGTCTAGTTGCAGATTCCTTGCAGATCCACCCGTTCTCCCCACTCTGCAAACTGATTTTAAGGGATAGGGACTTCCCTTTCTTGGCCCTAGTTCTGACCCTCCATTGGTCAGTGTTCTTCATGGCTCCGTGTTCTGGTATGGAAATTTGTAAAAAGAAACTGACAGCAGTGCACCATAGTGGCACCAATATAGGTCCTGTAACAACATATCCAGCACGCACGACACGGACAACTTACGCAAAGCCACCTAACAGTGCACAGGGGTACTGCTCAAGAAAAATCTCCGGCTCCAGACTGATACTGGGGGAAATTCTGAGTTAAGGTATCTGAAACTAGAATATGTCTCTACCAGATAAGGGATTACCGAAGGTAAGTAACTTGTTCTTTTGTTCCTTGAACATTTAGGACTGACCTTCATAGAGCTTCCATCTGTAAACTTTTAAAGATGTGTGAATATTTCAATTTGCCACTTTATTACCTTAACTGTTTAGCAGAGATAATTCATCAATTCTTGGGTCCTTTAATTCCAATTACTATATGTATATTATTACTTCAATCAGTCTTCAATGTCAGTGCTCTTACATGGCAGGCTTTAAATAGCTCATTCACTTAACTGTGGGGGATAGTGACTTTCGAATCGTAGATGAATTTTGAATAGTGTTACCTAACAAAAGAAGTTTACTTGCACATAAGAATAACTTCAAACCCTTTTGCCCTTTACGGGAGGTTTATGTACTGTATGCCCTGATCTTCCTTAAATCTAGTGTTTAATATAAGTAAAAGCAATTCTGATCCCTCCAACAACCAGGAGCCCACTTATATTAGGTTTTTGTAATGGATGGACAGTTTGGAATGTCCTAAAATGTGCTGTAAGTCCTGATATTAGAATCTTCATTCTTTTCTTAATACAATTACCCATTAAAATTTGCTGTTAATATTGCGATATCCAAAGGACATTATTGCAGCTATATAAATTCATTTATAATCTTAGGCCCTCACTATGAGGGGTGCAGTTTCACTTGGAGTGGTAACTTTGAATAGAATTGTGCCACCTGCAATTAATTACAAGTTCCTCTGAGCTGGGAATTATTGGATGTACAGACTACTGGATCATATAATTCCAGGCCGGAAGATAACCACCCTCTCTGCTGTTGGTAGTAATGCACAGTCATGCCTTTGCCCAAACCCTGCAGGAGCAGTGCTCCCCCTGAACAACCAGAAACCTGCCCGAAACCCCACCAAGGACCCTGCCCCGGAACCCCACCAAGGACCCTGCCCTCACAGCCCCCTAACATATGTTTTCTGCAAAATTGTGCAGTTTTCTTCTTGAAAGGGCACAAAATGCTTGGTTAAAGGATCCAGTATTTATTCCCCGTTCCACAAAAGAAGGAAAGATTAGAATAGCTTGGCATCCCCGGTTTCCCTGCACCAAATTCTGGCTAACTCGAAATGAGGGCCATAGTAGTGAGATCAGCTCTTGTCACTGAGGGAGGTATATATAATGTACATATCAAACTGTGGTATTCCTACACATCACTTTAGTGAATGCAGGCTTCTTTTCAATATCTCATGTGATTCCATTTAATAGCAAATCTTGTTATTTTATTTTTTGTTGCATTAGTTTCTACCTGTTCCAGAGATGATGCCCTTCCGCCTTACTTGTCAGTTTCTAAACCTGATGTTGCCAATGAGGGAGTCTGGTCTGATTAACAGTGTGATGATACACGCCCTCAGAGCATATCGTGCCGATCCAGACCTGCTTATTAATACCATGGATGTGTTTGTAAAGGAACCTTCTTTGGACTGGAAGGTAATAATCTGTTTGTCTTTAGAAGTTAAGGGAGGGGTTGTGGTTACCTGTGATGCCTTTTTTGCCTCTAGAACATCGAGGGATTGTGGGTACATGTGGTGATTTATGACAATGCTGGAACAGTTCCATTTTCATTTGTAGCGTAGTTTTTCACCTGCCATTTCATTGTATGTTTGTCACTGCTTGACTATCTTATCGCAGTCATTCGTTATCTGCAGCAACATTCAAGTGTGTCTTATTTTTCAGAGTTGATCCATTTATGAGGGATACTTCTACCTGCAGATTTCAAAACTGTTGACTATTCCCAGACACAAGATTTGATGAAGACTCTTTCCATAGCTCTCCTACGTCAGTAAATGGTGCTGGCTCCATCTTAGCATCAGAAGCATTGGCACAGTGATATCACTGGGGCCATGAAATAAATGCCTTTTCTGCCTCAGCAACATCATTTTCCTTTCTTTCACCCTCTTCGATGTGGATCTAGAGCTACTAACCTTGATTTTCCTTCACCTCTGTGATCATCTTGGAGAATTTGTTCTGTTTTGTAACTGTTTTACAGTGCAGAATTTCTGGGATGTCACCCTCTATGTAATCAAGGTCCAAACCCTGTCTGGACTGCAGTGAGCTAATATCCATGTCTGACCTAAATGTGGTCTATCTGTGAGCCTTTTGGCTGCTGCACAACTCAAGTTAATGCGAGCACAGCTGCCTCAGGCTCCCCAAGGCCAAGCACTCTGTAGCCTGTGATGTGTGTCTCTGGTCCCACTGGGACTTTTTGGGGGCATGCTTAGAGTTCTGCCAGTGGGTTCCTACCCCAGTGCCACTTGGTAACCCCTTTCCGCAAGGAACAGGTCTGGCCCCAGCTGTGTTTATTCCTGTACCTAGAATCTCACCAGTTAGCTTTCCACTGATGCCAAAAATAGTGCCTCCCACATATCAGCTGGTGCCCAGACATCTATTCTGCAGTATTCGAGAAGATATGTCCAGAGGACAGTGGAGATGGAACAGCAGTGCAATTGGCAGATGATGCATAACAACTTTGGCACAGACTTAGATCCTCTCTAAATGACGGGTATCATCCAACATGACACTGATGACGGCAGTGAGGCAGCCAACATACTGACACACAATTCCAAACATGACAGGCCATCTTGCCTTGCCGGGCTGGATACTTCCCACAAGACTGAGATGGTGTGTCCCTCGAGGCTGCCCTCTGGGATCTTCTTTCACATGGTGATCAAGAAATATACTGCTGTTCTGGACAAAGAGTCTGTCGTCTTCCATGTTAGAGCCACTGCTGACTTCTAAAGAGTGTAGGAAGCTGGCTCTCTATATGGTGCACTAAAAAGAAGTACACTGTGTAGAGAGTCCTGTGGATCCTCTATTGGTTTGCAGAGGCAAATGTGTAGATAGAACTAATACTCTATTTTGTTGTATTGTTTGTGAGCAGTTAGGACTATCAGAGGGTAGTGCTAAGCATTTGTTGTACACACAGAGGCAATAAATGAGACACACACTCTAAGAATAAATCCAAGGCCAATTTAGAAAAATAACACTTCTTTTTTTATATATGTTTCAAACCCACGAACTTCGTAATCAGGTAAGCACTTTTTCAAGCATAAATACTTTTCAGTTTAAAAAATCAATACAGTGCAATTCTCAGAGTTCTTTAATGTTAATCTATGAAGGAAAACAATGATCAGCAAGCACAGGGTGTAAGGAAATGCCTCCTTGGCATGGTTACCCCCTGCCTTTTTGCCTTTTGTTGATGCCATTTGTGATTGAAAGTGTGCTGGGACCCTGCTAACCAGGCCCCAGCACCAATGTTCTTTCCCTAAACTGTACCTTTGTTCCCACAATTGGCACAGCCCTGGCACCCAGATAAGCCCTTGTAAATGGTACCCCTGGTACCAAGGGCCTGAGGCCAGGGAAGGTCTCTAAGGGTTGCAGCATGTGTTATGCCACCCTGGAGACCCCTCACACAGCACATACACACTGCCTCATAGCTTGTGTGTGCCGGTGGGGAGAAAATGACTAAGTTGACATGGCACTCCCGTCAGAGTGCCATGCCCACCTCACACTGCCTGTGGCATAGGTAAATCATCCCTCTAGCAGGCCTTACATCCCTAAGGCAGGGTGCACTATACCACAGGTGAGCCTACAGTATCTAAGCAAAACTTTAGACATTGTAAGTGCAGGGTACCCATAAAGAGTATAGGGTCTGGGAGTTTGTCAAACACAAACTCCACAGTTCCATAATGGCTACAATGACATCTGGGAAGTTTGGTATCAAACTTCTCAGCTCAATAAATACACACTGATGCCAGTGTGGAATTTATTGTAAAATGCACCCAGAGGGCATCTTAGAGATGCCCCCTGACTACCGGTCCGAATCCTAGTGCTAGGCTGACCAGTCTTTGCCAGCCTGCCACAACCAGGCGAGTTTCTGGCCACATGGGGAGAGTGCCTTTGTCGCTCTGTGGCCAGGAACAAAGCCTGCACTGGGTGGAGGTGCTTCTCACCTTCCCCTGCAGGAACTGTAACACCTGGCGGTGAGCCTCAAAGGCTCATGCCTTTTGTTACAGCTCCCCTGGGCATCCCAGCTAGTGGAGATGCCTGCCCCTCCGGCCACTGCCCCCACTTTTGGCGGCAAGGCTGGAGGAGATAAGGAGAAAAACAAGGAGGAGTCACCCACCAGTCAGGACAACCCCTAAGTTGTCCTGAGCTGAGGTGACCCCTGCCTTTAGAAATCCTCCATCTTGAGATTGGAGGATTCCCCCAATAGGATTAGGGATGTTGACCTTCTCCCCTCAGGGAGGAGGCACAAAGAAGATGAAGCCACCCTCCAGGTCAGTAGCCATTGGCTACCGCCCTCCTGACCTAAACACACCCCTAAATCTAATATTTAGGGGCACCCCAGAACCCAGGAAATCAGATTCCTGCAACCTTAACAAGAAGGACTGCTGACCTGAAAGCCCTGCAGAGACGACGGAGACAACAACTGCTTTGGCCCCAGCCCTACCGGCCTGTCTTCAGACTCAAAGAACCTGCACAGCGATGCATCCGACAGGGACCAGCGACCTCTGAAACCTCAGAGGACTGCCTTGAATCAAAGGACCAAGAAACTCCTGTGAACAGCGGCACTGTTCAAAAATAGCAACAACTTTGCAGCTTTCTTGCAACTTTTAAAGAACTCACTCTTCCCGCCGGAAGCGTGAGACTTCACACTCTGCACCCGACGCCCCCGGCTCGAGCTCCAGAGAACCAACACTACAGGGAGAACTCCCAGGTGACTGCGACCTTGTGAGTAGCCCGAGACGACCCCCCTGGACCCCTGCAGTGACGCATGCAGAGAGAATCCAGAGGCTCCCCCTGACCGCGACTGCCTGTAACAAGGAACCCGACGCCTGGACCAAGCACTGCAGCCGCAGCCCCCAGGACCAGAAGGAACCGAACTCCAGTGCAGGAGCGACCATCAAGCAACCCTCTGCCTAGCCCAGTCGGGGCCTGCCCGAGAATCCCCCCTTTGCCCTGCCTGCACCGCTAGAGTGACCCCTGGGTCCGTCCATTGAGTTCTATTCAAAACCAGACGCTAGATTTGCACACTGCACCCAGCCGCCCCTGTGCCGCTGAGGGTGTGTTTTGTGTGCCTACTTGTGTCCCCCCCAGTGCTCTACAAAACCCCCCTGGTCTGCCCTCTGAAGACTCAGGTGCTTACCTGTTGACAGACTGGAACTGGAGCACCCCTGTTCTCCATAGGCGCCTATGTGTTTTGGGGTTGCCTTGAACCCCCAATGGTGGGCTGCCTATGCCCAGGAACTTGAACTTGTAAGTGCCTTACTTACCTGAAAAACTTATCAATACTTACCTCCCCCAGGAACTGTTGATTTTTGCACTGTGTCCACTTTTAAAATAGATTATTGCCATTTTAACTAAAACTGTGTATGTTACTACTCTAATTCAAAGTTCCTTACTTACCTATGTGGGGGTACCTTGCATTTTATGTATTTACTTGAAATCTTGAATCTTGTGGTTCTAAAATAAATTAAGAAAATATATTTTTCTATATAAAAACTATTGGCCTGGAGTTAAGTCTTTGAGTGTGTGTTCCTCATTTATTGCCTGTGTGTGTACAACAAATGCTTAACACTACCCTCTGATAAGCCTACTGCTCGAACACATTACCACAAAATAGAGCATTAGAATTATCTAATTTTGCCACTACCTTACCTCTAAGGGGAACCCTTGGACTCTATGCACACTATCTCTTACTTTGAGAAAGTATGTACAGAGCCAACTTCCAACATTGGTGGATCAGATGTGGGGTCTACGACTGTATTTGTTGGACTACTCAGCCAATACCTGATCACACAACTAAATTCCCAAAATTGTCATTAGAAACTGATTTTTGAAACTTGAGCTATTTTTCTAAATTTTTAAAAGTCGTGCTAGGGCCTTGTGTATGTCCCTGTTAGCATTTCTTTTAGAGTTTAAAAGTTTGGATTTAGGTTCTAGAAGTAGTTTTTAGATTCTTAAAAAGTAATCCCAACTTTTAGAGACATAATGTCTAGCACAGATGAGATGGTGGTGGAACTCAACCTCACCCCTTACCTGCATCTAGGGATGTCAGAGTTAAGGACCCTCTGTAAGCTAACAAATATAAAGACTGGGTCCAACCCTACCAAAGTAAAGCTCAAGGAGCTTTTGGCAGAGTTTGCAAAGGACCACCCCTCTGAGGATAATCCTACAGAGGGGGAAGTTAGTGAACAGGAGGATGATTTCCCCCCTCCTGTCCGAACCAGGGAGAACAGGGTTTCTCAAACCCTGACTCCACAAGTAATAGTCAAAGAGACTGGTTCTTCCACAGGGGAGACCAGTAACTCTGGAAGCATTGAGGGCAGCCTCAATGAAGATGACCTCCTGTTAGCCAGGATGGCCAAAAGATTGGCTTTGGAGAGACAGCTCCTAGCCATAGAAAGGGAAAGACAAGAGATGGGGTTAGCTCCTATCAATGGTGGCAGCAACTTAAATAGGGTCAGAGAGAATACTGACATCCTAAAAATCCCCAAAGGGATTCTAACAAAATATGAAGAGGGTGATGATAACACCTAATGGTTCACAACTTTTGAGAGGGCTTATGCAACCAGAAAAGTAAACAAATCTCACTGGGGTGCTCTCCTTTGGGAAATGTTCACTGGAAAGTGTAGGGATAGACTCCTCACACTCTCTGGTAAAGATGCAGAATCATATGACCTCATGAAGGCTACCCTGATTGAGGGCTTTGGATTCTCAACTGAGGAGTACAGGATTAGGTTCAGGGGGGCTCAAAAATCCTCAAGCCAGACCTGGGTTGCTTTTGTTGACTTCTCAGTCAAAACACTGGATGGTTGGATTATTGGCAGTGGTGTAAATTATTATGATGGGCTGTATAACTTGTTTATGAAAGAACATCTATTAAGTAATTGTTTCAATTACAAATTGCATCAACATCTGGTAGACCTAGGTCCAATTTCTCCCCAAGAATTGGGAAAGAAGGCAAACCATTGCGTCAAGACTAGGGTGACCAAGACCTCTACAGGGGGTTACCAAAAGAAAGGAGTCACAAGGCCTCCCCAGGGGAAGAGTGTTGAGACATCCAAGGGAAAAAGTAAAGAGTCTTCTACAGGGACCCAAAAACCTGCTCAGGAGCGTGGGCCCAAAGCCTCTTCACATTCCTCAAATGGGTATAAGGGTAAAAACTTTGATCCCAAGAAGGCCTGGTGTCACATCTGTACTCAGCATGGACACCAAACTGGAGACAAGGCCTGTCCCAAGAAAAGTCCCACAACAAGTACTACTCCAGTTATCACTGGAATAGCCAGTCTCCACGTGGGATCAACAGTGTGCCCAGAGCAAATCAGGGTTCACACTGAAGCTACATTAGTCTCTGAGGGTGGGGGTGGATTTAGCCACACTTGCTGCCTGGCCGCCTACCATGCAAAAATACAGGCAGCAGCTCTTAATCAATGGGACTAGAGTAGAAGCCCTGTGAGATACAGGTGCCAGTGTAACAATGGTGACAGACAAACTGGTTTCCCCAGGACAGTACCTGGCTGGACAGACCTATCCAGTCACCAATGCTGACAATCAGACTAAAGTTCATTCCATAGCAATGGTAACTTTAGAATGGGGAGGGGTCACTGGCCTGAAACAGGTGGTCGTCTCCTCAGCAATTCCAGTAGAATGTCTGCTAGGAAATGATCTGGAGTCCGTAGAGCTCAAGACCCATGCAGCCATGCTGGGTATCCCTGAACTGGTGTGTGTCAAGACAAGGGCACAGTGCAGGTCTTGGGGTGAAAAAGAAGTGTTGGAGTCTGGAATAATGGCCCAACCTTCCAAGAGAAAAGGAAAGAAGACTGGGGAACCAGCTTCAACACAGCAAAAGAAACAGAACCTCTCTTCCCAGGAAGATGTTCTATCCCCTGAGGGAATTGAGTCCATGGAGCTGGAGCCTTACCAGGTTGAGCTCTTGGGCCCAGGGGGACCCTCAAGGGAACAGCTGTGTAAGGGGCAAGAAACGTGTCAATCTCTTGACGGCCTAAGACAGCAAGCAGCTGAGAAAGAAAAAGGTAATATCAGTGGAACCCACAGGGTCTATTGGGAAGATGGACTCCTTTACACTGAGGCAAGAGATCCCAAACCTGGTGCCACTTGGAGAGTGGTAGTGCCTCAGGAATTTAGGGATTTCATTCTGACCTTGGTCCATGACATTCCCCTTGCTGGGCATTTGGGACAAACCAAGACATGGGAGAGATTAGTCAACCATTTCTACTGGCCCAATATGTCCTAGAAGGTAGAGGAGTTTTGCACCTCCTGTGTCACCTGTCAAGCCACTGGTAAGACTGGTGGCCATCCAAAGGCTCCCCTCATTGCACTTCCAGTGGTAGGTGTCCTCTTTGAAAGAGTGGGAGTGGACATAGTGGGTCCACTTGAATCTCCCACAGCATCAGGGAACCAGTATATCCTAGTAGTAGTGGATCATGCTCCTAGGTACCCTGAGGCAATTCCCCTTAGGTCCACTACTGCCCCTGCAGTCGCCAAAGCACTCATTGGTATTTTTACCAGAGTGGGATTTCCTAAGGAGGTGGTTTCTGACAGAGTTTCCAACTTCATGTCAGCTTACCTAAAACACATGTGGAATGAGTGGGGGTGACTTATAAGTTCACCACACCATACCATCCACAAACCAATGGTCTTGTGGAGAGATTTAACAAGACATTGAAGGGCATGATCATGGGGCTTCCTGAAAAACTCAGAAGGAGGTGTGATGTCCTATTGCCATGCCTGCTTTTCGCCTACAGAGAGGTGCCACATAAGGGAGTAGGTTTCCCCCCTTTGAGCTTCTGTTTGGCCATCCTGTTAGGGGACCACTGGCACTTTTTAAAGAAGGCTGTGAGAGACCTCCATGAGCCTAAACAAGATGTGGTGGACTATGTACTAGGCCTACGTTCAAGGATGGCAGAGTACATGGAAAAGGCAAGCAAAAACCTTGAGGCCAGCCAACAGCTCCAGAAGATGTGGTATGACCAAGAGCCTGCTATGGTTGAATTTCAGCCAGGGCAGAAAGTCTGGGTTCTGGAACCTGTGGTTCCCAGGGCACTTCAGGACAGATGGAGTGGCCCTTACCCAGTTCTTGAGAAAAAGAGTTGGGTCACCTACCTGGTGGACCTAGGCACTAGCAAGACCCTCAAGAAGGTGATTAATGTGAACCGCCTCAAACTCTTTCATGATAGGGCAGATGTAAACATGTTAATGGTTACAGATGTGGACCAGAAAGAGGAGAGTGAACCTCTCCCTGATCTCCTCTCCACTGACACTAAAGATGGCTCAGTAGATGGAGTGATCTATTCAGACACCCTCTCTGGCTGACAGCAGGCAAGTCCTACAGCAGTATGCTGAGTTCTTAGCTTTGAGCTCAGGTCGAACACACCTGTGTACCCAAATCTTATAGAGACTTCTAGTTGCAGATTCATTACTTTTGAATTTCCCCTGGCTTCAGTCTGGATCCGGAGATTTTTCTTCGAGCTGTACCTCTACGCGCCGTCAGGTGGTGTCAGTCAACTCCCCAGGTGTTGTTGGCGTCGTGTTCGCAGTCATGACGGCCCAATCGTATTTACCCGCCACCCCAGGGCGCTGACGTCAGTTCTTTTCTTTCTGTGCCAGCCTACGTGCAGATCCGGAGAGAGCTACCTCAGTCTCCTTTTGACTCCGAAGACACTTGTTCTACTTCTTTTTGACAAGGTCGTGGATGCCTTCGAGGGATGTCCTGCAAGACCTGTTTCAAGCCCTGCGACTCCTGTCACCCAATGATATCGGTGACGGATCCGCTCCTTGTGTGTCTTTGGTGCCTGGAGCGCGATCACGACCCGAACTCGTGCTCAGAGTGTCAGGCCATGAATCCAAAAGCTTTGAGGGAGCAGTCCCTAAAGCTCATGGCGGCCCGACACACGACTCCGTGGCGCTCACGGTCTTGTTGGAGAGGAAGTTCTCGAGACTGGCCGCGGAGTCACCGCCACTCTTTGACCTCAAAATCATCGGGACATTCGGGTCATAAGAAGAAGTTGAAGAAGAACAAACATTCTTGGACTTCACCCCATCGCTCGGAGGATGCGGCGCGGGAAGAGCGTTGACGCTCTAGGCCTCTGTCCTCAGAGCCTTCATCTGGGTCGGCCCCATGCTTCCCCGACTTCCTGGGAGCCGGAGCCACCCCTGCCCAGCTCAAAGAGTTTTATGAGGCAATGCGCCTCATTTTTGGGCAGACCTACCCAATATAAGTCGATCCCATTCTCATACCCGGAGCGGGAACTGCATCGATCAACACCGATTCTGTTCTCTATGGGCTCTCCTGGGCCAAGGGTTGACCCAGACCCTTATGCTTATAGGTATGGCTACGAGGAGAGTTTGCAGGGGACACTGGTCCCTTTAGAATGCCAGCTAGAATCCTAAATTGACTGGGTGCAGGATTTGGGTGATGCCAGTGGTCTAGACACCTCCCCTGACACTGGTATGCTCTCTCCTCCTACCGTGGCTACGGAGGAGGGTGCCTCGTACTCCATGGGGGTGAGAAGGGCGGCTGAGGTCTTGAACCTCAAACTACCTTCTGTGGAGGTTAGGCCTAACATCCTAACCGATGTGCTTCAGCTGGGGTCTTCCTCATCAGAACCCCTTCTTCCCTTTAATTAGGCACAGACAGACATCCTTTTGGGTACTTGGTGCAGACCCATCACAGGGGCTCCTGTGAATAGGACGATTGCCCGTCGCCATCGGCCTGCGCCGACAGACCCAAAATTCCTCACCCAACACCCCATGTCTGAGAGCCTTGGCATCCAGGCTTCCTCTTCATCTGCTGCATTCCCTGCCGCACCCCCGGGTAGGGAATCAAAAAGACTGGAAAACTTGAGGAAGAAGTTGTTTTTTTCCAACAGTCTAGCGCTGTGGTCCGTGAACACCGCATGCCTTTTGGGCCACTATTCCTATGCTGTCTGGGATACGGTCACGCAAGTGCTGCCTAGAGTTCCGGAGGAGGCCCAGACTATCCTTTCCCAAGCCATAACAGATGGGAGGGACGCAGCGAAGTTCATGATTCGTTGTGGACTGGATACAACAGACTCTCTGGGCAGATTGGTTGCATCAACGGTGGCATTGAGATGCCACGCCTGGCTGAGAACATCTGGCTTCTCAGGGGATGTCCAGCAATCCTTTATGGATATGCCCTTTGACACACGTCTCATTGAAGACAAGGAGGACTCAGCGCTCGAGCCCTTCAAGGATTCCTGAGCCACGGTCCGGTCCCTTGGCCTCGTGCCTGCTCCTAGACCCCAGCAGTCCACCTTTCGCCCCTTTTGTGGCAACAGAAGGGGCACCCAACCGCATCCTTTCCCCCCCGGTCATCGACCCGCGCATGCTGTACAGCCCCTGCGCGGATGCGGGATCCCAGCCCCCGCTTCAGCCTCTAAACTTTCCTAGTCCGCGGGTACACCAGGAACAAGTTGGCGGCTGGATTCGCCATCACCTCCCCTATCGGCAATCCATTACCTCGGACAGGTGGAACCTCCAGACTGTCCAAAGGGGCCACTCCCTCCTCTTCAAGACACATCCTCCAGCCATGCTATCTTCATATACTCGCATATCGGAGGATCATATAGTGCTTCTCCATGAGGAAGTCCAAGCCCTTTTGGCTAAAGGAACTATAGAGAGGGTTCCGTTGCCAGAAGTAGGTCGTGGTTCCTATTCCCGCTACTTTCTGGTGGCGGAAAAGGACTAGGGTCTTCTTCCTATATTAGATCTTTGGTCCCTTAACCTCTTCCTCAAAAAGGAGAAGTTCAAAATGTTGGCATAGGCTCAGGTGCTCTCTGCCCTGGATCCTGGAGACTGGATGGTAGCGTTGGACTTGCAAGATGCATACTTCCACATTCCTGTCTTGCTGGCCCACAGACATTACCTATGATTCGTGGTAGATCAGGAACAGTTTCAGTTTACCGTGCTCCATTTTGGCCTTACCAGTGCCCCTCAGGTGTTCCTGAAAGTGATGGTAGTGGTGGCAGCTTATCTGCGCAGGTTGGGAGTACCAGTCTTCTCCCTACCTTGACGATAGGCTTTTGAAGGCGAACTTACCCCAGGCAGTCGTCTCCCACCTCCAGGCTACGGCAAACCTTTTGCATTCACTGGGGTTCACTATCAACGTGCTGAAGTCACACCTGACTCCTTCCCAGACGCTCCCTTTCATTAGAGCTGTTCTGGATACAGTGCAGTTTCGGGCATATTCTCATGAAAAGCGAGTCCAGGATATTTCAGCCTCTATCCTGGATTTCGGTGAGAATAACTCTGAAGCTGCTGGGCCTCATGGCCTCCTGCATCCTGCTAGTTCAAAAGGCCTATGCGGTCTCTGCAGTGGGACCTGAAGTTCCAGTGGGCGCAGCATCAGGGGAATCTAAAGGTCCAGATCTCGGAGGGGACTGCAGGAGGTGGTTAACAAATCAGGATTGGGTCAAAAGCAGATCCCTCTTCTTTCCCCAACCAGATCTTACAGTTGTGACAGATGCGTCACGTCTGGGATGGGGCGGTCACATGGGAGAGGCGGAGATCAGAATCCTCTGGTCTCCGGTGGAAACCGGGCTCCATATCAATCATCTGGCGCTCCAAGCGATTTGACTTAAATTAAAAGCATTTCTTCCCTCTCTCAAGGGAAAAGCAGTGCAAGTATTCACAGACAACACCACCGCCATGTGGTACTGCAGCAAACAAGGCAGAATGGGGTCGTGGACCCTTTGTCAAGAGGCTCTTCGCCTCAGGACTTGGCTGGAACATCAGGACATTTCCCTGGTGGTTCAACACCTGGCAGGCTCCTTAAATGCAAGAGCAGACGAATTCATGCCAACGATGCGTGGTCGATCACGAATGGCGTCTCCATCCGGAGGTGGCGCAAGGTCTTTTCCTTCAATGGAGAGAACCTTGGTTAGACTTGTTCGCCTCCGTACAGAACGTGCAATGTCAGCTGTTTTGCACGTTGGAGATTCCAAGGCGGCACTCGCTCGGTGATGCTTTTTGTCGCGAGTAGAATTCGGGCCTCCTGTGCGCCTTTCCCTCCCATACCACTTCTGAGTTCTGAAGATCAGGGAAGACCATGCCCAAGTTATACTGGTGGCTCTGGACTGGGTACGAAGAGTCTGGTATCCCAAGCTGATGAGCTCGGCCATAGCTCTTCCGATCAGAGTGCCTCTTCGGGAGGATCTTCTGTCGCCGCAGCATCCAAACCCGTCCACCCTCCGCCTCCTTGCATGGAGATTGAGCGGCAACAGTTGACGTCTTTTGACCTGCCACCTGAAGTCTATAATGTTATCTTGGCAGCCAGGCGTCCCTCAACCAAAACTATATACGCCTGTCGTTGGTAGAAATTTGTGGCATGGTGCATCGACAAATCTGTCGATCCTCTATCTGCTCCTCTTTCTCAAGTCCTCCTCTTTATTCTTTCCCTTCCTCAGCAGGGCTCCACCCTGGGCACTCTTAAGGGATATCTTTCCGCTATCTCTGCTTTCTTGCAGTTACCAGATCAGCCTTCCTTATTTAAATCTCCTATTGTTGGGAGGTTTCTGAAAGGTCTCACACATCTCTTTCCTCCTAACCCATCTATCATGCCCCAATGAGATCTAAACCTGCTATTAACATAACTTATGTGTGCCCCGTTTGAGCCACTTCACAACTGCCCTTTACAGCTCTTAACCATCTAGACTGTCATTTAAGTTGCCCTTTACCTCTGCCCGCAGAGTAAGTAATCTAATCTGTCATCTAAGCCACCTTTACTGGCTATACATCAGTGGTACTTCACACAAGGGCTTCTTTCCTTCTTAAAGTAGTGACACACTTCAATGTTGGACAGTACATCACCTTGCCTACCTTTTATGCACCCCCACATCCCTCTCATGAAGAGGAGAGACACCACCGGCCGGAGCCAAAAAGAGCATTGGCGTTCTACCTTGATCATACCAAAGACTTCCGGGTGGACGATCAACTCTTTGTGGGATATGTGGGTGCGAAGAAGGGGAAGGCGGTGCAAAAGAGGACCATTTCTCGATGGGTGCTCTTATGCATCAAAATGTGCTACACTCTGGCTAAGAAGCAACCTCCTGAAGGTTTGCGTGCTGACTCCACCAGAGCTACTGCTGCTGCCACAGCGTATGCACAGGGCTGTCTAGTCCTGGACATCTGTCAGGCAGCAACGTGGGCATCTATGCACACTTTTACCAAACACTACTGCCTGGACAATCCGGTCCGAAGAGACGGCTACTTTGGCTGTTCGGTCCTGCAGGAGTTTTTGGTGTGATCTTGGTTCGCAGCTCACCACCAGGGATAGTATTGCTCAGGTATCTATTCAAAGGTAAGGAATCTGCAACTAGATGTCTCTATCAGATGTACAAGTTACTTACCTTCGGTAACAATATATAGAGACATATTCTAGTTGCAGATTTCTTACTGACCCGCCCATCCTCCCCGCACTGGGAACTGATATCTCAGGACAGGAACTTCCCCTTAAGGGACCTAGTTTTGGCGCACCACTCTGTATTCTTCATGGCCCCGCGCTACTGATTTGGAAAGTTGTGAAAAGAAACTGATTTCAGCGCGCTGGGGTGGCGCCTATATACGACCGCAACGTTATCACGGCAAACTCGCACCTGCAGAGTCCACCGGCACCACCTGATGGCACGCAGAAGTACTGCTCGAAGAAAAATCTCTGAATCCAGACTGACGCCTGGGGAAATTCAAAGGTAAGGAGTCTGCAAATAGAATATGTGTCTACCAGATATATCATTACAGAAGGTAAGTAACTTGTACGATGTGGTCACAGGAGATGGTTTACCTGTCAAAACAAAGATTTATAGACATTCTGACCAAGTCAAAGAGATCATCAAAGTGGAAGTCCACAAGATTCTGGAGTTAGGGGTAATTAAGCACTCTGAAAGTCCCTGGGCTAGTGGTCTTAGTTTCCAAACCTCATACCAAAGATGGCAAGACAGAAATGAGGTTCTGCGTGGACTATAGCAGTCTTAACTCTGTCCCCAAGACAGATGCACTCCCTATACCCAGAGCAGATGAATTGATTGACAAGTTAGGTGCAGCCAAATTTTTAAGTACCTTTGACTTAACTTCAGGGTGCTGGCAAATTAGGATGGCACCTGTAGCATAATAAAAGACAGTATTCTCTGCACCTGGTGGGCATTATCTACTTACTGTTATGCCCTTTGGCTTAAAGAATGCCCCTGCCACCTTCCAAAGGTTGGTGAATCATTCCTTGCTGGTTTGGCGTCCTTTAGTGCAGCATTTCTAGATGATATTGCTGTCTTTAGCTCTAGTTTCCAGGATCACCTGATCCACCTGGGGAAGGTTTTGCAGGCCTTGTAATCAGCAGGCCTCTCTATTAAAGCATGTAAGTGCCAAATACAGCAGGGCACAGTTTTAGACTTGGGCCACCTTGTAGGTGGAGGCCAAGTGCAACCCTAACAACGCAAGATCCAGACCATTCTGGACTGGGAAGCTCCAGAAACCCAGACTCAAGTCAGGGCATTCCTTGGCTTGACTGGATATTACAGGAGGTTTGTGAAGGGGTATGGATCCATTGTGATTCCTCTCCAGATCTGACCTCAAAGAAAATGTCCAAGAAGGTAAACTCACTATTGACTGTCAAAAGGCCTTTGACACCCTGAAAAGAAGCAATGTGCTCAGCACCAGTTCTCAAAGCTCCAGATTATTTTAGGCAGTTCATTGTGCAGACAGATGCCTCTGAACATGGGATAGGAGCAGTCCTGACTAAAACCAGTGATGATGGCCTTGACCAGCCTGTTGCTTTCATTAGCAGGAGATTATTCCCCAGGGAGAAGCAGTGGAGTGCCATTGAGAGTTAGACCTTTGCTGTGGTTTGGTCCCCGAAAAAGCTGATATCACACTTGTTTGGTACTCACTTTACTGTTCAAACTGACCACAGACCTCTCAGATGGCTAATGCAAATAAAAAAGGTGAGAACCCTAAACATTTGAGGTGGTTCATATCCATACAGGAAATGGACTTTTCAGTGGAACAGACCTAGGACTGCCCATGCCAATGCAGATGGCCTTTCCAGGTTCTTCCACTTAGATGATGAAGACTCTCTTGGGAGAGGTTGGTCTCATCCTCGTTCTTTTTTTTTGGGGGTGGGGGGGGGGGGTTGTAGGAAAGCGGCACTGTTGGTATGGCCCCCCCTCCCCTCCACACTTTTTGCCTAGTGTTGATGCCAACTTTGATTGAAAGTTTGCAGGGATCCTGCTAACCAGGCAGTGTTCTTTCCCAAAATCTCTACCTTTTGTTTCCACAATTGGCAGACCTCTGCCACACAGTAAAGTCCCTTGTAGAAGGTACCCATGGGAAGGTCCCCAAAGGCTGCAGTATGTATCATGGCACCCTAGGGGACCTCTCACCAAGAACATGTACAGTGACTTTGCAGCTTGTGTGTGCTGGTAGGGAGAAAAAGGCAAAGTCTACTTGGCACCCCTCTGAGGGTGCCATGCCCACAAACCACTGCCTGTGGCATAGGTGAGACACCCCACTAGCCGTCCGTGCATAGTCGATCACGAGTGGCATCTCCATGCGGAGGTGGTGCACAGTCTCTTTCAGCAATTGGGAAAATATTGGTTAGATCTGTTCTCCTCCTCACACAACGGTCAATGTCAGCTGTTTTGCGTGTTGGAGTTTCCAAGGCGGCCCTGGCTCAGCGACGATTTTCATCTCAAGTGGAACTCAGGCCTCCTTTACATCTTCCCACAAATACCACTTCTGCCCAGAGTTCTGAAGAAGATCAAGAGCGACCGGGCTCCAGTAATCCTTGTGGTTCCGGACTGGGTACGAAGATGATGTTATCCCGAACTCCTGAGCATGGCCATGGATCCTCCGATCAAACTGCCCCTTAGGGAGGATCTTCTGTCACAGCAGTAGGGGACAGTTCCCCATCCGGACCTGTCTCGTCTGATGGAGCGGCTGCAGTTGATAGCTTTCATCCTTGTGCCACATGTCTGCAATGTTATCTTAGCAGCCAGGCATCCCTCCACCAAAACAGTATACGCCTGTCGTGGCCTGGTGTACCAACAAGTCTTTTGATCCCCTTTCTGCACCCCTGTCTGAGGTTCTACTGTTCATCCTCTCTCTTGCCCAGCAGGGCTCTGCTTTTGGCATACTTAAAGGCTACTTATCTGCCATCTGGCCTTTCTCAGATTGCCAGATCAACTTATTAAAGTCTCTCATTGTTGGGTGGTTCCATAAGGGACTCACACCTACCCCGTTCATAATGCACTAGTGGGATTTGAACCTGGTCCTTACCTACCTTATGTGCCCCTTTTGAGCCACTCCATAATTCTCTCTTGCGGCTCCTCACACTAAAAACTGCTTTCCTGATTGCCATCACCTCTGCTCACAGAGTGAGTGAGCTTCAAACTCTTTTTTCGAAGCCACCATTTTCATCTGTCCATTCTGACAAAGTGGTGCTTCGTACCAGGGGCTCCTTCCTTCCTAAGGTTGTTACGCCTTTTTATGTAAGCCAATCTATGCCTTTGCCTACTTTTTACGCACCCCCATGTCCCTCTCATGAGGAGGAGAGACTCCACTATCTGAATCCAAAAAGAGCGTTGGCGTTTTACCTCAATCGTGCTAAAGATTTCAGGGTGGATGATCAACTCTATATATGTTGGTGCGAAGAAAGGTCAGTTGGTGCAGGAGCTGACCATCTAGCAATGGGTGGTGCTCTGCATCAAAATGTGCTACGCCTTGGCAAAGAACCAACCCCTGAGGGCTTGCATGCTCGCTCCACCAGCGCAACTACTACCACTACAGGGTTAGCACGTGGAGTTCCTGTCCTGGACATCTGCCAGGCAGAAATGTGGGCATCCCTGCACACGTTCACAAAACATTACTGCCTGGACAGGCAGGTCCATAGAGATGGCTACCTTTGCCGTTCGGTCCTGCAAGACTTTCTAGTATGATTTTGGTTCGTAGCCCACCACTGATGCTGATATTGCTTGGGTATCTATTCTAAGGAATCTGCAACTAGAAGTCTCTATCAAATGAACGATGTGATAGCCCCAGTTGGAGTGTTTTTACTGGGATTTAAACATTTAAGTATCATATCTTTGCTTATGTATATTGGATTTTTGCCGTTTTGGTCTTGTTTGATTTCGATAAATATTGGCTATTTTTGTAAACTGGTGTGGAGTGCCTTTGTGGTGTTTTCACTGTGTTACTGTGTGTGTTGGTACAAATACTTTACACATTTCTCATGAGATAAGCCTTACTGCTTGTAGCAAGCTACCAAGGAGATGAGCAGGGGTTATCTGAGCTGTGTATCTCCCTGACCCTGACTACAGTGAGGGTCCTACTTGGACAGGGTGTAAACTGACTGCCAGCTATAGACCCCATTTCTAACAAACACAATTACTTAACAGATGCTGTTTCAACATGAAATTGTAAAGCTCGTCATAATCATGCACATGTTACCTTTTAACCACCCACCTTGTGTTTTTACTGAGAAATCCACAAAATCTACCCAGGACTGGCTGGGTTTTTCAAGTCTCCCTGATTTTAATTCTGTGCTACTCAGAAGTAAGCTCAAATCCCTCAATCAGGGAATCCTTCATGAGATCATAGTACCTTGCATCTGCCTCATTCTGTGTCAGCAGTCTATCCCAGAGGTTTCCTGCAAACATTTCCCAAAGGAGAGCGTCCCAATGCTGGTTGTCAAATTCTTTAGCCCCACAGGCCCTCTCACAGGCTGTGAACCATTTGGTGATATCATCACCCTCCTTATAGTTGGGGACAATCCCTTTGGGGATTTTAGGGTCAAAGCGCTCTACTCTGTCCCTAGATATAAAATTACTGCCACCATTCATGGGTGTTAAACCCATCTTTGCTCTTACCTTTTCTATTGCCAGGATCTTGTCCTCCAGGGCAATTCTTCAGAGAGTCTTCTTCTGGACCTTGAGGAATCTGAGCCACCCTTGCTAGAGAGGGTTGTCCTAGACACCTGGGTTTGTTTGTGGGGCACAGGTTCCACTCTTTCAAGCAGGGAGTGTCCAGTTAGTCCTCTTCACCTGAGCTGCCCTGATCTGCAGGGTCGGTGGCTCCATCAGTAGGATGGGCCTGCTCATACTCTGCCAACAGGTCCTGGAGCTTTAGCGAGGTATGGTTTGAGCCTGTTTTCATTTTGTACTCTTTACAGAGGGTTCTTAACTGGTTACGAGAAAACTGGAGGTAAGGGATAAGGTTGAGCTTCTTATCCACACCCTCTGTGGTGCTCATTATTGTTATAAAGTTGGGACTTTTTTGAGCTTGAGAAAAAATCCTAACAGTTTTTACAGTCCTAACTAAAGTATGTTTTTAAGATTTTTACACTGTTAAGCTACAGGGACCTACCCAGGGCCCTAACAGTACTTTTGAGAATTTGGAAAATATTGCCCAATTCAAAAAAATTCAATTTAACTAAAGACAATTTTTGGATTTAATCATGAAGTCACTCATTGACCAAGTAGTATCAGCAAATGCAAAGTCACAGACCCCACCGCTGTTCCACCAAAGTAGAAAGCTGTCTCTCTATACACTGTTTTTCTTTGTAGTGCACCTTATAGAGCCAGCATCCTACACTGAAGCTGTAAAGGACCCAGTCAAAGCTGCCTGTGAGAAGCGCATCTCAGCTCCACAAGTAAACCGTCTGATCACTAGATGGTATATAATAGTGCTTCCCAAACGTTTTAGAATCACAATCCACTTTTTAGTAGAACAACCTTTCATGACCCTACTAGCTTTAATGGACATGAGGCAGACGATTTTTTAATGCAATAAAGCATAGTGTGGTAGCCCAGCACCACATTTTCCATTGAAATGGTCCCTACACTTGCACAGACATACCGTTTTATAGATACAACTATAATGTACATGTGGAAATCTGATTTCATTGAATATTATGTGTGCATCACCAAGTAAAGTGACTTGATTTGTTCAGATCCAACTAAAAAGCTAAAAGTTTTCATCACACTTCAGATAACAAAATAAAACATGGCTTATTTTGCTTTCCTAAATGCTGAATGTTTACACTTCATTTACAGACATTTACATTTTGTTTTATCCTAGCAGGATTCTCACTTAATTCAGTTTACTTTTCCTTCTGTGACTCAAAAGTGAGAGGAGTTTGTAGACATTAGTCCCCATGTTAAACAGCAGCAGAAGACATTGCCTGGACTTTTGCAGCCCACCAAAAATCAGTTTGCGACCCATAGTTTAGGAAACCATGCTATAGACTGACACTTGGGGACTGTGGAAAGCTGGCTTTCTATATAGTGCACTAAAATGAAGTACACTGTGCAGAGAGTCCAGTGCATTCCCAGTTGGTATTGCAGAGGCAAATGTAGATTGGACTAATGCTCTATCTGTGGTAGTGAGGGCGAACAGTTACGCCTATCAGAGAGTAGGGTTAAGCGTTTGTTCTACTCACAGAAGAAATAAATGAGACGCACACAGTTAATAAATCTGAGACCAATTAAAAAAAAAAAATCTTTATATATACGTTTCAACCCCAAGAACTTCAAAATCAGGTGAGTAAAGCATAAATACTTTGCAGTTTCAAAAATAGAGACAGTTCAATATTCAGAGTTCTCTCAATGTTATCCTGTTGAGTAAAAACAATGTTCAGCAAGCACAGGGTTAACAACTACTTACAATGCAAATCTCAGGGAAGTAACTTAAATACTGGGCACTGATCAGAAACACACCACCAGATCACACGAGGCAGCACTGGGGCGGCAGAGTGCAGAGGTGCAGTAAGGCGCCTGGTGCCCAATGTTTTCCTATAGGAGCTTGGTCCTCGAAGAGACAGGTTGTAGGCTCTGGCTAGGAAGCCAGTCAGGGACAACAAGCAGGTAGGTTGAAGACTCGAGATGTCCAGGAAGGTAGGTGCCCCGTTGGTCCTTATCTCCAGGGCCAAGGAGTGACGATTGCAGGGTTGTTCTTTTTGTCAGGGTTCAGGGGGTCCTCCGTGTTGAGGCTGCAGGTGTTGTTGGGGAGTCCAGCAGGTCAACTAAGGTGGAGCTCAGGGGAGCCAGGGGTTCTCATTGGCACCGGTGGCCCTCCTCAATTGGCATCGGGGGCAGCGGATGAAGTGGTTGCTGTAGGTGTTGGGTTCTCTCTCCACCAGGCTGTGGAAGCGGAGACCTTTGTGCAGGAGCTGCAGGCGACTTTGATGAATCCAGAAGGGGTGGACTTGGGCTCAGGACAGCTGGGGAGCCTTGCTGGCATCGTCGGTGGGCTTCTCACCAGGTCTGCTACTCACGGGAGTCGTGAGTCTTTTTAAAAGGCAGGAGGGTTTCCTTGGGTTTCATGAAGCTACAGCTGCAGGACAAGTCTTTTTGTGCAGAGTCCGTTGAGGTCAGCAGGCAGGCCGGAAGGGTTGGTACCCTTCTGCTGGGGCGACTCTTGTTTGTTCTCACGCAGGATATGAGTTCTAGGGTTCAGGGGTGCCACCTAAATACTCAATTTAGGGGTGTTACAGGGAGTGCCAGGTGGTATCCAATGGGCTGACAACCTTTAAGGTGACTTCACCCTTTCTATGAACACTTGCCCTGAGAAGTGGGAATAACTCTAATGGCCTAATTCCTTCCAAACAAGATGGAGGAGTTTAAAAAGTAGTGTCCACTTCAGCTTGTCCACCTTAGGGGTGGGACTGGCATGAAGTAGGCACACCTCCTAATCTTCCTAATTTTCCTGCCTGTGCTACTGCTAAAAGTGGATTCAGGACAGGGGGTGTTGGTCATCACTGCCATTTGTAGAAACCTGAGTTGCATTTCAAAGGCGGCAAGGCCTTTGAAGCTCTCCCGCCCTGGAATGTCCATCCTGCTCTGGACGAGGTGTTATCACCTCCGCCCAGAGCAGGTCTTTGTTCTGGGCCTCCTAAAGCATTGGCTCTCACCTCAGGGGGCCTGAACCCAGTCTAGGGTGGCTGCACCGGTTAAGTCCAGTCAGTAAACACACCAGTAGCTGGGTAGGTTTTCAGGGGGCTCCTCTAAGGTGCCCGTGAAGAGTACATTTTTTAATAAATCCATCACTAGGATCATTGAGGGTTTATTATTCTGAGATGTTCGATACCAAACATTCCAGGATTTAGAGAAGCCATCATGTAGCTGGGGAACTCGTAATGACCAGTTGTAGGAGGCTGGCTCAGTAAATGGTGAACACCTATAGGTGAGACACCTTGTACTGAGTCCAAGCAACCCTTTGGGATAGTGTAGGAGGTTCTAGATAACCAGTGCTCTCAAAAGGGTAGCTGTGGAGAACACCTAAAGCGGTTGCAAATACCACACAGGTCAGTCAGTTATGTACACACAGGAAAGAACCACACTAGTGTTAAACAAATAGTCTATATTTATTGTAACACACTAGAAATAACTTTGGTATACCTCCTAACCGGAGATATGATCATACAAAAATATACTTAGAAAAAGATGTGTCCAGGCATATAATAACATGTGCCCATGGGGGTAGGTGGGCGATGTGGGAGGGGCCGGATAAACTATGTACTAAAAAAATTTAATGCGAGAACCACTCCCAACCCAAACTACCACCCAAGGACCCTTAGGACTGGGGAAGCATAGGAAAACCCAAGGTAAGTAGATAGGATTCCCCAGGCGCCTGTGTGCAGAGTTGTAACCCCAGGTCAGTGTCCCTAGGATAACATGGAAAAGTTGCGGTTGGAGTTTTGTGGATTTATGACCCTTCTCAGTGGATCCCGAGGATGCCCGTTAGAACAAGGGAGGTTGTATAGTGCCCCACCCGTGGATACTCAGAATAGTGGAGTATCTACACCAGGGAGCCCAGGTGCATAGGGGTGAAGTTGTGTCAGAATCTCCCATTGAAGTTAATAGGGACCTCGTTGTCCAGCTGGTGTTGTGACCTGGTTGGTGGAACACAGGCATGGATTCCTGAAGAAGTGGACCTAAGGAAAGAGGGGACAGAGTCCAGACCACCTGGAGGTTCCCAGGCAGTGCAGGAGGGCAATGCCCCCCCTTCTTGGAGATGCTTTCCTGTTGGATGGTGGTCGAAGAAGTGCAGCTGTGGAGTCCAGGTGATGCAGGAAGATCCCAGGAGTCGTTCACGAGCTTTCCCATGCTGGTGGTCGAATTGTAGAGGGGTCAGCAGGCCGACCATCAAGCCTTTGGAAATGCAGGTAATCATTACAGAAACTTTGCAGGACTATTTAGATCCCGGTGACCCAACTATTGCAGCTAAGTCAGGGCCAGCCCTCATCAAGCAGGAGAGCCTGCAGGAATTGTTGAAGCCACCATGTGGACCCTCTGGCAGCAGGCACAGGGAGTTGCAGGGAGGCCTCAGCAGCACTGCAAAGAGGGATGCCCACGTCGTAGGAGTTGCACAGAAGACATTCTTCTTGTAGCTGTGTAGTGCTGGAGGCTAGGGCTTCTTGGAATTAGGAGGTCTCTGGATTGGAGAGCCAACAAGCCTTGGCACTGACAAACATGCGGTGCACAGGGATTCCGGCCAAGCACCTCCAACGAGGGACCACAGACTTCTCATTCACAAAGAAGACAGATCAGGCCTCTGGAGAGCAACAGAACCACCACCTGTGTTGTAAAGCCTTGGAGAGTCCATGGGACAGCAGAATCCACAAACCGGTTATTGACGCTGAGGTGCCTGCAGATGCAGGGGAGTGACTCCTTCACTCCAATTGAGATTCCTTCTTGCTTCCCAAGTGCAGGCAGAGTCCTTGTGTCTCTGGAGGATGCACGGCCACAGAGGTTGCACAAATCTTGCAGAACTTGGAAACAAAGTTGCAGTAGGAGCTGTCCTACTGGTTACAGTCTTGCTATCAGTTCTAGCAAAGAACAGCAGTGGTTCTGGTGTCCAAGTTGCAGAAGTGTCTTGCAGAGGAGACTTGTAGACGGATCTGGAAGCCTAGCAGATAAATCTAGGGTCCCACTCTCAGGGAAGCCTTTAAGTACAAAAGAATGGATGCACAGTTCAACAGTGGAGGTGACTGATCTCTATCCAATCTGGGAGAAATCAGTAGGTCCCTGAGAGTGTCCAAACTTAGGAACAAGAGCCCTTATTCACCATTCAGTGACATGCTTCATCATCGGGCTTTGCTCCTCGTCAGGCCGGCACTGTAATGCCTGACGGGCTTCTCGAGGGGGCTCTTTACTGGAGATCTTTTAGAGATTTTAGCCAGTGTTGAATGCAGTGATGTGCTGGAAACTTTTGCCGGTAGGTGGCAACAGACCCAAGGATGTACGAGCAAATTATTACATTTCCTGGATCACGAATGCCCGTCGCTTTCCCTTTGGGACCCATCCTTTAATTTGAGGAGGGTTCCTGTTCCACATATTTAACTTAGTTTACAGTAACAGTGAGGATTAGGTATGATTTGTTTTAGGTCCCGATGAATCGCACTTATATCTTTTCAGACTAACTTAGCGAGAAACATGTTGACCTTTCCATGTCAGGCAGTGTAGGGATTTCCAACTCTGCCCTCCACAAAACCCCTAGACGATAGGGTCTTTTGACACAAGACATCATATTCGAGTAGGGAAAAACAGACATTAGTCTTACTTTCCCCTTATTTTCTTTGTTTTTAACCTTGACAGAGGCTCTCATTATCAATAAACATTTAATTATATGATCCCTATAGTCAATTTTAACAGTTTATTTCACCAATCCCACATTACTGCATTCAACACCTGCAAAAAATTCTAAAAGATCTCTGGTAAATTTGCATTGCAGTGCCGGCCTGACGACGAGCAAAGCCCGATGATGAAGCATGTCACCAAATGGTGAGTCAGAGCTCTTGTTCCTAAGTTTGGACACTCTCAGACCTATTGGTTTCTCTCAGATTGGGTAGAGATCAATCACTTCCACTGTGGAACTGTGCATCCATTCTTTTGTCATTTGCATGGCAGTACTGTACACAGGACCAATTAGAAAATCTCTCACCACACAAGCCCTCTTTTTCTGTTTTGAGCCTTCAAGTACCCCAGGAAGGGGCTTGGACACTTACTGCAGTGACCCACCTATCAAGTAGTGTCAGGGATGTCACCCAGCTGGACTAACCAGTTAGATGCTCCGAGGGGCCTCTGCTCATCTTATTTCCAAGATAAAATCAAGTGGCCACCTGGCAGAGCTCTGTATACCTCTGTAGGGGAGGAGCTGGACAGGGGGATGGTTACTCCCCTGTCCTTTGTGTGGTTTTGTGCCACTGCGGGAGCTGAGGGCTCCTGCACTGGAGTAAATCGGTTTATGCAAGGAAGGCACCAAATATGCCCTTCAAAGCAGTCTGGTGGCGCTCAGCCCAGTGACACCTATTTATAAAGGAGATTTTTTCCTCAAACGTGTTTGTTTGAGGACAAAATGTTGTTACGCAAACCATTTTATCTACTGATTTCCTCTGTTTTGAACCCTTAGGGATGTCCTTCCTTTTGGTCAGTTTCTGAGATTACACAGAAACTGCTCATTGAAAGAATACTTTTTTTTAATGAGGCATACATATTACAGGAAAGGCTTTTCTCTAGGGCTATCCCAAGAAGGTGGTAAAAACAGCTGTGAAACAAGCATTGTATTTTCCTAGAGAAGAGCTGCTAGTTTGAAAACAGAGGAAATCAGTAGATAAACTGGTTTGTGTAACATTTTGTCCTCAAACGAATAAGATAAAAAAAAATGGTTACAAAGAACTGGCGTGTCTTACACAATGTCCATGATTCATTGAAAGAGCCTTTGTTTGAACAAGACAGGGAAGAGTATTATTTGATTCTGCCAATCAAAATTCGCTGAGTGTAGGAAGTTGGCTCTGTATATACTATTTCAAAGTAAGAAATAGTGTGCACAGAATCCAAGGGTTCCCCTTAGAGGTAAGATAGTGGCAAAAAGAGATAATTCTAATGCTCTATTTTGTGGTAGTGTGGTCGAGCAGTAGGCTTATCAGAGGGTAGTGTAAGCATATGTTGTACACACACAGGCAATAAATGAGGAACACACACTCAAAGACTTACTCCAGGCCAATAGGTTTTTATATAGAAAAATATATTTTCTTAGTTTATTTTAAGAACCACAGGTTCAAGATTTACAAGTAATACTTCAAATTAAAGGTATTTTACTCAGGTATTCTAGGAACTATGAATAATCACAATATCATGTACAGTTGTGACAAAAATGGCAAAAAGCTATTTTAAAAGTGGACACAGTGCAAAAATCATCAGTTCCTGGGGGAGGTAAGTAAATGTTAAGTTCACAGGTAAGTAAAACACTTACAGGATTCAAAGTTGGGTTCAAGGCAACCCCAAAGTTACCACACCAGCAGCTCAGGGCCGGTCAGGTGCAGAGGTCAAAGAAGTGCCCAAAACACATAGGCTTCAATGGAAACAGGGGTGCCCCGGTTCCAGTCTGCCAGCAGGTAAGTACCCACGTCCTCGGAGGGCTGGTTTGTAGGGCACCGGAGGGGACACAAGCAGGCACAGAAAGTACACCCTCAGCGGCACAGGAGCGGCCAGGTGCAGAGTGCAAACAGGAGTCGGGTTTTGTATTGGAATAAATGGGGAGACCCGGGGGTCTTTTCAACGATGAAGGCAGGCACGGGGGCTCCTCGGAGTAGCCACCACATGGGCTAGGCAGAGGATCACCTGGGGGGTCGCTCCTGCACTGGAGTTCGGTTCCTTCAGGTCCTGGGGGCTGCGGGTGCAGTGTTGGTTGCAGGCGTCGGGTCCCTTGTTCAGGCAGTCCCGGTCAGGGGGAGCCTCTGGATTTTCTCTGCAGGCTTCGCTGTGGGGGCCCAGGCGGGTCGTCTCTGGTTACTCACGGGCTCGCAGTCGCCAGGGAGTCCTCCCTGAGGTGTTTGTTTTCCGCAGGTCGAGCCGGGGGCGTCAGGTGCAGAGTGGAAAGTCTCATGCTTCCGGCGGGAAACATGGAGTCTTTAAAGTTGCTTCTTTGTTGCAGAAAGTTGCAGCTGGTTGGACAGAGCCGCTGTTCACGGGAGCTTCTTGGTCCTTTGGGTGCAGGGCAGTCCTCTGAGGCTTCAGAGGTCGCTGGTCCCTGTTGGATGCGTCGCTGTGGCAGTTTTCGTCGAAGTAGGGAGACAGGCCGGTGGGGCTAGGGCCAAATCAGTTGTCGTCTCCGTCTTCACCTCAGGGCTTCAGGTCAGAAGTCCTTCTTCTTCTTTAGGTTGCAGGAATCTAGTTTCCTAGGTTCTGGGGGCCCCTAAATACTGAATTTAGGGGTGTGTTCAGGTCTGGGAGGGCAGTAGCCAATGGCTACTGTCCTTGAGGGTGGCTACACCCTCTTTGTGCCTCCTCCCTGTGGGGAGGGGGGCACATCCCTAATCCTATTGGTGGAATCCTCCATCCACAAGATGGAGGATTTCTAAAAGTAAGAGTCACCTCAGCTCAGGACACCTTAGGGGCTGTCCTGACTGGGGGATGACTCCTCCTTGTTTTTCTCATTATCTCCTCCAGCCTTGCCGCCAAAAGTGGGGGCAGTGGCCGGAGGGGCAGGCATCTCCATTAGCTGGGATGCCCTGTGGCGCTGTAACAAAGGGGGAGAAGCACCTCCACCCAGCTCAGGCTTTGTTCCTGGCCACAGAGTGACAAAGGCCCTCTTCCCATGTGGCCAGCAACATGTCTGGTGTGTGGCAGGCTGGCAAAAACTAGCCAGCCTACACTGGAAGTCGGGTATGTTTTCAGGGGGCATCTCTAAGATGCCTTCTGGGTGTATTTTACAATAAATTGCACACTGGCATCAGTGTGCATTTATTGTGCTGAGAAGTTTGATACCAAACTTCCCAGTTTTCACTGTAGCCATTATGGTGCTGTGGAGTTCGTGTTTGACAGACTCCCAGACCATATACTGTTATGGCTACCCTGCACTTACAATGTCTAAGGTTTTGCTTAGACACTGTAGGGGCATAGTGCTCATGCACATATGCCCTCACCTGTGGTATAGTGCACCCTGTCTTAGGGCTGTAAGGCCTGCTAGATGGGTGACTTACCTATGCCACAGGCAGTGTGAGGTTGGCATGGCACTCTGAGGGGAGTGCCATGTCGACTTAGTCATTTTCTCCACACCAGCACACACAAGCTGAGAAGCAGTGCGCAGGTGCTGAGTGAGGGGCCCCCAGCGTGGCATAAGACATGCTGCAGCCCTTAGAGACCTTCCCTGGCATCAGGGCCCTTGGTACCAGGGGTACCAGTTACAAGGGACTTACCTGGGTGCCGTGGTTGGGCCAATTGTGGAGACAAAGGTACAGTTTAGGGAAAGAACACTGGTGCTGGGCCTGGTTAGCAGGGTCCCAGCACACTTTCAAATCATAACTTAGCATCAGCAAAGGCAAAAAGTCAGGGGGTAACCATGCCAAGGAGGCATTTCCTTACACTGAGTAAAAGACCAACTCACACCTTGGATGTAGCATGGGGTTTACCACCAGTAATTGGTCATTATTGTTGTGGGAGCTGTGGAGTGTGTTCCCTTACTTTTGATACTAAGACCTCTGAACATGGCTGTGTGACGTCGGACCTCACATTTTTCTCGAATTGCAATTCCAGGAATGTAATATATACGATATTGTGTCTGTGTTCATTATTAATATATATACGACAGATGTCTCAACCAACAAAGACACATTTGTCAACATCGCAGTCGGATCAGATGCTCCGTTATGACAGCACCATTGGTACAACATTTTCAAGGGAACAATCATTCTGCAGGCAATTTAAAGTGGCAGGTTATTTACACTGTGACAGCCCTAGCAAAAGGAGGAGATCCAGGTAGTATTTTGAACAGGAATGAAGTGAGATGGATGGAATGTTGTGACTCTTAATAACGGATTGAACACAACTGAAGAATGGCACAGTTTCACAGCTGAGCTGGTACACTAGAAGGAAAGGAACTTTGATTTGTTTGTGAGACGTTTTTCCAATATGATGTACATAACTCTGGTTTTGTATTATTATGTACATAGTTGATTGTAGAGCATTGCGGTTTATTTTGATTTATCTAAAAAAAAAATCTTTTTCTTTATTTTCTATTTTTTTCTTTTTATCTTTTTATCTCTTTCTTCCTTTTTTCTATCTTTCTTCCTTTTAGTTAGTAATTTTAATTAGTAATATTATCTGTCTTCACTCTTTTTTATCTATAGTAGAGCATTGCTGTTTATTTTGATTTATCTAAAAAAATATATATATTTTTCTTTGTTTTCTATTTTTCTTTTTATCTCTTATCTTTCTTCCTTTTTTCTATCTTCCTTTTAGTTAGTAATTTTAATTAGTAATATTATCTGTCTGCACTCTTTTTCATCCGTTTTTGCTTCATCCTTTTTCTCTTTCGATCGTTAGGTATATTATTTTATTACAAATGCTAGTATGCAGGCTAGTGGTTGCAATTTTGACTCATTTGGATGACATAATTGTTTGTAGCCGCATTTTTTCTCTTTCGTTTTGTTCTTTTTCTTTCTCTCCCTTTTTTCTTTCCTCATTTATCTTTTTATCTTTTTCTTTTTAGTTAGTAATATTAATCAATAATGTTGTCTGTCCGCCTCCACTCTGTTTTCTCTTCACCTTTTTCTCTTTCGATTGTTAGGTATATTATTCTATTACAAAAGCAAGTATGTGGTGTAGTGGCTGCATTCCTGACTCATTTGGATGACATCATTGTTTGTAGCCTCATTCTGGTCTCAACGTGGATACCGGCGTACATATCGGGAGGAGCTTGGTGTCTCTTTGTCAGTTTAAGTGGTGAGAGTAACGCGTGGGCGCGCTTTCCTTAACGGGCGATTATGGCCTTGAGTGCTAATTCTCAGGAATATTGATAGTGGGTCATGAATTATATTATACGAGTTGTGATTGGACACACGCATTGATTTTGTCCCCAAAGGCCATTGAGCATTTTTGACTCTTTAATCTTTTGGAAGTTTGTTTGAAGGGATAAGTTTTTGAATTAAAAATAGTTTGCCACTCCTGACATTAATTTTTCTTTAGTTTTGAGTAACGGACACTTATTTAGATCTATTTAGAAATAGTGTATGTTTGAAGGTTTTTCAACATTTCGGCCTTCATTACAAGATTGGCGGTAATGACCGCCACGGCGACGGCCGCCAACATACCGCCGCCGTGGCTACCAGACGGCAACGCGTATTATGACCTCTGGCGGTATACCGCCAGAAATCTGGCGGAACACCGCCGATGGTCATGTCGGTGGTAAGGCAGCGCTCCTGACAGCAGCACCGCCACGCCAGCACAACACCGCCGAGCGTATCATGAGCAATGATACGGCCTGGCGGTGTTCTGCTGGCGAAGGCTCCTGCTCCCAGCAGCGCAGCGGACCATCTCCAGCCGGAGGACCCCCTGCTAGCAGGTAAGTCGGTATGGGGGGGTGTATGTTTTGGGATGCGTGCATGTGGGTGTGAGTCGCATTGGATGCATGTGTGAATGAGTGATTGTCGTGTGTTGTGAATGCATGTGTGTGCAAAGGTATGTTGGTGTGTGTTGTGGTGTGTTGGTATGTATGTCGGCATGCGTGGGTGGAGGTGGGTATGCGTGTGCACGTGTGTATATGGGTGCGCGTGTGGGTGTGTATATGTGCGGGGGCAGGAGAGGGAGGTGGAGGGTGGTCGAGAACTCAGGGGGGGTGGCATGGGAGACTCCTATCAGTGCCAGGGAAGGGATTCCCTGGCACTGATAGTGCCTAATGCCGTGGTTTTTGTGGCGGTGAGATTGGCACAAAAACCATGGCGGTAGGCCAGGTCGTAATCCAGAGGGTGGAAATGTGATAGCCGTCAGGCTGGAGACCGAAGTCTCCAGCCCAGCGGCCGTTACCACCCTGGAGGTCAATGTGTTAAAGCAGCGGTTTTGGATGGCGGTAACCGCCATGGTCCAAATCCCAAATTATTATTATTATTATTATTATTTTTTTACCGCCGGCCTGTTGGCGGTATTACCTGCCGTTTTAACACCGACCGGACCGCCAGGGTTGTAATGAGGGCCTTAGTCATCTCCCACTGTGGTTGCTCAACTAATAAGGGGTAAGTAGTATCCGGGCACTGTTTACCTTGTTTGAGAGATTATTTTGTTTTGATGATTGATCCTTTCTAATTAAATATAACTTTCTATTTAATGGAAGTTATATACAGCTTTCCATTGTGAGTACAATCTTATTGACATTTTGGAATATGCACTTGGTGAATGTGATTTTCATTTTTTGAAAAGGTGTCCCTGCACCAATCACTTTGTCCGGATGAGACCCCACATTATATAGAGGGTCGAAACGTCGTTGATTAAGCCATGACAAACTCAAATTGCTCCATGCTTTAGGGCACAAATGGACATAGTTTATTACTTTCTGTAGAGTCGCTTATGGCCATTTGTTTGAAACCGAATTTGGCTTTGTGATTTATGTTGTTTTATGGATGTGGTATATGTCACAGGTTCAAATTAATGGGACTCCTTTCTAATGTATGTAATATATGTTTGGATATGTATTTTAAACTACTCTGTGTCATTTAATATGAGAGATGCCTCCTTGTTTGTACATTCTGTTGGAACATTTACTAATGCTACTGTGCGTTGTCTATTAATAACAATTAAGTATCAGAGATAAGAACCACTGTGTTGGATGTAGCTAATAGCCCAGGGTCTTTGTAAGTAGGGCAGCCTTTGTGATATTTCCCGAGTTAAGCTCAGGAGAGCAGAACAGTGTCTGGGGTCAGCAGCAGCACAGGCTGGCATGCAGACTCTGCAAGGTTGTACAGGCAGATATCGGGGATCCCCTAGGGGACCCCCAAAGTACATGGGATCATGCAACTACACTGGAATCAGTGTAGTTGCATGAACCGAACATGTTTGAAACCAAACAGGCCTAGGTTCGGTTAAGCCATTATGTAGTTGGACATTGTGGTTTTGCGCCAGAGGGTGAACCAATGGTTCCTGCACTGGTGCAACTGTTTTATGCAAGGAGGAAAGCAGTCTGGTGGCGCTGGGAGGCCACCCCAGCCCAGAGATACCTAGTTATAAAGGAGATAAGATCACACCTCCCTCCTACAGGAAACCATTTGCTTTGCCTTCCCCTGTTCGAGTCAGGCTCAGCAGCAGGAGCACAGAACAGTGTCTGGGGTCTACATCAGCATGGGGTGGCATGCAGACCCTGCAAGGCAGTACAGGCAGATCTGGGGGATCCTCTAAGGAACCCCCAGAGTCCGTGGTATCATGCAACTAACACTGAAATCGGTATAGTTGCATGATTCCAGCATGCTTGATACCAAACATGTCTAGGTTTTGTGACGCCATTATGTAGTTTGTAGGAAGCTGGCCTGGTATGTGGTGGATACCTAAGGTACTTTAAAAAAAAAAAAACTTTATTTATGCTTTTATGTTAGAACTCTTAAACAAAGTGCAATGACATTGTCGCGCATTGCTGTTTAAATGTAACTCTCACAGTTGAATACTGTATAACATGTATCTTCTCTTACTACATCAGTGAGTTCGGACAAAAACAGTACCACTCGATGAGGATCCTCCCGAGCCCTCCAACTTTGATACATTTAAGGTTGCAGTCGTCCATTGGTACCCAGAGCCCATTAGGAACTTGCAGCGTGTTTATGGGGGCTATTGTTACCTGTGTCTCGAGACCCCCCCTGCCTCAGGCTCACCCGTTTCTTTACTGATCAAGTGGTACTTTTAAGCTCCCCAATATTGTGTAGGTCTGCTGTTTGGAGGAGCCAGTTCATTGTATGCATCTGTTTGTTTGTTGCAGTATAACATGGCAGTGTGCCATTCTCTGACCCTTGGCAGTGGCCCTCGATCCCATCTCATGGCTATCCTACGCTTTGCCAATAACAGTCCCATAGATATCAGATGTCGATCAGATTTCTGCAACTTCCTGTCGTAGCCGAGCAGTGCCAGGAGAGGTGTACGTTCCAGCCGTTGTCGCCTTGTACTTTCTAATTCTACAAATATTTGACCCCAGAACTGTTGTATGCCCTGACAGGACCATGCCATATTCAAAAAACCCACCTGGTCTTCTTCACATCTACAGCAGGTGGCCTCCGTGCACAATGCATTTTTATAAAGTTTGAGGGGTGTATAGTGTACCTTGTTTCAGTATTTAAAGTGTATTAGGTGGTGCCTGCCGCTTAAGGAGATCCTGCGGGTCATTGACCAGCAGTATTGCCAGTGCTCATCAGTTAATTGTATCCCCAAATCTCTGCCATTCTATTCTGGCCTTTATAAGCTCATTCACATGCGTCTTCTGCACATGTGTGAAAGTCTAGACACTAACTGACATGGTTGCGCATCTGTAATAATCATAGAGAGGGGCTGTATGTCTGGTGGTTCCTGCAGCTCCTCGCCCAGAACAGCGCCCATTGCATGTCTGGCTCTATAATAGGGATACTGCATGAGCGGTGTCGATGCTTGCACCTGCTCTGCCACCATTGCCCAGGTGCGCATTCCGCCCTTGTGGAAAAAGTCTCCCATTGTCTTGATATTTAACTTATGCATTGCCTCCACTGTTTTTTGTCTCCCCCCCAGCACATACCACGCACACCACTCCAGAGGCACGTGAGGGGAATACAGTAGGGAGATCCCTTATCTAGTCATCAGGCTAGTGTTTAAGGAGGCAAATTCCCCATATCGGCGGGACAGGGATTGAAATATCCTGTTACGCAAAGAGTGTGGGGCAGCCAGCTCGCATTCTAGTTTTAAGTATGGCAGTTCCTGAGAGTCATGTATCCAGTTATCCAGTTGTGGGCAAACATAGCATGAGTTACCCTATAATACGCCTCTAGATCAGGTGCGTTAAGTCCCCCCATCTCGTACGGCAGGGTCAATATCCGCCACTGGACTCTCTGCTGCTATCCTTCCCAAGCTTGTTGGATAAGCAGGATCCTCAAGGTTGCAAAAACCGCCCTCAGCAGTAGCATAGGGATACTCTGGAAGAGGAACAGAAATCTCGGGAGCACCACCATTTTCATGAGGGCTATTCGTCCCACCAATGAGAGCTGCAGTCTGATCCATCTCTCCACATCTCTCGCCAGCGCTTTAATTGCAAAATCATAATTATCTGTCATTACTATCTTGGGGTCTGTGTGGTCTGAATTCCTAGATATCTAACTGATCCTGTTTCCCACTTAAAGGGGAATTCCATGTCTGTGGGAGTTGTAGCTGGCGTCAGGGGGAACACAGTGGATTTTTCACTGTTGATCCGCAGACCAGAAAGTGCGCCATATTTTATGATCTCTCGCGATATCGGTGCTAAGTTACAATTTGGGACTCGGATGTATAGTAAGGTGTCATCCGCATATACCGAGATCACCAGATTGCAGTTCTGGAATCTGAGGCCCCGATGTCCATAGTATTCCCATAACGCACATGGTGGTCAAAGGCGCCATAAGGGGGACTCTGTCTACATCCGACAGCCACGGCATTTCGATGTGCATCAGGTAATCTGACTTGCTGTCTGAATTTGGGGCAATTTTAGAGGTATAGAGGGCCGTGTAATACTCGCCAAACCTATTTGCTATTCGCTCCGGATCTGTGGTAACGTTACCATCCTCATCCTGTATTGCCATAATCGTGTCTTTCTCTCTGTTGGGGCGTGTTATGCCCGCCAGTACCACCCCTGGTCTCTCTCCCTCCCCATAGATACGGGCTGTTGCATATCTCCTCATATGTTAAACTTCAGTGAATGTTGTGTCCTGAAATTCTACTTGGTGTCTATGCAACCTAGAACGTGTCTATCTGCCGTGAGCAAGAGTTCCTGCTCTAACTGGGCGATTTCTTTCTCCAAGTGGGCCAGATGCCCGTTGGTTGATTTCAGGACCCCTGCATGTTTTGCTATGGTAATCCCACAGGTATACACTTTAAATGTTTCCCAAACCGTGCACATGCTCTCTACGGAGCTGACATTTACCTGAACAAAGTCTTTAATTGCAGTAGCTAACTCTTCTTGAAATGCTGAGTCCATTAACAAATATGGGGGAAACCTCCACATAAACAGGGGGATTGTTTTTGGACCCAGTGCTATCTCTAACTGGACTGGTGAATCATCTGAGTATGTTCTAGTCCAGGGGTCTACCACCTGCGTGCGGCCAGCGATGCTCCTAGAGACCAGCCAGAGGTAAATTCCTGCATGTAAATCATGTACTGTTGAATAGTGGGTAAACCCTCCCCCAAGTGGGGTATCTGTATCGCCATATGTCCACTAATCCCAACTCTGCAGCTATTTTGTTCACCACCTCGGCTGCAGAGGCTGGTTTTCTATGTGTGCCCCCGACCTGTCAAGTAGAGGATCTAAGGTAGAATTGAAATTTCCTCCCCATATCTGCGGAAGACCACCCCCCGGTGACCACCCTTGCTGCCAAATCATAGTACAATTAGGGGTTATCAAAATTGGGGCTATAAATCCCAATCATGAGAAACCTGAGGTCCCCTCTACTGCAACGCGTCACTATATACCTGCCGTTATGGTCCGTTGCAAGCTCCCAGAGACAGAAGCTGGAGTGTTTCGATGCCCATATCAGTAACCCCCTGGAATGGGACGTGAACCCTGGTGCTAGAATCTGTCCCTGAATTCTCTTGGGAGTAAGCATGGCGCTATCTGGAGTCAGGTGTGTTTCCTGTAATATAGCTAGGTCCACTTTGGAGGTAGGCCACTACCTTTCACACTTTCCTGGCATCATTTAACCCTCTAACGTTCCAAGTGACCATTCTCACGATGTCCGAACCCTTATCGCTGTCTGGTTCTGAAGTATGGTTTGTCATTAGCTAAATGATATGTAGATCATGGTGCCTGCCTTATTTTGTGTGTGAGTCTGCAAATGGTTTACTTGTACCACCAACCTAACTGATAACTCCCTGTTGGTCCCCTCCCCCCCACCCACGACAGGCATTGCCCCAATTCGCCTGTCCACAGTTACACATCCCGCCCCCCACCCGCCCATTTAACAGAGTAACTCCCCTCGATTCAGTAAGTGTTCCACACGCTAGGGTGGATGTTGTCCGGCTGGTCCTTATCATCCATCTGGTGCCAGCCACCTGCCTTATTGTGATGGCCTAATATCTAAGCTACTGCTTGTCTTAGTCCGTAAGTTCCCCATCCGTACCTTTTATGTCTTGCTATGCCCCAACCATCCGTCGCTTCAGGTTTTGGGTAAGTAGTTAATGATCTGTGGAGAGGAGCGGCTTGCCATCCAGCATCACACGGAGCTTGGCCGGGTACAGAATGCGGTATTCCAGTTGTAGATCTCGTAGCTGTTGCTTCCCTGTGATAAATTGTCTTCTTGCCTCTTGCACTTGCTTTGTAAAGTCTGGATAAAGCAAGATCGTCATTCCTTCATGTTCAAGTGTTTTGAGCTCTCTCAGTAATTTGGCGATTATAGGTCTCGGTGGTGCTCCTGGGGGCAGCCAGGCCGCTAGCGAACGGTGCAATCTCTCATCCACAGATATACTGGAAAACGTGTTGCGACCCAGCAGTTGAACGAGTAGTCGTTCTATATATCCTTCCATGTTGTCAATGTCAGTGGATTCCGCTACACCCACTATGCGGAGATTATTCCTACGGGATCTGGCTTCTAAATCATCTACTTTCCTGTGTAAAGCCATCAATGTTTTATTTGTCTTGGTCTGATTGGAGGTCATGGTTAACTGGCTGTCCTCTACGTCTGAAATGCGTCTCTCCGACTGGTCTAATCGTTCCGCTTGTCGGTTCCTGGAGAGTCCAGTCGCGGTTCCAGAGGCTAGAAGTCAAAGTAGAGGTTGCAGAGGAGTCCTGCTGGCCAAATCTGAGGAGCCACCCAAGAGAGAGACCCTAAAAAGCCCTGAAAGTGGGATTGGTAACCTAGCCAGGTGACCACCTATCAGGAGATGGCTCTGACCTCACCTGCCTGACCTGGCCACTCAGATGATCCCAGAGGTCCCTGCCTACCTCTGATTCAAGATGGCAGAACCCAGGGACCTTCTGGAGGAGCTCTGAGGACCACCCCTGGGGTGGTGATGGACAATGGAATGGTCACTCCCCTTTGCATTGTTCGGTTTTGTAGGAAAGTAGCCTTTTTCTAGTTTGGTTACCCCCACTTTTGGCCTGTTTGTCAGTGTGTTTGACTGTGTCTACTGGGATCCTGCTAATCAGGATCCCTGCTCTGTCCCTTAAATTATGATTGTTGCGTACTGTTAACTCGTACCCCCTTATAAGTCCCTGGTAAATTGTACCTAGGTACCCAGGGCATTCGGGTTCCAGGGGATCCCTATGGGCTGCAGCATAGCTTTTGCCTCCCATAGGGAGCCCATGCAAAGGCTTCTGCAAGACTGCCTCTGCAGCCTGCGTGAAAAGGTGAATGCACCCTTTCACTGCTGTTTACACTGCACCAGGTCACTTAAGTCACCCCTATAGCAGGCCCTCCAGCTCTGAGGGCAGGGTGCAAAGTACCTGTGTGTGAGGGCACCCCTACACTAGCAGAGGTGCTCCCACGACCTCCAGGACCATTGTAGACATGTGTGGGGACGCCATTTTACACATGTACTGGACATAGGTCACTACATATGTCCTGCTACATAATGGTAACTGAACATAGGCATGTTTGGTATCATACATATAGGGATCATACCCACATGCTTTTGCAAGCATTGGTTGTATGATCCTATGCAATCTGGGGGCTCCTAAGAGGACCCCCAGTACTGCCATTACAACCTTCTGAGGATTTCCAGGGAGCCCCAGTTGCTGCCACCTCACAGACAGGTTTCTGCCCTCCTGTTGCTTGAGAAGCTCAAGCCCAGGAAGGCAGAACAAAGGATTTCCTTTGGGAGAGGGGTGTTACACCCTCTCCCTTTGGAAATAGGTGTAACAGGCTTGGGAGGGGTAGCCTCCCCAAGCCACTGGAAATGCTTTGAAGGGCACATTTGTTGCCCTCCTTGCATAATCAAGTCTACACCTGTTCAGGGACCCCCAGTCCCTGCTCTGGCACGAAACTGGACAAAGGAAAGGGGAGTGACCACTCCCCTGTCCCTCACCACCCCAGGGGTGGTGTTCAGAGCTCCTCTAGTGGGTCCCTCAGTTATGCCATATTGGATTCCAAGTTGGCAGGGAACTCTGGGTGCATCTGAGTGGCCAGTGCCAGCAGGTGACGTCAGAGCCCTCCCCTGATAGGTGCCTACCTGATTAGCTGACCAATCCCCCTTTCAGAGCTATTTAGGATCTCTCCTTTGGGTGGTTCTTCAGATTCGAATTGCAAGACTCCAGCAGGAATCCTCTGCATCCTCCACTTCAACTTCTCACCGAAGAAACTGCATCTGGACTATTCAGAAACTCTACAAACGGCAACAAAGAAGGAGACGCCTTCTGCAACATTGTATCTTCAGCTCCTGCCAGCAACTGCGACTGTTTCCCAGTCGTGCATCCTCTGAGGACAGCCCCTCTTCAGCCTGCACCAGAAGAACGAAGGAATCTCGCCTGGGATGAAGAAGTCACTCCCCTGCTTCAGCAGGTACCTACTGCAACAACGACTGGCTGTGTGGATCCTGCATCAGGGGTGGTGGACTGAAGTGGTCCCAAGGACCCTGACGTCCTACTGTCCAACTTTGGTGGAGGTAAGAGCTTGCCTCCCCACACCAGACAGTACCCCCCAGGCACTGCGTGCTTTGTAGTTACCCAGGCTTGTTGGCATAGTGCACCTCAAGTCCTGCGACGCACATCTTCCTAAGTGGTTCTCCGTCATGAGAGACTTTGTCGTAGTGCTGAGTAGGCCTCCTTCTGCACCTCCTTTGTCCCTTGTGCTGTGGGACTCCTGTGCGCGCTGCCTGGTCTTCTGTGGGCTCTCTGAGTTGCTGGGAGACCCCTCTGGCTCCCTCTCCTGGGTAGAGTCCATCTGGTCCTTCCTGGTCTTCGGGAGCACCATTTTCCGCTAACCGTGAGCTTTGGGTATGCCAAGGCTTGTTGGCTAACTCCAGCAACGCAAACCAGACTGCGATCCCCCATCCGGCGTGGCACAGCACTTGCACCAAACAGGAACCCGAAGCAGTCTTCTTGGGTGCAGTACTGACTGTTCTTCTTCACCAGTGGGTCTTCTTTTGAACCTTCATCCAGGTTAGCAGGGGCTCCTGTTCTCCCTGGACTCTTCTGTGCTTCTTGGCCTTGGTCCCCTTCTTCCACAGGTCTTCAGGTCCAGGAATCCACTGTTGGTGTCTTTCAGTCTCTTCTGGTTCTTGCATATTATTCTTTCTTGTCTTTTCTAGGAAAGTTCCTATACTTTACTCCTACTTTCCTGGGCTCTAGGATGGGTACTAGTACTTACCTTTGTTGTTTTCTAGTATTCCCATCACCTCTCTACATACTACAATTGCCTAGGTGGGAAACCGACATTTGCATTCCACTTTCTTAGTATATGGTTTTTGTTCCCCTTAAGCCAATTTCTAACTTGTGATTTTCACTAATTGCACTGTTTAACTGTTTTTGCACCTGTTTTTGCATAGTAGTGTACATAATTTGTGTGTTACTTACCTCCTAAGGGAGTACAGTCTCTCTGGTATTTTTGGCATTTGTGTCACCAAAATAAAGTACCTTTATTTTTGTAACACTGAGTATTTTCTTTCATATCTGAGAGTACTGAGTGACTACAGTGGTATTGCATGGGCTTTGCATGTCTCCTAAATAAGCCTTCCCTGCTCAGCTACAGCTACCTCTAGAGAGCCTGGCTTCTAGCCACTGCCTACATTTCACTAATAAGGGATAACGGGACCTGGTATAAGGTGTAAGTTCCATAGGTACCCACTACAAACCTGGCCAGCCTTCTACAACTTTCGCGCCAGAGCAGGGACTGGAAGTTCCTGAACCGGTGTAGACTGGTTTATGCACGGATGGCACCAAATGTGCCCTTCAAAGCATAGCAGTGGCGTGGGTAGGCTACCCATCCCAAGCCATGTAACACCTATTTCCAAAGGAATTCCTTTGTTCTGCCTTCCTGGGCTTGAGCTTTTCAAGCAGCAGGAAGGCAGAAACCTGTCTGAGGGATGGCAGCAGCTTTGGCTGCCTGGAAAACCCCAGAAGACTGGTAGGAGCAATACTGTGGGTCCTCTAAGGAGACCCCAGAGTGCATGGAATCATACATCCAATACTGGCAACAGTATTGGATATGATTCCGACATGTTTGATACCAAATATGCCTAGGTTCGGAGTTACCATTATGTAGTTGGACCTGTGTCCAGTACACTCATAAAATGGTGTCTGCACGCTCATGAAGTCCGTGAAAATGGAACTGGAGTTTGTGGGGGCACCTCTGCTAGTGCAGGGGTACCCTCACACACAAGTACCTGCACCCTACCCTCTGGGCTAGGAGGGCCTGCCGTTGGGGTGACTTACAGTGACCTGGTACAGTGATCTGTAGTGAAAAAGGGTGCATGCACCCTTACACATGCTGCAATGGCAGGACTGCAGAACACTTTTCATGGGCTCCCCATGGGTGGCATAATACATGCTGCAGCCCATGGGGCTCCCCTGGTAGCCCAATGCCCTGGGTACCGTATACTAGGGACTTACATGGGGGAACCAATATACCAAATGTTGGGTGTGTGTGGTCCAAGCAACCAAGTTTAGAGGGAGAGAGCACAGTCACTTGGTTAGCAGGATTCCATTGAACACAGTGAAAACACACTGACATCAGGCAAAAAGTGGGGGTAACCATGCTAAAAAGAGGCTACTTTCCTACTACAATTGGGTTACGTGAAAAGGTGTCACCACTCTGGGAAGGAAGGAAGCTCTGGTATGAAGCACTGCCTTGTCAGGATGTAGTGCTAGGAATGGTGGCTTCGAATGTAGAGCCTGGAGCTCACTCACTCTGCAAGAAGTCAATCAGGAAGGCAGTTTTAAAGGTCAAGAACCTTACAGGACAGTTGTGGAGCAGCTCAAAAGGAGCACACATGAGATATGTGAGTTCCAAGTTCAAATCCCACTGGAGCATTATGAAATAGATAGGAGGATAGATAGGAGGAAACATATCTGTGAGTCCCTTGAGAAACCTTCCAACAATGGGAGATTTGATTTTCCTTGGGTGGGGCCCTGACTTTCGCATTCTATTTTTTTAGTAAATGGTTTGCTCTCCCCCTGGCCTTTCATTATTGCCTATTGTATTTCACTGTTTTCTATTGCTTTTTATGCCTATTTCTGATTACTACTGTACATACAATAGTGTGTTTACTTACCTTCTATTGGGGAATAGTCTATCTAGTAATTTAGTATTTGTGTCACTAAAATAAAGTATCTTTATGTTCAATGGCATGTGTAGCTGCAGATACACATGCTGTGCCTTATCCTGCCATCTAGAGTTGGGCTCGGAGTGTTACAAGTTGTATTTCTTCAAAGAAGTCTTTTCGAGTCATGAGACCGAGGGACTCCTCCCTTTCGGCTCCATTGCGCATGGGCGCCGACTCCATCTTAGATTGTTTTCTTTCCGCCATCGGGTTCGAACGTGTTCCTCTTTGCTCCGTGTTACGGTTTGGAAAAGATAGTTATCAATCGGAAAATTCTACTGTATTGTTTGCGCTCGGTATCGGGTTAGTGCTAGCACATCGACACCGAAGAAAGAAGAGCTCCGGCAGCCCTTCGGGGCTTCCACTCCTCAGCGGGGCCTGGTCGGCCCGACCGCGTCCATCTTCAAGGCTCATGGAACGGACCCCCTTCCGCTTCTGCCCCAACTGCCACGCTAAGTAGCCTTATACAGACCAACACTTGGTCTGTAATCTGTGTTTGTCCCCCGAACACAAAGAGGATACGTGCGAGGCCTGTCGGGCATTTCGATCCAAGAAGACACTGCGGGATCGTAGAGCTCGAAGACTTCAAATGGCGTTGACACCGGCCGGACATCCCGACGCCGAAGAAGAGGAGACATTCTCCATTCCAGATTCGGATTCGGACGAGCCCGAGAGTGAGCAGCCGACGAGGCAACAAACCGTGAGTAAACCAGCCCTGGCAAAAACTCACTCGAAAATCATGAAGGCCCAGGGGACGCCACCGCCAACAGGTCATGGCTTTACCCGAAAACACGGTGACCAAACATCGGCACCGAAAAAGGCCTCCCAACAGCCGAAGACATCTGACTCCGGTCGAGATATCGGCTCCGAACAGACTCGGCACCGAGATACCGGCTCCGACCAGACTCGACACCGAGAGATTGGCACCCCGAAAGCCAAAAAGGTTTCCTAGGAACCGAAAAAGACTGCCGAAAAGGTTTTGGTGCCGAAACATGCAGCTTCGGAGCCGAAACACAGCTCCTATACAGACGAACAGGGCCTTTCCTCACAATTACAAGGCCACAGGTTTGAACAAGAACTGGGCATGGGAGAGCCAGACCATACCCAGAGGAGGCTCCATATACAAAAAGACACAAGGGTAAAATCAGAACTCTTCCTCCAATAAAGATGAAGCGGAAGCTCGCATTCCATGAGGCGGAAATGCAGCCAAAAGCAAAAGTGGCTAAAGAAAAAACACCACCACAGTTTTCTCCACAGCCATCACCACCGCACTCGCCACATCTGTCCTCAGTAGCAACACCACCAATGATGCAGTCACCAACGCACACAGGGATGAGCCAAGATGACCCGGATGCATGGAATTTGTATGATGCACTGGTCTCAGATAATAGTCCGGATTGCTACCCGGCAAGGCCATCACCACCGGAGGACAGTACTGCTTACATGCAGGTGGTTTCCAGGGCAGCTACTTTTCATAACGTAGCATTGCATGCAGAGCCCATAGAAGATGACTTCTTGTTCAATACACTGTCATCTACGCACAGCCAATACCAAAGTTTGACAATGTTACCATTCATGTTTAAAACACCCCAAACAGGTGTTTCAAGACCCAGTCAAGAGCAGAGCCATCACACCTAGGGTGGAGAAGAAATATAAACCTCCCCCTATGGACCCTGTGTACATTACGCAACAGTTAACTCCTGATTCGGTGGTAGTAGGAGCAGCCCGGAAAACGCCAAACTCACAAACTTCTCGAGACGCACCGCCACCCGACAAAGAAAGTCAGAAATTTTATGCAGCAGGCAAAAGGTTGGCAGCACAGGGTGCCAATTAATGGCGAATTGCCAATTCGCAAGCTCTACTGGCAAGATACGACAGGGCACATTGGGACGAAATGCAACATTTCATTCAACACCTTCCCAAAGAGTTCCAGAAACGTGCCCAACAGGTTGTCGAGGAGGGCCAAACTATCTCCAACAACCAAATAAGATCGGCTATGGACTCAGCAGACACGGCGGCCAGGACAGTAAACACGGCGGTAACCATTCGGAGACACGCATGGCTACGTACCTCCGGATTTAAGCCAGAAATCCAGCAGGCTGTGCTGAATATGCCTTTCAACGGACAACAGTTGTTTGGGCCGGAGGTGGATACAGCGATAGACAAACTGAAGAAAGACACTGACACGGCCAAAGCCATGGGCGCGCTCTACTCCCCACAGAGCAGAGGCACTTTTAGGAAGCCGCACTTTAGAGGGGTGTTTCGGGCCCAAGCCACAGAGCCTTCCACCTCACAAGTCAGACCCACATACCAGGGCCAATATCAGAGAGGAGGTTTTCAGGGACAATATAGGGGTGGACAGTTCCCTAAAACAAGAGGGAAATTCCAAAGCCCAAAAACCCCACAAACTAAACAGTGACTCCAATGTCACAAACCCCCAACACACAACACCAGTGGGGGGGAGGCTCATAGATTATTACCAAAACTGGGAACACATAACTACGGACACGTGGGTCCTAGCCATTATCCAACATGGTTATTGCATAGAATTCCTACATTTGCCACCAGATGTGCCTCCAAGAGCACACAGCATGTCCAAACAACACGTAGATCTGTTACAACTAGAAGTCCAAGCATTGTTAAAAAAGGAAGCAATAGAATTAGTACCCAACCATCAAAAAGGAACAGGTGTTTATTCCCTGTATTTCCTCATTCCAAAAAAGGACAAAACACTGAGACCCATATTAGACTTCAGAACATTAAATCATTACATCAAATCAGATTATTTTCACATGGTAACACTCCAAGACGTGATTCCCTTGCTCAAACAACAGGACTACATGTCAACATTAGATCTCAAAGATGCTTATTTCCACATACCCATACATCCTTCCCACAGGAAATACTTAAGGTTCGTAATCCAAGGCGTGCATTACCAATTCAAAGTGCTACCATTCGGCATCACAACAGCCCCAAGGGTATTCACAAAATGTCTTGCAGTAGTAGCTGCTCACATCAGAAGACAGCACATGCATGAATTCCCTTACTTGGACGATTGGTTAATAAAAACCAGCACTCAGCAACAGTGTCTTCTACACACAAACTACGTCATAGAAACCCTTCACAAGTTAGGGTTCTCTATAAACTACCAAAAATCACATCTACATCCGTGTCAAATACAACAATACCTAGGAGCAACAGTCAACACACAAAAAGGGATTGCCACTCCAAGTCCACAAAGGGTACAAGCCTTCCAAAATGTAATACTAAACATGCACTCAAGCCAACACTATCAAGTGAGGTTTGTAATGAAACTCCTAGGCATGATGTCTTCATGCATAGCCATTGTCCCAAACGCAAGACTACACATGCGGCCCTTACAACAGTGCCTAGCAACCGTATGGACACAAGCACAGGGTCAACTTCAAGATCTAGTATTGATAGACCGCCAAACACACTCCTCGCTTCAATGGTGGAATCCTATAAATTTAAACCAAGGGCGGCCATTCTAAGACCCAGTGCCTCAATACGTGATCACAACAGATGCTTCCATGATATTGTGGGGAGTACACCTCAACCACACAGCATACAGGGACAATGGGACGTTCAACAAAGGCAATTGCATATAAACCATTTAGAGCTGTTAGCGGTGTTTCTAGCATTGAAAGCATTTCAACCGCTAATAGCCCACAAACACATTCTTGTCAAAACAGACAACATGACAACAATGTATTACCTAAACAAACAGGGAGGGACACACTCATCACAACTGTGTCTCTTAGCACAAAAGATTTGGCATTGGGCGATTCACAATCACATTTGCCTAATAGCACAGTACATCCCAGGAATTCAAAACCAGTTAGCCGACAATCTCAGTCGAGATCACCAACAAACACACGAATGGGAAATTCATCCCCAGATACTACAAACTTACTTTCGAAGCTGGGGAACACCACAAATAGACCTATTTGCAACAAAAGAAAACGCAAAATGCCAAAACTTCGCGTCCAGGTATCCACAGCCTCACTCCAAGGGCAATGCGTTGTGGATGAGTTGGTCAGGGATATTTGCTTACGCTTTTCCCCCTCTCCCACTCCTTCCGTATCTGGTAAACAAATTGAGTCAGAACAAACTCAAACTAATACTAATAGCACCAACCTGGGCTCGCCAACTATGACGTATGTATACAACACTACTAGACCTGTCAGTAGTACCTCATATCAAACTACCAAACAAACCAGATCTGTTAACTCAACACAAACAACAGATCAGACACACGAATCCAGCATTGCTCAATCTTGCAATCTGGCTCCTGAAGTCTTAGAATTTGGGCATTTAGACCTTACACAAGAATTTATGGAGGTCATTAAACAAGCTAGAAAAGCAACTACAAGACATTGTTACGCAAATAAATGGAAAAGATTTGTCTATTACTGCCATAATAATCAAATTCAACCACTACATGCTTCCACAAAAAACATAGTAAGCTACTTATTACACTTACAAAAATCTAATCTAGCTTTTTCTTCCTTTAAAATACATCTCACAGCAATATTTGCCTATCTGCAGATTACACATTCAACATCACTCTTTAGAATCCCAGTCATCAAAGCATTTATGGAGGGTTTAAAAAGAATCATACCCCCAAGAACACCACCAATTCCCTTGTGGAACCTCAATATTGTATTAACACGACTCATGAGTCCACCATTTGAACACATGCACTCTTGTGAGATGCAATACTTAACCTGGAAAGTAGCCTTCCTAATAGCTGTCACATCTCTTAGAAGAGTAAGTGAAATACAAGCATTTACTATACAAGAACCCTTTATACAAATACACAAACATAAAGTGGTTCTCCGTACAAATCCCAAGTTCTTACCAAAAGTTATATCACCGTTCCACCTAAACCAGACAGTGGAACTCCCAGTCTTTTTTCCACAACCAGACTCAGTAGCTGAAAGAGCCTTACATACGTTAGACATTAAAAAAGCACTAATGTATTATATTGATAGAACAAAACAGTTTTGTAAAACAAAACAATTGTTTGTAGCCTTCCAAAAACCTCATGCAGGAAATCCAGTATCCAAACAAGGCATTGCCAGATGAATAGTGAAATGTATTCAGACCTGCTATATTAAAGCAAAAAGAGATCTACCTGTTACGCCAAAGGCGCACTCCACTAGTAAGAAAGGTGCCACAATGACCTTTCTAGGAAATATAGCTATGATAGAAATCTGTAAGGCAGCCACATGGTCTACGCCTCATACATTCACAAAACATTACTGTGTAGATGTGTTAACGACACAACAAGCCACAGTAGGACAGGCTGTATTACGAACATTATTCCAGACAACTTCAACTCCTACAGGCTAAGCCACCGCTTTTTGAGAGATAACTGCTTACTAGTCTATGCACAGCATGTGTATCTGCAGCTACACATGCCATCGAACGGAAAATGTCACTTACCCAGTGTACATCTGTTCGTGGCATGAGACGCTGCAGATTCACATGCGCCCTCCCGCCTCCCCGGCAGCCTGTAGCCGTTATAAGTTCATGAAACTTGTACATATGTAAATTTGTAAATATATACTATTTTTTATACACATTATGTACATACATACTCCATTGCATGGGCACTTTTACTATATACACAACTCCTACCTCACCCTCTGCTGGGAAAACAATCTAAGATGGAGTTGACGCCCATGCGCAATGGAGCCGAAAGGGAGGAGTCCCTCGGTCTCGTGACTCGAAAAGACTTCTTTGAAGAAAAACAACTTGTAACACTCCGAGCCCAACACTAGATGGCAGGATAATGTACAGCATGTAAGTGACATTTCCTTTTGTAACACTGTGTGGTTCTTTCATGTGTGTAAGTGCTGTGTGACTATAAGTGGTATTGCATGAGCTTTACATGTCTCCTAGGTAAGCCTTGGATGCTCATGCATAGCTACCTCTAGAGAGCCTGGCTTCTAGACACTGCCTACACTACACTAATTGGGGAACCCTGGACCTGCTAAAAGGTTTATGTACCACAGGTACTAACCACATATCAGGCCCACTTCCTACACCAGTTGATCATTTTACCTACTTTTTATGCACCCCTGCATCCCACTCAAGAGGAGGAGAGACTCCACTGCCTTGATCCAGAAAGAGTATTGACATTCTACCTAAATTGTACCAAAGATTTCTGGGTGGACGATCAACTCTTTGTGGGTTATGTGAGTGCGAAGAAAGGAAGGGCGGTACAGAAGAGGACCATCTCTCAATGGGTAGTCCTCTGCATCAAAATGTGCTACGCTTCGGCAAAAAAGCAACCCCCTGAGGGTTTGCATGCTCATTCTACCAGAGCACTGCTGCTACCACAGCATTAGCAGGCAGAGTTACAGTCCTGGATACCTGTCAGGCGGCAACGTAGGCATCTTTTCATATGTTCACTAAGCATTACTGCCTGGAAAGTCAGATCCGCAGAGATGGCTACTTTGGCAGTTTGGTCCTGCAGGACTTTTTGGTGTGATCTTAGTTCACAGCCCACCACCGGGGATGGTATTGCTCGGATATCTATTCTAAGGTAAGGAATCTGCAACTAGAAGTCTATCAGATGTATAAGTTCCTTACCTTCGGTAACAATATATCTGGTAGGGACATATTTTAGTTGCAGGTTCTTTATCGACTTACCCATCCTCCCTGCTCTGCAAACTGATTTCTAGGGACAGAACTTCTCTTTAAGGGCCCTAGTTTTGTCGCACCATTCTCAGTGGCTCCACGCTAACTGGCGTGGAAAGTCGTGAAAAGAAACCGACATGAGCGCACTAGGGTGGCGCCTATATACAACTGCAACATCATCACTGCGACCACAACACCAACGATGCGCACAGAGTGGACCGATGCTACCTGACGGCACGCAGGGGTACTGCCCAAAGAAAAATCTCCGGGTCCAGTCTGACGCCTGGGGGAAATTATAAGGTAAGTAATCTGCTACTAGAATGTCTCTACCAGATATATCATTACCAAAGGTAAGTAACTTGTACTTCTCTCTCTCAAAGAGAAGATAGTGCAGGTGTTCACAGACAACACCACTGCCATGTGTTACTGCAGTAAGCAGGGCAGAGTGGGGTTGTGCACCTTTGATCAAGAGGCTCTGTGCCTCTGGACGTGGCTGGAACATCAGGGCTGCCGAGCTCTCTGAAAGTCAAAGTGGACAAACTCAGTTGATCGCGAATGGCATATCCATCAGAAGTTGGCGCAAGGTCTCTTTCAGCAGTAGATAGTGCCTTGGTTAGCTCTGTTTGGCTCGGCAGAGAAAGCACAATGTCAGCAGTATTGCGCGTTGGACTTACCAAGGCAGCAATCGCTCGGTGACTCTTCATCTCGAGTGGAACTCAGGACTCCTGTACACCTTTCCGCCTATACCACTTATGTCTAGAGTTCTCAAGAAGATCAAGAACGACCAGGCCTAAATGATTCTTGTAGCTCCGGACTGCACATGAAGAGCCTGGTATCCCAAGCTTCTGAGCATGGCCATCGATTCTCCGATGAGACTGCCCCTTTTTGGAGGGTTTGCTGTCGCTGGAGCGGGTTCTCTACCCAAATCTGTCTGTTTTCCACCTTTTTGCGTGGAGATTGAGTGACAGCTGTTTCCAGCTTTTGACTTTCCGGCTAAACCTTATAATGTTACCTTGCTTGTCATTCGTCCCTCCACCAAACCGGTATACATCTGAAGAAGAAATTTGTGGCATAGTGACCAGACAAGTCTGTTGACCCCCTTTCTGCCCCTCTTTCTGAGATTCTCTTGTTTATACTTTCTTTGGCCCTCTTTGGGCTCTTTGGGCTACTTATCTGCTATCTCTGCGTTTTTGAAGTTGCCTGATCAACCTTCTTTGTTTAAGTACCTTATTGTAAATATGTTCCTTACAGGCCTTACACATATGTTTCCTTCATCTCCATTCATTATGCCCCAATGGGATTTGAATTTAGTTTTGGCATTTCTGATGTGCGTTCCTTTTTAGCCTCTCCAAGTTGTCCTCTCAGGCTTCTCACTTTGAAAAAAGCCTTGCTTGTGGCTATTACTTCTGCCCGCAGGGTGAGTGAGCTGCAGGCATTGTCATCTAAGCCACCTTACCTTTCCATCTACCCTGACAAAGTGGTGCTTTGCACTAAGGCTTCCTTTTTGGCAAAGGTGGTCATGCCCCGTTATTTTTTTAAAAAAAATCTGTTTATTGCTTTTTCAGAATAGTTTTTACAATTACAGAAATGGCAATAACTCTGTGCATAATCATAGTATGCTTTAACAGAGGAGTTTTATAGGTTGATAAGAATAAGACTTATTGGATAGGCTGTGCTATCAACCGCTTGGAACAAAGGCTTGAGACATCTCGCATAATACTTATGAGGTCTATGCAATGGAAATAGGAAGCAAATACACTTGTAGTCCATAAACAGGAGCACAACATCACCTATGATAGAAATCAGCATGTGAGGGCATATAGTGTTCATACAATACAGTGTTGTGCAATATCAGTTCTATACAACTACAAGGTCCCTATAGGGACAACTAGAATCTGTAAAACAGAATAATAACAACATTACCTGTCATGTTAGCCCCTGTTTCACTACCCATTACCCGTGATCGTCAAATTAGTGGTCCGATGCATTAGGTACGCCTCCTACAGCGGAAGCCATACTGGATGCAGGTGTACATTCTCTGCTGCAGGTATAGCATGGTGAGTCGGGCGGGAGATAGCATAACTCAAATCTCCTTGCTGGCCTCCCCAATGCAAGGCAATCAGACATTTCGCAGCTAGGAAGCATCAGGTATAACTGTGTGCAGGTCTGCTATTACGGCATCCCAACTGCTGGCCATCGGGTGTTTGCGTAGGCCTATTGGCTCTTCCCTGCCTAAGACAACACTGTCAGCTTGTGCCCAAGTTGTAAATTACTTTAGCCAAGCTATGAGATGAGGAGGGTCTCTCGATTTCCATCTGCAGGTGATCAGTCTTTTGGATAACAATAATCCCAAGTCAGTAAATCGGGACTGGTTTATATTTTATATTCCTATGATATAGCCCTTGTACACTTACTTCTCACGTGTTGGTAAGTGCTTTGTCAGTACAGTGTATTAGGCGGCACGTTACCTCTCTCCAGTAACTCTGTAAACGGGGGCCAGCCCAAAGCATATGTATAATATCCACATTCAACAGCTCACAGCAGGGGCAGGCAGCATTTGTGCAGTAAAAGAACCTATTTATGATAATGGGGGTAAGGTAGGCCCTGTGTATGATATGTAGTTGAATCAACTGTAATCAGGCGTTTTGCGGTATGTGAACAGGGCCCTCCAATAGGGCAGACCATTCCTTATCAGAACAGGGGCGGTTGAGGTTCGCCTCCCACTGCTCTCGTAAAGATGCAAGTGTTGGTGCTGTGTGTGAATGCAGAGATCCAACCAGCGCACCAAATGTCTCCCTGGACCTAAAATGTGAAGGTACTGATAGTTAGATGCATGGGGTTTGCCTGGCATATCCCTCCTTTGTTGTCCCAGTGCTACAATTAGGGATGTGTGTAGAAGAAATTCCCCCGTGTTGGTCACACCGTTTCATGTAGATCAATCCATCACCTTGCCTACTGTTTACGCACTTCGACGTCCTTCTAAGAAAAAGCTGAGACTCATCCCGCTTGGACCCTAAAAGAGCGTTGGCGTTCTACCTTGATTGTACAAAAGAGTACCGGTGGATTATCAATTCTTTGTCTGTTATGTGGTGCAAAGAAAGGTTGAGCAGTACAGAAGCGGACCATCTCCTGGTGGGTCATACACTGTATTAAAATCTGCTATGCACTGGCAGGAATCTGCAGCTAGAGGTCTCTCACAGATAAACAAGTGTCTTACCTTCAGTAATGCCTTATCTGGTAGAGGCATATTCTAGTTACGGTTTCCTTACCGACTCTCCCATGCTCCCTGCTCTGCGAGCTGATTTCTATGAACAGAGACTCCTCTTTCAGGACTTTAGTTTTAACACCTCATGTGAGAAAGCACCTCTTTTGACATGGTTAGCCCCCACTTTTTGCCTGGTATTTGATGTGGTTTCAAGGTTCTTAGTGTCCAGGCCCCCTGCTACCAGGTTCCTTGGGTCAGATCTCTTACCCAAAACTGTTGTGATGCATTGGCACAATTGAAAACACCTTTAGGTGCCCCTATAAGTCCCTAGTAAATAGTACTAAGATATCTAGGGCATAAGGTACTAAGGGTAGGCCCCTGAGGGCAGCAGCACAGATTGTGCCACCTTCAGAGACCATGCATCGGAGTGCACCAAGCACTGCCATTGCAGGCTGTGTGTCCTGTGCAATCTCAAAATGCAAAACTGACATGGCACACAGCCTGTAAGCCCTATCCACTACACACTGCATGCAATATAGGTAAGTCATCCCTCTGGCAGGCCTTCCAGCTTTAAGGCAGAGTGCACTATACCACATGTGTGGGCATAGATGCATGAGCAATATGCCCCTACTGTGTCCCTGCCAAACCTGGGGCAAAGTAAATGAACAGAGCAGCCATTTTACACGAATGTGCTGGACATTTGTCTGTACGAATTTCACAGCTACATGATGGGCACTCTGCAACCTGGGTTGTTTAGTATCAAACAACTCAGAATGACAAATCCACACTGGTACCAGTATTGGATTTAATGCAAAATGTACCTAGGGGCCACCTTAGAGTTGTTCCCATGAAAAGCTAACTACCTTGGCATGGTTGCTGGCCGGTCCCAACCAGCCTGCCACCACCAGACAAGATTCTGGAACCCTGGGATGAGAGCCTGTGCTCTCTGGGTCCAGATAACAAAGCCCTTCCTGGGCAGAGGTATTACACCTCATCCCCCAGGAATGTGCACAGCCCTGCCTATGAGTTTCAAAGGGAGACCTCCAGCCCTGATGTTAGCAGCAGATGGCCACCCCAATGCAACCCCCCACTTTTGGGGGGGGGGGGGGGGTAATTGTGGGAAAATGCACAACGGACAAGAGGAGTGGCCACCCCCAGCGTGCACTACCCCTAAGATGTTGCATGCAAGGGGAGCTCTCCATTTCCTAAGGTAATGTCCCATTAGTGACTACTAGGTACTTCCCTAAACGCCCACTAAATGCAGTATATAGTTGGCACCCCTAGGCCTGCAGATAAGATTCCAAGGACAGGACACAAGAACAACAAAGAAGACCCAAGGCTCAAGAACTGAGTTCCTGCTGCACAAAAAAAAAGCCATCAAACCCTGCCTGCTGCAACCAGGACTTAACAAGTGTCACTCAGGGGTTGCTTGGCCATCGGACAGACTCTAAAAATACCCAGAGGACCTCCACTCATCTGAAAATTGCTGACGATCTCCCTCCAGAGTGAAAGCATCACTCTTTTGCAACAAAGACCAGTGAAACCCAGTGCACTGACCGGCTGCTGACCTAGGAACCGGATGCTGCAGCCAGACCAAATTTCACCAGACAGACCCGGAGGACATATCCTGCAATTGTGCCAAGTTTGGTGGCACTGTGCCCCCCCAGTGGCTGAACCGTACAGTAGTCTGGGGTTCTGGTCTCTCTGCGTCGGACACCAAGGAGAAAAGTCTGCACCGGACTCCAAAAGGACCAGGAGGAAGCCCCAGTCGAGGGACTTCAGAAAGCACCAGAACCACCCACCAAAGTGGCCCTGCTGACCTGCAAGCGACCCTCAAAGTGACCTTCCTCCTGCTTCCAAGGCACGTTTGCGCACATCTCTTGGCTCATCTGTCTGCTCTGTAACCGGCCTCCCTAGGTCATGCACTGGAGAACCATCTGTGCTCTATGGTTCCCCCACCTACTGCGACCTCTAAACTCCAAGGGTGACCCACCGGACTCACCTCGGAGTCCACCTGTGCATTGCTTTTCCAAGTGGTCCTCGCAGTGGTGCTGCGCCAGCTCCAAGGTCTTTTCAGCAGCTCTTCCCACCAAACCGGGATCCACCTGAACTCCTCCGGCTGGCTCATAGGCACTTCTTGACAACCTGGACCTAAGAACAAAAGGAGACATTGGTAAACGCATTGCCTGATTTTATATGAATTTTAAAAGTTTTCTCCCATTGATTGCAATGGTGCGTAATTACGCATAAAAATACTATTTTTGCTCAACTTTGAAAAATCATAACTTAAAAAGTACTCATCAGAGTTTGATGATCTTGATCTTAAAAAATTTATAAAAATCTGAAGTATTTTTGTAAATTGGTTTTGAGTTATTCCTTTGCGTGTGTGTCTTGCTTTATTGATACTGTGAGTACAACAAATGCTTTGCACTTCTCCAAATTTGGCCCAACTGCTTGAGCAAGCTACTATAAAAATTAGAGCATTAGGTGATGTAATTTTTTACCTCTGTAAACTAACCTGTGGCTGCCCGGACTCTCTGCACAGTGTGCATGGTTTTGCACACTACATAGAGAGCCAGCCTTCTGCACACCAGTGGTCAGTGTTCTTCATGGCTCTGCGCTTCTGGCATGGAAAGTTGTGAAAAGAAACTGGTGTCAGCGCTGCAGAGTGGCTCCTATATAGGACCCGTTATGTCATATCCGATGATGGAAGCAGAGCCGATCAACGCCACCTAACGGCGTTCAGGGGTAATGCTCAAGAAAAATCTCCGGATCCAAACTGACGCCTAGGGAAATTCACAAGGTAATGAATCTGCATCTAGAACATGTCTCTACCAGATAAGGCGTTACCGAAGGTAAGTAACGTGTTAATTAACCTTGATGAGTTCTCTCTTATCCTATGGGATAACCTACCAGAATACTGTGTTTTAAATGTGATCTGTCAAAAATATGGCATTTTTGTTTAAAAAGATGTGCAGCTGCCTGCTTCTGCTCTATCTCAAAAAATCTTCCTGTCAGTTGTGATAACTCCTGCTAGCACTGCAACTTCAAACGTTTTAACTTGTCCCACACTTCACAGTTTTTCTTTCCAAGCAAGTTGATAGTTCATGCCTGCCCAACATTCTTACCAAAAGTGACTTTGAACTTTATATGACCACCTCCGCATATACCACCAAAGAGGAGAAATGACTGCCTAGAATAGACATCGGGGGTAAACACCCTTTGAGCCGATGCATAGTTGCTTGCTGCATTACCTTGGCCAAAGTGTATTCCTCATTGCAATTACGTCAGCTAATCAGGTGCAAACTGCTGGCACTTTCAGTGCAACCACTCTATACCACCTTCTTCCTAGATAAATTCGTGCTGAGGTCTAAAGCCATCTTTTTACACAGGGTTATGACTCCCTTTCCACGTTGGGCAGTCACTCACTCTGCAGGCATTCGTTGGTCCCTCTCACCTCTTGAAAGATGAGGAAAGGCTCCATCAGCTAGACTCCAAAAGAACTTTGAGTTTTTATGATTGTATCAAGATCCACCAAGTGAACAATCATTTGGGGGGTTTTCACAGCGAAGAAAGGAAAGGCTATGCAGAAGAGGGCTCTGTCAAGATGGATAATTGTCTGTATCAGGATCTGCAAGAAACAGCCCCTTAGGGGGTCTGAGAAAACATTCCATCAGTTGCAAGGCTGCTACAGTGTCATTGGCAAAAGAGGTGCCTTTTTTGATCTCTGCAAGGCTACTATATGGACTTTGGTTTGGGGCATATGTTGTTGAACAAGTACAACTTTGACAGCTGAATCACTTAGCTTGCTTTGTCCTATATGACTTTTTGTCTGAGCCCACCACCAGTCCCTCCACTTTTAAGAGGTACTGCTCTGGTATCTATTTTAAAGTGCAGAATCTAAAATTAGAAGTATCCATCAAATAGTGCAGAAGTAATGCTGAAAAATTCTGATTCAAACTCAGGATAGTTCTTTTCCTAAATCTTCACTGACAAGGTGAAGAAGAGACACTAAATTTAAATAATAAGTACTGACGACCCTTACCCATATCTATTTACCCTTCCATGCACAACTGGAGAATTAGGTATGATATATATTCTATAGTTAACCATTTCAGCAACTCGTGCACAGCTGTGCAACTTACATGAGAGAAAGTAAAAATACACATTTTAACTACAATTTATGTATACTAGTAACAGGGATATAAAGCAGTAAACAGTATTAAAATGATTTTATTTACATTGTTTTTATTTTACATTTTACACATCTCTTTTTATTCTATTTTAAGATGCCCCGTGTGTTGAAGGAAAGATTAGAGCTAGGCAGTCATGTTGACTGCCATTAGGGAACATAGGAAATTCCCTTGCTACCACAACTATACCTGTCTAGGTAGAAGTTGTAGAGTATTCTCTGGCTTCTGCAGTATGGGTTTGCTGGGCATTTAGCCATTGTTCAAGGGCACAGAGAACCCCATGCATCAATTGGTTTGAGATTCACTCACCTCTCCTTGCCTTCTTCTGCAGTGCATGCCATTTGTCTGTGATTATGTACATTCTACTGGATACACTGACCATACTACAAACCAGCAGACTAGTTGTAGCTTGAAGAGCTGTCCTCATGCAAGTACACAAAAATGTTTTATTGTGAAAAATGATACAGTTGAATACAAGTGCCTGCATACGTCTACTAAACATCTTTGTCAAAACTTGTGAAAAATCTTTGTGCACAAAATGCCATGCTTACCACCACTTCTGGCCCCGGCAAATCACTTCAGCAATTCTGCAACATCATGCAAGGGGCAGTATAATATACTTGAATTCTATATTTGTGCATACTCGTATTGTACAACACTTGTGTATTCTTCGTATTGCCATACACTCCTTGTATTGAATAATTTCCTCTTCTGTAAAGCTTCCTGAAACCCACTGGGGGCCAGGATCATCTTTTAGAAAAATATTTAAATAAAATAAACGCTAATGTGTAACTTGAACAATATTTTTTTTTATAATTGTTAGAATTTTGAGCTGAAGCAACTAAAAAAAGGAGGTACTTGGACCAAGGAAGTGAATACCATGGAAGTAAACTGGTATCCTATGCAAAAAGTAAACTATGCTAAAAGGAAGCTGTCTGGTGCAAATCCTGCAGTAATAACATGGTAAGTTAATGTGACTTATGAAATTGTTGTTTCATTGATAAACAGTTTTTATGATTTTTATCAATTCATTTGATTTGCAAAAAAGAGGTATGAATAACCAGTCAATGGTACACGAAAAAAAGTAAATTCCAGTAATCAATTTGTAGATAAAGGCTGTAAGAGTTTGGCCTGGTTTGTAGTGGGTGCCTATGGTATTTACACCTTATACAAGGTCCAGTTAGCCCTTATTAGTGAAATGTAGGAAGTGCATAGAAGCCAGGCTCTCTAGTAGTAGCTGAGCAGCCAAGGCTTATCTAGAAGACATACAAAGCTCATGCAACACCACTGTAGTCACACAGTACTCACACACGAAAGAAAATACTCAGTGTTACAAAAATAAAGGTACTTTATTTTGCTGACAAAAATACCATAGACAGTATACTCTCTTAGGAGGTAAGTAATACACAAATTATAAACACTAGAGTGCAGAAATAGGCATAAAAGCAGTTAGAAATCAGTGCACTTAGTGAACATCACAATAGTTAGAAATGGACCTAGGGGAACACAAACCATATACTAAGAAAGTGGGTAGCGAATGTCGGTTTCCTACCTAGGAAAGTGTAGTGTGCAGAGGGGGCGCTGGGAGTATTAGAAAACACCAATGGTAAGTAATAGAACCCATCCCAGAGTCCAGGAAAGCTTGAGTAAATCACAGTAACTTTCTTAGAACACACAAGAACACGAGAAAGAAGATTATGCAAGAACCAGAAGAGACTGCAAGACACCAACAGTGGATTCCTGGACCTGAAGACCTGTGGAAGTCCAAGAAGCAAAGAAGAGTCCAGTGAGAACAGGAGCCCCTGCTAACCCGGATGAAGGTGCAAAAGTAGAACCACCGGTGAAGAACAACAGTCAGAACTGCACCCAAGAAGACGGATGTGGGTTCCTGTTTGGTGCAGATGATGTCCCACGCTGGATGGAACATTGCAGTCTGGTTTGCGTTGCTGGATTCCGCCAACAAGCCTTGGCCCATGCAAAGCTCACGGTTAGCAGAAAATGATGCTGACCAGGACCAGGAGGGACCTGGTGGACTGTACCCAGGAGCGGGAGTCAGATGGGGCTCTCAGCAACAGCACAGGAGTCCCACAGCATGGGGAAAAATGAAGTGCAAAAGTTGGCCCACTCAGCACTACAACAAAGGATCCCACGCCGCCGGAGAACCACTCAGGAAGCGGTGCGTCGCAGGATAGAGTGCTGGGGGCCAGAGCAGCATGGCGCATGAAGAACTTCGTGGAAAGATGCCAACAAGCCTTGGCAACTGCATAACACGTGGTGTACGGGGGTACTGTCTTGTGTGGGTAGGCAAGCTCTTACCTCCACCAAAGTTGGACAGTAGGACATCAGGCCCGTCGGGACCACTTCAGTCCACCACCTGTGATGCACGATCCATGCAACTCATCAGGAGAGGGGACCAACACAGCTGGTCGTCATTGCAGAGAGGTGCCTGCTTAAGCAGTATAGTGATTCCTTCACTCCAAGGGTCCTTCATTCTTCTGGTGCAGGTTGAAGACAGGCTGCCTTCTGAGGATGCAACAGTTGTAGTTGCTGGCAGGAGCTGAAGAAACAATGTTGCAGATGTCGTTTTTACTTATTTGTTGCAGTTTGTAGAGTTCCTGGAGGGTCCAGATGTAAAGAATGCAGAGGATTTCTGCTGGAGTTTTGCAATACGAATCTGAAGAATCACCCAAGATAGAGACCCTAAATAGCCCTGAAAGGGGGAGTGGTCAGCTAAACAGATAAGCACCTATCAGGGGAGGGGTTTGATGTCACCTCCTGGCACTGGCCACTCAAATGCTCCCAGAGTTCCCTGCGAACTTGGAATCCAAGATGGCTAAACCCAGGGACTGTCTGGAGGAGCTCTGAGCACCACCCCTGGGGTGGTGATGGACAGGGGAGTGGTTACTCCTCCTTCCTTTGTCCAGTTTTGTGCCAGAGCGGGGGCTGGGGGTCCCTGAACCAGTGTAGACTGGATTATGCAAGGATGTCACCAACTGTGCCCTTCAAAGCACGTCCAGTGGCTTGGGGAGGCTACCCCTCCCAAGCATGTAACACCTATTTCCAAAGGGAGAGGATATAACACACCTCTCCCAAAGGAAATCCTTTGTCTGCCTTCCTGCGCTCTAGTTTCTCAAGCAACAGGAGGACATAAACCCGTCTGTGAGGTGGCAGCAGTTGGGGCTGCCTGGAAAACCTCAGAAGGCTGGAATGTCAATATTGGGGGTCCTCTAAGGAGCATACAACCAATGCTTGTAAAAGCTTTGGGGTATGATTCCAACATGTTTGATACCAAACATGCCTATGTTCGGAGTTACCATAGGTAGTGAACTATGCTCAGTACTCGCGTAAAATGGCATCCCCACACTCACAAAAACCGGAAAAATGGCCCTGGAGGTCGTGGGTGCACCTCTGCTAGTGCAGGGGTGCCCTCACACACAGGTACTCCACACCCTGCCCTCAGAGCTGGAGGGCCTGCTATAGTGGCGACTTATAAGTGACCTGGTGCAGTGTAAATGGCAGTGAAAGTGTGCATGCACCTTTTCACGCAGGCTGCAATGGCAGTCCTGCAGAAGCCTCTGCACGGGCTCCCTATGGGTGGCAAAAGATATGCTGCAGCCCATGGGGTCCCCTGGAACCCCAATGCCCTGGGTCCCTAGGTACCATATATTAAGGACTTATAAGGGGCACCAGTATGCCAATTTTGGGTGAAATACCAGTATGGAACAACAAAATTTAGAGGAGTGAGAGCATAATCACTGGGATCCTGGTTAGCAGGATCCCAGTGAACACAGTCAAGCACACTGACATCAGGCAGAAAAATGGGGGTAGCCATGGCAAACAGAGTGTACTTTCCTACAAAGACGTACAGAGAATTGATCCCTTAAGTTGGTAGTTGCTGCTAAGTGAGTTTGATTGCTTTGAAAAGCATCACTGAATGTTTCACAAACCAGAGCGTATTTTAGAAGTTGATAGTTCCTGTTTTCTATGCCTTTGTGACCTGGACCTGGAGATCTTCCTCAGTTTTCACTGAATTCTTCCTAATTGTCAAGTGTCACCTTTTAACATTTTAGAGTGGAAACCCTTTCACAAACCGATGTCTGGCTGAACCCCACACGTTTGCATGTGGTGCCTGGCGCTTGATCACAATTTCTCAAAGTGTAACTCATGCTGCTCCATGCACCCTACTCGTATCAGGGACTGAGAAGTTTAGATATTGCTGCCGTTGGCTTGCAAGGTGCCCCATAAACATTCCATGCCCCTTCTTGAGTTTAAGTCCCCTGACAGAGAGCCGCCTTCCAAAGGAACCTCTCACAATAAGCATACGGAATGCCGCAGGAATGTCACAACAAAAAGTAGTCCTCTTTTTCTCTGGAGAAATCTGTCATCTCCGTGACCATTCTGAGAGTCATCAGCATCACCAATGCCTGTTTATTGCTTTGAGGCAATTCAGGTTCTTAAGAAGATTGAGAGTTTCTGGTTTTGTCAATCTCTGATTGAGGCTTTTTGGCAGGTCACGTGGGATATTTTCATGGCTGCTCCACCTTGGTCTGGGACTCTTCTGGCTCCCAAGGGTAGGCCAGAAATTCCGACAGCCCTGCCTAATTCTGCAATTTCACATCCTCTGGCCTCAATGCTGCTTTATTCGTAAGCTGCCCCCTTCTGATAGAGACTTCTAACCGCAGATTACTCACCTTTTGAATATTCCCTGTGGCGTTAAACTGGATCCAGAAAATCTTTAGCAAATACCCTTGTGCATCAGCAGGTGGCGCTGAAGACTCTGCTTCTTCATCGTTCCATTCCGGACATAAAGTGAGTGGGCCTGTATAGGCACAACCCATGCGCACAGACATGAGCTGCTTTTTTTTCTCCACACAAATAGTCACGGATCCAGAGCTGCCTCTTGCTTCTTTGTGACTGTCTTTCAATTTGATTTTCAAAAACTTTTCTCTAGTGTGACAGGGACTGTCACCTCCCACATCTAGAGGTATTCAACTATGTCTGTGACTGACCCACCTGTGGTATGCCTATTGTCAGAAGACGACTCCAAGGCCTGCAGTGACTGCGCCTTGATGCACCCCAAAGCCATCCGGAATCACAGTGTTAGACCCGGTGTCTTGGGCACCAGGGCACTCAAGGGGTTACTGTTCTCCAATTGCATCAACTGTAGTTTTCCCTGCTGCTGTCCTTGGTACTTGTGGACCCATAACTGGACAACCAAGTACTCCTCTACAGCAATTGACTCTCTCAGGGTAGCGAGACAGAGTAGTCCAAGGCTTACTCAAGGAGGTGAGGTGGTTTTAAACAACTAGAATACAGTGCACACCATACTACCGGCTAATAAGACCAATGTCCAGTCAGTGCCTTACTTTTTAAAAAGAAAAGTACTTTAATACACATAAGGGAAATATAATACACATAAAAATAGGATAAACAGTAAAAACCAGACATGTCTATAACCCTGTGGGCCAGAGTTTTGACCCCAAACAGTATTATAGCGCCTAGACACTAAGCACTGTAGAAACACAGTTAACATGTAGACACACAATTAGCTTTGCATATTACAGACCATGTGCACGGAGGACTCTCATTCGCTAGAGCCATTATATCAATCCTTGTATTGCAATGATTTAGTTTCAGCATATGATGTGAAATCCAGTGTTCCAGCTCAGCCCCAAAAACCAAAAGTGCCCTCCCATCCTTAGCAAGGACACCGCTCTAGATACGTCAGGGATCTGAGCACAGGTGCCTGGTGTTTTGGCACAGTTTACTGAGTCCCACTAGTCCAGTAGCCACTGGCTAGCTGTAGGAGGGTAGTGGCTGGCCAGAGTGCCAGTACACCCTATTATCCCCAGATCTCACAAAGAGAAAGGTGGGGGTCTGTACCACAGGGCATCTTTACCAGCTACAGATTGTAACTGGAAGTACTACAGAGACTCCCACAGCACAGGGGGGGGGTCTGGCACAGCGATCTCACCTTCAAGGACTGGGATCAAGCTTCCCTGTCTCCCTCTGTCTCTATTGATGTGCTGCAAGCTTCCTTACCTTGAGGAGGTCTCTGTAGTTTCCTTGTGTTCCAAGTGGATGGTCCACAAGCCTCACACCACAGTGGTTCTCTGCATTCAGGTTGCTGACCAATGCCCTTGCTCCTCGTCAAGCTGGCAAATTCCTTCACAACAGAATCCATCCGTCACAGAGAAAACTCTCAAGTTCAGATGCGGAGAGCAAGCTTCCCTTGCCTTTCACCACGGGCCTCAGCTGGGTTCTGTAGAGGCTTGTTAGAACAGAAAAACAGTCTTTTTTTTAACAAATCTTTTTTATTAGTTTTACATAGATAAAACATAAACATTCATGTATCAAGGTTTATGGCAGGCATAATCAGTGAAGCAATTCCAGAAGACCAGTCCTGAACAACACCAACTAATTAGTCATGCCAGCCTTTTATCACCTTCTATTGATAGGCTGATCCAATCAGAGAGTCTACTACTTTTGGATCCTGGGTGCCCTTACAATCATGAGGCACATGTGAGTCATGCTTACTACATATCCAAAGCATGCAAATGATGAGTTACCATCTTTCAGGACAGGCTCTTGGTATCAGCCTGGGCTATTCCCCAGAGAGGAATTTTAATTGACTCCAGACCAGGAGGCATTGACCATCACCCAACAGAAAGGGGAGGGAGGGGTTCCTCCTAGCAGAGTTAGTGCAGCTAAACACAAATGAGTGCAATTGTCTACCCCCAGCCTACGAGGCTTCTCCAAGGAATAGGGAGGGGAATAGGGGAGCTGGAATGTAAAGCAGAACAGCTCCGCTCACAAATATACACAATGGCTCACCTAACCATTCTCCCCTAGGGAACCTACTGGCTCCCAACCATAAATCTCAGGTAGACAAAGGCAACAAGACCACAGGCAAGGGAAACTGCAAATGCTTGACCAGGAGGGTGGCTAGTAGCCAACCGCCTCCTTGTGTACAAGGATTCAGGTATCCCTAACTAACGATTTATTGCTGCCACCACTGTCAGTCTTCCACAGCCTGGGTAGACAGGACAGTAGCCACTTTCTGTGAAATAGCGGGGCACTACGCATGCCTCCCTCGACCTCAGGACTAAGCTCTAGGGTCTCAGTTCATGTAAACATGGAGATCCTCAGTGGACATGCATAATTGTCATGTTCACTGAGGTAGGGATCTAGAAACCATATGGTGACTTTTAAGTGACTTGCCTGGAGAGCCACATAATGCAGGGGAAGCATGCTCTCCAGAGACATGCAGAAGACTTTCCTAGGAAGGAAAGTTGTTTGTAGTGAAGCACTGAAACGCAATAACCGATCAAGGTTCAGAGCCAGGTTCTGATCCCATTCCCAAGGCTTTGTCTTGAGACAAGTTATTGTTGAGATCCAAGCCCTTGAGGAAGTCCCCCAGAAAAACACAAGAAGGCTGAGCACAATTCGGCCCTGTCTCTCCACTCCAACTCCCCTGAGAAGACACAAGGGCATCACCATGCCCCCAGGTCTCGCTCCGAAGCACTTCCATTCCTCATACAATAATGACTCTGGTCTCACAGAAACCCAAATTTCCGGGGCAGTCGTCAACGCCACAGCAAATTGAGGACTGTTGTGAAGCCAGGCTGCAGCTTTTTGCATGGTATTGGCTATCCCGGTGCACCTGTGTACCTCAAGGAGCTGCAAGGCCCCCCCAACTAGACTTTTGCTTTTTAGTTCTCCTTTAGCACCAGTGTTGGAGGCTGGCCCTCTATGTAGTGCAAAAAAAACAAGTACACTATGCAGAGGGTCCGAACAACCACATGTTAGTTTTCAGGGGTAAAAATCAGACCACCTAATGCTCTAAGTTTTAAGGTAGCTGGTCGAGCAGTTATGCTTATCCAGGAGATGTGCTAAGTATTTGCTGTACTCACAAATCCAGTCATGCACCACACACACTCAATGAATAACTCGATACCAGATTTTATAAAAATACTTCAGACTTTTATATAATTTTAAGACCAAAATCTTTAGAATAGGTTAAGTACTTTTCTTGTTATGACTTTTTAAAGTTTTAGCAAAGTTAGTCATTCTGTGTGTAATTACGCACCATTGGAATCAATAGGCAGTCACTTTTAAAAATGCATTAAAAATCGTACGGTTGAGTTACCAGTCTCTTCTTTTGCAGGATAGTCGCAGTGGTCGGTGGGCACCTTGTACCAGCTGGAGAGCTTCAGGCAGATCCCGGTTTCGGCGGGAGCAGCGTTGGCAAAGTTCTTGGCACAGGGCCACCTGGATGGGCCACTTGGAAAAGGAGCTGGTTTGCAAATTTAGTGTGGTGCCTGGGGGTCCCCTTTGGCTTTCGAGGTCACAAAGGGTTGGGGACGCTGGGCACACAGCAGAATGCGCGATGCAAGGCCCAGGGCGGCCAGGTGCAGGGCGTTTTGGAGGTCTTAGATGGTGTGCGCAACTGAGTCCTTTGGAGCTGGAGGTAAGTCTCTTTGGTGGTCGCTTGCAGGACAACGGAGGCACTGTGGTCAGCGGTCCGGGGTTTTCCTGGAGTCCCTCGACTTGGGCTTCCTCCTTATCCTTTGTTAGGTCTAGGGGAGCTGGATTTTTCCTGGTCCAACGTCAGCTGACTGGGACCCATGGTATTGCTCTATCTCGGTCACCAGGGGTTGGGGGGGCACCTCCAGACTGTTGTCGGTGTGTCCTTGGGTCCACCTGTGACTTCCAGTCGCGGAGATATCGGTGATTCAGTGAAGTGTCCTTCACTGGTTTCTAGGTCTTTTGCAATTTACTTGCTGTTCTTGAGTGATGCCTTCACTCAGGAGGGAGATCTGGGGAGAGCCTTGAAGCCTGGAGGTCCCCTGGGTTTCTTGGGGTCATTCCAGTGTTAAGCTCCTCCACTCTTGCGATTGTCAGGACTCTGGTGAAGCAAGCAGGGGTTTTGGCACCTCTTCTGGTGCAGCAGGTCCTCAGTACTCATCCTGGCGGTTTCTCAGGTGCTGTTTTTCTTGTCTTCTTTGAATCCTCTTCGAGTTCTTTTCAAATCTAAATTCTTGGTCTAGGGGAGCCCACTAAATACTGAATTTAGTGGGCGTTTTAGGGGGATCCTGGTAGTGTTCAATGGGGCACTTACCCTTGGGTGGCTACACCCACTACAGTGACGACTTCCTGTGGGAAGGGTCACTTCCCGAAACCTGATTGGTTATTTTCCTCCATTCCAAGATGGAGAAAACTGAAATGAAGGGTCCATTTCGCCTGCAAGCCCCTTGGGGATGGTGCAGGCTAGGTGAGGCCACTCCTCCTACCCTTTGTGTGATTTTCTGCCTTTGCTGCCTCCAACAGTGGGGGTTTGCAAAGAGGGAGGCCATCTGCTGCTAGCAGCAGGACTGGGGATCGAGTTTCAAGGGCGATAGCCCTTTAAAGCTCACTGCCAGAGCAGTACACATTCCTGAGGGAGGGGGGTTAGCTCCTCCACCCAGGAAGGGCTTTGTTTCACAAACCAGAGAGGCAGGGCTCTCCCCAAATGTTTGTGGATTGGCTGTCTGGAACCAGACAGCAACCGTGCCAGGATAGTTGGATTTTTCAGGGGGCACCTCTAAGGTGACCCCTGGGTACATTTTATACTAAATCCAGTACTGGTACCAGTTTGGATTTATTATTCTGAGGTGTTTGATACCGAACAATCCAGGGTTCAGAGTAGCCATTATGTTGCTGGAAAAGTCGTATTGACCAGTGTCCAGCACGTATATTAAAATGGCTGCTCTGTTCACTCAGTATGTCCCAGGTTTGACAGAGTGGGGGCATATTGCTCTTGCAAGTATGCCCACACATATAGTATGGTGCACCCTGCCTTAGGGCTGGAAGTCCTGCTAGAGGGGTGACTTACCCATAACATATGCAGTGTAGGGTGGACAGGGTACACAGAGAGTGTGCCATGTCTAGTTTGTATTTTAGTTTTGCACCAGGACACTCTTCCTGCTATGGCAGTGCTGGGTGCATCTGGATGCATAGCCCATTGAGGGTGGCATAATCAGTGCTGCTGCCCTTAGGGGCTTACCCATAGTACCCCATGTTCTGGGTACCTAAGTACCTTTTACTAGGGACTTATAGTGGTAGCTAAAGGTGTATCCAATTAATTTTACCATGTTTTAGGGAAAGAACACTGGCACTGGGAGCCTGGTTAGCAGGATCCCAGTGCACTCCAATCCAAGTTGCATTCAGAAACCAGGCAAAAAGTGGGAGGATACTGCAACAAGGAGCCAGTCTCTCACAACCAGCTGGGCCGTAGCGGTTCATTTTGTGCTGACCTCAGTGTCAGTTCTCTCTCTGCCCCAAAACGTGACTCACCAAGGCCTAAGCCATTGACTCCAGATCACGACAGCCAACGCATAGTGATATCCGGCGCCGCCCTTCTTAGACTGAAGCCGCAAGCTGCTTTACTTGTGTTGCAGCCACCTTTCTTACTAAGATAAGAAGCCCTTGACCCCTGGAAGGACTCATGTCCTATACAATCTGTTGGGTGCAGATTTAGATAATGGCAGCTGTAACGTTGAGGACGAGTATTCCCAGCCGTATCAGGAGGATAACTGGTATGAGGACCACCAGGACGGCAATGGTCCGCATACCTCCCCAGATGCTGGCTAGTGTCACCTCTGAGACCAGCTACGAAGGCAAACACCTCCTTCGCAATGGTTATGTGGAGGGCGGTGTCAATTCTTGAACCCCAGTTTCCTACCCAGTAAGTTAAGACCAATGTTTTGGTGGAGGTGCTTCACCTGGCCAAACCATTTCTGAGTCTTTTTTGAGTTTTAATGAAGCCCTTAAGAGCACATTGTTGGGGACCCGGAACAAGCTCTGTTCAGGCCCCTCTTTCAACCAGGCTCCATCGCCCTGCTCTGGTGATTCAGACTTCCTTACACCGATTCGCACTCCTGACTGCCTTGTGGTTCAGGCCTCAGCCAGCAAGGCTCAACTACATTTTCCCGACTATTCGCCTCCGCAGGGAATCCAGAAGAATGGAGTCCTTTGGGAAACTGGTCTTCTCCACCACAGGTTTGACTCGACGCTCTGTCAGTGACTGCTGCCTTCTAAGCCTGTGTTCTCACAACTTGTGGGACTCCGTGGCTTAGGTGCTTCCCATGGTTTGGAGGAAACCCGTACTATCTTATCCCAGGCCATGGAGGATGGTTGTAATGCAGCCAAATTTGCTATCTGTTGCAGTCTGGACCCTACTAATAAGCTTGGCAGAACTATAGGCACCAGTATGGCCCTTCGCAGGCATGTCTGTCTGCATTCCACTAGGTTTCCAGGGGATGTTCAGTCAAGTCCTATAGACATGCCATTTGACAGTTCCTGACTTTTTGGACAGAGCAGATTCAGCCCTGGAGCACTTCAAAGATGGCATGACTGCATCACACTTTCTGAGCCTTTCTGTGCCCTTATGAGAGCAACATCATCAGTTTCGCCCCCTCTGTGACCATGGTAGGGACTTTAAGTATCGTCAGCAAATCCAGCTGGTGCAGCACTTCCCCTAATCTTTTCGTGACCATGGCACCCACCGACCACGTGGATAACAAGGAAAGAGTGCAGCCCAGTCTTCTGCTCTTCCAGCTGCCACCACCCTCAAACCTCTTTAGCGTGCCCTTGTCAGCACATAGCCATCCTGTCGGAAGCAGGATCCTACATTTTCTGACAGGGTGGCAGCCAATACTTTCGGACAAGTGGATCCTGCAAATTGTGAAACAAGGTTACTTCCTACCATTCTTCAGACACCCACCTCACCTTACCCAGAGTGGCTGACAGAGGCCATCTGTCCTTGTTGAAGCTGGAAGTGCAGGCTGTTTAGCCCAAAAGAGCCATAGGGAAGGTCACAACACCCAAAGTGAGCAATGGTTGTTATTCATTATGAAAAAAAAGATTGTGGTCTTCGTCCTATCTTGGATTTACACTCTCTCAATGCATTTCTGTGGAAGGACAAATTCATGATTCTCACTCTGGCCCAGATCTTGTCTGTCCTTGCGGCTCACAGTGGGCTAGTGTTTTCAGTTCACCTTGCTCCCTGTTGTCCTCACCAGTAGCCGTCGGGTCTTCACAAAAATGATGGCAGTGTTTGCAGCACATCGCTGGAAGTCGGAAGTTCTAGTCTTCCCCTACCTCAGCGACAGGCTATTGAAGACATGCTCAGCCCAGGAAGTTGTCACCCACCTCAAGACTCCGACAAACCTCCTCAAATCCGGGTTCACTATCAATATGCCAGTCACACCTGACTCCTTCCCATACACTCCCCTTCATCTGAGCTATTCTGGACACAGTGCAGTTCCGCACCTAGCCTCTGAAGCAGAGAATCCCCGATATTCTGGCAATGGTCCCGATATTGCAACCTCTGTCCTGGTTCCTCAGTGAGGATGACTCGAAGGCTGCTGGGTTGATTGCCTCCTGTATTCTTCCGTTCCAGTACACCAGATGGCATATGCATGCTCTGCAGTGGGAACTAAAATGGATTGATGGCCGAGGGACCATGATTGAGTTACCCGTAGACCCCTCTCCTTAGCCCACCCACAGCTCATAGTGGTGACTGATGCATCGCTTCTGGGTTGGGAGGGTCATCTGGGGCAGGTGTAAATCGGAGGCAAGAGGTCTCTGGTAGAGGTCCGGCTCCATATCAGCCTTCTGGACCTGTAAGCTATCTATTTGGCATTGTAATCCTTCCTACCTTCCTTCAAGGAGAAGCTGGTGCAAGTGCTCACTGACAACACCAATGCCACATGATGTTGCAGCAAGCAAGGTGAAGCAGGGTCGCGGAGCCTGTGCCAAAGGGCTTTGCGTCTCAGGACATAGCTAGACCGCCAAGGATTTTTTTCTGGCGACGCACCACCTGGTCAGTTTCCTGAAAGTCAAAGGGGTGACCTAAGCATTTGACACCTTGTAGAGCACGAATGGCAGTTACATTTGGAGATAGTGGAGGGTATTTAATGCAAGTGGGAAGACCACTGGCTCAGTTTGCCACCGCTGAGATCGTTCCATGTCAGCACTTTTGTACACGCATTCCCGTGTATATTGGAATTCGGGATTGATCGGGTCCAAGTCATCCTAAGGGCTCATGACTGGGCACAGAGAGTATGGTATCCCGAACTCCTCGGTATGAGCATATGTTCTCTGATTAGACTGCCAATTTGGGAGGCTCTCCTGTTGCAGCAGCAGGGTTCTGCACCCTACACCTTCAAAGCTGGAGATGAAGCAATGACAGTTAACTGTCTTTTACCTTCCTCCCAAAGTTGTTGATGTCCTCATGGCAGCAGCCTTCCTTCAACCAGACCTGTAAACGCCTGACAATAAGAAAAGTTTGATGCCTGGTGCTATCGACCCACTCCGCGCCAGGCTGTCTGATACTTTGTTGTGTGTGAAATCCTTAGCTCTGCAAGGCCTTGTTTTGGGCACAGGGTACCTGTAAGCTTTTTCAACCTTTTTACGGTTGCCAGACTAAGGCCCTCCTTATGACTTTGGTGGTCTTTTTCTCAGACTGCTGAAGTCACGCCCACCACATGACCGCCAGTGTTGGCTGTCTTCAGACAGCCATATTATGGCTGCTGGCTGCTCTCTGCCACTGTTTGGCGGGAAAGCCACCAGCAGCCATACTGTCAGTTGGCAGTCTAGTGGAGCTTGCTCTGTCGCCACCACCATGTCACCACAACACTGCCTGCCTTATTACTACATTGTCGAAGGCGTGGCAGTGTTGTCTTGGCAGGGCGCTGGCGGCGGAGCAGGCTCCATGGACCCCCTTCCCTCCTGAACGACCACCAGGTAAGTTGATAGACAGAAAGTGGGGGTGTTGAGTGTTGTGTGCGTGAATGGGGGGATGTGTGTGTGAATGGAGGGGTTTGTGTGCATGTGTGTGCAAGCGTCTGTGTGACTTTGTATGCGGGAGGTGGGGGGAGTGTCTTGGCCATGTGTGTGTGCATGAGTGAGCGTGGAAGTGTGCGTGTATGTATGTGTGGTGTGTGCGTGGATGGGGGGCAGGAGTACAGTACGGGGATTGGGGGAGGGGTACAGTACAGGGATGGGGGAGAGGGTACAGTAGGGTGATGGGAGAACGGGGGATACAGTACAGGGAGGGGGGTGTCGCTGCTTGGGCGGTGGGGGTCTTCTGATGGGATCAGGGGGCTCCAACATGGAGGGGGCGGTTGGGGAGTCCTGTAGTGGCAACAGGAATGAGTATTCCTGTCGCCAGTATCCTTACCACCAGGGATTTTGTGGCGGAGCTGCCACCACGGAATTCCTGGTGGTGTGGATACTCAAAATACCGCGGGTGGTGTTAGGTGGACCGCCGGGTCGAAGGTGGACAACCTTCGGCCACGCGGTCCTACCCCACTGGCGGTATAGGTGGTGAACTGGCTCAGCCGGTTGACTGCCCTTGTCATAATTTGGCAGTCCTGCATCACCACACTGTCCGCAGTCTGACCGCGGGCGTGGCGGGCAGGACCGCCAGAGTCATAATGACCCTTTAAGTACTGTAGCTGTGTGCTAGCCCACTGCCAACTGGAGGTAAGGAAGCACACCATTATATGTACAGTAACATTCGGGAATTAGCATAGAATGCAATAGAAAACAGAGAAAGCAATAGTAAGTACTGAAGGCCTAGGGTGGGACCAAACCATATACTAAGAAAGTGGAATGTGAAAGTCGGGCCTCCTGCCCAAGGAAGTGTAATCGGTAGAGGGGAGCTGGAGAAACTCGGAAACCCAAAAGGTAAGTACCAGAGTTTGTGTACAATAGAGAAGGATAAGGGAGATAGTGGGGAGGGGTGGTAGTAACCACTCAGGTTTCCATTTCACAGTATAACGCTTTGCACACATGGCTCAGTCCCTACACTTGAAATACTGCTACGGCGCACCACCGCCCCTAGCCCCTATCTCATGAGAGGCCCCAGGCTTCAGGCCCAAACTCGCTAGTCCAATGTTCCTGCAGCAGGTGGGGTCCCCTACTCACAATTGCTTGCCTGCTGTCTCAAGTATCTCTCCATTGGAGCCCGGATACCTCTGGGTCGCGATCTCGCTGGCATCAGTTCCCAATAAGCTGTCAGATTTTCTTGGCAATATGTTGCATCTTTAAGCTAGTTGTCTTTATTAAGAACTGGGTGACAGCCCCAGTGGATCGCCACCTGTCGCTTGGCGAGCAGTAAGAGAAGTGCAATCAGCTTTCAGATGGGACTTCCCTCACATACCCAAGCAGTGCATCCCGAGGTGCACGCTCTAATGAAATGGCGGTGCTCTCCTCGGTGTTGTCACAGAACAGCGGTCCAGAAATCACGCAGCTCCATGCCAAGTGCAAGAAGCCTGCACTCGCCGACGAGTACCACAGACATCCGCTAGAAGTCCCATACTGTGCAATCGCTCATGGTTGTGATAAAACAAGTGTAAGAATTTAAAATGTATTAATCGTAAAACATAGTTGGGAGCCATAGAACAGGCCTGGGCACAGCAAAATTGCCACTTCTTATGGGACTGTCTAGGGCCATGGTCCAAGCTCGTTGGACATTGAGAACGCGCACTGGCGCGATGTCCTACATGTCGGAATATAATCTGGTAATAAGTCTGTGCGGAGATGGTTTTGTCAGAAAGCGCCCCAGGGCATGAAACTTTGGTGGAGCTGTAGGGAATGGGCTATGGATGTTGTGTATCACCACTCTAAGGCTGATAGTACGTGAATGTGTCAAGTGGGGATTTATCTGGTCCCTGTCGCACCTGCTGTAGAATAACAAAAATGACCTCCAGATAGATAGATGTTGCCCAAGTTTATGAGGTGTAATTTCCGGAGTCTAACACGTGCCAGCATTCTTTGTGATGGCTAGGGCGGGATGGCCAATTAGCGGGACAGAGGAGCTCTAGTGCGACCCAATCCTGGCACGCCGCTGTATTCCATCCCACACCCAGATCGTACATCCACAGTGTCTAGTGAGGTCCTGGGGCTTCTTGGAGATTGATAAAGTGCTGAACGAAGGGGGCAGCACGGTCGTGTTAAGGTGCCATGTGGGGAAGAAATTGGATGGGATAGAGCCAGTTGTGTGCAAATTGTGCTTGTGTGCTGTAGTAGTAGAGATCCATATTCGGCGCCACCAGCCCACCTTGCTCAAATATTAATGTGAGAACCTCCCAGCTGATACAGGGCTGTTTCACGGGGCAATGGGGCATGAATAGAGGAAGCGATGAGATTAGGAAATCTAGAGTTGAATCTGAGGCGAATCAGTAGCAGAAAAATGTATGGCCATTCTAATGAGTCAAGGGCCTTAATGGCGTGTAGGAATACTGCCGTAGTCTCAGTTCATTGGTGTGCGTCAGAGCAAAGACGGTGTAGTGGTTGTGGGCCGTAGAGTACTCATGTACAAACCTGGATTGATCTGGGCGGACAGTAAGTGGGAGCAATGGCAGTAGTCTGGATGCGATTAGCTTGGCAAGGATTTTGTCTGTATTGATCATGGAAAGCGGTCTGTAAGAGTCGCACTTCAGTGGTTTTTTTGTCAGGTTTTAAAATTCTAATTATTAGTGCTTCTCGTAAAGGGTGGTAGCACTCCTCTCGCCAGAGATTCCTCGTACATAGCGAGGAGTTGAAGGGTTAAGAGGGCAGCGTATTCTTTATAGAATGTGGCAGTGAGTCCGTTTAGGCCCAGAGTCTTCTCCCCAGGGGAGTGCACTTATCATCTGAACTACATCCTCCACAGTGAAGGGTTTGTCTGGAAACCTGTGGTGCCCATCCTCAGGCCATAGTAGTTGTATCATATCAAAGAGCAAATAAGAATCTGGGGGTCCAGATGTCTGAGTGGTCTGGTATAAGGAAGAGTAGTAGTTAGCCTTTTCCCATTGCACTGCCGTCATGCCCACTGCCGCTTCACTGTCCTCTGTTGTCAATCCTGCTGTGGTGTCATTAGCCCAAGGTTTAAGTAGCATTCCTGCTAATGTTTTACCCATCTATCTCCCTCTCCATATTGTCCAGCTTGGCTCTCTTAGCTCGAAAAAGACCACAAGTATTTTGTTTTATGAGGTCGACCTATTTTTAGATTCCACTTGCCCTTCTGGGGAGAGGACAAAGAAGAAATGTTCTATTCAGTCAGAAACTGAATTAACAATTAAGATGCCTTTAAATCTTATTCTTGTCACATTTGCTCTTTTCAGAGACAGAGGTCAAAAGTCAGTTTGTCTTCTTGCAATGCAAATACTTTTCCTTGTGGCTGCAGAGTTCCAGGATTTTGGATAGTGAACTGTCTGACCTATGTGAAATGAAAGTCTTTTGGTATCAGGTTTTATCTAACACACAACATTTATATAACTAAGTCAACTTTACAAACATTTCAAAATATATTTCAGTAGCTGTGAGAGACCATTTGTTGTACTTCTTTGTGTTGAAAAAAAAAAAGTCAGAGCACTTTACTTGGTGATGTGCAAATGCTAAATGTTTTCTGAAACCCAGTTTTTACAGATAATTAATACACTGTATAGTTTTATCAGTAAAGCTGCAAGTTAGCGGGAAGGTTTTGGGGCATTTCTTGGAAATGTAATGTCTGTAATGACAGTACGCTACCACATCATGCTTTAGTAATACACTTATTTAAAGTGAGTGTTTAAACATAAACTGAGAAACACTCCTGCCCTGATGGCAAAGCTATTAGTAAACTAAGAGGCAAGCCATGCATGGATCATGTGTACCCTATATGTGGGCTAGATTTGTTATACATGGAACAAACGTTTAGTGTATTTAATCAAACAAAAGAGGATTTTTTTTAAAGCAGAAATACTAAACTCACATATTCGAAGGTGCACTCACATGTCAGAATAAAGAAAAATGCAACTGTAAAATACAATATTTGCCTCGGATCACACAATTTGAGACCTGTTTCCGGGTCAAGTACATCAGTTAGGTCGAGTAAATTATAAAAGCTACTCGATCTGCAGGTGTAGTAACATTTTTATGATTTTTCGGGGCCTGGACATATAGTGTGTCTCTTCCTGTGCTGCCGCCTCATAGTTGTTCAGTTTACTGCGGATGACTGCCAGTGTGTGTTTGCTTAGATTATGAAAGAACTGTAGTTCTAACGTGTTGATCTCAGACTTCAGACGTGACAAATCATTGTGCAGCGCCCGCACCATCCCAGCTTGCTTGGCAATGCAAACCCCACGGATAACAACTTTGAATGCTTCCCCTAATGTGGTTATGATTCCACTGTGCCTTGATTATGCGCAGTGTATTCAACTATAGCTGTATGAAACTCCTCCCTGAACACCTGATCGTGCAGCGCATTGGGGGGCAAGCGCCAAATAAAAGCACGCGCTCTATAGTTTGGGGGGGTCATGCGCAACAGGAAAAGAGCGTGGTCCGAGAGGGTACACGCCATGTGGAGGACCTCACTGGTCCATGCATCTATATTCTGTGTGGCTAACCATAGGTCTGTGCACAATGAAGCAAGGTGAGGCGCAGTAATGCATGTCCCCTCACCGCTATCCGCATGTCAGGCCCTCCATAAGTCACTAAGATTGTTGTCCACCATGATGGAGTGTAGTAGGGCTGCCGCACTTGGGTTGGGGCCGCATGGAGTCACCCGACCTGATCGCAAATTGAAGTCCCTACTCCACAGCAAACCGCGGGGCCAAGGGATCCGGGATCCCGCCACCCTCCAGATCTCCGTGAAAAACTGGATCATCCATATTAGAACCAGAGATAGAGAGAAGCTTAAGTGGGTTGTAGGAAGTTGGCTCTGTATGTACTATTTCAAAGTAAGAAATAGCATGCACAGAGTCCAAGGGTTCCCCTTAGAGGTAAGATAGTGGTAAAAAGAGATAATTCTAATGCTCTATTTTGTGGTCGAGCAGTAGGCTTATCAGAGGGTAGTGTTAAGCATTTGTTGTACACACACAGGCAATAAATGAGGAACACACACTCAGACAATTCCAGGCCAATAGTTTTTTTGTATGGAAAAATATATTTTCTTAGTTTATTTTAAGAACCACAGATTCAAGATTTACAATCAATACTTTAACTGAAAGGTACTTCACTTAGGTATCATAGGAACTTTGAATCAGCAAAATAGCATGTACAGTTTTGGCAAAAAATGGCAATAAGCTATTTTAAAACTAGACAGTGAAAATTTCAACAGTTCCTGGGGGAGGTAAGTGTTTGTTAGTTTTGCAGGTAAGTAAACCACCTACAGGGTTCAAAGTTGGGTCCAAGGTAGCCCACCGTTGGGGGTTCAGGGCAACCCCAAAGTTACCACACCAGCAGCTCAGGGCCGGTCAGGTGCAGAGGTCAAAGTGGTGCCCAAAACGCATAGGCTTCAATGGGGAAGGGGGTGCCCCGGTTCCAGTCTGGCAGCAGGTAGGTACCCGCGTCTTCGGAGGGCAGACCAGGGGGTTTTGTAGGGCACCGGGGGGGACACAAGTCAGCACAAAAAGTACACCCTCAGCGGCAAGGGGGCGGCCAGGTGCAGAGCGCAGACAGGCGTCGGGTTTGCAATGGAGTTCAATGGGAGACCCGGGGGATCTCTTCAACGAAGCAGGCAGGCAAATGGGGGGCTCCTCGGGGTAGCCACCACCTGGGCAAGGGAGAGGGCCACCTGGGGGTCGCTTCTGCACTGGAGGCCGGATCCTTCAGGTCCTGGGGGCTGTGGGTGCAGTGTCTTTACCAGGCGTAGGGTTTTTAGGAGCAGGCAGTCGCGGTCAGGGGCAGCCTCTGGACTCCCTCTGCAGGTGTCGCTGGGGGGGCTCAACTCTGGCTACTCACAGGGTCGCAGTCGCCGGGGAGTCCTCCCTGTAGTGTTGTTTCTCCGCAGGTCGAGCCGGGGGCGTCGGGTGCAGAGTGGAGAGTCTCACGCTTCCGGTGGGAAACGTGTGTTCTGTAAAAGTTGGTTCTTTGTTGCAAAGTTGTTTCTTCTTTGGAGCAGAGCCGCTGTCCTCTGGAGTTCTTGGTCCTTTTGTATGCAGGGTAGTCCTCTGAGGCTTCAGAGGTCGTTGGACCCTGGGGAACGCGTCGCTGTTGCAGTTTTTCTTGAAGTGGGGAGACAGGCCTGTAGGGCTGGGGCCAAAGCAGTTGATGTCTCCGTCTTCTCTGCAGGGTTTTCAGGTCAGCAGTCCTTCTTCATCTTCAGGTTGAAGGAATCTATCTTGCTAGGTTCTGGGAGCCCCTAAATACTCAATTTTAGGGGTATGTTTAGGTCTGGGGGGTTAGTAGCCAATGGCTACTAGCCCTGAGGGTGGCTACACCCTCTTTGTGCCTCCTCCCTGAGGGGAGGAGGGCGCATCCCTAATCCTATTGGGGGAATCCTCCATCTGCAAGATGGAGGATTTCTAAAAGTCAGAGTCACCTATGCTCAGGACACCTTAGGGGTTGTCCTGACTGGCCAGTGACTCCTCCTTGTTTTTCTCATTATCTCCTCCGGCCTTGCCGCCAAAAGTGGGGCCGTGGACGGAGGGGGCGGGCATCTCCACTAGCTGGAGTTCCCCGTGGCGCTGTAACAAAGGGGGTGAGCCTTTGAGGCTCACTGCCAGGTGTTACAGTTCCTGCAGGGGGAGGTGAGAAGCACCTCCACCCAGTACAGGCTTTGTTACTAGCCACAGATTGACAAAGGCACTCTCCCCCTGTGGCCAGCAACATGTCTGGTGTGGGGCAGGCTGGCAAAACTAGTCAGCCCATACTGGAAGTCGGGTATGTTTTCAGGGGACATCTCTAAGATGCCCTCTGGGGTGTATTTCACAATAAAATGTACACTGGCATCAGTGTGCACTTATTGTGCTGAGAAGTTTGATACCTAACTTCCCAGTTTTCAGTGTAGCCATTATGGTGCTGTGGAGTTCGTGTATGACAGACTCCCAGACCATATACTCTTATGGCTACCCTGCACTTACAATGTCTAAAGTTTTGCTTAGACCCTGTAGGGGCATAGTGCTCATGCACCTATGCCCTCACCTATGGTATAGTGCACCCTGCCTTAGGGCTGTAAGGCCTGCTAGAGGGGTGACTTATCTATGCCATAGGCAGTGTGAGTTTGGCATGGCACCCTGAGGGGAGTGCCATGTCGACTTAGTCATTTTCTCCCCACCAGCACACACAAGCTGGCAAGCAGTGTATCTGTGCTGAGTGAGGGGTCCCCATGGTGGCATAAGACATGCTGCAGCCCTTAGAGACCTTCCCTGGCATCAGGACCCTTGTTACCAGGGGTACCAGTTACAAGGCACTTACCTGGATGCCAGGGCGTGCCAATTGTGGAAACAAAGGTACAGTTTTAGGTAAAGAACACTGGTGCTGGGGTCTGGTTAGCAGGCCTCAGCACACTTTCAAATCATAACTTGGCATCAGCAAAGGCAAAAAGTCAGGGGGTAACCATGCCAAAGAGGCATTTCCTTACATGGGTGTTCTTGCAATGTACTTGCCAGTACCACGTAGCGGCCTTGTTTGTCGCAAAGTACCTTACGCGTATGCCAAGGCAGGCCCTTTGACAGGAGTATGGTGACCTCTTGGGTATAGTTTAAATAGTGGTGAGTTCTCCAACCCAGCCTGCTCGAAGACAGCCTATTGCGCCCTCGGTCAGGTAGGTTTCCTGAAAGAAGCAAATGTCCCCACCATGTTTCTGCAAGTAAGCCAATACCTGGTGTGCCTTGCATGTATAATTTAGCCCGCAGACGTTCCACATTATACAAGCAGGCTAAAGCTTAATGGTGAGAAAACAAAGGTCCTGGTGGTAGGCAGTAATAGTTCTAGGTGGCAGGAACTCTCATGGCCAGACTCCCGGGCGACAGTCCTAAGCCAGCCCAAGCAGTGAAAAGCCTGGGCATCTGGATGGATGACAAGCTTACAATGGTACTCAAGTTGCCAGGTTTATGCTTTCGCATGATAGGATTTTAAAGAAAATTCTTGCAGATGTTACCCTTCTCCACGAGAAGAATAGCAGTACAGAGTCTTATAAACTCTCGCCTTTGATTACTGTAGCTTCCTGTATCTTGGAAGTCCAAAATACGAGATCAAAAGGTTCCAAGTGGTACAAAATGCTGCTGCTACAATTCTTAACAAAATTCCAAAAAATCAGACCTCCAGACCAGCTCTTGCAGCTCTGCACAATCTTCCAGGCCTAAAAAAGAATTCCCTTTAAGGCTCTCTCCATAGCGCATCAGGCCATTTATGGGAAACGTCCTCCAATCATCTGATCCATGCTCATTCCCTATGCTCTGAGAAGAACCCTGCACTCGAGCAATCTGGGACTTTTGTTAGTGCCAAAGATCAAAACAGCAATAAGTTAAGGTCACACTTTTGCAATAAAAGAGGCAATTAATGCAATAAATGAGACACACAATCACAGAATAAATCTGAGACCAATTTAGAAAAATAGCATTTCTTTTTAGATATGTTTCAAACCTGAGAAATTCGTAATCAGGTAAGTAGATTTACAAGCATAAATACTTTGCAGTTTCAAAATAAAACACAGTGCAATTTTTCAGTTTAGCAATTGGAGGGAAAACAAGAATGCAGTTTTGTAGATAAGTACATGACTTACAAATCCAGTCTTCGGGGTTTTAAGTCAACACTAGACACAGCTCAAATAAATACTAAGAGTGTACCCACAGTGGCACAGGTGCACCCAGGTGCAGAGGTCAAATTCAGAGTTGCTGCCCCATGTTGTCCAGTGGAGACTGGGTGTGAATGAAGATGTGCTGCTCACGGGTGAGTAAAGCATTGTCAGGGGTCGATCTCCTGGAGTTGTGGTAAGCACAAGGGCGGGGGGCACAAGGTAGCACCTAAATTGCATCCTCAGTGGCATAGGGGCGGCTAGGTGCAGAGTGCAACACAGTGGTGGGCGCCCAATGTTAACCAATGGACACTGGGGGTAACCAAAGATGCACTGCTCACAGGTGAGTAAAGCAGTGTCAGGAGCAATCTCCTGGGGTTGAGATAAGCACAGGGGTCACAAGGCAGCACCAAACTTACATTCTCAGCGGCACAGGCGCGACCGGGTGCAGAGTGCCAACACAGCGTCCGGATCCCAATGCAAATCAATGGGGAGATCAGTTTTGGAAAAAGGCTGCAGGCTGAGCGAAGAAAACCCACAGCTGCCCAGGTAAGTTCAGATGCTAGGGGATGTAGGGACACAGACGGTCCAGCTCCCCAAGGCCCAAGGGCTCCCTGTGCAGAGGTGTTCTTTGGCATTGGGAACAGCTTACTGGGCAGGTCACTGTCAGGGGGGAGTCTTCGGGTTGAGGCTGCAGACTTTGAGGCAGAGTCCGGTAGGGGTCAGCCCTCGGTGGACTCAGACTCACTGGGGAACCTTCACAGGACCGGTGGGCCACTTGGACTCAAGCCGTGGGCGTTGGGTGCAAAGTAGAGTCCAGAGGTGGTTTTGCGGTCCTTCAGGGCAGAGTTCTTTTTCTTTTAAAGTTGGTTTCTTCTTTAACAGGTCTGCTGTCCTCAGGAGAGCTTGATCTTTGTCAAAGGCAGGCTGTCCTCCCAAAGCTTTGGAGGTTGCTGGGCTGCAGGACAGGTCATCTTTTGGGGCAGGATCGTCGAGGACTGCAGACAGGCTGGTAGGACTGGGGCCAAGTCAGTTAGTGTCTGCAGTCTTCTCTGCTGATGTGACTTTGTAGTGTTCGGCTCTTCTTAGGTTGTCAGGAACCTGAGTTTTAGGGTTCAGGGGTGCCACCTAAATAATGAAATTAGAGCAATACATGGATTGCCAAGTGTTCGCTAATGGGCTACTCACCTTTAGGGTGACTTACAGGGCATAAACCTAACTGTAACCCTTGTGGCCTACAGTCCTTCCAAACAAGATGGAGGAATTTAAAAGGTAGTGTCCACTTCAGCTCATTCACCTTAGGGGTGGGAGTGGTATGAAGTGGGTACACCTCCTAATATGCCTAATTTTCCAGCCAGTCCTGCAGCCAAAAGTGGCCTTTGAAGTTCCACGCTGTGGAATGTCCATCCAGCCTGGAGAAGGTGTTTAGCACTTATGCCTAGAGAAGGCCTTTGTTCTGAGCCTTTGAGAGCGTTGACTCTCACCTCAGGGGGCTAGAACTCTGTCTAAGGTGACGGCACTGGTTTTGACTAGTCAATATCCACGCTAGGAGTTGGTAGGTTTTCAGGGGGGCACCTCTAAGGTGCCACCTTAGTGCATATATCATTATATCCATCACTGGATTCCGTGAGGGTTTATTATTATAAGATGTTTGATACCAAACATCCCCATCTTCAATTAAGTAATTATGTAGCTGGGAAACTTGTAATGGCCAGTGTCCAGCACATGTACTTAAAATGGCTTCCCTGTTTACTTATTGTCCTTGAGAATCGACAAAGACATAGCAGGAGCATATCTGCTCATGCAGGTATGCCCTCAAATGTAATATAATGCACTATGCCTTTAGGGCTGGAAGGCCTGCTTGAGGGGCGACATATGTATTGCATGCAGTGTAAAGGGAACAGGGCACACACGCTGTGTGCCATGTTGAGTTTTCATTTTAGTTCTGCACCAAGATACCAGCCTGCGAAAGCAGCACTATGTGCACTTAGCGAGAGGATCCCTGAGAATGGCACAATTCGAGCTGCAGCCCTCAGGGGTCTTACTTCAGTACCTCATGCCTAGGGACCAAGAGTACCATTAACCAGGGATTTACAGTAATAGCCAAAGGTTGGCCAATTGTGAAAAACAACTGTGCAGTTTTGGTGTAAAGTGATCTAGCACTGAGGACCTGTTTCAGTCGAAATTGTTCCAGAAACCAGGCAAAAAGTGTGGGGGATTGCCATGTCAAAAGTGGCACTTTCCTACAATCATTATATCAGTGAAAGCAGGAGTATCATGAGTATCTAACATTTATATTACACTGTTGATTTATGAGAATCAAAATCGCATGAAACAATTATAAGATAGAAGGTTGTAAGCAAATGATATAGGAGATCAGCAAATATTACCAGAAGGTCCAGTTAATCCTTGCAGTAAGGCTGGGCTAATTAAAGAAAAGCAGACTCATTCGACCCTTAAGTAATTATGAAATGGTATTACCTGAGTCTCTGTGGCGTATTGCCATAGTCTGGTGTTATCTGTGTTGTCTAAATAAAATGTAAATACTTGTAGGAAAGGATAGTGAACCCCTGTTGACAGTGCCTCCAAGTAATCAGAGGGTGATTCAATGATTTAAAGGAAAGGGAAGGATGAAAGAAAAGGGAGGGAGGGGGGACTGTGGAATTGGAAGGGGAGAGAGTAACCATGAAGGAGCACAAGCATTTGGGGAGAAGCATAGGTTGATGGATTTATTGAGGTATTCGCGGGTGGGGGGGGGCATCTGGAGTAGCGGGATTAAACTTGAGAGATCAGGGAGGTATGGAGGGATCATCAGCTATAAGGTATTTGAATTGCTGCAGCATAGTGTCCCGGGCAGGTGCTATGGGTCGTTTGAATATTTGTCTGGCCTCCTCCTAGTGTAGTGTGGAACTTTAAGCTTCGTGACACTGTGGAAGGGCTGGTGGGCGAGGGGCTCTCCAGTGCATGGTGAGAAGATGCTTGGCCAGCAGGAGGGCAACATTAGCAAATCTATCATTTTGTGATTTCTCTGCTTGGAGAAGATATGTAAAGCTGTGACCTCCCAGGAGTTCAGTATCGCCAGTTTGGTTACAGTGGCTAGTGTGGTGTGTATGGCGCACCAGTAACAGACTATGCATGTGCAGGACCAGAACGTGTGCGTAGGTCGGCTGTAGGGGCTTGACACCTGGAGCAGGCTAAATTAGCTGTGAGAAATATGCAGTTCAAGCGAGACGGCATGAAGTAAATTCTATGAAGGACTGTAAATTGGATATTTCCAAGAGTCCGTTCCTGGATATGGTTTGGGGGGATTCCAGGGCCCTGGACAATTCAGTGTCATGGAGAGGTCTTTCCAGGTGCTCTTACCATAATTGTTGAAGATGTGTCAGGGGAAGGCAGGTGTGTTCCCTAAGTGCATAATAAAACCATGTGACAAGATGTCGTCCCTCCCCCATGGTGTACAGATTATGAATACCAGCATGCGAATATTGTCCTTTGATTGCTTCTCCCCAAAGTGAGCACAGTGCTGCTAGCAGGTGCCCATGTATCAGGAATTGACTGGGAGGAACATTATAATGGAAGCGTAACTGTTCAATTGTAAGAAGCTGAGAATCTTGAAAAATATCACCAACTGTGGTTAAGGAGTGGGAGTGCCACTCTGCTAGTTGTACCAGGGGTCCCAGAGGTCCAGGCAGGCCCAGGAGGGGAACAACTGGGTAGTATGGAATGAGCTGTTTAGTCAGCTGGGAGGTCCGGGCCAGTGATTTCCAGGCAACCTGTACATGAAGGGACCATGACTGTTGCATTCAGATGGTAGAATGGATAAGTTGGTGAATTATGGTGTAGGAGGCTTGCCTGGCTTATAGTGGGTACCTGATGGTACTTACAGCTTTTGCCAGGTCAAGTTATCCCTTATTAGTAGATTAGTAGTGTTCTAGCAGCTTAGGCTGATAGAGGTAGCTATATAGAGGTAGCTATAGCAGCGCAACTTAGGCTGAACTAGGAGACATGCAAAGCTCCTCCTATACCACTTATATCATATAGGTACTATATCATAAGAAAGACAATACTCAGTTACTAAAAATAAAGGTACGTTATTTTAGTGACAACGTCCCAAAAATATCTCAGAGGATATACTCCCTTAGGAGGTAAGTAAAATACACAAAATATACAGACAAACCAAAATCAGGTAAGTAAAACAGTCAGAAAGTAGTGCAAACACTGTAGAATACAATACGATGCAATAGGCCTAGGGGCAACACAAACCATATTCTAAGAAAGTGGAATGCGAACCACAAATGGACCCCTAGGCTAATGTAGAGGGTCGCTGGGAGTGTAAGAAAACACTATGGGTGTCCAAGATACCACACTCCAAGACCCTCGAAAGTAGGAGTAAACTACTACTATTTCCCCAGAAACACACTAAAGTCGTGATAGAGGATTTTGCAAAGACCACAACAGACTGCAAAGCACTGAAGACTGATTCCTGGACCTGAGGACCTGCAAAGGAAGGGGACGAAGTCCAAGAGTCGTGAAAGTGTCCTGGGGGCAGGAGCCCGTAAACCCCGGATGAAGGTGCAAAATGGCTGCCTCCGGGTGGAAGAAGCTGAAGATTCTGCAAAAACTAAAGGTGCTAGGAACTTCTCCGTCGTGCAGAAGATGTCCCATGGCGTGCTGGAGGATGCAGAGTTGTTTCTTTGGCAAAAGACCACAAAAAAGCCTTGCTAGCTGCAAGAGTCGAGGTTGAAGAAAAAGGTTGCTGCCCGGGCCCAGGAAGGATCAGGATGTCGCCAGTTGGGAGAGGAGACAGAGGGGGGCCCTCCGCAATGTAGAGAGCCCACGCACAAGAAGAGAGCACCTGCAGAAGTCCTTGAGCACAGGTTCAAGTAGTCTGAACATGGCGGTTGTCTCAACACTGCAAAAGAGGGTCCCACGAAGCCGGAGATCAACTCAGGGAGTTGAGCATCACAGGACAGAGTGCTGGGGACCTAGGCTTGGCTGTGCATGAAGGATTTCGTGGAAATGTGCACAGAAGCCCTAGCAGCTGCAGTTCACACGGTGCACAGGATTACTGTCTGGAGAGGGGAGGCAAGGACTTACCTCCTCCAAATATGGACAGTTGGACCACTGGACAGTCTGGGTCACTTGGGTCCACCACCTGTGTTCCAGGGGCCAGGCTCGTCAGGATAAGAGGGGTCCCAGAGTATGGGTGATGCTGAAGCTTGGTGCCTGCTGAAGCAGGGGGAAGATTCCGTCGACCCACAGAAAATTTATTCGTGGATTCCAATGCAGGATGAAGGCAGGCAGCCCCCAAAGCATGCACCACCAGGAAACAGTTGAGAAAGCCGGCAGGATTAGGCGCTACAATGCCGCTGGTAGCCTTCTTGCTACTTTGTTGTAGTTTTGCAGGCGTCCTGCCGCAGTCAGCGGTCAATCCTTGGCAGAAGTCGAAGAGAGAGGTGCAGAGGAATTCTGGTGAATTCTTGCAAGTCGTTATCTGAGGAAAAGCCATCTGCAGAGACCCTAAATAGCCCTCAGAGGAGGATTGGCCACCTAGTCAGGTAAGCACCTATCAGAAGGGGTCTCTGGCGTTACCTGCTGGCACTGGCCACTCAGAGGCCTCCAGAGTGCCCTCACACCTCTGGATCCAAGATAGCAGAGGTCTGGGACACACTGGAGGAGCTCTGGGCACCACGCCTGGGGTGGTGATAGACAGGGGAGTGGTCACTCCCTTTTCCTTTGTCCAGTTTCGTGCCAGAGAAGGGACTGGGGGTTCCCTGGACTGGTGTAGACTGGCTTATGCAAGGAAGGCACCATCTGTGCCCTTCAAAGCATTTCCAGAGGCTGGGAGAGGCTACCCCTCCCCAGCCTTTAACACCTATTTCCAAAGGGAGAGGGTGTAACACCCTCTCTCAGAGGAAATTCTTTGTCCTGCCTTCCTTGGACTGGGCTGCCCAGACCATAGGAGTGCAGAACCCTGTTTGTGGGGGTTGTAGCAGCGGTAGCTGCAGAGAAAACCCCGGAGAGCTGATTTGGCAGTACCTGGGGTCCATAGTGGGGCCCCAGGGATGCATGTGATTGGCACCCCAATACCAGATTTGGCATAGGGGGACAATTCCATAATCTTAGACATGTTACATGGCCATATTCAGAGTTACCATTGTGAAGCTACATATAAGTATTGACCTATATGTAGTGCACGCGTGTAATGGTGTCCCCGCACTCACAAAGTCCGGGGAAATTTCCCTGAACTATGTGGGGGCACCTTTTCTAGTGCAAGGGTGCCCTCACACTTAGTAACTTTGCACCTAACCTTCAGCAAGTCAATGTTAGACATATAGGTGACTTATAATTTACTTAAGTGCAGTGAAAATGGCTGTGAAATAACGTGTGCATTATTTCACTCAGGCTGCAATGGCAGTCCTATGTAAAGGTTTGTCAGAGCTCCGTATGGGTGGCAAAAGATATGCTGCAGCCCATTGGAATCTCCTGGAACCCCAATACCCTGGGTACCTAGGTACCATTGTACTAGGGAATTATAAGGGTGTTCCAGTGTGCCAATTGAAATTGGTAAAAGTGGTCACTAGCCTATGGTGACACATTTAAAGGCAGAGAGGGCTTAAGCACTGAGGTTCCGATTAGCAGAGCCTCAGTGACACAGTTATTCACTACACAGGTATACACATTCAGGCCACAAACTATGAGCACTGGGGTCCTGCCTAGCAGGATCCCAGTGAGACAGGTAAAAACAAACTTACATACATGTAAAAATGGGGGTAACATACCAGGCAAGATGGTACTTTCGTACATATGGTGAGGGGCCTTCCCTGTGCTTGTTCCATATAGGTTTCTACTTGCTAATCATCAGGAGACCCATTGTAGTAGTGCCGCAAAATAATAGTTCTCGAAGGACGGCGCACACAGTCCCCAGTCCCACTGGCAGCTGGAGTTTGAAGAGGGACACTCGTCACCTCCAGCAGTCCCACAGGAGGCCACTCAGTACTTGATCTAGTTCCTTGAAGAAACAGCAGTGATGAAACACCGGGACAAAGTACTATAGAAGACGGGGAAGAACGATTCTAGGAGAAAAAAACTCTTTTTGGCATGGTTACTTTTTGCCTGCTGTCAGTGTGTTTTAACTGTGTTCACTAGGATCCTGCTAACCAGGACCCCAGTGACTGTGCTCTGTCCCTCTAAATTTGGTTGCTTAGGTCTTAGCACACCCCACAATTGGCATAATGATGCCCACATAGAAGTCCCTAGTATGTAATACTTAGGTGACCATGACATTGGGGCACCAGGGGTTCCCCCTGGGCTACAGCATGTATTGTGCCACCCATGAAAGACCATGCAAAATGTGTCTGCAGGCCTGCCATTGCAGCCTGTGTGAAAAGGTGGATGCACCCCTTCGCTACAGGTCACTGTAAGTCACCCCTAAGACAGGCCCTTCTACCCAGAGAGCACGGTGCAGGTACCTCTGTGTGAGGACACCCCTGCATGAGCAGAGATGCTCCTATGAACTCCAGCTCCATTTTCACTGGACTCCTTAAGTGCGGGGAAGCCATTTTACCCATGTAGTGGACACAGGTCCTGCTACACAATGGTAACTTCGAACTTAGGCATGTTTGGTATCAAACATGTTGGAATCATACCCCAATGCTGTTGCCAGGATTGTTTGTATGATTCCATTCAGTCTGGGGGCTCCTTAGAGGACCCCAAGAATTGCCCCTACTAATCCTCTTGGGTATTCCGGGCAGCCTGTGCTGCAGTCACCCCCAAGACAGGACTCTGGCCTACTGCTGCTTGACCAGCTCAGGCAGAGGAAGGCCGAACAAAGGATTTCCTGTGGGAGAGGGGGGTAATACCCTCTCCCTTGGAAATAGGTGTTACATGGCTTGGGAGGGGTAGCCTCCCCAAGCCAACGGTATGCTTTGAAGGGCACATATGGTGCCCTCCTTGCACTAACCGGTATGCAGCAGCCCAGGGACCTCCAGTCCCTGGTCTGGTGCAAAACTGAACAATCAAAAGGGGAGTGACCACTCCCCTGTCCATCACCACTCCAAGGGTGGTGCCCATAGCGCCTCCAGGTGGCCACTTGGTTCTGCCATCTTGAATCCAAGGTGGGCAGAGGCCCCTTGGGAGCATCTGAATGGCCAGGTCAGGCATGTGGCGTCACAGCTATAGGAGTATCCTCTTTTTAGCATGGTTACCCCCACATTTTGGCTGTTTAACTGTGTTCACTGAAATCCTGCTAACCAGGGCCCCACTGATTATGCTCTCTCCCTTTAAACTTGGTTACGTGAACCACATACACCCCACATTTGACATACTGGTTCCCCCATGTAAGTCCCTAGTATATGGTACCCAGGGCATTGTGGTACCAGGGGATCTCCCTGGGCTGCTGCATGTATTATGCCACCCATGGGGAGCCCATGCAAAGTGTATCTGCAGGCCTGCCATTGCAGCCTGCGTGAAAGGGTGCATGCACCCCTTTCACTACAGGTCACTGCACTAGGTCACTGTAAGTCACCCCTATGGTAGTCCCTCCTGGCCCAGAGGGCAAGGTGCAAGTACCTGTGTGTGCGGGCACCCATGCATGAGCTGCGGTGGCGCCACAAACTCCAGTTCCATTTTTCTGAACTTTGTGAGAGTGGGGATGCCATTTTATACGTGTACTGGACATAGGTCACTATCTATGTCCAGCTACCTAATGGTAACTCCGAACCTGGGCATGTTTGGTATCAAACATGTCTGAATCATGCCCCAATACTGTTGCCAGTATTGGAGGTATGATTCCATGCACTCTGGGGGCTACTTAGAGGACCCCTAGTATTCCTTCTACCAGCCTTCTGGGCTTTTCCGGGCAGCCCAAGCTGCTGCCACTCTTCAGATAGGTTTCTGCCCTCCTGCTGCTTGAACAGCTCAAGCCCAGGAAGGCAGAACAATGTATTTCCTTTGGGAAAGGGAGTTAACACCTCTCCCTTTGGAAATAGGCGTTACATGGCTTGGGAGGGGTATCCCTCCCAAGCCACTGGTATTCTTTGAAGGGCAAATTTTGTGCCCTCCGTGCATAAACCAGTCTACACCGGTTCAGGGACCCCCAGTCCCAGCTCTGGCGTGAAACTGAACAATGGAAAGGTGCAGGAAAGTACCCTCTTTCTTGGCGTGGTTACCCCCATTTTCTGCCTGTTGTCCGTGTGCTTGACTGTGTTCACTGGGATCCTGCTAACCAGGACCCCAGTGATTATGCTCTCTCCCTTCTAACTTGGTTTTTACATCCCACATTTAGCACACTGGTGCCCCCATGTAAGGCCCTAGTGTGTGGTACCTAGTACAGAGGGCATTGGGGTACCAGGGGATCCCCATTGGATGCAGCATGTATTGTGCCACCAATGGGGGAGCCCATACAAACCTTTCTGCAGGCCTGCTGTTGCAGCCTGCGTGAAAGGGTGCATGCACCCTTTTCACTACAGGCCACTGCACCAGGTCCCTGTAAGTCACCCCTATGGCATGCCCTCCTAGCCCAAAGGGCAGGGTGCAAGCACCTGTGTGTGAGGGCACCCCTGCACTAGCAGAGGTTCCCCCACAAACTCCATCTTCATTTTTCTCGACTTTGCGGGTTCGGGGACGACATTTCATGTGTGTACTTGGACATAGGTCACATGTCGGAATCAAACCATAAAACTGTTGCCAGCATTGGTTGCATGATTCCATGCACTTTGGGGCTCCTTAGAGGACCCCCAGCATTGCTACCACCAGTCTTCCAGGGTTTCCTGGCAGCCCAAGCTGCTGCCATCCCTCAGACAGGTTTCTGCCTTCCTGCTGCTTGATCTGATCAAGCTCAGGAAGGCAGAACAAAGGATTACGTTTGGGAGAGGGAAGTAACACCCTCTCCCTTTGGAAATAGGTGTGACTGGCTTGGGAGGGGTACCTCCCTCCCCCATGCTACTGGTATACTTTGAAGGGCACATTTGGTGCCCTCTGTGCATAAACCAGTCCAAACTGGTTCAGGGACCCCAAGTCCCTGCACTGGCGCGAAACTGGACAATGGAAAGGGGAGTGACCACTCCCCTGTCCATCACCACCCCAGGGGTGGAGCGCTGAGCTCCTCCAGACGATCCCTGGGTTCTGCCATCTTGATTCGAAGGTTGGCAGGGACCTCTGGGAGCATCTGAGTGGCCAGGCAGGTGACGTCAGAGCCACCTCCTGATAGGTGCTTATCTGGTTAGGTGACCAATCCCACTTTCAGGGCTATTTAGGGCCTCTCTCTTGGGTGGGTCCTCAGATTCGATGTGCAAGACTCCAGCTGGACTCCTCTGCAACGTTTACTTCGACCCCTGGCCACTGGAACCGCAACTGGACTTCACAGGAACCTACAATCTGCAGCTACACTGACCACTCTGCTCTGCAACATTGTTTCTCCGTCTCCTTCCAATACCTGCTATATTTCCCCATCTGTGCATCCTCTGAGGGCGGCAAGTCTGCTCCAAGAATCAAGAAGGAATCTCTCTTGGAGTGAAGGAGTCACTCCTGTGCATCCGCAGGCACCTACTGAAACCACGACCGGCTGCGTGGATCTCCTCTCATCCTGAGCTGCGTGAATCCTGTATTACGGGTAGTGGTCTAGAGTTGTCCTCTTCGTCCTCTCTGCCAGCTGTCCAACTTTGGTGGAGGAAAGCCCTTGCCTTCCCACGCAGAACAGTACCCCCGTGCACCAAGCCTTGTGCAGCTGACATGGCTTTTGTGCATCTCCTCCAAGAGATCTTCAGACAACGTTTAGCTCCAACCCCCAGAACTCCTTCCTGCGACGCACAGGCCTCTGCGTGGTTCTCCTGCGGCGTGGGATTCCTTTCTGTAGTCCTGCATGGGCTTCTTCTGCAACTTCTGTGTCCCCATCCTGTGGCACTCCTGTGGGTGCTGCCTCTAATCCTGTGGGCTCTCTGTGTTGCTGTGGGCTCCTTCTGACTCCCTCTCCTGTTTTGAATCCTCCTGGTCCTTGCTGGTCCCCCGCAGCTCCACTTTTCCACCACCTGCAAATTTGCCTTTGCAAAGGCTTGTTGGTGGAATTCCTGCACCAACACCCATCTGCAATCTTCATTCCAGCATGGGACATCTGCATCCCTCAGGAACTCTTCTTAGGCTCCAGGGCTTCAATGCTGACCTGATCTTCATCACCGTCGACCAACTCCTGCAAGTACAGCTGGGTGGGTAGTAGCTCCTACTCCTCCTGGACTCCACTGTGACTCTTGGACTTGGTCCCTTCTCTCCACAGGTCTTTCTCTCCAGTAATCGACCGCTGGTTTCTTGCAGTCGTGTCTGGGTGTCTTCCTTTCTTCTTTTCCTTCCTTTCTTCTTTTCTTTCCTTTTGGGTGGTTTGGGTTAATTCCAGTGATTTACTCCTGCTTTCCTGGTCACTGAGGGGTACAGTGTTACTTACCACTGTGGTTTTCTAGTACTCCCAGCTCCCCTCTACACATTCCACTTACCTAGGTGGGGTCCTGTGGTTGCATTCCATTTTTTTAGTATACGGTTTGTGCTCCCCACTAGGGGCACTAACTGTATTTGCACTGTTTTCTAACCTTTTCTGAGCATATTGCTGTTTCCTAGTGTATATAATTAGTGTATTACTTACCTCCTATTGGAGGGTTGCCTCTAGTACTTTTTGATAATTGTGTCTCTAAAATGAAGTACTTTTATTTTTGTAACACTAAGTGTTTTCTTTCAAGTGTGTAAGTGCTGTGTGACTACAGTGGTTTTGCATGAGCTTTGCATATCTTCTAGATAAGCCTTGGCTTCTCATCCACAGCTACTTCTAGAGAGCCTGGTTTCTAGACACTGCCTACACTACACTAATAGGGGATACCTTAGGTACCCACCAAACACCAGGCCAGCTTCCTACAACAGCCCCCTCCTGATAGGTGGTCACCCTGCTAGGTCACCAATCCCCCTTCCTGGGCTATTTGGGGTCTCCCTCTTGGGTGGGTCCTCAGATTCGACATTCAAGATTCCAGCAGGACTCCTCTTCATTGTTAACTTCATCTTCTGGTCACCAGGACTGCAACTGGACCCTCCAGGAACCGACAATCTGCAACTCCAGCGATGACTCCGCCCTTCAACATTGTTTCACCGTCTCCTTCCAGCAACTGCAGCATTTCCCTGGTTGTGCATCCTCTGAGGGTTACGCGTCTTCAGCCTGCACAAGAAGTAAGAAGGACTCTCCCTTGGAGTGAAGAAGTCACTCCCCTGTATCCGCAGGCACGAACTGCAATAACCACCGACTGCGTTGATCCTCTCCCCTCTAGAACTAAGTGGATCCTGCGTCACAGGTTGTGGTTTGGAGTGGTCCCCTTGGTCCTCTCTACCAGCTGTCCAACTTGGGGGACGGTGAACCCTTGCCTCTCCTTGCACATGTGACTCTTGCAGCTACCATGGCTTGTTTGTTCCTCCTCCAAGGGACTTTCAGGCTCCGTGTAGCCCCGGCCCCCAGCACTCCTCCCTGCAAAGCACAGTCTCCTGCCTGGTGGTCCAGCGACATAGGACACTTCTCCAGGTGTGCTGAGTGGGTCTCACTGCGACTCATGTGCCTGCTACCCATGGGTCGCCTGTGGGGGCTGCCTCCTCTTCTTGTGACTCTCCAAGCTGCTGAGGGTCACCTCAGACTCCCCTCCTTGGGTTGAGTCCTCTGGCCCTTCCTGGTCCTCTTCAGCCTTGTAAAACCCTCTTCTCCAGTTCTTGTATTTGACAAGGCTTGTTGGTGTTTTTCCAGCACCCCTGACCGACTGCATCATGACCACCGACGTGGGACATCACTTCTGGAACTCCTCTTCCACTCTTGTGCTGCATTGCTGACTTTCTTCATCAACCTGGTCCTGCTTCCACAGAAGAGTGGGTAGTGGCTTCTGACACAGCCAAACACTCCAACTTGAACTAGCCTTGATCCCCTTCTTTTGCAGGTCCACTTCTGTCAGGATCCACATTTGGTTCCTTTCAGTCTTGTCTGGGTCTGCAGAGACCTTTTCCAAAGTTGTCCTGTGGGTTTGAGGAAAAAACAGGTACTACCTCTTCTCTCCTGGTTGCTCTGGGGCACTCTGGTATTTACCTTTTGGGGTTCCTAGTTCCTTCTGCTCCCCTCTACTGATTACACTTCCTTGGGTGGGGGACTGTCCCTCACATTCCACTTATTAGTATATGCTTTTGTCTCCCCCTAGGACCTTCACTATTTTATATTGTTTTTACTATTTGCCATTGCTTTCTATGCTAATCACTGACTCCTAATGTGTACATAATAGTGTGTTTACGTACCTCCTATTGGAGTATTGTCCATACAGTATTTTAGTATTTGTGTTTCTATAATAAAGTATTTTTATTTTTGTGACACACTGTGATTCTTTCATATATGTAAGTGCTGTGTGACTGTTGTGGTATTCTATAAGGTTTGTATGTCTCCTAGATAAGTCTTGGCAGCTACCTCTAGAGAGCCCTGGCTTTCTAGGCACTGCCTACACCTCACTTATAGGGGAGACCTGGAATAAGATGATAACACCATAGGTGCTTACCACACACCAGGCCAGCTTCTTACAATGATCATACTTGTCAGGGTAAGTGGTAGTTTTTGCCAGACCCGCATCTGTGATTTAAGGGTTGTTGAAGCTCGCTGCAAATTGCTGTCAGACAGGTCTCTTTGAGAATGATATAGTCTGATCCCTATGTAGAGGATTGCTGCCAATGGCAGCTCAGGGAGGTGCCTCCCATGCAAATCTCTGTGTGTGTGAGGGGTGTGGGGTGTTTGGTGCGCATCATGGCATAGTGGAAAAGCACATGACTTCTGCCAGTTCACGCAAAGGCCCGTAGTGGTCACAAAGTCTTGGAAGGTAGTTGCATTGGGTGACATGTCAAAAGCGAAAGTATAGCACAGGTTGTCTGTATAGAGTATCACTGCATGTGTGATTCCATCCAGGAAAATGCCCCATTGTTGGCACTGCTGGTGTAAATGGTGGATCCGTGGTGCCATAGCAAAGTGGATGGCGGTGAAGGGGAATTCTTGGTGCGTTCCTGTTGGAAATGGGGGTGAGATTAAGTGGCCGATGCGCACCCTGGACAATGGGCTTGTGTACAATAACTTTGTATATGCGAGGAGAGGCTGGCCTATGCCCACTACCCGCAGGACCCTAACCAGGAAAGGAAGCCAAAGGTCTTCTCAAGGTACAGTATTAGGGTCACCGTCCATGGAAAACAAAATGAGGTCTGGTCTATGATATGGAATAGGCGTCTTAAAATATTGGATCTGCTCGGCCCGACACAAACATTTTTGATCGGAGAGGATTAGGGTGTAAAGCACTTGCAGGTACCAGTCCGACAGGACCTTGCCTAAAATTTCATAGTCCTCCCCTAACCGCACTATTGGCCGGTAAGAGGAGAGATGGGTGGGGCCTCAGTTCGGCTTTAGGAGTGAAATGAGAAGAGACTCCCTTAAGGAGAAAGGGAATGTGCCAGTGTTGAGGACCTCATTATACATCTCCACCAGTCTGAGTACAAGGTGAGTTGAGAACCTATCATAGTACTCGATGGGCATCCATCTAGACTTTGGGTTTTATTTCAGGCTAAATCATGTACAGGGAGTGCAGAATTATTAGGCAAATTAGTATTTTGACCACATCATCCTCTTTATGCATGTTGTCTTACTCCAAGCTGTATAGGCTCGAAAGCCTACTACCAATTAAGCATATTAGGTGATGTGCATCTCTGTAATGAGAAGGGGTGTGGTCTAATGACATCAACACCCTATATCAGGTGTGCATAATTATTAGGCAACTTCCTTTCCTTTGGCAAAATGGGTCAAAAGAAGGACTTGACAGGCTCAGAAAAGTCCAAAATAGTGAGATATCTTGCAGAGGGATGCAGCACTCTTAAAATTGCAAAGCTTCTGAAGCGTGATCATCGAACAATCAAGCGTTTCATTCAAAATAGTCAACAGGGTCGCAAGAAGCGTGTGGAAAAACCAAGGCGCAAAATAACTGCCCATGAACTGAGAAAAGTCAAGCGTGCAGCTGCCACGATGCCACTTGCCACCAGTTTGGCCATATTTCAGAGCTGCAACATCACTGGAGTGCCCAAAAGCACAAGGTGTGCAATACTCAGAGACATGGCCAAGGTAAGAAAGGCTGAAAGACGACCACCACTGAACAAGACACACAAGCTGAAACGTCAAGACTGGGCCAAGAAATATCTCAAGACTGATTTTTCTAAGGTTTTATGGACTGATGAAATGAGAGTGAGTCTTGATGGGCCAGATGGATGGGCCCGTGGCTGGATTGGTAAAGGGCAGAGAGCTCCAGTCCGACTCAGACGCCAGCAAGGTGGAGGTGGAGTACTGGTTTGGGCTGGTATCATCAAAGATGAGCTTGTGGGGCCTTTTCGGGTTGAGGATGGAGTCAAGCTCAACTCCCAGTCCTACTGCCAGTTCCTGGAAGACACCTTCTTCAAGCAGTGGTACAGGAAGAAGTCTGCATCCTTCAAGAAAAACATGATTTTCATGCAGGACAATGCTCCATCACACGCGTCCAAGTACTCCACAGCGTGGCTGGCAAGAAAGGGTATAAAAGAAGGAAATCTAATGACATGGCCTCCTTGTTCACCTGATCTGAACCCCATTGAGAACCTGTGGTCCATCATCAAACGTGAGATTTACAAGGAGGGAAAACAGTACACCTCTCTGAACAGTGTCTGGGAGGCTGTGGTTGCTGCTGCACGCAATGTTGATGGTGAACAGATCAAAACACTGACAGAATCCGTGGATGGCAGGCTTTTGAGTGTCCTTGCAAAGAAAGGTGGCTATATTGGTCACTGATTTGTTTTTGTTTTGTTTTTGAATGTCAGAAATGTATATTTGTGAATGTTGAGATGTTATATTGGTTTCACTGGTAATGATAAATAATTGAAATGGGTATATATTTTTTTTTGTTAAGTTGCCTAATAATTATGCACAGTGATAGTCACCTGCACACACAGATATCCCCCTAACATAGCTAAAACTAAAAACAAACTAAAAACTACTTCCAAAAATATTCAGTTTTGATATTAATGAGTTTTTTGGGTTCATTGAGAACATGGTTGTTGTTCAATAATAAAATTAATCCTCAAAAATACAACTTGCCTAATAATTCTGCACTCCCTGTATTGCCTGTTTTACTTCAGTCGCTGTATTTAGGCCTTCTAGTTCCTTGCACTCTAGGTCATTTATGGAAAGTAGGCAACGGGGGTGCAGAAAACGTAGTGCTACTTCTAGAGTAGAATCAGTAAGTGTTCTATATAGGTCTGCATAATAGGAGCTGAAGGGCTTAAGTATCGCTGATTGGGACTGCACAGTTTGGCCCCTGTACTGTGGATGCGGGCTATATATGCTGTAAACTTATAACTTCACAGACCTTCCACGACTGCTACCTATTGTTTTTTGGCATCTGCCAGGGCCTGCCTCACCGCTTCATCTGGGGGGCGATTATCTAATGTGGTAACTGCCTCATTAGCGTTGTGAAGAGTCCATGTCAGTTCACCTGCGAACTCTTGCAACGTTTTGTATGCAAAAGCCTCTAGTGAGAACCTTAAAAGCATTCCACTCAACTGCCCGTGTGGTGGCCGTTCCTTGGTTCACTTCAAAGTAGTGGGTGATATCAGTGATGTGCGCATCGCAGAATGTAGGGTCATCTAATGTCTTTGGGAAGTCTCCAGGTGGGAACAAGTGGATGAGGGCCACTCCATTCAGTGTTGGTTATATTTGCGACATGATCTGAGAGGACATGGGCCAGGTAATCTGAGTCTTTGCATTGTGGAAGTAAGTCTTTGGAGCACAGGAGGCAGTCTAAGTGGACATATAGTTCATAAGAGGCAGAGTAGTGGGAATATAAGAGACTATGTGGGTTGCGGGATCTCCATATATCTAATAAGACGACTACTGGGTGTATCTGATGAAATGTTGAGAGTGTTGACATGTTGGAGCATTGAGAAGAGAGGGTTGGGAGGAGTCCATATTGAGATCCAAAATATTAATATAGTCACCCCAGGCCCATGGAATACGCACACACCGGGTGAGGATTGGAGATAAATCAGCCCAGAATGATGTCTACTCCGAATTAGGAGCATTGATACAGCCTAGGAAAACGGGGCTTCCGTCTAGACACCCCTCCGCAAAGACATATCTGCCCACCTTGTCTAAGACTGTATTAAGTGTTTGAAATCAGTTGCTTGGGCTTATCCACAGCAGGGTGTCTCTGGTCAAGGTAGAGTATGACATTCCATAAATTGTGCCCCGCCATCGCCTGCTAAGAGCTCACTGTGGGTGAGGTGGGTCCCTTGGAGAAAGCTTATGTGGGCCTCTTGCTGCTTAATGTAGGAATATATTGCATAGTGACAATGTGTTAAGTGAATTCCCAGAACGTTTAATGTGAGGAATTGTGTAGTGTGTCTGGTGGCCATATGGCAGCATCAAGTAGGTCTGTGGATATGGTAGGGGGATGAGAACAAAATAATATCCAATGTGCCCATCTCCGCCCACTAACAATTGAAAGGCAAGTTGCTTGTGCAATAGAGAAAAGAACAATAGGGAACGAATATCAATGTTGAACAAACAACCAGAGCCTGTAGCAGAACGCCACACGCCCAAACACAAGCTCTAAGAAGCAAAACATGGGATGAAGGTGGTGGTTGGTTACAGTTCTTTGTTTCGGAATATAGGGCAAAGGGTTGCAGGCACATAATCCAATCTGTAGTTCAAACGGGCAAGTTCTCTAATTAGGATAATGCGATCCATTGTTTTTAATTTTTTTGGGCCCTTTCCGTGGAGAAGTGGGGCAAGAAGGAGTGGGCTGGTGTGAAGGATTTTACCCACTCTTCTAGGAATGCAATTATTGAGCGGGATCCTTCCGCTGCTTCTGGCATGCCCACTACGCAAATGTTATTTCAACAGGCTTGGCCCTCTGCATCCTCTGCTCTATGCTCCAAACTCTGCCTTCGATCAAGTAGATCCTGTGTTGTTTTTTCTTGATCTGTCAAGTGGGGTTTCATCTCTGGAAGAGTACGCTCGGTCTCTGTAACAATGGAGGGCAATTTTCTCTGGTAATCAAGGAAGGGTCCAAACTCCACTCTGATCTCTGGTATGTGTGCTTCAACTGATGTGCATGAGAATTCAGTGGCATATAGGATGGCATCAAGTTTGGTTGCAGAGTCTTGAGATGGAGGAAGGGGCGAGTTTCCTCTTTCACGTTAGGCTGCTGCGGTTGGCTCCGTAGGTGTGACAGGCAGCAGCAGGTGTTCTGCTCGCTAGGGAGGTGTATCTGACTTGGCTTTATATAGATTTGATCTGTGTGGCACTACCTAGGAGAGACAGGATCCGTGGAATCTTGCAGGAGAGGAGGGGTACTCCTGAGAAGGTGGATTCTGGTGCTGGGTGATTGACAATTATCAGCACAGTTCGTACATGGCTACCTCATGTATGCAGCGGTCCGGAGGGGAACTTCTCCTTACGGACTAGGTGGTCTCACACGCTATATAGTGTCATGCTTCATCATTTGACCACCTAGCCCCATCCAGGTAGGATAGTACCACCTGGACGGACTCAACCTCGCCGTTAAAAGAACTCGGAGGGAGTGCAGAGATTAAGGTTCTCTGGATAGAAATGGGATCCAGTTGTTACTGCAGAAAGAATAAAAACACCTAATCAGTCACCTGTGTTCTGATACACCTTTATTTGCGGTGACTGCTGGTGAGGTTAAAAACAGGCGGTGGGACACCTCTTGAGGGTAATGACTCTTCACTGGCCAACATGTTTCTGCCCACTACTAAGAGCCAAAGGAGGCCTGGGGGCATTCGTCAAGGCCTAGGACACCCTAGGTTTGAGTACTAGTGATTCGAGTGCGAAAGGAAAGAACGGCTACCTCTGTAGGAGGTAGCCCAATAGTGGTAATAGGAACAAGGGCCTACCTGTGGAGCACTTGACCACGGAAGCCTATATATAACAAGCATTTGCAATGTAATGGGTCTCGCATTTGCTCGAGTTAGCGCTATTAGCATTGTAAATATCTAACTGGACTTTTCTTGCCACATAAATTGAAAATGAAAAGCATAAGTGAGCCAATTCAAAGCGTCACGTGCGCCGTGAGCGTGAAGGAGAGACACAAAAGGAAAAAGAAGTTCGCTGGCAGTCAAACGTATTGGCAAATCTGCAGTTATCCATGTAACAGGGTAGATGGCCAAGGCGGTAACAAAACCAATAGCCATATCTTAGACCTCTTCCCATACTCAATGACTGTGACCCCGTAGTACTTAGGTTCACAGTTCCCTGCACTTTTTTGATGCACTTAGACCACTGCGTGTAGCTATGAAAACAGTTTGGTTTTCTGAAAACATAAGTGAGAGAATTCTCACTAGGCAGTGTGAATGTTACCCGGAAATGTATTTTTATTCTGTAAATACGTTTCACGGCTGTCGTGTGAGCCGGCTAAAACGCACACCATGTTGTTGAGCAGGTGATTTAAAGATAAAGCCTCAAATCAGAGTGTCATTTTTGATGCACATGGTGTTTCAATGCAGCAGAAGTGAAGGTTAAGCTATCAGGGGCCTTTTCTCTAGAAATATTTGCATAGTCACGACCAAATTCTTAGAAGTGTGAAAAAGTTGTTTATGCAAATCCTAGGTGTGCCTGAAGGTAGGACACTACATTCTTTCTTTATTTGTAAGGAAACAAGTTAATAGTTCTCAGACCACACGCCTCCTAATGAAAGAGCTGGAAAAGACCAGGGAAGAGCGGAAACAAAGCCTCTGTACTCAGGTCTCCTCAGAATCCATCCGGATAAAACAAGCTGAAGACCACAGGAAGGGGCCGTGTGTCTGTCACATCTCACACACAAACAAATCAAGCACGCAGCTGCTTGCGAGATTTTTGCATGTTTTGTGACAGCATTGCACCTTGCATGGCATTTGCGTTTGAGCTGCACCATTAACATAAACCGCGGTCATAAGTCTGAGTAACTGTAGAAAGCAGGTCCTGCTGAACCCCTACAAACTATCTGAATAAGAAGGATCACTTTAGTTTTGTAAGCGCTACCTATCAGCATAGAGGAGAATCCTAGCGTTTTGGCACGAGGATGCAGAGGAGGAGAGCCAAAAGAATACGTCATCAAGTCACCAGTACCATCTTCCTTTGTTTGTCTTGCTTTTAACAAGAACATATTTTAGTCTGGGACCTGTAGTCTTGGTTCATGGGAAATAGTCCCATTGTCTTAACACACCAGGAAATAATGATATAACAAGTGCCTAAATGGCCAGTTAATTGTATATACATGTTTTTCTAGGTTTATGTTCAGAGGTGCGCTGTAATGTCTGCTGTTGTAAGAGGTAATTGAGACTGTGGTGCTCTGTTAAGGCCCACGGTATCCCTTTAGCTGTGGCGTGCTGGGTGGGTGTGTGTTCAATCTGCCATTTGTTGTGGCGTGGTACATTGATTGTCAAAAGAAGGGCGATTTTGTGAGCTCATTCTCCCGATTTTTTGTTTTTTCTACGTAGACATCAGTGTAAAATTAACCAGTTCAACAATCAGAATTTTGCATCTAAGAAATATAATTGACAATCCCATATCGGCACACATATTTTAAATGCAGAACGTTTTAAAATGACTCAGTTGTTAAATTTATAAATACATTTGCAAAATCGCACTAAATGTAATGTAACTTAGTAAACATACCAACTTCTTTCAAAGTTGTCAACCTCTTAAAAAATAATAATAAATCACCAGATGGAGATAAAAACGCTTAGCTTATGATTGCAAGGAAAGGGTGCGGCGGGGAGAGTTGAAGAAAGAGAGGGTAGCAGTTGAGAGCAAATCGGCGGGGCCTTCGGTTGAGAAGAAGGGGAGTGAGTTTGAAATCACTGTACCTTTTTCCACGACAAAGCTGCAATCCAAAGAGGGTGCCCGGGAGTGAGAAGGCTGCCACCGCCCACTTCCCACATTGTCACAGTCAAACCTTCCGTGCAACGGTGCCCACAACTGTACTGAGATCTAGAGGGCTAATTATTTTTCCAGGGGTTTCTGGGCGGAAGGGCATATGGGTTTATTGAAGACTGTCCGCACGGCAGACCACCGGAAATGCTTAGCGCTCAAGCCCTCCCTCAACAGACTAACTATACGTATTACAGGAAACTCAACCAAAAATCTTGGGCCAGCTGATACACACACACAGTTCCTCTGCAACATCTACGGCAAGTCCAGACCAGAAAAAAAGAGTGCGATTGCGCTGCTACAGTTCACTTGTAGTAGAACCTATCGGCAAAAGTGCAATTATCTACGTAACCGGCAAAAGTGCAATTAACTATGTAACAGGGTCGATGTCATGCAAAGCGCTCGACTTCTGCCAAGCGAGATCGCGCTGCGAAAAAAAGATAAAAAGTAGTCCACAAAACGGATGGAAAACAGCGAGCCTTGCATGTTTTCAGTACTTGGTCACTGCGCTCGAGGAGAGATAACCACCAGAAAAGGCATGACGTATGCATGCCTTCCAGTAATGAAAGCAAGCAAATTTTAAAAGGCAAGCCCACGAACCAATGAAAGACACTGATGTGACATGGACGGGGATCCGAGCCCTTTTCTAGCTACTAAACAGTCTCGCAAGCGAAACGCATGCGCAAGCGCATGCGACGCAGGCTCGATGCTAAAAAAGGAGACATGTTTAATTAAAATATACCGACCAGGTGCTACACAGCAAACCACTGCACACAAAGAAGTGAGAAAACATGCTCAAGCAAACAAGTAGTCATGCAACACCTTCTCAAATAATCACCCTGGATGTGAGATATAGTGTCCCGGAATGCGTGGGGGAGGAGGAAATGATTTCTCTTACCCTATCACTGCAGGGCAACTTGCCCCGGTTCTAGAGGAGGGGGGAGTGTCCCCTTCTAGTCACACACTGTAAACAGGAGAAATGCCAAGGTGGAGAATTATCCCATAGCTAGGAGACTAATTAGTGCCAATATAGCAAACACTGGAGGGAAGCACTATATCTAGGAACAAAATAAATGCCAGAACTACAGGGAGTGCAGAATTATTAGGCAAATGAGTATTTTGACCACATCATCCTCTTTATGCATGTTGTCTTACTCCAAGCTGTATAGGCTCGAAAGCCTACTACCAATTAAGCATATTAGGTGATGTGCATCTCTGTAATGAGAAGGGATGTGGTCTAATGACATCAACACCCTATATCAGGTGTGCATAATTATTAGGCAACTTCCTTTCCTTTGGCAAAATGGGTCAAAAGAAGGACTTGACAGGCTCAGAAAAGTAAAAAATAATGAGATATCTTGCAGAGGGATGCAGCACTCTTAAAATTGCAAAGCTTCTGAACCGTGATCATCGAACAATCAAGCGTTTCATTCAAAATAGTCAACAGGGTCGCAAGAAGCGTGTGGAAAAACCAAGGCGCAAAATAACTGCCCATGAACTGAGAAAAGTCAAGCGTGCAGCTGCCACGATGCCACTTGCCACCAGTTTGGCCATATTTCAGAGCTGCAACATCACTGGAGTGCCCAAAAGCACAAGGTGTGCAATACTCAGAGACATGGCCAAGGTAAGAAAGGCTGAAAGACGACCACCACTGAACAAGACACACAAGCTGAAACGTCAAGACTGGGCCAAGAAATATCTCAAGACTGATTTTTCTAAGGTTTTATGGACTGATGAAATTAGAGTGAGTCTTGATGGGCCAGATGGATGGGCCCGTGGCTGGATTGGTAAAGGGCAGAGAGCTCCAGTCCGACTCAGACGCCAGCAAGGTGGAGGTGGAGTACTGGTTTGGGCTGGTATCATCAAAGATGAGCTTGTGGGGCCTTTTCAGGTTGAGGATGGAGTCAAGCTCAACTCCCAGTCCTACTGCCAGTTCCTGGAAGACACCTTCTTCAAGCAGTGGTACAGGAAGAAGTCTGCATCCTTCAAGAAAAACATGATTTTCATGCAGGACAATGCTCCATCACACGCGTCCAAGTACTCCACAGCGTGGCTGGCAAGAAAGGGTATAAAAGAAGGAAATCTAATGACATGGCCTCCTTGTTCACCTGATCTGAACCCCATTGAGAACCTGTGGTCCATCATCAAATGTGAGATTTACAAGGAGGGAAAACAGTACACCTCTGAACAGTGTCTGGGAGGCTGTGGTTGCTGCTGCACGCAATGTTGATGGTGAACAGATCAAAACACTGACAGAATCCGTGGATGGCAGGCTTTTGAGTGTCCTTGCAAAGAAAGGTGGCTATATTGGTCACTGATTTGTTTTTGTTTTGTTTTTGAATGTCAGAAATGTATATTTGTGAATGTTGAGATGTTATATTGGTTTCACTGGTAATGATAAATAATTGAAATGGGTATATATTTTTTTTTGTTAAGTTGTCTAATAATTATGCACAGTGATAGTCACCTGCACACACAGATATCCCCCTAACATAGCTAAAACTAAAAACAAACTAAAACTACTTCCAAAAATATTCAGTTTTGATATTAATGAGTTTTTTGGGTTCATTGAGAACATGGTTGTTGTTCAATAATAAAATTAATCCTCAAAAATACAACTTGCCTAATAATTCTGCACTCCCTGTAATGCCGACAAGAAACATAAAATGTGAGACAGACAGTATGATGAGCGGTTAATGTCTGTAGAGGCTCATATTTTCAATAAAGCTCTGAAAAAAGTACATATAACATAACAATGTCTGTGATGGCTGCCGTTCATGTCCCTGTCAATACGGTAAATGCGAGAGAATGCCAGTACAGGAAACAAGGGAATTTCGAGAGAAGAGATCTTACCCGCCTTACCGGGGCCTCCCAGGGGGCGCTGTAGAAGGTAGCGCGCAGGACGCAATGGTGCTCAGCAAGGACTCACTACTTCAAAGGGTGGCGCTCTTGTGCACACCTAGTCTGAACCCCTCCCTGACTGTGTGTGGATTCAGGGCAGCGAGGGTAGCCTCCCATTCGGCCATTGCGCCGACACGGGAGAGCGTAGCACGAGGTGCCATGCACGGCCGGACTGAGGGAGCATGGGAGATGAAGTCCCATGACTCCCTGTGGTTACGGACGCCGAGGTTAGTAGAGTCCTAAACCCCTGATGAAAACTGAAGGATGAAGAATGAAGGGGAAGGTGAGGGGGGGAGAAAAAGAGAACAAGGAGGAGGAGGGGAAGGGAAGGGGGGGTTGAAAAAAGAAAGAAAAGAAAGAAGAAAGAGCCTGAGAACAAAACAAGAAAAGGAAAGGGGAAAAAAAGAAAGAAGTAAAAGAGAGGAAAAGAATGGGAAGAAAAGAGGAAGAGGAAAAAAGGAGGATCACTAAGGAAAGACTGAGGGGCGAAGCAGGAAAGCGGGGGAGGGGAGGTGGGAGGGGAAAACGGGGGGAGAGAGAGGTAGGAGAGAATGAAGAGGAAAGACAGAAGGTGGGGAAGAGAGACCGGGGAAAACATGGGGAAGAAACATAAGAAGATCAGGTACCATGGGATAGGTCCCGGAAGAAAGAAAGGGGGACCAGATTGCGGGAGGTCGGAAAAGGGAGTGTCCATGAGTCTTTTCATTTGGTTAATGATGACCATGGTATTTCGTCGTTGAGTCCTGTGGTGGCTGTTCCCAACCTCCAGACCCATCCCTGTTCAAAGCAAAGAAGCTTTTGGTTCATGTTTGTTGTTGGAGAAAGATAATCTTCTACTGTCCATTCTAGGTCATCCGGGGAGTGGTTCCTCCTGATGAAGTGGCTAATAAGTTTCGGGGCATCCTGTTTGCAGCGGGTGGTGCTTCTATGTTTGCAAATTCGGGTTCCCACTCTCCTTGTTGTCATTTCGATGTATTTTAGTCTACAAGGACATTGGATCATGTAAACCACATTCTTGCTATTGCAGTTTGTGAAGGATTTCAATTTCCAAGAGTTTTCAGACCAAGGTCCACTGTGGTTGTTTTCCATGTTAATTGACATACACTGCATTTCCCGCATGGGTAGAGACCTGTCAGTGTAGGTAATTGCCATAGTGTCGCCTGATTGTTTGAAGATGTCTTCTTCTGGGGTTGTGTGTGGACCACCATGTCTCATAAATTAGTTGCTCTTTTGTAGGCATGTAGAGGTTGTTCAAAGGGGAGTCCACCAGATGTAAGGATCTTCCAATCTTCCTTTATTATTTTTTGGATTTTATTTGAGAGGGGTTAAATGTGGTGATACAGAGGGTCTTTTCCGTCTTTTGCTTTACTTGTGGGAATTCTAACAGTTGGTCTCTGTTGTTATCACGTGCCCTCTTGTCCGCTCTCCTAATATGATATGCCGAATAGTCTCTCTCAAGGAGTTTTTTGGACAATCTTTTGGTATGTTTGGTGTAATCCGTGATATCCGAGCAGTTGCGTCTTAGATGTAGGAACTGGCCCACCGGTAAGTTTTCTCATAGGGACCTAGGATGGAAACTCTGAAATTGGAGCAAATTATTGCGGTCTGTAGGTTTGTAATAGACCTCAGTAGCTAGTGTTCCATTCTTTTCGTAAATACGTAGATCAAGAAAAGGTAGCTCATTGCCACCTATCATCATAGTAAACTTAAGGTAGGGGTTCAATGCATTCAGCCAATTGGCAAAGGTTAGAGCCTCATTGGCAGTACCTGTTCAGATTAGTAGGATGTCGTCATTGTAGCATTTCCACAATCTGATCTGCACAACGAAGGTGTTGTCATCTTGGAAGACCAATTGTCTAATATATAGGCTTCTGTGGTCAAGTGCTCCACAGGTAGGCCCTTGTTCCTGTTACCACTATTGGGCTGCCTCCTACTGAGATAGCCGCTCTTTCCCTTTGCATTCGAATCGCTAGTGCTTAAACCTAGGGATCCTAGGCCCTGACAAATGCCCCCAGACCTCCTTTGGTACTTAGTAGTGGGCAGAAACATGTTGGCCAGTGAAGAGTAGGTGAACCTTGGAGTCATTACCTCAATAGGTGTCCCACCGCTTGTTTTTAACCTCACCAGCAGTCACCACGAATAAAGGTGTATCAGAACACAGGTGACTGATAAGGTGTTTTTATTCTTTCTGTAGTAACAACTGGATCCCATTTCTATCCAGAGAACCTTAATCTCTGCACCCCCTCCCAGTTCTTTTAACGGTGAGGTTGAGTCCGTTCAGGTGGTACTATCCTACCTAGATGGGGCTAGTTGCTCAAATGATGAAGCATGAGACTATATAGTGTGTGAGACCACCTAGTCCGTAAGGAGAAATTCCCCTCTGGACAGCTACACTGAGCACGCAAACAAACCTCATAGTTCGAGATATACAAAGGTTCCAGGGCAACTCCTTTGCACTTAGTACCCTAAACACCCTATACTCCTTGTGTACGTTGTGTATCTTGGGGAGATAGTATGGGTTGGTGGTTCCTTCCTTCTCCCCGACTCTCCCTTTTGTGTTAAGATGCCTCAGGGATGCCCAGTGCATTGCGTAAGTTGCAGGGGCTGAGTAGTAGTTCACCAGAGATAATTAGGCAGAAAAAGTGACAGGGTCACTCTTCTTCAGTAGCTGCAGGTCACTATAAACTGTGGGGCCAGGCCCCCTGTGGCTGTGGTAATAGCCCCCCAGCCCTCTATAAATAGTTAGGGGCAACAAGTGAATGTAAAGTGCCTTTAAACAGAATAGGGGAGCAGCAAGGAGCATAGAGTTCTCCATCTCACCTCTCCACTGATGTCGGTCTCGAGGCAGAATGATGTAGGGTCACTGGAGTTTGCACAAGTCCTAGGGCCGGGCAATGGTTACTGACGAGATGGGCCCGGAAACACCATAAGGGACCCCCTCGCCACGATCACACACTGGTGGCGATCCAAGTGGGGTTTGAAACAGAGTTCAAACTGGCCCATAGTTAACTAGCAAGTGTCCAACGCTGGGGGATAGCCCAACTGTGCAGCTCGCACTGCCCTCTGAGGAATGCATGGCTCTTGGCTCTGTCAGCGATGAGGGTGAACAGCAATACACCAAAGTGTGGCCCACAGGTCGCACCCTCCCCCCAGGTGGCCGCGCATGCAGCCATCAACAATGCTAAATGTAAATTTGGGGAGTAGTACCTACCAGAGAGTCTTTGCAGAAGCTGAGTATGTTGCTGCCAACAACCTACTGGGCCCAGAGACAGCATTGAAGGTCCTACTTGCCGTCTGCCCGCTCACCGGCGAGGGCCTCAAGTCTTGTCTGGTGCAAGTGTGCTGTGCTTCAGCAAACTGATGGTAATGTGTTTGTAAGGAGGGGTCTGTTCTTATGGTGGATGCAGTCTACAGCGTTGCAGGTCACAGGGCTTCACAACTTCTAAAAGTGGGCCATACCTCTTCAGTGTCACCCCCTGGGTCATGTCGGCTTCAGAGCAGTCTGGCAAGTGGCAGGTGTCGTGGGTGCCTCCTAGGCCAGGAGGGCATGTGCAGCTTAGTCCTGGTGTACCTGACTCCCACCCAGGCAGTACCCCAGGCAGTCGTCGTCCTGCTGCCTCCGATGCAGACTCCCCACAGTGCCGGCTCAGTCCACCTACCATCTTCTGCCCTTACAAGCTCCAAGTAGGGCCTTCAGTGCTGCCCAGCTATGCTGTCAGCGATGGGGTAGTTTCTTGTGTGGCCATTCTGACCTAGGTGGCTACTGCACAGGTCCTGGGTGGCGGGCGCAACCTTTAACAGGGCATGGGGCAGTTTTAGGCATTCCCCACGGCCCACCGGGGAGAGAGAAGGTCACAGGTGCCCTGAGAAGTCACTGCCGGTGGTCTTCTAGATCGGGTCCGATGGCCATTTCTAGATTTTGCAGAATTCTGCAGCTTTATCAATGATCTTCAGGTGTTGATGGTTCCACTTCCCTATATCATAGCAGGATAAATGGGATTGCAGAGTCTGTCTCGCTGGAGTTCTTCTAGCAGGCTTCTGAAATCTTCACCAGATAGACCACTCGCTGGCGTGAAGCAGGATCAGACATTTTCTTCCAGGATGCCAGCCCATCACTTCTAATAGATGGGTCCGCCAGGTCATCGAGTAGCCCTTCCATTTCTTTTCAGCCCCTCACAGCTTCCTCCCACATCAGAGTGGGTTTCAGAGCAGTACATATCCATCTTGCTGCAAGAGGTTCTGGCTTTACTGAAAAAAGGGGTCATAAAGAGAGTGTCAGCCTTAGAAGTAGGGATGGGCTGTTAATTCCACTATTTCCTCATCTGAAGAAGAACAGAGGCCTTTCATCCTATATTAGATCATCACCCTCTGAATGCCTTTCTACAGAAGGACAGATTCAGAATGTGCACACTTGCCCAAGTTGTGTCTGCCCTGGGTCTGGGCAACTGAATGGTTGCCCAGGAGTGCTTTCAGTTTGCTGTGCTCACCTTCGGCCTCACCAGTGCCCCTCGGGTGTTCACAAAAGTAATGGTGGTAGCCACTTCCTATCTTTGGAAGTTGTGAATCGCAGTTTTCCTCTACATTGATGACTGGCTGTTGATGGCAGGTCCATCACATTCATTTATAGACCACCCTCAGATGAGGGCAAGCCTCCTAACATTGTTGGGTCTCTCGATCAATAAGCCAAAGTCGCACCGACTCCTTTCCAAAGGCTTCTTTTTGTAGGAGCTGTTCTGGAAACGATGCAGTTCAGAGCCTTTCTACCATCACAACTCTAAGGCAGGTTTCAACCTCTGTCCTGGTTCTCAGTGAGAGCAGCTGTGATGTTCTTGGCCTGCTAGCCTCATGAATCCTGCCTGTCCACTTTGCTAAGTGGCATATACAAGCTCTGTAGTGAGCTCTGAAGTCTGTGGGCCCAGCACCAGTGTAAACTGTCATCCAGGTTGTAGGAAGCTGGCCTGGTATGTGCTGAGCACCTCTGGTGTTATCACCTTATACCAGATCAAGGTATCACCTAATAGTGAGGTTTAGGCAATGTCTAGGAAGCCTGGGCTCTCTCGAGGTAGCTGTGGATGAACAGCCAAGACTTATCTAGGAGACAGGCAAAGCTTATGCAATACCACTGTAGTCACACACAACTTACACATATGAAAGAACCACACACTGTTACAAAAATAAAGGTACTTTATTATGGTAAAACAAATACTAAAATATTGAATAGGCAATACCCCAACTTGAGGTAAGTAAACACACTATTCTATGTACATTAGAAGTCAGGAATTAGAATAAAATGCAATAGAAAACAGTGAAAGCAATAGTAAATCCTGAAGGCCCTGTGGGGGACCAAACAATATACTAAGAAAGTGGAATGCATAAGTCGGGCCCCCACCCAAGGAAGTGGAATCAGTAGAGGGGAGCTGAAGGAACTAGGAACCCCAAAAGGTAAGTACCAGAGTGCCCCCACCCCGACCAGGAGAGAAGAGGTAAGTACCTGGTTTTCCCCAGACCCACCAAAGGGACTTCATAAGAGGAATTTGTAAGACCCAGACAAAATTGCAAGAAACCAAAGGTAGATCCTGGTAGAGGAAGACCTGTAAAGTAAGGGGACAAAGTCCAGTTCACATTGGAGTGTCCTGTCTTGACAGAAGCCACTACCCACCCGTCTGTGGATGCAGGACCAGGTCAACAGTGGAGGAAGACAGTCAGCACTGCAGGACTGGAAAAGCTGAAGAGTTCCTGAAGTAATGCAGTCGACATCCCACACCAGAAGAAGGAGTGAAGTCGGTCAATGGTGTGGAAAAACCACCAACAAGCCTTGACAGAGCCAAATGTCGTGGAAGAGGAAATGCGGAGCACACCTAGAAAGGAGTCCCATGTCCAGTGGGACTCAACCCACAGAGGAGAGGAGTCTTGGATGACCCTCAGCAGTGAAGAGAGTTGCAGGAAGAGGCGGCAGCCCCCACAGGTGACCCCCAGGCATCAAGCACAAGTCAATGTGAGGCCCATGTAGCACACCTAGAAAGGAGTCTCACGTTGCCGGAGAAGCACGCAGAAGGCTGTACGTCACAGGGAAGAGTTCTGGGGGCTGGGGCTACTCGGAGCCTGAAGATCCCTTGGAGGAGATGCTCACAAGCTGCAAGAGACGCAGTGCAAGGGGGTACTGTGCTGCGTGGGGAGGCAAGAACTTACCGTCTCCCAAGTTGGATAGCTGGTAGTGAGGACCAAGGGGACCACTCCAGACCACCACTTGTGATGCAGGATCCATGGAGCTCTGGAGAAGAGGAGATCCACGCAGCCTATCGTCGTTGCAGTTGGTGCCTGTGGATGCAGGGAGTGACTGCTTCACTCCGAGGGAGATTCAATCTCGCTTCTTGTGCAGACTGAAGACTTGTCGCCCTCAAAGGAAATGTTGCAGTTGCTGGAAGGAGCTGTGGAAAGAATGTTGTAAGCAGAGTCGCCGCTGTGGATGTAGATTGTCGGTTCCTGGACGGTAGAGTTGCAGTTCCAGTGGCCAGAAGGTGAAGTAAACAATGCAGAGGAGTCCTGCTGGAATCTTGCACATCGAATCTGAGGACCAACCTAAGAGGGAGCCCATAAATAACCCAGAAAGGGGGATTGGACACCTAGCATGGTGACCACCTATCAGGAATGGTCTGTGCATGTCCACCTGCCGGTACTGGCCACTCATATGCTTCCAGAGGCCTCTGCCCATCTTGGATTCAAGATGGCAGAATCAAGTGGACTTCTGAAGGAGCTCTGGGCACCATGGTCCTGGAGGTCATGGGGGCATCTCTGCTAGTGCAGGGGTGCCCTCAAACACAGGTACTTTGCACCCTGCCCTCTGGGCTGGAGGGCCTGCTATAGGGGTGACTTGCACCTTTTCATGCAGGCTGCAATGGCAGTCCTGCAGAAGCCTTTGCATGGACTCCCTGTGGGTGGCAAAATATATGCTGCAGCCCACAAGGATCACTGGAACCCCAGTGCCCTGGGTACCTAGGTACCATATACTAGGGACTTATAAGGGAGGACCAGTATGCCAGTTTGGAGTGAAATACTGAGTTACCAGTATGCTATCTAGTGGCATCCTGATTAGCAGGATCCCAGTAGACACAGTCAAACACACTGACAAACAGGCCAAAGGGGGGTGGGGTAACCAAGCTAGACAGAGGCTACTTTACTACATTGGAAAAGAACCTTGGTGCTGGTGCCTGGTTAGCAGGATCCCAGCATACTCTCAGTCAAGTCAGCATCAATAGCGGGGGGTAACCATGCCAAAAAGGGACACTTTTGTAAAATGTGGTACAGCAACAAGCAGGGCAAAGTGGGTCCTAGGCCTATGCCAGGTGGCTTTGCATCTCTGGAGGTGGCTGGAGTGCAGGAACAGCTTCTTGGTCACCAATCACCTGGTGTAGGGTGCCTAAATCCCAGAGTAGACAAACTGTGTGTATGTTGTCAGGCAGACCACTAGTGGCATCTGCATCCCAAGGTGGAGCAGGGCATGTTTGACCATTGGGGTGTGCCCTAGCTAGATCTTTTCATGACTGTAGAACATGCAGTGCCAACAGCTTTGAACGTTGAGGTTCCCATGGGAGCACTCAAAGGGAGACACATTCCAAATGGGCTCCTGTACCCTGTCAGGCCACTATCTCCCCTGTCCAGAGTTCTGATGATGATCAAGAACAACTGGGCCCAAATCATCCTATTTGCCCTGGGCTGGGTCAGGTTAGTATTAAAGTCAGACATTACTTCTGGAGGGTCTCCGCAGCAGGGCAGGGCCCCCCACCCTAACTTCTGCAGCTTACACCAATATGCTTGGATACTGAGCAACTGCAGTTGACTGCATTCGATTTCCCATCTGACGCAGTGAATATCATCCTTGCCGTCAGGCACACTTCCAGGAAATCCATCTGTACTGTGTCCTGGGACAAAGTTGTAATGTGGCGTGGTATCAGGGACACAGAGTCCTTACAAGCAAAGCTGTTGGATGTCCTTTTGTGTATTTTGTCTTTAGCCCGGCAAGGCCTTACAGTGGGCACTTAAAAAGCCGTTTGTAGCCCTTTCGGTCGTAGTACATTTGCTGGACTAACTGTTTTATTGAAATCACCTATTATGATGAAGTTGATTTAAGGTTTGATGTGCATGCTCTGATAGACATTTCTAACTGCAGATTCCTTGCCTCATGAACTTCCCCAGATGCCAGACTGGATCTGGAAACTTTAAAGCAATTCCCTCTTTGATGGATCCGTCCGCTCCGAATATGACGTTTAGGCCTCTCTGTATACGTCCCCTCAGTGTGCTGACATCAGTTCCTTTCTTTCCGTGCCTTCTGACACAGATCCAGAGCTAACGGGTGTCTTCTGACAGACTTCTTTCCTCACAAAAATCTCTTTTTGTGTTGCTGTTTTAGTGTTCAGACAGAGGTTTTAAGCCTTGTTGTGACTAGCAGCTATAGGTGACAGTCACCCACAACGTCTGGCACTGGTGTCTTGGCGACTCACACGACTGAATGTGATGCTCCTGCTGTACTAAAATGTAAGACCATCTGCAACCGTCAAACTCCCCATCATCAAACTCTGCAAGAAGAAACAGTCTTTGCCGAGGCTGTGCTCCTGTTCTTAGGCCGTTTCTTGACTGCTCCAAGTCAAAGTCCAAGGGTTTGAGTAAGCCCCACAAAAAAACACAAAAGGTCCAAAAATGGGTACGCCCCTCTCCCCACTACTCGCAACGATCGGATACTACGTCCAGTTGGACAGGAATATTGTCCTGAAGAATGTACTGGTCTGAGCCATTCCGCAGACCCACCAACAGCTCGTCACATGAGTGAACTGCAAGCACTTTCATTGACCCGCCCATTACCATCACCAACCACCCAATATCATCGTCATCCGCCAATATTATTGCCATGTGTAGCAAAGAAAGGAAAGGGAGTCCAGAAGACTTTGATGAGGTGGATATTCCTCTGTATCAGTATCCGCTATACAGTGCCCAAATACAATAAATGGAACCTTGGAGAGCCCACACCACCAGGGCCAAAGCCGCTACCACTGCATTGGCACAAGGCGTACCCATTCTTGACATCTGTCAAGCTATGAAGCGGGTATTGGTGCCTATGTTCACGAAACACTACTGCCTTGACAACCAGATCGACAGTCAGATGGATCTTCTATCTAACCACAGATTCTTCACTGTCCTCCCCATTCTGTGGGATGGATTCTTTTTTACATTTAAAAAGGTCCCAATTAGAAGTCTGCACACTTTAAAATCTGATTCACGCACTCCCTGTGTCTGACAGCGCAAATAGATAGCAGAAAGCAACTGCATCAATGCACAAGGCTAGCAGCTGTATGTGGCCCCGATGTCACTTCCAGGGCAGGGAGGCGCCGCAAGACCACAACCCAGAGCACAAGGGAATTGCTGAGTGTAGGAAACTGACATTCTGTATAGTGCACTAAAATGAAGTACACTGTGCAGAGAGTCCAGTGGCTCCCCAATTGGTTTTGCAGAGGCAAATGTAGATAGTACTAATGCTGTATTATGGGGTAGTGTGGGTGAGCAGTAAGGCTTATCAGAGGGTACTGCTAAGCATTTCTTGAACTCAGAGGCAATAAATGAGACACACACTCTAAGAATAAATCCGAGACCAATTTAGAAAAATAAGAATTATTTGTATATATATGTTTCAATCCCAAGAAGTTTGTAATCAGATCCACATACCTTGAAGTTTCAGAAATCAACACAGTGCAATTTTCAGAGTTCTCTCAATGTTATCCTAAAAGGAGGAAAACAATGTCCAGCCAACACAGGGTTAACAACTACCTACGAGGTCAGTCTCAGGGAGTTAAGGTAAGTACTGGGCACTGATCAGAACCACACCATCAGGTCACTCCGGGGAGCACTGGGGTGGCCAGGTGCCCAGGTGCCCAGTGGTTCTCAATTCGAGTTGGACCTTGTGACAAACAGGCTGCAGGCTCTGGCTGGGAAGCCAGTTGGGGACAACAAACAGGTATGTTGTAGACTTGGGGTGCTCTGGGACGTAGGTGCACCTGTGGCATTTTTGTCCAGGGCCCAGGAGTGACGGATGCAGGGGTGTCCTTAGGCGTTTGTGTTTCTCTGTCCGGGAGCACTCGGGTCATGGGGTCCTGCATGTTGAGGCTGCAGGTATCGTCGGGGAATCCAGCAGTGGTGAAACTAGGGTGGACTGGAGCTCATGGGAGGTGTGGTTTGTCATTGGCACCAGTAACACACTGTTGTGTTGGCTCTCATTATACTAACTGAAACTGTTGGGTTTGGGCGGCAGCACCACTAGGCTGTGTGGCGCTAAGTCCAATTCCACACCATGTGATAACTGTCGGCCAAACCCTACAGTACCTCACCAGCACTTGAAAGTGGAAGTGATTTGTGACAGCCGTGCGCATGATTTCTCAGGGAAATTGTGGTGTAACAGATCTCATCTTTTTCTCTCAGTTACATTTGTCCCACACATGCAAAGACAAACAGAAGCAAGAATTGGTTCAGTGTACTTTACGGAATCAACTGCGGTCTAGATAAAATGGCATGTACTGCAATGATAAGGATGACAAAAGATAATAACAGCAATGTGGTGACAGAGAGAGTGAAACTTAAGAAAAGTCCCACCATAGTGTCATAATGCTAAGTGTTGGAATTCCTACCTACACCACTAAGGTACTACTAGAGAATAGCAGTGCTAACCCTAATCTGCCCTTCAGGTTCCCTAGGAAGGCAGCACCACCGATACCTGAATAAGGTTGTAGCAAAGAAGGCTGTTGGTCTACTGAGAGTCCTCTTCCATGTAGGGGGAAAAGACGTCAAGTCTCAGCAGACTGCTGCACTGAAGCAGCAGCATGCGATGGCAGTTTTCTGGCTGGAACTCTCCCTCTAACGTATAAGGGGCAGAGGGATGTTTTATAATAAAACAGCTGATGTTCTGTGAAAACTGCCCTTACATAAGAACACCTATGTTTCTCTCGCAGTGGCAAAGATTTGGGTGTTCCACTTTGTAATGACAACAATATCAGGTACAGCCTTGAGCAGAGTACAGAACGAGAATGTCAGACTAAGAAGAATAAAAACAGTTCCTAGGCTAAAAGTGTATGAGATAAAAGAAATAAAACGTCACTGCAGAATGAAGCTTCAGTTCTGAAAATAAAATAAATATAATAAATTATTTGGCTAAAAGACACAAGCTGCAGGCTTATGTGCCCATGAAAGCTTACCTCACGACACCCTCCCCTTGTCGGTTCAAAGTGTAGAGGAAACCCCAATCAATATTACAATAAAAGGAAGCAAATATATAAATGTCCAAATTGACAAGCATGGCACACTGAAGCAGGCAAAATTAAAATGGTCAAGTTAGAACAGAACTTTGAAAATTGCCAATTATAGCCAAGGCAATTGAATCAAGGAAAGATCCCACTTCAGCAGATGTTAATGCAACCAAATCGGTGCCAAGGAAATCCAAAGAGCACTCGTATTCCAAGACCTCATTGTCAGCCAAAGTGGCAGTATTCCGTGTAGTGGAAGATGTTTAAGTGACCCACTTGTTCCACGAAAGGTGGCTCATAGGATGCTTCTCATAGCAAACGCACCCTTAACGCGAATGTCTGGTAACGAGCCCTCATCGAGAACATCAACAGATTAGCGGACAGTGAAAGTAAGTGCTGCGTAGAAAGACACAGTTGTTGTGCACATTCAAAGAGGCACCAGTTGCGCTCCAGTTCCTCAAGGATTGGCCCTCTGCCATACCGAATTATGTGTTCATGACACAGTTGCGCTGGTGGAAGTCCCATCAGTCCTCCATATTGAGATGGGTCAGCCATTCCAAATGAAAAATAGAAACAGCAGAATGCCACCAATTAAAGCCAAAGTAATTGGGGATCCCTTGAATAAACCCGAAAATATTGATTGTACGGACGGCTTAAGGCATTATGCCAAATATAGATGAAAAGGTGCTGAGAAACCCAGAACCAACACGCTTAAAGAGATGGATAATACAAGCAGTATTGGATGCATTAAATATTCATCCAACAAGCTCACCAAAGTGTCTCAAAAAGTTTGTATTTCAAAGGGACTGTATTTCTGCAGGTGACCCTGCTACTTGAAGCACATGGTTCTCACGGGCAGATGTCAGCACTACATGTTTCTGAAACAAAAAAGTTTTTTATCTACTCAGCTTGTCAACATTTATATTAGAAGTAGCAATTTGAGGCCAGATGTCTGCTACTTTCCTCTGTTGAGTAGAGGGAAAAAGGATGTTACTGCAACAAGTTACAGTTTGGGAGACCGAAACTATAAAGGCAATTCCGTCTCGAATTCCACAACGGCTCTCGTCGTTTAGAAGTACATAAATTCAATTTGAGAGTATCAGGAACGTTGGTTGAATCAAAGGAAAAGGAACTCACTTCAAATAACACACCAAATTATCTGCAGAAGCAGCACACACCCGTGCAAGGAAAACGGTTGGCAAACCATTGGATGGCTCACAGAAGTCCTGCATTTGCTGCCGCTAAGAAAGACCTCTTTCATGTCATTGAAACATTTGTACGAGAAGGGTGCCTCCCACACCTCATGAATGTAACTATCACCTAACCTTTCATATCTGCTTACAGAAATATATTTCAAGCAGAATGTGAATTGGAGTGTTAAAATGGGTAGATTAATAACCCCATGAATTAGCTAGACTGCAGATGGTGTTTCCGCCACAGTAAAAGGAACTTTTCAAATTTTGTAATATTCAGCATCATATGTTGTTTCTTCCTTAGCCATTATTTGTTATTGTTGCATCAAATTAAATGCAGCAAACAGATCCTTAGCCCAGACGTAATGCCATGGGACGCAACAATTTTTTAAGGTCTGTAGTGTCCAACCTAACTGCTTAATGGACCTAAGGTGACCATGTCCATATTGTAAAGATGACATGTCAGTTTGCATAATGTCAATTGCAGAACAAATTATGTTGTTAAGATTATATATGCGGTCCGACAAGGTGTTAATCCCATAATCTACAACGGCTAATGCTTTCTGTAAATTTTCCAGATCTATTTGCCTTACCCGGGCTGTGACTTCTTGTTGTTAAAGTTTCAAAATGTCATTCTAAATTGCATATAAGAAATGCTTTTTAGGTTCTCTTCTGGGGCCTAACAGAAAGTCTTGTATGTCTGTGTCCTTGGACAGGAGACTGAGGTGTTCTTTTACAGCATCTAGTGAGATACCTTTAAACCATTTCTGGCATAATTTTCCTACACAGTATGTTGTCACAATACCCAAATGTTCTGAAGGCACATAGTGAGGGTCTGGTCTGTTTGCTCCAAAACAACCCCACAGCATCTTAAACATTATGCCCAGAATAATATGTAAACGTATCCATATATGTTTTAGAACTCCCCACTTGTGGGGTATGACAATGTTCCCACTGTGTATAATTAAAAACAATGTTTTAGGGACTTGCTGTATGAATGAAATGATGTCCATAATAGTTGTTACAGAACATATCACCATAATATTCTTTTGTTTGTTAAATGTCTTCACTTTCAAATACAGTAAAGTAGTGTAGCTCAGATACCATAGACTCAACTGTTTTTACGTCACAGTCATCAGAAACAATCCCAGGTGTTATTACATAATTTAAAGAAAGGTTGAAAACATATGGAATTGAAGAACCTCCTTTGGGCCGAATATATCAAAAGATACTTTATCCCAAACAATTCCATTGGAAACTGGTATAGCTGAAATGTTCACTAGGGACAAGTCCCGGCGGTCCTTGTGTGAAGAAAAATGTGATTTTAGGACCTCATCCACCAGTTCGACTGCAGAGCGTTCAGGAAGGTTATGACCATGTATCGGTAACAAAAAGACGATGACAAACTCAATCCAAAGAAGAAACCCAAGAACAATTAGTAAAAGGCACACCTAGTTCCATGGATGAATTATATAATTATCTTTAAGCCAATTTGCCAGCTTACATGCTCTTGCCGATGGTTTCGCAGAAGAAGTGGATGAGCCAGAGAAGGAGTGTAGGAAGTTGGCTCTGTATATACTATCTCAAAGTGAGAGATAGTGTGCACAGATTGCAAGTGTTCCTCTTAGAGGTCGATAGTGGCAATAATAGATAATACTAATGCCTTATTTGTGGTATTGTGGTCGAGCAGTAGGCTTATCAGAGGGTAGTGTTAAGCATTTGTTGTACACACACAGGCAATACATAGGAACACACAAAGACTTAACTCCAGGCCAGTAGGTTTTTACATAGAAAAATATTATTTTCCTAATTTGTTTTAGAACCACAAGATTCAGAATTCAAGTAAGTACATAAATTGTAAGGTACTTGGCATAGGTAATAATAGAACTTTGAATAAAAACAGTAAAGTACACAGGTTTGACAAAAATGGCAATATGCTATTTTGAAAGTGGACACAGTGCAAAAAACTGCAGTTCCTGGGGGAGGTAAGTAAAGATTAGTTTGTCAGGTAAGTAAAGCACTTACAAGTTCAGTCTCCGGGGCATAGGCAGCCCACCGTTGGGGGTTCAAGTCAACCCCAAACACCCAGCAACACAGTTCCAGTCAGGTGCAGAGGTTAAAGTAGGGCACAAATAACATAGGCACCTATGGAGATTAAGGGGGCTCTGGTTCCAGTCTGCTAGCAGGTAAGTGCCTGCGCCCTCGGGGAGCAGACCCAGGAGGGTTTTGTAGTGCACTGGGGGGATCCCAAACAGGCACTCAAAATAAACCCTCAGCAGCACAGGGGCGGCCGGGTGCAGTGTGCAAAGTAGGTGTTGTTTTTTTAATAGAAATCAATGGAGGGACCCGGGGGGGCACTCTGGCGATGCAGGCAGGGAACAAGGGGGATTCTCGGGCCAGCCATCAACTGGGCAAAGATGAGGGCCGCCTGCTGGTCACTCCAGCATGGGTAGTTGGTTCCTCTGACGCCTGGGGGCTGCGGGTGCAGTGCTTCTTCCAAGTGTCTGGTTCTTTGTTACTGGGCTGTCACAGTCAGGGGGATCCTCTGGATTCTCTCTGCAGGCGTCGCCGTGGGGGTGCAGGGAGGTCGTCTCAGAGTGTCCATGTCGAAGGAGTCACCTGGGGGTCCTCGTTGCAGTATTGGTTTCTCTGGACACGAGCCGGGGGCGTCGGGTGCAGAGTGTTGGGACTCAAGCTTCCGGAGTCAGGCTGGAGTCCCTTTAAAGATGTTTTCTTCTTTGTTGTTTAGACAGAGCCGCTGTCCACAGGAGTTTCTTGGCCCTTTGGGTTGTAGGGCAGTCCTCTGAGTCGGCAGAGGTTGCTGGTCCCGCTGGATGCATCACTGTTCCAGGTTCTTTGGGTCTGGAGACAGGCCGGTAGGGCTGGGGCCAAGTCAGTTGTCGCCTCTGTCGTCTATACAGGGCTTTCAGGTCAGCAGTCCTTCTTGTTCTTTAGGCCGTCAGGAAATCTGTTTTCCTGGGTTCAGGGTCGCCCCTAAATACTAAATTTAGGGGTGTGTTTAGGGCTGGAGGGTAGTAGCCAATAGCTATTGTCCCTGAGGGTGGCTACACCTGCCTTGTGCCTCCACCCTTTGGAGAGGGGGGCACATCCATAATCCTATTGGGGGAAATCCTCCAAAGCAAGATGGAGGATTGTCTAAGGAAGGGGTCACCTCAGCTCAGGACACCTTAGGGGCTGTCCTGGCTGGAGGTTGACTCCTCTTTTTTTTCCTCATTATCTCCTCTGGACTTGCCGCCAAAAGTAGGGACTGTGTCCAGGGGACGGGTATCTCCACTAGCCGGAGTGACCTCGAGCGCTGTAACACCAGGTGTGAGGCTTTGAGGCTCACCGCCAGGTGTTACAGTTCCTGCAGGGGGAGGTGTGAAGCACCTCCACCCAGGACAGGCTTTGTTCCTGGTGACAGAGTGCACAAAGGTACTCACCCCATGTGGCCAGAAACCCGTCTGGATGTGGCAGGCTGGCAGAAACTAGTCAGCCTAGCTCTAGTAGTTGGGCTGGCATGCAGGGGGCATCTCTAAGATGCCCTCTGTGTGCATTTCTCAATAAATCTCCCACTGGCATCCGTGTGGATTTATTGTGCTGAGAAGTTTGATACCAAACTCCCCAGTATTCAGTGTAGCCATTATGGAACTGTGGAGTTCGTGTTTGACAAACTCCCAGACCATATACTCTTTATGGCTACCCTGCACTTACAATGTCTAAGAATTGGCTTAGACAGTGTAGGGGCATAGTACTCATGCAGCTATGCCCTCACCTGTGGTATAGTGCACCCTGCCTTAGGGCTGTAAGGCTTGCAAGAGGGGTGACTTACCTATGCTATAGGCAGTGGGTTGTGGGCATGGCACCCTGAGGGGAGTGCCATGTCGACTTAGTATTTTTCTCCCCACCAGCACACACAAGCTGCGAGGCAGTGTGCATGTGCTGAGTGAGGGGTCCCCAGGGTGGCATAATACATGCTGCAGCCCTTGGAGAACCAAGGGTACCATTTACAAGGGACTTATCTGTGTGCCAAGGCTGTGCCAATTGTGGAGACAAAGGTACATTTTTAGGGAAAGAACACTGGTGCTGGGGCGTGGTTAGCAGGGTCCCAGCACACTTTCAATTATATCTAGCATCAACAAAAGGCAAAAAGATAGGGGGTAAACATACCAACAGGTGCATTTTCCTATAAGGAGTCATCTCGACAAGCAAAATATCGAGAAGCAGTTAGTGCAAAGGCTGGAGCTGTGTTAGGAAGTGGAGAACTAACAGAAGTCTCCCTTGGTGGTTCGTAATAGACAATGCCATCCTTTTGAGCTGCATTTGTGTAATAGTTCTCATCGTTTTGGTCATTTCATGTTGCAGATAAAGATAGTGGTATTAATGAAAGATCATTTTCTACCCTCCCAAAGCTCGGGGAAGTGTCAGCATTACTGCCCAAAACCTGTAGGGGATCTTTCTTGTCTCTAGTGAGAGTGATTCAGGAACTACCCAGAAGTCTACTAGATCTGCCTTTATAGGATCGGCCACATGGTGTAGTTTGACATTATCAATGGAGACAAAGCGGTTTTCTTTTGATCCAGGCAGTGGTGGTAAAATAACAGTTCTGCAACCATGTATTGCCAGGACTGGAACCAGTGCACAATATGATGGAACAAACTCCTTTTCACAGCAATCTTTTCTCGCACTAGATCACCAACTTTCAGAATTCAGACGGTTGATGTTATTGGGGCATCCCTTAGTCCCAAGGAGGCGGCACAGGCAGATGCGTTTTCATCACTGAACTATTGTAATTCCTGCACGACAGTGACATGTTCATTTATGTCAAAAGGTGTGTCTGCCTCCTCCGCAACAGAGCCATCAAGATCTGGAACATAGGTTTGTGTCCCGAACAGCACTTCAAATGGGGTGCACCCTCCCAAGGACCTTCTGGGCAGATTATTAAGTGCTTTCTGGACTCCAAACAGATGACTAAGCCAACTACGACGAATGCCTAATACTCACGCTGTTAATGATTGCTTTAATGAGGGCGGAGGAGCGTCGACCCCCTCTACCTTCCTCCCTCCCCACCAGCAGCGGACACAGGGGTGACGAGTCTGAGAGGGCATGCTGAACACTCCCCCTCAGAGCACGTGTGTTTGGCTGGCCATTTCAGGCCGGCCAAACACACATGCGCACAGGGCTCTCTACAGCCCAGCAATACAGTTGCTGGACTTTTGAGAGCCTGCACAGGCTCCTAGTCTGCCTGGGAGTACCTTGGCTGGGCACTCCCAGCCAATCCTGACGCTGCTTTGAGCAGTGTCAGGATTGGGCACAGGGCAGGCTGGGGGCCTGTTCCTGCCAGCAGAGGAGCGGGACGCTGCCCAGCGCACGTAGCTTTAAGGTACATTTATTTATTTTTTTCTTTTAATTTTATTACTATCCTCTCCCCCCTGTTTACTCCCCTGTGCGCGCCACCCTGCCCCCTCTAACACCGTGAGCTACAACTGGCTTTAAGTCTTGGTTCTTCCGCTCCACTACACTGTTACCCTCAGGACGGTAGGGGGACGAGAAATGTAGTTGGATCCCTAACAAAGCCATGGTTTTCCTGAATGCCCTAGAGGCGAAAGTATGGCCCTGGTCTGAGTGGAAAGCCGCAACTGCATATGTACAGATAAAAACCTGCAAATCTTTAATAACAGTTAGTGGATCAGCTGATTGTTGTGGCCGTACCTATAGAAATTTAGAACATGATTCGACAGCGACGAAGATATATTTGTATGCACCATCAGGTGTCGGGGGAACCACAATGGTCCAGGTGCACACATTGTAGTGGTTTGTTTGAAATTAGAAGGGGTGTCTGCAGTGGGCATTTGACAGTGGACCATTTTATTTGCTGACTGATGTCACAGCAAACAACATGTTGGTTTGTCTCTTAATATAGACCTGGCCACCAATAGGGTTTTTGGAGTTAGTAAATAGAAGCCGCCACACCTGTATGGGCAGAAGCAACTTCCGCATGTGCCGCTTTTATCAACTAAGATCTTTGATCTTGGTTGGGGATCACATTATCACTGTAGGAAGCTGGCTCTGTATATACTATATCAAAATGAGATCTAGTGTGCACAGAGTCCGGGGGTTCCCCAAGAGGCTTGACAGAGGCAATAATAGATAATACTAATGCTCTATTTATGGTTGTGTGGTCGAGCAGTAGGCTTATCAGAGGGTAGTGTTAAGCATTTGTTGTACACACACCAGCACTGAGTGAAAACACACACTCAAGGACTTAACTCCAGACCAATAGGTTTTTATATAGAAACATTTTCTTTTGTTAATTTATTTCCAGAACCACAAGATTCATTTAGCAGGTAAGTACATTAAATGAAAGGTTCTTTGCATAGTAATACTTAGAACTTTGAATGGAATCAGCAATGTACACAGTTTTTCTTAAAATGGCAAACAGCTATTTTAAAAGTGGACACTGCAATTTTCAACAGTTCCTGGGGGAGGTAAGTAAAGTACAGTTTTTGAGTTAAGTAACAAACCTACAGGTTCAGTCTCTGGGGCATAGGTAGGGATAACCCCAAACACCCAGCACCAGCAAAACTGGGCCGGTTAGGTGCGGAGGTCACACAGGAGCCAAAATAATCTGGGTGCCTATGGAGACAGGGGGTACTCCGGCTCCGGTCTGCTTGCTAAGTACCTGTGTTGTCGGAGGGCAGACCAGGGGGGTTTGAAGGAGCACTGGGGTGGGTCCCCAAGTAGGCACAGTAACCACACCCTCAGCGGCACAGGGGTGGCCGGGTGCAGTGTGTGAACAGGGTATCAGGTTCTCAATAGAACTCAATGGAGGGACCCGTGGGTCACTTAGGCGCTCCAGGTAGGGCACTGGGGGGCTTTTCGGTCAAGCCACCGACTAGGCAAGGGTAAGGTTGTTGTTGCACTTGTGGTCGGTTTCTCTCAGGCCCGGGGGCTGAAGGTGCAGTGCTTCTCCAGGCGACTGATATCATCGTCCCAGCCAATCGGGGTCAGGGGGTATCCTCGGGATTCCTTCTGCAGGTGTCATCGTGAGGGTCTAGAGAGGTTAGCCCAGGGTGGACACATAGTCTGAATCGCCTGGGGATCCTCTCTGGCTAGTTAGTTTCTCCAGACACGGGCCAAGGGCGTCGAGTGCAGAGTAGTTCGGACTCACGCTTTTTGAGTTAGGTGGAAGTCCCTTTAAAGATGGTTTCTTGGTCTTCTTTTTGGGCAGGTCCGCTGTCCACAGGAGTTTCTTGGTCCTCGGGGATGCAGGCAGTCCTCTGGAAGCTTTTCAGGGGTCGCTGGTCCTGCAGAATGCGTTGCTTCTTCTCTTGCAGCTTTTTGAAGCAGGAGAAGGGCTGGTAGGGCTGGG